>NC_064625.1:184664528-185864528 GCF_023898315.1 Schistocerca nitens
TGTGTTTCATCGTCAATGTGAAGGTCCAAGGGATACAGTAAACCAGCACTGGTGCAGAGGAATCAAATACTGGCGTCCCAGGAGCCGCTCAAAGCACAAACTATTAGAAAATTCACTCTTCTTGTACTTAAGTCGGTATTGTGCCTTTGATATTCAATTCCGATGCGATTTCTGTGTTTCATCGTCAAAGTGTAGGTCAAAGGGATACAGTAAACCTGCACTGGTGCATCGGAATCTAATACTGGTCTGCCAGGATCCGCTCAAAGCACAAACTCTTAGAAGATTCACTCTCCTTGTACTTAAGTCGGCATTGTGCCTTTTATATTCAATTCCGATGCGATTTCTGTGTTTCATCGTCAATGTGAAGGTCCAAGGCATACAGTAAACCTGCACTGGTGCATCGGAATCCAATACTGGTCTCCCAGGAGGCGCTCAAAGCACAAACGGTTAGAAGACTCACTCTTCTTGTACTTAAGTCAGCATTGTGCCTTTTATAT
This sequence comes from Schistocerca nitens, assembly GCF_023898315.1. Taxonomy (NCBI): domain Eukaryota; kingdom Metazoa; phylum Arthropoda; class Insecta; order Orthoptera; family Acrididae; genus Schistocerca; species Schistocerca nitens. Next base: position 184,665,026 of record NC_064625.1, read on the forward strand.
TCAATACCGATGCGATATCTGTGTTTCATCGTCAATGTGAAGGTCCAAGGGATACAGTAAACATGCACTGGTGCATCGGAATCCAATACTGGTCTCCCAGGAGCCGCTCAAACCAAAAACTCTAAGAAGATTCACTCTTCTTGTACTTAAGTCGGCACTGTGCCTTTTATATTCAATTCGGATGCGATTTCTGTGTTTCATCGTCAATGTGAATGTTCAAGGAATACAGTAAACCTGCACTGGTGCATCGGAATCCAATACTGGTCTCCCAGGAGCCGCTCAAACCACAAACTCTTAGGAGACTCACTCTTCTCGTACTTAAGTCGGCACTGTGCCTTTTATATTCAATTCCGATGCGATTTCTGTGTTTCATCGTCAATGTGAAGGTCCAAGGGATACAGTAAACCTGCACTGGTGCATCGGAATCCAATACTGGTCTCCCAGAAGCCGCTCAAACCACAAACTCTTAGGAGACTCACTCTTCTTGTACTTAAGTCGGCATTGTGCCTTTTATATTCAATTCCGATGCGATTTCTGTGTTTCATCGTCAATGTGAAGGTCCAAGGGATACAGTAAACCTGCACTGGTGCATCGGAACCCAATACTGGTCTCCCAGGATCCGCTCAAAGCACAAACTCTTAGGAGACTCACTCTTCTTGTACTTAGGTCGGCATTGTGCCTTTTATATTCAATTCCGATGCGATTTCTGTGTTTCATTGTCAATGTGAAGGTCCAAGGGATAGAGTAAACCTGCACTGGTGCATCGGAATCCAATACTGGTCTCCCAGGTGCCGCTCAAACCACAAACTCTTAGGAGACTCACCCTTCTTGTACTTAAGTCGGTATTGTGCGTTTTATATTCAATTCCGACGCGATTTCTGTGTTTCATTGTCAATGTGAAGGTCCAAGGGATACAGTAAACCTGCACTGGTGCATCGGAATCCAATACTGGTCTCCCAGGAGCCGCTCAAAGCACAAACTCTGAGAAGATTCACTCTTCTTGTACTTAAGTCGTCACTGTGCCTTTTATATTCAATTCCGATGCGATTTCTGTGTTTCATCGTCAATGTGAAGGTCCAAGGGATACAGTAAACCTGCAATGGTGTATCGGAATCTAATACTGGTCTCCCAGGAGCCGCTCAAAGCACAAACTCTGAGAAGATTCACTCTTCTTGTACATAAGTCGGCACTGTGCCTTTTATATTCAATTCCGATGCGATTTCTGTGTTTCATCGTCAATGTGAAGGTCCAAGGGATACAGTAAACCTGCATTGGTGCATCAGAATCGAATACTGGTCTCCCAGGAGCCGCTCAAACCTCAAACTCTTAGGAGACTCACTCTTCTTGTACTTAAGTCGGTATTGTGCCTTTTATATTCAATTCCGATGCGATTTCTGTGTTTCATTGTCAATGGGAAGGTCCAAGGGATAGAGTAAAACTGCACTGGTGCATCGGAATCAAATACTGGTCTCCCAGGAGCCGCTCAAACCTCAAACTCTTAGGAGACTCACTCTTCTTGTACTTAAGTCGGTATTGTGCCTTTTATATTCAATTCCGATGCGATTTCTGTGTTTCATCGTCAATGTGAAGGTCCAAGGGATATAGTAAACCTGCACTGGTGCATCGGAATCCAATACTGGTCTCCCAGGATCTGCTCAAAGCACAAACTCTTAGGAGACTCACTCTTGTTGTACTTAAGTCGGCATTGTGCCTTTATATTCAATTCCGATGCGATTTCTGTGTTTCATCGTCAATGTGAAGGTCCAAGGGATACAGTAAACCTGCACTGGTGCATCGGAATCCAATACTGGTCTCCCAGGAGCTGCTCAAAGCACAAACTCTTAGGAGACTCACTCTTCTTGTACTTAAGTCGGTATTGTGCCTTTTATATTCAATTCCGATGCGATTTCTGTGTTTCATCGTCAATGTGAAGGTCCAAGGGATACAGTAAAACTGCACTGGTGAATCGGAATCCAATACTGGTCTCCCAGGAGCCGCTCAAACCTCAAACTCTTAGGAGACTCACTCTTCTTGTACTTAAGTCGGCACTGTGCCTTTTATATTCAATTCCGATGCGATTTCTGTGCTTCATCGCCAATGTGAAGGTCCAAGGGATACAGTGAACCTGCACTGGTGCATCTGAATCCAATACTGGTCTCCCAGGAGCCGCTCAAACCACAAACTCTTAGGAGACTCACTCTTCTTGTACTTAAGTCGGCACTGTGCCTTTTATATTCAATTCCGATGCGATTTCTGTGTTTCATCGTCAATGTGAAGGTCCAAGGGATTGAGTAAACCTGCACTGGTGCATCGGAATCCAATACTGGTCTCCCAGGAGCCGCTCAAAGCACAAACTCTGAGAAGATTCACTCTTCTTGTACTTAAGTCGGCACTGTGCCTTTGATATTCAATTCCGATGCGATTTCTGTGTTTCATCGTCAATGTGAAGGTCCAAGGGATACAGTAAACCTGCACTGGTGCATCGGAATCCAATACTGGTCTCCCAGGATCCGCTCAAAGCACAAACTCTTAGAAGATTCACTCTTCTTGTACTTAAGTCGGCATTGTGCCTTTTATATTCAATTCCGATGCGATTTCTGTGTTTCATCGTCAATGTGAAGGTCCAAGGGATACAGTAAACCTGCACTGGTGCATCGGAATCTCATACTGGTCTCCCAAGAGCCGCTCAAAGCACAAACTATTAGAAGATTCACTCTTCTTGTACTTAAGTCGGCACTGTGCCTTTTATATTCAATTCCGATGCGATTTCTGTGTTTCATCGTCAATGTGAAGGTCCAAGGGATACAGTAAAACTGCACTGGTGCATCGGAATCTAATACTGGTCTCCCAAGAGCCGCTCAAAGCACAAACTCTTAGAAGATTCACTCTTCTTGTATTCAAGTCGGCACTGTGCCTTTTATATTCAATTCCGATGCGATTTCTGTGTTTCATCGTCAATGTGAAGGTCCAAGGGATACAGTAAAACTGCACTGGTGCATCGGAATGTCATACTGGTCTCCCAGGAGCCGCTCAAAGCACAAACTCTTAGAAAATTCACTCTTCTTGTACTTGAGTCGGCATTCTGCCTTTTATATTCAATTCCGATGCGATTTCTGTGTTTCATCGTCAATGTGAAGGTCCAAGGGATACAGTAAACCTGCACTGGTGCATCGGAATCTAATACTGGTCTCCCAGGAGCCGCTCAAAGCACAAACTCTTAGAAGATTCACTCTTCCTGTACTTAAGTCGGCCCTGTGCCTTTTATATTCAATTCCGATGCGATTTCTGTGTTTCATCGTCAATGTGAAGGTCCAAGGGATACAGTAAACCTGCACTGGTGCATCGGAATCTCATACTGGTCTCAAAAGAGCCGCTCAAAGCACAAACTCTTAGAAGATTCACTCTTCTTGTACTCAAGTTTGCACTGTGCCTTTTATATTCAATTCCGATGCGATTTCTGTGTTTCATCGTCAATGTGAAGGTCCAAGGGATACAGTAAACCTGCACTGGTGCATCGGAATCTCATACTGGTCTCCCAGGAGCCGCTCAAAGCACAAACTCTTAGAAAATTCACTCTTCTTGTACTTGAGTCGGCATTCTGCCTTTTATATTCAATTCCGATGCGATTTCTGTGTTTCATCGTCAATGTGAAGGTCCAAGGGATACAGTAAACCTGCACTGGTGCATCGGAATCTCATACTGGTCTCCCAGGAGCCGCTCAAAGCACAAACTCTTAGAAAATTCACTCTTCTTGTACTTGAGTCGGCATTCTGCCTTTTATATTCAATTCCGATGCGATTTCTGTGTTTCATCGTCAATGTGAGGGTCCAAGGGATACAGTAAACCTGCACTGGTGCATCGGAATCTAATACTGGTCTCCCAGGAGTTGCTCAAAGCACAAACTCTTAGAAGATTCACTCTTCTTGTACTTAAGTCGGCATTGTGCCTTTTATATTCAATTCCGATGCGATTTCTGTGTTTCATCGTCAATGTGAAGGTCCAAGGGATACAGTAAACCTGCACTGGTGCATCGGAATCTAATACTGGTCTCGCAGGAGCCGCTCAAACCACAAACTCTTAGAAAATTCACTCTTCTTGTACTTGAGTCGGCATTTTGCCTTTTATATTCCATTCCGATGCGATTTCTGTGTTTCATCGTCAATGTGAGGGTCCAAGGGATACAGTAAACCTGCACTGGTGCATCGGAATCTAATACTGGTCTCCCAGGAGCCGCTCAAAGCACAAACTCTTAGAAAATTCACTCTTCTTGTACTTGAGTCGGCATTCTGCCTTTTATATTCAATTCCGATGCGATTTCTGTGTTTCATCGTCAATGTGAGGGTCCAAGGGATACAGTAAACCTGCACTGGTGCATCGGAATCTAATACTGGTCTTCCAGGAGTCGCTCAAAGCACAAACTCTTAGAAGATTCACTCTTCTTGTACTTATGTCGGAATTATGCCTTTTATGTTCAATTCCGATGCGATTTCTGTGTTTCATCGTCAATGTGAGGGTCCAAGGGATACAGTAAACCTGCACTGCTGCATCGGAATCTAATACTGGTCTCCCAGGAGCCGCTCAAAGCACAAACTCTTAGAAGATTCACTCTTCCTGTACTTAAGTCGGCACTGTGCCTTTTATATTCAATTCCGATGCGATTTCTGTGTTTCATCGTCAATGTGAAGGTCCAAGGGATACAGTAAACCTGCACTGGTGCATCGGAATCTCATACTGGTCTCCCAGGAGCCGCTCAAAGCACAAACTCTTAGAAAATTCACTCTTCTTGTACTTGAGTCGGCATTCTGCCTTTTATATTCAATTCCGATGCGATTTCTGTGTTTCATCGTCAATGTGAGGGTCCAAGGGATACAGTAAACCTGCACTGGTGCATCGGAATCTCATACTGGTCTCCCAAGAGCCGCTCAAAGCACAAACTATTAGAAGATTCACTCTTCTTGTACTTAAGTCGGCACTGTGCCTTCTATATTCAATTCCGATGCGATTTCTGTGTTTCATCGTCAATGTGAAGGTCCAAGGGATACAGTAAAACTGCACTGGTGCATCGGAATCTAATACTGGTCTCCCAAGAGCCGCTCAAAGCACAAACTCTTAGAAGATTCACTCTTCTTGTACTCAAGTCGGCACTGTGCCTTTTATATTCAATTCCGATGCGATTTCTGTGTTTCATCGTCAATGTGAAGGTCCAAGGGATACAGTAAAACTGCACTGGTGCATCGGAATGTCATACTGGTCTCCCAGGAGCCGCTCAAAGCACAAACTCTTAGAAAATTCACTCTTCTTGTACTTGAGTCGGCATTCTGCCTTTTATATTCAATTCCGATGCGATTTCTGTGTTTCATCGTCAATGTGAAGGTCCAAGGGATACAGTAAACCTGCACTGGTGCATCGGAATCTAATACTGGTCTCCCAGGAGCCGCTCAAAGCACAAACTCTTAGAAGATTCACTCTTCCTGTACTTAAGTCGGCACTGTGCCTTTTATATTCAATTCCGATGCGATTTCTGTGTTTCAATGTGAAGGTCCAAGGGATACAGTAAACCTGCACTGGTGCATCGGAATCTCATACTGGTCTCCCAAGAGCCGCTCAAAGCACAAACTCTTAGAAGATTCACTCTTCTTGTATTCAAGTTTGCACTGTGCCTTTTATATTCAATTCCGATGCGATTTCTGTGTTTCATCGTCAATGTGAAGGTCCAAGGGATACAGTAAACCTGCACTGGTGCATCGGAATCTCATACTGGTCTCCCAAGAGCCGCTCAAAGCACAAACTCTTACAAGATTCACTCTTCTTGTACTTAAGTCGGCACTGTGCCTTTTATATTCAATTCCGATACGATTTCTGTGTTTCATCGTCAATGTGAAGGTCCAAGGGATACAGTAAACCTGCACTGGTGCATCGGAATCTCATACTGGTCTACCAGGAGCCGCTCAAAGCACAAACTCTTAGAAAATTCACTCTTCTTGTACTTGAGTCGGCATTCTGCCTTTTATATTCAATTCCGATGCGATTTCTGTGTTTCATCGTCAATGTGAGGGTCCAAGGGATACAGTAAACCTGCACTGGTGCATCGGAATCTAATACTGGTCTCCCAGGAGTTGCTCAAAGCACAAACTCTTAGAAGATTCACTCTTCTTGTACTTAAGTCGGCATTGTGCCTTTTATATTCAATTCCGATGCGATTCCTGTGTTTCATCGTCAATGTGAAGGTCCAAGGGATACAGTAAACCTGCACTGGTGCATCGGAATCTAATACTGGTCTCCCAGGAGCCGCTCAAACCACAAACTCTTAGAAAATTCACTCTTCTTGTACTTGAGTCGGCATTTTGCCTTTTATATTCCATTCCGATGCGATTTCTGTGTTTCATCGTCAATGTGAGGGTCCAAGGGATACAGTAAACCTGCACTGGTGCATCGGAATCTAATACTGGTCTCCCAGGAGCCGCTCAAAGCACAAACGCTTAGAAAATTCACTCTTCTTGTACTTGAGTCGGCATTCTGCCTTTTATATTCAATTCCGATGCGATTTCTGTATTTCATCGTCAATGTGAGGGTCCAAGGGATACAGTAAACCTGCACTGGTGCATCGGAATCTAATACTGGTCTTCCAGGAGTCGCTCAAAGCACAAACTCTTAGAAGATTCACTCTTCTTGTACTTATGTCGGAATTATGCCTTTTATGTTCAATTCCGATGCGATTTCTGTGTTTCATCGTCAATGTGAGGGTCCAAGGGATACAGTAAACCTGCACTGCTGCATCGGAATCTAATACTGGTCTCCCAAGAGCCGCTCAAAGCACAAACTCTTAGAAGATTCACTCTTCTTGTACTCAAGTCGGCACTGTGCCTTTTATATTCAATTCCGATGCGATTTCTGTGTTTCATCGTCAATGTGAAGGTCCAAGGGATACAGTAAAACTGCACTGGTGCATCGGAATGTCATACTGGTCTCCCAGGAGCCGCTCAAAGCACAAACTCTTAGAAAATTCACTCTTCTTGTACTTGAGTCGGCATTCTGCCTTTTATATTCAATTCCGATGCGATTTCTGTGTTTCATCGTCAATGTGAAGGTCCAAGGGATACAGTAAACCTGCACTGGTGCATCGGAATCTAATACTGGTCTCCCAGGAGCCGCTCAAAGCACAAACTCTTAGAAGATTCACTCTTCCTGTACTTAAGTCGGCACTGTGCCTTTTATATTCAATTCCGATGCGATTTCTGTGTTTCAATGTGAAGGTCCAAGGGATACAGTAAACCTGCACTGGTGCATCGGAATCTCATACTGGTCTCCCAAGAGCCGCTCAAAGCACAAACTCTTAGAAGATTCACTCTTCTTGTATTCAAGTTTGCACTGTGCCTTTTATATTCAATTCCGATGCGATTTCTGTGTTTCATCGTCAATGTGAAGGTCCAAGGGATACAGTAAACCTGCACTGGTGCATCGGAATCTCATACTGGTCTCCCAAGAGCCGCTCAAAGCACAAACTCTTACAAGATTCACTCTTCTTGTACTTAAGTCGGCACTGTGCCTTTTATATTCAATTCCGATACGATTTCTGTGTTTCATCGTCAATGTGAAGGTCCAAGGGATACAGTAAACCTGCACTGGTGCATCGGAATCTCATACTGGTCTACCAGGAGCCGCTCAAAGCACAAACTCTTAGAAAATTCACTCTTCTTGTACTTGAGTCGGCATTCTGCCTTTTATATTCAATTCCGATGCGATTTCTGTGTTTCATCGTCAATGTGAGGGTCCAAGGGATACAGTAAACCTGCACTGGTGCATCGGAATCTAATACTGGTCTCCCAGGAGTTGCTCAAAGCACAAACTCTTAGAAGATTCACTCTTCTTGTACTTAAGTCGGCATTGTGCCTTTTATATTCAATTCCGATGCGATTCCTGTGTTTCATCGTCAATGTGAAGGTCCAAGGGATACAGTAAACCTGCACTGGTGCATCGGAATCTAATACTGGTCTCGCAGGAGCCGCTCAAACCACAAACTCTTAGAAAATTCACTCTTCTTGTACTTGAGTCGGCATTTTGCCTTTTATATTCCATTCCGATGCGATTTCTGTGTTTCATCGTCAATGTGAGGGTCCAAGGGATACAGTAAACCTGCACTGGTGCATCGGAATCTAATACTGGTCTCCCAGGAGCCGCTCAAAGCACAAACTCTTAGAAAATTCACTCTTCTTGTACTTGAGTCGGCATTCTGCCTTTTATATTCAATTCCGATGCGATTTCTGTGTTTCATCGTCAATGTGAGGGTCCAAGGGATACAGTAAACCTGCACTGGTGCATCGGAATCTAATACTGGTCTTCCAGGAGTCGCTCAAAGCACAAACTCTTAGAAGATTCACTCTTCTTGTACTTATGTCGGAATTATGCCTTTTATGTTCAATTCCGATGCGATTTCTGTGTTTCATCGTCAATGTGAGGGTCCAAGGGATACAGTAAACCTGCACTGCTGCATCGGAATCTAATACTGGTCTCCCAGGAGCCGCTCAAAGCACAAACTCTTAGAAGATTCACTCTTCCTGTACTTAAGTCGGCACTGTGCCTTTTATATTCAATTCCGATGCGATTTCTGTGTTTCATCGTCAATGTGAAGGTCCAAGGGATACAGTAAACCTGCACTGGTGCATCGGAATCTCATACTGGTCTCCCAGGAGCCGCTCAAAGCACAAACTCTTAGAAAATTCACTCTTCTTGTACTTGAGTCGGCATTCTGCCTTTTATATTCAATTCCGATGCGATTTCTGTGTTTCATCGTCAATGTGAGGGTCCAAGGGATACAGTAAACCTGCACTGGTGCATCGGAATCTCATACTGGTCTCCCAAGAGCCGCTCAAAGCACAAACTATTAGAAGATTCACTCTTCTTGTACTTAAGTCGGCACTGTGCCTTCTATATTCAATTCCGATGCGATTTCTGTGTTTCATCGTCAATGTGAAGGTCCAAGGGATACAGTAAAACTGCACTGGTGCATCGGAATCTAATACTGGTCTCCCAAGAGCCGCTCAAAGCACAAACTCTTAGAAGATTCACTCTTCTTGTACTCAAGTCGGCACTGTGCCTTTTATATTCAATTCCGATGCGATTTCTGTGTTTCATCGTCAATGTGAAGGTCCAAGGGATACAGTAAAACTGCACTGGTGCATCGGAATGTCATACTGGTCTCCCAGGAGCCGCTCAAAGCACAAACTCTTAGAAAATTCACTCTTCTTGTACTTGAGTCGGCATTCTGCCTTTTATATTCAATTCCGATGCGATTTCTGTGTTTCATCGTCAATGTGAAGGTCCAAGGGATACAGTAAACCTGCACTGGTGCATCGGAATCTAATACTGGTCTCCCAGGAGCCGCTCAAAGCACAAACTCTTAGAAGATTCACTCTTCCTGTACTTAAGTCGGCACTGTGCCTTTTATATTCAATTCCGATGCGATTTCTGTGTTTCAATGTGAAGGTCCAAGGGATACAGTAAACCTGCACTGGTGCATCGGAATCTCATACTGGTCTCCCAAGAGCCGCTCAAAGCACAAACTCTTAGAAGATTCACTCTTCTTGTATTCAAGTTTGCACTGTGCCTTTTATATTCAATTCCGATGCGATTTCTGTGTTTCATCGTCAATGTGAAGGTCCAAGGGATACAGTAAACCTGCACTGGTGCATCGGAATCTCATACTGGTCTCCCAAGAGCCGCTCAAAGCACAAACTCTTACAAGATTCACTCTTCTTGTACTTAAGTCGGCACTGTGCCTTTTATATTCAATTCCGATACGATTTCTGTGTTTCATCGTCAATGTGAAGGTCCAAGGGATACAGTAAACCTGCACTGGTGCATCGGAATCTCATACTGGTCTACCAGGAGCCGCTCAAAGCACAAACTCTTAGAAAATTCACTCTTCTTGTACTTGAGTCGGCATTCTGCCTTTTATATTCAATTCCGATGCGATTTCTGTGTTTCATCGTCAATGTGAGGGTCCAAGGGATACAGTAAACCTGCACTGGTGCATCGGAATCTAATACTGGTCTCCCAGGAGTTGCTCAAAGCACAAACTCTTAGAAGATTCACTCTTCTTGTACTTAAGTCGGCATTGTGCCTTTTATATTCAATTCCGATGCGATTCCTGTGTTTCATCGTCAATGTGAAGGTCCAAGGGATACAGTAAACCTGCACTGGTGCATCGGAATCTAATACTGGTCTCGCAGGAGCCGCTCAAACCACAAACTCTTAGAAAATTCACTCTTCTTGTACTTGAGTCGGCATTTTGCCTTTTATATTCCATTCCGATGCGATTTCTGTGTTTCATCGTCAATGTGAGGGTCCAAGGGATACAGTAAACCTGCACTGGTGCATCGGAATCTAATACTGGTCTCCCAGGAGCCGCTCAAAGCACAAACTCTTAGAAAATTCACTCTTCTTGTACTTGAGTCGGCATTCTGCCTTTTATATTCAATTCCGATGCGATTTCTGTGTTTCATCGTCAATGTGAGGGTCCAAGGGATACAGTAAACCTGCACTGGTGCATCGGAATCTAATACTGGTCTTCCAGGAGTCGCTCAAAGCACAAACTCTTAGAAGATTCACTCTTCTTGTACTTATGTCGGAATTATGCCTTTTATGTTCAATTCCGATGCGATTTCTGTGTTTCATCGTCAATGTGAGGGTCCAAGGGATACAGTAAACCTGCACTGCTGCATCGGAATCTAATACTGGTCTCCCAGGAGCCGCTCAAAGCACAAACTCTTAGAAGATTCACTCTTCCTGTACTTAAGTCGGCACTGTGCCTTTTATATTCAATTCCGATGCGATTTCTGTGTTTCATCGTCAATGTGAAGGTCCAAGGGATACAGTAAACCTGCACTGGTGCATCGGAATCTCATACTGGTCTCCCAGGAGCCGCTCAAAGCACAAACTCTTAGAAAATTCACTCTTCTTGTACTTGAGTCGGCATTCTGCCTTTTATATTCAATTCCGATGCGATTTCTGTGTTTCATCGTCAATGTGAGGGTCCAAGGGATACAGTAAACCTGCACTGGTGCATCGGAATCTCATACTGGTCTCCCAAGAGCCGCTCAAAGCACAAACTATTAGAAGATTCACTCTTCTTGTACTTAAGTCGGCACTGTGCCTTCTATATTCAATTCCGATGCGATTTCTGTGTTTCATCGTCAATGTGAAGGTCCAAGGGATACAGTAAAACTGCACTGGTGCATCGGAATCTAATACTGGTCTCCCAAGAGCCGCTCAAAGCACAAACTCTTAGAAGATTCACTCTTCTTGTACTCAAGTCGGCACTGTGCCTTTTATATTCAATTCCGATGCGATTTCTGTGTTTCATCGTCAATGTGAAGGTCCAAGGGATACAGTAAAACTGCACTGGTGCATCGGAATGTCATACTGGTCTCCCAGGAGCCGCTCAAAGCACAAACTCTTAGAAAATTCACTCTTCTTGTACTTGAGTCGGCATTCTGCCTTTTATATTCAATTCCGATGCGATTTCTGTGTTTCATCGTCAATGTGAAGGTCCAAGGGATACAGTAAACCTGCACTGGTGCATCGGAATCTAATACTGGTCTCCCAGGAGCCGCTCAAAGCACAAACTCTTAGAAGATTCACTCTTCCTGTACTTAAGTCGGCACTGTGCCTTTTATATTCAATTCCGATGCGATTTCTGTGTTTCAATGTGAAGGTCCAAGGGATACAGTAAACCTGCACTGGTGCATCGGAATCTCATACTGGTCTCCCAAGAGCCGCTCAAAGCACAAACTCTTAGAAGATTCACTCTTCTTGTATTCAAGTTTGCACTGTGCCTTTTATATTCAATTCCGATGCGATTTCTGTGTTTCATCGTCAATGTGAAGGTCCAAGGGATACAGTAAACCTGCACTGGTGCATCGGAATCTCATACTGGTCTCCCAAGAGCCGCTCAAAGCACAAACTCTTACAAGATTCACTCTTCTTGTACTTAAGTCGGCACTGTGCCTTTTATATTCAATTCCGATACGATTTCTGTGTTTCATCGTCAATGTGAAGGTCCAAGGGATACAGTAAACCTGCACTGGTGCATCGGAATCTCATACTGGTCTACCAGGAGCCGCTCAAAGCACAAACTCTTAGAAAATTCACTCTTCTTGTACTTGAGTCGGCATTCTGCCTTTTATATTCAATTCCGATGCGATTTCTGTGTTTCATCGTCAATGTGAGGGTCCAAGGGATACAGTAAACCTGCACTGGTGCATCGGAATCTAATACTGGTCTCCCAGGAGTTGCTCAAAGCACAAACTCTTAGAAGATTCACTCTTCTTGTACTTAAGTCGGCATTGTGCCTTTTATATTCAATTCCGATGCGATTCCTGTGTTTCATCGTCAATGTGAAGGTCCAAGGGATACAGTAAACCTGCACTGGTGCATCGGAATCTAATACTGGTCTCCCAGGAGCCGCTCAAACCACAAACTCTTAGAAAATTCACTCTTCTTGTACTTGAGTCGGCATTTTGCCTTTTATATTCCATTCCGATGCGATTTCTGTGTTTCATCGTCAATGTGAGGGTCCAAGGGATACAGTAAACCTGCACTGGTGCATCGGAATCTAATACTGGTCTCCCAGGAGCCGCTCAAAGCACAAACGCTTAGAAAATTCACTCTTCTTGTACTTGAGTCGGCATTCTGCCTTTTATATTCAATTCCGATGCGATTTCTGTATTTCATCGTCAATGTGAGGGTCCAAGGGATACAGTAAACCTGCACTGGTGCATCGGAATCTAATACTGGTCTCCCAGGAGTCGCTCAAAGCACAAACTCTTACAAGATTCACTCTTCTTGTACTTAAGTCGGCATTGTGCCTTTTATATTCAATTCCGATGCGATTTCTGTGTTTCATCGTCAATGTGAAGGTCCAAGGGATACAGTAAACCTGCACTGGTGCATCGGAATCTAATACTGGTCTCCCAGGAGCCGCTCAAAGCACAAACTCATAGAAAATTCACTCTTCTTGTACTTAAGTCGGCACTGTGCTTTTATATTCAATTCCGATGCGATTTCTGTGTTTCATCGTCAATGTGAAGGTCCAAGGGATTCAGTAAACCTGCACTGGTGCATCGGAATCTCATACTGGTCTCCCAGGAGCCGCTCAAAGCACAAACTCTTAGAAAATTCGCTCTTCTTGTACTTGAGTCGGCATTCTGCCTTTTATATTCAATTCCGATGCGATTTCTGTGTTTCATCGTCAATGTGAGGGTCCAAGGGATACAGTAAACCTGCACTGGTGCATCGGAATCTAATACTGGTCTCCCAGGAGTCGCTCAAAGTACAAACTCTTAGAAGATTCACTCTTCTTGTACTTATGTCGGAATTATGCCTTTTATGTTCAATTCCGATGCGATTTCTGTGTTTCATCGTCAATGTGAGGGTCCAAGGGATACAGTAAACCTGCACTGCTGCATCGGAATCTAATACTGGTCTCCCAGGAGCCGCTCAAAGCACAAACTCTTAGAAGATTCACTCTTCTTGTACTTAAGTCGGCATTATGCCTTTTATATTCAATTCCGATGCGATTTCTGTGTTTCATCGTCAATGTGAAGGTCCAAGGGATACAGTAAACCTGCACTGGTGCATCGGAATCTCATACTGGTCTCCCAGGAGCCGCTCAAAGCACAAACTCTTAGAAAATTCACTCTTCTTTTACTTAAGTCGGCACTGTGCCTTTTATATTCAATTCCGATGCGATTTCTGTGTTTCATCGTCAATGTGAAGGTCCAAGGTATACAGTAAACCTGCACTGGTGCATCGGAATCTCATACTGGTCTCCCAGGAGCCGCTCAAAGCACAAACTCTTAGAAAATTCACTCTTCTTGTACTTGAGTCGGCATTCTGCCTTTTATATTCAATTCCGATGCGATTTCTGTGTTTCATCGTCAATGTGAAGGTCCAAGGGATACAGTAAACCTGCACTGGTGCATCGGAATCTAATACTGGTCTCCCAGGAGTCGCTCAAAGCACAAACTCTTAGAAGATTCACTCTTCTTGTACTTAAGTCGGCATTGTGCCTTTTATATTCAATTCCGATGCGATTTCTGTGTTTCATCGTCAATGTGAAGGTCCAAGGGATACAGTAAACCTGCACTGGTGCATCGGAATCTCATACTGGTCTCCCAAGAGCCGCTCAAAGCACAATCTCTTAGAAGATTCACTCTTCTTGTACTTAAGTCGGCACTGTGCCTTTTATATTCAATTCCGATGCGATTTCTGTGTTTCATCGTCAATGTGAAGGTCCAAGGGATACAGTAAACCTGCACTGGTGCATCGGAATATCTTACTGGTCTCCCAGGAGCCGCTCAAAGCACAAACTCTTAGAAAATTCACTCTTCTTGTAATTGAGTCGGCATTGTGCTTTTTATATTCAATTCCGATGCGATTTCTGTGTTTCATCGTCAATGAGAGGGTCCAAGGGATACAGTAAACCTGCACTGGTGCATCGGAATCTAATACTGGTCTCCCAGGAGTCGCTCAAAGCACAAACTCTTAGAAGATTCACTCTTCTTGTACTTAAGTCGGCATTGTGCCTTTTATATTCAATTCCGATGCGATTTCTGTGTTTCATCGTCAATGTGAAGGTCCAAGGGATACAGTAAACCTGCACTGGTGCATCGGAATCTCATACTGGTCTCCCAAGAGCCGCTCAAAGCACAAACTCTTAGAAGATTCACGCTTCTTGTACTTAAGTCAGCATTGTTCCTTTTATATTCAATTGCGATTCGATTTCTGTGTTTCATCGTCAATGTGAAGGTCCAAGGGATACAGTAAACCAGCACTGGTGCAGAGGAATCAAATACTGGCGTCCCAGGAGCCGCTCAAAGCACAAACTCTTAGAAGATTCACTCTCCTTGTACTTAAGTCGGCATTGTGCCTTTTATATTCAATTCCGATGCGATTTCTGTGTTTCATCGTCAATGTGAAGGTCCAAGGCATACAGTAAACCTGCACTGGTGCATCGGAATCCAATACTGGTCTCCCAGGAGGCGCTCAAAGCACAAACGGTTAGAAGACTCACTCTTCTTGTACTTAAGTCAGCATTGTGCCTTTTATATTCAATACCGATGCGATATCTGTGTTTCATCGTCAATGTGAAGGTCCAAGGGATACAGTAAACATGCACTGGTGCATCGGAATCCAATACTGGTCTCCCAGGAGCCGCTCAAACCACAAACTCTAAGAAGATTCACTCTTCTTGTACTTAAGTCGGCACTGTGCCTTTTATATTCAATTCGGATGCGATTTCTGTGTTTCATCGTCAATGTGAATGTTCAAGGAATACAGTAAACCTGCACTGGTGCATCGGAATCCAATACTGGTCTCCCAGGAGCCGCTCAAACCACAAACTCTTAGGAGACTCACTCTTCTCGTACTTAAGTCGGCACTGTGCCTTTTATATTCAATTCCGATGCGATTTCTGTGTTTCATCGTCAATGTGAAGGTCCAAGGGATACAGTAAACCTGCACTGGTGCATCGGAATCCAATACTGGTCTCCCAGAAGCCGCTCAAACCACAAACTCTTAGGAGACTCACTCTTCTTGTACTTAAGTCGGCATTGTGCCTTTTATATTCAATTCCGATGCGATTTCTGTGTTTCATCGTCAATGTGAAGGTCCAAGGGATACAGTAAACCTGCACTGGTGCATCGGAACCCAATACTGGTCTCCCAGGATCCGCTCAAAGCACAAACTCTTAGGAGACTCACTCTTCTTGTACTTAAGTCGGCATTGTGCCTTTTATATTCAATTCCGATGCGATTTCTGTGTTTCATTGTCAATGTGAAGGTCCAAGGGATAGAGTAAACCTGCACTGGTGCATCGGAATCCAATACTGGTCTCCCAGGTGCCGCTCAAACCACAAACTCTTAGGAGACTCACCCTTCTTGTACTTAAGTCGGTATTGTGCGTTTTATATTCAATTCCGACGCGATTTCTGTGTTTCATTGTCAATGTGAAGGTCCAAGGGATACAGTAAACCTGCACTGGTGCATCGGAATCCAATACTGGTCTCCCAGGAGCCGCTCAAAGCACAAACTCTGAGAAGATTCACTCTTCTTGTACTTAAGTCGTCACTGTGCCTTTTATATTCAATTCCGATGCGATTTCTGTGTTTCATCGTCAATGTGAAGGTCCAAGGGATACAGTAAACCTGCAATGGTGTATCGGAATCTAATACTGGTCTCCCAGGAGCCGCTCAAAGCACAAACTCTGAGAAGATTCACTCTTCTTGTACATAAGTCGGCACTGTGCCTTTTATATTCAATTCCGATGCGATTTCTGTGTTTCATCGTCAATGTGAAGGTCCAAGGGATACAGTAAACCTGCATTGTTGCATCACAATCGAATACTGGTCTCCCAGGAGCCGCTCAAACCTCAAACTCTTAGGAGACTCACTCTTCTTGTACTTAAGTCGGTATTGTGCCTTTTATATTCAATTCCGATGCGATTTCTGTGTTTCATTGTCAATGGGAAGGTCCAAGGGATAGAGTAAAACTGCACTGGTGCATCGGAATCAAATACTGGTCTCCCAGGAGCCGCTCAAACCTCAAACTCTTAGGAGACTCACTCTTCTTGTACTTAAGTCGGTATTGTGCCTTTTATATTCAATTCCGATGCGATTTCTGTGTTTCATCGTCAATGTGAAGGTCCAAGGGATATAGTAAACCTGCACTGGTGCATCGGAATCCAATACTGGTCTCCCAGGATCTGCTCAAAGCACAAACTCTTAGGAGACTCACTCTTGTTGTACTTAAGTCGGCATTGTGCCTTTATATTCAATTCCGATGCGATTTCTGTGTTTCATCGTCAATGTGAAGGTCCAAGGGATACAGTAAACCTGCACTGGTGCATCGGAATCCAATACTGGTCTCCCAGGAGCTGCTCAAAGCACAAACTCTTAGGAGACTCACTCTTCTTGTACTTAAGTCGGTATTGTGCCTTTTATATTCAATTCCGATGCGATTTCTGTGTTTCATCGTCAATGTGAAGGTCCAAGGGATACAGTAAAACTGCACTGGTGAATCGGAATCCAATACTGGTCTCCCAGGAGCCGCTCAAACCTCAAACTCTTAGGAGACTCACTCTTCTTGTACTTAAGTCGGCACTGTGCCTTTTATATTCAATTCCGATGCGATTTCTGTGCTTCATCGCCAATGTGAAGGTCCAAGGGATACAGTGAACCTGCACTGGTGCATCTGAATCCAATACTGGTCTCCCAGGAGCCGCTCAAACCACAAACTCTTAGGAGACTCACTCTTCTTGTACTTAAGTCGGCACTGTGCCTTTTATATTCAATTCCGATGCGATTTCTGTGTTTCATCGTCAATGTGAAGGTCCAAGGGATTGAGTAAACCTGCACTGGTGCATCGGAATCCAATACTGGTCTCCCAGGAGCCGCTCAAAGCACAAACTCTGAGAAGATTCACTCTTCTTGTACTTAAGTCGGCACTGTGCCTTTGATATTCAATTCCGATGCGATTTCTGTGTTTCATCGTCAATGTGAAGGTCCAAGGGATACAGTAAACCTGCACTGGTGCATCGGAATCCAATACTGGTCTCCCAGGATCCGCTCAAAGCACAAACTCTTAGAAGATTCACTCTTCTTGTACTTAAGTCGGCATTGTGCCTTTTATATTCAATTCCGATGCGATTTCTGTGTTTCATCGTCAATGTGAAGGTCCAAGGGATACAGTAAACCTGCACTGGTGCATCGGAATCTCATACTGGTCTCCCAAGAGCCGCTCAAAGCACAAACTCTTAGAAGATTCACTCTTCTTGTACTTAAGTCGGCACTGTGCCTTTTACATTCAATTCCGATGCGATTTCTGTGTTTCATCGTCAATGTGAAGGTCCAAGGGATACAGTAAACCTGCACTGGTGCATCGGAATCTCATACTGATCTCCCAGGAGAAGCTCAAACCACAAACTCTTAGAAAATTCACTCTTCTTGTACTTGAGTCGGCATTCTGCCTTTTATATTCAATTCCGATGCGATTTCTGTGTTTCATCGTCAATGTGAAGGTCCAAGGGATACAGTAAACCTGCACTGGTGCATCGGAATCTAATACTGGTCTCCCAGGATCCGCTCAAAGCACAAACTCTTAGAAGATTCACTCTTCTTGTACTTAAGTCGGTATTGTGCCTTTTATATTCAATTCCGATGCGATTTCTGTGTTTCATTGTCAATGGGAAGGTCCAAGGGATAGAGTAAAACTGCACTGGTGCATCGGAATCAAATACTGGTCTCCCAGGAGCCGCTCAAACCTCAAACTCTTAGGAGACTCACTCTTCTTGTACTTAAGTCGGTATTGTGCCTTTTATATTCAATTCCGATGCGATTTCTGTGTTTCATCGTCAATGTGAAGGTCCAAGGGATACAGTAAACCTGCACTGGTGCATCGGAATCCAATACTGGTCTCCCAGGATCTGCTCAAAGCACAAACTCTTAGGAGACTCACTCTTGTTGTACTTAAGTCGGCATTGTGCCTTTATATATAATTCCGATGCGATTTCTGTGTTTCATCGTCAATGTGAAGGTCCAAGGGATACAGTAAACCTGCACTGGTGCATCGGAATCCAATACTGGTCTCCCGGGAGCTGCTCAAAGCACAAACTCTTAGGAGACTCACTCTTCTTGTACTTAAGTCGGTATTGTGCCTTTTATATTCAATTCCGATGCGATTTCTGTGTTTCATCGTCAATGTGAAGGTCCAAGGGATACAGTAAAACTGCACTGGTGAATCGGAATCCAATACTGGTGTCCCAGGAGCCGCTCAAACCTCAAACTCTTAGGAGACTCACTCTTCTTGTACTTAAGTCGGCACTGTGCCTTTTATATTCAATTCCGATGCGATTTCTGTGCTTCATCGCCAATGTGAAGGTCCAAGGGATACAGTAAACCTGCACTGGTGCATCTGAATCCAATACTGGTCTCCCAGGAGCCGCTCAAACCACAAACTCTTAGGAGACTCACTCTTCTTGTACTTAAGTCGGCACTGTGCCTTTTATATTCAATTCCGATGCGATTTCTGTGTTTCATCGTCAATGTGAAGGTCCAAGGGATAGAGTAAACCTGCACTGGTGCATCGGAATCCAATACTGGTCTCCCAGGAGCCGCTCAAAGCACAAACTCTGAGAAGATTCACTCTTCTTGTACTTAAGTCGGCACTGTGCCTTTGATATTCAATTCCGATGCGATTTCTGTGTTTCATCGTCAATGTGAAGGTCCAAGGGATACAGTAAACCTGCACTGGTGCATCGGAATCCAATACTGGTCTCCCAGGATCCGCTCAAAGCACAAACTCTTAGGAGACTCTGTCATCTTGTACTTAAGTCGGCATTGTGCCTTTTATATTCAATTCCGATGCGATTTCTGTGTTTCATTGTCAATGTGAAGGTCCAAGGGATACAGTAAACCTGCACTGGTGCATCGGAATCCAATACTGGTCTCCCAGGAGCCGCTCAAAGCACAAACTCTTAGAAGATTCACTCTTCTTGTACTTAAGTCGGCACTGTGCCTTTTACAGTCAATGCCGATGCGATTTCTGTGTTTCATCGTCAATGTGAAGGTCCAAGGGATACAGTAAACCTGCACTGGTGCATCGGAATCTCATACTGGTCTCCCAGGAGCCGCTCAAACCACAAACCCTTAGAAAATTCACTCTTCTTGTACTTGAGTCGGCATTCTGCCTTTTATATTCAATTCCGATGCGATTTCTGTGTTTCATCGTCAATGTGAGGGTCCAAGGGATACAGTAAACCTGCACTGGTGCATCGGAATCTAATACTGGTCTCACAGGAGTCGCTCAAATCACAAACTCTTAGAAGATTCACTCTTCTTGTACTTAAGTCGGCATTGTTCTCTTTATATTCAATTGCGATTCGATTTCTGTGTTTCATCGGCAATGTGACAGTCAAAGGGATACAGTAAACCTGCACTGGTGCAGAGGAATCTCATACTGGTCTCCCAGGAGCCGCTCAAAGCACAAACGGTTAGAAGACCCACTCTTCTTGTACTTAAGTCAGCATTGTGCCTTTTATATTCAATACCGATGCGATTTCTGTGTTTCATCGTCAATGTGAAGGTCCAAGGGATACAGTAAACCTGCACTGGTGCATCGGAATCCAATACTGGTCTCCCAGGAGCCGTTCAAAGCACAAACGCTTAGAAGATTCACTCTTCTTGTACGTAAGTCGGTATTGTGCCTTTTATATTCAATTCCAATGCGATTTCTGTGTTTCATCGTCAATGTGAAGGTCCAAGGGATACAGTAAACCTGCACTGGTGCATCGGAATCCAATACTGGTCTCCCAGGAGCCGCTCAAAGCACAAACTCTTAGAAGATTCACTCTTCTTGTATTTAAGTCGGCATTGTGCCTTTTATATTCAATTCCGATGCGATTTCTGTGTTTCATCGTCAATGTGAAGTTCCAAGGGATACAGTAAACCTGCACTGGTGCATCGGAATCTAATACTGGTCTCCCAGGAGCTGCTCAAAGCACAAACTCTTAGAAGATTCACTCTTCTTGTACTTAAGTCGGCATTGTGCCTTTTATATTCAATTCCGATGCGATTTCTGTGTTTCATCGTCAATGTGAAGGTCCAAGGGATACAGTAAACCTGCTCTGGTGCATCGCAATCTAATACTGGTCTCCCAGGAGCCACTCGAAGCACAAACTCTTAGAAGATTCGCTCTTCTTGTACTTAAGTCGGCATTGTGCCTTTTATATTCAATTCAGATGCGAATTCGGTGTTTCATCGTAAATGTGAAGGCCCAAGGGATACAGTAAACCTGCACTGGTGCATCGGAATCTAATACTGGTCTCCCAGGAGCCGCTAAAGCACAAACTCTTAGAAGATTCACTCTTCTAGTACGTAAGTCGACATTGTGCCTTTTATATTCAATTCCTATACGATTTCTGTGTTTCATCGTCAATGTGAAGGTCCAAGGGATACAGTAAACCAGCACTGGTGCATCGGAATCCAATACTGGTCTCCCAGGAGCCGCTCAAACCACAAACTCTAAGAAGATTCACTCTTCTTGTACTTAAGTCGGCATTGTGCCTTTTATATTCAATTCCGATGCGATTTCTGTGTTTCATCGTCAATGTGAAGGTCCAAGGGATACAGTAAACCTTCACTGGTGCATCGGAATCTAATACTGGTCTCCCAGGAGCCGCTCAAAGGACAAACTCTTAGAAGATTCACTCTTCTTGTACTTACGTCGAATTGTGGCTTTTATATTCAATTCCGATGCGATTTCTGTGTTTCATCGTCAATGTGAAGGTCCAAGGGATACAGTAAACCTGCACTGGTGCATCGGAATCTAATACTGGTCTCCCAGGACCCGCACAAATCACAAAATCTTAGAAGATTCACTCTTCTTGGACTTAAGTCGGCATTGTGCCTTTTATATTCAATTCCGATGCGATTTCTTTGTTTCATCGTCAATGTGAAGGTCCAAGGGATACAGTAAACCTGCACTGGTGCATCGGAATCTCATACTGGTCTCCCAAGAGCCGCTCAAAGCACAAACTCTTAGAAGATTCACTCTTCTTGTACTTAAGTCGGCATTGTTCCTATTATATTCAATTGCGATGCGATTTCTGTGTTTCATCGTCTATGTGAAGGTCCAAGGGATACAGTAAACCTGCACTGGTGCAGAGGAATCCAATACTGGTGTCCCAGGAGCCGCTCAAAGCACAAACTCTTAGAAGATTCACTCTTCTTGTACTTAAGTCGGCATTGTGCCTTTTATATTCAATTCCGATGCGATTTCTGTGTTTCATCGACAATGTGAAAGTCCAAGGGATACAGTAAACCTGCACTGGTGCATCGGAATCTAATACTGGTCTCCCAGGAGCCGCTCAAAGCACAAACTCTTAGAAGATTCACTCTTCTTGTACTTAAGTCGGCATTGTGCCTTTGATATTCAATTCCGATGCGATTTCTGTGTTTCATCGTCAATGTGAAGGTCCAAGGGATACAGTAAACCTGCACTGGTGCATCGGAATCTAATACTGGTCTCTCAGGAGCCGCTCAAAGCACAAACTGCTAGAAAACTCACTCTTCTTGTACTTAAGTCGGCATTGTGCCTTTTATATTCAATTCCGATGCGATTTCTGTGTCTCATCGTCAATGTGAAGGTCCAAGGGATAGAGTAAACCTGCACTGGTGCATGGGAATCTAATACTGGTCTCCCAGGAGCCGCTCAAAGCACAAACTCTTAGAAGATTCACTCTTCTTGTACTTAAGTCGGCATTGTGCCTTTTATATTCAATTCCGATGCGATTTCTTTGTTTCATCGTCAATGTGAAGGTCCAAGGGATACAGTAAACCTGCACTGGTGCATCGGAATCTCATACTGGTCTCCCAAGAGCCGCTCAAAGCACAAACTCTTAGAAGATTCACTCTTCTTGTACTTAAGTCGGCATTGTTCCTTTTATATTCAATTGCGATGCGATTTCTGTGTTTCATCGTCTATGTGAAGGTCCAAGGGATACAGTAAACCTGCACTGGTGCAGAGGAATCCAATACTGGTGTCCCAGGAGCCGCTCAAAGCACAAACTATTAGAAAATTCACTCTTCTTGTACTTAAGTCGGTATTGTGCCTTTTATATTCAATTCCGATGCGATTTCTGTGTTTCATCGTCAATGTGAAGCTCCAAGGGATACAGCAAACCTGCACTGGTGCATCGGAATCCAATACTGGTCTCCCAGGAGCCGCTCAAATCACAAACGGTTAGAAGACTCACTCTTCTTGTACTTAAGTCGGCTTTGTGCCTTTTATATTCAATACCGATGCGATTTCTGTGTTTCATCGTCAATGTGAAGGTCCAAGGGATACAGTAAACGTGCACTGGTGCATCGGAATCTAATACTGGTCTCCCAGGAGCCACTCGAAGCACAAACTCTTAGAAGATTCGCTCTTCTTGTACTTAAGTCGGCATTGTGCCTTTTATATTCAATTCAGATGCGAATTCGGTGTTTCATCGTAAATGTGAAGGCCCAAGGGATACAGTAAACCTGCACTGGTGCATCGGAATCTAATACTGGTCTCCCAGGAGCCGCTCAAAGCACAAACTCTTAGAAGATTCACTCTTCTAGTACGTAAGTCGACATTGTGCCTTTTATATTCAATTCCTATTCGATTTCTGTGTTTCATCGTCAATGTGAAGGTCCAAGGGATACAGTAAACCTGCACTGGTGCATCGGAATCCAATACTGGTCTCGCAGGAGCCGCTCAAACCACAAACTCTAAGAAGATTCACTCTTCTTGTACTTAAGTCGGCATTGTGCCTTTTATATTCAATTCCGATGCGATTTCTGTGTTTCATCGTCAATGTGAATATCCAAGGGATACAGTAAACCTTCACTGGTGCATCGGAATCTAATACTGGTCTCCCAGGAGCCGCTCAAAGGAGAACTCTTAGAAGATTCACTCTTCTTGTACTTACGTCGAATTGTGGCTTTTATATTCAATTCCGATGCGATTTCTGTGTTTCATCGTCAATGTGAAGGTCCAAGGGATACAGTAAACCTGCACTGGTGCATCGGAATCTAATACTGGTCTCCCAGGACCCGCACAAATCACAAAATCTTAGAAGATTCACTCTTCTTGGACTTAAGTCGGCATTGTGCCTTTTATATTCAATTCCGATGCGATTTCTGTGTCTCATCGTCAATGTGAAGGTCCAAGGCATAGAGTAAACCTGCACTGGTGCATCGGAATCTAATACTGGTCTCCCAGGAGCCACTCAAAGCACAAACTCTTAGAATATTCATTCTTCTTGTACTTAAGTCGGCATTGTGCCTTTTATATTCAATTCCGATGCGATTTCTGTGTTTCATCGACAATGTGAAGGTCCAAGGGATACAGTAAACCTGCACTGGTGCATCGGAATCTAATACTGGTCTCCCAGGAGCCGCTCAAAGCACAACCTCTTAGAAGATTCACTCTTCTTGTGCTTAAGTCGGCATTGTGACTTTGATATTCAATTCCGATGCGATTTCTGTGTTTCATCGTCAATGTGAAGGTCCAAGGGATGCAGTAAACCTGCACTGGTGCATCGGAATCTAATACTGGTCTCTCAGGAGCCGCTCAAAGCACAAACTGCTAGAAAACTCACTCTTCTTGTACTTAAATCGGCATTGTGCCTTTTATATTCAATTCCGATGCGATTTCTGTGTTTCATCGTCAATGTGAGGGTCCAAGGAATACAGTAAACCTGCACTGGTGCATCGGAATCTAATACTGGTCTCACAGGAGTCGCTCAAAGCACAAACTCTTAGAAGATTCACTCTTCTTGTACTTAAGTCGGCATTGTTCTCTTTATATTCAATTGCGATTCGATTTCTGTGTTTCATCGGCAATGTGACAGTCAAAGGGATACAGTAAACCTGCACTGGTGCAGAGGAATCTCATACTGGTCTCCCAGGAGCCGCTCAAAGCACAAACGGTTAGAAGACCCACTCTTCTTGTACTTAAGTCAGCATTGTGCCTTTTATATTCAATACCGATGCGATTTCTGTGTTTCATCGTCAATGTGAAGGTCCAAGGGATACAGTAAACCTGCACTGGTGCATCGGAATCCAATACTGGTCTCCCAGGAGCCGTTCAAAGCACAAACGCTTAGAAGATTCACTCTTCTTGTACGTAAGTCGGTATTGTGCCTTTTATATTCAATTCCAATGCGATTTCTGTGTTTCATCGTCAATGTGAAGGTCCAAGGGATACAGTAAACCTGCACTGGTGCATCGGAATCCAATACTGGTCTCCCAGGAGCCGCTCAAAGCTCAAACTCTTTGAAGATTCACTCTTCTTGTACTTAAGTCGGCATTGTGCCTTTTATATTCAATTCCGATGCGATTTCTGTGTATATCGTCAATGTGAAGGTCCAAGGGATACAGTAAGCCTGCACTGGTGCATCGGAATCTAATACTGGTCTCCCAGGAGCCGCTCAAAGCACAAACTCTTAGAAGATTCACTCTTCTTGTATTTAAGTCGGCATTGTGCCTTTTATATTCAATTCCGATGCGATTTCTGTGTTTCATCGTCAATGTGAAGTTCCAAGGGATACAGTAAACCTGCACTGGTGCATCGGAATCTAATACTGGTCTCCCAGGAGCTGCTCAAAGCACAAACTCTTAGAAGATTCACTCTTCTTGTACTTAAGTCGGCATTGTGCCTTTTATATTCAATTCCGATGCGATTTCTGTGTTTCATCGTCAATGTGAAGGTCCAAGGGATACAGTAAACCTGCTCTGGTGCATCGCAATCTAATACTGGTCTCCCAGGAGCCACTCGAAGCACAAACTCTTAGAAGATTCGCTCTTCTTGTACTTAAGTCGGCATTGTGCCTTTTATATTCAATTCAGATGCGAATTCGGTGTTTCATCGTAAATGTGAAGGCCCAAGGGATACAGTAAACCTGCACTGGTGCATCGGAATCTAATACTGGTCTCCCAGGAGCCGCTCAAAGCACAAACTCTTAGAAGATTCACTCTTCTAGTACGTAAGTCGACATTGTGCCTTTTATATTCAATTCCTATACGATTTCTGTGTTTCATCGTCAATGTGAAGGTCCAAGGGATACAGTAAACCTGCACTGGTGCATCGGAATCCAATACTGGTCTCCCAGGAGCCGCTCAAATCACAAACGGTTAGAAGACTCACTCTTCTTGTACTTAAGTCGGCTTTGTGCCTTTTATATTCAATACCGATGCGATTTCTGTGTTTCATCGTCAATGTGAAGGTCCAAGGGATACAGTAAACCTGCACTGGTGCATCGGAATCTAATACTGGTCTCCCAGGAGCCACTCGAAGCACAAACTCTTAGAAGATTCGCTCTTCTTGTACTTAAGTCGGCATTGTGCCTTTTATATTCAATTCAGATGCGAATTCGGTGTTTCATCGTAAATGTGAAGGCCCAAGGGATACAGTAAACCTGCACTGGTGCATCGGAATCTAATACTGGTCTCCCAGGAGCCGCTCAAAGCACAAACTCTTAGAAGATTCACTCTTCTAGTACGTAAGTCGACGTTGTGCCTTTTATATTCAATTCCTATTCGATTTCTGTGTTTCATCGTCAATGTGAAGGTCCAAGGGATACAGTAAACCTGCACTGGTGCATCGGAATCCAATACTGGTCTCGCAGGAGCCGCTCAAACCACAAACTCTAAGAAGATTCACTCTTCTTGTACTTAAGTCGGCATTGTGCCTTTTATATTCAATTCCGATGCGATTTCTGTGTTTCATCGTCAATGTGAATATCCAAGGGATACAGTAAACCTTCACTGGTGCATCGGAATCTAATACTGGTCTCCCAGGAGCCGCTCAAAGGAGAACTCTTAGAAGATTCACTCTTCTTGTACTTACGTCGAATTGTGGCTTTTATATTCAATTCCGATGCGATTTCTGTGTTTCATCGTCAATGTGAAGGTCCAAGGGATACAGTAAACCTGCACTGGTGCATCGGAATCTAATACTGGTCTCCCAGGACCCGCACAAATCACAAAATCTTAGAAGATTCACTCTTCTTCGACTTAAGTCGGCATTGTGCCTTTTATATTCAATTCCGATGCGATTTCTGTGTCTCATCGTCAATGTGAAGGTCCAAGGCATAGAGTAAACCTGCACTGGTGCATCGGAATCTAATACTGGTCTCCCAGGAGCCGCTCAAAGCACAAACTCTTAGAAGATTCATTCTTCTTGTACTTAAGTCGGCATTGTGCCTTTTATATTCAATTCCGATGCGATTTCTGTGTTTCATCGACAATGTGAAGGTCCAAGGGATACAGTAAACCTGCACTGGTGCATCGGAATCTAATACTGGTCTCCCAGGAGCCGCTCAAAGCACAACCTCTTAGAAGATTCACTCTTCTTGTGCTTAAGTCGGCATTGTG
Organism: Schistocerca nitens; assembly: GCF_023898315.1. NCBI lineage: Eukaryota > Metazoa > Arthropoda > Insecta > Orthoptera > Acrididae > Schistocerca > Schistocerca nitens. The sequence continues at coordinate 184,691,985 of NC_064625.1, forward strand.
ACTTTGATATTCAATTCCGATGCGATTTCTGTGTTTCATCGTCAATGTGAAGGTCCAAGGGATGCAGTAAACCTGCACTGGTGCATCGGAATCTAATACTGGTCTCTCAGGAGCCGCTCAAAGCACAAACTGCTTGAAAACTCACTCTTCTTGTACTTAAATCGGCATTGTGCCTTTTATATTCAATTCCGATGCGATTTCTGTGTTTCATCGTCAATGTGAGGGTCCAAGGGATACAGTAAACCTGCACTGGTGCATCGGAATCTAATACTGGTCTCACAGGAGTCGCTCAAAGCACAAACTCTTAGAAGATTCACTCTTCTTGTACTTAAGTCGGCATTGTTCTCTTTATATTCAATTGCGATTCGATTTCTGTGTTTCATCGGCAATGTGACAGTCAAAGGGATACAGTAAACCTGCACTGGTGCAGAGGAATCTCATACTGGTCTCCCAGGAGCCGCTCAAAGCACAAACGGTTAGAAGACCCACTCTTCTTGTACTTAAGTCAGCATTGTGCCTTTTATATTCAATACCGATGCGATTTCTGTGTTTCATCGTCAATGTGAAGGTCCAAGGGATACAGTAAACCTGCACTGGTGCATCGGAATCCAATACTGGTCTCCCAGGAGCCGTTCAAAGCACAAACGCTTAGAAGATTCACTCTTCTTGTACGTAAGTCGGTATTGTGCCTTTTATATTCAATTCCAATGCGATTTCTGTGTTTCATCGTCAATGTGAAGGTCCAAGGGATACAGTAAACCTGCACTGGTGCATCGGAATCCAATACTGGTCTCCCAGGAGCCGCTCAAAGCTCAAACTCTTTGAAGATTCACTCTTCTTGTACTTAAGTCGGCATTGTGCCTTTTATATTCAATTCCGATGCGATTTCTGTGTATATCGTCAATGTGAAGGTCCAAGGGATACAGTAAGCCTGCACTGGTGCATCGGAATCTAATACTGGTCTCCCAGGAGCCGCTCAAAGCACAAACTCTTAGAAGATTCACTCTTCTTGTATTTAAGTCGGCATTGTGCCTTTTATATTCAATTCCGATGCGATTTCTGTGTTTCATCGTCAATGTGAAGTTCCAAGGGATACAGTAAACCTGCACTGGTGCATCGGAATCTAATACTGGTCTCCCAGGAACTGCTCAAAGCACAAACTCTTAGAAGATTCACTCTTCTTGTACTTAAGTCGGCATTGTGCCTTTTATATTCAATTCCGATGCGATTTCTGTGTTTCATCGTCAATGTGAAGGTCCAAGGGATACAGTAAACCTGCTCTGGTGCATCGCAATCTAATACTGGTCTCCCAGGAGCCACTCGAAGCACAAACTCTTAGAAGATTCGCTCTTCTTGTACTTAAGTCGGCATTGTGCCTTTTATATTCAATTCAGATGCGAATTCGGTGTTTCATCGTAAATGTGAAGGCCCAAGGGATACAGTAAACCTGCACTGGTGCATCGGAATCTAATACTGGTCTCCCAGGAGCCGCTCAAAGCACAAACTCTTAGAAGATTCACTCTTCTAGTACGTAAGTCGACATTGTGCCTTTTATATTCAATTCCTATACGATTTCTGTGTTTCATCGTCAATGTGAAGGTCCAAGGGATACAGTAAACCTGCACTGGTGCATCGGAATCCAATACTGGTCTCCCAGGAGCCGCTCAAACCACAAACTCTAAGAAGATTCACTCTTCTTGTACTTAAGTCGGCATTGTGCCTTTTATATTCAATTCCGATGCGATTTCTGTGTTTCATCGTCAATGTGAAGGTCCAAGGGATACAGTAAACCTTCACTGGTGCATCGGAATCTAATACTGGTCTCCCAGGAGCCGCTCAAAGGACAAACTCTTAGAAGATTCACTCTTCTTGTACTTACGTCGAATTGTGGCTTTTATATTCAATTCCGATGCGATTTCTGTGTTTCATCGTCAATGTGAAGGTCCAAGGGATACAGTAAACCTGCACTGGTGCATCGGAATCTAATACTGGTCTCCCAGGACTCGCACAAATCACAAAATCTTAGAAGATTCACTCTTCTTGGACTTAAGTCGGCATTGTGCCTTTTATATTCAATTCCGATGCGATTTCTGTGTCTCATCGTCAATGTGAAGGTCGAAGGGATAGAGTAAACCTGCACTGGTGCATCGGAATCTAATACTGGTCTCCCAGGAGCCGCTCAAAGCACAAACTCTTAGAAGATTCACTCTTCTTGTACTTAAGTCGGCATTGTGCCTTTTATATTCAATTCCGATGTGATTTCTGTGTTTCATCGACAATGTGAAGGTCCAAGGGATACAGTAAACCTGCACTGGTGCATCGGAATCTAATACTGGTCTCCCAGGAGCCGCTCAAAGCACAAACTCTTAGAAGATTCACTCTTCTTGTACTTAAGTCGGCATTGTGCCTTTTATATTCAATTCCGATGCGATTTCTGTGTTTCATCGTCAATGTGAAGGTCCAAGGGATACAGTAAACCTGCACTGGTGCATCGGAATCTAATACTGGTCTCTCAGGAGCCGCTCAAAGCACAAACTGCTAGAAAACTCACTCTTCTTGTACTTAAGTCGGCATTGTGCCTTTTATATTCAATTCCGATGCGATTTCTGTGTCTCATCGTCAATGTGAAGGTCCAAGGGATAGAGTAAACCTGCACTGGTGCATGGGAATCTAATACCGGTCTCCCAGGAGCCGCTCAAAGCACAAACTCTTAGAAGATTCACTCTTCTTGTACTTAAGTCGGCATTGTGCCTTTTATATTCAATTCCGATGCGATTTCTTTGTTTCATCGTCAATGTGAAGGTCCAAGGGATACAGTAAACCTGCACTGGTGCATCGGAATCTCATACTGGTCTCCCAAGAGCCGCTCAAAGCACAAACTCTTAGAAGATTCACTCTTCTTGTACTTAAGTCGGCATTGTGCCTTTTATATTCAATTCCTATTCGATTTCTGTGTTTCATCGTCAATGTGAAGGTCCAAGGGATACAGTAAACCTGCACTGGTGCATCGGAATCCAATACTGGTCTCGCAGGAGCCGCTCAAACCACAAACTCTAAGAAGATTCACTCTTCTTGTACTTAAGTCGGCATTGTGCCTTTTATATTCAATTCCGATGCGATTTCTGTGTTTCATCGTCAATGTGAATATCCAAGGGATACAGTAAACCTTCACTGGTGCATCGGAATCTAATACTGGTCTCCCAGGAGCCGCTCAAAGGAGAACTCTTAGAAGATTCACTCTTCTTGTACTTACGTCGAATTGTGGCTTTTATATTCAATTCCGATGCGATTTCTGTGTTTCATCGTCAATGTGAAGGTCCAAGGGATACAGTAAACCTGCACTGGTGCATCGGAATTGAATACTGGTCTCCCAGGACCCGCACAAATCACAAAATCTTAGAAGATTCACTCTTCTTGGACTTAAGTCGGCATTGTGCCTTTTATATTCAATTCCGATGCGATTTCTGTGTCTCACCGTCAATGTGAAGGTCCAAGGCATAGAGTAAACCTGCACTGGTGCATCGGAATCTAATACTGGTCTCCCAGGAGCCGCTCAAAGCACAAACTCTTAGAAGATTCATTCTTCTTGTACTTAAGTCGGCATTGTGCCTTTTATATTCAATTCCGATGCGATTTCTGTGTTTCATCGACAATGTGAAGGTCCAAGGGATACAGTAAACCTGCACTGGTGCATCGGAATCTAATACTGGTCTCCCAGGAGCCGCTCAAAGCACAACCTCTTAGAAGATTCACTCTTCTTGTGCTTAAGTCGGCATTGTGACTTTGATATTCAATTCCGATGCGATTTCTGTGTTTCATCGTCAATGTGAAGGTCCAAGGGATGCAGTAAACCTGCACTGGTGCATCGGAATCTAATACTGGTCTCTCAGGAGCCGCTCAAAGCACAAACTGCTAGAAAACTCACTCTTCTTGTACTTAAATCGGCATTGTGCCTTTTATATTCAATTCCGATGCGATTTCTGTGTCTCATTGTCAATGTGAAGGTCCAAGGGATAGAGTAAACTTGCACTGGTGCATGGGAATCTAATACTGGTCTCCCAGGAGCCGCTCAAAGCACAAACTCTTAGAAGATTCACTCTTCTTGTACTTAAGTCGGCATTGTGCCTTTTATATTCAATTCCGATGCGATTTCTGTGTTTCATCGTCAATGTGAAGGTCCAAGGGATACAGTAAACCTGCACTGGTGCATCGGAATCTCATACTGGTCTCCCAAGAGCCGCTCAAAGCACAAACTCTTAGAAGATACACTCTTCTTGTACTTAAGTCGGCATTGTTCCTTTTATATTCAATTGCGATGCGATTTCTGTGTTTCATCGTCTATGTGAAGGTCCAAGGGATACAGTAAACCTGCACTGGTGCAGAGGAATCCAATACTGGTGTCCCAGGAGCCGCTCAAAGCACAAACTATTAGAAAATTCACTCTTCTTGTACTTAAGTCGGTAATGTGCCTTTTATATTCAATTCCGATGCGATTTCTGTGTTTCATCGTCAATGTGAAGGTCCAAGGGATACAGTAAACCTGCACTGGTGCATCGGAATCCAATACTGGTCTCCCAGGAGCCGCTCAAATCACAAACGGTTAGAAGACTCACTCTTCTTTTACTTAAGTCGGCTTTGTGCCTTTTATATTCAATACCGATGCGATTTCTGTGTTTCATCGCCAATGTGAAGGTCCAAGGGATACAGTAAACCTGCACTGGTGCTTCAGAATCCAATACTGGTCTCCCAGGAGCCGCTCAAAGCACAAACTCTTAGAAGATTCACTCTTCTTGTACTTAAGACGGCAATGTGCCTTTTATATTCAATTCCAATGCGATTTCTGTGTTTCATCGTCAATGTGAAGGTCCAAGGGATACAGTAAACCTGCACTGATGCATCGGAATCCAATACTGGTCTCCCAGGAGCCGCTCAAAACACAAACTCTTAGAAGATTCACTCTTCTTGTACTTCAGTCGGTATTGTGACTTTTATATTCAATTCCGATGCGATTTCTGTGTCTCATCGTCAATGTGAAGGTCCAAGGGATAGAGTAAACCTGCACTGGTGCATCGGAATCTAATACTGGTCTCCCAGGAGCCGCTCAAACCACAAACTCTTAGAAGATTCACTCTTCTTGTATTTAAGTCGGCATTGTGCCTTTTATATTCAATTCCGATGCGATTTCTGTGTTTCATCGTTAACGTGAAGGTCCAAGGGATACAGTAAACCTGCACTGGTGCATCGGAATCTAATACTGTTCTCCCAGGAGCCGCTCAAAGCACAAACTCTTAGAAGAGTCACTCTTCTTGTACTTAAGTCGGCATTGTGCCTTTTATATTCAATTCCGATGCGATTTCTGTGTTTCATCGTCAATGTGAAGGTCCAAGCGATACAGTAAACCTGCTCTGGTGCATCGCAATCTTATACTGGTCTCCCAGGAGCCGCTCGAAGCACAAACTCTTAGAAGATTCACTCTTCTTGTACTTACGTCGAATTGTGGCTTTTATATTCAATTCCGATGCGATTTCTGTGTTTCATCGTCAATGTGAAGGTCCAAGGGATACAGTAAACCTGCACTGGTGCATCGGAATACAATACTGGTCTCCCAGGAGCCGCTTAAAGCAAAAACTCTTAGAAGATTCGCTCGTCTTATACTTAAGACGGCATTGTGCCTTTTATATTCAATTCCGATGCGACTCCTGTGTTTCATCGTCTATGTGAAGGTCCAAGGGATACAGTAAACCTGCACTGGTGCATCGGAATCCAATACAGGTCTCCCAGGAGCCGCTCAAACCACAAACTCTAAGAAGATTCACTCTTCTTGTACTTATGTCGGCATTGTGCCTTTTATATTCAAATCCAATGCGATTTCTGTGTTTCATCGTCAATGTGAAGGTCCAAGGGATACAGCAAACCTGCACTGGTGCATCGGAATCTAATACTGGTCTCCCAGGAGCCGCTCAAAGGACAAACTCTTAGAAGATTCACTCTTCTTGTACTTAAGTCGGAATTGTGCCTTTCATATTCATTTCCGATGCGATTTCTGTGTTTCATCGTCAATGTGAAGGTCCAAGGGATACAGTAAACCTGCACTGGTGCATCGGAATCTAATACTGGTCTCCCAGGACCCGCACAAATCACAAAATCTTAGAAGATTCACTCTTCTTGTACTTAAGTCGGCATTGTGCCTTTTATATTCAATTCCGATGCGACTCCTGTGTTTCATCGCCTATGTGAAGGTCCAAGGGATACAGTAAACCTGCACTGGTGCATCGGAATCCAATACTGGTCTCCCAGGAGCCGCTCAAACCACAAACTCTAAGAAGATTCACTCTTCTTGTACTTAAGTCGGCATTGTGCCTTTTATATTCAATACCGATGCGACTTCTGTGTTTCATCGTCAATGTGAAGGTCCAAGGGAGACAGCAAATCTGCACTGGTGCATCGGAATCTAAAACTGGTCTCCCATGAGCCGCTCAAAGCACAAACTCTTAGAAGATTCACTCTTCTTGTACATAAGTCGGCATTGTGCCTTTTATATTCAATTCCGATGCGATTTCTGTGTTTCATCGTAAATGTGAAGGTCCAAGGGATACAGTAAACCTGCACTGGTGCAGCGGAATCTAATACTGGTCTCCCAGGAGCCGCTCAAACCACAAACTCTTAGAAGATTCACTCTTCTTGTACTTAAGTCGGCATTGTGCCTTTTATATTCAATTCCGATGCGACTCCTGTGTTTCATCGTAAATGTGAAGGTCCAAGGGATACAGTAAACCTGCACTGGTGCATCGGAATCCAATACTGGTCTCCCAGGAGCCGCTCAAACCACAAACTCTAAGAAGATTCACTCTTCTTGTACTTAAGTCAACATTTTGCCTTTTATATTCAATTCCGATGCGACTTCTGTGTTTCATCGTCTATGTGAAGGTCCAAGGGAAACAGTAAACCTGCACTGGTGCTTCGGAATCTAAAACTGGTCTCCCATGAGCCGCTCAAAGCACAAACTCTTAGAAGATTTACTCTCCTTGTACATAAGTCGGCATTGTGCCTTTTATATTCAATTCCGATGCGGTTTCTGTGTTTCATCGTCAATGTGAAGGACCAAGGGATAGAGTAAACCTGCACTGGTGCATCGGAATCTAATACTGGTCTCCCAGGAGCCGCTCAAACCACAAACTCTTAGAAGATTCACTCTTCTTGTACTTAAGTCGGCATTGTGCCTTTTATATTCAATTCCGATGCGATTTCTGTGTTTCATCGTAAATGTGAAGGTCCAAGGGATACAGTAAACCTGCACTGGTGCAGCGGAATCTAATTCTGATCTCCCAGGAGCCGCTCAAACCACAAACTCTTAGAAGATTCACTCTTCTTGTACTTAAGTCGGCATTGTGCCTTTTATATTCAATTCCGATGCGACTCGTGTGTTTCATCGTCTATGTGAAGGTCCAAGGGATACAGTAAACCCGCACTGGTGGATCGGAATCCAATACTGGTCTCCCAGGAGCCGCTCAAACCACAAACTCTTGGAAGATTCACTCTTCTGGTACATAAGTCGGCATTGTGCCTTTTATATTCAATTCCGATGCGATTTCTGTGTTTCATCGTAAATGTGAAGGTCCAAGGGATACAGTAAACCTGCACTGGTGCAGCGGAATCTAATACTCGTCTCCCAGGAGCCGCTCAAACCACAAACTCTTAGAAGATTCACTCTTCTTGTACTTAAGTCGGCATTGTGCCTTTTATATTCAATTCCGATGCGACTCGTGTGTTTCATCGTCTATGTGAAGGTCCAAGGGATACAGTAAACCTGCACTGGTGGATCGGAATCCAATACTGGTCTCCCAGGAGCCGCTCAAACCACAAACTCTTGGAAGATTCATTCTTCTGGTAGATAAGTCGGCATTGTGCCTTTTATATTCAATTCCGATGCGATTTCTGTGTTTCATCGTAAATGTGAAGGTCCAAGGGATACACTAAACCTGCACTGGTGCAGCGGAATCTAATACTGATCTCCCAGGAGCCGCTCAAACCACAAACTCTTAGAAGATTCACTCTTCTTGTACTTAAGTTGGCATTGTGCCTTTTATATTCAATTCCGATGCGACTCGTGTGTTTCATCGTCTATGTGAAGGTCCAAGGGATACAGTAAACCTGCACTGGTGGATCGGAATCCAATACTGGCCTCCCAGGAGCCGCTCAAACCACAAACTCTTGGAAGATTCACTCTTCTGGTACATAAGTCGGCATTGTGCCTTTTATATTCAATTCCGATGCGATTTCTGTGTTTCATCGTAAATGTGAAGGTCCAAGGGATACAGTAAACCTGCACTGGTGCAGCGGAATCTAATACTCGTCTCCCAGGAGCCGCTCAAACCACAAACTCTTAGAAGATTCACTCTTCTTGTACTTAAGTCGGCATTGTGCCTTTTATATTCAATTCTGATGCGATTTCTGTGTTTCATCGTCTGTGTGAAGGTCCAAGGGATACAGTAAACCTGCACTGGTGCATCGGAATCCAATACTGGTCTCTCAGGAGCAGCTCAAACCACAAACTCTAAGAAGATTCACTCTTCTTGTACTTAAGTCGGCATTGTGCGTTTTATATTCAATTCCGATGCGATTTCTGTGTTTCATCGTCAATGTGAAGGTCCAAGGTATACAGTAAACCTGCACTGGTGGATCGGAATCCAATACTGGTCTCCCAGGAGCCGCTCAAACCACAAACTCTTGGAAGATTCACTCTTCTGGTACATAAGTCGGCATTGTGCCTTTTATATTCAATTCCGATGCGATTTCTGTGTTTCATCGTAAATGTGAAGGTCCAAGGGATACAGTAAACCTGCACTGGTGCAGCGGAATCTAATACTCGTCTCCCAGGAGCCGCTCAAACCACAAACTCTTAGAAGATTCACTCTTCTTGTACTTAAGTCGGCATTGTGCCTTTTATATTCAATTCCGATGCGACTCGTGTGTTTCATCGTCTATGTGAAGGTCCAAGGGATACAGTAAACCTGCACTGGTGGATCGGAATCCAATACTGGTCTCCCAGGAGCCGCTCAAACCACAAACTCTTGGAAGATTCACTCTTCTGGTAGATAAGTCGGCATTGTGCCTTTTATATTCAATTCCGATGCGATTTCTGTGTTTCATCGTAAATGTGAAGGTCCAAGGGATACAGTAAACCTGCACTGGTGCAGCGGAATCTAATACTGATCTCCCAGGAGCCGCTCAAACCACAAACTCTTAGAAGATTCACTCTTCTTCTACTTAAGTCGGCATTGTGCCTTTTATATTCAATTCCGATGCGACTCGTGTGTTTCATCGTCTATGTGAAGGTCCAAGGGATACAGTAAACCTGCACTGGTGGATCGGAATCCAATACTGGCCTCCCAGGAGCCGCTCAAACCACAAACTCTTGGAAGATTCACTCTTCTGGTACATAAGTCGGCATTGTGCCTTTTATATTCAATTCCGATGCGATTTCTGTGTTTCATCGTAAATGTGAAGGTCCAAGGGATACAGTAAACCTGCACTGGTGCAGCGGAATCTAATACTCGTCTCCCAGGAGCCGCTCAAACCACAAACTCTTAGAAGATTCACTCTTCTTGTACTTAAGTCGGCATTGTGCCTTTTATATTCAATTCTGATGCGATTTCTGTGTTCCATCGTCTATGTGAAGGTCCAAGGGATACAGTAAACCTGCACTGGTGCATCGGAATCCAATACTGGTCTCTCAGGAGCAGCTCAAACCACAAACTCTAAGAAGATTCACTCTTCTTGTACTTAAGTCGGCATTGTGCGTTTTATATTCAATTCCGATGCGATTTCTGTGTTTCATCGTCAATGTGAAGGTCCAAGGGATACAGCAAACCTGTACTGGTGCATCGGAAAATAATACTGGTCTCCCAGGAGCCGCTCAAAAGACAAACTCTTAGAAGATTCACTCTTCTTGTACTTAAGTCGGAATTGTGCCTTTCATATTCAATTCCGATGCGATTTCTGTGTTTCATCGTCAATGTGAAGGTCCAAGGGATACAGTAAACCTGCACTGGTGCATCGGAATCTAATACTGGTCTCCCAGGACCCGCACAAATCACAAAATCTTAGAAGATTCACTCTTCTTGGACTTAAGTCGGCACTGTGCCTTTTATATTCAATTCCGATGCGATTTCTGTGTTTCATTGTCAATGTGAATGTCCAAGGGATACAGTAAACCTGCACTGGTGCATCGGAATACAATACTGGTCTCCCAGGAGCCGCTTAAAGCACAAACTCTTAGAAGATTCGCTCGTCTTATACTTAAGACGGCATTGTGCCTTTTATATTCAATTCCGATGCGACTCCTGTGTTTCATCGTCTATGTGAAGGTCCAAGGGATACAGTAAACCTGCACTGGTGCATCGGAATCCAATACAGGTCTCCCAGGAGCCGCTCAAACCACAAACTCTAAGAAGATTCACTCTTCTTGTACTTAAGTCGGCATTGTGCCTTATATATTCAAATCCAATGCGATTTCTGTGTTTCATCGTCAATGTGAAGGTCCAAGGGATACAGCAAACCTGCACTGGTGCATCGGAATCTAATACTGGTCTCCCAGGAGCCGCTCAAAGGACAAACTCTTAGAAGATTCACTCTTCTTGTACTTAAGTCGGAATTGTGCCTTTCTTATTCATTTCCGATGCGATTTCTGTGTTTCATCGTCAATGTGAAGGTCCAAGGGATACAGTAAACCTGCACTGGTGCATCGGAATCTAATACTGGTCTCCCAGGAGCCGCTCAAAACACAAACTCTTAGAAGATTCACTCTTCTTGTACTTCAGTCGGTATTGTGACTTTTATATTCAATTCCAATGCGATTTCTGTGTTTCATCGTCAATGTGAAGGTCCAAGGGATAGAGTAAACCTGCACTGGTGCATCGGAATCTAATACTGGTCTCCCAGGAGCCGCTCAAACCACAAACTCTTAGAAGATTCACTCTTCTTGTATTTAAGTCGGCATTGTGCCTTTTATATTCAATTCCGATGCGATTTCTGTGTTTCATCGTTAACGTGAAGGTCCAAGGGATACAGTAAACCTGCACTGGTGCATCGGAATCTAATACTGTTCTCCCAGGAGCCGCTCAAAGCACAAACTCTTAGAAGAGTCACTCTTCTTGTACTTAAGTCGGCATTGTGCCTTTTATATTCAATTCCGATGCGATTTCTGTGTTTCATCGTCAATGTGAAGGTCCAAGCGATACAGTAAACCTGCTCTGGTGCATCGCAATCTTATACTGGTCTCCCAGGAGCCGCTCGAAGCACAAACTCTTAGAAGATTCACTCTTCTTGTACTTACGTCGAATTGTGGCTTTTATATTCAATTCCGATGCGATTTCTGTGTTTCATCGTCAATGTGAAGGTCCAAGGGATACAGTAAACCTGCACTGGTGCATCGGAATACAATACTGGTCTCCCAGGAGCCGCTTAAAGCACAAACTCTTAGAAGATTCGCTCGTCTTATACTTAAGACGGCATTGTGCCTTTTATATTCAATTCCGATGCGACTCCTGTGTTTCATCGTCTATGTGAAGGTCCAAGGGATACAGTAAACCTGCACTGGTGCATCGGAATCCAATACAGGTCTCCCAGGAGCCGCTCAAACCACAAACTCTAGGAAGATTCACTCTTCTTGTACTTATGTCGGCATTGTGCCTTTTATATTCAAATCCAATGCGATTTCTGTGTTTCATCGTCAATGTGAAGGTCCAAGGGATACAGCAAACCTGCACTGGTGCATCGGAATCTAATACTGGTCTCCCAGGAGCCGCTCAAAGGACAAACTCTTAGAAGATTCACTCTTCTTGTACTTAAGTCGGAATTGTGCCTTTCATATTCATTTCCGATGCGATTTCTGTGTTTCATCGTCAATGTGAAGGTCCAAGGGATACAGTAAACCTGCACTGGTGCATCGGAATCTAATACTGGTCTCCCAGGACCCGCACAAATCACAAAATCTTAGAAGATTCACTCTTCTTGTACTTAAGTCGGCATTGTGCCTTTTATATTCAATTCCGATGCGACTCCTGTGTTTCATCGCCTATGTGAAGGTCCAAGGGATACAGTAAACCTGCACTGGTGCATCGGAATCCAATACTGGTCTCCCAGGAGCCGCTCAAACCACAAACTCTAAGAAGATTCACTCTTCTTGTACTTAAGTCGGCATTGTGCCTTTTATATTCAATACCGATGCGACTTCTGTGTTTCATCGTCAATGTGAAGGTCCAAGGGAGACAGCAAATCTGCACTGGTGCATCGGAATCTAAAACTGGTCTCCCATGAGCCGCTCAAAGCACAAACTCTTAGAAGATTCACTCTTCTTGTACATAAGTCGGCATTGTGCCTTTTATATTCAATTCCGATGCGATTTCTGTGTTTCATCGTAAATGTGAAGGTCCAAGGGATACAGTAAACCTGCACTGGTGCAGCGGAATCTAATACTGGTCTCCCAGGAGCCGCTCAAACCACAAACTCTTAGAAGATTCACTCTTCTTGTACTTAAGTCGGCATTGTGCCTTTTATATTCAATTCCGATGCGACTCCTGTGTTTCATCGTAAATGTGAAGGTCCAAGGGATACAGTAAACCTGCACTGGTGCATCGGAATCCAATACTGGTCTCCCAGGAGCCGCTCAAACCACAAACTCTAAGAAGATTCACTCTTCTTGTACTTAAGTCAACATTTTGCCTTTTATATTCAATTCCGATGCGACTTCTGTGTTTCATCGTCTATGTGAAGGTCCAAGGGAAACAGTAAACCTGCACTGGTGCTTCGGAATCTAAAACTGGTCTCCCATGAGCCGCTCAAAGCACAAACTCTTAGAAGATTTACTCTCCTTGTACATAAGTCGGCATTGTGCCTTTTATATTCAATTCCGATGCGGTTTCTGTGTTTCATCGTCAATGTGAAGGACCAAGGGATAGAGTAAACCTGCACTGGTGCATCGGAATCTAATACTGGTCTCCCAGGAGCCGCTCAAACCACAAACTCTTAGAAGATTCACTCTTCTTGTACTTAAGTCGGCATTGTGCCTTTTATATTCAATTCCGATGCGATTTCTGTGTTTCATCGTAAATGTGAAGGTCCAAGGGATACAGTAAACCTGCACTGGTGCAGCGGAATCTAATTCTGATCTCCCAGGAGCCGCTCAAACCACAAACTCTTAGAAGATTCACTCTTCTTGTACTTAAGTCGGCATTGTGCCTTTTATATTCAATTCCGATGTGACTCGTGTGTTTCATCGTCTATGTGAAGGTCCAAGGGATACAGTAAACCCGCACTGGTGGATCGGAATCCAATACTGGTCTCCCAGGAGCCGCTCAAACCACAAACTCTTGGAAGATTCACTCTTCTGGTACATAAGTCGGCATTGTGCCTTTTATATTCAATTCCGATGCGATTTCTGTGTTTCATCGTAAATGTGAAGGTCCAAGGGATACAGTAAACCTGCACTGGTGCAGCGGAATCTAATACTCGTCTCCCAGGAGCCGCTCAAACCACAAACTCTTAGAAGATTCACTCTTCTTGTACTTAAGTCGGCATTGTGCCTTTTATATTCAATTCCGATGCGACTCGTGTGTTTCATCGTCTATGTGAAGGTCCAAGGGATACAGTAAACCTGCACTGGTGGATCGGAATCCAATACTGGTCTCCCAGGAGCCGCTCAAACCACAAACTCTTGGAAGATTCATTCTTCTGGTAGATAAGTCGGCATTGTGCCTTTTATATTCAATTCCGATGCGATTTCTGTGTTTCATCGTAAATGTGAAGGTCCAAGGGATACACTAAACCTGCACTGGTGCAGCGGAATCTAATACTGATCTCCCAGGAGCCGCTCAAACCACAAACTCTTAGAAGATTCACTCTTCTTGTACTTAAGTTGGCATTGTGCCTTTTATATTCAATTCCGATGCGACTCGTGTGTTTCATCGTCTATGTGAAGGTCCAAGGGATACAGTAAACCTGCACTGGTGGATCGGAATCCAATACTGGCCTCCCAGGAGCCGCTCAAACCACAAACTCTTGGAAGATTCACTCTTCTGGTACATAAGTCGGCATTGTGCCTTTTATATTCAATTCCGATGCGATTTCTGTGTTTCATCGTAAATGTGAAGGTCCAAGGGATACAGTAAACCTGCACTGGTGCAGCGGAATCTAATACTCGTCTCCCAGGAGCCGCTCAAACCACAAACTCTTAGAAGATTCACTCTTCTTGTACTTAAGTCGGCATTGTGCCTTTTATATTCAATTCTGATGCGATTTCTGTGTTTCATCGTCTGTGTGAAGGTCCAAGGGATACAGTAAACCTGCACTGGTGCATCGGAATCCAATACTGGTCTCTCAGGAGCAGCTCAAACCACAAACTCTAAGAAGATTCACTCTTCTTGTACTTAAGTCGGCATTGTGCGTTTTATATTCAATTCCGATGCGATTTCTGTGTTTCATCGTCAATGTGAAGGTCCAAGGTATACAGTAAACCTGCACTGGTGGATCGGAATCCAATACTGGTCTCCCAGGAGCCGCTCAAACCACAAACTCTTGGAAGATTCACTCTTCTGGTACATAAGTCGGCATTGTGCCTTTTATATTCAATTCCGATGCGATTTCTGTGTTTCATCGTAAATGTGAAGGTCCAAGGGATACAGTAAACCTGCACTGGTGCAGCGGAATCTAATACTCGTCTCCCAGGAGCCGCTCAAACCACAAACTCTTAGAAGATTCACTCTTCTTGTACTTAAGTCGGCATTGTGCCTTTTATATTCAATTCCGATGCGACTCGTGTGTTTCATCGTCTATGTGAAGGTCCAAGGGATACAGTAAACCTGCACTGGTGGATCGGAATCCAATACTGGTCTCCCAGGAGACGCTCAAACCACAAACTCTTGGAAGATTCACTCTTCTGGTAGATAAGTCGGCATTGTGCCTTTTATATTCAATTCCGATGCGATTTCTGTGTTTCATCGTAAATGTGAAGGTCCAAGGGATACAGTAAACCTGCACTGGTGCAGCGGAATCTAATACTGATCTCCCAGGAGCCGCTCAAACCACAAACTCTTAGAAGATTCACTCTTCTTCTACTTAAGTCGGCATTGTGCCTTTTATATTCAATTCCGATGCGACTCGTGTGTTTCATCGTCTATGTGAAGGTCCAAGGGATACAGTAAACCTGCACTGGTGGATCGGAATCCAATACTGGCCTCCCAGGAGCCGCTCAAACCACAAACTCTTGGAAGATTCACTCTTCTGGTACATAAGTCGGCATTGTGCCTTTTATATTCAATTCCGATGCGATTTCTGTGTTTCATCGTAAATGTGAAGGTCCAAGGGATACAGTAAACCTGCACTGGTGCAGCGGAATCTAATACTCGTCTCCCAGGAGCCGCTCAAACCACAAACTCTTAGAAGATTCACTCTTCTTGTACTTAAGTCGGCATTGTGCCTTTTATATTAAATTCTGATGCGATTTCTGTGTTCCATCGTCTATGTGAAGGTCCAAGGGATACAGTAAACCTGCACTGGTGCATCGGAATCCAATACTGGTCTCTCAGGAGCAGCTCAAACCACAAACTCTAAGAAGATTCACTCTTCTTGTACTTAAGTCGGCATTGTGCGTTTTATATTCAATTCCGATGCGATTTCTGTGTTTCATCGTCAATGTGAAGGTCCAAGGGATACAGCAAACCTGTACTGGTGCATCGGAAAATAATACTGGTCTCCCAGGAGCCGCTCAAAAGACAAACTCTTAGAAGATTCACTCTTCTTGTACTTAAGTCGGAATTGTGCCTTTCATATTCAATTCCGATGCGATTTCTGTGTTTCATCGTCAATGTGAAGGTCCAAGGGATACAGTAAACCTGCACTGGTGCATCGGAATCTAATACTGGTCTCCCAGGACCCGCACAAATCACAAAATCTTAGAAGATTCACTCTTCTTGGACTTAAGTCGGCACTGTGCCTTTTATATTCAATTCCGATGCGATTTCTGTGTTTCATTGTCAATGTGAATGTCCAAGGGATACAGTAAACCTGCACTGGTGCATCGGAATACAATACTGGTCTCCCAGGAGCCGCTTAAAGCACAAACTCTTAGAAGATTCGCTCGTCTTATACTTAAGACGGCATTGTGCCTTTTATATTCAATTCCGATGCGACTCCTGTGTTTCATCGTCTATGTGAAGGTCCAAGGGATACAGTAAACCTGCACTGGTGCATCGGAATCCAATACAGGTCTCCCAGGAGCCGCTCAAACCACAAACTCTAAGAAGATTCACTCTTCTTGTACTTAAGTCGGCATTGTGCCTTATATATTCAAATCCAATGCGATTTCTGTGTTTCATCGTCAATGTGAAGGTCCAAGGGATACAGCAAACCTGCACTGGTGCATCGGAATCTAATACTGGTCTCCCAGGAGCCGCTCAAAGGACAAACTCTTAGAAGATTCACTCTTCTTGTACTTAAGTCGGAATTGTGCCTTTCTTATTCATTTCCGATGCGATTTCTGTGTTTCATCGTCAATGTGAAGGTCCAAGGGATACAGTAAACCTGCACTGGTGCATCGGAATCTAATACTGGTCTCCCAGGACCCGCACAAATCACAAAATCTTAGAAGATTCACTCTTCTTGTACTTAAGTCGGCATTGTGCCTTTTATATTCAATTCCGATGCGACTCCTGTGTTTCATCGCCTATGTGAAGGTCCAAGGGATACAGTAAACCTGCACTGGTGCATCGGAATCCAATACTGGTCTCCCAGGAGCCGCTCAAACCACAAACTCTAAGAAGATTCACTCTTCTTGTACTTAAGTCGGCATTGTGCCTTTTATATTCAATACCGATGCGACTTCTGTGTTTCATCGTCAATGTGAAGGTCCAAGGGAGACAGCAAACCTGCACTGGTGCATCGGAATCTAAAACTGGTCTCCCATGAGCCGCTCAAAGCACAAACTCTTAGAAGATTCACTCTTCTTGTACATAAGTCGGCATTGTGCCTTTTATATTTAATTCCGATGCGATTTCTGTGTTTCATCGTAAATGTGAAGGTCCAAGGGATACAGTAAACCTGCACTGGTGCAGCGGAATCTAATACTCGTCTCCCAGGAGCCGCTCAAACCACAAACTCTTAGAAGATTCACTCTTCTTGTACTTAAGTCGGCATTGTGCCTTCTATATTCAATTCCGATGCGACTCCTGTGTTTCATCGTCTATGTGAAGGTCCAAGGGATACAGTAAACCTGCACTGGTGCATCGGAATCCAATACTGGTCTCCCAGGAGCAGCTCAAACCACAAACTCTAAGAAGATTCACTCTTCTTGTACTTAAGTCGGCATTGTGCCTTTTATATTCAATTCCGATGCGATTTCTGTGTTTCATCGTCAATGTGAAGGTCCAAGGGATACAGTAAACCTGCACTGGTGCATCGGAATCTAATACTGGTCGCCCAGGACCCGCACAAATCACAAAATCTTAGAAGATTCACTCTTCTTAGACTTAAGTCGGCATTGTGCCTTTTATATTCAATTCCGATGCGATTTCTGTGTTTCATTGTCTATGTGAAGGTCCAAGGGATACAGTAAACCTGCACTGGTGCATCGGAATACAATACAGGTCTCCCAGGAGCCGCTCAAAGCACAAACTCTTAGAAGATTCGCTCGTCTTATACTTAAGACGGCATTGTGCCTTTTATATTCAATTCCGATGCGACGCCTGTGTTTCATCGTCTATGTGAAGGTCCAAGGGATACAGTAAACCTGCACTGGTGCATCGGAGTCCAATACTGGTCTCCCAGGAGCCGCTGAAACCACAAACTCTAAGAAGATTCACTCTACTTGTACTTAAGTCGGCATTATGCCTTTTATATTCAATTCCAATGCGATTTCTGTGTTTCATCGTCAATGTGAAGGTCCAAGGGATACAGCAAACCTGCACTGTTGCATCGGAATCTAATACTGGTCTCCCAGGAGCCGCTCAAAGGACAAACTCTTAGAAGATTCACTCTTCTTGTACATAAGTCGGAATTGTGCCTTTCATATTCAATTCCGATGCGATTTCTGTGTTTCATCGTCAATGCGAAGGTCCAAGGGATACAGTAAACCTGCACTGGTGCATCGGAATGTAATACTGGTCTCCCAGGACCCGCACAAATCACAAAATCTTAGAAGATTCACTCTTCTTGGACTTAAGTCGGCATTGTGCCTTTTATATTCAATTCCGATGCGATTTCTGTGTTTCATTGTCAATGTGAAGGTCCAAGGGATACAGTAAACCTGCACTGGTGCATTGGAATACAATACAGGTCTCCCAGGAGCCGCTGAAACCACAAACTCTAAGAAGATTCACTCTACTTGTACTTAAGTCGGCATTATGCCTTTTATATTCAATTCCAATGCGATTTCTGTGTTTCATCGTCAATGTGAAGGTCCAAGGGATACAGCAAACCTGCACTGTTGCATCGGAATCTAATACTGGTCTCCCAGGAGCCGCTCAAAGGACAAACTCTTAGAAGATTCACTCTTCTTGTACATAAGTCGGAATTGTGCCTTTCATATTCAATTCCGATGTGATTTCTGTGTTTCATCGTCAATGTGAAGGTCCAAGGGATACAGTAAACCTGCACTGGTGCATCGGAATGTAATACTGGTCTCCCAGGACCCGCACAAATCACAAAATCTTAGAAGATTCACTCTTCTTGGACTTAAGTCGGCATTGTGACTTTGATATTCAATTCCGATGCGATTTCTGTGTTTCATTGTCAATGTGAAGGTCCAAGGGATACAGTAAACCTGCACTGGTGCATCGGAATACAATACTGGTCTCCCAGGAGCCGCTCAAAGCACAAACTCTTAGAAGATTCGCTCGTCTTATACTTAAGACGGCATTGTGCCTTTTATATTCAATTCCGATGCGACTCCTGTGTTTCATCGCCTATGTGAAGGTCCAAGGGATACAGTAAACCTGCACTGGTGCATCGGAATCCAATACTGGTCTCCCAGGAGCCGCTCAAACCACAAACTCTAAGAATATTCACCCTTCTTGTACTTAAGTCGGCATTGTGCCTTTTATATTCAATTCCGATGCGACTTCTGTGTTTCATCGTCTATGTGAACGTCCAAGGGAAACAGTAAACCTGCACTGGTGCATCGGAATCTAAAAGTGGTCTCCCAGGAGCCGCTCAAACCACAAACTCTTAGAAGATTCACTCTTCTTCTACTTAAGTCGGCATTGTGCCTTTTATATTCAATTCCGATGCGGTTTCTGTGTTTCATCGTCTATGTGAAGGTCCAAGGGATACAGTAAACCTGCACTTGTGCATCGGAATCCGATACTGGTCTCCCAGGTGCCGCTCAAACCACAAACTCTAAGAAGATTCACTCTTCTTGTACTTAAGTCGGCATTGTGCCTTTTATATTCAATTCCGATGCGATTTCTGTGTTTCATCGTCAATGTGAAGGTCCAAGGGATACAGCAAACCTGCACTGGTGCATCGGAATCTAATACTGGTCTCCCAGGAGCCGCTCAAAGGACAAACTCTTAGAAGATTCACTCTTCTTGTACTTAAGTCGGTATTGTGCCTTTTATATTCAATTCCGATGCGATTTCTGTGTTTCATCGTCAATGTGAAGGTCCAAGGGATACAGTAAACCTGGACTGGTGCATCGGAATCCAATACTGGTCTCCCAGGAGCCGCTCAAAGCACAAACTCATAGAAGATTCACTCTTCTTGTACTTAAGTCGGTATTGTGCCTTTATATTCAATTCCGATGCGATTTCTGTGTTTCATCGTCAATGTGAAGGTCCAAGGGATACAGTAAACCTGCACTGGTGCATCGGTATCCAATACTGGTCTCCCAGGAGCCGCTCAAAGCACAAACACTTAGAAGATTCACTCTTCTTGTACTTAAGTCGGTATTGTGCCTTTTATCTTCAATTCCGATGCGATTTCTGTGTTTCATCGTCAATGTGAAGGTCCAAGGGATTCAGTAAACCTGCACTGGTGCATCGGAATCCAATGCTGGTCTCCCAGGAGCCGCTCAAAGCACAAACTCTGAGAAGATTCACTCTTCTTGTACTTAAGTCGGTATTGTGGCTTTTATTTTCAATTCCGATGCGATTTCTGTGTTTCATCGTCAATGTGAAGGTCTAAGGGATGCAGTAAACCTGCACTGGTGCATCGGAATCTAATACTGGTCTCCCATGAGCCGCTCAAAGCAAAAACTCTTAGAAAATTCACTCTTCTTGTACTTATGTCGGCATTGTGCCTTTTATATTCAATTCCGATGCGACTCCTGTGTTTCATTGTGAATCTGAAGGTCTAAGGGATACAGTAAACCTGCACTGGTGCATCGGACTCCAATACTGGTCACCCAGGAGCCGCTCAAACCACAAACTCTTAGAAGATTCACTCTTCTTGTACATAAGTCGGCATTGTGCCTTTTATATTCAATTCCGATGCGATTTCTGTGTTTCATCGTAAATGTGAAGGCCCAAGGGATACAGTAAACCTGCACTGGTGCATCGGAATCTAATACTGGTCTCCCAGGAGCCGCTCAAAGCACAAACTCTTATAAGATTCACTCTTCTTGTACTTAAGTCGGCATTGTGCCTTTTATATTCATTTCCGATTCGATTTCTGTGTTTCATCGTCAATGTGAAGGTCCAAGGGATACAGTAAACCTGCACTGGTGCATCGGAATTTAATAGTGGTCTCCCAGGAGCCGCTCAAAGCACAAACTGTAAGAAGACTCACTCTTCATGTACTTAAGTCGGCATTGTGCCTTTTATATTCACATCCGATGCGATTTCTGTGTTTCATAGACAATGTGAAGGCCCAAGGGATACAGTAAACCTGCACTGGTGCATCGGAATCTAATACTGATCTCCCAGGACCCGCACAAATCACAAAATCTTAGAAGATTCACTCTTCTTGGACTTAAGTCGGCATTGTGCCTTTTATATTCAATTCCGATGCGATTTCTGTATTTCATCGTCAATGTGAAGGTCCAAGGGATACAGTAAACCTGCACTGGTGCATCGGAATCTCATACTGGTCTCCCAAGAGCCGCTCAAAGCACAAACTCTTAGAAGATTCACTCTTCTTGTACTTAAGTCGGCACTGTGCCTTTTATATTCAATTCCGATGCGATTTCTGTGTTTCATCGTCAATGTGAAGGTCAAGGTATACAGTAAACCTGCACTGGTGCATCGGAATCTCATACTGGTCTCCCAGGAGCCGCTCAAAGCACAAACTCTTAGAAAATTCACTCTTCTTGTACTTGAGTCGGCATTCTGCCTTTTATATTCAATTCCGATGCGATTTCTGTGTTTCATTGTCAATGTGACGGTCCAAGGGATACAGTAAATCTACACTGGTGCATCGGAATCTAATACTGGTCTCCAGGGAGCCGCTCAAAGCACAACTCTTAGAAAATTCACTCTTCTTGTACTTAAGTCGGCATTGTGCCTTTTATATTCAATTCCGATGCGATTTCTGTGTTTCATCGTCAATGTGAAGGTCCAAGGGATACAGTAAACCTGCACTGGTGCATCGGAATCTAATACTGGTCTCCCAGGAGCCGCTCAAAGCACAAACTCTTAGAAGATTCACTCTTCCTGTACTTAAGTCGGCACTGTGCCTTTTATATTCAATTCCGATGCGATTTCTGTGTTTCATCGTCAATGTGAAGGTCCAAGGGATACAGTAAACCTGCACTGGTGCATCGGAATCTCATACTGGTCTCCCAAGAGCCGCTCAAAGCACAAACTCTTAGAAGATTCACTCTTCTTGTACTTAAGTGGGCACTGTGCCTTTTATATTCAATTCCGATGCGATTTCTGTGTTTCATCGTCAATGTGAACGTCCAAGGGATACAGTAAACCTGCACTGGTGCATCGGAATCTCATACTGGTCTCCCAGGAGCCGCTCAAAGCACAAACTCTTAGAAAATTCACTCTTCTTGTACTTGAGTCGGCATTCTGCCTTTTATATTCAATTCCGATGCGATTTCTGTGTTTCATTGTCAATGTGACGGTCCAAGGGATACAGTAAATCTGCACTGGTGCATCGGAATCTAATACTGGTCTCCAGGGAGCCGCTCAAAGCACAACTCTTAGAAATTTTACTCTTCTTGTACTTAAGTCGGCATTGTGCCTTTTATATTCAATTCCGATGCGATTTCTGTGTTTCATCGTCAATGTGAAGGTCCAAGGGATACAGTAAACCTGCACTGGTGCATCGGAATCTCATACTGGTCTCCCAGGAGCCGCTCAAAGCACAAACTCTTAGAAGATTCGCTCGTCGTATACTTAAGTCTGCATTGTGCCTTTTATATTCAATTCCGATGCGATTTCTGTGTTTCATCGTCAATGTGAAGGTCCAAGGGATACAGTAAATATGCACTGGTGCATCGGAATCTAAAACTGGTCTCCCATGAGCCGCTCAAAGCACAAACTCTTAGAAGATTCACTCTTCTTGTACATAAGTCGGCATTGTGCCTTTTATATTCAATTCCGATGCGATTTCTGTGTTTCATCGTAAATGTGAAGGTCCAAGGGATACAGTAAACCTGCACTGGTGCATCGGAATCTAATACTGGTCTCCCAGGAGCCGCTCAAACCACAAACTCTTACAAGATTCACTCTCCTTGTACTTAAGTCGGCATTGTGCCTTTTATATTCAATTCCGATGCGTCTCCTGTGTTTCATCGCCTATGTGAAGGTCCAAGGGATACAGTAAACCTGCACTGGTGCATCGGAATCCAGTACTGGTCTCCCAGGAGCCGCTCAAACCACAAACTCTAAGAAGATTCACTCTTCTTGTACTTAAGTCGGCATTGTGCATTTTATATTCAATTCCGATGCGACTTCTGTGTTTCATCGTCTATGTGAAGGTCCAAGGGAAACAGTAAACCTGCACTGGTGCATCGGAATCTAAAACTGGTCTCCCATGAGCCGCTCAAAGCACAAACTCTTAGAAGATTCACTCTTCTTGTACATAAGTCGGCATTGTGCCTTTTATATTCAATTCCGATGCGATTTCTGTGTTTCATCGTAAATGTGAAGGTCATAGGGATACAGTAAACCTGCACTGGTGCAGCGGAATCTAATACTGATCTCCCAGGAGCCGCTCAAACCACAAACTCTTAGAAGATTCACTCTTCTTGTACTTAAGTCGGCATTGTGCCTTTTATATTCAATTCCGATGCGACTCCTGTGTTTCATCGTCTATGTGAAGGTCCAAGGGATACAGTAAACCTGCACTGGTGCATCGGAATCCAATACTGGTCTCCCAGGAGCCGCTCAAACCACAAACTCTTAGAAGATTCACTCTTCTTGTACATAAGTCTGCATTGCGCCTTTTATATTCAATTCCGATGCGATTTCTGTGTTTCATCGTAAATGTGAAGGTCCAAGGGATACAGTAAACCTGCACTGGTGCAGCGGAATCTAATACTGGTCTCCCAGGAGCCGCTCAAACCACAAACTCTTAGAAGATTCACTCTTCTTGTACTTAACTCGGCATTGTGCCTTTTATATTCAATTCTGACGCGACTCCTGTGCTTCATCGTCTATGTGAAGGTCCAAGGGATACAGTAAACCTGCACTGGTGCATCGGAATCTAATACTGGTCTCCCAGGACCCGCACAAATCACAAAATCTTAGAAGATTCACTCTTCTTGGACTTAAGTCGGCATTGTGCCTTTTATATTCAATTCCGATGCGATTTCGGTGTTTCATTGTCAATGTGAAGGTCCAAGGGATACAGTAAACCTGCACTGGTGCATCGGTATACAATACTGGTCTCCCAGGAGCCGCTTAAAGCACAAACTCTTAGAAGATTCGCTCGTCTTATACTTAAGACGGCCTTGTGCCTTTTATATTCAATTCCGATGCGACTCCTGTGTTTCATCGTCTATGTGAAGGTCCAAGGGATACAGTAAACCTGCACTGGTGCATCGGAATCCAATACAGGTCTCCCAGGAGCCGCTCAAACCACAAACTATAAGAAGATTTACTCTTCTTGTACTTAAGTCGGCATTGTGCGTTTTATATTCAATTCCGATGCGATTTCTGTGTTTCATCGTCAATGTGAAGGTCCAAGGGATACAGTAAACCTGCACTGGTGCATCGGAATCTAATACTGGTCTCCCAGGACCCGCACAAATCACAAAATCTTAGAAGATTCACTCTTCTTGGACTTAAGTCGGCATTGTGCCTTTTATATTCAATTCCGATGCGATTTCGGTGTTTCATTGTCAATGTGAAGGTCCAAGGGATACAGTAAACCTGCACTGGTGCATCGGTATACAATACTGGTCTCCCAGGAGCCGCTTAAAGCACAAACTCTTAGAAGATTCGCTCGTCTTATACTTAAGACGGCCTTGTGCCTTTTATATTCAATTCCGATGCGACTCCTGTGTTTCATCGTCTATGTGAAGGTCCAAGGGATACAGTAAACCTGCACTGGTGCAGCGGAATCCAATACTGGTCTCCCAGGAGCAGCTCAAACCACAACCTCTAAGAAGATTTACTCTTCTTGTACTTAAGTCGGCATTGTGCGTTTTATATTCAATTCCGATGCGATTTCTGTGTTTCATCGTCAATGTGAAAGTCCAAGGGATACAGTAAACCTGCACTGGTGCATCGGAATCTAATACTGGTCTCCCAGGACCCGCACAAATCACAAAATCTTAGAAGATTCACTCTTCTTGGACTTAAGTCGGCATTGTGCCTTTTATATTCAATTCCGATGCGATTTCGGTGTTTCATTGTCAATGTGAAGGTCCAAGGGATACAGTAAACCTGCACTGGTGCATCGGTATACAATACTGGTCTCCCAGGAGCCGCTCAAAGCACAAACTCTTAGAAGATTCACTCTTCTTGTACTTAAGTCGGCATTGTGCCTTTTATATTCAATTCCGATGAGACTCCTGTGTTTCATCGTCTATGTGAAGGTCCAAGGGATACAGTAAACCTGCACTGCTGCATCGGAATCTCATACTGGTCTCCCAAGAGCCGCTCAAAGCACAAACTCTTAGAAGATTCACTCTTCTTGTACTTAAGTCGGCATTGTTCCTTTTATATTCAATTGCGATGCGATTTCTGTGTTTCATCGTCAATGTGAAGGTCCAAGGGATACTGTAAACTTGCACTGGTGCACCGGAATCTAATATTGGTCTGCCAGGATCCGCTCAAAGCACAAACTCTTAGAAGATTCACTCTTCTTGTACTTAAGTCGGCATTGTGCCTTTTATATTCAATTCCGATGCGATTTCTGTATTTCATCGTCAATGTGAAGCTCCACGGGATACAGTAAACCTGCACTGGTGCATCGGAATCCAATACTGGTCTCCCAGGAGCCGCTCAAATCACAAACGGTTGGAAGACTCACTCATCTTGTACTTAAGTCAGCATTGTGCCTTTTATATTCAATACCGATGAGACTCCTGTGTTTCATCGTAAATGTGAAGGTCCAAGGGATACAGTAAACCTGCACTGGTGCATCGGAATCCAATACTGGTCCCCCAGGAGCCGCTCAAAGCACAAACTCTTAGAAGATTCACTCTTCTTGTACTTAAGTCGGCAATGTGCCTTTTATATTCAATTCCGATGCGATTTCTGTGTTTCATCGTAAATGTGAAGGTCCACGGGATACAGTAAACCTGCACTGGTGCAGCGGAATCTAATACTGGTCTCCCAGGAGCCGCTCAAACCACAAACTCTTAGAAGATTCACTCTTCTTGTACTTAAGTCGGCATTGTGCCTTTTATATTCAATTCCGATGCGACTCCTGTGTTTCATCGCCTATGTGAAGGTCCAAGGGATACAGTAAACCTGCACTGGTGCATCGGAATCCAATACTGGTCTCCCAGGAGCCGCTCAAACCACAAACTCTAAGAAGATTCACTCTTCTTGTACTTAAGTCGGCATTGTGCGTTTTATATTCAATTCCGATGCGACTTCTGTGTTTCATCGTCTATGTGAAGGTCCAAGGGAAACAGTAAACCTGCACAGGTGCATCGGAATCTAAAACTGGTCTCCCATGAGCCGCTCAAAGTACAAACTCTTAGAAGATTCACTCTTCTTGTACATAATTCGGCATTGTGCCTTTTATATTCAATTCCGATGCGATTTCTGTGTTTCATCGTAAATGTGAAGGTCCAAGGGATACAGTAAACCTGCACTGGTGCAGCGGAATCTAATAGTGGTCTCCCAGGAGCCGCTCAAACCACAAACTCTTAGAAGATTCACTCTTCTTGTACTTAAGTCGGCATTGTGCCTTTAATATTCAATTCCGATGCGACTCGTGTGTTTCATCGTAAATGTGAAGGTCCAAGGGATACTGTAAACCTGCACTGGTGCAGCGGAATCTAATACTGGTCTCCCAGGAGCCGCTCAAACCACAAACTCTTAGAAGATTCACTCTTCTTGTACTTAAGTCGGCATTGTGCCTTTTATATTCAATTCCGATGCGACTCCTGTGTTTCATCGGCTATGTGAAGGTCCAAGGGATACATTAAACCTGCACTGGTGCATCGGAATACAATACTGGTCTCCCAGGAGCCGCTGAAACCACAAACTCTTAGAAGAGTCACTCTTCTTGTACATAAGTCGGCATTGTGCCTTTTATATTCAAATCCGATGCGATTTCTGTGTTTCATCGTAAATGTGAAGGTCCAAGGGATACAGTAAACCTGCACTGGTGCATCTGAATCTAATACTTGTCACCCAGGAGCCGCTCAAAACACAAACTCTTAGAAGATTCACTCTTCTTGTACTTAAGTCGGCTTTGTGCCTTTTATATTCAATTCAGATGCGATTTCTGTGTTTCATCGTCAATGTGAAGGTCCAAGGGATACAGTAAACCTGCACTGGTGCATCGGAATCTAAAACTGGTCTCCCATGAGCCGCTCAAAGCACAAACTCTTAGAAGATTTACTCTTCTTGTACATAAGTCGGCATTGTGCCTTTTATATTCAATTCCGATGCGGTTTCTGTGTTTCATCGTCAATGTGAAGGTCCAAGGGATAGAGTAAACCTGCACTGGTGCATCGGAATCTAATACTGGTCTCCCAGGAGCCGCTCAAACCACAAACTCTTAGGAGATTCACTCTTCTTGTACTTAAGTCGGCATTGTGCCTTTTATATTCAATTCCGATGCGACTTCTGTGTTTCATCGTCAATGTGAAGGTCCAAGGGATACAGTAAACCTGCACTGGTGCATCGGAATCTAAAACTGGTCTCCCATGAGCCGCTCTAAGCACAAACTCTTAGAAGATTCACTCTTCTTGTACATAAGTCGGCATTGTGCCTTTTATATTCAATTCCGATGCGATTTCTGTGTTTCATCGTAAATGTGAAGGTCCAAGGGATACAGTAAACCTGCACTGGTGCAGCGGAATCTAATACTGGTCTCCCAGGAGCCGCTCAAACCACAAACTCTTAGAAGATTAACTCTTCTTGTACTTAAGTCGGCATTGTGCCTTTTATATTCAATTCCGATGCGACTCCTGTGTTTCATCGCCTATGTGAAGGTCCAAGGGATACAGTAAACCTGCACTGGTGCATCGGAATCCAATACTGGTCTCCCAGGAGCCGCTCAAACCACAAAATCTAAGAAGATTCACTCTTCTTGTACTTAAGTCAGCATTGTGCCTTTTATATTCAATTCCGATGCGACTTCTGTGTTTCATCGTCTATGTGAAGGTCCAAGGGAAACAGTAAACCTGCACTGGTGCTTCGGAATCTAAAACTGGTCTCCCATGAGCCGCTCAAAGCACAAACTCTTAGAAGATTTACTCTCCTTGTACATAAGTCGGCATTGTGCCTTTTATATTCAATTCCGATGCGGTTTCTGTGTTTCATTGTCAATGTGAAGGACCAAGGGATACAGTAAACCTGCACTGGTGCATCGGAATCTAATACTGGTCTCCCAGGAGCCGCTCAAACCACAAACTCTTAGAAGATTCACTCTTCTTGTACTTAAGTCGGCATTGTGCCTTTCATATTCAATTCCGATGCGATTTCTGTGTTTCATCGTAAATGTGAAGGTCCAAGGGATACAGTAAACCTGCACTGGTGCAGCGGAATCTAATACTGATCTCCCAGGAGCCGCTCAAACCACAAACTCTTAGAAGATTCACTCTTCTTGTACTTAAGTCGGCATTGTGCCTTTTATATTCAATTCCGATGCGACTCGTGTGTTTCATCGTCTATGTGAAGGTCCAAGGGATACAGTAAACCTGCACTGGTGCATCGGAATCCAATACTGGTCTCCCAGGAGCCGCTCAAACCACAAAATCTAAGAAGATTCACTCTTCTTGTACTTAAGTCAGCATTGTGCCTTTTATATTCAATTCCGATGCGACTTCTGTGTTTCATCGTCTATGTGAAGGTCCAAGTAAAACAGTAAACCTGCACTGGTGCTTCGGAATCTAAAACTGGTCTCCCATGAGCCGCTCAAAGCACAAACTCTTAGAAGATTTACTCTCCTTGTACATAAGTCGGCATTGTGCCTTTTATATTCAATTCCGATGCGGTTTCTGTGTTTCATTGTCAATGTGAAGGACCAAGGGATACAGTAAACCTGCACTGGTGCATCGGAATCTAATACTGGTCTCCCAGGAGCCGCTCAAACCACAAACTCTTAGAAGATTCACTCTTCTTGTACTTAAGTCGGCATTGTGCGTTTTATATTCAATTCCGATGCGATTTCTGTGTTTCATCGTCAATGTGAAGGTCCAAGGGATACAGCAAACCTGTACTGGTGCATCGGAAAATAATACTGGTCTCCCAGGAGCCGCTCAAAGGACAAACTCTTATCCCACGCCCGGGTTCCCGGGTTCGATTCCCGGCGGGGTCAGGGATTTTCTCTGCCTCGTGATGGCTGGGTGTTGTGTGATGTCTTTAGGTTAGTTAGGTTTAAGCAGTTCTAAGTTCTAGGGGACTTATGACCATAGATGTTAAGTCCCATAGTGCTCAGAGCCATTTGACAAACTCTTAGAAGATTCACTCTTCTTGTACTTAAGTCGGAATTGTGCCTTTCATATTCAATTCCGATGCGATTTCTGTGTTTCATCGTCAATGTGAAGATCCAAGGGATACAGTAAACCTGCACTGGTGCATCGGAATCTAATACTGGTCTCCCAGGACCCGCACAATTCACAAAATCTTAGAAGATTCACTCTACTTGGATTTAAGTCGGCACTGTGCCTTTTATATTCAATTCCGATGCGATTTCTGTGTTTCATTGTCAATGTGAATGTCCAAGGGATACAGTAAACCT
The DNA here is from genome assembly GCF_023898315.1 of Schistocerca nitens. Classification (NCBI taxonomy): domain Eukaryota; kingdom Metazoa; phylum Arthropoda; class Insecta; order Orthoptera; family Acrididae; genus Schistocerca; species Schistocerca nitens. The sequence goes on from NC_064625.1 coordinate 184,721,298, forward strand.
GCACTGGTGCATCGGAATACAATACTGGTCTCCCAGGAGCCGCTTAAAGCACAAACTCTTAGAAGATTCGCTCGTCTTATACTTAAGACGGCATTGTGCCTTTTATATTCAATTCCGATGCGACTCCTGTGTTTCATCGTCTATGTGAAGGTCCAAGGGATACAGTAAACCTGCACTGGTGCATCGGAATCCAATACAGGTCTCCCAGGAGCCGCTCAAACCACAAACTCTAAGAAGATTCACTCTTCTTGTACTTAAGTCGGCATTGTGCCTTTTATATTCAAATCCAATGCGATTTCTGTGTTTCATCGTCAATGTGAAGGTCCAAGGGATACAGCAAACCTGCACTGGTGCATCGGAATCTAATACTGGTCTCCCAGGAGCCGCTCAAAGGACAAACTCTTGGAAGATTAACTCTTCTTGTACTTAAGTCGGAATTGTGCCTTTCATATTCATTTCCGATCCGATTTCTGTGTTTCATCGTCAATGTGAAGGTCCAAGGGATACAGTAAACCTGCACTGGTGCATCGGAATCTAATACTGGTCTCCCAGGACCCGCACAAGTCACAAAATCTTAGAAGATTCACTCTTCTTGTACTTAAGTCGGCATTGTGCCTTTTATATTCAATTCCGATGCGACTCCTGTGTTTCATCGCCTATGTGAAGGTCCAAGGGATACAGTAAACCTGCACTGGTGCATCGGAATCCAATACTGGTCTCCCAGGAGCCGCTCAAACCACAAACTCTCAGAAGATTCACTCTTCTTGTACTTAAGTCGGCATTGTGCCTTTTATATTCAATACCGATGCGACTTCTGTGTTTCATCGTCAATGTGAAGGTCCAAGGGAAACAGCAAACCTGCACTGGTGCATCGGAATCTAAAACTGGTCTCCCATGAGCCGCTCAAAGCACAAACTCTTAGAAGATTCACTCTTCTTGTACATAAGTCGGCATTGTGCCTTTTATATTTAATTCCGATGCGATTTCTGTGTTTCATCGTAAATGTGAAGGTCCAAGGGATACAGTAAACCTGCACTGGTGCAGCGGAATCTAATACTGGTCTCCCAGGAGCCGCTCAAACCACAAACTCTTAGAAGATTCACTCTTCTTGTACTTAAGTCGGCATTGTGCCTTTTATATTCAATTCCGATGCGACTCCTGTGTTTCATCGTCTATGTGAAGGTCCAAGGGATACATTAAACCTGCACTGGTGCATCGGAATCCAATACTGGTCTCCCAGGAGCAGCTCAAACCACAAACTCTAAGAAGATTCACTCTTCTTGTACTTAAGTCGGCATTGTGCCTTTTATATTCAATTCCGATGCGATTTCTGTGTTTCATCGTCAATGTGAAGGTCCAAGGGATACAGTAAACCTGCACTGGTGCATCGGAATCTAATACTGGTCGCCCAGGACCCGCACAAATCACAAAATCTTAGAAGATTCACTCTTCTTGGACTTAAGTCGGCATTGTGCCTTTTATATTCAATTCCGATGGGATTTCTGTGTTTCATTGTCTATGTGAAGGTCCAAGGGATACAGTAAACCTGCACTGGTGCATCGGAATACAATACAGGTCTCCCAGGAGCCGCTCAAAGCACAAACTCTTAGAAGATTCGCTCGTCTTATACTTAAGACGGCATTGTGCCTATTATATTCAATTCCGATGCGACTCCTGTGTTTCATCGTCTATGTGAAGGTCCAAGGGATACAGTAAACCTGCACTGGTGCATCGGAATCCAATACTGGTCTCCCAGGAGCCGCTGAAACCACAAACTCTAAGAAGATTCACTCTACTTGTACTTAAGTCGGCATTATGCCTTTTATATTCAATTCCAATGCGATTTCTGTGTTTCATCGTCAATGTGAAGGTCCAAGGGATACAGCAAACCTGCACTGTTGCATCGGAATCTAATACTGGTCTCCCAGGAGCCGCTCAAAGGACAAACTCTTAGAAGATTCACTCTTCTTGTACATAAGTCGGAATTGTGCCTTTCATATTCAATTCCGATGCGATTTCTGTGTTTCATCGTCAATGTGAAGGTCCAAGGGATACAGTAAACCTGCACTGGTGCATCGGAATGTAATACTGGTCTCCCAGGACCCGCACAAATCACAAAATCTTAGAAGATTCACTCTTCTTGGACTTAAGTCGGCATTGTGCCTTTTATATTCAATTCCGATGCGATTTCTGTGTTTCATTGTCAATGTGAAGGTCCAAGGGATACAGTAAACCTGCACTGGTGCATCGGAATACAATACAGGTCTCCCAGGAGCCGCTCAAAGCACAAACTCTTAGAAGATTCGCTCGTCTTATACTTAAGACGGCATTGTGCCTTTTATATTCAATTCCGATGCGATTTCTGTGTTTCATCGTCAATGTGAAGGTCCAAGGGATACAGCAAACCTGCACTGGTGCATCGGAATCTAATACTGGTCTCCCAGGAGCCGCTCAAAACACAAACTCTTAGAAGATTCACTCTTCTTGTACGTAAGTCGGTATTGTGCCTTTTATATTCAATTCCGATGCGATTTCGGTGTTTCATCGTCAATGTGAAGGTCCAAGGGATACAGTAAACCTGGACTGGTGCATCGGAATCCAATACTGGTCTCCCAGGAGCCGCTCAAAGCACAAACTCATAGAAGATTCACTCTTCTTGTACTTAAGTCGGTATTGTGCCTTTATATTCAATTCCGATGCGATTTCTGTGTTTCATCGTCAATGTGAAGGTCCAAGGGATACAGTAAACCTGCACTGGTGCATCGGAATCCAATACTGGTCTCCCAGGAGCCGCTCAAAGCACAAACACTTAGAAGATTCACTCTTCTTGTACTTAAGTCGGTATTGTGCCTTTTATCTTCAATTCCGATGCGATTTCTGTGTTTCATCGTCAATGTGAAGGTCCAAGGGATTCAGTAAACCTGCACTGGTGCATCGGAATCCAATGCTGGTCTCCCAGGAGCCGCTCAAAGCACAAACTCTGAGAAGATTCACTCTTCTTGTACTTAAGTCGGTATTGTGGCTTTTATTTTCAATTCCGATGCGATTTCTGTGTTTCATCGTCAATGTGAAGGTCTAAGGGATGCAGTAAACCTGCACTGGTGCATCGGAATCTAATACTGGTCTCCCATGAGCCGCTCAAAGCACAAACTCTTAGAAGATTCACTCTTCTTGTACTTATGTCGGCATTGTGCCTTTTATATTCAATTCCGATGCGACTCCTGTGTTTCATTGTGAATCTGAAGGTGTAAGGGATACAGTAAACCTGCACTGGTGCATCGGACTCCAATACTGGTCACCCAGGAGCCGCTCAAACCACAAACTCTTAGAAGATTCACTCTTCTTGTACATAAGTCGGCATTGTGCCTTTTATATTCAATTCCGATGCGATTTCTGTGTTTCATCGTAAATGTGAAGGTCCAAGGGATACAGTAAACCTGCACTGGTGCAGCGGAATCTAATACTGGTCTCCCAGGAGCCGCTCAAACCACAAACTCTTAGAAGATTCACTCTTCTTCTACTTAAGTCGGCATTGTGCCTTTTATATTCAATTCCGATGCGGTTTCTGTGTTTCATCCTCTATGTGAAGGTCCAAGGGATACAGTAAACCTGCACGTGTGCATCGGAATCCAATACTGGTCTCCCAGGTGCCGCTCAAACCACAAACTCTAAGAAGATTCACTCTTCTTGTACTTAAGTCGGCATTGTGCCTTTTATATTCAATTCCGATGCGATTTCTGTGTTTCATCGTCAATGTGAAGGTCCAAGGGATACAGCAAACCTGCACTGGTGCATCGGAATCTAATACTGGTCTCCCAGGAGCCGCTCAAAGGACAAACTCTTAGAAGATTCACTCTTCTTGTACTTAAGTCGGTATTGTGCCTTTTATATTCAATTCCGATGCGATTTCTGTGTTTCATCGTCAATGTGAAGGTCCAAGGGATACAGTAAACCTGCACTGGTGCATCGGAATCCAATACTGGTCTCCCAGGAGCCGCTCAAAGCACAAACTCATAGAAGATTCACTCTTCTTGTACTTAAGTCGGTATTGTGCCTTTATATTCAATTGCGATGCGATTTCTGTGTTTCATCGTCAATGTGAAGGTCCAAGGGATACAGTAAACCTGCACTGGTGCATCGGAATCCAATACTGGTCTCCCAGGAGCCGCTCAAAGCACAAACACTTAGAAGATTCACTCTTCTTGTACTTAAGTCGGTATTGTGCCTTTTATATTCAATTCCGATGCGATTTCTGTGTTTCATCGTCAATGTGAAGGTCCAAGGGATTCAGTAAACCTGCACTGGTGCATCGGAATCCAATGCTGGTCTCCCAGGAGCCGCTCAAAGCACAAACTCTGAGAAGATTCACTCTTCTTGCACTTAAGTCGGTATTGTGGCTTTTATTTTCAATTCCGATGCGATTTCTGTGTTTCATCGTCAATGTGAAGGTCTAAGGGATGCAGTAAACCTGCACTGGTGCATCGGAATCTAATACTAGTCTCCCAGGAGCCGCTCAAACCACAAACTCTTAGAAGATTCACTCTTCTTGTACTTATGTCGGCATTGTGCCTTTTATATTCAATTCCGATGCGACTCCTGTGTTTCATTGTGAATCTGATGGTGTAAGGGATACAGTAAACCTGCACTGGTGCATCGGACTCCAATACTGGTCACCCAGGAGCCGCTCAAACCACAAACTCTTAGAAGATTCACTCTTCTTGTACATAAGTCGGCATTGTGCCTTTTATATTCAATTCCGATGCGATTTCTGTGTTTCATCGTAAATGTGAAGGTCCAAGGGATACAGTAAACCTGCACTGGTGCAGCGGAATCTAATACTGGTCTCCCAGGAGCCGCTCAAACCACAAACTCTTAGAAGATTCACTCTTCTTCTACTTAAGTCGGCATTGTGCCTTTTATATTCAATTCCGATGCGGTTTCTGTGTTTCATCCTCTATGTGAAGGTCCAAGGGATACAGTAAACCTGCACGTGTGCATCGGAATCCAATACTGGTCTCCCAGGTGCCGCTCAAACCACAAACTCTAAGAAGATTCACTCTTCTTGTACTTAAGTCGGCATTGTGCCTTTTATATTCAATTCCGATGCGATTTCTGTGTTTCATCGTCAATGTGAAGGTCCAAGGGATACAGCAAACCTGCACTGGTGCATCGGAATCTAATACTGGTCTCCCAGGAGCCGCTCAAAGGACAAACTCTTAGAAGATTCACTCTTCTTGTACTTAAGTCGGTATTGTGCCTTTTATATTCAATTCCGATGCGATTTCTGTGTTTCATCGTCAATGTGAAGGTCCAAGGGATACAGTAAACCTGCACTGGTGCATCGGAATCCAATACTGGTCTCCCAGGAGCCGCTCAAAGCACAAACTCATAGAAGATTCACTCTTCTTGTACTTAAGTCGGTATTGTGCCTTTATATTCAATTGCGATGCGATTTCTGTGTTTCATCGTCAATGTGAAGGTCCAAGGGATACAGTAAACCTGCACTGGTGCATCGGAATCCAATACTGGTCTCCCAGGAGCCGCTCAAAGCACAAACACTTAGAAGATTCACTCTTCTTGTACTTAAGTCGGTATTGTGCCTTTTATATTCAATTCCGATGCGATTTCTGTGTTTCATCGTCAATGTGAAGGTCCAAGGGATTCAGTAAACCTGCACTGGTGCATCGGAATCCAATGCTGGTCTCCCAGGAGCCGCTCAAAGCACAAACTCTGAGAAGATTCACTCTTCTTGCACTTAAGTCGGTATTGTGGCTTTTATTTTCAATTCCGATGCGATTTCTGTGTTTCATCGTCAATGTGAAGGTCTAAGGGATGCAGTAAACCTGCACTGGTGCATCGGAATCTAATACTAGTCTCCCAGGAGCCGCTCAAACCACAAACTCTTAGAAGATTCACTCTTCTTGTACATAAGTCGGCATTGTGCCTTTTATATTCAATTCCGATGCGATTTCTGTGTTTCATCGTCAATGTGAAGGTCCAAGGGATACAGTAAACCTGTACTGGTGCAGCGGAATCTAATACTGGTCTCCCAGGAGCCGCTCAAACCACAAACTCTTAGAAGATTCACTTTTCTTGTACTAAAGTCGGCATTGTGCCTTTTATATTCAATTCCGATGCGACTTCTGTCTTTCATCGTCTATGTGAAGGTCCAAGGGATACAGTAAACCTGCACTGGTGCATCGGAATCTAATACTGGTCTCCCAGGAGCCGCTCAAACCACAAACTCTTAGAAGATTCACTCTTCTTCTACTTAAGTCGGCATTGTGCCTTTTATATTCAATTCCGATGCGGTTTCTGTGTTTCATCGTCTATGTGAAGGTCCAAGGGATACAGTAAACCTGCACGTGTGCATCGGAATCCAATACTGGTCTCCCAGGTGCCGCTCAAACCACAAACTCTAAGAAGATTCACTCTTCTTGTACTTAAGTCGGCATTGTGCCTTTTATATTCAATTCCGATGCGATTTCTGTGTTTCATCGTCAATGTGAAGGTCCAAGGGATACAGCAAACCTGCACTGGTGCATCGGAATCTAATACTGGTCTCCCAGGAGCCGCTCAAAGGACAAACTCTTAGAAGATTCACTCTTCTTGTACTTAAGTCGGTATTGTGCCTTTTATATTCAATTCCGATGCGATTTCTGTGTTTCATCGTCAATGTGAAGGTCCAAGGGATACAGTAAACCTGCACTGGTGCATCGGAATCCAATACTGGTCTCCCAGGAGCCGCTCAAAGCACAAACTCATAGAAGATTCACTCTTCTTGTACTTAAGTCGGTATTGTGCCTTTATATTCAATTCCGATGCGATTTCTGTGTTTCATCGTCAATGTGAAGGTCCAAGGGATACAGTAAACCTGCACTGGTGCATCGGAATCCAATACTGGTCTCCCAGGAGCCGCTCAATGCACAAACACTTAGAAGATTCACTCTTCTTGTACTTAAGTCGGTATTGTGCCTTTTATCTTCAATTCCGATGCGATTTCTGTGTTTCATCGTCAATGTGAAGGTCCAAGGGATTCAGTAAACCTGCACTGGTGCATCGGAATCCAATGCTGGTATCCCAGGAGCCGCTCAAAGCACAAACTCTGAGAAGATTCACTCTTCTTGTACTTAAGTCGGTATTGTGGCTTTTATTTTCAATTCCGATGCGATTTCTGTGTTTCATCGTCAATGTGAAGGTCTAAGGGATGCAGTAAACCTGCACTGGTGCATCGGAATCTAATACTAGTCTCCCAGGAGCCGCTCAAACCACAAACTCTTAGAAGATTCACTCTTCTTGTACATAAGTCGGCATTGTGCCTTTTATATTCAATTCCGATGCGATTTCTGTGTTTCATCGTCAATGTGAAGGTCCAAGGGATACAGTAAACCTGTACTGGTGCAGCGGAATCTAATACTGGTCTCCCAGGAGCCGCTCAAACCACAAACTCTTAGAAGATTCACTTTTCTTGTACTAAAGTCGGCATTGTGCCTTTTATATTCAATTCCGATGCGACTTCTGTCTTTAATCGTCTATGTGAAGGTCCAAGGGATACAGTAAACCTGCACTGGTGCATCGGAATCTAATACTGGTCACCCAGGAGCCGCTCAAAGCACAAACTCTTAGAAGATTCACTCTTCTTGTACTTAGGTCGGCATTGTGCCTTTTATATTCAATTCAGATGCGATATCTGTGTTTCATCGTCAATGTGAAGGTCCAAGGGATACAGTAAATCTGCACTGGTGGATCGGAATCTAAAACTGGTCTCCCATGAGCCGCTCAAAGCACAAACTCTTAGAAGATTCACTCTTCTTGTACATAAGTCGGCATTGTGCCTTTTATATTCACTTCCGATGCGGTTTCTGTGTTTCATCGTCAATGTGAAGGTCCAAGGGATACAGTAAACCTGCACTGGTGCATCGGAATCTAATATTGGTCTCCCATGAGCCGCTCAAAGCACAAACTCTTAGAAGATTCACTATTCTTGTACTTAAGTCGGTATTGTGCCTTTTATATTCACTTCCGATGCGATTTCTGTGTTTCATCGTCAATGTGAAGGTACAAGGGATACAGTAAACCTGCACTGGTGCATCGGAATCCAATACTGGTCTCCCAGGAGCCAGTCAAAGCACAAACTCTTAGAAGATTCACTCTTCTTGTACTTAAGTCGGCATTGTGCATTTGATATTCAATTCCGATGCGATTTCTGTGTTTCATCGTCAATGTGAAGGTCCAAGGGATACAGTAAACCTGCACTGGTGCATCGGAATCCAATACTGGTCTCCCAGGTGCCGCTCAAAGCACAAACCCTTAGAAGATTCACTCTTCTTGTACATAAGTCGGCATTGTGCCTTTTATATTCAATTCCGATGCGATTTCCGTGTTTCATCGTCAATGTGAAGGTCCAAGGGATACAGTAAACCTGCACTGGTGCATCGGAATCCAATACAGGTCTCCCAGGATCCGCTCAAAGCACAAACTCTTAGTAGATTCACTCTTCTTGTACTTATGTCGGCATTGTGCCTTTTATATTCAATTGCGATGCGATTTCTGTGTTTCATCGTCAATGTGAAGGTCCAAGGGATATAGTAAACCTGCACTGGTGCATCGGAATCCAATACTGGTCTCCCAGGTGCCGCTCAAAGCACAAACCCTTAGAAGATTCACTCTTCTTGTACATAAGCCGGCATTGTGCCTTTTATATTCAATTCCGATGCGATTTCTGTGTTTCATCGTCAATGTGAAGGTCCAAGGGATACAGTAAACCTGCACTGGTGCATCGGAATCCAATACTGGTCTCCCAGGATCCGCTCAAAGCACAAACTCTTAGAAGATTCACTCTTCTTGTACTTAAGTCGGCATTGTGCCTTTTATATTCAATTCCGATGCGATTTCTGTGTTTCATCGTCAATGTGAAGGTCCAAGGGATACAGTAAACCTGCACTGGTGCATCGGAATACAATACTGGTCTCCCAGGAGCCGCTCAAAGCACAAACTCTTAGAAGATGCGCTCGTCTTATACTTAAGACGGCATTGTGCCTTTTATATTCAATTCCGATGCGACTCCTGTGTTTCATCGTCTATGTGAAGGTCCAAGGGATACAGTAAACCTGCACTGGTGCATCGGAATCCAATACTGGTCTCCCAGGAGCCGCTCAAACCACAAACTCTAAGAAGATTCACTCTTCTTGTACTTAAGTCGGCATTGTGCCTTTTATATTCAATTCAGATGCGATTTCTGTGTTTCATCGTCAATGTGAAGGTCCAAGGGATACAGCAAACCTGCACTGGTGCATCGGAATCTAATACTGGTCTCCCAGGAGCCGCTCAAAGGACAAACTCTTAGAAGATTCACTCTTCTTGTATTTAAGTCGGAATTGTGCCTTTCATATTCAATTCCGATGCGATTTCTGTGTTTCATCGTCAATGTGAAGGTCCAAGGGATACAGTAAACCTGCACTGGTGCATCGGAATACAATACTGGTCTCCCAGGAGCCGCTCAAAGCACAAACACTTAGAAGATTCACTCTTCTTGTACTTAAGTCGGTATTGTGCCTTTTATCTTCAATTCCGATGCGATTTCTGTGTTTCATCGTCAATGTGAAGGTCCAAGGGATTCAGCAAAACCTGCACTGGTGCATCGGAATCCAATGCTGGTCTCCCAGGAGCCGCTCAAAGCACAAACTCTGAGAAGATTCACTCTTCTTGTACTTAAGACGGTATTGTGGCTTTTATTTTCAATTCCGATGCGATTTCTGTGTTTCATCGTCAATGTGAAGGTCTAAGGGATGCAGTAAACCTGCACTGGTGCATCGGAATCTAATACTAGTCTCCCAGGAGCCGCTCAAACCACAAACTCTTAGAAGATTCACTCTTCTTGTACATAAGTCGGCATTGTGCCTTTTATATTCAATTCCGATGCGATTTCTGTGTTTCATCGTCAATGTGAAGGTCCAAGGGATACAGTAAACCTGCACTGGTGCATCGGAATCTAATACTGGTCTCCCATGAGCCGCTCAAAGCACAAACTCTTAGAAGATTCACTATTCTTGTACTTAAGTCTGTATTGTGCCTTTTATATTCACTTCCGATGCGATTTCTGTGTTTCATCGTCAATGTGAAGGTACAAGGGATACAGTAAACCTGCACTGGTGCATCGGAATCCAATACTGGTCTCCCAGGAGCCAGTCAAAGCACAAACTCTTAGAAGATTCACTCTTCTTGTACATAAGTCGGCATTGTGCCTTTGATATTCAATTCCGATGCGATTTCTGTGTTTCATCGTCAATGTGAAGGTCCAAGGGATACAGTAAACCTGCACTGGTGCATCGGAATCCAATACTGGTCTCCCAGGTGCCGCTCAAAGCACAAACCCTTAGAAGATTCACTCTTCTTGTACATAAGTCGGCATTGTGCCTTTTATATTCAATTCCGATGCGATTTCCGTGTTTCATCGTCAATGTGAAGGTCCAAGGGATACAGTAAACCTGCACTGGTGCATCGGAATCCAATACAGGTCTCCCAGGATCCGCTCAAAGCACAAACTCTTAGTAGATTCACTCTTCTTGTACTTATGTCGGCATTGTGCCTTTTATATTCAATTCCGATGCGATTTCTGTGTTTCATCGTCAATGTGAAGGTCCAAGGGATATAGTAAACCTGCACTGGTGCATCGGAATCCAATACTGGACTCCCAGGTGCCGCTCAAAGCACAAACCCTTAGAAGATTCACTCTTCTTGTACATAAGCCGGCATTGTGCCTTTTATATTCAATTCCGATGCGATTTCTGTGTTTCATCGTCAATGTGAAGGTCCAAGGGATACAGTAAACCTGCACTGGTGCATCGGAATCCAATACTGGTCTCCCAGGATCCGCTCAAAGCACAAACTCTTAGAAGATTCACTCTTCTTGTACTTAAGTCGGCATTGTGCCTTTTATATTCAATTCCGATGCGATTTCTGTGTTTCATCGTCAATGTGAAGGTCCAAGGGATACAGTAAACCTGCACTGGTGCATCGGAATACAATACTGGTCTTCCAGGAGCCGCTCAAAGCACAAACTCTTAGAAGATTCGCTCGTCTTATACTTAAGACGGCATTGTGCCTTTTATATTCAATTCCGATGCGACTCCTGTGTTTCATCGTCTATGTGAAGGTCCAAGGGATACAGTAAACCTGCACTGGTGCATCGGAATCTAATACTGGTCACCCAGTAGCTGCTCAAAGCACAAACTCTTAGAAGATTTTTCTTCTTGTACTTAGGTCGGCATTGTGCCTTTTATATTCAATTCAGATGCGATTTCTGTGTTTCATCGTCAATGTGAAGGTCCAAGGGATACAGTAAACCTGCACTGGTGCATCGGAATCCAATACTGGTCTCCCAGGATCCGCTCAAAGCACAAACTCTTAGTAGATTCACTCTTCTTGTACTTATGTCGGCATTGTGCCTTTTATATTCAATTCCGATGCGATTTCTGTGTTTCATCGTCAATGTGAAGGTCCAAGGGATATAGTAAACCTGCACTGGTGCATCGGAATCCAATACTGGTCTCCCAGGTGCCGCTCAAAGCACAAACTCTTAGAAGATTCACTCTTCTTGTACTTAAGTCGGCATTGTGCCTTTTATATTCAATTCCGATGCGATTTCTGTGTTTCATCGTCAATGTGAAGGTCCAAGGGATACAGTAAACCTGCACTGGTGCATCGGAATCCAATACTGGTCTCCCAGGAGCCGCTCAAACCACAAACTCTAAGAAGATTCACTCTTCTTGTACTTAAGTCGGCATTGTGCCTTTTATATTCAATTCCGATGCGATTTCTGTGTTTCATTGTGAATGTGAAGGTCCAAGGGATACAGTAAACCTGCACTGGTGCATCGGAATACAATACTGGTCTCCCAGGAGCCGCTCAAACCACAAACTCTTAGAAGATTCACTCTTCTTGTTTTTAAGGCGGCATTGTGCATTTTATATTCAATTCCGATGCGAGTTCTGTCTTTCATCGTCTATGTGAAGGTCCAAGGGATACAGTAAACCTGCACTGGTGCATCGGAATCTAATACTGGTCTCCCATGAGCCGCTCAAAGCACAAACTCTTAGAAGATTCACTCTTCTTGTACATAAGTCGGCATTGTGCTTTTTATATTCACTTCCGATGCGGTTTCTGTGTTTCATCGTCAATGTGAAGGTCCAAGGGATACAGTAAACCTGCACTGGTGCATCGGAATCTAAACCTGGTCTCCCATGAGCCGCTCAAAGCACAAACTCTTAGAAGATTCACTATTCTTGTACTTAAGTCGGTATTGTGCCTTTTATATTCACTTCCGATGCGATTTCTGTGTTTCATCGTCAATGTGAAGGTACAAGGGATACAGTAAACCTGCACTGGTGCATCGGAATCCAATACTGGTCTCCCAGGAGCCAGTCAAAGCACAAACTCTTAGAAGATTCACTCTTCTTGTACTTAAGTCGGCATTGTGCCTTTGATATTCAATTCCGATGGGATTTCTGTGTTTCATCGGCAATGTGAAGGTCCAAGGGATACAGTAAACCTGCACTGGTGCATCGGAATCCAATACTGGTCTCCCAGGTGCCGCTCAAAGCACAAACCCTTAGAAGATTCACTCTTCTTGTACATAAGTCGGCATTGTGCCTTTTATATTCGATTCCGATGCGATTTCCGTGTTTCATCGTCAATGTGAAGGTCCAAGGGATACAGTAAACCTGCACTGGTGCATCGGAATCCAATACTGGTCTCCCAGGATCCGCTCAAAGCACAAACTCTTAGAAGATTCACTCTTCTTGTACTTAAGTCGGCATTGTGCCTTTTATATTCAATTCCGATGCGATTTCTGTGTTTCATCGTCAATGTGAAGGTCCAAGGGATACAGTAAACCTGCACTGGTGCATCGGAATACAATACTGGTCTTCCAGGAGCCGCTCAAAGCACAAACTCTTAGAAGATTCGCTCGTCTTATACTTAAGACGGCATTGTGCCTTTTATATTCAATTCCGATGCGACTCCTGTGTTTCATCGTCTATGTGAAGGTCCAAGGGATACAGTAAACCTGCACTGGTGCATCGGAATCTAATACTGGTCACCCAGTAGCTGCTCAAAGCACAAACTCTTAGAAGATTTTTCTTCTTGTACTTAGGTCGGCATTGTGCCTTTTATATTCAATTCAGATGCGATTTCTGTGTTTCATCGTCAATGTGAAGGTCCAAGGGATACAGTAAACCTGCACTGGTGCATCGGAATCCAATACTGGTCTCCCAGGATCCGCTCAAAGCACAAACTCTTAGTAGATTCACTCTTCTTGTACTTATGTCGGCATTGTGCCTTTTATATTCAATTCCGATGCGATTTCTGTGTTTCATCGTCAATGTGAAGGTCCAAGGGATATAGTAAACCTGCACTGGTGCATCGGAATCCAATACTGGTCTCCCAGGTGCCGCTCAAAGCACAAACTCTTAGAAGATTCACTCTTCTTGTACTTAAGTCGGCATTGTGCCTTTTATATTCAATTCCGATGCGATTTCTGTGTTTCATCGTCAATGTGAAGGTCCAAGGGATACAGTAAACCTGCACTGGTGCATCGGAATACAATACTGGTCTCCCAGGAGCCGCTCAAAGCACAAACTCTTAGAAGATTCGCTCGTCTTATACTTAAGACGGCATTGTGCCTTTTATATTCAATTCCGATGCGACTCCTGTGTTTCATCGTCTATGTGAAGGTCCAAGGGATACAGTAAACCTGCACTGGTGCATCGGAATCCAATACTGGTCTCCCAGGAGCCGCTCAAACCACAAACTCTAAGAAGATTCACTCTTCTTGTACTTAAGTCGGCATTGTGCCTTTTATATTCAATTCCGATGCGATTTCTGTGTTTCATTGTGAATGTGAAGGTCCAAGGGATACAGTAAACCTGCACTGGTGCATCGGAATACAATACTGGTCTCCCAGGAGCCGCTCAAACCACAAACTCTTAGAAGATTCACTCTTCTTGTACTTAAGGCGGCATTGTGCCTTTTATATTCAATTCCGATGCGAGTTCTGTCTTTCATCGTCTATGTGAAGGTCCAAGGGATACAGTAAACCTGCACTGGTGCATCGGAATCTAATACTGGTCACCCAGTAGCTGCTCAAAGCACAAACTCTTAGAAGATTTTTCTTCTTGTACTTAGGTCGGCATTGTGCCTTTTATATTCAATTCAGATGCGATTTCTGTGTTTCATCGTCAATGTGAAGGTCCAAGGGATACAGTAAATCTCCACTGGTGGATCGGAATCTAAAACTGGTCTCCCATGAGCCGCTCAAAGCACAAACTCTTAGAAGATTCACTCTTCTTGTACATAAGTCGGCATTGTGCTTTTTATATTCACTTCCGATGCGGTTTCTGTGTTTCATCGTCAATGTGAAGGTCCAAGGGATACAGTAAACCTGCACTGGTGCATCGGAATCTAAACCTGGTCTCCCATGAGCCGCTCAAAGCACAAACTCTTAGAAGATTCACTATTCTTGTACTTAAGTCGGTATTGTGCCTTTTATATTCACTTCCGATGCGATTTCTGTGTTTCATCGTCAATGTGAAGGTACAAGGGATACAGTAAACCTGCACTGGTGCATCGGAATCCAATACTGGTCTCCCAGGAGCCAGTCAAAGCACAAACTCTTAGAAGATTCACTCTTCTTGTACTTAAGTCGGCATTGTGCCTTTGATATTCAATTCCGATGGGATTTCTGTGTTTCATCGGCAATGTGAAGGTCCAAGGGATACAGTAAACCTGCACTGGTGCATCGGAATCCAATACTGGTCTCCCAGGTGCCGCTCAAAGCACAAACCCTTAGAAGATTCACTCTTCTTGTACATAAGTCGGCATTGTGCCTTTTATATTCGATTCCGATGCGATTTCCGTGTTTCATCGTCAATGTGAAGGTCCAAGGGATACAGTAAACCTGCACTGGTGCATCGGAATCCAATACTGGTCTCCCAGGATCCGCTCAAAGCACAAACTCTTAGTAGATTCACTCTTCTTGTACTTATGTCGGCATTGTGCCTTTTATATTCAATTCCGATGCGATTTCTGTGTTTCATCGTCAATGTGAAGGTCCAAGGGATATAGTAAACCTGCACTGGTGCATCGGAATCCAATACTGGTCTCCCAGGTGCCGCTCAAAGCACAAACTCTTAGAAGATTCACTCTTCTTGTACTTAAGTCGGTATTGTGCCTTTTATATTCACTTCCGATGCGATTTCTGTGTTTCATCGTCAATGTGAAGGTACAAGGGATACAGTAAACCTGCACTGGTGCATCGGAATCCAATACTGGTCTCCCAGGAGCCAGTCAAAGCACAAACTCTTAGAAGATTCACTCTTCTTGTACTTAAGTCGGCATTGTGCCTTTGATATTCAATTCCGATGGGATTTCTGTGTTTCATCGGCAATGTGAAGGTCCAAGGGATACAGTAAACCTGCACTGGTGCATCGGAATCCAATACTGGTCTCCCAGGTGCCGCTCAAAGCACAAACCCTTAGAAGATTCACTCTTCTTGTACATAAGTCGGCATTGTGCCTTTTATATTCGATTCCGATGCGATTTCCGTGTTTCATCGTCAATGTGAAGGTCCAAGGGATACAGTAAACCTGCACTGGTGCATCGGAATCCAATACTGGTCTCCCAGGATCCGCTCAAAGCACAAACTCTTAGTAGATTCACTCTTCTTGTACTTATGTCGGCATTGTGCCTTTTATATTCAATTCCGATGCGATTTCTGTGTTTCATCGTCAATGTGAAGGTCCAAGGGATATAGTAAACCTGCACTGGTGCATCGGAATCCAATACTGGTCTCCCAGGTGCCGCTCAAAGCACAAACTCTTAGAAGATTCACTCTTCTTGTACTTAAGTCGGCATTGTGCCTTTTATATTCAATTCCGATGCGATTTCTGTGTTTCATCGTCAATGTGAAGGTCCAAGGGATACAGTAAACCTGCACTGGTGCATCGGAATCTAATACTGGTCTCCCAGGACCCGCACAAATCACAAAATCTTAGAAGATTCACTCTTCTTGTACTTAAGTCGGCATTGTGCCTTTTATATTCAATTCCGATGCGATTTCTGTGTTTCATTGTGAATGTGAAGGTCCAAGGGATACAGTAAACCTGCACTGGTGCATCGGAATACAATACTGGTCTCCCAGGAGCCGCTCAAAGGACAAACTCTTAGAAGATTCACTCTTCTTGTATTTAAGTCGGAATTGTGCCTTTCATATTCAATTCCGATGCGATTTCTGTGTTTCATCGTCAATGTGAAGGTCCAAGGGATACAGTAAACCTGCACTGGTGCATCGGAATACAATACTGGTCTCCCAGTAGCCGCTCAAAGCACAAACACTTAGAAGATTCACTCTTCTTGTACTTGAGTCGGCATTCTGCCTTTTATCTTCAATTCCGATGCGATTTCTGTGTTTCATCGTCTATGTGAAGGTCCAAGGGATTCAGTAAACCTGCACTGGTGCATCGGAATCCAATGCTGGTCTGCCAGGAGCCGCTCAAAGCACAAACTCTGAGAAGATTCACTCTTCTTGTACTTAAGTCGGTATTGTGGCTTTTATTTTCAATTCCGATGCGATTTCTGTGTTTCATCGTCAATGTGAAGGTCTAAGGGATGCAGTAAACCTGCACTGGTGCATCGGAATCTAATACTAGTCTCCCAGGAGCCGCTCAAACCACAAACTCTTAGAAGATTCACTCTTCTTGTACATAAGTCGGCATTGTGCCTTTTATATTCAATTCCGATGCGATTTCTGTGTTTCATCGTCAATGTGAATATCCAAGGGATACAGTAAACCTGTACTGGTGCATCGGAATCTAATACTGGTCACCCAGTAGCTGCTCAAAGCACGAACTCTTAGAAGATTTTTCTTCTTGTACTTATGTCGGCATTGTGCCTTTTATATTCAATTCAGATGCGATTTCTGTGTTTCATCGTCAATGTGAAGGTCCAAGGGATACAGTAAATCTGCACTGGTGGATCGGAATCTAAAACTGGTCTCCCATGAGCCGCTCAAAGCACAAACTCTTAGAAGATTCACTCTTCTTGTACATAAGTCGGCATTGTGCCTTTTATATTCACTTCCGATGCGGTTTCTGTGTTTCATCGTCAATGTGAAGGTCCAAGGGATACAGTAAACCTGCACTGGTGCATCGGAATCTAAAACTGGTCTCCCATGAGCCGCTCAAAGCACAAACTCTTAGAAGATTCACTATTCTTGTACTTAAGTCGGTATTGTGTCTTTTATATTCACTTCCGATGCGATTTCTGTGTTTCATCGTCAATGTGAAGGTACAAGGGATACAGTAAACCTGCACTGGTGCATCGGAATCCAATACTGGTCTCCCAGGAGCCAGTCAAAGCACAAACTCTTAGAAGATTCACTCTTCTTGTACTTAAGTCGGCATTGTGCCTTTGATATTCAATTCCGATGCGATTTCTGTGTTTCATCGGCAATGTGAAGGTCCAAGGGATACAGTAAACCTGCACTGGTGCATCGGAATCCAATACTGGTCTCCCAGGTGCCGCTCAAAGCACAAACCCTTAGAAGATTCACTCTTCTTGTACATAAGTCGGCATTGTGCCTTTTATATTCAATTCCGATGCGATTTCCGTGTTTCATCGTCAATGTGAAGGTCCAAGGGATACAGTAAACCTGCACTGGTGCATCGGAATCCAATACTGGTCTCCCAGGATCCGCTCAAAGCACAAACTCTTAGTAGATTCACTCTTCTTGTACTTATGTCGGCATTGTGCCTTTTATATTCAATTCCGATGCGATTTCTGTGTTTCATCGTCAATGTGAAGGTCCAAGGGATATAGTAAACCTGCACTGGTGCATCGGAATCCAATACTGGTCTCCCAGGTGCCGCTCAAAGCACAAATTCTTAGAAGATTCACTCTTCTTGTACTTAAGTCGGCATTGTGCCTTTTATATTCAATTCCGATGCGATTTCTGTGTTTCATCGTCAATGTGAAGGTCCAAGGGATACAGTAAACCTGCACTGGTGCATCGGAATACAATACTGGTCTCCCAGGAGCCGCTCAAAGCACAAACTCTTGGAAGATTCGCTCGTCTTATACTTAAGACGGCATTGTGCCTTTTATATTCAATTCCGATGCGACTCCTGTGTTTCATCGTCTATGTGAAGGTCCAAGGGATACAGTAAACCTGCACTGGTGCATCGGAATCCAATACTGGTCTCCCAGGAGCCGCTCAAACCACAAACTCTAAGAAGATTCACTCTTCTTGTACTTAAGTCGGCATTGTGCCTTTTATATTCAATTCCAATGCGATTTCTGTGTTTCATCGTCAATGTGAAGGTCCAAGGGATACAGCAAACCTGCACTGGTGCATCGGAATCTAACACTGGTCTCCCAGGAGCCGCTCAAAGGACAAACTCTTAGAAGATTCACTCTTCTTGTATTTAAGTCGGAATTGTGCCTTTCATATTCAATTCCGATGCGATTTCTGTGTTTCATCGTCAATGTGAAGGTCCAAGGGATACGGTAAACCTGCACTGGTGCATCGGAATCTAATACTGGTCTCCCAAGACCCGCACAAATCACAAAATCTTAGAAGATTCACTCTTCTTGTACTTAAGTCGGCATTGTGCCTTTTATATTCTATTCCGATGCGATTTCTGTGTTTCATTGTGAATGTGAAGGTCCAAGGGATACAGTAAACCTGCACTGGTGCATCGGAATACAATACTGGTCTCCCAGGAGCCGCTCAAACCACAAACTCTTAGAAGATTCACTCTTCTTGTACTTAAGGCGGCATTGTGCCTTTTATATTCAATTCCGATGCGACTCCTGTGTTTCATCGCCTATGTGAAGGTCCAAGGGATACAGTAAACCTGCACTGGTGCATCGGAATCCAATACTGGTCTCCCAGGAGCCGCTCAAACCACAAACTCTAAGAAGATTCACCCTTCTTGTACTTAAGTCGGTATTGTGCCTTTTATATTCAATTCCGATGCGACTTCTGTGTTTCATCGTCTATGTGAAGGTCCAAGGGAAACAGTAAACCTGCACTGGTGCATCGGAATCTAAAAGTGGTCTCCCATGAGCCGCTCAAAGCACAAACTCTTAGAAGATTCACTCTTCTTGTACATAAGTCAGCATTGTGCCTTTTATATTCAATTCCGATGCGATTTCTGTGTTTCATCGTAAATGTGAAGGTCCAAGGGATACAGTAAACCTGCACTGGTGCAGCGGAATCTAATACTGGTCTCCCAGGAGCCGCTCAAACCACAAACTCTTAGAAGATTCACTCTTCTTGTACTTAAGTCGGCATTGTGCCTTTTATATTCAATTCAGATGCGATTTCTGTGTTTCATCGTCAATGTGAAGGTCCAAGGGATACAGTAAATCTGCACTGTTGCATCGGAATCTAAAACTGGTCTCCCATGAGCCGCTCAAAGCACAAACTCTTAGAAGATTCACTCTTCTTGTACATAAGTCGGCATTGTGCCTTTTATATTCACTTCCGATGCGGTTTCTGTGTTTCATCGTCAATGTGAAGGTCCAAGGGATACAGTAAACCTGCACTGGTGCATCGGAATCTAAAACTGGTCACCCATGAGCCGCTCAAAGCACAAACTCTTAGAAGATTCACTCTTCTTGTACTTAAGTCGGTATTGTGCCTTTTATATTCACTTCCGATGCGATTTCTGTGTTTCATCGTCAATGTGAAGGTACAAGGGATACAGTAAACCTGCACTGGTGCATCGGAATCCAATACTGGTCTCCCAGGAGCCAGTCAAAGCACAAATTCTTAGAAGATTCACTCTTCTTGTACTTAAGTCGCCATTGTGCCTTTGATATTCAAGTCCGATGCGATTTCTGTGTTTCATCGTCAATGTGAAGGTCCAAGGGATACAGTAAACCTGCACTGGAGCATCGGAATCCAATACTGGTCTCCCAGGTGCCGCTCAAACACAAACCCTTAGAAGATTCACTCTTCTTGTACATAAGTCGGCATTGTGCCTTTTATTATCAATTCCGATGCGATTTCTGTGTTTCATCGTCAATGTGAAGGTCCAAGGGATACAGTAAACCTGCACTGGTGCATCGGAATCCAATACTGGTCTCCCAGGATCCGCTCAAAGCACAAACTCTTAGAAGATTCACTCTTGTTGTACTTAAGTCGGCATTGTGCCTTTTATATTCAATTCCGTTGCGATTTCTGTGTTTCATCGTCAATGTGAAGGTCCAAGGGATACAGTAAACCTGCACTGGTGCATCGGAATACAATACTGGTCTCCCAGGAGCCGCTCAAAGCACAAACTCTTAGAAGATTCGCTCGTCTTATACTTAAGACGGCATTGTGCCTTTTATATTCAATTCCGATGCGACTCCTGTGTTTCATCGTCTATGTGAAGGTCCAAGGGATACAGTAAACCTGCACTGGTGCATCGGAATCCAATACTGGTCTCCCAGGAGCCGCTCAAACCACAAACTCTAAGAAGATTCACTCTTCTTGTACTTAAGTCGGCCTTGTGCCTTTTATATTCAATTCCGATGCGATTTCTGTGTTTCATCGTCAATGTGAAGGTCCAAGGGATACAGCAAACCTGCACTGGTGCATCGGAATCTAATACTGGTCTCCCAGGACCCGCACAAATCACAAAATCTTAGAAGATTCACTCTTCTTGTACTTAAGTCGGCATTGTGCCTTTTATATTCAATTCCGATGCGATTTCTGTGTTTCATTGTGAATGTGAAGGTCCAAGGGATACAGTAAACCTGCACTGGTGCATCGGAATACAATACTGGTCTCCCAGGAGCCGCGCAAACCACAAACTCTTAGAAGATTCACTCTCCTTGTACTTAAGTCGGCATTGTGCCTTTTATATTCAATTCCGATGCGACTCCTGTGTTTCATCGCCTATGTGAAGGTCCAAGGGATACAGTAAACCTGCACTGGTGCATCGGAATCCAATACTGGTCTCCCAGGAGCCGCTCAAACCACAAACTCTAAGAAGATTCACCCTTCTTGTACTTAAGTCGGCATTGTGCATTTTATATTCAATTCCGATGCGACTTCTGTGTTTCATCGTCTATGTGAAGGTCCAAGGGAAACAGTAAACCTGCACTGGTGCATCGGAATCTAAAAGTGGTCTCCCATGAGCCGCTCAAAGCACAAACTCTTAGAAGATTCACTCTTCTTGTACATAAGTCGGCATTGTGCCTTTTATATTCAATTCCGATGCGATTTCTGTGTTTCAACGTAAATGTGAAGGTCCAAGGGATACAGTAAACCTGCACAGGTGCAGCGGAATCTAATACTGGTCTCCCAGGAGCCGCTCAAACCACATACTATTAGAAGATTCACTCTTCTTGTACTTATGTCGGCATTGTGCCTTTTATATTCAATTCCGATGCGACTCCTGTGTTTTTTTCGTCTATGTGAAGGTCTAAGAGATACAGTAAACCTGCACTGGTGCATCGGAATCCAATACTGGTCTCCCAGGAGCCGCTCAAACCACAAACTCTTAGAAGATTCACTCTTCTTGTACATAAGTTCGCATTGTGCCTTTTATATTCAATTCCGATGCGATTTCTGTGTTTCATCGTAAATGTGAAGGTCCAAGGGATACAG
This sequence comes from Schistocerca nitens, assembly GCF_023898315.1. Lineage (NCBI taxonomy): Eukaryota > Metazoa > Arthropoda > Insecta > Orthoptera > Acrididae > Schistocerca > Schistocerca nitens. The sequence goes on from NC_064625.1 coordinate 184,742,956, forward strand.
TAAACCTGCACTGGTGCAGCGGAATCTAATACTGGTCTCCCAGGAGCCGCTCAAACCACAAACTCTTAGAAGATTCACTCTTCTTGTACATAAGTCGGCATTGTGCCTTTTATATTCTATTCCGATGCGATTTCTGTGTTTCATCGTAAATGTGAAGGTCCAAGGGATACAGTAAACCTGCACTGGTGCATCGGAATCCAATACTGGTCTCCCAGGATCCGCTCAAAGCACAAACTCTTAGAAGATTCACTCTTCTTGTACTTAAGTCGGCATTGTGCCTTTTATATTCAATTCCGATGCGACTCCTGTGTTTCATCGTCTATGTGAAGGTCTAAGAGATACAGTAAACCTGCACTTGTGCATCGGAATCCAATACTGGTCTCCCAGGAGCCGCTCAAAGCACAAACACTTAGAAGATTCACTCTTCTTGTACTTAAGTCGGTATTGTGCCTTTTATCTTCAATTCCGATGCGATTTCTGTGTTTCATCGTCAATGTGAAGGTCCAAGGGATTCAGTAAACCTGCACTGGTGCATCGGAATCCAATGCTGGTCTCCCAGGAGCCGCTCAAAGCACAAACTCTGAGAAGATTCACTCTTCTTGTACTTAAGTCGGTATTGTGGCTTTTATTTTCAATTCCGATGCGATTTCTGTGTTTCATCGTCAATGTGAAGGTCTAAGGGATGCATTAAACCTGCACTGGTGCATCGGAATCTAATACCAGTCTCCCAGGAGCCGCTCAAACCACAAACTCTTAGAAGATTCACTCTTCTTGTACATAAGTCGGCATTGTGCCTTTTATATTCAATTCCGATGCGATTTCTGTGTTTCATCGTCAATGTGAAGGTCCAAGGGATACAGTAAACCTGTACTGGTGCAGCGGAATCTAATACTGGTCTCCCAGGAGCCGCTCAAAGCACAAACTCTTAGAAGATTCACTTTTCTTGTACTAAAGTCGGCATTGTGCCTTTTATATTCAATTCCGATGCGACTTCTGTGTTTCATCGTCTATGTGAAGGTCCAAGGGATACAGTAAACCTGCACTGGTGCATCGGAATCTAATACTGGTCACCCAGGAGCCGCTCAAAGCACAAACTCTTAGAAGATTCACTCTTCTTGTACTTAGGTCGGCATTGTGCCTTTTATATTCAATTCCGATGCGATTTCTGTGTTTCATCGTCAATGTGAAGGTCCAAGGGATACAGTAAATCTGCACTGGTGGATCGGAATCTAAAACTGGTCTCCCATGAGCCGCTCAAAGCACAAACTCTTAGAAGATTCACTCTTCTTGTACATAAGTCGGCATTGTGCCTTTTATATTCACTTCCGATGCGGTTTCTGTGTTTCATCGTCAATGTGAAGGTCCAAGGGATACAGTAAACCTGCACTGGTGCATCGGAATCTAAAACTGGTCTCCCATGAGGCGCTCAAAGCACAAACTCTTAGAAGATTCACTATTCTTGTACTTAAATCGGCATTGTGCCTTTGATATTCAATTCCGATGCGATTTCTGTGTTTCATCGTCAATGTGAAGGTCCAAGGGATACAGTAAACGTGCACTGGTGCATCGGAATCCAATACTGGTCTCCCAGGTGCCGCTCAAAGCACAAACCCTTAGAAGATTCACTCTTCTTTTACATAAGTCGGCATTGTGCCTTTTATATTCAATTCCGATATGATTTCCGTGTTTCATCGTCAATGTGAAGGTCCAAGGGATACAGTAAACCTGCACTGGTGCATCGGAATCCAATACTGGTCTCCCAGGATCCGCTCAAAGCACAAACTCTTAGTAGATTCACTCTTCTTGTACTTATGTCGGCATTGTGCCTTTTATATTCAATTCCGATGCGAGTTCTGTGTTTCATCGTCAATGTGAAGGTCCAAGGGATATAGTAAACCTGCACTGGTGCATCGGAATCCAATACTGGTCTCCCAGGTGCCGCTCAAAGCACAAACCCTTAGAAGATTCACTCTTCTTGTACATAAGCCGGCATTGTGCCTTTTATATTCGATTCCGATGCGATTTCTGTGTTTCATCGTCAATGTGAAGGTCCAAGGGATACAGTAAACCTGCACTGGTGCATCGGAATCCAATACTGGTCTCCCAGGATCCGCTCAAAGCACAAACTCTTAGAAGATTCACTCTTCTTGTACTTAAGTCGGCATTGTGCCTTTTATATTCAATTCCGATGCGATTTCTGTGTTTCATCGTCAATGTGAAGGTCCAAGGGATACAGTAAACCAGCACTGGTGCATCGGAATACAATACTGGTCTCCCAGGAGCCGCTCAAAGCACAAACTCTTAGAAGATTCGCTCGTCTTATACTTAAGACGGCATTGTGCCTTTTATATTCAATTCCGATGCGACTCCTGTGTTTCATCGTCTATGTGAAGGTCCAAGGGATACAGTAAACCTGCACTGGTGCATCGGAATCCAATACTGGTCTCCCAGGAGCCGCTCAAACCACAAACTCTAAGAAGATTCACTCTTCTTGTACTTAAGTCGGCATTGTGCCTTTTATATTCAATTCCAATGCGATTTCTGTGTTTCATCGTCAATGTGAAGGTCCAAGGGATACAGCAAACCTGCACTGGTGCATCGGAATCTAATACTGGTCTCCCAGGAGCCGCTCAAAGGACAAACTCTTAGAAGATTCACTCTTCTTGTACTTAAGTCGGCATTGTGCCTTTTATATTCAATTCCGATGCGACTCCTGTGTTTCATCGTCTATGTGAAGGTCTAAGAGATACAGTAAACCTGCACTTGTGCATCGGAATCCAATACTGGTCTCCCAGGAGCCGCTCAAAGCACAAACACTTAGAAGATTCACTCTTCTTGTACTTAAGTCGGTATTGTGCCTTTTATCTTCAATTCCGATGCGATTTCTGTGTTTCATCGTCAATGTGAAGGTCCAAGGGATTCAGTAAACCTGCACTGGTGCATCGGAATCCAATGCTGGTCTCCCAGGAGCCGCTCAAAGCACAAACTCTGAGAAGATTCACTCTTCTTGTACTTAAGTCGGTATTGTGGCTTTTATTTTCAATTCCGATGCGATTTCTGTGTTTCATCGTCAATGTGAAGGTCTAAGGGATGCATTAAACCTGCACTGGTGCATCGGAATCTAATACCAGTCTCCCAGGAGCCGCTCAAACCACAAACTCTTAGAAGATTCACTCTTCTTGTACATAAGTCGGCATTGTGCCTTTTATATTCAATTCCGATGCGATTTCTGTGTTTCATCGTCAATGTGAAGGTCCAAGGGATACAGTAAACCTGTACTGGTGCAGCGGAATCTAATACTGGTCTCCCAGGAGCCGCTCAAAGCACAAACTCTTAGAAGATTCACTTTTCTTGTACTAAAGTCGGCATTGTGCCTTTTATATTCAATTCCGATGCGACTTCTGTGTTTCATCGTCTATGTGAAGGTCCAAGGGATACAGTAAACCTGCACTGGTGCATCGGAATCTAATACTGGTCACCCAGGAGCCGCTCAAAGCACAAACTCTTAGAAGATTCACTCTTCTTGTACTTAGGTCGGCATTGTGCCTTTTATATTCAATTCCGATGCGATTTCTGTGTTTCATCGTCAATGTGAAGGTCCAAGGGATACAGTAAATCTGCACTGGTGGATCGGAATCTAAAACTGGTCTCCCATGAGCCGCTCAAAGCACAAACTCTTAGAAGATTCACTCTTCTTGTACATAAGTCGGCATTGTGCCTTTTATATTCACTTCCGATGCGGTTTCTGTGTTTCATCGTCAATGTGAAGGTCCAAGGGATACAGTAAACCTGCACTGGTGCATCGGAATCTAAAACTGGTCTCCCATGAGGCGCTCAAAGCACAAACTCTTAGAAGATTCACTATTCTTGTACTTAAATCGGCATTGTGCCTTTGATATTCAATTCCGATGCGATTTCTGTGTTTCATCGTCAATGTGAAGGTCCAAGGGATACAGTAAACGTGCACTGGTGCATCGGAATCCAATACTGGTCTCCCAGGTGCCGCTCAAAGCACAAACCCTTAGAAGATTCACTCTTCTTTTACATAAGTCGGCATTGTGCCTTTTATATTCAATTCCGATATGATTTCCGTGTTTCATCGTCAATGTGAAGGTCCAAGGGATACAGTAAACCTGCACTGGTGCATCGGAATCCAATACTGGTCTCCCAGGATCCGCTCAAAGCACAAACTCTTAGTAGATTCACTCTTCTTGTACTTATGTCGGCATTGTGCCTTTTATATTCAATTCCGATGCGAGTTCTGTGTTTCATCGTCAATGTGAAGGTCCAAGGGATATAGTAAACCTGCACTGGTGCATCGGAATCCAATACTGGTCTCCCAGGTGCCGCTCAAAGCACAAACCCTTAGAAGATTCACTCTTCTTGTACATAAGCCGGCATTGTGCCTTTTATATTCGATTCCGATGCGATTTCTGTGTTTCATCGTCAATGTGAAGGTCCAAGGGATACAGTAAACCTGCACTGGTGCATCGGAATCCAATACTGGTCTCCCAGGATCCGCTCAAAGCACAAACTCTTAGAAGATTCACTCTTCTTGTACTTAAGTCGGCATTGTGCCTTTTATATTCAATTCCGATGCGATTTCTGTGTTTCATCGTCAATGTGAAGGTCCAAGGGATACAGTAAACCAGCACTGGTGCATCGGAATACAATACTGGTCTCCCAGGAGCCGCTCAAAGCACAAACTCTTAGAAGATTCGCTCGTCTTATACTTAAGACGGCATTGTGCCTTTTATATTCAATTCCGATGCGACTCCTGTGTTTCATCGTCTATGTGAAGGTCCAAGGGATACAGTAAACCTGCACTGGTGCATCGGAATCCAATACTGGTCTCCCAGGAGCCGCTCAAACCACAAACTCTAAGAAGATTCACTCTTCTTGTACTTAAGTCGGCATTGTGCCTTTTATATTCAATTCCAATGCGATTTCTGTGTTTCATCGTCAATGTGAAGGTCCAAGGGATACAGCAAACCTGCACTGGTGCATCGGAATCTAATACTGGTCTCCCAGGAGCCGCTCAAAGGACAAACTCTTAGAAGATTCACTCTTCTTGTATTTAAGTCGGAATTGTGCCTTTCATATTCAATTCCGATGCGATTTCTGTGTTTCATCGTCAATGTGAAGGTCCAAGGGATACAGTAAACCTGCACTGGTGCATCGGAATACAATACTGGTCTCCCAGGAGCCGCTCAAAGCACAAACACTTAGAAGATTCACTCTTCTTGTACTTAAGTCGGTATTGTGCCTTTTATCTTCAATTCCGATGCGATTTCTGTGTTTCATCGTCAATGTGAAGGTCCAAGGGATTCAGTAAACCTGCACTGGTGCATCGGAATCCAATGCTGGTCTCCCAGGAGCCGCTCAAAGCACAAACTCTTAGAAGATTCACTCTTCTTGTACATTAGTCGGCATTGTGCCTTTTATATTCAATTCCGATGCGATTTCTGTGTTTCATCGTCAATGTGAAGGTCCAAGGGATACAGTAAACCTGCACTGGTGCATCGGAATGTAATACTGGTCACCCAGTAGCTGCTCAAAGCACAAACTCCTAGAAGATTCACTCTTCTTGTACTTAGGTCGGCATTGTGCCTTTTATATTCAATTCCGATGCGACTTCTGTCTTTCATCGTCAATGTGAAGGTCCAAGGGATTCAGTAAACCTGCACTGGTGCATCGGAATCCAATGCTGGTCTCCCAGGAGCCGCTCAAAGCACAAACTCTTAGAAGATTCACTCTTCTTGTACATTAGTCGGCATTGTGCCTTTTATATTCAATTCCGATGCGATTTCTGTGTTTCATCGTCAATGTGAAGGTCCAAGGGATACAGTAAACCTGCACTGGTGCATCGGAATGTAATACTGGTCACCCAGTAGCTGCTCAAAGCACAAACTCTTAGAAGATTCACTCTTCTTGTACATTAGTCGGCATTGTGCCTTTTATATTCAATTCCAATGCGATTTCTGTGTTTCATCGTCAATGTGAAGGTCCAAGGGATACAGCAAACCTGCACTGGTGCATCGGAATCTAATACTGGTCTCCCAGGAGCCGCTCAAAGGACAAACTCTTAGAAGATTCACTCTTCTTGTATTTAAGTCGGAATTGTGCCTTTCATATTCAATTCCGATGCGATTTCTGTGTTTCATCGTCAATGTGAAGGTCCAAGGGATACAGTAAACCTGCACTGGTGCATCGGAATACAATGCTGGTCTCCCAGGAGCCGCTCAAAGCACAAACACTTAGAAGATTCATTCTTCTTGTACTTAAGTCGGTATTGTGCCTTTTATCTTCAATTCCGATGCGATTTCTGTGTTTCATCGTCAATGTGAAGGTCCAAGGGATTCAGTAAACCTGCACTGGTGCATCGGAATCCAATGCTGGTCTCCCAGGAGCCGCTCAAAGCACAAACTCTTAGAAGATTCACTCTTCTTGTACATTAGTCGGCATTGTGCCTTTTATCTTCAATTCCGATGCGATTTCTGTGTTTCATCGTCAATGTGAAGGTCCAAGGGATTCAGTAAACCTGCACTGGTGCATCGGAATCCAATGCTGGTCTCCCAGGAGCCGCTCAAAGCACAAACTCTTAGAAGATTCACTCTTCTTGTACATTAGTCGGCATTGTGCCTTTCATATTCAATTCCGATGCGATTTCTGTGTTTCATCGTCAATGTGAAGGTCCAAGGGATACAGTAAACCTGCACTGGTGCATCGGAATACAATACTGGTCTCCCAGGAGCCGCTCAAAGCACAAACACTTAGAAGATTCACTCTTCTTGTACTTAAGTCGGTATTGTGCCTTTTATCTTCAATTCCGATGCGATTTCTGTGTTTCATCGTCAATGTGAAGGTCCAAGGGATTCAGTAAACCTGCACTGGTGCATCGGAATCCAATGCTGGTCTCCCAGGAGCCGCTCAAAGCACAAACTCTTAGAAGATTCACTCTTCTTGTACATTAGTCGACATTGTGCCTTTTATATTCAATTCCAATGCGATTTCTGTGTTTCATCGTCAATGTGAAGGTCCAAGGGATACAGTAAACCTGCACTGGTGCATCGGAATGTAATACTGGTCACCCAGTAGCTGCTCAAAGCACAAACTCTTAGAAGATTCACTCTTCTTGTACATTAGTCGGCATTGTCCCTTTTATATTCAATTCCAATGCGATTTCTGTGTTTCATCGTCAATGTGAAGGTCCAAGGGATACAGCAAACCTGCACTGGTGCATCGGAATCTAATACTGGTCTCCCAATAGCCGCTCAAAGGACAAACTCTTAGAAGATTCACTCTTCTTGTATTTAAGTCGGAATTGTGCCTTTCATATTCAATTCCGATGCGATTTCTGTGTTTCATCGTCAATGTGAAGGTCCAAGGGATACAGTAAACCTGCACTGGTGCATCGGAATACAATACTGGTCTCCCAGGAGCCGCTCAAAGCACAAACACTTAGAAGATTCACTCTTCTTGTACTTAAGTCGGTATTGTGCCTTTTATCTTCAATTCCGATGCGATTTCTGTGTTTCATCGTCAATGTGAAGGTCCAAGGGATACAGTAAACCTGCACTGGTGCATCGGAATGTAATACTGGTCTCCCAGGAGCCAGTCAAAGCACAAACTCTTAGAAGATTCACTCTTCTTGTACTTAAGTCGGCATTGTGCCTTTTATATTCAATTCCGATGCGACTTCTGTCTTTCATCGTCTATGTGAAGGTCCAAGGGATACAGTAAACCTGCACTGGTGCATCGGAATGTAATACTGGTCACCCAGTAGCTGCTCAAAGCACAAACTCTTAGAAGATTCACTCTTCTTGTACTTAGGTCGGCATTGTGCCTTTTATATTCAATTCAGATGCGATTTCTGTGTTTCATCGTCAATGTGAAGGTCCAAGGGATACAGTAAATCTGTACTGGTGGATCGGAATCTAAAACTGGTCTCCCATGAGCCACTCAAAGCACAAACTCTTAGAAGATTCACTCTTCTTGTACATAAGTCGGCATTGTGCCTTTTATATTCACTTCCGATGCGGTTTCTGTGTTTCATCGTCAATGTGAAGGTCCAAGGGATACAGTAAACCTGCACTGGTTTATCGGAATCTAAAACTGGTCTCCCATGAGCCGCTCAAAGCACAAACTCTTAGAAGATTCACTATTCTTGTACTTAAGTCGGTATTGTGCCTTTTATATTCACTTCCGATGCGATTTCTGTGTTTCATCGTCAATGTGAAGGTACAAGGGATACAGTAAACCTGCACTGGTGCATCGGAATCCAATACTGGTCTCCCAGGAGCCAGTCAAAGCACAAACTCTTAGAAGATTCACTCTTCTTGTACTTAAGACGGCATTGTGCCTTTGATATACAATTCCGATGCGATTTCTGTGTTTCATCCGCAATGTGAAGGTCCAAGGGATACAGTAAACCTGCACTGGTGCATCGGAATCCAATACTGGTCTCCCAGGTGCCGCTCAAAGCACAAACCCTTAGAAGATTCACTCTTCTTGTACATAAGTCGGCATTGTGCCTTTTATATTCAATTCCGATGCGATTTCCGTGTTTCATCGTCAATGTGAAGGTCCAAGGGATACAGTAAACCTGCACTGGTGCATCGGAATCCAATACTGGTCTCCCAGGATCCGCTCAAAGGACAAACTCTTAGTAGATTCACTCTTCTTGTACTTATGTCGGCATTGTGCATTTTATATTCAATTCCGATGCGATTTCTGTGTTTCATCGTCAATGTGAAGGTCCAAGGGATATAGTAAACCTGCACTGGTGCATCGGAATCCAATACTGGTCTCCCAGGTGCCGCTCAAAGCACAAACTCTTAGAAGATTCACTCTTCTTGTACTTAAGTCGGCATTGTGCCTTTTATATTCAATTCCGATGCGATTTCTGTGTTTCATCGTCAATGTGAAGGTCCAAGGGATACAGTAAACCTGCACTGGTGCATCGGAATACAATACTGGTCTCCCAGGAGCCGCTCAAAGCACAAACTCATAGAAGATTCGCTCGTCTTATACTTAAGACGGCATTGTGCCTTTTATATTCAATTCCGATGCGACTCCTGTGTTTCATCGTCTATGTGAAGGTCCAAGGGATACAGTAAACCTGCACTGGTGCATCGGAATCCAATACTGGTCTCCCAGGAGCCGCTCAAACCACAAACTCTAAGAAGATTCGCTCTTCTTGTACGTAAGTCGGCATTGTGCCTTTTATATTCAATTCCAATGCGATTTCTGTGTTTCATCGTCAATGTGAAGGTCCAAGGGATACAGCAAACCTGCACTGGTGCATCGGAATCTAATACTGGTCTCCCAGGAGCCGCTCAAAGGACAAACTCTTAGAAGATTCACTCTTCTTGTATTTAAGTCGGAATTGTGCCTTTCATATTCAATTCCGATGCGATTTCTGTGTTTCATCGTCAATGTGAAGGTCCAAGGGATACAGTAAACCTGCACTGGTGCATCGGAATCTAATACTGGTCTCCCAGGACCCGCACAAATCACAAAATCTTAGAAGATTCACTCTTCTTGTACTTAAGTCGGCATTGTGCCTTTTATATTCAATTCCGATGCGATTTCTATGTTTCATTGTGAATGTGAAGGTCCAAGGGATACAGTAAACCTGCACTGGTGCATCGGAATACAATACTGGTCTCCCAGGAGCCGCTCAAACCACAAACTCTTAGAAGATTCACTCTTCTTGTACTTAAGGCGGCATTGTGCCTTTTATATTCAATTCCGATGCGACTCCTGTGTTTCATCGCCTATGTGAAGGTCCAAGGGATACAGTAAACCTGCACTGGTGCAGCGGAATCTAATACTGGTCTCCCAGGAGCCGCTCAGACCACAAACTCTTAGAAGATTCACTCTTCTTGTACTTAGGTCGGCATTGTGCTTTTTATATTCAATTCAGATGCGATTTCTGTGTTTCATCGTCAATGTGAAGGTCCAAGGGATACAGTAAATCTGCACTGTTGCATCGCAATCTAAAACTGGTCTCCCATGAGCCACTCAAACCACAAACTCTTAGAACATTCACTCTTCTTGTACATAAGTCGGCATTGTGCCTTTTATATTCACTTCCGATGCGGTTTCTGTGTTTCATCGTCAATGTGAAGGTCCAAGGCATACAGCAAACCTGCACTGGTGCATCGGAATCTAAAACTGGTCTCCCATGAGCCGCTCAAAGCACAAACTCTTAGAAGATTCACTCTTCTTGTACATAAGTCGGTAATGTGCCTTTTATATTCACTTCCGATGCGATTTCTGTGTTTCATCGTCAATGTGAAGGTACAAGGGATACAGTAAACCTGCACTGGTGCATCGGAATCCAATACTGGTCTCCCAGGAGCCAGTCAAAGCACAAATTCTTAGAAGATTCACTCTTCTTGTACTTAAGTCGGCATTGTGCATTTGATATTCAAGTCCGATGCGATTTCTGTGTTTCATCGTCAATGTGAAGGTCCAAGGGATACAGTAAACCTGCACTGGAGCATCGGAATCCAATACTGGTCTCCCAGGTGCCGCTCAAAGCACAAACCCTTAGAAGATTCACTCTTCTTGTACATAAGTCGGCATTGTGCATTTTATATTCAATTCCGATGCGATTTCCGTGTTTCATCGTCAATGTGAAGGTCCAAGGGATACAGTAAACCTGCACTGGTGCATCGGAATCCAATACTGGTCTCCCAGGATCCGCTCAAAGCACAAACTCTTAGTAGATTCACTCTTCTTGTACTTATGTCGGCATTGTGCCTTTTATATTCAATTCCGATGCGATTTCTGTGTTTCATCGTCAATGTGAAGGTCCAAGGGATATAGTAAACCTGCACTGGTGCATCGGAATCCAATACTGGTCTCCCAGGTGCCGCTCAAACACAAACCCTTAGAAGATTCACTCTTCTTGTACATAAGTCGGCATTGTGCCTTTTATATTCAATTCCGATGCGATTTCTGTGTTTCATCGTCAATGTGAAGGTCCAAGGGATACAGTAAACCTGCACTGGTGCATCGGAATCCAATACTGGTCTCCCAGGATCCGCTCAAAGCACAAACTCTTAGAAGATTCACTCTTCTTGTACTTAAGTCGGCATTGTGCCTTTTATATTCAATTCCGATGCGATTTCTGTGTTTCATCGTCAATGTGAAGGTCCAAGGGATACAGTAAACCTGCACTGGTGCATCGGAATACAATACTGGTCTCCCAGGAGCCGCTCAAAGCACAAACACTTAGAAGATTCGCTCGTCTTATACTTAAGACGGCATTGTGCCTTTTATATTCAATTCCGATGCGACTCCTGTGTTTCATCGTCTATGTGAAGGTCCAAGGGATACAGTAAACCTGCACTGGTGCATCGGAATCCAATACTGGTCTCCCAGGAGCCGCTCAAACCACAAACTCTAAGAAGATTCACTCTTCTTGTACTTAAGTCGGCCTTGTGCCTTTTATATTCAATTCCAATGCGATTTCTGTGTTTCATCGTCAATGTGAAGGTCCAAGGGATACAGCAAACCTGCACTGGTGCATCGGAATCTAATACTGGTCTCCCAGGAGCCGCTCAAAGGACAAACTCTTAGAAGATTCACTCTTCTTGTATTTAAGTCGGAATTGTGCCTTTCATATTCAATTCCGATGCGATTTCTGTGTTTCATCGTCAATGTGAAGGTCCAAGGGATACAGTAAACCTGCACAGGTGCATCGGAATCTAATACTGGTCTCCCAGGACCCGCACAAATCACAAAATCTTAGAAGATTCACTCTTCTTGTACTTAAGTCGGCATTGTGCCTTTTATATTCAATTCCGATGCGATTTCTGTGTTTCATTGTGAATGTGAAGGTCCAAGGGATACAGTAAACCTGCACTGGTGCATCGGAATACAATACTGCTCTCCCAGGAGCCGCTCAAACCACAAACTCTTAGAAGATTCACTCTTCTTGTACTTAAGTCGGCATTGTGCCTTTTATATTCAATTCCGATGCGACTCCTGTGTTTCATCGCCTATGTGAAGGTCCAAGGGATACAGTAAACCTGCACTGGTGCATCGGAATCCAATACTGGTCTCCCAGGAGCCGCTCAAACCAAAAACTCTAAGAAGATTCACCCTTCTTGTACTTAAGTCGGCATTGTGCATTTTATATTCAATTCCGATGCGACTTCTGTGTTTCATCGTCTATGTGAAGGTCCAAGGGAAACAGTAAACCTGCACTGGTGCATCGGAATCTAAAAGTGGTCTCCCATGAGCCGCTCAAAGCACAAACTCTTAGAAGATTCACTCTTCTTGTACATAAGTAGGCATTGTGCCTTTTATATTCAATTCCGATGCGATATCTGTGTTTCAACGTAAATGTGAAGGTCCAAGGGATACAGTAAACCTGCACTGGTGCAGCGGAATCTAATACTGGTCTCCAGGAGCCGCTCAAACCACAAACTCTTAGAAGATTCACTCTTCTTGTACTCATGTCGGCATTGTGCCTTTTATATTCAATTCCGATGCGACTCCTGTGTTTCATCGTCTATGTGAAGGTCTAAGAGATACAGTAAACCTGCACTGGTGCATCGGAATCCAATACTGGTCTCCCAGGAGCCGCTCAAACCACAAACTCTTAGAAGATTCACTCTTCTTGTACATAAGTCGGCATTGTGCCTTTTATATTCAATTCCGATGCGATTTCTGTGTTTCATCGTAAATGTGAAGGTCCAAGGGATACAGTAAACCTGCACTGGTGCAGCGGAATCTAATACTGGTCTCCCAGGAGCCGCTCAAACCACAAACTCTTAGAAGATTCACTCTTCTTGTACATAAGTCGGCATTGTGCCTTTTATATTCTATTCCGATGCGATTTCTGTGTTTCATCGTAAATGTGAAGGTCCAAGGGATACAGTAAACCTGCACTGGTGCAGCGGAATCTAATACTGCTCTCCCAGGAGCCGCTCAAACCACAAACTCTTAGAAGATTCACTCTTCTTGTACTTAAGTCGGCATTGTGCCTTTTATATTCAATTTCGATGCGGTTTCTGTGTTTCATCGTCTATGTGAAGGTCCAAGGGATACAGTAAACCTGCACTTGTGCATCGGAATCCAATACTGGTCTCCCAGGTGCCGCTCAAACCACAAACTCTAAGAAGATTCACTCTTCTTGTACTTAAGTCGGCATTGTGCCTTTTATATTCAATTCCGATGCGATTTCTGTGTTTCATCGTCAATGTGAAGGTCCAAGGGATACAGCAAACCTGCACTGTTGCATCGGAATCTAAAACTGGTCTCCCAGGAGCCGCTCAAAGGACAAACTCTTAGAAGATTCACTCTTCTTGTACTTAAGTCGGAATTGTGCCTTTCATATTCAATTCCGATGCGATTTCTGTGTTTCATCGTAAATGTGAAGGTCCAAGGGAAACAGTAAACCTGCACTGGTGCATCGGAATCTAATACTGGTCTCCCAGGACCCGCACAAATCACAAAATCTTAGAAGATTCACTCTTCTTGGACTTAAGTCGGCATTGTGCCTTTTATATTCAATTCCGATGCGATTTCTGTGTTTCATTGTCAATGTGAAGGTCCAAGGGATACAGTAAACCTGCACTGGTGCATCGGAATGCAATACTGGTCTCCCAGGAGCCGCTCAAAGCACAAAATCTTAGAAGATTCGCTCGTCTTATACTTAAGTCTGCATTGTGCCTTTTATATTCAATTCCGATGCGATTCCTGTGTTTCATCGTCAATGTGAAAGTCCAAGGGATACAGTAAACCTGCACTGGTGCATCGGAATCTAATACTGGTCACCCAGGAGCCGCTCAAAGCACAAACTCTTAGAAGATTCACTCTTCTCGTACTTACGTCGGCATTGTGCCTTTTATATTCAATTCAGATGCGATTACTGTGTTTCATCGTCAATGTGAAGGTCCAAGGGATACAGTAAATCTGCACTGGTGCATCGGAATCTAATACTGGTCTCCCAGGAGCCGCTCAAAGCACAAACTCTTAGAAGATTCACTCTTCTTGTACATAAGTCGGCATTGTGCCTTTTATATTCACTTCCGATGCGGTTTCTGTGTTTCATCGTCAATGTGAAGGTCCAAGGGATACAGTAAACCTGCACTGGTGCATCGGAATCTAAAACTGGTCTCCCATGAGCCGCTCAAAGCACAAACTCTTAGAAGATTCACTCTTCTTGTACTTAAGTCGGTATTGTGCCTATTTTATTCACTTCCGATGCGATTTCTGTGTTTCATCGTCAATGTGAAGGTACAAGGGATACAGTAAACCTGCACTGGTGCATCGGAATCCAATACTGGTCTCCCAGGAGCCATTCAAAGCACAAACTCTTAGAAGATTCACTCTTCTTGTACTTAAGTCGGCATTGTGCCTTTGATATTCAATTCCGATGCGATTTCTGTGTTTCATCGTCAATGTGAAAGACCAAGGGATACAGCAAACCTGCACTGGTGCATCGGAATCCAATACTGGTCTCCCAGGTGCCGCTCAAAGCACAAACCCTTAGAAGATTCACTCTTCTTGTACATAAGTCGGCATTGTGCCTTTTATATTCGATTCCGATGCGATTTCCGGGTTTCATCGTCAATGTGAAGGTCCAAGGGATACAGTAAACCTGCACTGGTGCATCGGAATCCAATACTGGTCTCCCAGGATCCGCTCAAAGCACAAACTCTTAGTAGATTCACTCTTCTTGTACTTATGTCGGCATTGTGCCTTTTATATTCAATTCCGAAGCGATTTCTGTGTTTCATCGTCAATGTGAAGGTCCAAGGGATATAGTAAACCTGCACTGGTGCATCGGAATCCAATACTGGTCTCCCAGGTGCCGCTCAAAGCACAAACCCTTAGAAGATTCACTCTTCTTGTACATAAGTCGGCATTGTGCCTTTTATATTCAATTCCGATGCGATTTCTGTGTTTCATCGTCAATGTGAAGGTCCAAGGGATACAGTAAACCTGCACTGGTGCATCGGAATCCAATACTGGTCTCCCAGGATCCGCTCAAAGCACAAACTCTTAGAAGATTCACTCTTCTTGTACTTAAGTCGGCATTGTGCCTTTTATATTCAATTCCGATGCGATTTCTGTGTTTCATCGTCAATGTGGAGGTCCAAGGGATACAGTAAACCTGCAATGGTGCATCGGAATCCAATACTGGTCTCCCAAGAGCCGCTCAAATCACAAACTCTTAGAAGACTCACTCTTCTTGTACTTAAGTCGGCATTGTGCCTTTTATATTCAATTCAGATGCGATTTCTGTGTTTCATCGTCAATGTGAAGGTCCAAGGGATACAGTAAACCTGCACTGGTGCATCGGAATACAATACTGGTCTCCCAGGAGCCGCTCAAACCACAAACTCTTAGAAGATTCATTCTTCTTGTACTTAAGTCGGCATTGTGCCTTTTATATTCAATTCCGATGCGACTCCTGTGTTTCATCGCCTATGTGAAGGTCCAAGGGATACAGTAAACCTGCACTGGTGCATCGGAATCCAATACTGGTCTCCCAGGAGCCGCTCAAACCACATACTCTAAGAAGATTCACCCTTCTTGTACTTAAGTCGGCATTGTGCCTTTTCATTCAATTCCGATGCGACTTCTGTGTTTCATCGTCTATGTGAAGGTCCAAGGGAAACAGTAAACCTGCACTGGTGCATCGGAATCTAAAAGTGGTCTCCCATGAGCCGCTCAAAGCACAAACTCTTAGAAGATTCACTCTTCTTGTACATAAGTCGGCATTGTGCCTTTTATATTCAATTCCGATGCGATTTCAGTGTTTCATCGTAAATGTGAAGGTCCAAGGGCTACAGTAAACCTGCACTGGTGCAGCGGAATCTAATACTGGTCTCCCAGGAGCCGCTCAAACCACAAACTCTTAGAAGATTCACTCTTCTTGTACTTATGTCGGCATTGTGCCTTTTATATTCAATTCCGATGCGACTCCTGTGTTTCATCGTCTATGTGAAGGTCTAAGGGATACAGTAAACCTGCACTGGTGCATCGGAATACAATACTGGTCTCCCAGGAGCCGCTCAAACCACAAACTCTTAGAAGATTCACTCTTCTTGTACATAAGTCGGCATTGTGCCTTTTATATTCAATTCCGATGCGATTTCTGTGTTTCATCGTAAATGTGAAGGTCCAAGGGATACAGTAAACCTGCACTGGTGCAGCGGAATCTAATACTGGTCTCCCAGGAGCCGCTCAAACCACAAACTCTTAGAAGATTCACTCTTCTTGTACATAAGTCGGCATTGTGCCTTTTATATTCAATTCCGATGCGATTTCTGTGTTTCATCGTAAATGTGAAGGTCCAAGGGATACAGTAAACCTGCACTGGTGCAACGGAATCTAATACTGGTCCCCCAGGAGCCGCTCAAACCACAAACTCTTAGAAGATTCACTCTTCTTGTACTTAAGTCGGCATTGTGCGTTTTATATTCAATTCCGATGCGATTTCTGTGTTTCATCGTCAATGTGAAGGTCCAAGGGATACAGCAAACCTGCACTGGTGCATCGGAATCTAATACTGGTCTCCCAGGAGCCGCTCAAAGGACAAACTCTTAGAAGATTCACTCTTCTTGTACTTAAGTCGGAATTGTGCCTTTCATATTCAATTCCGATGCGATTTCTGTGTTTCATCGTTAATGTGAAGGTCCAAGGGATACAGTAAACCTGCACTGGTGCATCGGAATCTAATACTGGTCTCCCAGGACCCGCACAAATCACAAAATCTTAGAAGATTCACTCTTCTTGGACTTAAGTCGGCATTGTGACTTTTATATTCAATTCCGATGCGATTTCTGTGTTTCATTGTCAATGTGAAGGTCCAAGGGATATAGTAAACCTGCACTGGTGCATCGGAATACAATACTGGTCTCCCAGGAGCCGCTCAAAGCACAAAATCTTAGAAGATTCGCTCGTCTCATACTTAAGTCTGCATTGTGCCTTTTATATTCAATTCCTATGCGATTCCTGTGTTTCATCGTCAATGTGAAAGTCCAAGGGATACAGTAAACCTGCACTGGTGCATCGGAATCCAATGCTGGTCTCCCAGGAGCCGCTCAAAGCACAAACTCATAGAAGATTCACTCTTTTTGTACTTAAGTCGGTATTGTGCCTTTTATATTCAATTCCGATGCGATTTCTGTGTTTCATCGTCAATGTGAAGGTCCAAGGGATACAGTAAACCTGCACTGGTGCATCGGAATCCAATACTGGTCTCCCAGGAGCCGCTCAAAGCACAAACACTTAGAAGATTCACTCTTCTTGTACTTAAGTCGGTATTGTGCCTTTTATCTTCAATTCCGATGCGATTTCTGTGTTTCATCGTCAATGTGAAGGTCCAAGGGATACAGTAAACCTGCACTGGTGCATCGGAATCCAATGCTGGTCTCCCAGGAGCCGCTCAAAGCACAAACTCTGAGAAGATTCACTCTTCTTGTACTTAAGTCGGTATTGTGGCTTTTATTTTCAATTCCGATGCGATTTCTGTGTTTCATCGTCAATGTGAAGTTCCAAGGGATGCAGTAAACCTGCACTGGTGCATCGGAATCCAATACTGGTCTCCCAGGAGCCGCCCAAACCGCAAACTCTTAGAAGATTCACTCTTCTTGTACATAAGTCGGCATTGTGCCTTTTATATTCAATTCCGATGCGATTTCTGTGTTTCATCGTCAATGTGAAGGTCCAAGGGATACAGTAAAACTGTACTGGTGCAGCGGAATCTAATACTGGTCTCCCAGGAGCCGCTCAAAACACAAACTCTTAGAAGATTCACTTTTCTTGTACTAAAGTCGGTATTGTGCCTTTTATATTCAATTCCGATGCGAGTTCTGTGTTTCATCGTCTATGTGAAGGTCTAAGGGATACAGTAAACCTGCACTGGTGCATCGGAATCTAATACTGGTCACCCAGGAGCCGCTCAAAGCACAAACTCTTAGAAGATTCACTCACTTTGTACATAAGTCGGCATTGTGCCTTTTATATTCACTTCTGATGCGGTTTCTGTGTTTCATCATCAATGTGAAGGTCCAAGGGATACAGTAAACCTGCACTGGTGCATCGGAATCTAAAACTGGTCTGCCATGAGCCGCTCAAAGCACAAACTCTTAGAAGATTCACTCTTCTTGTACTTAAGTCGGTATTGTGATTTTTATATTCACTTCCGATTCGATTTCTGTGTTTCATCGTCAATGTGAAGGTACAAGGGATACAGTAAACCTGCACTGGTGCATCGGAATCCAATACTGGTCTCCCAGGAGCCAGTCAAAGCACAAACTCTTAGAAGATTCACTCTTCTTGTACTTAAGTCGGCATTGTGCCTTTGATATTCAATTCCATTGCGATTTCTGTGTTTCATCGTCAATGTGAAGGTCCAAGGGATACAGTAAACCTGCACTGGTGCATCGGAATCCAATACTGGTCTCCCAGGTGCCGCTCAAAGCACAACCCTTAGAAGATTCACTCTTCTTGTACATAAGTCGGCATTGTGCCTTTTATATACAATTCCGATGCGATTTCCGTGTTTCATCGTCAATGTGAAGGTCCAAGGGATACAGTAAACCTGCACTGGTGCATCGGAATCCAATACTGGTCTCCCAGGATCCGCTCAAATCCCAAACTCTTAGTAGATTCACTCTTCTTGTACTTATGTCGGCATTGTGCCTTTTATATTCAATTCCGAAGTGATTTCTGTGTTTCATCGTCAATGTGAAGGTCCGAGGGATATAGTAAACCTGCACTGGTGCATCGGAATCCAATACTGGTCTCCCAGGTGCCGCTCAAAGCACAAACCCTTAGAAGATTCACTCTTCTTGTACATAAGTCGGCATTGTGCCTTTTATATTCAATTCCGATGCGATTTCTGTGTTTCATCGTCAATGTGAAGGTCCAAGGGATACAGTAAACCTGCACTGGTGCATCGGAATCCAATACTGGTCTCCCAAGAGCCGCTCAAATCACAAACTCTTAGAAGACTCACTCTTCTTGTACTTAAGTCGGCATTGTGCCTTTTATATTCAATTGCGATGCGTTTTCTGTGTTTCATCGTCAATGTGAAGGTCCAAGGGATACAGTAAACCTGCAATGGTGCATCGGAATCCAATACTGGTCTCCCAAGAGCCGCTCAAATCACAAACTCTTAGAAGACTCACTCTTCTTGTACTTAAGTCGGCATTGTGCCTTTTATATTCAATTGCGATGCGATTTTTGTGTTTCATCGTCAATGTGATGGTCCAAGGGATACAGTAAACCTGCACTGGTGCAGCGGAATCTAATAGTGGTCTCCCAGGAGCCGCTCAAACCACAAACTCTTAGAAGATTCACTTTTCTTGTACTAAAGTCGGCATTGTGCCTTTTATATTCAATTCCGATGCGACTTCTGTGTTTCATCGTCTATGTGAAGGTCCAAGGGATACAGTAAACCTGTACTGGTGCATCGGAATCTAATACTGGTCACCCAGGAGCCGCTCAAAGCACAAACTCTTAGAAGATTTACTCTTCTTGTACATAAATCGGCATTGTGCCTTTTATATTCAATTCCGATGCGACTTCTGTGTTTCATCGGCTATGTGAAGATCCAAGGGAAACAGTAAACATGCACTGGTGCATCGGAATCTAAAACTGGTCTCCCAGGAGCCGCTCAAACCACAAACTCTTAGAAGATTCACTCTTCTTGTACTTAAGTCGGCATTGTGCCTTTTATATTCAATTCCTATGCGATTTCAGTGTTTCATCGTAAATGTGAAGGTCCAAGGGCTACAGTAAACCTGCACTGGTGCAGCGGAATCTAATACTGGTCTCCCAGGAGCCGCTCAAACCACAAACTCTTAGAAGATTCACTCTTCTTGTACTTATGTCGGCATTGTGCCTTTTATATTCAATTCCGATGCGACTCCTGTGTTTCATCGTCTATGTGAAGGTCTAAGGGATACAGTAAACCTGCACTGGTGCATCGGAATACAATACTGGTCTCCCAGGAGCCGCTCAAACCACAAACTCTTAGAAGATTCACTCTTCTTGTACATAAGTCGGCATTGTGCCTTTTATATTCAATTCCGATGCGATTTCTGTGTTTCATCGTAAATGTGAAGGTCCAAGGGATACAGTAAACCTGCACTGGTGCAGCGGAATCTAATACTGGTCTCCCAGGAGCCGCTCAAACCACAAACTCTTAGAAGATTCACTCTTCTTGTACATAAGTCGGCATTGTGCCTTTTATATTCAATTCCGATGCGATTTCTGTGTTTCATCGTAAATGTGAAGGTCCAAGGGATACAGTAAACCTGCACTGGTGCAACGGAATCTAATACTGGTCCCCCAGGAGCCGCTCAAACCACAAACTCTTAGAAGATTCACTCTTCTTGTACTTAAGTCGGCATTGTGCGTTTTATATTCAATTCCGATGCGATTTCTGTGTTTCATCGTCAATGTGAAGGTCCAAGGGATACAGCAAACCTGCACTGGTGCATCGGAATCTAATACTGGTCTCCCAGGAGCCGCTCAAAGGACAAACTCTTAGAAGATTCACTCTTCTTGTACTTAAGTCGGAATTGTGCCTTTCATATTCAATTCCGATGCGATTTCTGTGTTTCATCGTCAATGTGAAGGTCCAAGGGATACAGTAAACCTGCACTGGTGCATCGGAATCTAATACTGGTCTCCCAGGACCCGCACAAATCACAAAATCTTAGAAGATTCACTCTTCTTGGACTTAAGTCGGCATTGTGACTTTTATATTCAATTCCGATGCGATTTCTGTGTTTCATTGTCAATGTGAAGGTCCAAGGGATATAGTAAACCTGCACTGGTGCATCGGAATACAATACTGGTCTCCCAGGAGCCGCTCAAAGCACAAAATCTTAGAAGATTCGCTCGTCTCATACTTAAGTCTGCATTGTGCCTTTTATATTCAATTCCGATGCGATTCCTGTGTTTCATCGTCAATGTGAAAGTCCAAGGGATACAGTAAACCTGCACTGGTGCATCGGAATCCAATGCTGGTCTCCCAGGAGCCGCTCAAAGCACAAACTCATAGAAGATTCACTCTTTTTGTACTTAAGTCGGCATTGTGCCTTTTATATTCAATTCCGATGCGATTTCTGTGTTTCATCGTCAATGTGAAGGTCCAAGGGATACAGTAAACCTGCACTGGTGCATCGGAATCCAATACTGGTCTCCCAGGAGCCGCTCAAAGCACAAACACTTAGAAGATTCACTCTTCTTGTACTTAAGTCGGTATTGTGCCTTTTATCTTCAATTCCGATGCGATTTCTGTGTTTCATCGTCAATGTGAAGGTCCAAGGGATACAGTAAACCTGCACTGGTGCATCGGTATCCAATGCTGGTCTCCCAGGAGCCGCTCAAAGCACAAACTCTGAGAAGATTCACTCTTCTTGTACTTAAGTCGGTATTGTGGCTTTTATTTTCAATTCCGATGCGATTTCTGTGTTTCATCGTCAATGTGAAGTTCCAAGGGATGCAGTAAACCTGCACTGGTGCATCGGAATCCAATACTGGTCTCCCAGGAGCCGCCCAAACCACAAACTCTTAGAAGATTCACTCTTCTTGTACATAAGTCGGCATTGTGCCTTTTATATTCAATTCCGATGCGATTTCTGTGTTTCATCGTCAATGTGAAGGTCCAAGGGATACAGTAAAACTGTACTGGTGCAGCGGAATCTAATACTGGTCTCCCAGGAGCCGCTCAAAACACAAACTCTTAGAAGATTCACTTTTCTTGTACTAAAGTCGGTATTGTGCCTTTTATATTCAATTCCGATGCGAGTTCTGTGTTTCATCGTCTATGTGAAGGTCTAAGGGATACAGTAAACCTGCACTGGTGCATCGGAATCTAATACTGGTCACCCTGGAGCCGCTCAAAGCACAAACTCTTAGAAGATTCACTCACTTTGTACATAAGTCGGCATTGTGCCTTTTATATTCACTTCTGATGCGGTTTCTGTGTTTCATCATCAATGTGAAGGTCCAAGGGATACAGTAAACCTGCACTGGTGCATCGGAATCTAAAACTGGTCTGCCATGAGCCGCTCAAAGCACAAACTCTTAGAAGATTCACTCTTCTTGTACTTAAGTCGGTATTGTGATTTTTATATTCACTTCCGATTCGATTTCTGTGTTTCTTCGTCAATGTGAAGGTACAAGGGATACAGTAAACCTGCACTGGTGCATCGGAATCCAATACTGGTCTCCCAGGAGCCAGTCAAAGCACAAACTCTTAGAAGATTCACTCTTCTTGTACTTAAGTCGGCATTGTGCCTTTGATATTCAATTCCGATGCGATTTCTGTGTTTCATCGTCAATGTGAAGGTCCAAGGGATACAGTAAACCTGCACTGGTGCATCGGAATCCAATACTGGTCTCCCAGGTGCCGCTCAAAGCACAACCCTTAGAAGATTCACTCTTCTTGTACATAAGTCGGCATTGTGCCTTTTATATACAATTCCGATGCGATTTCCGTGTTTCATCGTCAATGTGAAGGTCCAAGGGATACAGTAAACCTGCACTGGTGCATCGGAATCCAATACTGGTCTCCCAGGATCCGCTCAAATCCCAAACTCTTAGTAGATTCACTCTTCTTGTACTTATGTCGGCATTGTGCCTTTTATATTCAATTCCGAAGTGATTTCTGTGTTTCATCGTCAATGTGAAGGTCCAAGGGATATAGTAAACCTGCACTGGTGCATCGGAATCCAATACTGGTCTCCCAGGTGCCGCTCAAAGCACAAACCCTTAGAAGATTCACTCTTCTTGTACATAAGTCGGCATTGTGCCTTTTATATTCAATTCCGATGCGATTTCTGTGTTTCATCGTCAATGTGAAGGTCCAAGGGATACAGTAAACCTGCACTGGTGCATCGGAATCCAATACTGGTCTCCCAAGAGCCGCTCAAATCACTAACTCTTAGAAGACTCACTCTTCTTGTACTTAAGTCGGCATTGTGCCTTTTATATTCAATTGCGATGCGTTTTCTGTGTTTCATCGTCAATGTGAAGGTCCAAGGGATACAGTAAACCTGCAATGGTGCATCGGAATCCAATACTGGTCTCCCAAGAGCCGCTCAAATCACAAACTCTTAGAAGACTCACTCTTCTTGTACTTAAGTCGGCATTGTGCCTTTTATATTCAATTGCGATGCGATTTCTGTGTTTCATCGTCAATGTGATGGTCCAAGGGATACAGTAAACCTGCACTGGTGCAGCGGAATCTAATAGTGGTCTCCCAGGAGCCGCTCAAACCACAAACTCTTAGAAGATTCACTTTTCTTGTACTAAAGTCGGCATTGTGCCTTTTATATTCAATTCCGATGCGACTTCTGTGTTTCATCGTCTATGTGAAGGTCCAAGGGATACAGAAAACCTGTACTGGTGCATCGGAATCTAATACTGGTCACCCAGGAGCCGCTCAAAGCACAAACTCTTAGAAGATTTACTCTTCTTGTACATAAATCGGCATTGTGCCTTTTATATTCAATTCCGATGCGACTTCTGTGTTTCATCGTCTATGTGAAGATCCAAGGGAAACAGTAAACATGCACTGGTGCATCGGAATCTAAAACTGGTCTCCCAGGAGCCGCTCAAACCACAAACTCTTAGAAGATTCACTCTTCTTGTACTTAAGTCGGCATTGTGCCTTTTATATTCAATTCCGATGCGACTTCTGTGTTTCATCGTCTATGTGAAGATCCAAGGGAAACAGTTAACCTGCACTGGTGCATCGGATTCTAAAACTGGTCTCCCATGAGCCGCTCAAGCACAATCTCTTTGAAGATTCACTCTTCTTGTACATAAGTCGGCATTGTGCCTTTTATATTCAATTCCGATGCGATTTCTGTGTTTCATCGTAAATGTGAAAGTCCAAGGGATACAGTAAACCTGCACTGGTGCAGCGGAATCTAATACGGGTCTCCCAGGAGCCGCTCAAATCACAAACTCTTAGAAGATTCACTCTTCTTGTACTTAAGTCGGCATTGTGCCTTTTATATTCAATTCCGATGCGACTCCTGTGTTTCATCGTCTATGTGTAGGTCCAAGGGATACAGTAAATCTGCACTGGTGCATCGGAATCCAATACTGGTCTCCCAGGAGCCGCTCAAACCACAAACTCTAAGAAGATTCACTTTTCATGTACTAAAGTCGGCATTGTGCCTTTTATAATCAATTCCGATGCGACTTCTGTGTTTCATCGTCTATGTGAAGGTCCAAGGGATACAGTAAACTTGCACTGGTGCATGGGAATCTAATACTGGTCACCCAGGAGCCGCTCAAAGCACAAACTCTTAGAAGATTCACTCTTCTTGTACTTAAGTCGGCATTGTGCCTTTTATATTCATTTCAGATGCGATTTCTGTGTTTCATCGTCAATGTGAAGGTCCAAGGGATACAGTAAACCTGCACGGGTGCATCGGAATCTAAAACTGGTGTCCCATGAGCCGCTGAAAGCACAAACTCTTAGAAGATTTACTCTTCTTGTACATAAGTCGGCATTGTACCTTTTATATTCAATTCCGATGCGGTTTCTGTGTTTCATCGTCAATGTGAAGGTCCAAGGGATAGAGTAAACCTGCACTGGTGCATCGGAATCTAATACTGGTCTCCCAGGAGCCGCTCAAACCACAAACTCTTAGAAGACTCTCTCTTCTTGTACTTAAGTCGGCATTGTGCCTTTTATATTCAATTCCGATGCGACTTCTGTGTTTCATCGTCTATGTGAAGATCCAAGGGAAACAGTAAACCTGCACTGGTGCATCGGAATCTAAACCTGGTCTCCCATGAGCCGCTCAAAGCAGAATCTCTTAGACGATTCTCTCTTCTTGTACATAAGTCGGCATTGTGCCTTTTATATTCAATTCCGATGCGATTTCTGTGTTTCATCGTAAATGTGAAGGTCCAAAGGATACAGTAAACCTGCACTGGTGCAGCGGAATCTAATACTGGTCTCCCAGGAGCCGCTCAAACCACAAACCCTTAGAAGATTCACTCTTCTTGTACTTAAGTCGGCATTGTGCCTTTTATATTCAATTCCGATGCGACTCCTGTGTTTCATCGTCTATGTGTAGGTCCAAGGGAACCAGTAAACCTGCACTGGTGCATCGGAATCCAATACTGGTCTCCCAGGAGCCGCTCAAAGCACAAACTCTTAGAAGATTCACTCTTCTTGTACTTAAGTCGGCATTGTGCATTTTATATTCAATTCCGATGCGATTTCTGTGTTTCATCGTCAATGTGGAGGTCCAAGGGATACAGTAAACCTGCACTGGTGCATCGGAATCTAATACTGGTCTCCCAGGAGCCGCTCAAAGCACAAACTGTTAGAAGACTCACTCTTCTTGTACTTAAGTCGTCATTGTGCCTTTAATATTCAATTGCGATGCGATTTCTGTGTTTCATCGTTAATGTGAAGGTCCAAGGGAAACAGTAAACCTGCACTGGTGCATCGGAATCCAATACTGGTCTCCCAGCAGCCGCTCAAAGCACAAACTCTCAGAAGATTCACTCTTCTTGTACTTAAGTCGGCATTGTGCCCTTTATATTTAATTCCGATGCGATTTCTGTGTTTCATCGTCAATGTGAAGGTCCAAGGGATACAGTAAACCTGCACTGGTGCAGCGGAATCTAATACGGGTCTCCCAGGAGCCGCTCAAACCACAAACTCTTAGAAGATTCACTTTTCTTGTACTAAAGTCGGCATTGTGCCTTTTATATTCAATTCCGATGCGACTTCTGTGTTTCATCGTCTATGTGAAGGTCCAAGGGATACAGTAAACTTGCACTGGTGCATCGGAATCTAATACTGGTCACCCAGGAGCCGCTCAAAGCACAAACTCTTAGTAGATTCACTATTCTTGTACTTAAGTCGGCATTGTGCCTTTTATATTCAATTCAGATGCGATTTCTGTGTTTCATCGTCAATGTGAAGGTCCAAGGGATACAGTAAACCTGCACGGGTGCATCGGAATCTAAAACTGGTCTCCCATGAGCCCCTCAAAGCACAAACTCTTAGAAGATTTACTCTTCTTGTACATAAGTCGGCATTGTGCCTTTTATATTCAATTCCGATGCGGTTTCTGTGTTTCATCGTCAATGTGAAGGTCCAAGGGATAGAGTAAACCTGTACTGGTGCATCGGAATCTAATACTGGTCTCCCAGGAGCCGCTCAAACCACAAACTCTTAGAAGATTCACTCTTCTTGTACTTAAGTCGGCATTGTGCCTTTTATATTCAATTCCGATGCGACTGCTGTGTTCCATCGTCTATGTGTAGGTCCAAGGGATACAGTAAACCTGCACTGGTGCATCGGAATCCAATACTGGTCTCCCAGGAGCCGCTCATACCACAAACTCTAAGAAGATTCACTCTTCTTGTACTTAAGTTGGCATTGTGCCTTTTATATTCCATTCCGATGCGACTTCTGTGTTTCATCGTCTATGTGAAGGTCCAAGGGATACAGTAAACCTGCACTGGTGCATGGGAATCTAAAACTGGTCTCCCATGAGCCGCTCAAAGCACAAACTCTTAGAAGATTTACTCTTCTTGTACATAAGTCGGCATTGTGCCTTTTATATTCAATTCCGATGCGGTTTCTGTGTTTCATCGTAAATGTGAAGGTCCAAGGGATACAGTAAACCTGCACTGGTGCAGCGGAATCTAATACTGGTCTCCCAGGAGCCGCTCAAACCACAAACTCTTAGAAGATTCACTCTTCTTGTACTTAAGTCGGCATTGTGCCTTTTATATTCAATTCCGATGCGACTTCTGTGTTTCATCGTCTATGTGAAGGTCCAAGGGAAACAGTAAACCTGCACTGGTGCATCGGAATCCGAAACTGGTCTCCCAGGAGCCGCTCAAAGCACAAACTCTTAGAAGATTTACTCTTCTTGTACATAAGTCGGCATTGTGCCTTTTATATTCAATTCCGATGCGGTTTCTGTGTTTCATCGTAAATGTGAAGGTCCAAGGGAAACAGTAAACCTGCACTGGTGCAGCGGAATCTAATACTGGTCTCCCAGGAGCCGCTCAAACCACAAACTCTTAGAAGATTCACTCTTCTTGTACTTAAGTCGGCATTGTGCCTTTTATATTCAATTCCGATGCGACTTCTGTGTTTCATCGTCTATGTGAAGGTCCAAGGGAAACAGTAAACCTGCACTGGTGCATCGGAATCCGAAACTGGTCTCACAGGAGCCGCTCAAACCACAAACTCTTAGAAGATTCACTTTTCTTGTACTAAAGTCGGCATTGTGCCTTTTATATTCAATTCCGATGCGACTTCTGTGTTTCATCGTCTACGTGAAGGTCCAAGGGAAACAGTAAACCTGCACTGGTGCATCGGAATCTAAAACTGGTCTCCCATGAGCCGCTCAAAGCACAAACTCTTAGAAGATTTACTCTTCTTGTACATAAGTCGGCATTGTGCCTTTTATATTCAATTCCGATGCGGTTTCTGTGTTTCATCGTAAATGTGAAGGTCCAAGGGAAACAGTAAACCTGCACTGGTGCAGCGGAATCTAATACTGGTCTCCCAGGAGCCGCTCAAACCACAAACTCTTAGAAGATTCACTTTTCTTGTACTAAAGTCGGCATTGTGCCTTTTATATTCAATTCCGATGCGACTTCTGTGTTTCATCGTCTATGTGAAGGTCCAAGGGAAACAGTAAACCTGCACTGGTGCATCGGAATCTAAAACTGGTCTCCCATGAGCCGCTCAAAGCACAAACTCTTAGAAGATTTACTCTTCTTGTACATAAGTCGGCATTGTGCCTTTTATATTCAATTCCGATGCGGTTTCTGTGTTTCATCGTAAATGTGAAGGTCCAAGGGAAACAGTAAACCTGCACTGGTGCAGCGGAATCTAATACTGGTCTCCCAGGAGCCGCTCAAACCACAAACTCTTAGAAGATTCACTCTTCTTGTACTTAAGTCGGCATTGTGCCTTTTATATTCAATTCCGATGCGACTTCTGTGTTTCATCGTCTATGTGAAGGTCCAAGGGAAACAGTAAACCTGCACTGGTGCATCGGAATCCGAAACTGGTCTCCCAGGAGCCGCTCAAACCACAAACTCTTAGAAGATTCACTTTTCTTGTACTAAAGTCGGCATTGTGCCTTTTATATTCAATTCCGATGCGACTTCTGTGTTTCATCGTCTATGTGAAGGTCCAAGGGATACAGTAAACCTGCACGGGTGCATCGGAATCTAAAACTGGTCTCCCATGAGCCCCTCAAAGCACAAACTCTTAGAAGATTTACTCTTCTTGTACATAAGTCGGCATTGTGCCTTTTATTTTCAAATCCGATGCGGTTTCTGTGTTTCATCGTCAATGTGAAGGTCCAAGGGATAGAGTAAACCTGTACTGGTGCATCGGAATCTAATACTGGTCTCCCAGGGGCCGCTCAAACCACAAACTCTTAGAAGATTCACTCTTCTTGTACTTAAGTCGGCATTGTGCCTTTTATATTCAATTCCGATGCGACTTCTGTGTTTCATCGTCTATGTGAAGGTCCAAGGGATACAGTAAACCTGCACTGGTGCAGCGGAATCTAATACTGGTCTCCCAGGAGCCGCTCAAACCACAAACTCTAAGAAGATTCACTCTTCTTGTACTTAAGTCGGCATTGTGCCTTTTATATTCAATTCCGATGCGACTTCTGTGTTTCATCGTCTATGTGAAGATCCAAGGGAAACAGTAAACCTGCACTGGTGCATCGGAATCTAAAACTGGTCTCCCATGAGCCGCTCAAAGCACAATCTCTTAGAAGATTCACTCTTCTTGTACATAAGTCGGCATTGTGCCTTTTATATTCAATTCCGATGCGATTTCTGTGTTTCATCGTTAATGTGAAGGTCCAAGGGATACAGTAAACCTGCACTGGTGCAGCGGAATCTAATACTGGTCTCCCAGGAGCCGCTCAAACCACAAACTCTTAGAAGATTCACTCTTCTTGTACTTAAGTCGGCATTGTGTCTTTTGTATTCAATTCCGATGCGACTCCTGTGTTTCATCGTCTATGTGTAGGTCCAAGGGATACAGTAAACCTGCACTGGTGCATCGGAATCCAATACTGGTCTCCCAGGAGCCGCTCAAACCACAAACTCTTAGAAGATTCACTCTTCTTGTACTTAAGTCGGCATTGTGCCTTTTATATACAATTCCGATGCGACTTCTGTGTTTCATCGTCTATGTGAAGGTCCAAGGGAAACAGTAAACCTGCACTGGTGCATCGGAATCTAATACTGGTCTCCCATGAGCCGCTCAAAGCACAAACTCTTAGAAGAATCACTCTTCTTGTACATAAGTCGGCATTGTGCCTTTTATATTCAATTCCGATGCGATTTCTGTGTTTTATCGTCAATGTGAAGGTCCAAGGGATACAGTAAACCTGCACTGGTGCATCGGAATCCAATGCTGGTCTCCGAGGAGCCGCTCAAAGCACAAACTCTTAGATGATTCACTCTTCTTGTACTTAAGTCGGTATTGTGCCTTTTATATTCAATTCCGATGCGATTTCTGTGTTTTATCGTCAATGTGAAGGTCCAAGGGATACAGTAAACCTGCACTGGTGCATCGGAATCCAATACTGGCCTCCCAGGAGCCGCACAAAGCACAAACTCTTAGAAGGTTCACTCTTCTTGTACATAAGTCGGCATTGTGCCTTTTATATTCAATTCCGATGCGATTTCTGTGTTTCATTGTCAATGTGAAGGACCAAGGGATACAGTAAACCTGCACTGGTGCATCGGAATCCAATACTGGTCTCCCAGGAGCCACTCAAAGCACAAACACTTAGAAGATTCACTCTTCTTGTACTTATGTCGGTATTGTGCCTTTTATATTCAATTCCGATGCGACTTCTGTGTTTCATCGTCTATGTGAAGGTCCAAGGGAAACAGTAAACCTGCACTGGTGCATCGGAATCTAAAACTGGTCTCCCATGAGCCGCTCAAAGCACAAACTCTTAGAAGATTTACTCTTCTTGTACATAAGTCGGCATTGTGCCTTTTATATTCAATTCCGATGCGGTTTCTGTGTTTCATCGTAAATGTGAAGGTCCAAGGGAAACAGTAAACCTGCACTGGTGCAGCGGAATCTAATACTGGTCTCCCAGGAGCCGCTCAAACCACAAACTCTTAGAAGATTCACTCTTCTTGTACTTAAGTCGGCATTGTGATTTTTATATTCAATTCCGATGCGACTTCTGTGTTTCATCGTCTATGTGAAGGTCCAAGGGAAACAGTAAACCTGCACTGGTGCATCGGAATCCGAAACTGGTCTCCCAGGAGCCGCTCAAACCACAAACTCTTAGAAGATTCACTTTTCTTGTACTAAAGTCGGCATTGTGCCTTTTATATTCAATTCCGATGCGACTTCTGTGTTTCATCGTCTATGTGAAGGTCCAAGGGATACAGTAAACCTGCACGGGTGCATCGGAATCTAAAACTGGTCTCCCATGAGCCCCTCAAAGCACAAACTCTTAGAAGATTTACTCTTCTTGTACATAAGTCGGCATTGTGCCTTTTATTTTCAAATCCGATGCGGTTTCTGTGTTTCATCGTCAATGTGAAGGTCCAAGGGATAGAGTAAACCTGTACTGGTGCATCGGAATCTAATACTGGTCTCCCAGGGGCCGCTCAAACCACAAACTCTTAGAAGATTCACTCTTCTTGTACTTAAGTCGGCATTGTGCCTTTTATATTCAATTCCGATGCGACTTCTGTGTTTCATCGTCTATGTGAAGGTCCAAGGGATACAGTAAACCTGCACTGGTGCAGCGGAATCTAATACTGGTCTCCCAGGAGCCGCTCAAACCACAAACTCTAAGAAGATTCACTCTTCTTGTACTTAAGTCGGCATTGTGCCTTTTATATTCAATTCCGATGCGACTTCTGTGTTTCATCGTCTATGTGAAGATCCAAGGGAAACAGTAAACCTGCACTGGTGCATCGGAATCTAAAACTGGTCTCCCATGAGCCGCTCAAAGCACAATCTCTTAGAAGATTCACTCTTCTTGTACATAAGTCGGCATTGTGCCTTTTATATTCAATTCCGATGCGATTTCTGTGTTTCATCGTTAATGTGAAGGTCCAAGGGATACAGTAAACCTGCACTGGTGCAGCGGAATCTAATACTGGTCTCCCAGGAGCCGCTCAAACCACAAACTCTTAGAAGATTCACTCTTCTTGTACTTAAGTCGGCATTGTGTCTTTTGTATTCAATTCCGATGCGACTCCTGTGTTTCATCGTCTATGTGTAGGTCCAAGGGATACAGTAAACCTGCACTGGTGCATCGGAATCCAATACTGGTCTCCCAGGAGCCGCTCAAACCACAAACTCTTAGAAGATTCACTCTTCTTGTACTTAAGTCGGCATTGTGCCTTTTATATACAATTCCGATGCGACTTCTGTGTTTCATCGTCTATGTGAAGGTCCAAGGGAAACAGTAAACCTGCACTGGTGCATCGGAATCTAATACTGGTCTCCCATGAGCCGCTCAAAGCACAAACTCTTAGAAGAATCACTCTTCTTGTACATAAGTCGGCATTGTGCCTTTTATATTCAATTCCGATGCGATTTCTGTGTTTTATCGTCAATGTGAAGGTCCAAGGGATACAGTAAACCTGCACTGGTGCATCGGAATCCAATGCTGGTCTCCGAGGAGCCGCTCAAAGCACAAACTCTTAGATGATTCACTCTTCTTGTACTTAAGTCGGTATTGTGCCTTTTATATTCAATTCCGATGCGATTTCTGTGTTTTATCGTCAATGTGAAGGTCCAAGGGATACAGTAAACCTGCACTGGTGCATCGGAATCCAATACTGGCCTCCCAGGAGCCGCACAAAGCACAAACTCTTAGAAGGTTCACTCTTCTTGTACATAAGTCGGCATTGTGCCTTTTATATTCAATTCCGATGCGATTTCTGTGTTTCATTGTCAATGTGAAGGACCAAGGGATACAGTAAACCTGCACTGGTGCATCGGAATCCAATACTGGTCTCCCAGGAGCCACTCAAAGCACAAACACTTAGAAGATTCACTCTTCTTGTACTTATGTCGGTATTGTGCCTTTTATATTCAATTCCGATGCGACTCCTGTGTTTCATCGTCTATGTGAAGGTCCAAGGGATACAGTAAACCTGCACTGGTGCATCGGAATCCAATACTGGTCTCCCAGGAGCCGCTCAAACCACAAACTCTTAGAAGATTCACTCTTCTTGTACATAAGTCGGCATTGTGCCTTTTATATTCAATTCCGATGCGATTTCTGTGTTACATCGTCAATGTGAAGGTCCAAGGGATACAGTAAACCTGCACTGGTGCATCGGAATCTAAAACTGGTCTCCCATGAGCCGCTCAAAGCAAAAACTCTTAGAAGATTTACTCTTCTTGTACATAAGTCGGCATTGTGCCTTTTATATTCAATTCCGATGCGGTTTCTGTGTTTCATCGTAAATGTGAAGGTCCAAGGGATACAGTAAACCTGCACTGGTGAAGCGGAATCTAATACTGGTCTCCCAGGAGCCGCTCAAACCACAAACTCTTAGAAGATTCACTCTTCTTGTACTTAAGTCGGCATTGTGCCTTTTATATTCAATTCCGATGCGACTTCTGTGTTTCATCGTCTATGTGAAGGTCCAAGGGAAACAGTAAACCTGCACTGGTGCATCGGAATCCGAAACTGGTCTCTCAGGAGCCGCTCAAACCACAAACTCTTAGAAGATTCACTTTTCTTGTACTAAAGTCGGCATTGTGCCTTTTATATTCAATTCCGATGCGACTTCTGTGTTTCATCGTCTATGTGAAGGTCCAAGGGAAACAGTAAACCTGCACTGGTGCATCGGAATCTAAAACTGGTCTCCCATGAGCCGCTCAAAGCACAAACTCTTAGAAGATTTACTCTTCTTGTACATAAGTCGGCATTGTGCCTTTTATATTCAATTCCGATGCGGTTTCTGTGTTTCATCGTAAATGTGAAGGTCCAAGGGAAACAGTAAACCTGCACTGGTGCAGCGGAATCTAATACTGGTCTCCCAGGAGCCGCTCAAACCACAAACTCTTAGAAGATTCACTCTTCTTGTACTTAAGTCGGCATTGTGCCTTTTATATTCAATTCCGATGCGACTTCTGTGTTTCATCGTCTATGTGAAGGTCCAAGGGAAACAGTAAACCTGCACTGGTGCATCGGAATCCGAAACTGGTCTCCCAGGAGCCGCTCAAACCACAAACTCTTAGAAGATTCACTTTTCTTGTACTAAAGTCGGCATTGTGCCTTTTATATTCAATTCCGATGCGACTTCTGTGTTTCATCGTCTATGTGAAGGTCCAAGGGATACAGTAAACCTGCACGGGTGCATCGGAATCTAAAACTGGTCTCCCATGAGCCCCTCAAAGCACAAACTCTTAGAAGATTTACTCTTCTTGTACATAAGTCGGCATTGTGCCTTTTATTTTCAAATCCGATGCGGTTTCTGTGTTTCATCGTCAATGTGAAGGTCCAAGGGATAGAGTAAACCTGTACTGGTGCATCGGAATCTAATACTGGTCTCCCAGGGGCCGCTCAAACCACAAACTCTTAGAAGATTCACTCTTCTTGTACTTAAGTCGGCATTGTGCCTTTTATATTCAATTCCGATGCGACTTCTGTGTTTCATCGTCTATGTGAAGGTCCAAGGGATACAGTAAACCTGCACTGGTGCAGCGGAATCTAATACTGGTCTCCCAGGAGCCGCTCAAACCACAAACTCTAAGAAGATTCACTCTTCTTGTACTTAAGTCGGCATTGTGCCTTTTATATTCAATTCCGATGCGACTTCTGTGTTTCATCGTCTATGTGAAGATCCAAGGGAAACAGTAAACCTGCACTGGTGCATCGGAATCTAAAACTGGTCTCCCATGAGCCGCTCAAAGCACAATCTCTTAGAAGATTCACTCTTCTTGTACATAAGTCGGCATTGTGCCTTTTATATTCAATTCCGATGCGATTTCTGTGTTTCATCGTTAATGTGAAGGTCCAAGGGATACAGTAAACCTGCACTGGTGCAGCGGAATCTAATACTGGTCTCCCAGGAGCCGCTCAAACCACAAACTCTTAGAAGATTCACTCTTCTTGTACTTAAGTCGGCATTGTGTCTTTTGTATTCAATTCCGATGCGACTCCTGTGTTTCATCGTCTATGTGTAGGTCCAAGGGATACAGTAAACCTGCACTGGTGCATCGGAATCCAATACTGGTCTCCCAGGAGCCGCTCAAACCACAAACTCTTAGAAGATTCACTCTTCTTGTACTTAAGTCGGCATTGTGCCTTTTATATACAATTCCGATGCGACTTCTGTGTTTCATCGTCTATGTGAAGGTCCAAGGGAAACAGTAAACCTGCACTGGTGCATCGGAATCTAATACTGGTCTCCCATGAGCCGCTCAAAGCACAAACTCTTAGAAGAATCACTCTTCTTGTACATAAGTCGGCATTGTGCCTTTTATATTCAATTCCGATGCGATTTCTGTGTTTTATCGTCAATGTGAAGGTCCAAGGGATACAGTAAACCTGCACTGGTGCATCGGAATCCAATGCTGGTCTCCGAGGAGCCGCTCAAAGCACAAACTCTTAGATGATTCACTCTTCTTGTACTTAAGTCGGTATTGTGCCTTTTATATTCAATTCCGATGCGATTTCTGTGTTTTATCGTCAATGTGAAGGTCCAAGGGATACAGTAAACCTGCACTGGTGCATCGGAATCCAATACTGGCCTCCCAGGAGCCGCACAAAGCACAAACTCTTAGAAGATTCACTCTTCTTGTACATAAGTCGGCATTGTGCCTTTTATATTCAATTCCGATGCGATTTCTGTGTTTCATTGTCAATGTGAAGGACCAAGGGATACAGTAAACCTGCACTGGTGCATCGGAATCCAATACTGGTCTCCCAGGAGCCACTCAAAGCACAAACACTTAGAAGATTCACTCTTCTTGTACTTATGTCGGTATTGTGCCTTTTATATTCAATTCCGATGCGACTCCTGTGTTTCATCGTCTATGTGAAGGTCCAAGGGATACAGTAAACCTGCACTGGTGCATCGGAATCCAATACTGGTCTCCCAGGAGCCGCTCAAACCACAAACTCTTAGAAGATTCACTCTTCTTGTACATAAGTCGGCATTGTGCCTTTTATATTCAATTCCGATGCGATTTCTGTGTTACATCGTCAATGTGAAGGTCCAAGGGATACAGTAAACATGCACTGGTGCAGCTGAATCTAATACTGGTCTCCCATGAGCCGCTCAAACCACAAACTCTTAGAAGATTCACTCTTCTTGTACATAAGTCGGCATTGTGCCTTTTATATTCAATTCCGATGCGATTTCTGTGTTTCAACGTAAATGTGAAGGTCCAAGGGATACAGTAAACCTGCACTGGTGCAGCGGAATCTAATACTGGTCTCCCAGGAGCCGCTCAAACCACAAACTCTTAGAAGATTCACTCTTCTTGTACTTAAGTCGGCATTGTGCCTTTTATACTCAATTCCGATGCGATTTCTGTGTTTCATCGTTAATGTGAAGGTCCAAGGGATACAGTAAACCTGCACTGGTGCAGCGGAATCTAATACTGGTCTCCCAGGAGCCGCTCAATCCACAAACTCTTAGAAGATTCACTCTTCTAGTACTTAAGTCGGCATTGTGCCTTTTATATTCAATTCCGATGCGACTCCTGTGTTTCATCGTCTATGTGTAGGTCCAAGGGATACAGTAAACCTGCACTGGTGCATCGGAATCCAATACTGGTCTCCCAGGAGCCGCTCAAACCACAAACTCTAAGAAGATTGACTCTTCTTGTACTTAAGTCGGCATTGTGCCTTTTATATTCAATTCCGATGCGACTTCTGTGTTTCTTCGTCTATGTGAAGGTCCAAGGGAAACAGTAAACCTGCACTGGTGCATCGGAATCTAAAACTGGTCTCCCATGAGCCGCTCAAAGCACAAACTCCTAGAAGATTCACTCTTCTTGTACATAAGTCGGCATTGTGCATTTTATATTCAATTCCGATGCGGTTTCTGTGTTTCATCGTCAATGTGAAGGTCCAAGGGATAGAGTAAACCTGCACTGGTGCATCGGAATCTAATACTGGTCTCCCAGGAGCCACTCAAAGCACAAACACTTAGAAGATTCACTCTTCTTGTACTTATGTCGGTATTGTGCCTTTTATATTCAATTCCGATGCGACTCCTGTGTTTCATCGTCTATGTGAAGGTCCAAGGGATACAGTAAACCTGCACTGGTGCATCGGAATCCAATACTGGTCTCCCAGGAGCCGCTCAAACCACAAACTCTTAGAAGATTCACTCTTCTTGTACATAAGTCGGCATTGTGCCTTTTATATTCAATTCCGATGCGATTTCTGTGTTACATCGTCAATGTGAAGGTCCAAGGGATACAGTAAACCTGCACTGGTGCAGCTGAATCTAATACTGGTCTCCCATGAGCCGCTCAAACCACAAACTCTTAGAAGATTCACTCTTCTTGTACATAAGTCGGCATTGTGCCTTTTATATTCAATTCCGATGCGATTTCTGTGTTTCAACGTAAATGTGAAGGTCCAAGGGATACAGTAAACCTGCACTGGTGCAGCAGAATCTAATACTGGTCTCCCAGGAGCCGCTCAAACCACAAACTCTTAGAAGATTCACTCTTCTTGTACTTAAGTCGGCATTGTGCCTTTTATACTCAATTCCGATGCGATTTCTGTGTTTCATCGTTAATGTGAAGGTCCAAGGGATACAGTAAACCTGCACTGGTGCAGCGGAATCTAATACTGGTCTCCCAGGAGCCGCTCAATCCACAAACTCTTAGAAGATTCACTCTTCTAGTACTTAAGTCGGCATTGTGCCTTTTATATTCAATTCCGATGCGACTCCTGTGTTTCATCGTCTATGTGTAGGTCCAAGGGATACAGTAAACCTGCACTGGTGCATCGGAATCCAATACTGGTCTCCCAGGAGCCGCTCAAACCACAAACTCTAAGAAGATTGACTCTTCTTGTACTTAAGTCGGCATTGTGCCTTTTATATTCAATTCCAATGCGACTTCTGTGTTTCTTCGTCTATGTGAAGGTCCAAGGGAAACAGTAAACCTGCACTGGTGCATCGGAATCTAAAACTGGTCTCCCATGAGCCGCTCAAAGCACAAACTCCTAGAAGATTCACTCTTCTTGTACATAAGTCGGCATTGTGCCTTTTATATTCAATTCCGATGCGATTTCTGTGTTTCATCGTAAATGTGAAGGTCCAAGGGATACACTAAACCTGCACTGGTGCAGCGGAATCTAATACTGGTCTCCCATGAGCCGCTCAAAGCACAAACTCTTAGAAGATTCACTCTTCTTGTACATAAGTCGGCATTGTGCCTTTTATATTCAATTCCGATGCGATTTCTGTGTTTCATCGTTAATGTGAAGGTCCAAGGGATACAGTAAACCTGCACGGGTGCAGCGGAATCTAATACTGGTCTCCCAGGAGCCGCTCAAACCACAAACTCTTAGAAGATTCACTCTTCTTGTACTTAAGTCGGCATTGTGCCTTTTATATTCAATTCCGATGCGACTCCTGTTTTTCATCGTCTATGTGAAGGTCCAAGGGATACAGTAAACCTGCACTGGTGCATCGGAATCCAATACTGGTCTCCCAGGAGCCGCTCAAAGCACAAACTCTTAGAAGATTCGCTCGTCGTATACTTAAGACTGCATTGTGCCTTTTATATTCAATTCCGATGCGATTTCTGTGTTTCTTCGTCAATGTGAAGGTCCAAGGGATACAGTAAACCTGCACTGGTGCATCGGAATCCAATGCTGGTCTCCGAGGAGCCGCTCAAAGCACAAACTCTTAGAAGATTCACTCTTCTTGTACTTAAGTCGGTATTGTGCCTTTTATATTCAATTCCGATGCGATTTCTGTGTTTTATCGTCAATGTGAAGGTCCAAGGGATACAGTAAACCTGCACTGGTGCATCGGAATCCAATACTGGCCTCCCAGGAGCCGCTCAAAGCACAAACTCTTAGAAGGTTCACTCTTCTTGTACATAAGTCGGCATTGTGCCTTTTATATTCAATTCCGATGCGATTTCTGTGTTTCATTGTCAATGTGAAGGTCCAAGGGATACAGTAAACCTGCACTGGTGCATCGGAATCCAATACTGGTCTCCCAGGAGCCACTCAAAGCACAAACACTTAGAAGATTCACTCTTCTTGTACTTATGTCGGTATTGTGCCTTTTATATTCAATTCCGATGCGACTCCTGTGTTTCATCGTCTATGTGAAGGTCCAAGGGATACAGTAAACCTGCACTGGTGCATCGGAATCCAATACTGGTCTCCCAGGAGCCGCTCAAACCACAAACTCTTAGAAGATTCACTCTTCTTGTACATAAGTCGGCATTGTGCCTTTTATATTCAATTCCGATGCGATTTCTGTGTAACATCGTCAATGTGAAGGTCCAAGGGAAACAGTAAACCTGCACTGGTGCAGCTGAATCTAATACTGGTCTCCCATGAGCCGCTCAAACCACAAACTCTTAGAAGATTCACTCTTCTTGTACATAAGTCGGCATTGTGCCTTTTATATTCAATTCCGATGCGATTTCTGTGTTTCAACGTAAATGTGAAGGTCCAAGGGATACAGTAAACCTGCACTGGTGCATCGGAATCTAAAACTGGTCTCCCATGAGCCGCTCAAACCACAAACTCTTAGAAGATTCACTCTTCTTGTACTTAAGTCGGCATTGTGCCTTTTATATTCAATTCCGATGCGACTCCTGTGTTTCATCGTCTATGTGAAGGTCCAAGGGATACAGTAAACCTGCACTGGTGCATCGGAATCCAATACTGGTCTCCCAGGAGCCGCTCAAAGCACAAACTCTTAGAAGATTCGCTCGTCGTATACTTAAGACTGCATTGTGCCTTTTATATTCAATTCCGATGCGATTTCTGTGTTTCTTCGTCAATGTGAAGGTCCAAGGGATACAGTAAACCTGCACTGGTGCATCGGAATCCAATGCTGGTCTCCGAGGAGCCGCTCAAAGCACAAACTCTTAGAAGATTCACTCTTCTTGTACTTAAGTCGGTATTGTGCCTTTCATATTCAATTCCGATGCGATTTCTGTGTTTTATCGTCAATGTGAAGGTCCAAGGGATACAGTAAACCTGCACTGGTGCATCGGAATCCAATACTGGCCTCCCAGGAGCCGCTCAAAGCACAAACTCTTAGAAGGTTCACTCTTCTTGTACATAAGTCGGCATTGTGCTTTTTATATTCAATTCCGATGCGATTTCTGTGTTTCATTGTCAATGTGAAGGTCCAAGGGATACAGTAAACCTGCACTGGTGCATCGGAATCCAATACTGGTCTCCCAGGAGCCACTCAAAGCACAAACACTTAGAAGATTCACTCTTCTTGAACTTAAGTCGGTATTGTGCCTTTTATATTCAATTCCGATGCGACTCCTGTGTTTCATCGTCTATGTGAAGGTCCAAGGGATACAGTAAACCTGCACTGGTGCATCGGAATCCAATACTGGTCTCCCAGGAGCCGCTCAAACCACAAACTCTTAGAAGATTCACTCTTCTTGTACTTAAGTCGGCATTGTGCCTTTTATATTCAATTCCGATGCGATTTCTGTGTTTCATCGTCAATGTGAAGGTCCAAGGGATACAGTAAACCTGCACTGGTGCATCGGAATCTAATACTGGTCTCCCAGGAGCCGCTCAAAGGACAAACTCTTAGAAGATTCACTCTTCTTGTACTTATGTCGGAATTGTGCCTTTTATATTCAATTCCGATGCGATTTCTGTGTTTCATCGTCAATGTGAAGGTCCAAGGGATACAGTAAACCTGCACTGGTGCATCGGAATCTAATACTGGTCTCCCAGGACCCGCACAAATCACAAAATCTTAGAAGATTCACTCTTCTTGGACTTAAGTCGGCATTGTGCCTTTTATATTCAATTCCGATGCGATTTCTGTGTTTCATTGTCAATGTGAAGGTCCAAGGGATACAGTAAACCTGCACTGGTGCATCGGAATCCAATACTGGTCTCCCAGGAGCCACTCAAAGCACAAACACTTAGAAGATTCACTCTTCTTGTACTTAAGTCGGTATTGTGCCTTTTATATTCAATTCCGATGCGATTTCTGTGTTTCACCGTCAATGTGAAGGTCCAAGGGATACAGTAAACCTGCACTGGTGCATCGGAATCCAATGCTGGTCTCCCAGGAGCCGCTCAAAGCACAAACTCTTAGAAGATTCACTCTTCTTGTACTTAAGTCGGTCTTGTGCCTTTTATATTCAATTCCGATGCGATTTCTGTGTTTCATCGTCAATGTGAAGGTCCAAGGGATGCCGTAAACCTGCACTGGTGCATCGGAATCCAATACTGGTCTCCCAGGAGCCGCTCAAACCGCAAACTCATAGAAGATTCACTCTTCTTGTACATAAGTCGGCATTGTGCCTTTTATATTGAATTCCGATGCGATTTCTGTGTTTCATTGTCAATGTGAAGGTCCAAGGGATACAGTAAACCTGCACTGGTGCAGCGGAATCTAATACTGGTCTCGCAGGAGCCGCTCAAACCACAAACTCTTAGAAGATTCACTTTTCTTGTACTAAAGTCGGCATTGTGCCTTTTATATTCAATTCCGATGCGACTTCTGTGTTTCATCGTCTATGTGAAGGTCCAAGGGATACAGTAAACCTGCACTGGTGCATCGGAATCTAATACTGGTCACCCAGGAGCCGCTCAAAGCACAAACTCTTAGAAGATTCACTCTTCTTGTACTTAAGTCGGCATTATGCCTTTTATATTCAATTCCGATGCGATGTCTGTGTTTCATCGTCAATGTGAAGGTCCAAGGGATACAGTAAATCTGCACTGGTGCATCGGAATCTATAACTGGTCTCCCATGAGCCGCTCAAAGCACAAACTCTTAGAAGATTCACTCTCCTTGTACATAAGTCGGCATTGTGCCTTTTATATTCAATTCCGAAGCGGTTTCTGCGTTTCATCGTCAATGTGAAGGTCCAAGGGATACAGTAAACTTGCACTGGTGCATCGGAATCTAAAACTGGTCTCCCAGGAGCCGCTCAAAGCACAAACTCTTAGAAGATTCACTCTTCTTGTACTTAAGTCGGTATTGTGCCTTTTATATTCACTTCCGATGCGATTTCTGTGTATCATCGTCAATGTGAATTTCCAAGGGATACAGTAAACCTGCACTGGTGCATCGGAATCCAATACTGGTCTCCCAGGAGCCGCTCAAACCACAAACTCTTAGAAGATTCACTCTTCTTGTACTTAAGTCGGCATTGTGCCTTTTATATTCAATTCCGATGCGATTTCTGTGTTTCATCGTCAATGTGAAGGTCCAAGGGATACAGTAAACCTGCACTGGTGCATCGGAATCTAATACTGGTCTCCCAGGAGCCGCTCAAAGGACAAACTCTTAGAAGATTCACTCTTCTTGTACTTAAGTCGGAATTGTGCCTTTTATATTCAATTCCGATGCGATTTCTGTGATTCATCGTCAATGTGAAGGTCCAAGGGATACAGTAAACCTGCACTGGTGCATCGGAATCTAATACTGGTCTCCCAGGACCCGCACAAATCACAAAATCTTAGAAGATTCACTCTTCTTGTACTTAAGTCGGCATTGTGCCTTTTATATACAATTCCGATGCGACTTCTGTGTTTCATCGTCTATGTGAAGGTCCAAGGGAAACAGTAAACCTGCACTGGTGCATCGGAATCTAAAACTGGTCTCCCATGAGCCGCTCAAAGCACAAACTCTTAGAAGATTCACTCTTCTTGTACATAAGTCGGCATTGTGCCTTTTATATTCAATTCCGATGCGATTTCTGTGTTTCAACGTAAATGTGAAGGTCCAAGGGATACAGTAAACCTGCACTGGTGCAGCGGAATCTAATACTGGTCTCCCAGGAGCCGCTCAAACCACAAACTCTTAGAAGATTCACTCTTCTTTTACTTAAGTCGGCATTGTGCCTTTTATATTCAATTCCGATGCGACTCCTGTGTTTCATCGTCTATGTGAAGGTCCAAGGGATACAGTAAACCTGCA
This sequence comes from Schistocerca nitens, assembly GCF_023898315.1. NCBI lineage: Eukaryota > Metazoa > Arthropoda > Insecta > Orthoptera > Acrididae > Schistocerca > Schistocerca nitens. The sequence goes on from NC_064625.1 coordinate 184,785,100, forward strand.
CTGGTGCATCGGAATCCAATACTGGTCTCCCAGGAGCCGCTCAAAGCACAAACTCTTAGAAGATTCGCTCGTCGTATACTTAAGTCTGCATTGTGCCTTTGATATTCAATTCCGATGCGATTTCTGTGTTTCTTCGTCAATGTGAAGGTCCAAGGGATACAGTAAACCTGCACTGGTGCATCGGAATCCAATGCTGGTCTCCGAGGAGCCGCTCAAAGCACAAACTCTTAGAAGATTCACTCTTCTTGTACATAAGTCGGTATTGTGCCCTTTATATTCAATTCCGATGCGATTTCTGTGTTTTATCGTCAATGTGAAGGTCCAAGGGATACAGTAAACCTGCACTGGTGCATCGGAATCCAATACTGGCCTCCCAGGAGCCGCTCAAAGCACAAACTCTTAGAAGGTTCACTCTTCTTGTACATAAGTCGGCATTGTGCCTTTTATATTCAATTCCGATGCGATTTCTGTGTTTCATTGTCAATGTGAAGGTCCAAGGGATACAGTAAACCTGCACTGGTGCATCGGAATCCAATACTGGTCTCCCAGGAGCCACTCAAAGCACAAACACTAAGAAGATTCACTCTTCTTGTACTTAAGTCGGTATTGTGCCTTTTATATTCAATTCCGATGCGACTCCTGTGTTTCATCGTCTATGTGAAGGTCCAAGGGATACAGTAAACCTGCACTGGTGCATCGGAATCCAATACTGGTCTCCCAGGAGCCGCTCAAACGACAAACTCTTAGAATATTCACTCTTCTTGTACATAAGTCGGCTTTGTGCTTTTTATATTCAATTCCGATGCGATTTCTGTGTTTCATTGTCAATGTGAAGGTCCAAGGGATACAGTAAACCTGCACTGGTGCATCGGAATCCAATACTGGTCTCCCAGGAGCCACTCAAAGCACAAACACTTAGAAGATTCACTCTTCTTGTACTTAAGTCGGTATTGTGCCTTTTATATTCAATTCCGATGCGATTTCTGTGTTTCACCGTCAATGTGAAGGTCCAAGGGATACAGTAAACCTGCACTGGTGCATCGGAATCCAATGCTGGTCTCCCAGGAGCCGCTCAAAGCACAAACTCTTAGAAGATTCACTCTTCTTGTACTTAAGTCGGTCTTGTGCCTTTTATATTCAATTCCGATGCGATTTCTGTGTTTCATCGTCAATGTGAAGGTCCAAGGGATGCAGTAAACCTGCACTGGTGCATCGGAATCCAATACTGGTCTCCCAGGAGCCGCTCAAACCGCAAACTCATAGAAGATTCACTCTTCTTGTACATAAGTCGGCATTGTGCCTTTTATATTGAATTCCGATGCGATTTCTGTGTTTCATTGTCAATGTGAAGGTACAAGGGATACAGTAAACCTGCACTGGTGCAGCGGAATCTAATACTGGTCTCCCAGGAGCCGCTCAAACCACAAACTCTTAGAAGATTCACTTTTCTTGTACTAAAGTCGGCATTGTGCCTTTTATATTCAATTCCGATGCGACTTCTGTGTTTCATCGTCTATGTGAAGGTCCAAGGGATACAGTAAACCTGCACTGGTGCATCGGAATCTAATACTGGTCACCCAGGAGCCGCTCAAAGCACAAACTCTTAGAAGATTCACTCTTCTTGTACTTAAGTCGGCATTGTGCCTTTTATATTCAATTCCGATGCGATTTCTGTGTTTCATCGTCAATGTGAAGGTCCAAGGGATACAGTAAATCTGCACTGGTGCATCGGAATCTATAACTGGTCTCCCATGAGCCGCTCAAAGCACAAACTCTTAGAAGATTCACTCTTCTTGTACATAAGTCGGCATTGTGCCTTTTATATTCAATTCCGAAGCGGTTTCTGCGTTTCATCGTCAATGTGAAGGTCCAAGGGATACAGTAAACTTGCACTGGTGCATCGGAATCTAAAACTGGTCTCCCAGGAGCCGCTCAAAGCACAAACTCTTAGAAGATTCACTCTTCTTGTACTTAAGTCGGTATTGTGCCTTTTATATTCACTTCCGATGCGATTTCTGTGTATCATCGTCAATGTGAATTTCCAAGGGATACAGTAAACCTGCACTGGTGCATCGGAATCCAATACTGGTCTCCCAGGAGCCGCTCAAACCACAAACTCTTAGAAGATTCACTCTTCTTGTACTTAAGTCGGCATTGTGCCTTTTATATTCAATTCCGATGCGACTCCTGTGTTTCATCGTCTATGTGAAGGTCCAAGGGATACAGTAAACCTGCACTGGTGCATCGGAATCCAATACTGGTCTCCCAGGAGCCGCTCAAAGCACAAACTCTTAGAAGATTCGCTCGTCGTATACTTAAGTCTGCATTGTGCCTTTTATATTCAATTCCGATGCGATTTCTGTGTTTCTTCGTCAATGTGAAGGTCCAAGGGATACAGTAAACCTGCACTGGTGCATCGGAATCCAATGCTGGTCTCCGAGGAGCCGCTCAAAGCACAAACTCTTAGAAGATTCACTCTTCTTGTACATAAGTCGGTATTGTGCCTTTTATATTCAATTCCGATGCGATTTCTGTGTTTTATCGTCAATGTGAAGGTCCAAGGGATACAGTAAACCTGCACTGGTGCATCGGAATCCAATACTGGCCTCCCAGGAGCCGCTCAAAGCACAAACTCTTAGAAGGTTCACTCTTCTTGTACATAAGTCGGCATTGTGCCTTTTATATTCAATTCCGATGCGATTTCTGTGTTTCATTGTCAATGTGAAGGTCCAAGGGATACAGTAAACCTGCACTGGTGCATCGGAATCCAATACTGGTCTCCCAGGAGCCACTCAAAGCACAAACACTAAGAAGATTCACTCTTCTTGTACTTAAGTCGGTATTGTGCCTTTTATATTCAATTCCGATGCGACTCCTGTGTTTCATCGTCTATGTGAAGGTCCAAGGGATACAGTAAACCTGCACTGGTGCATCGGAATCCAATACTGGTCTCCCAGGAGCCGCTCAAACGACAAACTCTTAGAATATTCACTCTTCTTGTACATAAGTCGGCATTGTGCTTTTTATATTCAATTCCGATGCGATTTCTGTGTTTCATTGTCAATGTGAAGGTCCAAGGGATACAGTAAACCTGCACTGGTGCATCGGAATCCAATACTGGTCTCCCAGGAGCCACTCAAAGCACAAACACTTAGAAGATTCACTCTTCTTGTACTTAAGTCGGTATTGTGCCTTTTATATTCAATTCCGATGCGATTTCTGTGTTTCACCGTCAATGTGAAGGTCCAAGGGATACAGTAAACCTGCACTGGTGCATCGGAATCCAATGCTGGTCTCCCAGGAGCCGCTCAAAGCACAAACTCTTAGAAGATTCACTCTTCTTGTACTTAAGTCGGTCTTGTGCCTTTTATATTCAATTCCGATGCGATTTCTGTGTTTCATCGTCAATGTGAAGGTCCAAGGGATGCAGTAAACCTGCACTGGTGCATCGGAATCCAATACTGGTCTCCCAGGAGCCGCTCAAACCGCAAACTCATAGAAGATTCACTCTTCTTGTACATAAGTCGGCATTGTGCCTTTTATATTGAATTCCGATGCGATTTCTGTGTTTCATTGTCAATGTGAAGGTCCAAGGGATACAGTAAACCTGCACTGGTGCAGCGGAATCTAATACTGGTCTCCCAGGAGCCGCTCAAACCACAAACTCTTAGAAGATTCACTTTTCTTGTACTAAAGTCGGCATTGTGCCTTTTATATTCAATTCCGATGCGACTTCTGTGTTTCATCGTCTATGTGAAGGTCCAAGGGATACAGTAAACCTGCACTGGTGCATCGGAATCTAATACTGGTCACCCAGGAGCCGCTCAAAGCACAAACTCTTAGAAGATTCACTCTTCTTGTACTTAAGTCGGCATTATGCCTTTTATATTCAATTCCGATGCGATTTCTGTGTTTCATCGTCAATGTGAAGGTCCAAGGGATACAGTAAATCTGCACTGGTGCATCGGAATCTATAACTGGTCTCCCATGAGCCGCTCAAAGCACAAACTCTTAGAAGATTCACTCTCCTTGTACATAAGTCGGCATTGTGCCTTTTATATTCAATTCCGAAGCGGTTTCTGCGTTTCATCGTCAATGTGAAGGTCCAAGGGATACAGTAAACTTGCACTGGTGCATCGGAATCTAAAACTGGTCTCCCAGGAGCCGCTCAAAGCACAAACTCTTAGAAGATTCACTCTTCTTGTACTTAAGTCGGTATTGTGCCTTTTATATTCACTTCCGATGCGATTTCTGTGTATCATCGTCAATGTGAATTTCCAAGGGATACAGTAAACCTGCACTGGTGCATCGGAATCCAATACTGGTCTCCCAGGAGCCGCTCAAACCACAAACTCTTAGAAGATTCACTCTTCTTGTACTTAAGTCGGCATTGTGCCTTTTATATTCAATTCCGATGCGATTTCTGTGTTTCATCGTCAATGTGAAGGTCCAAGGGATACAGTAAACCTGCACTGGTGCATCGGAATCTAATACTGGTCTCCCAGGAGCCGCTCAAAGGACAAACTCTTAGAAGATTCACTCTTCTTGTACTTAAGTCGGAATTGTGCCTTTTATATTCAATTCCGATGAAATTTCTGTGATTCATCGTCAATGTGAAGGTCCAAGGGATACAGTAAACCTGCACTGGTGCATCGGAATCTAATACTGGTCACCCAGGAGCCGCTCAAAGCACAAACTCTTAGAAGATTCACTCTTCTTGTACTTAAGTCGGCATTGTGCCTTTTATATTCAATTCCGATGCGATTTCTGTGTTTCATCGTCAATGTGAAGGTCCAAGGGATACAGTAAATCTGCACTGGTGCATCGGAATCTATAACTGGTCTCCCATGAGCCGCTCAAAGCACAAACTCTTAGAAGATTCACTCTTCTTGTACATAAGTCGGCATTGTGCCTTTTATATTCAATTCCGAAGCGGTTTCTGCGTTTCATCGTCAATGTGAAGGTCCAAGGGATACAGTAAACTTGCACTGGTGCATCGGAATCTAAAACTGGTCTCCCAGGAGCCGCTCAAAGCACAAACTCTTAGAAGATTCACTCTTCTTGTACTTAAGTCGGTATTGTGCCTTTTATATTCACTTCCGATGCGATTTCTGTGTATCATCGTCAATGTGAATTTCCAAGGGATACAGTAAACCTGCACTGGTGCATCGGAATCCAATACTGGTCTCCCAGGAGCCGCTCAAACCACAAACTCTTAGAAGATTCACTCTTCTTGTACTTAAGTCGGCATTGTGCCTTTTATATTCAATTCCGATGCGACTCCTGTGTTTCATCGTCTATGTGAAGGTCCAAGGGATACAGTAAACCTGCACTGGTGCATCGGAATCCAATACTGGTCTCCCAGGAGCCGCTCAAAGCACAAACTCTTAGAAGATTCGCTCGTCGTATACTTAAGTCTGCATTGTGCCTTTTATATTCAATTCCGATGCGATTTCTGTGTTTCTTCGTCAATGTGAAGGTCCAAGGGATACAGTAAACCTGCACTGGTGCATCGGAATCCAATGCTGGTCTCCGAGGAGCCGCTCAAAGCACAAACTCTTAGAAGATTCACTCTTCTTGTACATAAGTCGGTATTGTGCCTTTTATATTCAATTCCGATGCGATTTCTGTGTTTTATCGTCAATGTGAAGGTCCAAGGGATACAGTAAACCTGCACTGGTGCATCGGAATCCAATACTGGCCTCCCAGGAGCCGCTCAAAGCACAAACTCTTAGAAGGTTCACTCTTCTTGTACATAAGTCGGCATTGTGCCTTTTATATTCAATTCCGATGCGATTTCTGTGTTTCATTGTCAATGTGAAGGTCCAAGGGATACAGTAAACCTGCACTGGTGCATCGGAATCCAATACTGGTCTCCCAGGAGCCACTCAAAGCACAAACACTAAGAAGATTCACTCTTCTTGTACTTAAGTCGGTATTGTGCCTTTTATATTCAATTCCGATGCGACTCCTGTGTTTCATCGTCTATGTGAAGGTCCAAGGGATACAGTAAACCTGCACTGGTGCATCGGAATCCAATACTGGTCTCCCAGGAGCCGCTCAAACGACAAACTCTTAGAATATTCACTCTTCTTGTACATAAGTCGGCATTGTGCTTTTTATATTCAATTCCGATGCGATTTCTGTGTTTCATTGTCAATGTGAAGGTCCAAGGGATACAGTAAACCTGCACTGGTGCATCGGAATCCAATACTGGTCTCCCAGGAGCCACTCAAAGCACAAACACTTAGAAGATTCACTCTTCTTGTACTTAAGTCGGTATTGTGCCTTTTATATTCAATTCCGATGCGATTTCTGTGTTTCACCGTCAATGTGAAGGTCCAAGGGATACAGTAAACCTGCACTGGTGCATCGGAATCCAATGCTGGTCTCCCAGGAGCCGCTCAAAGCACAAACTCTTAGAAGATTCACTCTTCTTGTACTTAAGTCGGTCTTGTGCCTTTTATATTCAATTCCGATGCGATTTCTGTGTTTCATCGTCAATGTGAAGGTCCAAGGGATGCAGTAAACCTGCACTGGTGCATCGGAATCCAATACTGGTCTCCCAGGAGCCGCTCAAACCGCAAACTCATAGAAGATTCACTCTTCTTGTACATAAGTCGGCATTGTGCCTTTTATATTGAATTCCGATGCGATTTCTGTGTTTCATTGTCAATGTGAAGGTCCAAGGGATACAGTAAACCTGCACTGGTGCAGCGGAATCTAATACTGGTCTCCCAGGAGCCGCTCAAACCACAAACTCTTAGAAGATTCACTTTTCTTGTACTAAAGTCGGCATTGTGCCTTTTATATTCAATTCCGATGCGACTTCTGTGTTTCATCGTCTATGTGAAGGTCCAAGGGATACAGTAAACCTGCACTGGTGCATCGGAATCTAATACTGGTCACCCAGGAGCCGCTCAAAGCACAAACTCTTAGAAGATTCACTCTTCTTGTACTTAAGTCGGCATTATGCCTTTTATATTCAATTCCGATGCGATTTCTGTGTTTCATCGTCAATGTGAAGGTCCAAGGGATACAGTAAATCTGCACTGGTGCATCGGAATCTATAACTGGTCTCCCATGAGCCGCTCAAAGCACAAACTCTTAGAAGATTCACTCTCCTTGTACATAAGTCGGCATTGTGCCTTTTATATTCAATTCCGAAGCGGTTTCTGCGTTTCATCGTCAATGTGAAGGTCCAAGGGATACAGTAAACTTGCACTGGTGCATCGGAATCTAAAACTGGTCTCCCAGGAGCCGCTCAAAGCACAAACTCTTAGAAGATTCACTCTTCTTGTACTTAAGTCGGTATTGTGCCTTTTATATTCACTTCCGATGCGATTTCTGTGTATCATCGTCAATGTGAATTTCCAAGGGATACAGTAAACCTGCACTGGTGCATCGGAATCCAATACTGGTCTCCCAGGAGCCGCTCAAACCACAAACTCCTAGAAGATTCACTCTTCTTGTACTTAAGTCGGCATTGTGCCTTTTATATTCAATTCCGATGCGATTTCTGTGTTTCATCGTCAATGTGAAGGTCCAAGGGATACAGTAAACCTGCACTGGTGCATCGGAATCTAATACTGGTCTCCCAGGAGCCGCTCAAAGGACAAACTCTTAGAAGATTCACTCTTCTTGTACTTAAGTCGGAATTGTGCCTTTTATATTCAATTCCGATGCGATTTCTGTGATTCATCGTCAATGTGAAGGTCCAAGGGATACAATAAACCTGCACTGGTGCATCGGAATCTAATACTGGTCTCCCAGGACCCGTACAAATCACAAAATCTTAGAAGATTCACTCTTCTTGTACTTAAGTCGGCATTGTGCCTTTTATATACAATTCCGATGCGACTTCTGTGTTTCATCGTCTATGTGAAGGTCCAAGGGAAACAGTAAACCTGCACTGGTGCATCGGAATCTAAAACTGGTCTCCCATGAGCCGCTCAAAGCACAAACTCTTAGAAGATTCACTCTTCTTGTACATAAGTCGGCATTGTGCCTTTTATATTCAATTCCGATGCGATTTCTGTGTTTCAACGTAAATGTGAAGGTCCAAGGGATACAGTAAACCTGCACTGGTGCAGCGGAATCTAATACTGGTCTCCCAGGAGCCGCTCAAACCACAAACTCTTAGAAGATTCACTCTTCTTGTACTTAAGTCGGCATTGTGCCTTTTATATTCAATTCCGATGCGACTCCTGTGTTTCATCGTCTATGTGAAGGTCCAAGGGATACAGTAAACCTGCACTGGTGCATCGGAATCCAATACTGGTCTCCCAGGAGCCGCTCAAAGCACAAACTCTTAGAAGATTCGCTCGTCGTATACTTAAGTCTGCATTGTGCCTTTTATATTCAATTCCGATGCGATTTCTGTGTTTCTTCGTCAATGTGAAGGTCCGAGGGATACAGTAAACCTGCACTGGTGCATCGGAATCCAATGCTGGTCTCCGAGGAGCCGCTCAAAGCACAAACTCTTAGAAGATTCACTCTTCTTGTACATAAGTCGGTATTGTGCCTTTTATATTCAATTCCGATGCGATTTCTGTGTTTTATCGTCAATGTGAAGGTCCAAGGGATACAGTAAACCTGCACTGGTGCATCGGAATCCAATACTGGCCTCCCAGGAGCCGCTCAAAGCACAAACTCTTAGAAGGTTCACTCTTCTTGTACATAAGTCGGCATTGTGCCTTTTATATTCAATTCCGATGCGATTTCTGTGTTTCATTGTCAATGTGAAGGTCCAAGGGATACAGTAAACCTGCACTGGTGCATCGGAATCCAATACTGGTCTCCCAGGAGCCACTCAAAGCACAAACACTAAGAAGATTCACTCTTCTTGTACTTAAGTCGGTATTGTGCCTTTTATATTCAATTCCGATGCGACTCCTGTGTTTCATCGTCTATGTGAAGGTCCAAGGGATACAGTAAACCTGCACTGGTGCATCGGAATCAAATACTGGTCTCCCAGGAGCCGCTCAAACGACAAACTCTTAGAATATTCACTCTTCTTGTACATAAGTCGGCATTGTGCTTTTTATATTCAATTCCGATGCGATTTCTGTGTTTCATTGTCAATGTGAAGGTCCAAGGGATACAGTAAACCTGCACTGGTGCATCGGAATCCAATACTGGTCTCCCAGGAGCCACTCAAAGCACAAACACTTAGAAGATTCACTCTTCTTGTACTTAAGTCGGTATTGTGCCTTTTATATTCAATTCCGATGCGATTTCTGTGTTTCACCGTCAATGTGAAGGTCCAAGGGATACAGTAAACATGCACTGGTGCATCGGAATCCAATGCTGGTCTCCCAGGAGCCGCTCAAAGCACAAACTCTTAGAAGATTCACTCTTCTTGTACTTAAGTCGGTCTTGTGCCTTTTATATTCAATTCCGATGCGATTTCTGTGTTTCATCGTCAATGTGAAGGTCCAAGGGATGCAGTAAACCTGCACTGGTGCATCGGAATCCAATACTGGTCTCCCAGGAGCCGCTCAAACCGCAAACTCATAGAAGATTCACTCTTCTTGTACATAAGTCGGCATTGTGCCTTTTATATTGAATTCCGATGCGATTTCTGTGTTTCATTGTCAATGTGAAGGTACAAGGGATACAGTAAACCTGCACTGGTGCAGCGGAATCTAATACTGGTCTCCCAGGAGCCGCTCAAACCACAAACTCTTAGAAGATTCACTTTTCTTGTACTAAAGTCGGCATTGTGCCTTTTATATTCAATTCCGATGCGACTTCTGTGTTTCATCGTCTATGTGAAGGTCCAAGGGATACAGTAAACCTGCACTGGTGCAACGGAATCTAATACTGGTCACCCAGGAGCCGCTCAAAGCACAAACTCTTAGAAGATTCACTCTTCTTGTACTTAAGTCGGCATTGTGCCTTTTATATTCAATTCCGATGCGATTTCTGTGTTTCATCGTCAATGTGAAGGTCCAAGGGATACAGTAAATCTGCACTGGTGCATCGGAATCTATAACTGGTCTCCCATGAGCCGCTCAAAGCACAAACTCTTAGAAGATTCACTCTTCTTGTACATAAGTCGGCATTGTGCCTTTTATATTCAATTCCGAAGCGGTTTCTGCGTTTCATCGTTAATGTGAAGGTCCAAGGGATACAGTAAACTTGCACTGGTGCATCGGAATCTAAAACTGGTCTCCCAGGAGCCGCTCAAAGCACAAACTCTTAGAAGATTCACTCTTCTTGTACTTAAGTCGGTATTGTGCCTTTTATATTCACTTCCGATGCGATTTCTGTGTATCATCGTCAATGTGAAGGTCCAAGGGATACAGTAAACCTGCACTGGTGCATCGGAATCCAATACTGGTCTCCCAGGAGCCGCTCAAACCACAAACTCTTAGAAGATTCACTCTTCTTGTACTTAAGTCGGCATTGTGCCTTTTATATTCAATTCCGATGCGATTTCTGTGTTTCATCGTCAATGTGAAGGTCCAAGGGATACAGTAAACCTGCACTGGTGCATCGGAATCTAATACTGGTCTCCCAGGAGCCGCTCAAAGGACAAACTCTTAGAAGATTCACTCTTCTTGTACTTAAGTCGGAAATGTGCCTTTTATATTCAATTCCGATGCGATTTCTGTCTTTCATCGTCAATGTGAAGGTCCAAGGGATACAGTAAACCTGCACTGGTGCATCGGAATCTAATACTGGTCTCCCAGGACCCGCACAAATCACAACATCTTAGAAGATTCACTCTTCTTGTACTTAAGTCGGCATTGTGCCTTTTATTTACAATTCCGATGCGACTTCTGTGTTTCATCGTCTATGTGAAGGTCCAAGGGAAACAGTAAACCTGCACTGGTGCATCGGAATCTAAAACTGGTCTCCCATGAGCCGCTCAAAGCACAAACTCTTAGAAGATTCACTCTTCTTGTACATAAGTCGGCATTGTGCCTTTTATATTCAATTCCGATGCGATTTCTGTGTTTCAACGTAAATGTGAAGGTCCAAGGGATACAGTAAACCTGCACTGGTGCAGCGGAATCTAATACTGGTCTCCCAGGAGCCGCTCAAACCACAAACTCTTAGAAGATTCACTCTTCTTGTACTTAAGTCGGCATTGTGCCTTTTATATTCAATTCCGATGCGATTTCTGTGTATCATCGTCAATGTGAATTTCCAAGGGATACAGTAAACCTGCACTGGTGCATCGGAATCCAATACTGGTCTCCCAGGAGCCGCTCAAACCACAAACTCCTAGAAGATTCACTCTTCTTGTACTTAAGTCGGCATTGTGCCTTTTATATTCAATTCCGATGCGATTTCTGTGTTTCATCGTCAATGTGAAGGTCCAAGGGATACAGTAAACCTGCACTGGTGCATCGGAATCTAATACTGGTCTCCCAGGAGCCGCTCAAAGGACAAACTCTTAGAAGATTCACTCTTCTTGTACTTAAGTCGGAATTGTGCCTTTTATATTCAATTCCGATGCGATTTCTGTGATTCATCGTCAATGTGAAGGTCCAAGGGATACAATAAACCTGCACTGGTGCATCGGAATCTAATACTGGTCTCCCAGGACCCGTACAAATCACAAAATCTTAGAAGATTCACTCTTCTTGTACTTAAGTCGGCATTGTGCCTTTTATATACAATTCCGATGCGACTTCTGTGTTTCATCGTCTATGTGAAGGTCCAAGGGAAACAGTAAACCTGCACTGGTGCATCGGAATCTAAAACTGGTCTCCCATGAGCCGCTCAAAGCACAAACTCTTAGAAGATTCACTCTTCTTGTACATAAGTCGGCATTGTGCCTTTTATATTCAATTCCGATGCGATTTCTGTGTTTCAACGTAAATGTGAAGGTCCAAGGGATACAGTAAACCTGCACTGGTGCAGCGGAATCTAATACTGGTCTCCCAGGAGCCGCTCAAACCACAAACTCTTAGAAGATTCACTCTTCTTGTACTTAAGTCGGCATTGTGCCTTTTATATTCAATTCCGATGCGACTCCTGTGTTTCATCGTCTATGTGAAGGTCCAAGGGATACAGTAAACCTGCACTGGTGCATCGGAATCCAATACTGGTCTCCCAGGAGCCGCTCAAAGCACAAACTCTTAGAAGATTCGCTCGTCGTATACTTAAGTCTGCATTGTGCCTTTTATATTCAATTCCGATGCGATTTCTGTGTTTCTTCGTCAATGTGAAGGTCCGAGGGATACAGTAAACCTGCACTGGTGCATCGGAATCCAATGCTGGTCTCCGAGGAGCCGCTCAAAGCACAAACTCTTAGAAGATTCACTCTTCTTGTACATAAGTCGGTATTGTGCCTTTTATATTCAATTCCGATGCGATTTCTGTGTTTTATCGTCAATGTGAAGGTCCAAGGGATACAGTAAACCTGCACTGGTGCATCGGAATCCAATACTGGCCTCCCAGGAGCCGCTCAAAGCACAAACTCTTAGAAGGTTCACTCTTCTTGTACATAAGTCGGCATTGTGCCTTTTATATTCAATTCCGATGCGATTTCTGTGTTTCATTGTCAATGTGAAGGTCCAAGGGATACAGTAAACCTGCACTGGTGCATCGGAATCCAATACTGGTCTCCCAGGAGCCACTCAAAGCACAAACACTAAGAAGATTCACTCTTCTTGTACTTAAGTCGGTATTGTGCCTTTTATATTCAATTCCGATGCGACTCCTGTGTTTCATCGTCTATGTGAAGGTCCAAGGGATACAGTAAACCTGCACTGGTGCATCGGAATCAAATACTGGTCTCCCAGGAGCCGCTCAAACGACAAACTCTTAGAATATTCACTCTTCTTGTACATAAGTCGGCATTGTGCTTTTTATATTCAATTCCGATGCGATTTCTGTGTTTCATTGTCAATGTGAAGGTCCAAGGGATACAGTAAACCTGCACTGGTGCATCGGAATCCAATACTGGTCTCCCAGGAGCCACTCAAAGCACAAACACTTAGAAGATTCACTCTTCTTGTACTTAAGTCGGTATTGTGCCTTTTATATTCAATTCCGATGCGATTTCTGTGTTTCACCGTCAATGTGAAGGTCCAAGGGATACAGTAAACATGCACTGGTGCATCGGAATCCAATGCTGGTCTCCCAGGAGCCGCTCAAAGCACAAACTCTTAGAAGATTCACTCTTCTTGTACTTAAGTCGGTCTTGTGCCTTTTATATTCAATTCCGATGCGATTTCTGTGTTTCATCGTCAATGTGAAGGTCCAAGGGATGCAGTAAACCTGCACTGGTGCATCGGAATCCAATACTGGTCTCCCAGGAGCCGCTCAAACCGCAAACTCATAGAAGATTCACTCTTCTTGTACATAAGTCGGCATTGTGCCTTTTATATTGAATTCCGATGCGATTTCTGTGTTTCATTGTCAATGTGAAGGTACAAGGGATACAGTAAACCTGCACTGGTGCAGCGGAATCTAATACTGGTCTCCCAGGAGCCGCTCAAACCACAAACTCTTAGAAGATTCACTTTTCTTGTACTAAAGTCGGCATTGTGCCTTTTATATTCAATTCCGATGCGACTTCTGTGTTTCATCGTCTATGTGAAGGTCCAAGGGATACAGTAAACCTGCACTGGTGCAACGGAATCTAATACTGGTCACCCAGGAGCCGCTCAAAGCACAAACTCTTAGAAGATTCACTCTTCTTGTACTTAAGTCGGCATTGTGCCTTTTATATTCAATTCCGATGCGATTTCTGTGTTTCATCGTCAATGTGAAGGTCCAAGGGATACAGTAAATCTGCACTGGTGCATCGGAATCTATAACTGGTCTCCCATGAGCCGCTCAAAGCACAAACTCTTAGAAGATTCACTCTTCTTGTACATAAGTCGGCATTGTGCCTTTTATATTCAATTCCGAAGCGGTTTCTGCGTTTCATCGTTAATGTGAAGGTCCAAGGGATACAGTAAACTTGCACTGGTGCATCGGAATCTAAAACTGGTCTCCCAGGAGCCGCTCAAAGCACAAACTCTTAGAAGATTCACTCTTCTTGTACTTAAGTCGGTATTGTGCCTTTTATATTCACTTCCGATGCGATTTCTGTGTATCATCGTCAATGTGAAGGTCCAAGGGATACAGTAAACCTGCACTGGTGCATCGGAATCCAATACTGGTCTCCCAGGAGCCGCTCAAACCACAAACTCTTAGAAGATTCACTCTTCTTGTACTTAAGTCGGCATTGTGCCTTTTATATTCAATTCCGATGCGATTTCTGTGTTTCATCGTCAATGTGAAGGTCCAAGGGATACAGTAAACCTGCACTGGTGCATCGGAATCTAATACTGGTCTCCCAGGAGCCGCTCAAAGGACAAACTCTTAGAAGATTCACTCTTCTTGTACTTAAGTCGGAAATGTGCCTTTTATATTCAATTCCGATGCGATTTCTGTCTTTCATCGTCAATGTGAAGGTCCAAGGGATACAGTAAACCTGCACTGGTGCATCGGAATCTAATACTGGTCTCCCAGGACCCGCACAAATCACAACATCTTAGAAGATTCACTCTTCTTGTACTTAAGTCGGCATTGTGCCTTTTATTTACAATTCCGATGCGACTTCTGTGTTTCATCGTCTATGTGAAGGTCCAAGGGAAACAGTAAACCTGCACTGGTGCATCGGAATCTAAAACTGGTCTCCCATGAGCCGCTCAAAGCACAAACTCTTAGAAGATTCACTCTTCTTGTACATAAGTCGGCATTGTGCCTTTTATATTCAATTCCGATGCGATTTCTGTGTTTCAACGTAAATGTGAAGGTCCAAGGGATACAGTAAACCTGCACTGGTGCAGCGGAATCTAATACTGGTCTCCCAGGAGCCGCTCAAACCACAAACTCTTAGAAGATTCACTCTTCTTGTACTTAAGTCGGCATTGTGCCTTTTATATTCAATTCCGATGCGACTCCTGTGTTTCATCGTCTATGTGAAGGTCCAAGGGATACAGTAAACCTGCACTGGTGCATCGGAATCCAATACTGGTCTCCCAGGAGCCGCTCAAAGCACAAACTCTTAGAAGATTCGCTCGTCGTATACTTAAGTCTGCATTGTGCCTTTTATATTCAATTCCGATGCGATTTCTGTGTTTCTTCGTCAATGTGAAGGTCCAAGGGATACAGTAAACCTGCACTGGTGCATCGGAATCCAATACTGGTCTCCCAGGAGCCACTCAAAGCACAAACACTTAGAAGATTCACTCTTCTTGTACTTAAGTCGGTATTGTGCCTTTTATATTCAATTCCGATGCGACTCCTGTGTTTCATCGTCTATGTGAAGGTCCAAGGGATACAGTAAACCTGCACTGGTGCATCGGAATCCAATACTGGTCTCCCAGGAGCCGCTCAAACGACAAACTCTTAGAATATTCACTCTTCCTGTTCATAAGTCGGCATTGTGCCTTTTATATTCAATTCCGATGCGATTTCTGTGTTACATCGTCAATGTGAAGGTCCAAGGGATACAGTAAACCTGCACTGGTGCAGCTGAATCTAATACTGGTCTCCCATGAGCCGCTCAAACCACAAACTCTTAGAAGATTCACTCTTCTTGTACATAAGTCGGCATTGTGCCTTTTATATTCAATTCCGATGCGATTTCTGTGTTTCAACGTAAATGTGAAGGTCCAAGGGATACAGTAAACCTGCACTGGTGCAGCGGAATCTAATACTGGTCTCCCAGGAGCCGCTCAAACCACAAACTCTTAGAAGATTCACTCTTCTTGTACATAAGTCGGCATTGTGCCTTTTATATTGAATTCCGATGCGATTTCTGTGTTTCATTGTCAATGTGAAGGTCCAAGGGATACAGTAAACCTGCACTGGTGCAGCGGAATCTAATACTGGTCTCCCAGGAGCCGCTCAAACCACAAACTCTTAGAAGATTCACTTTTCTTGTACTAAAGTCGGCAATGATCCTTTTATATTCAATTCCGATGCGACTTCTGTGTTTCATCGTCCATGTGAAGGTCCAAGGGATACAGTAAACCTGCACTGGTGCATCGGAATCTAATACTGGTCACCCAGGAGCCGCTCAAAGCACAAACTCTTAGAAGATTCACTCTTCTTGTACTTAAGTCGGCATTGTGCCTTTGATATTCAATTCCGATGCGACTTCTGTGTTTCATCGTCAATGTGAAGGTCCAAGGGATACAGTAAATCTGCACTGGTGCATCGGAATCTATAACTGGTCTCCCATGAGCCGCTCAAAGCACAAACTCTTAGGAGATTCACTCTTCTTGTACATAAGTCGGCATTGTGCCTTTTATATTCAGTTCCGAAGCGGTTTCTGCGTTTCATCGTCAATGTGAAGGTCCAAGGGATACAGTAAACTTGAACTGGTGCATCGGAATCTAAAACTGGTCTCCCAGGAGCCGCTCAAAGCACAATCTCTTAGAAGATTCACTCTTCTTGTACTTAAGTCGTTATTGTGCCTTTTATATTCACTTCCGATGCGATTTCTGTGTATCATCGTCAATGTGAAGGTCCAAGGGATACAGTAAACCTGCACTGGTGCATCGGAATCCAATACTGGTCTCCCAGGAGCCGCTCAAACCACAAACTCTTAGAAGATTCACTCTTCTTGTACTTAAGTCGGCATTGTGCCTTTTATATTCAATTCCGATGCGATTTCTGTGTTTCATCGTCAATGTGAAGGTCCAAGGGATACAGTAAACCTGCACTGGTGCATCGGAATCTAATACTGGTCTCCCAGGAGCCGCTCAAAGGACAAACTCTTAGAAGATTCTCTCTTCTTGTACTTAAGTCGGAATTGTGCCTTTTATATTCAATTCCGATGCGATTTCTGTGTTTCATCGTCAATGTGAAGGTCCAAGGGATACAGTAAACCTGCACTGGTGCATCGGAATCTAATACTGGTCACACAGGACCCGCACAAATCACTAAATCTTAGAAGATTCACTCTTCTTGTACTTAAGACGGCATTGTGCCTTTTATATACAATTCCGATGCGACTTCTGTGTTTCATCGTCTATGTGAAGGTCCAAGGGAAACAGTAAACCTGCACTGGTGCATCGGAATCTAAAACTGGTCTCCCATGAGCCGCTCAAAGCACAAACTCTTAGAAGATTCACTCTTCTTGTACATAAGTCGGCATGGTGCCTTTTATATTCAATTCCGATGCGATTTCTGTGTTTCAACGTAAATGTGAAGGTCCAAGGGATACAGTAAACCTGCACTGGTGCAGCGGAATCTAATACTGGTCTCCCAGGAGCCGCTCAAACCACAAACTCTTAGAAGATTCACTCTTCTTGTACTTAAGTCGGCATTGTGCCTTTTATATTCAATTCCGATGCGACTCCTGTGTTTCATCGTCTATGTGAAGGTCCAAGGGATACAGTAAACCTGCACTGGTGCATCGGAATCCAATACTGGTCTCCCAGGAGCCGCTCAAAGCACAAACTCTTAGAAGATTCACTCGTCGTATACTTAAGTCTGCATTGTGCCTTTTATATTCAATTCCAATGCGATTTCTGTGTTTCTTCGTCAATGTGAAGGTCCAAGGGATACAGTAAACCTGCACTGGTGCATCGGAATCCAATGCTGTGCTCCGAGGAGCCGCTCAAAGCACAAACTCTTAGAAGATTCACTCTTCTTGTACTTATGTCGGTATTGTGCCTTTTATATTCAATTCCGATGCGATTTCTGTGTTTTATCGTCAATGTGAAGGTCCAAGGGATACAGTAAACCTGCACTGGTGCATCGGAATCCAATACTGGCCTCCCAGGAGCCGCTCAAAGCACAAACTCTTAGAAGGTTCACTCTTCTTGTACATAAGTCGGCATTGTGCCTTTTATATTCAATTCCGATGCGATTTCTGTGTTTCATTGTCAATGTGAAGGTCCAAGGGATACAGTAAACCTGCACTGGTGCATCGGAATCCAATACTGGTCTCCCAGGAGCCACTCAAAGCACAAACACTTAGAAGATTCACTCTTCTTGTACTTAAGACGGTATTGGGCCTTTTATATTCAATTCCGATGCGACTCCTGTGTTTCATCGTCTATGTGAAGGTCCAAGGGATACAGTAAACCTGCACTGGTGCATCGGAATCCAATACTGGTCTCCCAGGAGCCGCTCAAACCACAAACTCTTAGAAGATTCACTCTTCTTGTACATAAGTCGGCATTGTGCCTTTTATATTCAATTCCGATGCGATTTCTGTGTTACATCGTCAATGTGAAGGTCCAAGGGATACAGTAAACCTGCACTGGTGCAGCTGAATCTAATACTGGTCTCCCATGAGCCGCTCAAACCACAAACTCTTAGAAGATTCACTCTTCTTGTACATAAGTCGGCATTGTGCATTTTATATTCAATTCCGATGCGATTTCTGTGTTTCAACGTAAATGTGAAGGTCCAAGGGATACAGTAAACCTGCACTGGTGGAGCGGAATCTAATACTGGTCTCCCAGGAGCCGCTCAAACCACAAACTCTTAGAAGATTCACTCTTCTTGTACTTAAGTCGGCATTGTGCCTTTTATATTCAATTCCGATGCGACTCCTATGTTTCATCGTCTATGTGAAGGTCCAAGGGATACAGTAAACCTGCACTGGTGCATCGGAATCCGATACTGGTCTCCCAGGAGCCGCTCAAACCACAAACTCTTAGAAGATTCACTCTTCTTGTACTTAAGTCGGCATTGTGCCTTTTATATTCAATTCCGATGCGATTTCTGTGTTTCATCGTCAATGTGAAGGTCCAAGGGATACAGTAAACCTGCACTGGTGCATCGGAATCTAATACTGGTCTCCCAGGAGCCGCTCAAAGGACAAACTCTTAGAAGATTCACTCTTCTTGTACTTAAGTCGGAATTGTGCCTTTTATATTCAATTCCGATGCGATTTCTGTGTTTCATCGTCAATGTGAAGGTCCAAGGGATACAGTAAACCTGCACTTGTGCATCGGAATCCAATACTGGTCTCCCACGAGCCAGTCAAAGCACAAACTCTTAGAAGATTCACTCTTCTTGTACTTAAGTCTGCATTGTGCCTTTGATATTCAATTCCAATGCGATTTCTGTGTTTCATCGTCAATGTGAAGGTCCAAGGGATACAGTAAACCTGCACTGGTGCATCGGAATCCAATACTGGTCTCCCAGGTGCCGCTCAAAGCACAAACCCTTAGAAGATTCACTCTTCTTGTACATAAGTCGGCATTGTGCCTTTTATATTCAATTCCGATGCGATTTCTGTGTTTCATCTCAATGTGAAGGTCCAAGGGATACAGTAAACCTGCACTGGTGCATCGGAATCCAATACTGGTCTCCCAGGATCCGCTCAAAGCACAAACTCTTAGTAGATTCACTCTTCTTTTACTTATGTCCTCATTGTGCCTTTTATATTCAATTCCGATGCGATTTCTGTGTTTCATCGTCAATGTGATGGTCCAAGGGATACAGTAAACCTGCACTGGTGCAGCGGAATCTAATACTGGTCTCCCAGGAGCCGCTCAAAGCACAAACCCGTAGAAGATTCAGTCTTCTTGTACTTAAGTCGGCATTGTGCCTTTTATATTCAATTCCGATGCGATTTCTGTGTTTCATCGTCAATGTGAAGGTCCAAGGGATACAGTAAACCTGCACTGGTGCATCGGAATCCAGTACTGGTCTCCCAGGTGCCGCTCAAAGCACAAACCCTTAGAAGATTCACTCTTCTTGTACATAAGTCGGCATTGTGCCTTTTATATTCAATTCCGATGCGATTTCCGTGTTTCATCGTCAATGTGAAGGTCCAAGGGATACAGTAAACCTGCACTGGTGCATCGGAATCCAATACTGGTCTCCCAGGATCCGCTCAAAGCACAAACTCTTAGTAGATTCACTCTTCTTGTACTTAAGTCGGCATTGTGCCTTTTATATTGAATTGCGATGCGATTTCTGTGTTTCATCGTCAATGTGATGGTCCAAGGGATACAGTAAACCTGCACTGGTGCAGCGGAATCTAATACTGGTCTCCCAGGAGCCGCTCAAACCACAAACTCTTAGAAGATTCACTTTTCTTGTACTAAAGTCGGCATTGTGCCTTTTATATTCAATTCCGATGCGACTTCTGTGTTTCATCGTCTATGTGAAGGTCCAAGGGATACAGTAAACTTGCACTGGTGCATCGGAATCTAATACTGGTCACCCAGGAGCCGCTCAAAGCACAAACTCTTAGAAGATTCACTCTTCTTGTACTTAAGTCGGCATTGTGCCTTTTATATTCAATTCAGATGCGATTTCTGTGTTTCATCGTGAATGTGAAGGTCCAAGGGATACAGTAAACCTGCACGGGTGCATCGGAATCTAAAACTGGTCTCCCATGAGCCGCTCAAAGCACAAACTCTTAGAAGATTTACTCTTCTTGTACATAAGTCGGCATTGTGCCTTTTATATTCAATTCCTATGCGGTTTCTGTGTTTCATCGTCAATGTGAAGGTCCAAGGGATAGAGTAAACCTGCACTGGTGCATCGGAATCTAATACTGGTCTCCCAGGAGCCGCTCAAACCACAAACTCTTAGAAGATTCACTCTTCTTGTACTTAAGTCGGCATTGTGCCTTTTATATTCAATTCCGATGCGACTACTGTGTTTCATCGTCTATGTGAAGATCCAAGGGAAACAGTAAACCTGCAATGGTGCATCGGAATCTAAAACTGGTCTCCCATGAGCCGCTCAAAGCACAATCTCTTAGAAGATTCACTCTTCTTGTACATAAGTCGGCATTGTGCATTTTATATTCAATTCCGATGCGATTTCTGTGTTTCATCGTAAATGTGAAGGTCCAAGGGATACAGTAAACCTGCACTGGTGCAGCGGAATCTAATACTGGTCTCCCAGGAGCCGCTCAAACCACAAACTCTTAGAAGATTCACTCTTCTTGTACTTAAGTCGGCATTGTGCCTTTTATATTCAATTCCGATGCGACTCCTGTGTTTCATCGTCTATGTGTAGGTCCAAGGGATACAGTAAACCTGCACTGGTGCATCGGAATCTAATACTGGTCTCCCAGGAGCCGCTCAAACCACAAACTCTAAGAAGATTCACTCTTCTTGTACTTAAGTCGGCATTGTGCCCTTTATATTTAATTCCGATGCGATTTCTGTGTTTCATCGTCAATGTGAAGGTCCAAGGGATACAGTAAACCTGCACCGGTGCATCGGAATCCAATACTGGCCTCCCAGCAGCCGCTCAAATCACAAACTCTCAGAAGATTCACTCTTCTTGTACTTAAGTCGGCATTGTGCCTTTTATATTCAATTCCGATGCGATTTCTGTGTTTCATCGTCAATGTGAAGGTCCAAGGGATACAGTAAACCTGCACTGGTGCATCGGAATCTAATACTGGTCTCCCAGGAGCCGCTCAAAGCACAAACTCTTAGAAGATTCACTCTTCTTGTACGTAGGTCGGCATTGTGCCTTTTATATTCAATTCCGATGCGATTTCTGTGTTTCATCGTCAATGTGAAGGTCCAAGGGATACAGTAAACCTGCACTGGTGCATCGGAATCTAAAACTGGTCTCCCATGAGCCGCTCAAAGCACAAACTCTTAGAAGATTCACTCTTCTTGTACTTAAGTCGGTATTGTGCCTTTTATATTCACTTCCGATGCGATTTCTGTGTTTCATCGTCAATGTGAAGGTCCAAGGGATACAGTAAACCTGCACTGGTGCATCGGAATCCAATACTGGTCTCCCAGGAGCCAGTCAAAGCACAAACTCTTAGAAGATTCACTCTTCTTGTACTTAAGTCGGCATTGTGCCTTTGATATTCAATTCCGATGCGATTTCTGTGTTTCATCGTCAATGTGAAGGTCCAAGGGATACAGTAAACCTGCACTGGTGCATCGGAATCCAGTACTGGTCTCCCAGGTGCCGCTCAAAGCACAAACCCTTAGAAGATTCACTCTTCTTGTACATAAGTCGGCATTGTGCCTTTTATATTCAATTCCGATGCGATTTCCGTGTTTCATCGTCAATGTGAAGGTCCAAGGGATACAGTAAACCTGCACTGGTGCATCGGAATCCAATACTGGTCTCCCAGGATCCGCTCAAAGCATAAACTCTTAGTAGATTCACTCTTCTTGTACTTATGTCGGCATTGTGCCTTTTATATTCAATTCCGATGCGATTTCTGTGTTTCATCGTCAATGTGAAGGTCCAAGGGATATAGAAAACCTGCACTGGTGCATCGGAATCCAATACTGGTCTCCCAGGTGCCGCTCAAAGCACAAACCCTTAGAAGATTCACTCTTCTTGTACATAAGTCGGCATTGTGCCTTTTATATTCAATTCCGATGCGATTTCTGTGTTTCATCGTCAATGTGAAGGTCCAAGGGATAGAGTAAACCTGCACTGGTGCATCGGAATCCAATACTGGTCTCCCAGGATCCGCTCAAAGCACAAACTCTTAGAAGATTCACTCTTCTTGTACTTAAGTCGGCATTGTGCCTTTTGTATTCAATTCCGATGCGATTTCTGTGTTTCATCGTCAATGTGGAGGTCCAAGGGATACAGTAAACCTGCAATGGTGCATCGGAATCCAATACTGGTCACCCAAGAGCCGCTCAAATCACAAACTCTTAGAAGACTCACTCTTCTTGTACTTAAGTCGGCATTGTGCCTTTTATATTGAATTGCGATGCGATTTCTGTGTTTCATCGTCAATGTGATGGTCCAAGGGATACAGTAAACCTGCACTGGTGCAGCGGAATCTAATACTGGTCTCCCAGGAGCCGCTCAAACCACAAACTCTTAGAAGATTCACTTTTCTTGTACTAAAGTCGGCATTGTGCCTTTTATATTCAATTCCGATGCGACTTCTGTGTTTCATCGTCTATGTGAAGGTCCAAGGGATACAGTAAACTTGCACTGGTGCATCGGAATCTAATACTGGTCACCCAGGAGCCGCTCAAAGCACAAACTCTTAGAAGATTCACTCTTCGTGTACTTAAGTCGGCATTGTGCCTTTTATATTCAATTCAGATGCGATTTCTGTGTTTCATCGTCAATGTGAAGGTCCAAGGGATACAGTAAATCTGCACGGGTGCATCGGAATCTAAAACTGGTCTCCCATGAGCCACTCAAAGCACAAACTCTTAGAAGATTTACTCTTCTTGTACATAAGTCGGCATTGTGCATTTTATATTCAATTCCGATGCGATTTCTGTGTTTCATCGTAAATGTGAAGGTCCAAGGGATACAGTAAACC
Organism: Schistocerca nitens; assembly: GCF_023898315.1. NCBI lineage: Eukaryota > Metazoa > Arthropoda > Insecta > Orthoptera > Acrididae > Schistocerca > Schistocerca nitens. The sequence continues at coordinate 184,808,315 of NC_064625.1, forward strand.
TGCACTGGTGCAGCGGAATCTAATACTGGTCTCCCAGGAGCCGCTCAAACCACAAACTCTTAGAAGATTCACTCTTCATGTACTTAAGTCGGCATTGTGCCTTTTATATTCAATTCCGATGCGACTTCTGTGTTTCATCGTCTATGTGAAGGTCCAAGGGATACAGTAAACCTGCACTGGTGCATCAGAATCTAAAACTGGTCTCCAATGAGCCGCTCAAAGCACAAACTCTTAGAAGATTTACTTTTCTTGTACATAAGTCGGCATTGTGCCTTTTATATTCAATTCCGATGCGGTTTCTGTGTTTCATCGTAAATGTGAAGGTCCAAGGGATACAGTAAACCTGCACTGGTGCAGCGAAATCTAATACTGGTTTCCCACGAGCCGCTCAAACCACAAACTCTTAGAAGATTCACTCTTCTTGTACTTAAGTCGGCATTGTGGCTTTTATATTCAATTCCGATGCGACTTCTGTGTTTCATCGTCTATGTGAAGGTCCAAGGGAAACAGTAAACCTGCACTGGTGCATCGGAATCTAAAACTGGTCTCCCATGAGCCGCTCAAAGCACATACTCTTAGAAGATTCACTCTTCTTGTACATAAGTCGGCATTGTGCCTTTTATATTCAATTCCGATGCGATTTCTGTGTTTCATCGTAAATGTGAAGGTCCAAGGGATACAGTAAACCTGCACTGGTGCAGCGGAATCTAAAACTGGTCTCCCAGGAGCCACTCAAACCACAAACTCATAGAAGATTCACTCTTCTTGTACTTAAGTCGGCATTGTGCCTTTTATTTTCAATTCCGATGCGATTTATGTGTTTCATCGTCAATGTGGAGGTCCAAGGGATACAGTAAACCTGCACTGGTGCATCGGAATCTAATACTGGTCTCCCAGGAGCCGCTCAAAGCACAAACTGTTAGAAGACTCACTCTTCTTGTACTTAAGTTGGCATTGTGCCTTTAATATTCAATTGCGATGCGATTTCTGTGTTTCATCGTTAATGTGAAGGTCCAAGGGATACAGTAAACCTGCACTGGTGCATCGGAATCCAATACTGGCCTCCCAGCAGCCGCTCAAATCACAAACTCTCAGAAGATTCACTCTTCTTGTACTTAAGTCGGCATTGTGCCCTTTATATTTAATTCCGATGCGATTTCTGTGTTTCATCGTCAATGTGAAGGTCCAAGGGATACAGTAAACCTGCACTGGTGCAGCGGAATCTAATACTGGTCTCCCAGGAGCCGCTCAAACCACAAACTCTTACAAGATTCACTTTTCTTGTACTAAAGTCGGCATTGTGCCTTTTATATTCAATTCCGATGCAACTTCTGTGTTTCATCGTCTATGTGAAGGTCCAAGGGATACAGTAAACTTGCACTGGTGCATCGGAATCTAATACTGGTCACCCAGGAGCCGCTCAAAGCACAAACTCTTAGAAGATGCACTCTTCTTGTACTTAAGTCGGCATTGTGCCTTTTATATTCAATTCCGATGCGACTTCTGTGTTTCATCGTCTATGTGAAGATCCAAGGGAAACAGTAAACCTGCACTGGTGCATCGGAATCTAAAACTGGTCTCCCATGAGCCGCTCAAAGCACAATCTCTTAGAAGATTCACTCTTCTTGTACATAAGTCGGCATTGTGCCTTTTATATTCAATTCCGATGCGATTTCTGTGTTTCATCGTTAATGTGAAGGTCCAAGGGATACAGTAAACTTGCACTGGTGCAGCGGAATCTAATACTGGTCTCCCAGGATCCCCGCAAACCACAAACTCTTAGAGGATTCAATCTTCTTGTACTTAAGTCGGCATTGTGCCTTTTATATTCAATTCCGATGCGACTTCTGTGTTTCATCGTCCAAGTGAAAGTCCAAGGGAAACAGTAAACCTGCACTGGTGCATCGGAATCTAAAACTGCTCTCCCATGAGCCGCTCAAAGCACAATCTCTTAGAAGATTCACTCTTCTTGTACTTAAGTCTGCATTGTGCCTTTTATATTCAATTCCGATGCGACTCCTGTGTTTCATCGTCTATGTGTAGGTCCAAGGGATACAGTAAACCTGCACTGGTGCATCGGAATCTAATACTGGTCTCCCAGGAGCCGCTCAAACCACAAACTCTAAGAAGATTCACTCTTCTTGTACTTAAGTCGGCATTGTGCCTTTTATATTCAATTCCGATGCGATTTATGTGTTTCATCGTCAATGTGGAGGTCCAAGGGATACAGTAAACCTGCACTGGTGCATCGGAATCTAATACTGGTCTCCCAGGAGCCATCAAAGCACAAACTGTTAGAAGACTCACTCTTCTTATACTTAAGTTGGCATTGTGCCTTTAATATGCAATTGCGATGCGATTTCTGTGTTTCATCGTTAATGTGAAGGTCCAAGGGATACAGTAAACCTGCACTGGTGCATCGGAATCCAATACTGGCCTCCCAGCAGCCGCTCAAATCACAAACTCTCAGAAGATTCACTCTTCTTGTACTTAAGTCGGCATTGTGCCCTTTATATTTAATTCCGATGCGATATCTGTGTTTCATCGTCAATGTGAAGGTCCAAGGGATACAGTAAACCTGCACTGGTGCATCGGAATCCAATACTGGCCTCCCAGCAGCCGCTCAAATCACAAACTCTCAGAAGATTCACTCTTCTTGTACTTAAGTCGGCATTGTGCCTTTTATATTCAATTCCGATGCGATTTCTGTGTTTCATCGTCAATGTGAAGGTCCAAGGGATACAGTAAACCTGCACTGGTGCATCGGAATCTAATACTGGTCTCCCAGGAGCCGCTCAAAGCACAAACTCTTAGAAGATTCAAACTTCTTGTACTTAGGTCGGCATTGTGCCTTTTATATTCAATTCCGATGCGATTTCTGTGTTTCATCGTCAATGTGAAGGTCCAAGGGATACAGTAAACCTGCACTGGTGCATCGGAATCTAAAACTGGTCTCCCATGAGCCGCTCAAAGCACAAACTCTTAGAAGATTCACTCTTCTTGTACTTAAGTCGGTATTGTGCCTTTTATATTCACTTCCGATGCGATTTCTGTGTTTCATCGTCAATGTGAAGGTACAAGGGATACAGTAAACCTGCACTGGTGCATCGGAATCCAATACTGGTCTCCCAGGAGCCAGTCAAAGCACAAACTCTTAGAAGATTCACTCTTCTTGTACTTAAGTCGGCATTGTGCCTTTGATATTCAATTCCGATGCGATTTCTGTGTTTCATCGTCAATGTGAAGGTCCAAGGGATACAGTAAACCTGCACTGGTGCATCGGAATCCAGTACTGGTCTCCCAGGTGCCGCTCAAAGCACAAACCCTTAGAAGATTCACTCTTCTTGTACATAAGTCGGCATTGTGCCTTTTATATTCAATTCCGATGCGATTTCCGTGTTTCATCGTCAATGTGAAGGTCCAAGGGATACAGTAAACCTGCACTGGTGCATCGGAATCCAATACTGGTCTCCCAGGATCCGCTCAAAGCATAAACTCTTAGTAGATTCACTCTTCTTGTACTTATGTCGGCATTGTGCCTTTTATATTCAATTCCGATGCGATTTCTGTGTTTCATCGTCAATGTGAAGGTCCAAGGGATATAGAAAAAATGCACTGGTGCATCGGAATCCAATACTGGTCTCCCAGGTGCCGCTCAAAGCACAAACCCTTAGAAGATTCACTCTTCTTGTACATAAGTCGGCATTGTGCCTTTTATATTCAATTCCGATGCGATTTCTGTGTTTCATCGTCAATGTGAAGGTCCAAGGGATACAGTAAACCTGCACTGGTGCATCGGAATCCAATACTGGTCTCCCAGGATCCGCTCAAAGCACAAACTCTTAGAAGATTCACTCTTCTTGTACTTAAGTCGGCATTGTGCCTTTTGTATTCAATTCCGATGCGATTTCTGTGTTTCATCGTCAATGTGGAGGTCCAAGGGATACAGTAAACCTGCAATGGTGCATCGGAATCCAATACTGGTCTCCCAAGAGCCGCTCAAATCACAAACTCTTAGAAGACTCACTCTTCTTGTACTTAAGTCGGCATTGTGCCTTTTATATTGAATTGCGATGCGATTTCTGTGTTTCATCGTCAATGTGATGGTCCAAGGGATACAGTAAACCTGCACTGGTGCAGCGGAATCTAATACTGGTCTCCCAGGAGCCGCTCAAACCACAAACTCTTAGAAGATTCACTTTTCTTGTACTAAAGTCGGCATTGTGCCTTTTATATTCAATTCCGATGCGACTTCTGTGTTTCATCGTCTATGTGAAGGTCCAAGGGATACAGTAAACTTGCACTGGTGCATCGGAATCTAATACTGGTCACCCAGGAGCCGCTCAAAGCACAAACTCTTAGAAGATTCACTCTTCTTGTACTTAAGTCGGCATTGTGCCTTTTATATTCAATTCAGATGCGATTTCTGTGTTTCATCGTCAATGTGAAGGTCCAAGGGATACAGTAAACCTGCACGGGTGCATCGGAATCTAAAACTGGTCTCCCATGAGCCGCTCAAAGCACAAACTCTTAGAAGATTTACTCTTCTTGTACATAAGTCGGCATTGTGCCTTTTATATTCAATTCCGATGCGGTTTCTGTGTTTCATCGTCAATGTGAAGGTCCAAGGGATAGAGTAAACCTGCACTGGTGCATCGGAATCTAATACTGGTCTCCCAGGAGCCGCTCAAACCACAAACTCTTAGAAGATTCACTCTTCTTGTACTTAAGTCGGCATTGTGCCTTTTATATTCAATTCCGATGCGACTACTGTGTTTCATCGTCTATGTGAAGATCCAAGGGAAACAGTAAACCTGCAATGGTGCATCGGAATCTAAAACTGGCCTCCCATGAGCCGCTCAAGCACAATCTCTTAGAAGATTCACTCTTCTTGTACATAAGTCGGCATTGTGCATTTTATATTCAATTCCGATGCGATTTCTGTGTTTCATCGTAAATGTGAAGGTCCAAGGGATACAGTAAACCTGCACTGGTGCAGCGGAATCTAATACTGGTCTCCCAGGAGCCGCTCAAACCACAAACTCTTAGAAGATTCACTCTTCTTGTACTTAAGTCGGCATTGTGCCTTTTATATTCAATTCCGATGCGACTCCTGTGTTTCATCGTCTATGTGTAGGTCCAAGGGATACAGTAAACCTGCACTGGTGCATCGGAATCTAATACTGGTCTCCCAGGAGCCGCTCAAACCACAAACTCTAAGAAGATTCACTCTTCTTGTACTTAAGTCGGCATTGTGCCTTTTATATTCAATTCCGATGCGACTTCTGTGTTTCATCGTCTATGTGAAGGTCCAAGGGATACAGTAAACCTGCACTGGTGCATCAGAATCTAAAACTGGTCTCCCATGAGCCGCTCAAAGCACAAACTCTTAGAAGATTTACTTTTCTTGTACATAAGTCGGCATTGTGCCTTTTATATTCAATTCCGATGCGGTTTCTGTGTTTCATCGTAAATGTGAATGTCCAAGGGATACAGTAAACCTGCACTGGTGCAGCGGAATCTAATACTGGTCTCCCACGAGCCGCTCAAACCACAAACTCTTAGAAGATTCACTCTTCTTGTACTTAAGTCGGCATTGTGGCTTTTATATTCAATTCCGATGCGACTTCTGTGTTTCATCGTCTATGTGAAGGTCCAAGGGAAACAGTAAACCTGCACTGGTGCATCGGAATCTAAAACTGGTCTCCCATGAGCCGCTCAAAGCACATACTCTTAGAAGATTCACTCTTCTTGTACATAAGTCGGCATTGTGCCTTTTATATTCAATTCCGATGCGATTTCTGTGTTTCATCGTAAATGTGAAGGTCCAAGGGATACAGTAAACCTGCACTGGTGCAGCGGAATCTAAAACTGGTCTCCCAGGAGCCGCTCAAACCACAAACTCATAGAAGATTCACTCTTCTTGTACTTAAGTCGGCATTGTGCCTTTTATTTTCAATTCCGATGCGATTTATGTGTTTCATCGTCAATGTGGAGGTCCAAGGGATACAGTAAACCTGCACTGGTGCATCGGAATCTAATACTGGTCTCCCAGGAGCCGCTCAAAGCACAAACTGTTAGAAGACTCACTCTTCTTGTACTTAAGTTGGCATTGTGCCTTTAATATTCAATTGCGATGCGATTTCTGTGTTTCATCGTTAATGTGAAGGTCCAAGGGATACAGTAAACCTGCACTGGTGCATCGGAATCCAATACTGGCCTCCCAGCAGCCGCTCAAATCACAAACTCTCAGAAGATTCACTCTTCTTGTACTTAAGTCGGCATTGTGCCCTTTATATTTAATTCCGATGCGATTTCTGTGTTTCATCGTCAATGTGAAGGTCCAAGGGATACAGTAAACCTGCACTGGTGCATCGGAATCTAATACTGGTCACCCAGGAGCCGCTCAAAGCACAAACTCTTAGAAGATGCACTCTTCTTGTACTTAAGTCGGCATTGTGCCTTTTATATTCAATTCCGATGCGACTTCTGTGTTTCATCGTCTATGTGAAGATCCAAGGGAAACAGTAAACCTGCACTGGTGCATCGGAATCTAAAACTGGTCTCCCATGAGCCGCTCAAAGCACAATCTCTTAGAAGATTCACTCTTCTTGTACATAAGTCGGCATTGTGCCTTTTATATTCAATTCCGATGCTATTTCTGTGTTTCATCGTTAATGTGAAGGTCCAAGGGATACAGTAAACCTGCACTGGTGCAGCGGAATCTAATACTGGTCTCCCAGGATCCCCGCAAACCACAAACTCTAAGAAGATTCACTCTTCTTGTACTTAAGTCGGCATTGTGCCTTTTATATTCAATTCCGATGCGACTTCTGTGTTTCATCGTCCAAGTGAAAGTCCAAGGGAAACAGTAAACCTGCACTGGTGCATCGGAATCTAAAACTGGTCTCCCAATAGCCGCTCAAAGCACAAACTCTTAGAAGATTCACTCTTCTTGTACATAAGTCGGCATTGTGCCTTTTATATTCAATTCCTATGCGATTTCTGTGTTTCATCGTAAATGTGAAGGTCCAAGGGATACAGTAAACCTGCACTGGTGCAGCGGAATCTAAAACTGGTCTCCCATGAGCCGCTCAAAGCACAAACTCTTAGAAGATTTACTTTTCTTGTACATAAGTCGGCATTGTGCCTTTTATATTCACTTCCGATGCGGTTTCTGTGTTTCATCGTAAATGTGAATGTCCAAGGGATACAGTAAACCTGCACTGGTGCAGCGGAATCTAATACTGGTCTCCCACGAGCCGCTCAAACCACAAACTCTTAGAAGATTCACTCTTCTTGTACTGAAGTCGGCATTGTGGCTTTTATATTCAATTCCGATGCGACTTCTGTGTTTCATCGTCTATGTGAAGGTCCAAGGGAAACAGTAAACCTGCACTGGTGCATCGGAATCTAAAACTGGTCTCCCATGAGCCGCTCAAAGCACATACTCTTAGAAGATTCACTCTTCTTGTACATAAGTCGGCATTGTGCCTTTTATATTCAATTCCGATGCGATTTCTGTGTTTCATCGTAAATGTGAAGGTCCAAGGGATACAGTAAACCTGCACTGTTGCAGCGGAATCTAAAACTGGTCTCCCAGGAGCCGCTCAAACCACAAACTCATAGAAGATTCACTCTTCTTGTACTTAAGTCGGCATTGTGCCTTTTATTTTCAATTCCGATGCGATTTATGTGTTTCATCGTCAATGTGGAGGTCCAAGGGATACAGTAAACCTGCACTGGTGCATCGGAATCTAATACTGGTCTCCCAGGAGCCGCTCAAAGCACAAACTGTTAGAAGACTCACTCTTCTTGTACTTAAGTTGGCATTGTGCCTTTAATATTCAATTGCGATGCGATTTCTGTGTTTCATCGTTAATGTGAAGGTCCAAGGGATACAGTAAACCTGCACTGGTGCATCGGAATCCAATACTGGCCTCCCAGCAGCCGCTCAAATCACAAACTCTCAGAAGATTCACTCTTCTTGTACTTAAGTCGGCATTGTGCCCTTTATATTTAATTCCGATGCGATTTCTGTGTTTCATCGTCAATGTGAAGGTCCAAGGGATACAGTAAACCTGCACTGGTGCAGCGGAATCTAATACTGGTCTCCCAGGAGCCGCTCAAACCACAAACTCTTACAAGATTCACTTTTCTTGTACTAAAGTCGGCATTGTGCCTTTTATATTCAATTCCGATGCAACTTCTGTGTTTCATCGTCTATGTGAAGGTCCAAGGGATACAGTAAACTTGCACTGGTGCATCGGAATCTAATACTGGTCACCCAGGAGCCGCTCAAAGCACAAACTCTTAGAAGATGCACTCTTCTTGTACTTAAGTCGGCATTGTGCCTTTTATATTCAATTCCGATGCGACTTCTGTGTTTCATCGTCTATGTGAAGATCCAAGGGAAACAGTAAACCTGCACTGGTGCATCGGAATCTAAAACTGGTCTCCCATGGGCCGCTCAAAGCACAATCTCTTAGAAGATTCACTCTTCTTGTACATAAGTCGGCATTGTGCCTTTTATATTCAATTCCGATGCGATTTCTGTGTTTCATCGTTAATGTGAAGGTCCAAGGGATACAGTAAACCTGCACTGGTGCAGCGGAATCTAATACTGGTCTCCCAGGATCCCCGCAAACCACAAACTCTTAGAAGATTCACTCTTCTTGTACTTAAGTCGGCATTGTGCCTTTTATATTCAATTCCGATGCGACTTCTGTGTTTCATCGTCCAAGTGAAAGTCCAAGGGAAACAGTAAACCTGCACTGGTGCATCGGAATCTAAAACTGGTCTCCCATGAGCCGCTCAAAGCACAAACTCTTAGAAGATTCACTCTTCTTGTACATAAGTCGGCATTGTGCCTTTTATATTCAATTCCAATGCGATTTCTGTGTTTCATCGTAAATGTGAAGGTCCAAGGGATACAGTAAACCTGCACTGGTGCAGCGGAATCTAATACTGGTCTCCCAGGAGCCGCTCAAACCACAAACGCTTAGAAGATTCACTCTTCTTGTACTTAAGTCGGCATTGTGCCTTTTATATTCAATTCCGATGCGACTTCTGTGTTTCATCGTCTATGTGAAGGTCCAAGGGAAACAGTAAACCTGCACTGGTGCATCGGAATCTAAAACTGGTCTCCCATGAGCCGCTCAAACCACAAACTCTTAGAAGATTCACTCTTCTTGTACATAAGTCGGCATTGTGCCTTTTATATTCAATTCCGATGCGATTTCTGTGTTTCATCGTAAATGTGAAGGTCCAAGGGATACAGTAAACCTGCACTGGTGCATCGGAATCCAATAGTCGTCTCCCAGGAGCCGCTCAAACCACAAACTCTTAGAAGATTCACTCTTCTTGTACATAAGTCGGCATTGTGCCTTTTATATTCAATTCCGATGCGATTTCTGTGTTTCATCGTCAATGTGAAGGTCCAAGGGATACAGTAAACCTGCACTGGTGCAGCTGAATCTAATACTGGTCTCCCAGGAGCCGCTCAAACCACAAACACTTAGAAGATTCACTCTTCTTGTACATAAGTCGGCATTGTGCCTTTTATATTCAATTCCGATGCGATTTCTGTGTTTCAACGTAAATGTGAAGGTCCAAGGGATACAGTTAACCTGCACTGGTGCAGCGGAATCTAATACTGGTCTCCCAGGAGCCGCTCAGACCACAAACTCTTAGAAGATTCACTCTCCTTGTACATAAGTCGGCATTGTGCCTTTTATATTCAATTCCGATGCGATTTCTGTGTTTCAACGTAAATGTGAAGGTCCAAGGGATACAGTAAACCTGCACTGGTGCATCGGAATCCAATACTCGTCTCCCAGGAGCCGCTCAAACCACAAACTCTTAGAAGATTCACTCTTCTTGTACATAAGTCGGCATTGTGCCTTTTATATTCAATTCCAATGCGATTTCTGTGTTTCATCGTAAATGTGAAGGTCCAACGGATACAGTAAACCTGCACTGGTGCAGCGGAATCTAATACTGGTCTCCCAGGAGCCGCTCAAACCACAAACGCTTAGAAGATTCACTCTTCTTGTACTTAAGTCGGCATTGTGCCTTTTATATTCAATTCCGATGCGACTTCTGTGTTTCATCGTCTATGTGACGGTCCAAGGGAAACAGTAAACCTGCACTGGTGCATCGGAATCTAAAACTGGTCTCCCATGAGCCGCTCAAAGCACAAACTCTTAGAAGATTCACTCTTCTTGTACTTAAGTCGGCATTGTGCCTTTTATATTCAATTCCGATGCGACTCCTGTGTTTCATCGTCTATGTGTAGGTCCAAGGGATACAGTAAACCTGCACTGGTGCATCGGAATCTAATACTGGTCTCCCAGGAGCCGCTCAAACCACAAACCCTAAGAAGATTCACTCTTCTTGTACTTAAGTCGGCATTGTGCCTTTTATATTCAATTCCGATGCGACTTCTGTGTTTCATCGTCTATGTGAAGGTCCAAGGGATACAGTAAACCTGCACTGGTGCATCAGAATCTAAAACTGGTCTCCCATGAGCCGCTCAAAGCACAAACTCTTACAAGATTTACTTTTCTTGTACATAAGTCGGCATTGTGCCTTTTATATTCAATTCCGATGCGGTTTCTGTGTTTCATCGTAAATGTGAAGGTCCAAGGGATACAGTAAACCTGCACTGGTGCAGTGGAATCTAATACTGGTCTCCCACGACCCGCTCAAACCACAAACTCTTAGAAGAATCACTCTTCTTGTACTTAAGTCGGCATTGTGGCTTTTATATTCAATTCCGATGCGACTTCTGTGTTTCATCGTCTATGTGAAGGTCCAAGGGAAACAGTAAACCTGCACTGGTGCATCGGAATCTAAAACTGGTCTCCCATGAGCCGCTCAAAGCACATACTCTTAGAAGATTCACTCTTCTTGTACATAAGTCGGCATTGTGCCTTTTATATTCAATTCCGATGCGATTTCTGTGTTTCATCGTAAATGTGAAGGTCCAAGGCATACAGTAAACCTGCACTGGTGCAGCGGAATCTAAAACTGGTCTCCCAGGAGCCGCTCAAACCACAAACTCATAGAAGATTCACTCTTCTTGTACTTAAGTCGGCATTGTGCCTTTTATATTCAATTCCGATGCGATTTATGTGTTTCATCGTCAATGTGGAGGTCCAAGGGATACAGTAAACCTGCACTGGTGCATCGGAATCTAATACTGGTCTCCCAGGAGCCGCTCAAAGCACAAACTGTTAGAAGACTCACTCTTCTTGTACTTAAGTTGGCATTGTGCCTTTAATATGCAATTGCGATGCGATTTCTGTATTTCATCGTTAATGTGAAGTTCCAAGGGATACAGTAAACCTGCACTGGTGCATCGGAATCCAATACTGGCCTCCCAGCAGCCGCTCAAATCACAAACTCTCAGAAGATTCACTCTTCTTGTACTTAAGTCGGCATTGCGCCCTTTATATTTAATTCCGATGCGATTTCTGTGTTTCATCGTCAATGTGAAGGTCCAAGGGATACAGTAAACCTGCACTGGTGCATCGGAATCTAATACTGGTCTCCCAGGAGCCGCTCAAAGCACAAACTCTTAGAAGATTCACTCTTCTTGTACTTAGGTCGGCATTGTGCCTTTTATTTTCAATTCCGATGCGATTTATGTGTTTCATCGTCAATGTGGAGGTCCAAGGGATACAGTAAACCTGCACTGGTGCATCGGAATCTAATACTGGTCTCCCAGGAGCCGCTCAAAGCACAAACTGTTAGAAGACTCACTCTTCTTGTACTTAAGTTGGCATTGTGCCTTTAATATTCAATTGCGATGCGATTTCTGTGTTTCATCGTTAATGTGAAGGTCCAAGGGATACAGTAAACCTGCACTGGTGCATCGGAATCCAATACTGGCCTCCCAGCAGCCGCTCAAATCACAAACTCTCAGAAGATTCACTCTTCTTGTACTTAAGTCGGCATTGTGCCCTTTATATTTAATTCCGATGCGATTTCTGTGTTTCATCGTCAATGTGAAGGTCCTAGGGAGACAGTAAACCTGCACTGGTGCAGCGGAATCTAATACTGGTCTCCCAGGAGCCGCTCAAACCACAAACTCTTACAAGATTCACTTTTCTTGTACTAAAGTCGGCATTGTGCCTTTTATATTCAATTCCGATGCAACTTCTGTGTTTCATCGTCTATGTGAAGGTCCAAGGGATACAGTAAACTTGCACTGGTGCATCGGAATCTAATACTGGTCACCCAGGAGCCGCTCAAAGCACAAACTCTTAGAAGATGCACTCTTCTTGTACTTAAGTCGGCATTGTGCCTTTTATATTCAATTCCGATGCGACTTCTGTGTTTCATCGTCTATGTGAAGATCCAAGGGAAACAGTAAACCTGCACTGGTGCATCGGAATCTAAAACTGGTCTCCCATGAGCCGCTCAAAGCACAATCTCTTAGAAGATTCACTCTTCTTGTACATAAGTCGGCATTGTGCCTTTTATATTCAATTCCGATGCGATTTCTGTGTTTCATCGTAAATGTGAAGGTCCAAGGGATACAGTAAACCTGCACTGTTGCAGCGGAATCTAAAACTGGTCTCCCAGGAGCCGCTCAAACCACAAACTCATAGAAGATTCACTCTTCTTGTACTTAAGTCGGCATTGTGCCTTTTATTTTCAATTCCGATGCGATTTATGTGTTTCATCGTCAATGTGGAGGTCCAAGGGATACAGTAAACCTGCACTGGTGCATCGGAATCTAATACTGGTCTCCCAGGAGCCGCTCAAAGCACAAACTGTTAGAAGACTCACTCTTCTTGTACTTAAGTTGGCATTGTGCCTTTAATATTCAATTGCGATGCGATTTCTGTGTTTCATCGTTAGTGTGAAGGTCCAAGGGATACAGTAAACCTGCACTGGTGCATCGGAATCCAATACTGGCCTCCCAGCAGCCGCTCAAATCACAAACTCTCAGAAGATTCACTCTTCTTGTACTTAAGTCGGCATTGTGCCCTTTATATTTAATTCCGATGCGATTTCTGTGTTTGATCGTCAATGTGAAGGTCCAAGGGATACAGTAAACCTGCACTGGTGCAGCGGAATCTAATACTGGTCTCCCAGGAGCCGCTCAAACCACAAACTCTTACAAGATTCACTTTTCTTGTACTAAAGTCGGCATTGTGCCTTTTATATTCAATTCCGATGCAACTTCTGTGTTTCATCGTCTATGTGAAGGTCCAAGGGATACAGTAAACTTGCACTGGTGCATCGGAATCTAATACTGGTCACCCAGGAGCCGCTCAAAGCACAAACTCTTAGAAGATGCACTCTTCTTGTACTTAAGTCGGCATTGTGCCTTTTATATTCAATTCCAATGCGACTTCTGTGTTTCATCGTCTATGTGAAGATCCAAGGGAAACAGTAAACCTGCACTGGTGCATCGGAATCTAAAACTGGTCTCCCATGAGCCGCTCAAAGCACAATCTCTTAGAAGATTCACTCTTCTTGTACATAAGTCGGCATTGTGCCTTTTATATTCAATTCCGATGCGATTTCTGTGTTTCATCGTTAATGTGAAGGTCCAAGGGATACAGTAAACCTGCACTGGTGCAGCGGAATCTAATACTGGTCTCCCAGGATCCCCGCAAACCACAAACTCTTAGAAGATTCACTCTTCTTGTACTTAAGTCGGCATTGTGCCTTTTATATTCAATTCCGATGCGACTTCTGTGTTTCATCGTCTATGTGACGGTCCAAGGGAAACAGTAAACCTGCACTGGTGCATCGGAATCTAAAACTGGTCTCCCATGAGCCGCTCAAAGCACAAACTCTTAGAAGATTCACTCTTCTTGTACTTAAGTCGGCATTGTGCCTTTTATATTCAATTCCGATGCGACTCCTGTGTTTCATCGTCTATGTGTAGGTCCAAGGGATACAGTTAACCTGCACTGGTGCAGCGGAATCTAATACTGGTCTCCCAGGAGCCGCTCAGACCACAAACTCTTAGAAGATTCACTCTCCTTGTACATAAGTCGGCATTGTGCCTTTTATATTCAATTCCGATGCGATTTCTGTGTTTCAACGTAAATGTGAAGGTCCAAGGGATACAGTAAACCTGCACTGGTGCATCGGAATCCAATACTCGTCTCCCAGGAGCCGCTCAAACCACAAACTCTTAGAAGATTCACTCTTCTTGTACATAAGTCGGCATTGTGCCTTTTATATTCAATTCCAATGCGATTTCTGTGTTTCATCGTAAATGTGAAGGTCCAAGGGATACAGTAAACCTGCACTGGTGCAGCGGAATCTAATACTGGTCTCCCAGGAGCCGCTCAAACCACAAACGCTTAGAAGATTCACTCTTCTTGTACTTAAGTCGGCATTGTGCCTTTTATATTCAATTCCGATGCGACTTCTGTGTTTCATCGTCTATGTGACGGTCCAAGGGAAACAGTAAACCTGCACTGGTGCATCGGAATCTAAAACTGGTCTCCCATGAGCCGCTCAAAGCACAAACTCTTAGAAGATTCACTCTTCTTGTACTTAAGTCGGCATTGTGCCTTTTATATTCAATTCCGATGCGACTCCTGTGTTTCATCGTCTATGTGTAGGTCCAAGGGATACAGTAAACCTGCACTGGTGCATCGGAATCTAATACTGGTCTCCCAGGAGCCGCTCAAACCACAAACTCTAAGAAGATTCACTCTTCTTGTACTTAAGTCGGCATTGTGCCTTTTATATTCAATTCCGATGCGACTTCTGTGTTTCATCGTCTATGTGAAGGTCCAAGGGATACAGTAAACCTGCACTGGTGCATCAGAATCTAAAACTGGTCTCCCATGAGCCGCTCAAAGCACAAACTCTTACAAGATTTACTTTTGTTGTACATAAGTCGGCATTGTGCCTTTTATATTCAATTCCGATGCGGTTTCTGTGTTTCATCGTAAATGTGAAGGTCCAAGGGATACAGTAAACCTGCACTGGTGCAGCGGAATCTAATACTGGTCTCCCACGACCCGCTCAAACCACAAACTCTTAGAAGAATCACTCTTCTTGTACTTAAGTCGGCATTGTGGCTTTTATATTCAATTCCGATGCGACTTCTGTGTTTCATCGTCTATGTGAAGGTCCAAGGGAAACAGTAAACCTGCACTGGTGCATCGGAATCTAAAACTGGTCTCCCATGAGCCGCTCAAAGCACATACTCTTAGAAGATTCACTCTTCTTGTACATAAGTCGGCATTGTGCCTTTTATATTCAATTCCGATGCGATTTCTGTGTTTCATCGTAAATGTGAAGGTCCAAGGCATACAGTAAACCTGCACTGGTGCAGCGGAATCTAAAACTGGTCTCCCAGGAGCCGCTCAAACCACAAACTCATAGAAGATTCACTCTTCTTGTACTTAAGTCGGCATTGTGCCTTTTATATTCAATTCCGATGCGATTTCTGTGTTTCATCGTCAATGTGGAGGTCCAAGGGATACAGTAAACCTGCACTGGTGCATCGGAATCTAATACTGGTCTCCCAGGAGCCGCTCAAAGCACAAACTCTTAGAAGATTCACTCTTCTTGTACTTAGGTCGGCATTGTGCCTCTTATTTTCAATTCCGATGCGATTTATGTGTTTCATCGTCAATGTGGAGGTCCAAGGGATACAGTAAACCTGCACTGGTGCATCGGAATCTAATACTGGTCTCCCAGGAGCCGCTCAAAGCACAAACTGTTAGAAGACTCACTCTTCTTGTACTTAAGTTGGCATTGTGCCTTTAATATTCAATTGCGATGCGATTTCTGTGTTTCATCGTTAATGTGAAGGTCCAAGGGATACAGTAAACCTGCACTGGTGCATCGGAATCCAATACTGGCCTCCCAGCAGCCGCTCAAATCACAAACTCTCAGAAGATTCACTCTTCTTGTACTTAAGTCGGCATTGTGCCCTTTATATTTAATTCCGATGCGATTTCTGTGTTTCATCGTCAATGTGAAGGTCCAAGGGAGACAGTAAACCTGCACTGGTGCAGCGGAATCTAATACTGGTCTCCCAGGAGCCGCTCAAACCACAAACTCTTACAAGATTCACTTTTCTTGTACTAAAGTCGGCATTGTGCCTTTTATATTCAATTCCGATGCAACTTCTGTGTTTCATCGTCTATGTGAAGGTCCAAGGGATACAGTAAACTTGCACTGGTGCATCAGAATCTAATACTGGTCACCCAGGAGCCGCTCAAAGCACAAACTCTTAGAAGATGCACTCTTCTTGTACTTAAGTCGGCATTGTGCCTTTTATATTCAATTCCGATGCGACTTCTGTGTTTCATCGTCTATGTGAAGATCCAAGGGAAACAGTAAACCTGCACTGGTGCATCGGAATCTAATACTGGTCTCCCATGAGCCGCTCAAAGCACAATCTCTTAGAAGATTCACTCTTCTTGTACATAAGTCGGCATTGTGCCTTTTATATTCAATTCCGATGCGATTTCTGTGTTTCATCGTTAATGTGAAGGTCCAAGGGATACAGTAAACCTGCACTTTTGCAGCGGAATCGAATACTGGTCTCCCAGGATCCCCGCAAACCACAAACTCTTAGAAGATTCACTCTTCTTGTACTTAAGTCGGCATTGTGCCTTTTATATTCAATTCCGATGCGACTTCTGTGTTTCATCGTCCAAGTGAAAGTCCAAGGGAAACAGTAAACCTGCACTGGTGCATCGGAATCTAAAACTGGTCTCCCATGAGCCGCTCAAAGCACAAACTCTTAGAAGATTCACTCTTCTTGTACATAAGTCGGCATTGTGCCTTTTATATTCAATTCCAATGCGATTTCTGTGTTTCATCGTAAATGTGAAGGTCCAAGGGATACAGTAAACCTGCACTGGTGCATCGGAATCTAAAACTGGTCTCCCATGAGCCGCTCAAACCACAAACTCTTAGAAGATTCACTCTTCTTGTACATAAGTCGGCATTGTGCCTTTTATATTCAATTCCGATGCGATTTCTGTGTTTCATCGTAAATGTGAAGGTCCAAGGGATACAGTAAACCTGCACTGGTGCAGCGGAATCTAATACTGGTCTCCCAGGAGCCGCTCAAACCACAAACTCTTAGAAGATTCACTCTTCTTGTACTTAAGTCGGCATTGTGCCTTTTATATTCAATTCCGATGCGACTCCTGTGTTTCATCGTCTATGTGAAGGTCCAAGGGATACAGTAAACCTGCACTGGTGCATCGGAATCCAATAGTCGTCTCCCAGGAGCCGCTCAAACCACAAACTCTTAGAAGATTCACTCTTCTTGTACATAAGTCGGCATTGTGCCTTTTATATTCAATTCCGATGCGATTTCTGTGTTTCAACGTAAATGTGAAGGTCCAAGGGATACAGTTAACCTGCACTGGTGCAGCGGAATCTAATACTGGTCTCCCAGGAGCCGCTCAGACCACAAACTCTTAGAAGATTCACTCTTCTTGTACATAAGTCGGCATTGTGCCTTTTATATTCAATTCCGATGCGATTTCTGTGTTTCAACGTAAATGTGAAGGTCCAAGGGATACAGTAAACCTGCACTGGTGCATCGGAATCCAATACTCGTCTCCCAGGCGCCGCTCAAACCACAAACTCTTAGAAGATTCACTCTTCTTGTACATAAGTCGGCATTGTGCCTTTTATATTCAATTCCAATGCGATTTCTGTGTTTCATCGTAAATGTGAAGGTCCAAGGGATACAGTAAACCTGCACTGGTGCAGCGGAATCTAATACTGGTCTCCCAGGAGCCGCTCAAACCACAAACGCTTAGAAGATTCACTCTTCTTGTACTTAAGTCGGCATTGTGCCTTTTATATTCAATTCCGATGCGACTTCTGTGTTTCATCGTCTATGTGAAGGTCCAAGGGAAACAGTAAACCTGCACTGGTGCATCGGAATCTAAAACTGGTCTCCCATGAGCCGCTCAAAGCACAAACTCGTAGAAGATTCACTCTTCTTGTACTTAAGTCGGCATTGTGCCTTTTATATTCAATTCCGATGCGACTCCTGTGTTTCATCGTCTATGTGTAGGTCCAAGGGATACAGTAAACCTGCACTGGTGCATCGGAATCTAATACTGGTCTCCCAGGAGCCGCTCAAACCACAAACTCTAAGAAGATTCACTCTTCTTGTACTTAAGTCGGCATTGTGGCTTTTATATTCAATTCCGATGCGACTTCTGTGTTTCATCGTCTATGTGAAGGTCCAAGGAATACAGTAAACCTGCTTTGGTGCATCGGAATCTAAAACTGGTCTCCCATGAGCCGCTCAAAGCACATACTCTTAGAAGATTCACTCTTCTTGTACATAAGTCGGCATTGTGCCTTTTATATTCAATTCCGATGCGATTTCTGTGTTTCATCGTAAATGTGAAGGTCCAAGGGATACAGTAAACCTGCACTGGTGCAGCGGAATCTAGAACTGGTCTCCCAGGAGCCGCTCAAACCACAAACTCATAGAAGATTCACTGTTCTTGTACTTAAGTCGGCATTGTGCCTTTTATATTCAATTCCGATGCGATTGATGTGTTTCATCGTCAATGTGGAGGTCCAAGGGATACAGTAAACCTGCACTGGTGCATCGGAATCTAATACTGGTCTCCCAGGAGCCGCTCAAAGCACAAACTGTTAGAAGACTCACTCTTCTTGTACTTAAGTTGGCATTGTGCCTTTAATATGCAATTGCGATGCGATTTCTGTGTTTCATCGTTAATGTGAAGGTCCAAGGGATACAGTAAAACCTGCACTGGTGTATCGGAATCCAATACTGGCCTCCCAGCAGCCGCTCAAATCACAAACTCTCAGAAGATTCACTCTTCTTGTACTTAAGTCGGCATTGCGCCCTTTATATTTAATTCCGATGCGATTTCTGTGTTTCATCGTCAATGTGAAGGTCCAAGGGATACAGTAAACCTGCACTGGTGCATCGGAATCCAATACTGGCCTCCCAGCAGCCGCTCAAATCACAAACTCTCAGAAGATTCACTCTTCTTGTACTTAAGTCGGCATTGTGCCTTTTATATTCAATTCCGATGCGATTTCTGTGTTTCATCGTCAATGTGAAGGTCCAAGGGATACAGTAAACCTGCACTGGTGCATCGGAATCTAATACTGGTCTCCCAGGAGCCGCTCAAAGCACAAACTCTTAGAAGATTCACTCTTCTTGTACTTAGGTCGGCATTGTGCCTTTTATATTCAATTCCGATGCGATTTCTGTGTTTCATCGTCAATGTGAAGGTCCAAGGGATACAGTAAAACTGCACTGGTGCATCGGAATCTAAAACTGGTCTCCCATGAGCCGCTCAAAGCACAAACTCTTAGAAGATTCACTCTTCTTGTACTTAAGTTGGTATTGTGCCTTTTATATTCACTTCCGATGCGATTTCTGTGTTTCATCGTCAATGTGAAGGTACAAGGGATACAGTAAACCTGCACTGGTGCATCGGAATCCAATACTGGTCTCCCAGGAGCCAGTCAAAGCACAAACTCTTAGAAGATTCACTCTTCTTGTACTTAAGTCGGCATTGTGCCTTTGATATTCAATTCCGATGCGATTTCTGTGTTTCATCGTCAATGTGAAGGTCCAAGGGATACAGTAAACCTGCACTGGTGCATCGGAATCCAGTACTGGTCTCCCAGGTGCCGCTCAAAGCACAAACCCTTAGAAGATTCACTCTTCTTGTACATAAGTCGGCATTGTGCCTTTTATATTCAATTCCGATGCGATATCCGTGTTTCATCGTCAATGTGAAGGTCCAAGGGATACAGTAAACCTGCACTGGTGCATCGGAATCCAATACTGGTCTCCCAGGATCCGCTCAAAGCATAAACTCTTAGTAGATTCACTCTTCTTGTACTTATGTCGGCATTGTGCCTTTTATATTCAATTCTGATGCGATTTCTGTGTTTCATCGTCAATGTGAAGGTCCAAGGGATATAGAAAACCTGCACTGGTGCATCGGAATCCAATACTGGTCTCCCAGGTGCCGCTCAATGCACAAACCCTTAGAAGATTCACTCTTCTTGTACATAAGTCGGCATTGTGTATTTTATATTCAATTCCGATGCGATTTCTGTGTTTCATCGTCAATGTGAAGGTCCAAGGGATACAGTAAACCTGCACTGGTGCATCGGAATCCAATACTGGTCTCCCAGGATCCGCTCAAAGCACAAACTCTTAGAAGATTCACTCTTCTTGTACTTAAGTCGGCATTGTGCCTTTTGTATTCAATTCCGATGCGATTTCTGTGTTTCATCGTCAATGTGGAGGTCCAAGGGATACAGTAAACCTGCAATGGTGCATCGGAATCCAATACTGGTCTCCCAAGAGCCGCTCAAATCACAAACTCTTAGAAGACTCACTCTTCTTGTACTTAAGTCGGCATTGTGCCTTTTATATTGAATTGCGATGCGATTTCTGTGTTTCATCGTCAATGTGATGGTCCAAGGGATACAGTAAACCTGCACTGGTGCAGCGGAATCTAATACTGGTCTCCCAGGAGCCGCTCAAACCACAAACTCTTAGAAGATTCACTTTTCTTGTACTAAAGTCGGCATTGTGCCTTTTATATTCAATTCCGATGCGACTTCTGTGTTTCATCGTCTATGTGAAGGTCCAAGGGATACAGTAAACTTGCACTGGTGCATCGGAATCTAATACTGGTCACCCAGGAGCCGCTCAAAGCACAAACTCTTAGAAGATTCACTCTTCTTGTACTTAAGTCGGCATTGTGCCTTTTATATTCAATTCAGATGCGATTTCTGTGTTTCATCGTCAATGTGAAGGTCCAAGGGATACAGTAAACCTGCACGGGTGCATCGGAATCTAAAACTGGTCTCCCATGAGCCGCTCAAAGCACAAACTCTTAGAAGATTTACTCTTCTTGTACATAAGTCGGCATTGTGCCTTTTATATTCAATTCCGATGCGGTTTCTGTGTTTCATCGTCAATGTGAAGGTCCAAGGGATAGAGTAAACCTGCACTGGTGCATCGGAATCTAATACTGGTCTCCCAGGAGCCGCTCAAACCACAAACTCTTAGAAGATTCACTCTTCTTGTACTTAAGTCGGCATTGTGCCCTTTATATTCAATTCCGATGCGACTACTGTGTTTCATCGTCTATGTGAAGATCCAAGGGAAACAGTAAACCTGCAATGGTGCATTGGAATCTAAAACTGGCCTCCCATGAGCCGCTCAAGCACAATCTCTTAGAAGATTCACTCTTCTTGTACATAAGTCGGCATTGTGCATTTTATATTCAATTCCGATGCGATTTCTGTGTTTCATCGTAAATGTGAAGGTCCAAGGGATACAGTAAACCTGCACTGGTGCAGCGGAATCTAATACTGGTCTCCCAGGAGCCGCTCAAACCACAAACTCTTAGAAGATTCACTCTTCTTGTACTTAAGTCGGCATTGTGCCTTTTATATTCAATTCCGATGCGACTCCTGTGTTTCATCGTCTATGTGTAGGTCCAAGGGATACAGTAAACCTGCACTGGTGCATCGGAATCTAATACTGGTCTCCCAGGAGCCGCTCAAACCACAAACTCTAAGAAGATTCACTCTTCTTGTACTTAAGTCGGCATTGTGCCTTTTAAATTCAATTCCGATGCGACTTCTGTGTTTCATCGTCTATGTGAAGGTCCAAGGGATACAGTAAACCTGCACTGGTGCATCAGAATCTAAAACTGGTCTCCCATGAGCCGCTCAAAGCACAAACTCTTAGAAGATTTACTTTTCTTGTACATAAGTCGGCATTGTGCCTTTTATATTCAATTCCGATGCGGTTTCTGTGTTTCATCGTAAATGTGAATGTCCAAGGGATACAGTAAACCTGCACTGGTGCAGCGGAATCTAATACTGGTCTCCCACGAGCCGCTCAAACCACAAACTCTTAGAAGATTCACTCTTCTTGTACTTAAGTCGGCATTGTGGCTTTTATATTCAATTCCGATGCGACTTCTGTGTTTCATCGTCTATGTGAAGGTCCAAGGGAAACAGTAAACCTGCACTGGTGCATCGGAATCTAAAACTGGTCTCCCATGAGCCGCTCAAATCACATACTCTTAGAAGATTCACTCTTCTTGTACATAAGTCGGCATTGTGCCTTTTATATTCAATTCCGATGCGATTTCTGTGTTTCATCGTAAATGTGAAGGTCCAAGGGATACAGTAAACCTGCACTGGTGCAGCGGAATCTAAAACTGGTCTCCCAGGAGCCGCTCAAACCACAAACTCATAGAAGATTCACTCTTCTTGTACTTAAGTCGGCATTGTGCATTTTATTTTCAATTCCGATGCGATTTATGTGTTTCATCGTCAATGTGGAGGTCCAAGGGATACAGTAAACCTGCACTGGTGCATCGGAATCTAATACTGGTCTCCCAGGAGCCGCTCAAAGCACAAACTGTTAGAAGACTCACTCTTCTTGTACTTAAGTTGGCATTGTGCCTTTAATATTCAATTGCGATGCGATTTCTGTGTTTCATCGTTAATGTGAAGGTCCAAGGGATACAGTAAACCTGCACTGGTGCATCGGAATCCAATACTGGCCTCCCAGCAGCCGCTCAAATCACAAACTCTCAGAAGATTCACTCTTCTTGTACTTAAGTCGGCATTGTGCCCTTTATATTTAATTCCGATGCGATATCTGTGTTTCATCGTCAACGTGAAGGTCCAAGGGATACAGTAAACCTGCACTGGTGCAGCGGAATCTAATACTGGTCTCCCAGGAGCCGCTCAAACCACAAACTCTTACAAGATTCACTTTTCTTGTACTAAAGTCGGCATTGTGCCTTTTATATTCAATTCCGATGCAACTTCTGTGTTTCATCGTCTATGTGAAGGTCCAAGGGATACAGTAAACTTGCACTGGTGCATCGGAATCTAATACTGGTCACCCAGGAGCCGCTCAAAGCACAAACTCTTAGAAGATGCACTCTTCTTGTACTTAAGTCGGCATTGTGCCTTTTATATTCAATTCCGATGCGACTTCTGTGTTTCATCGTCCATGTGAAGATCCAAGGGAAACAGTAAACCTGCACTGGTGCATCGGAATCTAAAACTGGTCTCCCATGAGCCGCTCAAAGCACAATCTCTTAGAAGATTCACTCTTCTTGTACATAAGTCGGCATTGTGCCTTTTATATTCAATTCCGATGCGATTTCTGTGTTTCATCGTTAATGTGAAGGTCCAAGGGATACAGTAAACCTGCACTGGTGCATCGGAATCCAGTACTGGTCTCCCAGGTGCCGCTCAAAGCACAAACCCTTAGAAGATTCACTCTTCTTGTACATAAGTCGGCATTGTGCCTTTTATATTCAATTCCGATGCGATTTCCGTGTTTCATCGTCAATGTGAAGGTCCAAGGGATACAGTAAACCTGCACTGGTGCATCGGAATCCAATACTGGTCTCCCAGGATCCGCTCAAAGCATAAACTCTTAGTAGATTCACTCTTCTTGTACTTATGTCGGCATTGTGCCTTTTATATTCAATTCCGATGCGATTTCTGTGTTTCATCGTCAATGTGAAGGTCCAAGGGATATAGAAAACCTGCACTGGTGCATCGGAATCCAATACTGGTCTCCCAGGTGCCGCTCAAAGCACAAACCCTTAGAAGATTCACTCTTCTTGTACATAAGTCGGCATTGTGTATTTTATATTCAATTCCGATGCGATTTCTGTGTTTCATCGTCAATGTGAAGGTCCAAGGGATACAGTAAACCTGCACTGGTGCATCGGAATCCAATACTGGTCTCCCAGGATCCGCTCAAAGCACAAACTCTTAGAAGATTCACTCTTCTTGTACTTAAGTCGGCATTGTGCCTTTTGTATTCAATTCCGATGCGATTTCTGTGTTTCATCGTCAATGTGGAGGTCCAAGGGATACAGTAAACCTGCAATGGTGCATCGGAATCCAATACTGGTCTCCCAAGAGCCGCTCAAATCACAAACTCTTAGAAGACTCACTCTTCTTGTACTTAAGTCGGCATTGTGCCTTTTATATTGAATTGCGATGCGATTTCTGTGTTTCATCGTCAATGTGATGGTCCAAGGGATACAGTAAACCTGCACTGGAGCAGCGGAATCTAATACTGGTCTCCCAGGAGCCGCTCAAACCACAAACTCTTAGAAGATTCACTTTTCTTGTACTAAAGTCGGCATTGTGCCTTTTATATTCAATTCCGATGCGACTTCTGTGTTTCATCGTCTATGTGAAGGTCCAAGGGATACAGTAAACTTGCACTGGTGCATCGGAATCTAATACTGGTCACCCAGGAGCCGCTCAAAGCACAAACTCTTAGAAGATTCACTCTTCTTGTACTTAAGTCGGCATTGTGCCTTTTATATTCAATTCAGATGCGATTTCTGTGTTTCATCGTCAATGTGAAGGTCCAAGGGATACAGTAAACCTGCACGGGTGCATCGGAATCTAAAACTGGTCTCCCATGAGCCGCTCAAAGCACAAACTCTTAGAAGATTTACTCTTCTTGTACATAAGTCGGCATTGTGCCTTTTATATTCAATTCCGATGCGGTTTCTGTGTTTCATCGTCAATGTGAAGGTCCAAGGGATAGAGTAAACCTGCACTGGTGCATCGGAATCTAATACTGGTCTCCCAGGAGCCGCTCAAACCACAAACTCTTAGAAGATTCACTCTTCTTGTACTTAAGTCGGCATTGTGCCTTTTATATTCAATTCCGATGCGACTACTGTGTTTCATCGTCTATGTGAAGATCCAAGGGAAACAGTAAACCTGCAATGGTGCATTGGAATCTAAAACTGGCCTCCCATGAGCCGCTCAAGCACAATCTCTTAGAAGATTCACTCTTCTTGTACATAAGTCGGCATTGTGCAGTTTATATTCAATTCCGATGCGATTTCTGTGTTTCATCGTAAATGTGAAGGTCCAAGGGATACAGTAAACCTGCACTGGTGCAGCGGAATCTAATACTGGTCTCCCAGGAGCCGCTCAAACCACAAACTCTTAGAAGATTCACTCTTCTTGTACTTAAGTCGGCATTGTGCCTTTTATATTCAATTCCGATGCGACTCCTGTGTTTCATCGTCTATGTGTAGGTCCAAGGGATACAGTAAACCTGCACTGGTGCATCGGAATCTAATACTGGTCTCCCAGGAGCCGCTCAAACCACAAACTCTAAGAAGATTCACTCTTCTTGTACTTAAGTCGGCATTGTGCCTTTTATATTCAATTCCGATGCGACTTCTGTGTTTCATCGTCTATGTGAAGGTCCAAGGGATACAGTAAACCTGCACTGGTGCATCAGAATCTAAAACTGGTCTCCCATGAGCCGCTCAAAGCACAAACTCTTAGAAGATTTACTTTTCTTGTACATAAGTCGGCATTGTGCCTTTTATATTCAATTCCGATGCGGTTTCTGTGTTTCATCGTAAATGTGAATGTCCAAGGGATACAGTAAACCTGCACTGGTGCAGCGGAATCTAATACTGGTCTCCCAGGAGCCGCTCAAACCACAAACTCTTAGAAGATTCACTCTTCTTGTACTTAAGTCGGCATTGTGGCTTTTATATTCAATTCCGATGCGACTTCTGTGTTTCATCGTCTATGTGAAGGTCCAAGGGAAACAGTAAACCTGCACTGGTGCATCGGAATCTAAAACTGGTCTCCCATGAGCCGCTCAAAGCACATACTCTTAGAAGATTCACTCTTCTTGTACATAAGTCGGCATTGTGCCTTTTATATTCAATTCCGATGCGATTTCTGTGTTTCATCGTAAATGTGAAGGTCCAAGGGATACAGTAAACCTGCACTGGTGCATCGGAATCTAAAACTGGTCTCCCAGGGGCCGCTCAAACCACAAACTCATAGAAGATTCACTCTTCTTGTACTTAAGTCGGCATTGTGCCTTTTATTTTCAATTCCGATGCGATTTATGTGTTTCATCGTCAATGTGGAGGTCCAAGGGATACAGTAAACCTGCACTGGTGCATCGGAATCTAATACTGGTCTCCCAGGAGCCGCTCAAAGCACAAACTGTTAGAAGACTCACTCTTCTTGTACTTAAGTTGGCATTGTGCCTTTAATATTCAATTGCGATGCGATTTCTGTGTTTCATCGTTAATGTGAAGGTCCAAGGGATACAGTAAACCTGCACTGGTGCATCGGAATCCAATACTGGCCTCCCAGCAGCCGCTCAAATCACAAACTCTCAGAAGATTCACTCTTCTTGTACTTAAGTCGGCATTGTGCCCTTTATATTTAATTCCGATGCGGTTTCTGTGTTTCATCGTCAATGTGAAGGTCCAAGGGATACAGTAAACCTGCACTGGTGCAGCGGAATCTAATACTGGTCTCCCAGGAGCCGCTCAAACCACAAACTCTTACAAGATTCACTTTTCTTGTACTAAAGTCGGCATTGTGCCTTTTATATTCAATTCCGATGCAACTTCTGTGTTTCATCGTCTATGTGAAGGTCCAAGGGATACAGTAAACTTGCACTGGTGCATCGGAATCTAATACTGGTCACCCAGGAGCCGCTCAAAGCACAAACTCTTAGAAGATGCACTCTTCTTGTACTTAAGTCGGCATTGTGCCTTTTATATTCAATTCCGATGCGACTTCTGTGTTTCATCGTCTATGTGAAGATCCAAGGGAAACAGTAAACCTGCACTGGTGCATCAGAATCTAAAACTGGTCTCCCATGAGCCGCTCAAAGCACAATCTCTTAGAAGATTCACTCTTCTTGTACATAAGTCGGCATTGTGCCTTTTATATTCAATTCCGATGCGATTTCTGTGTTTCATCGTTAATGTGAAGGTCCAAGGGATACAGTAAACCTGCACTGGTGCAGCGGAATCTAATACTGGTCTCCCAGGATCCCCGCAAACCACAAACTCTTAGAAGATTCACTCTTCTTGTACTTAAGTCGGCATTGTGCCTTTTATATTTAATTCCGATGCGACTTCTGTGTTTCATCGTCCAAGTGAAAGTCCAAGGGAAACAGTAAACCTGCACTGGTGCATCGGAATCTAAAACTGGTCTCCCATGAGCCGCTCAAAGCACAAACTCTTAGAAGATTCATTCTTCTTGTACATAAGTCGGCATTGTGCCTTTTATATTCAATTCCAATGCGGTTTCTGTGTTTCATCGTAAATGTGAAGGTCCAAGGGATACAGTAAACCTGCACTGGTGCAGCGGAATCTAATACTGGTCTCCCAGGAGCCGCTCAAACCACAAACGCTTAGAAGATTCACTCTTCTTGTACTTAAGTCGGCATTGTGCCTTTTATATTCAATTCCGATGCGACTTCTGTGTTTCATCGTCTATGTGAAGGTCCAAGGGATACAGTAAACCTGCACTGGTGCATCGGAATCTAAAACTGGTCTCCCATGAGCCGCTCAAAGCACAAACTCTTAGAAGATTCACTCTTCTTGTACATAAGTCGGCATTGTGCCTTTTATATTCAATTCCGATGCGATTTCTGTGTTTCATCGTAAATGTGAAGGTCCAAGGGATACAGTAAACCTGCACTGGTGCAGCGGAATCTAATACTGGTCTCCCAGGAGCCGCTCAAACCACAAACTCTTAGAAGATTCACTCTTCTTGTACTTAAGTCGGCATTGTGCCTTTTATATTCAATTCCGATGCGACTCCTGTGTTTCATCGTCTATGTGAAGGTCCAAGGGATACAGTAAACCTGCACTGGTGCATCGGAATCCAATAGTCGTCTCCCAGGAGCCGCTCAAACCACAAACTCTTAGAAGATTCACTCTTCTTGTACATAAGTCGGCATTGTGCCTTTTATATTCAATTCCGATGCGATTTCTGTGTTTCATCGTCAATGTGAAGGTCCAAGGGATACAGTAAACCTGCACTGGTGCAGCTGAATCTAATACTGGTCTCCCAGGAGCCGCTCAAACCACAAACACTTAGAAGATTCACTCTTCTTGTACATAAGTCGGCATTGTGCCTTTTATATTCAATTCCGATGCGATTTCTGTGTTTCAACGTAAATGTGAAGGTCCAAGGGATACAGTTAACCTGCACTGGTGCAGCGGAATCTAATACTGGTCTCCCAGGAGCCGCTCAGACCACAAACTCTTAGAAGATTCACTCTTCTTGTACATAAGTCGGCATTGTGCCTTTTATATTCAATTCCGATGCGATTTCTGTGTTTCAACGTAAATGTGAAGGTCCAAGGGATACAGTAAACCTGCACTGGTGCATCGGAATCCAATACTCGTCTCCCAGGAGCCGCTCAAACCACAAACTCTAAGAAGATTCACTCTTCTAGTACTTAAGTCGGCATTGTGCCTTTTATATCCAATTCCGATGCGATTTCTGTGTTTCATCGTCAATGTGAAGGTCCAAAGGATACAGTAAACCTGCACTGGTGCAGCGGAATCTAATACTGGTCTCCCAGGAGCCGCTCAAAGGACAAATTCTTAGAAGATTCACTCTTCTTGTACTTAAGTCGGAATTGTGTTTTTTATATTCAATTCCGATGCGATTTCTGTGTTTCATCGTCAATGTGAAGGTCCAAGGGATACAGTAAACCTGCACTGGTGCATCGGAATCCAATACTGGCCTCCCAGCAGCCGCTCAAATCACAAACTCTCAGAAGATTCACTCTTCTTGTACTTAAGTCGGCATTGTGCCTTTTATATTCAATTCCGATGCGATTTCTGTGTTTCATCGTCAATGTGAAGGTCCAAGGGATACAGTAAACCTGCACTGGTGCATCGGAATCTAATACTGGTCTCCCAGGAGCCGCTCAAAGCACAAACTCTTAGAAGATTCACTCTTCTTGTACTTAGGTCGGCATTGTGCCTTTTATATTCAATTCCGATGCGATTTCTGTGTTTCATCGTCAATGTGAAGGTCCAAGGGATACAGTAAAACTGCACTGGTGCATCGGAATCTAAAACTGGTCTCCCATGAGCCGCTCAAAGCACAAACTCTTAGAAGATTCACTCTTCTTGTACTTAAGTCGGTATTGTGCCTTTTATATTCACTTCCGATGCGATTTCTGTGTTTCATCGTCAATGTGAAGGTACAAGGGATACAGTAAACCTGCACTGGTGCATCGGAATCCAATACTGGTCTCCCAGGAGCCAGTCAAAGCACAAACTCTTAGAAGATTCACTCTTCTTGTACTTAAGTCGGCATTGTGCCTTTGATATTCAATTCCGATGCGATTTCTGTGTTTCATCGTCAATGTGAAGGTCCAAGGGATACAGTAAACCTGCACTGGTGCATCGGAATCCAGTACTGGTCTCCCAGGTGCCGCTCAAAGCACAAACCCTTAGAAGATTCACTCTTCTTGTACATAAGTCGGCATTGTGCCTTTTATATTCAATTCCGATGCGATTTCCGTGTTTCATCGTCAATGTGAAGGTCCAAGGGATACAGTAAACCTGCACTGGTGCATCGGAATCCAATACTGGTCTCCCAGGATCCGCTCAAAGCATAAACTCTTAGTAGATTCACTCTTCTTGTACTTATGTCGGCATTGTGCCTTTTATATTCAATTCCGATGCGATTTCTGTGTTTCATCGTCAATGTGAAGGTCCAAGGGATATTGAAAACCTGCACTGGTGCATCGGAATCCAATACTGGTCTCCCAGGTGCCGCTCAAAGCACAAACCCTTAGAAGATTCACTCTTCTTGTACATAAGTCGGCATTGTGTATTTTATATTCAATTCCGATGCGATTTCTGTGTTTCATCGTCAATGTGAAGGTCCAAGGGATACAGTAAACCTGCACTGGTGCATCGGAATCCAATACTGGTCTCCCAGGATCCGCTCAAAGCACAAACTCTTAGAAGATTCACTCTTCTTGTACTTAAGTCGGCATTGTGCCTTTTGTATTCAATTCCGATGCGATTTCTGTGTTTCATCGTCAATGTGGAGGTCCAAGGGATACAGTAAACCTGCAATGGTGCATCGGAATCCAATACTGGTCTCCCAAGAGCCGCTCAAATCACAAACTCTTAGAAGACTCACTCTTCTTGTACTTAAGTCGGCATTGTGCCTTTTATATTGAATTGCGATGCGATTTCTGTGTTTCATCGTCAATGTGATGGTCCAAGGGATACAGTAAACCTGCACTGGTGCAGCGGAATCTAATACTGGTCTCCCAGGAGCCGCTCAAACCACAAACTCTTAGAAGATTCACTTTTCTTGTACTAAAGTCGGCATTTTGCCTTTTATATTCAATTCCGATGCGACTTCTGTGTTTCATCGTCTATGTGAAGGTCCAAGGGATACAGTAAACTTGCACTGGTGCATCGGAATCTAATACTGGTCACTCAGGAGCCGCTCAAAGCACAAACTCTTAGAAGATTCACTCTTCTTGTACTTAAGTCGGCATTGTGCCTTTTATATTCAATTCAGATGCGATTTCTGTGTTTCATCGTCAATGTGAAGGTCCAAGGGATACAGTAAACCTGCACGGGTGCATCGGAATCTAAAACTGGTCTCCCATGAGCCGCTCAAAGCACAAACTCTTAGAAGATTTACTCTTCTTGTACATAAGTCGGCATTGTGCCTTTTGTATTCAATTCCGATGCGGTTTCTGTGTTTCATCGTCAATGTGAAGGTCCAAGGGATAGAGTAAACCTGCACTGGTGCATCGGAATCTAATACTGGTCTCCCAGGAGCCGCTCAAACCACAAACTGTTAGAAGATTCACTCTTCTTGTACTTAAGTCGG
The DNA here is from genome assembly GCF_023898315.1 of Schistocerca nitens. NCBI lineage: Eukaryota > Metazoa > Arthropoda > Insecta > Orthoptera > Acrididae > Schistocerca > Schistocerca nitens. Next base: position 184,839,020 of record NC_064625.1, read on the forward strand.
CATTGTGCCTTTTATATTCAATTCCGATGCGACTACTGTGTTTCATCGTCTATGTGAAGATCCAAGGGAAACAGTAAACCTGCAATGGTGCATCGGAATCTAAAACTGGCCTCCCATGAGCCGCTCAAGCACAATCTCTTAGAAGATTCACTCTTCTTGTACATAAGTCGGCATTGTGCATTTTATATTCAATTCCGATGCGATTTCTGTGTTTCATCGTAAATGTGAAGGTCCAAGGGATACAGTAAACCTGCACTGGTGCAGCGGAATCTAATACTGGTCTCCCAGGAGCCGCTCAAACCACAAACTCTTAGAAGATTCACTCTTCTTGTACTTAAGTCGGCATTGTGCCTTTTATATTCAATTCCGATGCGACTCCTGTGTTTCATCGTCTATGTGTAGGTCCAAGGGATACAGTAAACCTGCACTGGTGCATCGGAATCTAATACTGGTCTCCCAGGAGCCGCTCAAACCACAAACTCTAAGAAGATTCACTCTTCTTGTACTTAAGTCGGCATTGTGCCTTTTATATTCAATTCCGATGCGACTTCTGTGTTTCATCGTCTATGTGAAGGTCCAAGGGATACAGTAAACCTGCACTGGTGCATCAGAATCTAAAACTGGTCTCCCATGAGCCGCTCAAAGCACAAACTCTTAGAAGATTTACTTTTCTTGGACATAAGTCGGCATTGTGCCTTTTATATTCAATTCCGATGCGGTTTCTGTGTTTCATCGTAAATGTGAATGTCCAAGGGATACAGTAAACCTGCACTGGTGCAGCGGAATCTAATACTGGTCTCCCAGGAGCCGCTCAAACCACAAACTCTTAGAAGATTCACTCTTCTTGTACTTAAGTCGGCATTGTGGCTTTTATATTCAATTCCGATGCGACTTCTGTGTTTCATCGTCTATGTGAAGGTCCAAGGGAAACAGTAAACCTGCACTGGTGCATCGGAATCTAAAACTGGTCTCCCATGAGCCGCTCAAAGCACATACTCTTAGAAGATTCACTCTTCTTGTACATAAGTCGGCATTGTGCCTTTTATATTCAATTCCGATGCGATTTCTGTGTTTCATCGTAAATGTGAAGGTCCAAGGGATACAGTAAACCTGCACTGGTGCAGCGGAATCTAAAACTGGTCTCCCAGGAGCCGCTCAAACCACAAACTCATAGAAGATTCACTCTTCTTGTACTTAAGTCGGCATTGTGCCTTTTATTTTCAATTCCGATGCGATTTATGTGTTTCATCGTCAATGTGGAGGTCCAAGGGATACAGTAAACCTGCACTGGTGCATCGGAATCTAATACTGGTCTCCCAGGAGCCGCTCAAAGCACAAACTGTTAGAAGACTCACTCTTCTTGTACTTAAGTTGGCATTGTGCCTTTAATATTCAATTGCGATGCGATTTCTGTGTTTCATCGTTAATGTGAAGGTCCAAGGGATACAGTAAACCTGCACTGGTGCATCGGAATCCAATACTGGCCTCCCAGCAGCCGCTCAAATCACAAACTCTCAGAAGATTCACTCTTCTTGTACTTAAGTCGGCATTGTGCCCTTTATATTTAATTCCGATGCGATTTCTGTGTTTCATCGTCAATGTGAAGGTCCAAGGGATACAGTAAACCTGCACTGGTGCAGCGGAATCTAATACTGGTCTCCCAGGAGCCGCTCAAACCACAAACTCTTAGAAGATTCACTCTTCTTGTACTTAAGTCGGCATTGTGCCTTTTATATTCAATTCCGATGCGACTCCTGTGTTTCATCGTCTATGTGAAGGTCCAAGGGATACAGTAAACCTGCACTGGTGCATCGGAATCCAATAGTCGTCTCCCAGGAGCCGCTCAAACCACAAACTCTTAGAAGATTCACTCTTCTTGTACATAAGTCGGCATTGTGCCTTTTATATTCAATTCCGATGCGATTTCTGTGTTTCATCGTCAATGTGAAGGTCCAAGGGATACAGTAAACCTGCACTGGTGCACCTGAATCTAATACTGGTCTCCCAGGAGCCGCTCAAACCACAAACACTTAGAAGATTCACTCTTCTTGTACATAAGTCGGCATTGTGCCTTTTATATTCAATTCCGATGCGATTTCTGTGTTTCAACGTAAATGTGAAGGTCCAAGGGATACAGTTAACCTGCACTGGTGCAGCGGAATCTAATACTGGTCTCCCAGGAGCCGCTCAGACCACAAACTCTTATAAGATTCACTCTTCTTGTACATAAGTCGGCATTGTGCCTTTTATATTCAATTCCGATGCGATTTCTGTGTTTCAACGTAAATGTGAAGGTCCAAGGGATACAGTAAACCTGCACTGGTGCATCGGAATCCAATACTCGTCTCCCAGGAGCCGCTCAAACCACAAACTCTAAGAAGATTCACTCTTCTAGTACTTAAGTCGGCATTGTGCCTTTTATATTCAATTCCGATGCGATTTCTGTGTTTCATCGTCAATGTGAAGGTCCAAAGGATACAGTAAACCTGCACTGGTGCAGCGGAATCTAATACTGGTCTCCCAGGAGCCGCTCAAAGGACAAATTCTTAGAAGATTCACTCTTCTTGTACTTAAGTCGGAATTGTGTTTTTTATATTCAATTCCGATGCGATTTCTGTGTTTCATCGTCAATGTGAAGGTCCAAGGGATACAGTAAACCTGCACTGGTGCATCGGAATCTAATACTGGTCTCCCAGGACCCGCACAAATCACAAAGTCTTAGAAGATTCACTCTTCTTGTACTTAAGTCGGTATTGTGCCTTTTATATTCAATTCCGATGCGATTTCTGTGTTTTATCGTCAATGTGAAGGTCCAAGGGATACAGTAAACCTGCACTGGTGCATCGGAATCCAATACTGGCCTCCCAGGAGCCGCTCAAAGCACAAACTCTTAGAAGATTCACTCTTCTTGTACATAAGTCGGCATTGTGCCTTTTATATTCAATTCCGATGCGATTTCTGTGTTTCATTGTCAAAGTGAAGGTCCAAGGGATACAGTAAACCTGCACTGGTGCATCGGAATCGAATACTGGTCTCCCAGGAGCCACTCAAAGCACAAACACTTAGAAGATTCACTCTTCTTGTACTTATGTCGGTATTGTGCCTTTTATATTCAATTCCGATGCGATTTCTGTGTTTGATCGTCAATGTTAAGGTCCAAGGGATACAGTAAACCTGCACTGGTGCATCGGAATCCAATGCTGGTCTCCCAGGAGCCGCTCAAAGCACAAACTCTTAGAAGATTCACTCTTCTTGTACTTAAGTCGGTCTTGTACTTTTATATTCAATTCCGATGCGATTTCTGTGTTTCATCGTCAATGTGAAGGTCCAAGGGATGCAGTAAACCTGCACTGGTGCATCGGAATCCAATACTGGTCTCCCAGGAGCCGCTCAAACCACAAACTCTTAGAAGATTCACTCTTCTTGTACATAAGTCGGCATTGTGCCTTTTATATTAAATTCCGATGCGATTTCTGTGTTTCATTGTCAATGTGAAGGTCCATGGGATACAGTAAACCTGCACTGGTGCATCGGAATCCAATACTGGTCTCCCAGGAGCCAGTCAAAGCACAAACTCTTAGAAGATTCACTCTTCTTGTACTTAAGGCGGCATTGTGCCTTTTATATTCAATTCCGATGCGACTTCTGTGTTTCATCGTCAATGTGAAGGTCCAAGGGATGCAGTAAACCTGCACTGGTGCATCGGAATCCAATACTGGTCTCCCAGGAGCCGCTCAAACCACAAACTCTTAGAAGATTCACTCTTCTTGTACATAAGTCGGCATTGTGCCTTTTATATTCAATTCCGATGCGATTTCTGTGTTTCATCGTCAATGTGAAGGTCCAAGGGATGCAGTAAACCTGCACTGGTGCATCGGAATCCAATACTGGTCTCCCAGGAGCCGCTCAAACCACAAACTCTTAGAAGATTCACTCTACTTGTACTTAAGTCTTCATTGTGCCTTTTACATTCATTTCCGATGCGATTTCTGTGTTTCATCGTCAATGTGAAGGTCCAAGGGATACAGTAAACCTGCACTGGTGCATCGGAATCCAAAACTGGTCTCCCATGAGCCGCTCAAAGCACAAACTCCTAGAAGATTCACTCTTCTTGTGCTTATGTCGGTATTGTGCCTTTTATATTCAATACCGATTCGATTTCTGTGTTTCATCGTCAATGTGAAGGTCCAAGGGATACAGTAAATCTGCACTGGTGCATCGGAATCTAATACTGGTCTCCCAGGAGCCGCTCAAAGCACAAACTCTTAGAAGATTCACTCTTCTTGTACTTAAGTCGGCATTGTGCCTTTTATATTCAATTCCGATGCGATATCTGTTTCATCGTCAATGTGAAGGTCCAAGGGATACAGTAAATCTGCACTGGTGCATCGGAATCTAATACTGGTCTCCCAGGAGCCGCTCAAAGCACAAACTTTTAGGAGGCTCACTCTTCTTGTACTTAAGTCGGCATTGTGCCTTTTATATTCAATTCCGATGCGATTTCTGTGTTTCATCGTCAATGTGTAGGTCCAAGGGATAAAGTAAACCTGCACTGGTGCATGGGAATCTAATACTGGTCTCCCAGGAGCCGCTCAAAGCACAACTCTTAGAAAATTCACTCTTCTTGTACTTAAGTCGGCATTGTGACTTTTATATTCAATTCCGATGCGATTTCTGTGTTTCATCGTCAATGTGAAGCTCCAAGGGATAGAGTAAACCTGCACTGGTGCATCGGAATCTAATACTGGTCTCCCAGGAGCCGCTCAAAGCACAAACTCCTAGAAGATTCACTCTTCTTGTACTTAAGTCGCAATTGTGCCTTTTATATTCAATTCCGATGCGATTTCTGTGTTTCATCGTCAATGTGAAGGTCCAAGGGATACAGTAAACCTGCACTGGTGCATCGGACTCTAATTCTGGTCTCCCAGGAGCCGCTCAAAGCACAAACTGCTAGAAGACTCACTCTTCTTGTACTTAAGTCGGCATTGTGCCTTTTATGTTCAATTCCGATGCGATTTCTGTCTTTATTCGTCAATGTGAAGGTCCAAGGGATACAGTAAACCTGCACTGGTGCATCGGAATCTAATACTGGTCTCTCTGGAGCCGCTCAAAGCACAAACTGCTAGAAGATTCACTCTTCTTATACTCAAGTCGGCATTGTGCCTTTTATATTCAATTCCGATGCGATTTCTGTGTTTCATCGTCAATGTGAAGGTCCAAGGGATACAGTAAACCTGCACTGGTGCATCGGAATCTAATACTGGTCTCCCAGGAGCCGCTCAAAGCACAAACACTTAGAAGATTCACTCTTCTTGTACTTAAGTCGGCATTGCGCCTTTTATATTCAATTCCGATGCGATTTCTGTGTTTCATCGTCAATGTGAAGGTCCAAGGGATACAGTAAACCAGCACTGGTGCATCGGAATCTAATACTGGTCTCCCAGGAGCCGCTCAAAGCACAAACTCTTAGAAGATTCACGCTTCTTGTACTTAAGTCGGCATTGTGCCTTTTATATTCAATTCCGATGCGATTTCTGTGTTTCATCGTCAATGTGAAGGTCCAAGGGATACAGTAAACCTGCACTGGTGCATCGGAATCTAAAACTGGTCTCCCATGAGCCGCTCAAAGCACAAACTCCTAGAAGATTCACTCTTCTTGTACTTAAGTCGGCATTGTGCCTTTTATATTCAATTCCGATGCGACTTCTGTGTTTCATCGTCAATGTGAAGGTCCAAGGGATGCAGTAAACCTGCACTGGTGCATCGGAATCCAATACTGGTCTCCCAGGAGCCGCTCAAACCACAAACTCTTAGAAGATTCACTCTTCTTGTACATAAGTCGGCATTGTGCCTTTTATATTCAATTCCGATGCGATTTCTGTGTTTCATCGTCAATGTGAAGGTCCAAGGGATGCAGTAAACCTGCACTGGTGCATCGGAATCCAATACTGGTCTCCCAGGAGCCGCTCAAACCACAAACTCTTAGAAGATTCACTCTTCTTGTACAAAAGTCGGCATTGTGCCTTCTATATCCAATTCCGATGCGATTTCTGTGTTTCATCGTCAATGTGAAGGTCCAAGCGATACAGTAAACCTGCACTGGTGCATCGGAATCTAATACTGGTCTGCCAGGAGCCTCTCAAACCACAAACTCTTAGAAGATTCACTCTACTTGTACTTAAGTCGGCATTGTGCCTTTTACATTCATTTCCGATGCGATTTCTGTGTTTCATCGTCAATGTGAAGGTCCAAGGGATACAGTAAACCTGCACTGGTGCATCGGAATCTAAAACTGGTCTCCCATGAGCCGCTCAAAGCACAAACTCCTAGAAGATTCACTCTTCTTGTGCTTATGTCGGTATTGTGCCTTTTATATTCAATACCGATTCGATTTCTGTGTTTCATCGTCAATGTGAAGGTCCAAGGGATACAGTAAATCTGCACTGGTGCATCGGAATCTAATACTGGTCTCCCAGGAGCCGCTCAAAGCACAAACTCTTAGAAGATTCACTCTTCTTGTACTTAAGTCGGCATTGTGCCTTTTATATTCAATTCCGATGCGATTTCTGTGTTTCATCGTCAATGTGAAGGTCCAAGGGATACAGTAAACCTGCACTGGTGCATCGGAATCTAATACTGGTCTCCCAGGAGCCGCTCAAAGCACAAACTTTTAGGAGGCTCACTCTTCTTGTACTTAAGTCGGCATTGTGCCTTTTATATTCAATTCCGAACGATTTCTGTGTTTCATCGTCAATGTGTAGGTCCAAGGGATAAAGTAAACCTGCACTGGTGCATGGGAATCTAATACTGGTCTCCCAGGAGCCGCTCAAAGCACAACTCTTAGAAAATTCACTCTTCTTGTACTTAAGTCGGCATTGTGACTTTTATATTCAATTCCGATGCGATTTCTGTGTTTCATCGTCAATGTGAAGATCCAAGGGATACAGTAAACCTGCACTGGTGCATCGGAATCTCATACTGGTCTCCCAGGAGCCGCTCAAACCACAAACTCTTAGAAGATTCACTCTTCTTGTACTTAAGTCGGCACTGTGCCTTTTATATTCAATTCCGATGCGATTTCTGTGTTTCATCGTCAATGTGAAGCTCCAAGGGATAGAGTAAACCTGCACTGGTGCATCGGAATCTAATACTGGTCTCTCAGGAGCCGCTCAAAGCACAAACTCCTAGAAGATTCACTCTTCTTGTACTTAAGTCGCAATTGTGCCTTTTATATTCAATTCTGATGCGATTTCTGTGTTTCATCGTCAATGTGAAGGTCCAAGGGATACAGTAAACCTGCACTGGTGCATCGGACTCTAATACTGGTCTCCCAGGAGCCGCTCAAAGCACAAACTGCTAGAAGACTCACTCTTCTTGTACTTAAGTCGGCATTGTGCCTTTTATGTTCAATTCCGATGCGATTTCTGTCTTTATTCGTCAATGTGAAGGTCCAAGGGATACAGTAAACCTGCATTGGTGCATCGGAATCTAATACTGGTCTCTCTGGAGCCGCTCAAAGCACAAACTGCTAGAAGATTCACTCTTCTTATACTCAAGTCGGCATTGTGCCTTTTATATTCAATTCCGATGCGATTTCTGTGTTTCATCGTCAATGTGAAGGTCCAAGGGATACAGTAAACCTGCACTGGTGCATCGGAATCTAAAACTGGTCTCCCATGAGCCGCTCAAAGCACAAACTCCTAGAAGATTCACTCTTCTTGTGCTTATGTCGGTATTGTGCCTTTTATATTCAATTCCGATGCGATTTCTGTCTCTATTCGTCAATGTGAAGGTCCAAGGGATACAGTAAACCTGCACTGGTGCATCGGAATCCAATACTGGTCTCTCTGGAGCCGCTCAAAGCACAAACTCTTAGAAGATTCACACTTCTTGTACCTAAGTCGGCATTGTGCCTTTTATATTCAATTCCGATGCGATTTCTGTGTTTCATCGTCAATGTGAAGGTCCAAGGGATACAGTAAACCTGCACTGGTGCATCGGAATCTAATACTGGTCTCCCAGGAGCCGCTCAAAGCACAAACTCTTAGAAGATTCACTCTTCTTGTACTTAAGTCGCCATTGTGCCTTTTATATTCAATTCCGATGCGATTTCTGTGTTTCATCGTCAATGTGAAGGTCCAAGGGATACAGTAAACCTGCACTGGTGCATCGGAATCTAATACTGGTCTCCCAGGAGCCGCTCAAAGCACAAACTCTTAGAAGATTCACTCTTCTTGTACTTAAGTCTTCATTGTGCCTTTTATATTCAATTCCGATGTGATTTCTGTGTTTCATCGTCAATGTGAAGGTACATGGGATACAGTAAACCTGCACTGGTGCATCGGAATCTAATACTGGTCTCCCAGGAGCCGCTCAAAGCACAAACTCTTAGAAGATTCACTCTTCTTGTACTTAAGTCGTCATTGTGCATTTTATATTCAATACCGATGCGATTTCAGAGTTTCATTGTCAATGTGAAGGTCCAAGGGATACAGTAAACCTGCACTGGTGCATCGGAATCTAATACTGGTCTCCCAGGAGCCGCTCAAAGCACAAACTCTTAGAAGATTCGTTCTTCTTGTACTTAAGTCGGCATTGTGCCTTTTATATTCAATTACGATGCGATTTCTGTGTTTCATCGTCAATGTGAAGGTCCAAGGGATACAGTAAACCTGCACTGGTGCATCGGAATCTAAAACTGGTCTCCCATGAGCCGCTCAAAGCACAAACTCCTAGAAGATTCACTCTTCTTGTGCTTATGTCGGTATTGTGCCTTTTATATTCAATTCCGATGCGATTTCTGTCTTTATTCGTCAATGTGAAGGTCCAAGGGATACAGTAAACCTGCACTGGTGCATCGGAATCCAATACTGGACTTCCAGGAGCCGCTCAAAGCACAAATTCTTAGAAGATTCACTCTTCTTGTACTTAAGTCGGCATTGTGGCTTTTATATTCAATTCCGTTGAGATTTCTGTGTTTCATCGTCAATGTGAAGGTCCAAGGGGTACAGTAAACCTGCACTGGTGCATCGGAATCTAATACTGGTCTGCCAGGAACCGCTCAAAGCACAAACTCTTAGAAGATTCACTCTTCTTGTACTTAAGTCGGCATTGTGCCTTTTATATTCAATTCCGATGCGATTTCTGTGTTTCATCGTCAATGTGAAGGTCCAAGGGATACAGTAAACCTGCACTGGTGCATCGGAATCTAAAACTGGTCTCCCATGAGCCGCTCAAAGCACAAACTCCTAGAAGATTCACTCTTCTTGTGCTTATGTCGGTATTGTGCCTTTTATATTCAATTCCGATGCGATTTCTGTCTTTATTCGTAAATGTGAAGGTCCAAGGGATACAGTAAACCTGCACTGGTGCATCGGAATCCAATACTGGTCTCCCAGGAGCCGCTCAAAGCACAAACTCTTAGAAGATTCACTCTTCTTGTACTTAAGTCGGCATTATGCCTTATATATTCAATTCCGATGCGATTTCTGTGTTTCATCGTCAATGTGAAGGTCCAAGGGATACAGTAAACCAGCACTGGTGCATCGGAATCTAATACTGGTCTCCCAGGAGCCGCTCAAAGCACACACTCTTAGAAGATTCACTCTTCTTGTACTTAAGTCGGCATTGTGCCTTTTATATTCAATTCAGATGCGATTTCAGTGTTTCATTGTCAATGTGAACGTCCAAGGGATACAGTAAACCTGCACTGGTGCATCGGAATCTAATACTGGTCTCCCAGGAGCCGCTCAAAGCACAAACTCTTAGAAGATTCACTCTTCTTGTACTTAAGTCGGCATTGTGCCTTTTATATTCAATTCCGATGCGATTTCTGTGTTTCATCGTCAATGTGAAGGTCCAAGGGATACAGTAAACCTGCACTGGTGCATCGGAATCTAAAACTGGTTTCCCATGAGCCGCTCAAAGCACAAACTCCTAGAAGATTCACTCTTCTTGTGCTTATGTCGGTATTGTGCCTTTTATATTCAATTACGATGCGATTTCTGTCTTTATTCGTCAATGTGAAGGTCCAAGGGATACAGTAAAACCTGCACTGGTGCATCGGAATCCAATACTGGTCTCCCAGGAGCCGCTCAAAGCACAAACTCTTAGAAGATTCACTCTTCTTGTACTTAAGTCGGCATTGTGCCTTTTATATTCAATTCCGATGCGATTTCTGTTTCATCGTCAATGTGAAGGTCCAAGGGATACAGTAAATCTGCACTGGTGCATCGGAATCTAATACTGGTCTCCCAGGAGCCGCTCAAAGCAAAAACTCTTAGAAGATTCACTCTTCTTGTACTTAAGTCGGCATTGTGCCTTTTATATTCAATTCCGATGCGATTTTGTGTTTCATCGTCAATGTGAAGGTCCAAGGGATACAGTAAACCTGCACTGGTGCATCGGAATCTAATACTGGTCTCCCAGGAGCCGCTCAAAGCACAAACTCTTAGAAGATTCACACTTCTTGTACCTAAGTCGGCAATGTGCCTTTTATATTCAATTCCGATGCGATTTCTGTGTTTCATCGTCAATGTGAAGGTCCAAGGGATACAGTAAACCTGCACTGGTGCATCGGAATCTAATACTGGTCTCCCAGGAGCCAGTCAAAGCACAAACTCTTAGAAGATTCACTCTTCTTGTACTTAAGGCGGCATTGTGCCTTTTATATTCAATTCCGATGCGACTTCTGTGTTTCATCGTCAATGTGAAGGTCCAAGGGATGCAGTAAACCTGCACTGGTGCATCGGAATCCAATACTGGTCTCCCAGGAGCCGCTCAAACCACAAACTCTTAGAAGATTCACTCTTCTTGTACATAAGTCGGCATTGTGCCTTTTATATTCAATTCCGATGCGATTTCTGTGTTTCATCGTCAATGTGAAGGTCCAAGGGATGCAGTAAACCTGCACTGGTGCATCGGAATCCAATACTGGTCTCCCAGGAGCCGCTCAAACCACAAACTCTTAGAAGATTCACTCTTCTTGTACATAAGTCGGCATTGTGCCTTCTATATCCAATTCCGATGCGATTTCTGTGTTTCATCGTCAATGTGAAGGTCCAAGGGATACAGTAAACCTGCACTGGTGCATCGGAATCTAATACTGGTCTGCCAGGAGCCGCTCAAACCACAAACTCTTAGAAGATTCACTCTACTTGTACTTAAGTCGGCATTGTGCCTTTTACATTCATTTCCGATGCGATTTCTGTGTTTCATCGTCAATGTGAAGGTCCAAGGGATACAGTAAACCTGCACTGGTGCATCGGAATCTAAAACTGGTCTCCCATGAGCCGCTCAAAGCACAAACTCCTAGAAGATTCACTCTTCTTGTGCTTATGTCGGTATTGTGCCTTTTATATTCAATACCGATTCGATTTCTGTGTTTCATCGTCAATGTGAAGGTCCAAGGGATACAGTAAATCTGCACTGGTGCATCGGAATCTAATACTGGTCTCCCAGGAGCCGCTCAAAGCACAAACTCTTAGAAGATTCACTCTTCTTGTACTTAAGTCGGCATTGTGCCTTTTATATTCAATTCCGATGCGATTTCTGTGTTTCATCGTCAATGTGAAGGTCCAAGGGATACAGTAAACCTGCACTGGTGCATCGGAATCTAATACTGGTCTCCCAGGAGCCGCTCAAAGCACAAACTTTTAGGAGGCTCACTCTTCTTGTACTTAAGTCGGCATTGTGCCTTTTATATTCAATTCCGATGCGATTTCTGTGTTTCATCGTCAATGTGTAGGTCCAAGGGATAAAGTAAACCTGCACTGGTGCATGGGAATCTAATACTGGTCTCCCAGGAGCCGCTCAAAGCACAACTCTTAGAAAATTCACTCTTCTTGTACTTAAGTCGGCATTGTGACTTTTATATTCAATTCCGATGCGATTTCTGTGTTTCATCGTCAATGTGAAGATCCAAGGGATACAGTAAACCTGCACTGGTGCATCGGAATCTAATACTGGCCTCCCAGGAGCCGCTCAAACCACAAACTCTTAGAAGATTCACTCTTCTTGTACTTAAGTCGGCACTGTGCCTTTTATATTCAATTCCGATGCGATTTCTGTGTTTCATCGTCAATGTGAAGCTCCAAGGGATAGAGTAAACCTGCACTGGTGCATCGGAATCTAATACTGGTCTCTCAGGAGCCGCTCAAAGCACAAACTCCTAGAAGATTCACTCTTCTTGTACTTAAGTCGCAATTGTGCCTTTTATATTCAATTCCGATGCGATTTCTGTGTTTCATCGTCAATGTGAAGGTCCAAGGGATACAGTAAACCTGCACTGGTGCATCGGACTCTAATACTGGTCTCCCAGGAGCCGCTCAAAGCACAAACTGCTAGAAGACTCACTCTTCTTGTACTTAAGTCGGCATTGTGCCTTTTATGTTCAATTCCGATGCGATTTCTGTCTTTATTCGTCAATGTGAAGGTCCAAGGGATACAGTAAACCTGCACTGGTGCATCGGAATCTAATACTGGTCTCTCTGGAGCCGCTCAAAGCACAAACTGCTAGAAGATTCACTCTTCTTATACTCAAGTCGGCATTGTGCCTTTTATATTCAATTCCGATGCGATTTCTGTGTTTCATCGTCAATGTGAAGGTCCAAGGGATACAGTAAACCTGCACTGGTGCATCGGAATCTAAAACTGGTCTCCCATGAGCCGCTCAAAGCACAAACTCCTAGAAGATTCACTCTTCTTGTGCTTATGTCGGTATTGTGCCTTTTATATTCAATTCCGATGCGATTTCTGTCTCTATTCGTCAATGTGAAGGTCCAAGGGATACAGTAAACCTGCACTGGTGCATCGGAATCCAATACTGGTCTCTCTGGAGCCGCTCAAAGCACAAACTCTTAGAAGATTCACACTTCTTGTACCTAAGTCGGCATTGTGCCTTTTATATTCAATTCCGATGCGATTTCTGTGTTTCATCGTCAATGTGAAGGTCCAAGGGATACAGTAAACCTGCACTGGTGCATCGGAATCTAATACTGGTCTCCCAGGAGCCGCTCAAAGCACAAACTCTTAGAAGATTCACTCTTCTTGTACTTAAGTCGCCATTGTGCCTTTTATATTCAATTCCGATGCGATTTCTGTGTTTCATCGTCAATGTGAAGGTCCAAGGGATACAGTAAACCTGCACTGGTGCATCGGAATCTAATACTGGTCTCCCAGGAGCCGCTCAAAGCACAAACTCTTAGAAGATTCACTCTTCTTGTACTTAAGTCTTCATTGTGCCTTTTATATTCAATTCCGATGTGATTTCTGTGTTTCATCGTCAATGTGAAGGTACATGGGATACAGTAAACCTGCACTGGTGCATCGGAATCTAATACTGGTCTCCCAGGAGCCGCTCAAAGCACAAACTCTTAGAAGATTCACTCTTCTTGTACTTAAGTCGTCATTGTGCATTTTATATTCAATACCGATGCGATTTCAGAGTTTCATTGTCAATGTGAAGGTCCAAGGGATACAGTAAACCTGCACTGGTGCATCGGAATCTAATACTGGTCTCCCAGGAGCCGCTCAAAGCACAAACTCTTAGAAGATTCGTTCTTCTTGTACTTAAGTCGGCATTGTGCCTTTTATATTCAATTACGATGCGATTTCTGTGTTTCATCGTCAATGTGAAGGTCCAAGGGATACAGTAAACCTGCACTGGTGCATCGGAATCTAAAACTGGTCTCCCATGAGCCGCTCAAAGCACAAACTCCTAGAAGATTCACTCTTCTTGTGCTTATGTCGGTATTGTGCCTTTTATATTCAATTCCGATGCGATTTCTGTCTTTATTCGTCAATGTGAAGGTCCAAGGGATACAGTAAACCTGCACTGGTGCATCGGAATCCAATACTGGACTTCCAGGAGCCGCTCAAAGCACAAATTCTTAGAAGATTCACTCTTCTTGTACTTAAGTCGGCATTGTGGCTTTTATATTCAATTCCGTTGAGATTTCTGTGTTTCATCGTCAATGTGAAGGTCCAAGGGGTACAGTAAACCTGCACTGGTGCATCGGAATCTAATACTGGTCTGCCAGGAACCGCTCAAAGCACAAACTCTTAGAAGATTCACTCTTCTTGTACTTAAGTCGGCATTGTGCCTTTTATATTCAATTCCGATGCGATTTCTGTGTTTCATCGTCAATGTGAAGGTCCAAGGGATACAGTAAACCTGCACTGGTGCATCGGAATCTAAAACTGGTCTCCCATGAGCCGCTCAAAGCACAAACTCCTAGAAGATTCACTCTTCTTGTGCTTATGTCGGTATTGTGCCTTTTATATTCAATTCCGATGCGATTTCTGTCTTTATTCGTAAATGTGAAGGTCCAAGGGATACAGTAAACCTGCACTGGTGCATCGGAATCCAATACTGGTCTCCCAGGAGCCGCTCAAAGCACAAACTCTTAGAAGATTCACTCTTCTTGTACTTAAGTCGGCATTATGCCTTATATATTCAATTCCGATGCGATTTCTGTGTTTCATCGTCAATGTGAAGGTCCAAGGGATACAGTAAACCAGCACTGGTGCATCGGAATCTAATACTGGTCTCCCAGGAGCCGCTCAAAGCACAAACTCTTAGAAGATTCACTCTTCTTGTACTTAAGTCGGCATTGTGCCTTTTATATTCAATTCAGATGCGATTTCAGTGTTTCATTGTCAATGTGAAGGTCCAAGGGATACAGTAAACCTGCACTGGTGCATCGGAATCTAATACTGGTCTCCCAGGAGCCGCTCAAAGCACAAACTCTTAGAAGATTCACTCTTCTTGTACTTAAGTCGGCATTGTGCCTTTTATATTCAATTCCGATGCGATTTCTGTGTTTCATCGTCAATGTGAAGGTCCAAGGGATACAGTAAACCTCCACTGGTGCATCGGAATCTAAAACTGGTTTCCCATGAGCCGCTCAAAGCACAAACTCCTAGAAGATTCACTCTTCTTGTGCTTATGTCGGTATTGTGCCTTTTATATTCAATTACGATGCGATTTCTGTCTTTATTCGTCAATGTGAAGGTCCAAGGGATACAGTAAAACCTGCACTGGTGCATCGGAATCCAATACTGGTCTCCCAGGAGCCGCTCAAAGCACAAACTCTTAGAAGATTCACTCTTCTTGTACTTAAGTCGGCATTGTGCCTTTTATATTCAATTCCGATGCGATTTCTGTTTCATCGTCAATGTGAAGGTCCAAGGGATACAGTAAATCTGCACTGGTGCATCGGAATCTAATACTGGTCTCCCAGGAGCCGCTCAAAGCAAAAACTCTTAGAAGATTCACTCTTCTTGTACTTAAGTCGGCATTGTGCCTTTTATATTCAATTCCGATGCGATTTTGTGTTTCATCGTCAATGTGAAGGTCCAAGGGATACAGTAAACCTGCACTGGTGCATCGGAATCTAATACTGGTCTCCCAGGAGCCGCTCAAAGCACAAACTCTTAGAAGATTCACACTTCTTGTACCTAAGTCGGCAATGTGCCTTTTATATTCAATTCCGATGCGATTTCTGTGTTTCATCGTCAATGTGAAGGTCCAAGGGATACAGTAAACCTG
This sequence comes from Schistocerca nitens, assembly GCF_023898315.1. Taxonomy (NCBI): domain Eukaryota; kingdom Metazoa; phylum Arthropoda; class Insecta; order Orthoptera; family Acrididae; genus Schistocerca; species Schistocerca nitens. The sequence goes on from NC_064625.1 coordinate 184,854,570, forward strand.
CACTGGTGCATCGGAATCTAATACTGGTCTCCCAGGAGCCGCTCAAAGCACAAACTCTTAGAAGATTCACTCTTCTTGTACTTAAGTCGGCATTGTGCCTTCTATATTCAATTCCGATGCGATTTCTGTGTTTCATCGTCAATGTGAAGGTCCAAGGGATACAGTAAACCTGCACTGGTGCATCGGAATCTAATACTGGTCTGCCAGGAGCCGCTCAAACCACAAACTCTTAGAAGATTCACTCTACTTGTACTTAAGTCGGCATTGTGCCTTTTACATTCATTTCCGATGCGATTTCTGTGTTTCATCGTCAATGTGAAGGTCGAAGGGATACAGTAAACCTGCACTGGTGCATCGGAATCTAAAACTGGTCTCCCATGAGCCGCTCAAAGCACAAATTCCTAGAAGATTCACTCTTCTTGTGCTTATGTCGGTATTGTGCCTTTTATATTCAATACCGATTCGATTTCTGTGTTTCATCGTCAATGTGAAGGTCCAAGGGATACAGTAAATCTGCACTGGTGCATCGGAATCTAATACTGGTCTCCCAGGAGCCGCTCAAAGCACAAACTCTTCGAAGATTCACTCTTCTTGTACTTAAGTCGGCATTGTGCCTTTTATATTCAATTACGATGCGATTTCTGTGTTTCATCGTCAATGTGAAGGTCCAAGGGATACAGTAAACCTGCACTGGTGCATCGGAATCTAAAACTGGTCTCCCATGAGCCGCTCAAAGCACAAACTCCTAGAAGATTCACTCTTCTTGTGCTTATGTCGGTATTGTGCCTTTTATATTCAATTCCGATGCGATTTCTGTCTTTATTCGTCAATGTGAAGGTCCAAGGGATACAGTAAACCTGCACTGGTGCATCGGAATCCAATACTGGACTTCCAGGAGCCGCTCAAAGCACAAATTCTTAGAAGATTCACTCTTCTTGTACTTAAGTCGGCATTGTGGCTTTTATATTCAATTCCGTTGAGATTTCTGTGTTTCATCGTCAATGTGAAGGTCCAAGGGGTACAGTAAACCTGCACTGGTGCATCGGAATCTAATACTGGTCTGCCAGGAACCGCTCAAAGCACAAACTCTTAGAAGATTCACTCTTCTTGTACTTAAGTCGGCATTGTGCCTTTTATATTCAATTCCGATGCGATTTCTGTGTTTCATCGTCAATGTGAAGGTCCAAGGGATACAGTAAACCTGCACTGGTGCATCGGAATCTAAAACTGGTCTCCCATGAGCCGCTCAAAGCACAAACTCCTAGAAGATTCACTCTTCTTGTGCTTATGTCGGTATTGTGCCTTTTATATTCAATTCCGATGCGATTTCTGTCTTTATTCGTAAATGTGAAGGTCCAAGGGATACAGTAAACCTGCACTGGTGCATCGGAATCCAATACTGGTCTCCCAGGAGCCGCTCAAAGCACAAACTCTTAGAAGATTCACTCTTCTTGTACTTAAGTCGGCATTATGCCTTATATATTCAATTCCGATGCGATTTCTGTGTTTCATCGTCAATGTGAAGGTCCAAGGGATACAGTAAACCAGCACTGGTGCATCGGAATCTAATACTGGTCTCCCAGGAGCCGCTCAAAGCACAAACTCTTAGAAGATTCACTCTTCTTGTACTTAAGTCGGCATTGTGCCTTTTATATTCAATTCAGATGCGATTTCAGTGTTTCATTGTCAATGTGAAGGTCCAAGGGATACAGTAAACCTGCACTGGTGCATCGGAATCTAATACTGGTCTCCCAGGAGCCGCTCAAAGCACAAACTCTTAGAAGATTCACTCTTCTTGTACTTAAGTCGGCATTGTGCCTTTTATATTCAATTCCGATGCGATTTCTGTGTTTCATCGTCAATGTGAAGGTCCAAGGGATACAGTAAACCTGCACTGGTGCATCGGAATCTAAAACTGGTTTCCCATGAGCCGCTCAAAGCACAAACTCCTAGAAGATTCACTCTTCTTGTGCTTATGTCGGTATTGTGCCTTTTATATTCAATTACGATGCGATTTCTGTCTTTATTCGTCAATGTGAAGGTCCAAGGGATACAGTAAAACCTGCACTGGTGCATCGGAATCCAATACTGGTCTCCCAGGAGCCGCTCAAAGCACAAACTCTTAGAAGATTCACTCTTCTTGTACTTAAGTCGGCATTGTGCCTTTTATATTCAATTCCGATGCGATTTCTGTTTCATCGTCAATGTGAAGGTCCAAGGGATACAGTAAATCTGCACTGGTGCATCGGAATCTAATACTGGTCTCCCAGGAGCCGCTCAAAGCAAAAACTCTTAGAAGATTCACTCTTCTTGTACTTAAGTCGGCATTGTGCCTTTTATATTCAATTCCGATGCGATTTTGTGTTTCATCGTCAATGTGAAGGTCCAAGGGATACAGTAAACCTGCACTGGTGCATCGGAATCTAATACTGGTCTCCCAGGAGCCGCTCAAAGCACAAACTCTTAGAAGATTCACACTTCTTGTACCTAAGTCGGCAATGTGCCTTTTATATTCAATTCCGATGCGATTTCTGTGTTTCATCGTCAATGTGAAGGTCCAAGGGATACAGTAAACCTGCACTGGTGCATCGGAATCTAATACTGGTCTCCCAGGAGCCAGTCAAAGCACAAACTCTTAGAAGATTCACTCTTCTTGTACTTAAGGCGGCATTGTGCCTTTTATATTCAATTCCGATGCGACTTCTGTGTTTCATCGTCAATGTGAAGGTCCAAGGGATGCAGTAAACCTGCACTGGTGCATCGGAATCCAATACTGGTCTCCCAGGAGCCGCTCAAACCACAAACTCTTAGAAGATTCACTCTTCTTGTACATAAGTCGGCATTGTGCCTTTTATATTCAATTCCGATGCGATTTCTGTGTTTCATCGTCAATGTGAAGGTCCAAGGGATGCAGTAAACCTGCACTGGTGCATCGGAATCCAATACTGGTCTCCCAGGAGCCGCTCAAACCACAAACTCTTAGAAGATTCACTCTTCTTGTACATAAGTCGGCATTGTGCCTTCTATATCCAATTCCGATGCGATTTCTGTGTTTCATCGTCAATGTGAAGGTCCAAGGGATACAGTAAACCTGCACTGGTGCATCGGAATCTAATACTGGTCTGCCAGGAGCCGCTCAAACCACAAACTCTTAGAAGATTCACTCTACTTGTACTTAAGTCGGCATTGTGCCTTTTACATTCATTTCCGATGCGATTTCTGTGTTTCATCGTCAATGTGAAGGTCCAAGGGATACAGTAAACCTGCACTGGTGCATCGGAATCTAAAACTGGTCTCCCATGAGCCGCTCAAAGCACAAACTCCTAGAAGATTCACTCTTCTTGTGCTTATGTCGGTATTGTGCCTTTTATATTCAATACCGATTCGATTTCTGTGTTTCATCGTCAATGTGAAGGTCCAAGGGATACAGTAAATCTGCACTGGTGCATCGGAATCTAATACTGGTCTCCCAGGAGCCGCTCAAAGCACAAACTCTTAGAAGATTCACTCTTCTTGTACTTAAGTCGGCATTGTGCCTTTTATATTCAATTCCGATGCGATTTCTGTGTTTCATCGTCAATGTGAAGGTCCAAGGGATACAGTAAACCTGCACTGGTGCATCGGAATCTAATACTGGTCTCCCAGGAGCCGCTCAAAGCACAAACTTTTAGGAGGCTCACTCTTCTTGTACTTAAGTCGGCATTGTGCCTTTTATATTCAATTCCGATGCGATTTCTGTGTTTCATCGTCAATGTGTAGGTCCAAGGGATAAAGTAAACCCGCACTGGTGCATGGGAATCTAATACTGGTCTCCCAGGAGCCGCTCAAAGCACAACTCTTAGAAAATTCACTCTTCTTGTACTTAAGTCGGCATTGTGACTTTTATATTCAATTCCGATGCGATTTCTGTGTTTCATCGTCAATGTGAAGATCCAAGGGATACAGTAAACCTGCACTGGTGCATCGGAATCTAATACTGGTCTCCCAGGAGCCGCTCAAACCACAAACTCTTAGAAGATTCACTCTTCTTGTACTTAAGTCGGCACTGTGCCTTTTATATTCAATTCCGATGCGATTTCTGTGTTTCATCGTCAATGTGAAGCTCCAAGGGATAGAGTAAACCTGCACTGGTGCATCGGAATCTAATACTGGTCTCTCAGGAGCCGCTCAAAGCACAAACTCCTAGAAGATTCACTCTTCTTGTACTTAAGTCGCAATTGTGCCTTTTATATTCAATTCCGATGCGATTTCTGTGTTTCATCGTCAATGTGAAGGTCCAAGGGATACAGTAAACCTGCACTGGTGCATCGGACTCTAATACTGGTCTCCCAGGAGCCGCTCAAAGCACAAACTGCTAGAAGACTCACTCTTCTTGTACTTAAGTCGGCATTGTGCCTTTTATGTTCAATTCCGATGCGATTTCTGTCTTTATTCGTCAATGTGAAGGTCCAAGGGATACAGTAAACCTGCACTGGTGCATCGGAATCTAATACTGGTCTCTCTGGAGCCGCTCAAAGCACAAACTGCTAGAAGATTCACTCTTCTTATACTCAAGTCGGCATTGTGCCTTTTATATTCAATTCCGATGCGATTTCTGTGTTTCATCGTCAATGTGAAGGTCCAAGGGATACAGTAAACCTGCACTGGTGCATCGGAATCTAAAACTGGTCTCCCATGAGCCGCTCAAAGCACAAACTCCTAGAAGATTCACTCTTCTTGTGCTTATGTCGGTATTGTGCCTTTTATATTCAATTCCGATGCGATTTCTGTCTCTATTCGTCAATGTGAAGGTCCAAGGGATACAGTAAACCTGCACTGGTGCATCGGAATCCAATACTGGTCTCTCTGGAGCCGCTCAAAGCACAAACTCTTAGAAGATTCACACTTCTTGTACCTAAGTCGGCATTGTGCCTTTTATATTCAATTCCGATGCGATTTCTGTGTTTCATCGTCAATGTGAAGGTCCAAGGGATACAGTAAACCTGCACTGGTGCATCGGAATCTAATACTGGTCTCCCAGGAGCCGCTCAAAGCACAAACTCTTAGAAGATTCACTCTTCTTGTACTTAAGTCGCCATTGTGCCTTTTATATTCAATTCCGATGCGATTTCTGTGTTTCATCGTCAATGTGAAGGTCCAAGGGATACAGTAAACCTGCACTGGTGCATCGGAATCTAATACTGGTCTCCCAGGAGCCGCTCAAAGCACAAACTCTTAGAAGATTCACTCTTCTTGTACTTAAGTCTTCATTGTGCCTTTTATATTCAATTCCGATGTGATTTCTGTGTTTCATCGTCAATGTGAAGGTACATGGGATACAGTAAACCTGCACTGGTGCATCGGAATCTAATACTGGTCTCCCAGGAGCCGCTCAAAGCACAAACTCTTAGAAGATTCACTCTTCTTGTACTTAAGTCGTCATTGTGCATTTTATATTCAATAGCGATGCGATTTCAGAGTTTCATTGTCAATGTGAAGGTCCAAGGGATACAGTAAACCTGCACTGGTGCATCGGAATCTAATACTGGTCTCCCAGGAGCCGCTCAAAGCACAAACTCTTAGAAGATTCGTTCTTCTTGTACTTAAGTCGGCATTGTGCCTTTTATATTCAATTACGATGCGATTTCTGTGTTTCATCGTCAATGTGAAGGTCCAAGGGATACAGTAAACCTGCACTGGTGCATCGGAATCTAAAACTGGTCTCCCATGAGCCGCTCAAAGCACAAACTCCTAGAAGATTCACTCTTCTTGTGCTTATGTCGGTATTGTGCCTTTTATATTCAATTCCGATGCGATTTCTGTCTTTATTCGTCAATGTGAAGGTCCAAGGGATACAGTAAACCTGCACTGGTGCATCGGAATCCAATACTGGACTTCCAGGAGCCGCTCAAAGCACAAATTCTTAGAAGATTCACTCTTCTTGTACTTAAGTCGGCATTGTGGCTTTTATATTCAATTCCGTTGAGATTTCTGTGTTTCATCGTCAATGTGAAGGTCCAAGGGGTACAGTAAACCTGCACTGGTGCATCGGAATCTAATACTGGTCTGCCAGGAACCGCTCAAAGCACAAACTCTTAGAAGATTCACTCTTCTTGTACTTAAGTCGGCATTGTGCCTTTTATATTCAATTCCGATGCGATTTCTGTGTTTCATCGTCAATGTGAAGGTCCAAGGGATACAGTAAACCTGCACTGGTGCATCGGAATCTAAAACTGGTCTCCCATGAGCCGCTCAAAGCACAAACTCCTAGAAGATTCACTCTTCTTGTGCTTATGTCGGTATTGTGCCTTTTATATTCAATTCCGATGCGATTTCTGTCTTTATTCGTAAATGTGAAGGTCCAAGGGATACAGTAAACCTGCACTGGTGCATCGGAATCCAATACTGGCCTCCCAGGAGCCGCTCAAAGCACAAACTCTTAGAAGATTCACTCTTCTTGTACTTAAGTCGGCATTATGCCTTATATATTCAATTCCGATGCGATTTCTGTGTTTCATCGTCAATGTGAAGGTCCAAGGGATACAGTAAACCAGCACTGGTGCATCGGAATCTAATACTGGTCTCCCAGGAGCCGCTCAAAGCACAAACTCTTAGAAGATTCACTCTTCTTGTACTTAAGTCGGCATTGTGCCTTTTATATTCAATTCAGATGCGATTTCAGTGTTTCATTGTCAATGTGAAGGTCCAAGGGATACAGTAAACCTGCACTGGTGCATCGGAATCTAATACTGGTCTCCCAGGAGCCGCTCAAAGCACAAACTCTTAGAAGATTCACTCTTCTTGTACTTAAGTCGGCATTGTGCCTTTTATATTCAATTCCGATGCGATTTCTGTGTTTCATCGTCAATGTGAAGGTCCAAGGGATACAGTAAACCTCCACTGGTGCATCGGAATCTAAAACTGGTTTCCCATGAGCCGCTCAAAGCACAAACTCCTAGAAGATTCACTCTTCTTGTGCTTATGTCGGTATTGTGCCTTTTATATTCAATTACGATGCGATTTCTGTCTTTATTCGTCAATGTGAAGGTCCAAGGGATACAGTAAAACCTGCACTGGTGCATCGGAATCCAATACTGGTCTCCCAGGAGCCGCTCAAAGCACAAACTCTTAGAAGATTCACTCTTCTTGTACTTAAGTCGGCATTGTGCCTTTTATATTCAATTCCGATGCGATTTCTGTTTCATCGTCAATGTGAAGGTCCAAGGGATACAGTAAATCTGCACTGGTGCATCGGAATCTAATACTGGTCTCCCAGGAGCCGCTCAAAGCAAAAACTCTTAGAAGATTCACTCTTCTTGTACTTAAGTCGGCATTGTGCCTTTTATATTCAATTCCGATGCGATTTTGTGTTTCATCGTCAATGTGAAGGTCCAAGGGATACAGTAAACCTGCACTGGTGCATCGGAATCTAATACTGGTCTCCCAGGAGCCGCTCAAAGCACAAACTCTTAGAAGATTCACACTTCTTGTACCTAAGTCGGCAATGTGCCTTTTATATTCAATTCCGATGCGATTTCTGTGTTTCATCGTCAATGTGAAGGTCCAAGGGATACAGTAAACCTGCACTGGTGCATCGGAATCTAATACTGGTCTCCCAGGAGCCGCTCAAAGCACAAACTCTTAGAAGATTCACTCTTCTTGTACTTAAGTCGGCATTGTGCCTTCTATATTCAATTCCGATGCGATTTCTGTGTTTCATCGTCAATGTGAAGGTCCAAGGGATACAGTAAACCTGCACTGGTGCATCGGAATCTAATACTGGTCTGCCAGGAGCCGCTCAAACCACAAACTCTTAGAAGATTCACTCTACTTGTACTTAAGTCGGCATTGTGCCTTTTACATTCATTTCCGATGCGATTTCTGTGTTTCATCGTCAATGTGAAGGTCGAAGGGATACAGTAAACCTGCACTGGTGCATCGGAATCTAAAACTGGTCTCCCATGAGCCGCTCAAAGCACAAATTCCTAGAAGATTCACTCTTCTTGTGCTTATGTCGGTATTGTGCCTTTTATATTCAATACCGATTCGATTTCTGTGTTTCATCGTCAATGTGAAGGTCCAAGGGATACAGTAAATCTGCACTGGTGCATCGGAATCTAATACTGGTCTCCCAGGAGCCGCTCAAAGCACAAACTCTTCGAAGATTCACTCTTCTTGTACTTAAGTCGGCATTGTGCCTTTTATATTCAATTCCGATGCGATTTCTGTGTTTCATCGTCAATGTGAAGGTCCAAGGGATACAGTAAACCTGCACTGGTGCATCGGAATCTAATACTGGTCTCCCAGGAGCCGCTCAATGCACAAACTTTTAGGAGGCTCACTCTTCTTGTACTTAAGTCGGCATTGTGCCTTTTATATTCAATTCCGATGCGATTTCTGTGTTTCATCGTCAATGTGTAGGTCCAAGGGATAAAGTAAACCTGTACTGGTGCATGGGAATCTAATACTGGTCTCCCAGGAGCCGCTCAAAGCACAACTCTTAGAAAATTCACTCTTCTTGTACTTAAGTCGGCATTGTGACTTTTATATTCAATTCCGATGCGATTTCTGTGTTTCATCGTCAATGTGAAGATCCAAGGGATACAGTAAACCTGCACTGGTGCATCGGAATCTAATACTGGTCTCCCAGGAGCCGCTCAAACCACAAACTCTTAGAAGATTCACTTTTCTTGTATTTAAGTCGGCACTGTGCCTTTTATATTCAATTCCGATGCGATTTCTGTGTTTCATCGTCAATGTGAAGCTCCAAGGGATAGAGTAAACCTGCACTGGTGCATCGGAATCTAATACTGGTCTCCCAGGAGCCGCTCAAAGCACAAACTCCTAGAAGATTCACTCTTCTTGTACTTAAGTCGCAATTGTGCCTTTTATATTCAATTCCGATGCGATTTCTGTGTTTCATCGTCAATGTGAAGGTCCAAGGGATACAGTAAACCTGCACTGGTGCATCGGACTCTAATACTGGTCTCCCAGGAGCCGCTCAAAGCACAAACTGCTAGAAGACTCACTCTTCTTGTACTTAAGTCGGCATTGTGCCTTTTATATTCAATTCCGATGCGATTTCTGTCTTTATTCGTCAATGTGAAGGTCCAAGGGATACAGTAAACCTGCACTGGTGCATCTGAATCTAATACTGGTCTCTCTGGAGCCGCTCAAAGCGCAAACTGCTAGAAGATTCACTCTTCTTATACTCAAGTCGGCATTGTGCCTTTTATATTCAATTCCGATGCGATTTCTGTGTTTCATCGTCAATGTGAAGGTCCAAGGGATACAGTAAACCTGCACTGGTGCATCGGAATCTAATACTGGTCTCCCAGGAGCCGCTCAAAGCACAAACACTTAGAAGATTCACTCTTCTTGTACTTAAGTCGGCATTGCGCCTTTTATATTCAATTCCGATGTGATTTCTGTGTTTCATCGTCAATGTGAAGGTCCAAGGGATACAGTAAACCAGCACTGGTGCATCGGAATCTAATACTGGTCTCCCAGGAGCCGCTCAAAGCACAAACTCTTAGAAGATTCACTCTTCTTGTACTTAAGTCGGCATTGTGCCTTTTATATTCAATTCCGATGCGATTTCTGTGTTTCATCGTCAATGTGAAGGTCCAAGGGATACAGTAAACCTGCACTGGTGCATCGGAATCTAAAACTGGTCTCCCATGAGCCGCTCAAAGCACAAACTCCTAGAAGATTCACTCTTCTTGTGCTTATGTCGGTATTGTGCCTTTTATATTCAATTCCGATGCGATTTCTGTCTTTATTCGTCAATGTGAAGGTCCAAGGGATACAGTAAACCTGCACTGGTGCATCGGAATCCAATACTGGTCTCCCAGGAGCCGCTCAAAGCACAAACTCTTAGAAGATTCACTCTTCTTGTACTTAAGTCGGCATTGTGCCTTTTATATTCAATTCCGATGCGATTTCTGTTTCATCGTCAATGTGAAGGTCCAAGGGATACAGTAAATCTGCACTGGTGCATCGGAATCTAATACTGGTCTCCCAGGAGCCGCTCAAAGCACAAACTCTTAGAAGATTCACTCTTCTTGTACATAAGTCGGCATTGTGCCTTTTATATTCAATTCCGATGCGATTTCTGTGTTTCATCGTCAATGTGAAGGTCCAAGGGATACAGTAAACCTGCACTGGTGCATCGGAATCTAATACTCGTCTCCCAGGAGCCGCTCAAAGCACAAACTCTTAGAAGATTCACACTTCTTGTACCTAAGTCGGCATTGTGCCTTTTATATTCAATTCCGATGCGATTTCTGTGTTTCATCGTCAATGTGAAGGTCCACGGGATACAGTAAACCTGCACTGGTGCATCGGAATCTAATACTGGTCTCCCAGGAGCCGCTCAAAGCACAAACTCTTAGAAGATTCACTCTTCTTGTACTTAAGTCGCCATTGTGCCTTTTATATTCAATTCCGATGCGATTTCTGTGTTTCATCGTCAATGTGAAGGTCCAAGGGATACAGTAAACCTGCACTGGTGCATCGGAATCTAATACTGGTCTCCCAGGAGCCGCTCAAAGCACAAACTCTTAGAAGATTCACTCTTCTTGTACTTAAGTCTTCATTGTGCCTTTTATATTCAATTCCGATGTGATTTCTGTGTTTCATCGTCAATGTGAAGGTACATGGGATACAGTAAACCTGCACTGGTGCATCGGAATCTAATACTGGTCTCCCAGGAGCCGCTCAAAGCACAAACTCTTAGAAGATTCACTCTTCTTGTACTTAAGTCGTCATTGTGCATTTTATATTCAATACCGATGCGATTTCAGTGTTTCATTGTCAATGTGAAGGTCCAAGAGATACAGTAAACCTGCACTGGTGCATCGGAATCTAATACTGGCATCCCAGGAGCCGCTCAAAGCACAAACTCTTAGAAGATTCGCTCTTCTTGTACTTAAGTCGGCATTGTGCCTTTTATATTCAATTACGATGCGATTTCTGTGTTTCATCGTCAATGTGAAGGTCCAAGGGATACAGTAAACCTGCACTGGTGCATCGGAATCTAAAACTGGTCTCCCATGAGCCGCTGAAAGCACAAACTCCTAGAAGATTCACTCTTCTTGTGCTTATGTCGGTATTGTGCCTTTTATATTCAATTCCGATGCGATTTCTGTCTTTATTCGTCAATGTGGAGGTCCAAGGGATACAGTAAACCTGCACTGGTGCATCGGAATCCAATACTGGTCTTCCAGGAGCCGCTCAAAGCACAAATTCTTAGAAGATTCACTCTTCTTGTACTTAAGTCGGCATTGTGCCTTTTATATTCAATTCCGTTGAGATTTCTGTGTTTCATCGTCAATGTGAAGGTCCAAGTGGTACAGTAAACCTGCACTGGTGCATCGGAATCTAATACTGGTCTGCCAGGAACCGCTCAAAGCACAAACTCTTAGAAGATTCACTCTTCTTGTACTTAAGTCGGCATTGTGCCTTTTATATTCAATTCCGATGCGATTTCTGTGTTTCATCGTCAATGTGAAGGTCCAAGGGATACAGTAAACCTGCACTGGTGCATCGGAATCTAAAACTGGTCTCCCATGAGCCGCTCAAAGCACAAACTCCTAGAAGATTCACTCTTCTTGTGCTTATGTCGGTATTGTGCCTTTTATATTCAATTCCGATGCGATTTCTGTCTTTATTCGTAAATGTGAAGGTCCAAGGGATACAGTAAACCTGCACTGGTGCATCGGAATCCAATACTGGTCTCCCAGGAGCCGCTCAAAGCACAAACTCTTAGAAGATTCACTCTTCTTGTACTTAAGTCGGCATTATGCCTTTTATATTCAATTCCGATGCGATTTCTGTGTTTCATCGTCAATGTGAAGGTCCAAGGGATACAGTAAACCAGCACTGGTGCATCGGAATCTAATACTGGTCTCCCAGGAGCCGCTCAAAGCACAAACTCTTAGAAGATTCACTCTTCTTGTACTTAAGTCGGCATTGTGCCTTTTATATTCAATTCCGATGCGATTTCAGTGTTTCATTGTCAATGTGAAGGTCCAAGGGATACAGTAAACCTGCACTGGTGCATCGGAATCTAATACTGGTCTCCCAGGAGCCGCTCAAAGCACAAACTCTTAGAAGATTCACTCTTCTTGGATTCACTCTTCTTGTACTTAAGTCGGCATTGTGCCTTTTATATTCAATTCCGATGCGATTTCTGTGTTTCATCGTCAATGTGAAGGTCCAAGGGATACAGTAAACCTGCACTGGTGCATCGGAATCTAAAACTGGTCTCCCATGAGCCGCTCAAAGCACAAACTCCTAGAAGATTCACTCTTCTTGTGCTTATGTCGGTATTGTGCCTTTTATATTCAATTACGATGCGATTTCTGTCTTTATTCGTCAATGTGAAGGTCCAAGGGATACAGTAAAACCTGCACTGGTGCATCGGAATCCAATACTGGTCTCCCAGGAGCCGCTCAAAGCACAAACTCTTAGAAGATTCACTCTTCTTGTACTTAAGTCGGCATTGTGCCTTTTATATTCAATTCCGATGCGATATCTGTTTCATCGTCAATGTGAAGGTCCAAGGGATACAGTAAATCTGCACTGGTGCATCGGAATCTAATACTGGTCTCCCAGGAGCCGCTCAAAGCAAAAACTCTTCGAAGATTCACTCTTCTTGTACTTAAGTCGGCATTGTGCCTTTTATATTCAATTCCGATGCGATTTCTGTGTTTCATCGTCAATGTGAAGGTCCAAGGGATACAGTAAATCTGCACTGGTGCATCGGAATCTAATACTGGTCTCCCAGGAGCCGCTCAAAGCACAAACCCTTAGAAGATTCACACTTCTTGTACCTAAGTCGGCATTGTGCCTTTTATATTCATTTCCGATGCGATTTCTGTGTTTCATCGTCAATGTGAAGGTCCAAGGGATACAGTAAACCTGCACTGGTGCATCGGAATCTAATACTGGTCTCCCAGGAGCCGCTCAAAGCACAAACTCTTAGAAGATTCACTCTTCTTGTACTTAAGTCGCCATTGTGCCTTTTATATTCAATTCCGATGCGATTTCTGTGTTTCATCGTCAATGTGAAGGTCCAAGGGATACAGTAAACCTGCACTGGTGCATCGGAATCTAATACTGGTCTCCCAGGAGCCGCTCAAAGCACAAACTCTTAGAAGATTCACTCTTCTTGTACTTAAGTCGCCATTGTGCCTTTTATATTCAATTCCGATGCGATTTCTGTGTTTCATCGTCAATGTGAAGGTCCAAGGGATACAGTAAACCTGCACTGGTGCATCGGAATCTAATACTGGTCTCCCAGGAGCCGCTCAAAGCACAAACTCTTAGAAGATTCACTCTTCTTGTACTTAAGTCGGCATTGTGCCTTTTATATTCAATTCCGATGCGATTTCTGTGTTTCATCGTCAATGTGAAGGTCCAAGGGATACAGTAAACCTGCACTGGTGCATCGGAATCTAAAACTGGTCTCCCATGAGCCGCTCTAAGCACAAACTCCTAGAAGATTCACTCTTCTTGTGCTTATGTCGGTATTGTGCCTTTTATATTCAATTCCGATGCGATTTCTGTCTTTATTCGTCAATGTGAAGGTCCAAGGGATACAGTAAACCTGCACTGGTGCATCGGAATCCAATACTGGTCTTCCAGGAGCCGCTCAAAGCGCAAACTCTTAGAAGATTCACTCTTCTTGTACTTAAGTCGGCATTGTGCTTTTGATATTCAATTCCGATGAGATTTCTGTGTTTCATCGTCAATGTGAAGGTCCAAGGGGTACAGTAAACCTGCACTGGTGCATCGGAATCTAATACTGGTCTGCCAGGAGCCGCTCAAAGCACAAACTCTTAGAAGATTCACTCTTCTTGTACTTAAGTCGGCATTGTGCCTTTTATATTCAATTCCGATGCGATTTCTGTGTTTCATCGTCAATGTGAAGGTCCAAGGGATACAGTAAACCTGCACTGGTGCATCGGAATCTAATACTGGTCTCCCAGGAGCCGCTCAAAGCACAAACTTTTAGGCGGCTCACTCTTCTTGTACTTAAGTCGGCATTGTGCCTTTTATATTCAATTCCGATGCGATTTCAGTGTTTCATCGTCAATGTGAAGGTCCAAGGGATAAAGTAAACCTCCACTGGTGCATGGGAATCTAATACTGGTCTCCCAGGAGCCGCTCAAAGCACAACTCTTAGAAAATTCACTCCTCTTGTAGTTAAGTCGGCATTGTGCCTTTTATATTCAATTCCGATGCGATTTCTGTGTTTTATCGTCAATGTGAAGATCCAAGGGATACAGTAAACCTGCACTGGTGCATCGGAATCTAATACTGGTCTCCCAGGAGCCGCTCAAACCACAAACTCTTAGAAGATTCACTCTTCTTGTACTTAAGTCGGCACTGTGCCTTTTATATTCAATTCCAATGCGATTTCTGTGTTTCATCCTCAATGTGAAGCTCCAAGGGATAGAGTAAACCTGCACTGGTGCATCGGAATCTAATACTGGTCTCCCAGGAGCCGCTCAAAGCACAAACTGCTAGAAGACTCACTCTTCTTGTACTTAAGTCGGCATTCTGCCTTTTATATTCAATTCCGATGCGATTTCTGTCTTTATTCGTCAATGTGAAGGTCCAAGGGATACAGTAAACCTGCACTGGTGCATCGGAATCTAATACTGGTCTCTCTGGAGCCGCTCAAAGCACAAACTGCTAGAAGATTCACTCTTCTTATACTCAAGTCGGCATTGTGCCTTTTATATTCAATTCCGATGCGATTTCTGTGTTTCATCGTCAATGTGAAGGTCCAAGGGATACAGTAAACCTGCACTGGTGCATCGGAATCTAATACTGGTCTCTCAGGAGCCGCTCAAAGCACAAACACTTAGAAGATTCACTCTTCTTGTACTAAAGTCGGCATTGCGCTTTTATATTCAATTCCGATGTGATTTCTGTGTTTCATCGTCAATGTGAAGGTCCAAGGGATACAGTAAACCAGCACTGGTGCATCGGAATCTAATACTGGTCTCCCAGGAGCCGCTCAAAGCACAAACTCTTAGAAGATTCACTCTTCTTGTACTTAAGTCGGCATTGTGCCTTTCATATTCAATTCCGATGCAATTTCAGTGTTTCATTGTCAATGTGAAGGTCCAAGGGATACAGTAAACCTGCACTGGTGCATCGGAATCTAATACTGGTCTCCCAGGAGCCGCTCAAAGCACAAACTCTTAGAAGATTCACTCTTTTTGTACTTAAGTCTGCATTGTGCCTTTTATATTCAATTCCGATGCGATTTCTGTGTTTCATCGTCAATGTGAAGGTCCAAGGGATACAGTAAACCTGCACTGGTGCATCGGAATCTAAAACTGGTCTCCCATGAGCCGCTCAAACCACAAACTCCTAGAAGATTCACTCTTCTTGTGCTTATGTCGGTATTGTGCCTTTTATATTCAATTCCGATGCGATTTCTGTCTTTATTCGTCAATGTGAAGGTCCAAGGGATACAGTAAACCTGCACTGGTGCATCGGAATCTAATACTGGTCTCCCAGGAGCCGCTCAAAGCACAAACTCTTAGAAGATTCACTCTTTTTGTACTTAAGTCGGCATTGTGCCTTTTATATTCAATTCTGATGCGATTTCTGTTTCATCGTCAATGTGAAGGTCCAAGGGATACAGTAAATCTGCACTGGTGCATCGGAATCTAATACTGGTCTCCCAGGAGCCGCTCAAAGCACAAACTCTTAGCAGATTCACTCTTCTTGTACATAAGTCGGCATTGTGCCTTTTATATTCAATTCCGATGCGATTTCTGTGTTTCATCGTCAATGTGAAGGTCCAAGGGATACAGTAAACCTGCACTGGTGCATCGGAATCTAATACTCGTCTCCCAGGAGCCGCTCAAAGCACAAACTCTTAGAAGATTCACACTTCTTGTACCTAAGTCGGCATTGTGCCTTTTATATTCAATTCCGATGCGATTTCTGTGTTTCATCGTCAATGTGAAGGTCCAAGAGATTCAGTAAACCTGCACTGGTGCAACGGAATCTAATACTGGTCTCCCAGGAGCCGCTCAAAGCACAAACTCTTAGAAGATTCACTCTTCTTGTACTTAAGTCGGCATTGTGCCTTTTATATTCAATTCCGATGTGATTTCTGTGTTTCATCGTCAATGTGAAGGTCCATGGGATACAGTAAACCTGCACTGGTGCATCGGAATCTAATACTGGTCTCCCAGGAGCCGCTCAAAGCACAAACTCTTAGAAGATTCACTCTTCTTGTACTTAAGTCGTCATTGTGCATTTTATATTCAATTCCGATGCGATTTCAGTGTTTCATTGTCAATGTGAAGGTCCAAGGGATACAGTAAACCTGCACTGGTGCATCGGAATCTAATACTGGTCTCCCAGGAGCCGCTCAAATCACAAACTCTTAGAAGATTCACTCTTCTTGTACTTAAGTCGGCATTGTGCCTTTTATATTCAATTCCGATGCGATTTCTGTGTTTCATCGTCAATGTGAAGGTCCAAGGGATACAGTAAACCTGCACTGGTGCATCGGAATCTAAAACTGGTCTCCCATGAGCCGCTCAAAGCACAAACGCCTAGAAGATTCACTCTTCTTGTGCTTATGTCGGTATTGTGCATTTTATATTCAATTCCGATGCGATTTCTGTCTTTATTCGTCAATGTGAAGGTCCAAGGGATACAGTAAACCTGCACTGGTGCATCGGAATCCAATACTGGTCTTCCAGGAGCCGCTCAAAGCACAAATTCTTAGAAGATTCACTCTTCTTGTACTTAAGTCGGCATTGTGCCTTTTATATTCAATTCCGATGAGATTTCTGTGTTTCATCGTCAATGTGAAGGTCCAAGGGGTACAGTAAACCTGCACTGGTGCATCGGAATCTAATACTGGTCTGCCAGGAGCCGCTCAAAGCACAAACTCTTAGAAGATTCACTCTTCTTGTACTTAAGTCGGCATTGGGCCTTTTATATTCAATTCCGATGCGATTTCTGTGTTTCATCGTCAATGTGAAGGTCCAAGGGATACAGTAAACCTGCACTGGTGCATCGGAATCTAAAACTGGTCTCCCATGAGCCGCTCAAAGCACAAACTCCTAGAAGATTCACTCTTCTTGTGCTTATGTCGGTCTTGTGCCTTTTATATTCAATTCCGATGCGATTTCTGTCTTTATTCGTCAATGTAAAGGTCCAAGGGATACAGTAAACCTGCACTGGTGCATCGGAATCCAATACTGGTCTCCCAGGAGCCGCTCAAAGCACAAACTCTTAGAAGATTCACTCTTCTTGTACTTATGTCGGCATTGTGCCTTTTATATTCAATTCCGATGCAATTTCTGTGTTTCATCGTCAATGTGAAGGTCCAAGGGATACACTAAACCTGCACTGGTGCATCGGAATCTAATACTCGTCTCCCAGGAGCCGCTCAAAGCACAAACTCTTAGAAGATTCACACTTCTTGTACCTAAGTCGGCATTGTGCCTTTTATATTCAATTCCGATGCGATTTCTGTGTTTCATCGTCAATGTGAAGGTCCAAGGGATACAGTAAACCTGCACTGGTGCATCGGAATCTAATACTGGTCTCCCAGGAGCCGCTCAAAGCACAAACTCTTAGAAGATTCACTCTTCTTGTACATAAGTCGGCATTGTGCCTTTTATATTCAATTCCGATGCGATTTCTGTGTTTCATCGTCAATGTGAAGGTCCAAGGGATACAGTAAACCTGCACTGGTGCATCGGAATCTAATACTGGTCTCCCAGGAGCCGCTCAAAGCACAAACTCTTAGAAGATTCACTCTTCTTGTACTTAAGTCTTCATTGTGCCTTTTATATTCAATTCCGATGTGATTTCTGTGTTTCATCGTCAATGTGAAGGTACATGGGATACAGGAAACCTGCACTGGTGCATCGGAATCTAATACTGGTCTCCCAGGAGCCGCTCAAAGCACAAACTCTTAGAAGATTCACTCTTCTTGTACTTAAGTCGTCATTGTGCATTTTATATTCAATACCGATGCGATTTCAGTGTTTCATTGTCAATGTGAAGGTCCAAGGGATACAGTAAACCTGCACTGTTGCATCGGAATCTAATACTGGTCTCCCAGGAGCCGCTCAAATCACAAACTCTTAGAAGATTCGCTCTTCTTGTACTTAAGTCGGCATTGTGCCTTTTATATTCAATTACGATGCGATTTCTGTGTTTCATCGTCAATGTGAAGGTCCAAGGGATACAGTAAACCTGCACTGGTGCATCGGAATCTAAAACTGGTCTCCCATGAGCCGCTCAAAGCACAAACTCCTAGAAGATTCACTCTTCTTGTGCTTATGTCGGTATTGTGCCTTTTATATTCAATTCCGATGCGATTTCTGTCTTTATTCGTAAATGTGAAGGTCCAAGGGATACAGTAAACCTGCACTGGTGCATCGGAATCCAATACTGGTCTCCCAGGAGCCGCTCAAAGCACAAACTCTTAGAAGATTCACTCTTCTTGTACTTAAGTCGGCATTATGCCTTTTATATTCAATTCCGATGCGATTTCTGTGTTTCATCGTCAATGTGAAGGTCCAAGGGATACAGTAAACCAGCACTGGTGCATCGGAATCTAATACTGGTCTCCCAGGAGCCGCTCAAAGCACAAACTCTTAGAAGATTCACTCTTCTTGTACTTAACTCGGCATTGTGCCTTTTATATTCAAATCCGATGCGATTTCAGTGTTTCATTGTCAATGTGAAGGTCCAAGGGATACAGTAAACCTGCACTGGTGCATCGGAATCTAATACTGGTCTCCCAGGAGCCGCTCAAAGCACAAACTCTTAGAAGATTCACTCTTCTTGTACTTAAGTCGGCATTGTGCCTTTTATATTCAATTCCGATGCGATTTCTGTGTTTCATCGTCAATGTGAAGGTCCAAGGGATACAGTAAACCTGCACTGGTGCATCGGAATCTAAAACTGGTCTCCCATGAGCCGCTCAAAGCACACACTCCTAGAAGATTCACTCTTCTTGTGCTTATGTCGGTATTGTGCCTTTTATATTCAATTACGATGCGATTTCTGTCTTTATTCGTCAATGTGAAGGTGCAAGGGATACAGTAAAACCTGCACTGGTGCATCGGAATCCAATACTGGTCTCCCAGGAGCCGCTCAAAGCTAAACTCTTAGAAGATTCACTCATCTTGTACTTAAGTCGGCAAGGTGCCTTTTATATTCAATTCCGATGCGATTTCTGTTTCATCGTCAATGTGAAGGTCCAAGCGATACAGTAAATCTGCACTGGTGCATCGGAATCTAATACTGGTCTCCCAGGAGCCGCTCAAAGCAAAAACTCTTAGAAGATTCACTCTTCTTGTACTTAAGTCGGCATTGTGCCTTTTATATTCAATTCCGATGCGATTTCTGTGTTTCATCGTCAATGTGAAGGTCCAAGGGATACAGTAAACCTGCACTGGTGCATCGGAATCTAATACTGGTCTCCCAGGAGCCGCTCAAAGCACAAACTCTTAGAAGATTCACACTTCTTGTACCTAAGTCGGCATTGTGCCTTTTATATTCAATTCCGATGCGATTTCTGTGTTTCATCGTCAATGTGAAGGTCCAAGGGATACAGTAAACCTGCACTGGTGCATCGGAATCTAATACTGGTCTCCCAGGAGCCGCTCAAAGCACAAACTCTTAGAAGATTCACTCTTCTTGTACTTAAGTCGGCATTGTGCCTTTTATATTCAATTCCGATGCGATTTCTGTGTTTCATCGTCAATGTGAAGGTCCAAGGGATACAGTAAACCTGCACTGGTGCATCGGAATCTAATACTGGTCTCCCAGGAGCCGCTCAAAGCACAAACTTTTAGGCGGCTCACTCTTCTTGTACTTAAGTCGGCATTGTGCCTTTTATATTCAATTCCGATGCGATTTCTGTGTTTCATCGTCAATGTGAAGGTCCAAGGGATAAAGTAAACCTGCACTGGTGCATGGGAATCTAATACTGGTCTCCCAGGAGCCGCTCAAATCACAACTCTTAGAAAATTCACTCTTCTTGTAGTTAAGCCGGCATTGTGCCTTTTATATTCAATTCCGATGCGATTTCTGTATTTCATCGTCAATGTGAAGATCCAAGGGATACAGTAAACCTGCACTGGTGCATCGGAATCTAATACTGGTCTCCCAGGAGCCGCTCAAACCACAAACTCTTAGAAGATTCACTCTTCTTGTACTTAAGTCGGCACTGTGCCTTTTATATTCAATTCCGATGCGATTTCTGTGTTTCATCGTCAATGTGAAGCTCCAAGGGATAGAGTAAACCTGCAATGGTGCATCGGAATCTAATACTGGTCTCCCAGGAGCCGCTCAAAGCACAAACTGCTAGAAGACTCACTCTTCTTGTACTTAAGTCGGCATTCTGCCTTTTATATTCAATTCCGATGCGATTTCTGTCTTTATTCGTCAATGTGAAGGTCCAAGGGATACAGTAAACCTGCACTGGTGCATCGGAATCTAATACTGGTCTCTCTGGAGACGCTCAAAGCACAAACTGCTAGAAGATTCACTCTTCTTATACTCAAGTCGGCATTGTGCCTTTTATATTCAATTCCGATGCGATTTCTGTGTTTCATCGTCAATGTGAAGGTCCAAGGGATACAGTAAACCTGCACTGGTGCATCGGAATCTAATACTGGTCTCTCAGGAGCCGCTCAAAGCACAAGCACTTAGAAGATTCACTCTTCTTGTACTAAAGTCGGCATTGCGCCTTTTATATTCAATTCCGATGTGATTTCTGTGTTTCATCGTCAATGTGAAGGTCCAAGGGATACAGTAAACCAGCACTGGTGCATCGGAATCTAATACTGGTCTCCCAGGAGCCGCTCAAAGCACAAACTCTTAGAAGATTCACTCTTCTTGTACTTAAGTCGGCATTGTGCCTTTCATATTCAATTCTATATTCAATTTCGATGCGATTTCTGTGTTTCATCTTCAATGTGAAGGTCAAAGGGATACAGTAAACCTGCACTGGTGCATCGGAATCCAATACTGGTCTCCCAGGAGCCGCTCAAAGCACAAACTCTCACAAGATTCACTCTTCTGGTACTTAACTCGGCATTGTGCCTTTTATATTCAATTCCGATGCGATTTCTGTGTTTCATCGTCAATGTGAAGGTCCAAGGGATACAGTAAACCTTCACTGGTGCATCGGAATCTCATACTGGTCTCCCAGGAGCCGCTCAAAGCACAAACTCTTAGAAGATTCACTCTTCTTGTACTTAAGTCGGCATTGTTCCTTTTATATTCAATTCCGATGCGATTTCTGTGTTTCATCGTCAATGTGAAGGTCCAAGGGATATAGTAAACCTGCACTGGTGCAGAGGAATCCAATACTGGTCTCCCAGGAGCCACTCAAACACAAACTATTAGAAGATTCACTCTTCTTGTACTTAAGTCGGCATTGTGCCTTTTATATTCAATTCCGATGCGATTTCTGTGTTTCATCGTCAATGTGAAGGTCCAAGGGATACAGTAAACCTGCACTGGTGCATCGGAATCTAATACTGGTCTGCCAGGATCCGCTCAAAGCACAAACTCTTAGAGGATTCACTCTTCTTGTACTTAAGTCGGCATTGTGTTTTTTATATTCAATTCCGATGCGATTTCTGTGTTTCATCGTCAATGTGAAGGTCCAAGGGATACAGTAAACCTGCACTGGTGCATCGGAATCCAATACTGGTCTCCCAGGAGCCGCTCAAAGCACAAACCCTTAGAAGATTCAATCTTCTTGTTCTTAAGTCGGCACTGTGCCTTTTATATTCAATTCCGATGCGATTTCTGTGTTTCATCTTCAATGTGAAGGTCAAAGGGATACAGTAAACCTGCACTGGTGCATCGGAATCCAATACTGGTCTCCCAGGAATCGCTCAAAGCACAAACTCTTAGAAGATTCACTCTTCTTGTACTTAACTCGGCATTGTGCCTTTTATATTCAATTCCGATGCGATTTCTGTGTTTCATCGTCAATGTGAAGGTCCAAGGGGTACAGTAAACCTGCACTGGTGCATCTGAATCTAATACTGGTCTCCCAGGAGCCGCTCAAAGCACAAACTCTTGGAAGATTCACTCTTCTTATACTTAAGTCGGCATTGTGCCTTTTATATTCAATTCCGATGCGATTTCTGTGTTTCATCGTCAATGTGAAGGTCCAAGGGATACAGTAAACCTGCACTGGTGCATCGGAATCGAATACTGGTCTCCCAGGAGCCGCTCAAAGCACAAACTCTTAGAAGATTCACTCTTCTTGTACTTAAGTCGGCATTGTGCGTTTTATATTCAATTCCGATGCGATTTCTGTGTTTCATCGTCAATGTGAAGGTCCAAGGGATACAGTAAACCTGCACTGGTGCATCGGAATCTAAAACTGGTCTCCCATGAGCCGCTCAAAGCACAAACTCCTAGAAGATTCACTCTTCTTGTGCTTATGTCGGTATTGTGCCTTTTATATTCAATTCCTATGCGATTTCTGTCTTTATCCGTCAATGTGAAGGTCCAAGGGATACAGTAAACCTGTACTGGTGCATCGGAACCCAATACTGGTCTCCCAGGAGCCGCTCAAAGCACAAACTCTTAGAAGATTCACTCTTCTTGTACTTAAGTCGGCATTGTGCCTTTTATATTCAATTCCGATGCGATTTCTGTGTTTCATCGTCAATGTGAAGGTCCAAGGGATACAGTAAACATGCACTGGTGCATCGGAATCTAATACTGGTCTCCCAGGAGCCGCTCAAAGCACAAACTGCTAGAAGACTCTCTCTTCTTGTACTTAAGTCGGCATTGTGCCTTTCATGTTCAATTCCGATGCGATTTCTGTGTTTCATCGTCAATGTGAGGGTCCAAGGGATACAGTAAACCTGCACTGGTGCATCGGAATCTAATACTGGTCTCCCAGGAGCCGCTCAAAGCACAAACTCTTAGAAGATACACTTTTCTTGTACTTAAGTCGGCACTGTGCCTTTTATATTCAATTCCGATGCGATTTCTGTGTTTCATCGTCAATGTGAAGGTCCAAGGGATACAGTAAACCTGCACTGGTGCATCGGAATCTAATACTGGTCTCCCAGGAACCGCTCAAAGCACAAGCTCTTAGAAGATTCACTCTTCTTGTACTTAAGTCGGCATTGTGCGTTTTATATTCAATTCCGATGCGCTTTCTGTGTGTCATCGTCAATGTGAAGGTCCAAGGGATACAGTAAACCTGCACTGGTGCATCGGAATCTAATACTGGTCTCCCAGGAGCCGCTCAAAGCACAAACTCTTAGAAGATTCACTCTTCTTGTACTTAAGTCGGCATTGTGCCTTTTATATTCAATTCCGATGCGATTTCTGTGTTTCATCGTCAATGTGAAGGTCCAAGGGATACAGTAAACCTGCACTGGTGCATCGGAATCCAATTGTGGTCTCCCAGGAGCCGCTCAAAGCACAAACTCTTAGAAGATTCACTCTTCTTGTACTTAACTCGGCATTGTGCCTTTTATATTCAATTCCGATGCGATTTCTGTGTTTCATCGTCAATGTGAAGGTCCAAGGGATACAGTAAACCTTCACTGGTGCATCGGAATCTCATACTGGTCTCCCAGGAGCCACTCAAAGCACAAACTCTTAGAAGATTCACTCTTCTTGTACTTAAGTCGGCATTGTCCCTTTTATATTCAATTCCGATGCGATTTCTGTGTTTCATCGTCAATGTGAAGGTCCAAGGGATACAGTAAACCTGCACTGGTGCATCGGAATCCAATACTGGTGTCCCAGGAGCCACTCAAAGCACAGACTATTAGAAGATTCACTCTTCTTGTACTTAAGTCGGCATTGTGCCTTTTATATTCAATTCCGATGCGATTTCTGTGTTTCATCGTCAATGTGAAGGTCCAAGGGATACAGTAAACCTGCACTGGTGCATCGGAATCTAATACTGGTCTGCCAGGATCCGCTCAAAGCACAAACTCTTAGAAGATTCACTCTTCTTGTACTTAAGTCGGCATTGTGTTTTTTATATTCAATTCCGATGCGATTTCTGTGTTTCATCGTCAATGTGAAGGTCCAAGGGATACAGTAAACCTGCACTGGTGCATCGGAATCCAATACTGGTCTCCCAGGAGCCGCTCAAAGCACAAACCATTAGAAGATTCAATCTTCTTGTTCTTAAGTCGGTATTGTGCCTTTTATACTCAATTCCGATGCGAGTTCTGTGTTTCATCGTCAATGTGAAGGTCCAAGGGATACAGTAAACCTGCACTGGTGCATCGGAATCTAATACTGGTCTCCCAGGAGCCGCTCAAAGCACAAACTGCTAGAAGACTCACTCTTCTTGTACTTAAGTCGGCACTGTGCCTTTTATATTCAATTCCGATGCGATTTCTGTGTTTCATCGTGAATGTGACAGTCCAAGGGATACAGTAAACCTGCTCTGGTGCATCGGAATCCAATACTGGTCTCCCAGGAGCCGCTCAAAGCACAAACTCTTAGAAGATTCACTCTTCTTGTACTTAAGTCGGCATTGTGCCTTTTATATTCAATTCCGATGCGATTTCTGTGTTTCATCGTCAATGTGAAGGTCCAAGGGATACAGTAAACCTGCACTGGTGCATCGGAATCTAATACTGGTCTGCCAGGAGCCGCTCAAAGCACAAACTCTTAGAAGATTCACTCTTCTTGTACTTAAGTCGGCATTGTGCCTTTTATATTCAATTCCGATGCGATTTCTGTGTTTCATCGTCAATGTGAAGGTCCAAGGGATACAGTAAACCTGCACTGGTGCATCGGAATCCAATACTGGTCTCCCAGGAGCCGCTCAAAGCACAAACTCTTAGAAGATTCACTCTTCTTGTACTTAAGTCGGCATTGTGCCTTTTATATTCAATTCCGATGCGATTTCTGTGTTTCATCGTCAATGTGAAGGTCCAAGGGATACAGTAAACCTGCACTGGTGCATCGGAATCTAAAACTGGTCTCCCAGGAACCGCTCAAAGCACAAACTCTTAGAAGATTCACTCTTCTTGTACTTAAGTCGGCATTGTGCCTTTTATATTCAATTCCGATGCGATTTCTGTGTTTCATCGTCAATGTGAAGGTCCAAGGGATACAGTAGACCTGCACTGGTGCATCGGAATCTAATACTGGTCTCCCAGGAGCCGCTCAAAGCACAAACTGCTAGAAGACTCACTCTTCTTGTACTTAAGTCGGCATTGTGCCTTTTATGTTCAATTCCGATACGATTTCTGTGTTTCATCGTCAATGTGAGGGTCCAAGGGATACAGTGAACCTGCACTGGTGCATCGGAATCTAATACTGGTCTCCCAGGAGCCGCTCAAAGCACAAACTCTTAGAAGATTCACTCTTCTTGTACTTAAGTCGGCACTGTGCCTTTTATATTCAATTCCGATGCGATTTCTGTGTTTCATCGTCAATGTGAAGGTCCAAGGGATACAGTAAACCTGCACTGGTGCATCGGAATCTAATACTGGTCTCCCAGGAACCGCTCAAAGCACAGGCTCTTAGAAGATTCACTCTTCTTGTACAGAAGTCGGCATTGTGCGTTTTATATTCAATTCGGATGCGCTTTCTGTGTGTCATCGTCAATGTGAAGGTCCAAGGGATACAGTAAACCTGCACTGGTGCATCGGAATCTAATACAGGTCTCCCAGGAGCCGCTCAAAGCACAAACTCTTAGAAGATTCACTCTTCTTGTACTTAAGTCGGCATTGTGCCTTTTATATTCAATTCCGATGCGAATTCTGTGTTTCATCGCCAATGTGAAGGTCCAAGGGATACAGTAAACCTGCACTGGTGCATCGGAATCCAATTGTGGTCTCCCAGGAGCCGCTCAAAGCACAAACTCTTAGAAGATTCACTCTTCTTGTACTTAACTCGGCATTGTGCCTTTTACATTCAATTCCGATGCGATTTCTGTGTTTCATCGTCAATGTGAAGGTCCAAGGGATACAGTAAACCTGCACTGGTGCATCGGAATCCAATACTGGTCTCCCAGGAGCCGCTCAAAGCACAAACCATTAGAAGATTCAATCTTCTTGTTCTTAAGTCGGTATTGTGCCTTTTATACTCAATTCCGATGCGAGTTCTGTGTTTCATCGTCAATGTGAAGGTCCAAGGGATACAGTAAACCTGCACTGGTGCATCGGAATCTAATACTGGTCTCCCAGGAGCCGCTCAAAGCACAAACTGCTAGAAGACTCACTCTTCTTGTACTTAAGTCGGCACTGTGCCTTTTATATTCAATTCCGATGCGATTTCTGTGTTTCATCGTGAATGTGACAGTCCAAGGGATACAGTAAACCTGCTCTGGTGCATCGGAATCCAATACTGGTCTCCCAGGAGCCGCTCAAAGCACAAACTCTTAGAAGATTCACTCTTCTTGTACTTAAGTCGGCATTGTGCCTTTTATATTCAATTCCGATGCGATTTCTGTGTTTCATCGTCAATGTGAAGGTCCAAGGGATACAGTAAACCTGCACTGGTGCATCGGAATCTAATACTGGTCTGCCAGGAGCCGCTCAAAGCACAAACTCTTAGAAGATTCACTCTTCTTGTACTTAAGTCGGCATTGTGCCTTTTATATTCAATTCCGATGCGATTTCTGTGTTTCATCGTCAATGTGAAGGTCCAAGGGATACAGTAAACCTGCACTGGTGCATCGGAATCCAATACTGGTCTGCCAGGATCCGCTCAAAGCACAAACTCTTAGAAGATTCACTCTTCTTGTACTTAAGTCGGCATTGTGCCTTTTATATTCAATTCCGATGCGATTTCTGTGTTTCATCGTCAATGTGAAGGTCCAAGGGATACAGTAAACCTGCACTGGTGCATCGGAATCTAAAACTGGTCTCCCAGGAACCGCTCAAAGCACAAACTCTTAGAAGATTCACTCTTCTTGTACTTAAGTCGGCATTGTGCCTTTTATATTCAATTCCGATGCGATTTCTGTGTTTCATCGTCAATGTGAAGGTCCAAGGGATACAGTAGACCTGCACTGGTGCATCGGAATCTAATACTGGTCTCCCAGGAGCCGCTCAAAGCACAAACTGCTAGAAGACTCACTCTTCTTGTACTTAAGTCGGCATTGTGCCTTTTATGTTCAATTCCGATACGATTTCTGTGTTTCATCGTCAATGTGAGGGTCCAAGGGATACAGTGAACCTGCACTGGTGCATCGGAATCTAATACTGGTCTCCCAGGAGCCGCTCAAAGCACAAACTCTTAGAAGATTCACTCTTCTTGTACTTAAGTCGGCACTGTGCCTTTTATATTCAATTCCGATGCGATTTCTGTGTTTCATCGTCAATGTGAAGGTCCAAGGGATACAGTAAACCTGCACTGGTGCATCGGAATCTAATACTGGTCTCCCAGGAACCGCTCAAAGCACAGGCTCTTAGAAGATTCACTCTTCTTGTACAGAAGTCGGCATTGTGCGTTTTATATTCAATTCGGATGCGCTTTCTGTGTGTCATCGTCAATGTGAAGGTCCAAGGGATACAGTAAACCTGCACTGGTGCATCGGAATCTAATACAGGTCTCCCAGGAGCCGCTCAAAGCACAAACTCTTAGAAGATTCACTCTTCTTGTACTTAAGTCGGCATTGTGCCTTTTATATTCAATTCCGATGCGAATTCTGTGTTTCATCGCCAATGTGAAGGTCCAAGGGATACAGTAAACCTGCACTGGTGCATCGGAATCCAATTGTGGTCTCCCAGGAGCCGCTCAAAGCACAAACTCTTAGAAGATTCACTCTTCTTGTACTTAACTCGGCATTGTGCCTTTTACATTCAATTCCGATGCGATTTCTGTGTTTCATCGTCAATGTGAAGGTCCAAGGGATACAGTAAACCTTCACTGTGCATCGGAATCTCATACTGGTCTCCCAGGAGCCACTCAAAGCACAAACTCTTAGAAGAATCACTCTTCTTGTACTTAAGTCGGCATTGTCCCTTTTATATTCAATTCCGATGCGATTTCTGTGTTTCATCGTCAATGTGAAGGTCCAAGGGATACAGTAAACCTGCACTGGTGCATCGGAATCCAATACTGGTGTCCCAGGAGCCACTCAAAGCACAGACTATTAGAAGATTCACTCTTCTTGTACTTAAGTCGGCATTGTGCCTTTTATATTCAATTCCGATGCGATTTCTGTGTTTCATCGTCAATGTGAAGGTCCAAGGGATACAGTAAACCTGCACTGGTGCATCGGAATCTAATACTGGTCTGCCAGGATCCGCTCAAAGCACAAACTCTTAGAAGATTCACTCTTCTTGTACTTAAGTCGGCATTGTGTTTTTTATATTCAATTCGGATGCGATTTCTGTGTTTCATCGTCAATGTGAAGGTCCAAGGGATACAGTAAACCTGCACTGGTGCATCGGAAACCAATACTGGTCTCCCAGGAGCCGCTCAAATCACAAACCCTTAGAAGATTCAATCTTCTTGTTCTTAAGTCGGTATTGTGCCTTTTATACTCAATTCCGATGCGATTTCTGTGTTTCATCGTCAATGTGAAGGATCAAGGGATACAGTAAACCTGCACTGGTGCATCGGAATCTAATACTGGTCTCCCAGGAGCCGCTCAAAGCACAAACTGCTAGAAGACTCACTCTTCTTGTACTTAAGTCGGCACTGTGCCTTTTATATTCAATTCCGATGCGATTTCTGTGTTTCATCGTCAATGTGACGGTCCAAGGGATACAGTAAACCTGCTCTGGTGCATCTGAATCCAATACTGGTCTCCCAGGAGCCGCTCAAAGCACAAACTCTTAGAAGATTCACTCTTCTTGTACTTAAGTCGGCATTGTGCCTTTTATATTCAATTCCGATGCGATTTCTGTGTTTCATCGTCAATGTGAAGGTCCAAGGGATACAGTAAACCTGCACTGGTGCATCGGAATCTAATACTGGTCTGCCAGGATCCGCTCAAAGCACAAACTCTTAGAAGATTCACTCTTCTTGTACTTAAGTCGGCATTGTGCCTTTTATATTCAATTCCGATGCGATTTCTGTGTTTCATCGTCAATGTGAAGGTCCAAGGGATACAGTAAACCTGCACTGGTGCTTCGGAATCCAATACTGGTCTCCCAGGAGCCGCTCAAAGCACAAACTCTTAGAAGATTCACTCTTCTTGTACTTAAGTCGGCATTGTGCCTTTTATATTCAATTCCGATGCGATTTCTGTGTTTCATCGTCAATGTGAAGGTCCAAGGGATACAGTAAACCTGCACTGGTGCATCGGAATCTAATACTCGTCTCCCAGGAGCCGCTCAAAGCACAAACTCTTAGAAAATTCACTCTTCTTGTACTTAAGTCGGCATTGTGCGTTTTATATTCAATTCCGATGCGATTTCTGTGTTTCATCGTCAATGTGAAGGTCCAAGGGATACAGTAAACCTACACTGGTGCATCGGAATCTAATACAGGTCTCCCAGGAGCCGCTCAAAGCACAAACTCTTAGAAGATTCACTCTTCTTATACTTAAGTCGGCATTGTGCCTTTTATATTCAATTCCGATGCGAATTCTGTGTTTCATCGTCAATGTGAAGGTCCAAGGGATACAGTAAAACTGCACTGGTGCATCGGAATCCAATACTGGTCTCCCAGGAGCCTCTCAAAGCACAAACTCTTAGAAGATTCACTCTTCTTGTACTTAAGTCGGCATTGTGCCTTTTATATTCAATTCCGATGCGATTTCTGTGTTTCATCGTCAATGTGAAGGTCCAAGGGATACAGTAAACCTGCACTGGTGCATCGGAATCTAATACTGGTCTGCCAGGATCCGCTCAAAGCACAAACTCTTAGAAGATTCAATCTTCTTGTTCTTAAGTCCGTATTGTGCCTTTTATATTCAATTCCGATGCGATTTCTGTGTTTCATCGTCAATGTGAAGGTCCAAGGGATACAGTAAACCTGCACTGGTGCATCGGAATCTAATACTGGTCTCGCAGGAGCCGCTCAAAGCACAAACTGCTAGAAGACTCACTCTTCTTGTACTTAAGTCGGCATTGTGCCTTTTATATTCAATTCCGATGCGATTTCTGTGTTTCATCGTCAATGTGACGGTCCAAGGGATACAGTAAACCAGCACTGGTGCATCGGAATCTAATACTGGTCTCCCAGGAGCCGCTCAAAGCACAAACTCTTAGAAGATTCACTCTTCTTGTACATAAGTCGGCCCTGTGCCTTTTATATTCAATTCCGATGCGATTTCTGTGTTTCATCGTCAATGTGAAGGTCCAAGGGATACAGTAAACCTGCACTGGTGCATTGGAATCTAATACTGGTCTCCCAGGAGCCGCTCAAAGCACAAACTCTTAGAAGATTCCCTATTCTTGTACTTAAGTCGGCATTGTGCCTATTATATTCAATTCCGATGCGATTTCTGTGTTTCATCGTCAATGTGAAGGTCCAAGGGATAGAGTAAACCTGCACTGGTGCATCGGAATCTAATACTGGTCTCCCAGGAACCGCTCAAAGCACAAACTCTTAGAAGATTCACTCTTCTTGTACTTAAGTCGGCATTGTGCCTTTTATATTCAATTCCGATGCGCTTTCTGTGTGTCATCGTCAATGTGAAGGTCCAAGGGATACAGTAAACCTGCACTGGTGCATCGGAATCTAATAATGGTCTCCCAGGAGTCGCTCAAACCACAAACTCTTAGAAGATTCACTCTTCTTGTACTTAAGTCGGCATTGTGCCTTTTATATTCAATTCCGATGCGATTTCTGTGTTTCATCGTTAATGTGAAGGTCCAAGGGATAGAGTAAACCTGCACTGGTGCATCGGAATCTAATACTGGTCTCCCAGGAGACGCTCAAAGCACAAACTCTTAAAAGATTCACTCTTCTTGTACTTAAGTCGGCATTGTGACTTTTATATTCAATTCTAATGCGATTTCTGTGTTTCATCGTCAATGTGAGGGTCCAAGGGATACAGTAAACCTGCACTGGTGCATCGGAATCCAATACTGGTCTCCCAGGAGCCGCTCAAAGCACAAACTCTTAGAAGATTCACTCTTCTTGTACTTAAGTCGGCATTGTGCCTTTTTTATATTCAATTCCGATGCGATTTCTGTGTTTCATCGTCAATGTGAAGGTCCAAGGGATACAGTAAACCTTCACTGGTGCATCGGAATCTCATACTGGTCTCCCAGGAGCCGCTCATAGCACAAACTCGTAGAAGATTCACTCTTCTTGTACTTAAGTCGGCATTGTTCCTTTTATATTCAATTCCGATGCGATTTCTGTGTTTCATCGTCAATGTGAAGGTCCAAGGGATACAGTAAACCTGCACTGGTGCATCGGAATCCAATACTGGTGTCCCAGGAACCGCTCAAAGCACAAACTATTAGAAGATTCACTCTTCTTGTACTGAAGTCGGCATTGGGCCTTTTATATTCAATTCCGATGCGATTTCTGTGTTTCATCGTCAATGCGAAGGTCCAAGGGATACAGTAAACCTGCACTGGTGCATCGGAATCTAATACTGGTCTGCCAGGATCCGCTCAAAGCGCAAACTCTTAGAAGATTCACTCTTCTTGTACATAAGTCGGCATTGTGCCTTTTATATTCAATTCCGATGCGATTTCTGTGTTTCATCGTCAATGTGAAGGTCCAAGGGATACAGTAAACCTGCACTGGTGCATCGGAATCCAATACTGGTCTCCCAGGAGCCGCTCAAAGCACAAATTTTAGAAGATTCAATCTTCTTGTACTTAAGTCGGTATTGTGCCTTTTATATTCAATTCCGATGCGATTTCTGTGTTTCATTGTAATGTGAATGTCCAAGGGATACAGTAAACCTGCACTGGAGCATCGGAATCTAATACTGGTCTCCCAGGAGCCGCTCAAAGCACAAACTCTTAGAAGATTCACTCTTCTTGTACTTAAGTCGGCATTGTGCCTTTTATATTCAATTCCGATGCGATTTCTGTGTTTCATCGTCAATGTGAAGGTCCAAGGGATACAGTAAACCTGCACTGGTGCATCGGAATCTAATACTGGTCTCCCAGGAGCCGCTCAAAGCACAAACTGCTAGAAGACTCACTCTTCTTGTACCTTAGTCGGCATTGTGCCTTTTATATTCAATTCCGATGCGATTTCTGTGTTTCATCGTCAATGTGAGGGTCCAAGGGATACAGTAAACCTGCACTGGTGCATCGGAATCTAATACTGGTCTCCCAGGAGCCGCTCAAAGCACAAACTCTTGGAATATTCACTCTTCTTGTACTTAAGTCGGCACTGTGCCTTTTATATTCAATTCCGATGCGATTTCTGTGCTTCATCGTCAATGTGAAGGTCCAAGGGATAGACTAAACCTGCACTGGTGCATCGGAATCTAATACTGGCCTCCCAGGAACCGCTCAAAGCACAAACTCTTAGAAGATTCACTCTTCTTGTACTTAAGTCGGCATTGTGCCTTTTATATTCAATTCCGTGCGATTTCTGTGTTTCATCGTCAATGTGACGGTCCAAGGGATACAGTAAACCTGCACTGGTGCATCGGAATCCAATACTGGTCTCCTAGGAGCCGCTCAAAGCACAAACTCTTAGAAGATTCACTCTTCTTGTACTTAAGTCGGCATTGTGCCTTTTATATTCAATTCCGATGCGATTTCTGTGTTTCATCGTCAATGTGAAGGTCCAATGGATACAGTAAACCTGCACTGGTGCATCGGAATCCAATACTGGTCTCCCAGGAGCCGCTCAAAGCACAAACTCTTAGAAGATTCACTCTTCTTGTACTTAAGTCGGCATTGTGCCTTTTATATTCAATTCCGATGCGATTTCTGTGTTTCATCGTCAATGTGAAGGTCCAAGGGATACAGTAAACCTGCACTGGTGCATCGGAATCTAAAACTGGTCTCCCATGAGCCGCTCAAAGCACAAACTCCTAGAATATTCACTCTTCTTGTGCTTATGTCGGTATTGTGCCTATTATATTCAATTCCGATGCGATTTCTGTCTTTATTCGTCAATGTGAAGGTCCAAGGGATACAGTAAACCTGGACTGGTGCATCGGAAGCCAATACTGGTCTCCCAGGAGCCGCTCAAAGCACAAACTCTTAGAAGATTCACTCTTCTTGTACTGAAGTCGGCATTGGGCCTTTTATATTCAATTCCGATGCGATTTCTGTGTTTCATCGTCAATGCGAAGGTCCAAGGGATACAGTAAACCTCCACTGGTGCATCGGAATCTAATACTGGTCTGCCAGGATCCGCTCAAAGCGCAAACTCTTAGAAGATTCACTCTTCTTGTACATAAGTCGGCATTGTGCCTTTTATATTCAATTCCGATGCGATTTCTGTGTTTCATCGTCAATGTGAAGGTCCAAGGGATACAGTAAACCTGCACTGGTGCATCGGAATCCAATACTGGTCTCCCAGGAGCCGCTCAAAGCACAAACTTTTAGAAGATTCAATCTTCTTGTACTTAAGTCGGTATTGTGCTTTTTATATTCAATTCCGATGCGATTTCTGTGTTTCATTGTCAATGTGAATGTCCAAGGGATACAGTAAACCTGCACTGGAGCATCGGAATCTAATACTGGTCTCCCAGGAGCCGCTCAAAGCACAAACTCTTAGAAGATTCACTCTTCTTGTACTTAAGTCGGCATTGTGCCTTTTATATTCAATTCCGATGCGATTTCTGTGTTTCATCGTCAATGTGAAGGTCCAAGGGATACAGTAAACCTGCACTGGTGCATCGGAATCTAATACTGGTCTCCCAGGAGCCGCTCAAAGCACAAACTGCTAGAAGACTCACTCTTCTTGTACCTTAGTCGGCATTTTGCCTTTTATATTCAATTCCGATGCGATTTCTGTGTTTCATCGTCAATGTGAGGGTCCAAGGGATACAGTAAACCTGCACTGGTGCATCGGAATCTAATACTGGTCTCCCAGGAGCCGCTCAAAGCACAAACTCTTAGAAGATTCACTCTTCTTGTACTTAAGTCGGCACTGTGCCTTTTATATTCAATTCCGATGCGATTTCTGTGCTTCATCGTCAATGTGAAGGTCCAAGGGATAGACTAAACCTGCACTGGTGCATCGGAATCTAATACTGGCCTCCCAGGAACCGCTCAAAGCACAAACTCTTAGAAGATTCACTCTTCTAGTACTTAAGTCGGCATTGTGCCTTTTATATTCAATTCCGTGCGATTTCTGTGTTTCATCGTCAATGTGACGGTCCAAGGGATACAGTAAACCTGCACTGGTGTATCGGAATCCAATACTGGTCTCCTAGGAGCCGCTCAAAGCACAAACTCTTAGAAGATTCACTCTTCTTGTACTTAAGTCGGCATTGTGCCTTTTATATTCAATTCCGATGCGATTTCTGTGTTTCATCGTCAATGTGAAGGTCCAATGGATACAGTAAACCTGCACTGGTGCATCGGAATCCAATACTGGTCTCCCAGGAGCCGCTCAAAGCACAAACTCTTAGAAGATTCACTCTTCTTGTACTTAAGTCGGCATTGTGCCTTTTATATTCAATTCCGATGCGATTTCTGTGTTTCATCGTCAATGTGAAGGTCCAAGGGATACAGTAAACCTGCACTGGTGCATCGGAATCTAAAACTGGTCTCCCATGAGCCGCTCAAAGCACAAACTCCTAGAATATTCACTCTTCTTGTGCTTATGTCGGTATTGTGCCTATTATATTCAATTCCGATGCGATTTCTGTCTTTATTCGTCAATGTGAAGGTCCAAGGGATACAGTAAACCTGGACTGGTGCATCGGAAGCCAATACTGGTCTCCCAGGAGCCGCTCAAAGCACAAACTCTTAGAAGATTCACTCTTCTTGTACTTAAGTCGGCATTGTGCCTTTTATATTCAATTCCGATGCGCTTTCTGTGTGTCATCGTCAATGTGAAGGTCCAAGAGATACAGTAAACCTGCACTGGTGCATCGGAATCTAATACTGGTCTCCCAGGAGTCGCTCAAACCACAAACTCTTAGAAGATTCACTCTTCTTGTACTTAAGTCGGCATTGTGCCTTTTATATTCAATTCCGATGCGATTTCTGTGTTTCATTGTTAATGTGAAGGTCCAAGGGATACAGTAAACCTGCACTGGT
Source organism: Schistocerca nitens (assembly GCF_023898315.1). Taxonomy (NCBI): domain Eukaryota; kingdom Metazoa; phylum Arthropoda; class Insecta; order Orthoptera; family Acrididae; genus Schistocerca; species Schistocerca nitens. Next base: position 184,889,672 of record NC_064625.1, read on the forward strand.
GCATCGGAATCTAATACTGGTCTCCCAGGAGCCGCTCAAAGCACAAACTCTTAAAAGATTCACTCTTCTTGTACTTAAGTCGGCATTGTGACTTTTATATTCAATTCCGATGCGATTTCTGTGTTTCATCGTCAATGTGAGGGTCCAAGGGATACAGTAAACCTGCACTGGTGCATCGGAATCTAATACTGGTCTCCCAGGAGCCGCTCAAAGCACAAACTCTTTAGAAGATTCACTCTTCTTGTACTTAAGTCGGCATTGTGCCTTTTTTATATTATATTCCGATGCGATTTCTGTGTTTCATCGTCAATGTGAAGGTCCAAGGGATACAGTAAACCTTCACTGGTGCATCGGAATCTCATACTGGTCTCCCAGGAGCCGCTCAAAGCACAAACTCGTAGAAGATTCACTCTTCTTGTACTTAAGTCGCCCTTGTTCCTTTTATATTCAATTCCGATGCGATTTCTGTGTTTCATCGTCAATGTGAAGGTCCAAGGGATACAGTAAACCTGCACTGGTGCATCGGAATCCAATACTGGTGTCCCAGGAGCCGCTCAAAGCACAAACTATTAGAAGATTCACTCTTCTTGTACTTAAGTCGGCATTGGGCCTTTTATATTCAATTCCGATGCGATTTCTGTGTTTCATCGTCAATGCGAAGGTCCAAGGGATACAGTAAACCTGCACTGGTGCATCGGAATCTAATACTGGTCTGCCAGGATCCGCTCAAAGCGCAAACTCTTAGAAGATTCACTCATCTTGTACATAAGTCGGCATTGTGCCTTTTATATTCAATTCCGATGCGATTTCTGTGTTTCATTGTCAATGTGAATGTCCAAGGGATACAGTAAACCTGCACTGGAGCATCGGAATCTAATACTGGTCTCCCAGGAGCCGCTCAAAGCACAAACTCTTAGAAGATTCACTCTTCTTGTACTTAAGTCGGCATTGTGCCTTTTATATTCAATTCCGATGCGATTTCTGTGTTTCATCGTCAATGTGAAGGTCCAAGGGATACAGTAAACCTGCACTGGTGCATCGGAATCTAATACTGGACTCCCAGGAGCCGCTCAAAGCACAATCTGCTAGAAGACTCACTCTTCTTGTACCTTAGTCGGCATTGTGCCTTTTATATTCAATTCCGATGCGATTTCTGTGTTTCATCGTCAATGTGAGGGTCCAAGGGATACAGTAAACCTGCACTGGTGCATCGGAATCTAATACTGGTCTCCCAGGAGCCGCTCAAAGCACAAACTCTTAGAATATTCACTCTTCTTGTACTTAAGTCGGCACTGTGCCTTTTATATTCAATTCCGATGCGATTTCTGTGTTTCATAGTCAATGTGAAGGTCCAAGGGATAGACTATACCTGCACTGGTGCATCGGAATCTAATACTGGCCTCCCAGGAACCGCTCAAAGCACAAACTCTTAGAAGATTCACTCTTCTTGTACTTAAGTCGGCATTGTGCCTTTTATATTCAATTCCGATGCGATTTCTGTGATTCATCGTCAATGTTACGGTCCAAGGGATACAGTAAACCTGCACTGGTGCATCGGAATCCAATACTGGTCTCCTGGGAGCCGCTCAAAGCACAAACTCTTAGAAGATTCACTCTTCTTGTACTTAAGTCGGCATTGTGCCTTTTATATTCAATTCCGATGCGATTTCTGTGTTTCATCGTCAATGTGAAGGTCCAAGGGATACAGTAAACCTGCACTGGTGCATCGGAATCTATTACTGGTCTCCCAGGATCCGCTCAAAGCACAAACTCTTAGAAGATTCACTCTTCTTGTACTTAAGTCGGCATTGTGCCTTTTATATTCAATTCCGATGCGATTTCTGTGTTTCATCGTCAATGTGAAGGACCAATGGATACAGTAAACCTGCACTGGTGCATCGGAATCCAATACTGGTCTCCCAGGAGCCGCTCAAATCACAAACTCTTAGAAGATTCACTCTTCTTGTACTTAAGTCGGCATTGTGCCTTTTATATTCAATTCCAATGCGATTTCTGTGTTTCATCGTCAATGTGAAGGTCCAAGGGATACAGTAAACCTGCACTGGTGCATCGGAATCTAAAACTGGTCTCCCATGAGCCGCTCAAAGCACAAACTCCTAGAATATTCACTCTTCTTGTGCTTATGTCGGTATTGTGCATATTATATTCAATTCCGATGCGATTTCTGTCTTTATTCGTCAATGTGAAGGTCCAAGGGATACAGTAAACCTGCACTGGTGCATCGGAATCCAATACTGGTCTCCCAGGAGCCGTTCAAAGCACAAACTCTTAGAAGATTCACTCTTGTTGTACTTAAGTCGGCATTGTGCCTTTTATATTCAATTCCGATGCGATTTCTGTGTTTCATCGTCAATGTGAAGGTCCAAGGGATACAGTAAACCTGCACTGGTGCATCGGAATCTAAAACTGGTCTCCCATGAGCCGCTCAAAGCACAAACTCCTAGAATATTCACTCTTCTTGTGCTTATGTCGGTATTGTGCCTATTATATTCAATTCCGATGCGATTTCTGTCTTTATTCGTCAATGTGAAGGTCCAAGGGATACAGTAAACCTGGACTGGTGCATCGGAAGCCAATACTGGTCTCCCAGGAGCCGCTCAAAGCACAAACTCTTAGAAGATTCACTCTTCTTGTACTTAAGTCGGCATTGTGCCTTTTATATTCAATTCCGATGCGCTTTCTGTGTGTCATCGTCAATGTGAAGGTCCAAGGGATACAGTAAACCTGCACTGGTGCATCGGAATCTAATACTGGTCTCCCAGGAGTCGCTCAAACCACAAACTCTTAGAAGATTCACTCTTCTTGTACTTAAGTCGGCATTGTGCCTTTTATATTCAATTCCGATGCGATTTCTGTGTTTCATTGTTAATGTGAAGGTCCAAGGGATACAGTAAACCTGCACTGGTGCATCGGAATCTAATACTGGTCTCCCAGGAGCCGCTCAAAGCACAAACTCTTAAAAGATTCACTCTTCTTGTACTTAAGTCGGCATTGTGACTTTTATATTCAATTCCGATGCGATTTCTGTGTTTCATCGTCAATGTGAGGGTCCAAGGGATACAGTAAACCTGCACTAGTGCATCGGAATCCAATACTGGTCTCCCAGGAGCCGCTCAAAGCACAAACTCTTAGAAGATTCACTCTTCTTGTACTTAAGTCGGCATAGTGCCTTTTTTATATTATATTCCGATGCGATTTCTGTGTTTCATCGTCAATGCGAAGGTCCAAGGGATACAGTAAACCTGCACTGGTGCATCGGAATCTAATACTGGTCTGCCAGGATCCGCTCAAAGCGCAAACTCTTAGAAGATTCACTCATCTTGTACATAAGTCGGCATTGTGCCTTTTATATTCAATTCCGATGCGATTTCTGTGTTTCATTGTCAATGTGAATGTCCAAGGGATACAGTAAACCTGCACTGGAGCATCGGAATCTAATACTGGTCTCCCAGGAGCCGCTCAAAGCACAAACTCTTAGAAGATTCACTCTTCTTGTACTTAAGTCGGCATTGTGCCTTTTATATTCAATTCCGATGCGATTTCTGTGTTTCATCGTCAATGTGAAGGTCCAAGGGATACAGTAAACCTGCACTGGTGCATCGGAATCTAATACTGGTCTCCCAGGAGCCGCTCAAAGCACAATCTGCTAGAAGACTCACTCTTCTTGTACCTTAGTCGGCATTGTGCCTTTTATATTCAATTCCGATGCGATTTCTGTGTTTCATCGTCAATGTGAGGGTCCAAGGGATACAGTAAACCTGCACTGGTGCATCGGAATCTAATACTGGTCTCCCAGGAGCCGCTCAAAGCACAAACTCTTAGAATATTCACTCTTCTTGTACTTAAGTCGGCACTGTGCCTTTTATATTCAATTCCGATGCGATTTCTGTGTTTCATAGTCAATGTGAAGGTCCAAGGGATAGACTATACCTGCACTGGTGCATCGGAATCTAATACTGGCCTCCCAGGAACCGCTCAAAGCACAAACTCTTAGAAGATTCACTCTTCTTGTACTTAAGTCGGCATTGTGCCTTTTATATTCAATTCCGATGCGATTTCTGTGATTCATCGTCAATGTTACGGTCCAAGGGATACAGTAAACCTGCACTGGTGCATCGGAATCCAATACTGGTCTCCTGGGAGCCGCTCAAAGCACAAACTCTTAGAAGATTCACTCTTCTTGTACTTAAGTCGGCATTGTGCCTTTTATATTCAATTCCGATGCGATTTCTGTGTTTCATCGTCAATGTGAAGGTCCAAGGGATACAGTAAACCTGCACTGGTGCATCGGAATCTATTACTGGTCTCCCAGGATCCGCTCAAAGCACAAACTCTTAGAAGATTCACTCTTCTTGTACTTAAGTCGGCATTGTGCCTTTTATATTCAATTCCGATGCGATTTCTGTGTTTCATCGTCAATGTGAAGGACCAATGGATACAGTAAACCTGCACTGGTGCATCGGAATCCAATACTGGTCTCCCAGGAGCCGCTCAAATCACAAACTCTTAGAAGATTCACTCTTCTTGTACTTAAGTCGGCATTGTGCCTTTTATATTCAATTCCAATGCGATTTCTGTGTTTCATCGTCAATGTGAAGGTCCAAGGGATACAGTAAACCTGCACTGGTGCATCGGAATCTAAAACTGGTCTCCCATGAGCCGCTCAAAGCACAAACTCCTAGAATATTCACTCTTCTTGTGCTTATGTCGGTATTGTGCATATTATATTCAATTCCGATGCGATTTCTGTCTTTATTCGTCAATGTGAAGGTCCAAGGGATACAGTAAACCTGCACTGGTGCATCGGAATCCAATACTGGTCTCCCAGGAGCCGTTCAAAGCACAAACTCTTAGAAGATTCACTCTTGTTGTACTTAAGTCGGCATTGTGCCTTTTATATTCAATTCCGATGCGATTTCTGTGTTTCATCGTCAATGTGAAGGTCCAAGGGATACAGTAAACCTGCACTGGTGCATCGGAATCTAAAACTGGTCTCCCATGAGCCGCTCAAAGCACAAACTCCTAGAATATTCACTCTTCTTGTGCTTATGTCGGTATTGTGCCTATTATATTCAATTCCGATGCGATTTCTGTCTTTATTCGTCAATGTGAAGGTCCAAGGGATACAGTAAACCTGGACTGGTGCATCGGAAGCCAAAACTGGTCTCCCAGGAGCCGCTCAAAGCACAAACTCTTAGAAGATTCACTCTTCTTGTACTTAAGTCGGCATTGTGCCTTTTATATTCAATTCCGATGCGCTTTCTGTGTGTCATCGTCAATGTGAAGGTCCAAGGGATACAGTAAACCTGCACTGGTGCATCGGAATCTAATACTGGTCTCCCAGGAGTCGCTCAAACCACAAACTCTTAGAAGATTCACTCTTCTTGTACTTAAGTCGGCATTGTGCCTTTTATATTCAATTCCGATGCGATTTCTGTGTTTCATTGTTAATGTGAAGGTCCAAGGGATACAGTAAACCTGCACTGGTGCATCGGAATCTAATACTGGTCTCCCAGGAGCCGCTCAAAGCACAAACTCTTAAAAGATTCACTCTTCTTGTACTTAAGTCGGCATTGTGACTTTTATATTCAATTCCGATGCGATTTCTGTGTTTCATCGTCAATGTGAGGGTCCAAGGGATACAGTAAACCTGCACTAGTGCATCGGAATCCAATACTGGTCTCCCAGGAGCCGCTCAAAGCACAAACTCTTAGAAGATTCACTCTTCTTGTACTTAAGTCGGCATAGTGCCTTTTTTATATTATATTCCGATGCGATTTCTGTGTTTCATCGTCAATGTGAAGGTCCAAGGGATACAGTAAACCTGCACTGGTGCATCGGAATCTAAAACTGGTCTCCCATGAGCCGCTCAAAGCACAAACTCCTAGAATATTCACTCTTCTTGTGCTTATGTCGGTATTGTGCCTATTATATTCAATTCCGATGCGATTTCTGTCTTTATTCGTCAATGTGAAGGTCCAAGGGATACAGTAAACCTGGACTGGTGCATCGGAAGCCAATACTGGTCTCCCAGGAGCCGCTCAAAGCACAAACTCTTAGAAGATTCACTCTTCTTGTACTTAAGTCGGCATTGTGCCTTTTATATTCAATTCCGATGCGCTTTCTGTGTGTCATCGTCAATGTGAAGGTCCAAGAGATACAGTAAACCTGCACTGGTGCATAGGAATCTAATACTGGTCTCCCAGGAGTCGCTCAAACCACAAACTCTTAGAAGATTCACTCTTCTTGTACTTAAGTCGGCATTGTGCCTTTTATATTCAATTCCGATGCGATTTCTGTGTTTCATTGTTAATGTGAAGGTCCAAGGGATACAGTAAACCTGCACTGGTGCATCGGAATCTAATACTGGTCTCCCAGGAGCCGCTCAAAGCACAAACTCTTAAAAGATTCACTCTTCTTGGACTTAAGTCGGCATTGTGACTTTTATATTCAATTCCGATGCGATTTCTGTATTTCATCGTCAATGTGAGGGTCCAAGGGATACAGTAAACCTGCACTGGTGCATCGGAATCTAATACTGGTCTCCCAGGAGCCGCTCAAAGCACAAACTCTTTAGAAGATTCACTCTTCTTGTACTTAAGTCGGCATTGTGCCTTTTTTATATTATATTCCGATGCGATTTCTGTGTTTCATCGTCAATGTGAAGGTCCAAGGGATACAGTAAACCTTCACTGGTGCATCGGAATCTCATACTGGTCTCCCAGGAGCCGCTCAAAGCACAAACTCGTAGAAGATTCACTCTTCTTGTACTTAAGTCGGCATTGTTCCTTTTATATTCAATTCCGATGCGATTTCTGTGTTTCATCGTCAATGTGAAGGTCCAAGGGATACAGTAAACCTGCACTGGTGCATCGGAATCCAATACTGGTGTCCCAGGAGCCGCTCAAAGCACAAACTATTAGAAGATTCACTCTTCTTGTACTTAAGTCGGCATTGGGCCTTTTATATTCAATTCCGATGCGATTTCTGTGTTTCATCGTCAATGCGAAGGTCCAAGGGATACAGTAAACCTGCACTGGTGCATCGGAATCTAATACTGGTCTGCCAGGATCCGCTCAAAGCGCAAACTCTTAGAAGATTCACTCATCTTGTACATAAGTCGGCATTGTGCCTTTTATATTCAATTCCGATGCGATTTCTGTGTTTCATTGTCAATGTGAATGTCCAAGGGATACAGTAAACCTGCACTGGAGCATCGGAATCTAATACTGGTCTCCCAGGAGCCGCTCAAAGCACAAACTCTTAGAAGATTCACTCTTCTTGTACTTAAGTCGGCATTGTGCCTTTTATATTCAATTCCGATGCGATTTCTGTGTTTCATCGTCAATGTGAAGGTCCAAGGGATACAGTAAACCTGCACTGGTGCATCGGAATCTAATACTGGTCTCCCAGGAGCCGCTCAAAGCACAATCTGCTAGAAGACTCACTCTTCTTGTACCTTAGTCGGCATTGTGCCTTTTATATTCAATTACGATGCGATTTCTGTGTTTCATCGTCAATGTGAGGGTCCAAGGGATACAGTAAACCTGCACTGGTGCATCGGAATCTAATACTGGTCTCCCAGGAGCCGCTCAAAGCACAAACTCTTAGAATATTCACTCTTCTTGTACTTAAGTCGGCACTGTGCCTTTTATATTCAATTCCGATGCGATTTCTGTGTTTCATAGTCAATGTGAAGGTCCAAGGGATAGACTATACCTGCACTGGTGCATCGGAATCTAATACTGGCCTCCCAGGAACCGCTCAAAGCACAAACTCTTAGAAGATTCACTCTTCTTGTACTTAAGTCGGCATTGTGCCTTTTATATTCTATTCCGATGCGATTTCTGTGTTTCATCGTCAATGTTACGGTCCAAGGGATACAGTAAACCTGCACTGGTGCATCGGAATCCAATACTGGTCTCCTGGGAGCCGCTCAAAGCACAAACTCTTAGAAGATTCACTCTTCTTGTACTTAAGTCGGCATTGTGCCTTTTATATACAATTCCGATGCGATTTCTGTGTTTCATCGTCAATGTGAAGGTCCAAGGGATACAGTAAACCTGCACTGGTGCATCGGAATCTATTACTGGTCTCCCAGGATCCGCTCAAAGTACAAACTCTTAGAAGATTCACTCTTCTTGTACTTAAGTCGGCATTGTGCCTTTTATATTCAATTCCGATGCGATTTCTGTGTTTCATCGTCAATGTGAAGGACCAATGGATACAGTAAACCTGCACTGGTGCATCGGAATCCAATACTGGTCTCCCAGGAGCCGCTCAAATCACAAACTCTTAGAAGATTCACTCTTCTTGTACTTAAGTCGGCATTGTGCCTTTTATATTCAATTCCAATGCGATTTCTGTGTTTCATCGTCAATGTGAAGGTCCAAGGGATACAGTAAACCGGCACTGGTGCATCGGAATCTAAAACTGGTCTCCCATGAGCCGCTCAAAGCACAAACTCCTAGAATATTCACTCTTCTTGTGCTTATGTCGGTATTGTGCATATTATATTCAATTCCGATGCGATTTCTGTCTTTATTCGTCAATGTGAAGGTCCAAGGGATACAGTAAACCTGCACTGGTGCATCGGAATCCAATACTGGTCTCCCAGGAGCCGTTCAAAGCACAAACTCTTAGAAGATTCACTCTTCTTGTACTTAAGTCGGCATTGTGCCTTTTATATTCAATTCCGATGCGCTTTCTGTGTGTCATCGTCAATGTGAAGGTCCAAGGGATACAGTAAACCTGCACTGGTGCATCGGAATCTAATACTGGTCTCCCAGGAGTCGCTCAAACCACAAACTCTTAGAAGATTCACTCTTCTTGTACTTAAGTCGGCATTGTGCCTTTTATATTCAATTCCGATGCGATTTCTGTGTTTCATTGTTAATGTGAAGGTCCAAGGGATACAGTAAACCTGCACTGGTGCATCGGAATCTAATACTGGTCTCCCAGGAGCCGCTCAAAGCACAAGCTCTTAAAAGATTCACTCTTCTTGTACTTAAGTCGGCATTGTGACTTTTATATTCAATTCCGATGCGATTTCTGTGTTTCATCGTCAATGTGAGGGTCCAAGGGATACAGTAAACCTGCACTAGTGCATCGGAATCCAATACTGGTCTCCCAGGAGCCGCTCAAAGCACAAACTCTTAGAAGATTCACTCTTCTTGTACTTAAGTCGGCATTGTGCCTTTTATATTCAATTCCGATGCGATTTCTGTGTTTCATTGTAATGTGAATGTCCAAGGGATACAGTAAACCTGCACTGGAGCATCGGAATCTAATACTGGTCTCCCAGGAGCCGCTCAAAGCACAAACTCTTAGAAGATTCACTCTTCTTGTACTTAAGTCGGCATTGTGCCTTTTATATTCAATTCCGATGCGATTTCTGTGTTTCATCGTCAATGTGAAGGTCCAAGGGATACAGTAAACCTGCACTGGTGCATCGGAATCTAATACTGGTCTCCCAGGAGCCGCTCAAAGCACAAACTGCTAGAAGACTCACTCTTCTTGTACCTTAGTCGGCATTGTGCCTTTTATATTCAATTCCGATGCGATTTCTGTGTTTCATCGTCAATGTGAGGGTCCAAGGGATACAGTAAACCTGCACTGGTGCATCGGAATCTAATACTGGTCTCCCAGGAGCCGCTCAAAGCACAAACTCTTAGAATATTCACTCTTCTTGTACTTAAGTCGGCACTGTGCCTTTTATATTCAATTCCGATGCGATTTCTGTGCTTCATCGTCAATGTGAAGGTCCAAGGGATAGACTAAACCTGCACTGGTGCATCGGAATCTAATACTGGCCTCCCAGGAACCGCTCAAAGCACAAACTCTTAGAAGATTCACTCTTCTTGTACTTAAGTCGGCATTGTGCCTTTTATATTCAATTCCGTGCGATTTCTGTGTTTCATCGTCAATGTGACGGTCCAAGGGATACAGTAAACCTGCACTGGTGCATCGGAATCCAATACTGGTCTCCTAGGAGCCGCTCAAAGCACAAACTCTTAGAAGATTCACTCTTCTTGTACTTAAGTCGGCATTGTGCCTTTTATATTCAATTCCGATGCGATTTCTGTGTTTCATCGTCAATGTGAAGGTCCAATGGATACAGTAAACCTGCACTGGTGCATCGGAATCCAATACTGGTCTCCCAGGAGCCGCTCAAAGCACAAACTCTTAGAAGATTCACTCTTCTTGTACTTAAGTCGGCATTGTGCCTTTTATATTCAATTCCGATGCGATTTCTGTGTTTCATCGTCAATGTGAAGGTCCAAGGGATACAGTAAACCTGCACTGGTGCATCGGAATCTAAAACTGGTCTCCCATGAGCCGCTCAAAGCACAAACTCCTAGAATATTCACTCTTCTTGTGCTTATGTCGGTATTGTGCCTATTATATTCAATTCCGATGCGATTTCTGTCTTTATTCGTCAATGTGAAGGTCCAAGGGATACAGTAAACCTGGACTGGTGCATCGGAAGCCAATACTGGTCTCCCAGGAGCCGCTCAAAGCACAAACTCTTAGAAGATTCACTCTTCTTGTACTGAAGTCGGCATTGGGCCTTTTATATTCAATTCCGATGCGATTTCTGTGTTTCATCGTCAATGCGAAGGTCCAAGGGATACAGTAAACCTCCACTGGTGCATCGGAATCTAATACTGGTCTGCCAGGAGCCGCTCAAAGCGCAAACTCTTAGAAGATTCACTCTTCTTGTACATAAGTCGGCATTGTGCCTTTTATATTCAATTCCGATGCGATTTCTGTGTTTCATCGTCAATGTGAAGGTCCAAGGGATACAGTAAACCTGCACTGGTGCATCGGAATCCAATACTGGTCTCCCAGGAGCCGCTCAAAGCACAAACTTTTAGAAGATTCAATCTTCTTGTACTTAAGTCGGTATTGTGCTTTTTATATTCAATTCCGATGCGATTTCTGTGTTTCATTGTCAATGTGAATGTCCAAGGGATACAGTAAACCTGCACTGGAGCATCGGAATCTAATACTGGTCTCCCAGGAGCCGCTCAAAGCACAAACTCTTAGAAGATTCACTCTTCTTGTACTTAAGTCGGCATTGTGCCTTTTATATTCAATTCCGATGCGATTTCTGTGTTTCATCGTCAATGTGAAGGTCCAAGGGATACAGTAAACCTGCACTGGTGCATCGGAATCTAATACTGGTCTCCCAGGAGCCGCTCAAAGCACAAACTGCTAGAAGACTCACTCTTCTTGTACCTTAGTCGGCATTGTGCCTTTTATATTCAATTCCGATGCGATTTCTGTGTTTCATCGTCAATGTGAGGGTCCAAGGGATACAGTAAACCTGCACTGGTGCATCGGAATCTAATACTGGTCTCCCAGGAGCCGCTCAAAGCACAAACTCTTAGAAGATTCACTCTTCTTGTACTTAAGTCGGCACTGTGCCTTTTATATTCAATTCCGATGCGATTTCTGTGCTTCATCGTCAATGTGAAGGTCCAAGGGATAGACTAAACCTGCACTGGTGCATCGGAATCTAATACTGGCCTCCCAGGAACCGCTCAAAGCACAAACTCTTAGAAGATTCACTCTTCTTGTACTTAAGTCGGCATTGTGCCTTTTATATTCAATTCCGTGCGATTTCTGTGTTTCATCGTCAATGTGACGGTCCAAGGGATACAGTAAACCTGCACTGGTGTATCGGAATCCAATACTGGTCTCCTAGGAGCCGCTCAAAGCACAAACTCTTAGAAGATTCACTCTTCTTGTACTTAAGTCGGCATTGTGCCTTTTATATTCAATTCCGATGCGATTTCTGTGTTTCATCGTCAATGTGAAGGTCCAATGGATACAGTAAACCTGCACTGGTGCATCGGAATCCAATACTGGTCTCCCAGGAGCCGCTCAAAGCACAAACTCTTAGAAGATTCACTCTTCTTGTACTTAAGTCGGCATTGTGCCTTTTATATTCAATTCCGATGCGATTTCTGTGTTTCATCGTCAATGTGAAGGTCCAAGGGATACAGTAAACCTGCACTGGTGCATCGGAATCTAAAACTGGTCTCCCATGAGCCGCTCAAAGCACAAACTCCTAGAATATTCACTCTTCTTGTGCTTATGTCGGTATTGTGCCTATTATATTCAATTCCGATGCGATTTCTGTCTTTATTCGTCAATGTGAAGGTCCAAGGGATACAGTAAACCTGGACTGGTGCATCGGAAGCCAATACTGGTCTCCCAGGAGCCGCTCAAAGCACAAACTCTTAGAAGATTCACTCTTCTTGTACTTAAGTCGGCATTGTGCCTTTTATATTCAATTCCGATGCGCTTTCTGTGTGTCATCGTCAATGTGAAGGTCCAAGAGATACAGTAAACCTGCACTGGTGCATCGGAATCTAATACTGGTCTCCCAGGAGTCGCTCAAACCACAAACTCTTAGAAGATTCACTCTTCTTGTACTTAAGTCGGCATTGTGCCTTTTATATTCAATTCCGATGCGATTTCTGTGTTTCATTGTTAATGTGAAGGTCCAAGGGATACAGTAAACCTGCACTGGTGCATCGGAATCTAATACTGGTCTCCCAGGAGCCGCTCAAAGCACAAACTCTTAAAAGATTCACTCTTCTTGTACTTAAGTCGGCATTGTGACTTTTATATTCAATTCCGATGCGATTTCTGTGTTTCATCGTCAATGTGAGGGTCCAAGGGATACAGTAAACCTGCACTGGTGCATCGGAATCTAATACTGGTCTCCCAGGAGCCGCTCAAAGCACAAACTCTTTAGAAGATTCACTCTTCTTGTACTTAAGTCGGCATTGTGCCTTTTTTATATTATATTCCGATGCGATTTCTGTGTTTCATCGTCAATGTGAAGGTCCAAGGGATACAGTAAACCTTCACTGGTGCATCGGAATCTCATACTGGTCTCCCAGGAGCCGCTCAAAGCACAAGCTCGTAGAAGATTCACTCTTCTTGTACTTAAGTCGGCATTGTTCCTTTTATATTCAATTCCGATGCGATTTCTGTGTTTCATCGTCAATGTGAAGGTCCAAGGGATACAGTAAACCTGCACTGGTGCATCGGAATCCAATACTGGTGTCCCAGGAGCCGCTCAAAGCACAAACTATTAGAAGATTCACTCTTCTTGTACTTAAGTCGGCATTGGGCCTTTTATATTCAATTCCGATGCGATTTCTGTGTTTCATCGTCAATGCGAAGGTCCAAGGGATACAGTAAACCTGCACTGGTGCATCGGAATCTAATACTGGTCTGCCAGGATCCGCTCAAAGCGCAAACTCTTAGAAGATTCACTCATCTTGTACATAAGTCGGCATTGTGCCTTTTATATTCAATTCCGATGCGATTTCTGTGTTTCATTGTCAATGTGAATGTCCAAGGGATACAGTAAACCTGCACTGGAGCATCGGAATCTAATACTGGTCTCCCAGGAGCCGCTCAAAGCACAAACTCTTAGAAGATTCACTCTTCTTGTACTTAAGTCGGCATTGTGCCTTTTATATTCAATTCCGATGCGATTTCTGTGTTTCATCGTCAATGTGAAGGTCCAAGGGATACAGTAAACCTGCACTGGTGCATCGGAATCTAATACTGGTCTCCCAGGAGCCGCTCAAAGCACAATCTGCTAGAAGACTCACTCTTCTTGTACCTTAGTCGGCATTGTGCCTTTTATATTCAATTCCGATGCGATTTCTGTGTTTCATCGTCAATGTGAGGGTCCAAGGGATACAGTAAACCTGCACTGGTGCATCGGAATCTAATACTGGTCTCCCAGGAGCCGCTCAAAGCACAAACTCTTAGAATATTCACTCTTCTTGTACTTAAGTCGGCACTGTGCCTTTTATATTCAATTCCGATGCGATTTCTGTGTTTCATAGTCAATGTGAAGGTCCAAGGGATAGACTATACCTGCACTGGTGCATCGGAATCTAATACTGGCCTCCCAGGAACCGCTCAAAGCACAAACTCTTAGAAGATTCACTCTTCTTGTACTTAAGTCGGCATTGTGCCTTTTATATTCAATTCCTATGCGATTTCTGTGTTTCATCGTCAATGTTACGGTCCAAGGGATACAGTAAACCTGCACTGGTGCATCGGAATCCAATACTGGTCTCCTGGGAGCCGCTCAAAGCACAAACTCTTAGAAGATTCACTCTTCTTGTACTTAAGTCGGCATTGTGCCTTTTATATTCAATTCCGATGCGATTTCTGTGTTTCATCGTCAATGTGAAGGTCCAAGGGATACAGTAAACCTGCACTGGTGCATCGGAATCTATTACTGGTCTCCCAGGATCCGCTCAAAGCACAAACTCTTAGAAGATTCACTCTTCTTGTACTTAAGTCGGCATTGTGCCTTTTATATTCAATTCCGATGCGATTTCTGTGTTTCATCGTCAATGTGAAGGACCAATGGATACAGTAAACCTGCACTGGTGCATCGGAATCCAATACTGGTCTCCCAGGAGCCGCTCAAATCACAAACTCTTAGAAGATTCACTCTTCTTGTACTTAAGTCGGCATTGTGCCTTTTATATTCAATTCCAATGCGATTTCTGTGTTTCATCGTCAATGTGAAGGTCCAAGGGATACAGTAAACCTGCACTGGTGCATCAGAATCTAAAACTGGTCTCCCATGAGCCGCTCAAAGCACAAACTCCTAGAATATTCACTCTTCTTGTGCTTATGTCGGTATTGTGCATATTATATTCAATTCCGATGCGATTTCTGTCTTTATTCGTCAATGTGAAGGTCCAAGGGATACAGTAAACCTGCACTGGTGCATCGGAATCCAATACTGGTCTCCCAGGAGCCGTTCAAAGCACAAACTCTTAGAAGATTCACTCTTGTTGTACTTAAGTCGGCATTGTGCCTTTTATATTCAATTCCGATGCGATTTCTGTGTTTCATCGTCAATGTGAAGGTCCAAGGGATACAGTAAACCTGCACTGGTGCATCGGAATCTAAAACTGGTCTCCCATGAGCCGCTCAAAGCACAAACTCCTAGAATATTCACTCTTCTTGTGCTTATGTCGGTATTGTGCCTATTATATTCAATTCCGATGCGATTTCTGTCTTTATTCGTCAATGTGAAGGTCCAAGGGATACAGTAAACCTGGACTGGTGCATCGGAAGCCAATACTGGTCTCCCAGGAGCCGCTCAAAGCACAAACTCTTAGAAGATTCACTCTTCTTGTACTTAAGTCGGCATTGTGCCTTTTATATTCAATTCCGATGCGCTTTCTGTGTGTCATCGTCAATGTGAAGGTCCAAGGGATACAGTAAACCTGCACTGGTGCATCGGAATCTAATACTGGTCTCCCAGGAGTCGCTCAAACCACAAACTCTTAGAAGATTCACTCTTCTTGTACTTAAGTCGGCATTGTGCCTTTTATATTCAATTCCGATGCGATTTCTGTGTTTCATTGTTAATGTGAAGGTCCAAGGGATACAGTAAACCTGCACTGGTGCATCGGAATCTAATACTGGTCTCCCAGGAGCCGCTCAAAGCACAAACTCTTAAAAGATTCACTCTTCTTGTACTTAAGTCGGCATTGTGACTTTTATATTCAATTCCGATGCGATTTCTGTGTTTCATCGTCAATGTGAGGGTCCAAGGGATACAGTAAACCTGCACTAGTGCATCGGAATCCAATACTGGTCTCCCAGGAGCCGCTCAAAGCACAAACTCTTAGAAGATTCACTCTTCTTGTACTTAAGTCGGCATAGTGCCTTTTTTATATTATATTCCGATGCGATTTCTGTGTTTCATCGTCAATGTGAAGGTCCAAGGGATACAGTAAACCTTCACTGGTGCATCGGAATCTCATACTGGTCTCCCAGGAGCCGCTCAAAGCACAAACTCGTAGAAGATTCACTCTTCTTGTACTTAAGTCGGCATTGTTCCTTTTATATTCAA
The DNA here is from genome assembly GCF_023898315.1 of Schistocerca nitens. Lineage (NCBI taxonomy): Eukaryota > Metazoa > Arthropoda > Insecta > Orthoptera > Acrididae > Schistocerca > Schistocerca nitens. The sequence continues at coordinate 184,905,612 of NC_064625.1, forward strand.
TTCCGATGCGATTTCTGTGTTTCATCGTCAATGTGAAGGTTCAAGGGATACAGTAAACCTGCACTGGTGCATCGGAATCCAATACTGGTGTCCCAGGAGCCGCTCAAAGCACAAACTATTAGAAGATTCACTCTTCTTGTACTTAAGTCGGCATTGGGCCTTTTATATTCAATTCCGATGCGATTTCTGTGTTTCATCGTCAATGCGAAGGTCCAAGGGATACAGTAAACCTGCACTGGTGCATCGGAATCTAATACTGGTCTGCCAGGATCAGCTCAAAGCGCAAACTCTTAGAAGATTCACTCTTCTTGTACATAAGTCGGCATTGTGCCTTTTATATTCAATTCCGATGCGATTTCTGTGTTTCATCGTCAAAGTGAAGGTCCAAGGGATACAGTAAACCTGCACTGGTGCATCGGAATCCAATACTGGTCTCCCAGGAGCCGCTCAAAGCACAAACTTTTAGAAGATTCAATCTTCTTGTACTTAAGTCGGTATTATGCCTTTTATATTCAATTCCGATGCGATTTCTGTGTTTCATTGTCAATGTGAATGTCCAAGGGATACAGTAAACCTGCACTGGAGCATCGGAATCTAATACTGGTCTCCCAGGAGCCGCTCAAAGCACAAACTCTTAGAAGATTCACTCTTCTTGTACTTAAGTCGGCATTGTGCCTTTTATATTCAATTCCGATGCGATTTCTGTGTTTCATCGTCAATGTGAAGGTCCAAGGGATACAGTAAACCTGCACTGGTGCATCGGAATCTAATACTGGTCTCCCAGGAGCCGCTCAAAGCATAAACTCTTAGAATATTCACTCTTCTTGTACTTAAGTCGGCACTGTGCCTTTTATATTCAATTCCGATGCGATTTCTGTGCTTCATCGTCAATGTGAAGGTCCAAGGGATAGACTAAACCTGCACTGGTGCATCGGAATCTAATACTGGCCTCCCAGGAACCGCTCAAAGCACAAACTCTTAGAAGATTCACTCTTCTTGTACTTAAGTCGGCATTGTGCCTTTTATATTCAATTCCGTGCGATTTCTGTGTTTCATCGTCAATGTGACGGTCCAAGGGATACAGTAAACCTGCACTGGTGCATCGGAATCCAATACTGGTCTCCTAGGAGCCGCTCAAAGCACAAACTCTTAGAAGATTCACTCTTCTTGTACTTAAGTCGGCATTGTGCCTTTTATATTCAATTCCGATGCGATTTCTGTGTTTCATCGTCAATGTGAAGGTCCAATGGATACAGTAAACCTGCACTGGTGCATCGGAATCCAATACTGGTCTCCCAGGAGCCGCTCAAAGCACAAACTCTAAGAAGATTCACTCTTCTTGTACTTAAGTCGGCATTGTGCCTTTTATATTCAATTCCGATGCGATTTCTGTGTTTCATCGTCAATGTGAAGGTCCAAGGGATACAGTAAACCTGCACTGGTGCATCGGAATCTAAAACTGGTCTCCCATGAGCCGTTCAAAGCACAAACTCCTAGAATATTCACTCTTCTTGTGCTTATGTCGGTATTGTGCCTATTATATTCAATTCCGATGCGATTTCTGTCTTTATTCGTCAATGTGAAGGTCCAAGGGATACAGTAAACCTGGACTGGTGCATCGGAAGCCAATACTGGTCTCCCAGGAGCCGCTCAAAGCACAAACTCTTAGAAGATTCACTCTTCTTGTACTTAAGTCGGCATTGTGCCTTTTATATTCAATTCCGATGCGCTTTCTGTGTGTCATCGTCAATGTGAAGGTCCAAGGGATACAGTAAACCTGCACTGGTGCATCGGAATCTAATACTGGTCTCCCAGGAGTCGCTCAAACCACAAACTCTTAGAAGATTCACTCTTCTTGTACTTAAGTCGGCATTGTGCCTTTTATATTCAATTCCGATGCGATTTCTGTGTTTCATTGTTAATGTGAACGTCCAAGGGATACAGTAAACCTGCACTGGTGCATCGGAATCTAATACTGGTCTCCCAGGAGCCGCTCAAAGCACAAACTCTTAAAAGATTCACTCTTCTTGTACTTAAGTCGGCATTGAGACTTTTATATTCAATTCCGATGCGATTTCTGTGTTTCATCGTCAATGTGAGGGTCCAAGGGATACAGTAAACCTGCACTGGTGCATCGGAATCCAATACTGGTCTCCCAGGAGCCGCTCAAAGCACAAACTCGTAGAAGATTCACTCTTCTTGTACTTAAGTCGGCATTGTTCCTTTTATATTCAATTCCGATGCGATTTCTGTGTTTCATCGTCAATGTGAAGGTCCAAGGGATACAGTAAACCTGCACTGGTGCATCGGAATCCAATACTGGTGTCCCAGGAGCCGCTCAAAGCACAAACTATTAGAAGATTCACTCTTCTTGTACTTAAGTCGGCATTGGGCCTTTTATATTCAATTCCGATGCGATTTCTGTGTTTCATCGTCAATGCGAAGGTCCAAGGGATACAGTAAACCTGCACTGGTGCATCGGAATCTAATACTGGTCTGCCAGGATCCGCTCAAAGCGCAAACTCTTAGAAGATTCACTCATCTTGTACATAAGTCGGCATTGTGCCTTTTATATTCAATTCCGATGCGATTTCTGTGTTTCATTGTCAATGTGAATGTCCAAGGGATACAGTAAACCTGCGCTGGAGCATCGGAATCTAATACTGGTCTCCCAGGAGCCGCTCAAAGCACAAACTCTTAGAAGATTCACTCTTCTTGTACTTAAGTCGGCATTGTGCCTTTTATATTCAATTCCGATGCGATTTCTGTGTTTCATCGTCAATGTGAAGGTCCAAGGGATACAGTAAACCTGCACTGGTGCATCGGAATCTAATACTGGTCTCCCAGGAGCCGCTCAAAGCACAATCTGCTAGAAGACTCACTCTTCTTGTACCTTAGTCGGCATTGTGCCTTTTATATTCAATTCCGATGCGATTTCTGTGTTTCATCGTCAATGTGAAGGTCCAAGGGATAGACTATACCTGCACTGGTGCATCGGAATCTAATACTGGCCTCCCAGGAACCGCTCAAAGCACAAACTCTTAGAAGATTCACTCTTCTTGTACTTAAGTCGGCATTGTGCCTTTTATATTCAATTCCGATGCGATTTCTGTGTTTCATCGTCAATGTGACGGTCCAAGGGATACAGTAAACCTGCACTGGTGCATCGGAATCCAATACTGGTCTCCTGGGAGCCGCTCAAAGCACAAACTCTTAGAAGATTCACTCTTCTTGTACTTAAGTCGGCATTGTGCCTTTTATATTCAATTCCGATGCGATTTCTGTGTTTCATCGTCAATGTGAAGGTCCAAGGGATACAGTAAACCTGCACTGGTGCATCGGAATCTATTACTGGTCTCCCAGGATCCGCTCAAAGCACAAACTCTTAGAAGATTCACTCTTCTTGTACTTAAGTCGGCATTGTGCCTTTTATATTCAATTCCGATGCGATTTCTGTGTTTCATCGTCAATGTGAAGGACCAATGGATACAGTAAACCTGCACTGGTGCATCGGAATCCAATACTGGTCTCCCAGGAGCCGCTCAAATCACAAACTCTTAGAAGATTCACTCTTCTTGTACTTAAGTCGGCATTGTGCCTTTTATATTCAATTCCAATGCGATTTCTGTGTTTCATCGTCAATGTGAAGGTCCAAGGGATACAGTAAACCTGCACTGGTGCATCGGAATCTAAAACTGGTCTCCCATGAGCCGCTCAAAGCACAAACTCCTAGAATATTCACTCTTCTTGTGCTTATGTCGGTATTGTGCATATTATATTCAATTCCGATGCGATTTCTGTCTTTATTCGTCAATGTGAAGGTCCAAGGGATACAGTAAACCTGCACTGGTGCATCGGAATCCAATACTGGTCTCCCAGGAGCCGTTCAAAGAACAAACTCTTAGAAGATTCACTCTTCTTGTACTTAAGTCGGCATTGTGCCTTTTATATTCAATTCCGATGCGATTTCTGTGTTTCATCGTCAATGTGAAGGTCCAAGGGATACAGTAAACCTGCACTGGTGCATCGGAATCTAAAACTGGTCTCCCATGAGCCGCTCAAAGCACAAACTCCTAGAATATTCACTCTTCTTGTGCTTATGTCGGTATTGTGCCTATTATATTCAATTCCGATGCGATTTCTGTCTTTATTCGTCAATGTGAAGGTCCAAGGGATACAGTAAACCGGGACTGGTGCATCGGAAGCCAATACTGGTCTCCCAGGAGCCGCTCAAAGCACAAACTCTTAGAAGATTCACTCTTCTTGTACTTAAGTCGGCATTGTGCCTTTTATATTCAATTCCGATGCGCTTTCTGTGTGTCATCGTCAATGTGAAGGTCCAAGGGATACAGTAAACCTGCACTGGTGCATCGGAATCTAATACTGGTCTCCCAGGAGTCGCTCAAACCACAAACTCTTAGAAGATTCACTCTTCTTGTACTTAAGTCGGCATTGTGCCTTTTATATTCAATTCCGATGCGATTTCTGTGTTTCATTGTTAATGTGAAGGTCCAAGGGATACAGTAAACCTGCACTGGTGCATCGGAATCTAATACTGGTCTCCCAGGAGCCGCTCAAAGCACAAACTCTTAAAAGATTCACTCTTCTTGTACTTAAGTCGGCATTGTGACTTTTATATTCAATTCCGATGCGATTTCTGTGTTTCATCGTCAATGTGAGGGTCCAATGGATACAGTAAACCTGCACTAGTGCATCGGAATCCAATACTGGTCTCCCAGGAGCCGCTCAAAGCACAAACTCTTAGAAGATTCACTCTTCTTGTACTTAAGTCGGCATAGTGCCTTTTTTATATTATATTCCGATGCGATTTCTGTGTTTCATCGTCAATGTGAAGGTCCAAGGGATACAGTAAACCTTCACTGGTGCATCGGAATCTCATACTGGTCTCCCAGGAGCCGCTCAAAGCACAAACTCGTAGAAGATTCACTCTTCTTGTACTTAAGTCGGCATTGTTCCTTTTATATTCAATTCCGATGCGATTTCTGTGTTTCATCGTCAATGTGAAGGTCCAAGGGATAGACTATTCCTGCACTGGTGCATCGGAATCTAATACTGGCCTCCCAGGAACCGCTCAAAGCACAAACTCTTAGAAGATTCACTCTTCTTGTACTTAAGTCGGCATTGGGCCTTTTATATTCAATTCCGATGCGATTTCTGTGTTTCATCGTCAATGCGAAGGTCCAAGGGATACAGTAAACCTGCACTGGTGCATCGGAATCTAATACTGGTCTGCCAGGATCCGCTCAAAGCGCAAACTCTTAGAAGATTCACTCTTCTTGTACATAAGTCGGCATTGTGCCTTTTATATTCAATTCCGATGCGATTTCTGTGTTTCATCGTCAAAGTGAAGGTCCAAGGGATACAGTAAACCTGCACTGGTGCATCGGAATCCAATACTGGTCTCCCAGGAGCCGCTCAAAGCACAAACTTTTAGAAGGTTCAATCTTCTTGTACTTAAGTCGGTATTGTGCCTTTTATATTCAATTCCGATGCGATTTCTGTGTTTCATTGTCAATGTGAATGTCCAAGGGATACAGTAAACCTGCACTGGAGCATCGGAATCTAATACTGGTCTCCCAGGAGCCGCTCAAAGCACAAACTCTTAGAAGATTCACTCTTCTTGTACTTAAGTCGGCATTGTGCCTTTTATATTCAATTCCGATGCGATTTCTGTGTTTCATCGTCAATGTGAAGGTCCAAGGGATACAGTAAACCTGCACTGGTGCATCGGAATCTAATACTGGTCTCCCAGGAGCCGCTCAAAGCATAAACTCTTTGAATATTCACTCTTCTTGTACTTAAGTCGGCACTGTGCCTTTTATATTCAATTCCGATGCGATTTCTGTGCTTCATCGTCAATGTGAAGGTCCAAGGGATAGACTAAACCTGCACTGGTGCATCGGAATCTAATACTGGCCTCCCAGGAACCGCTCAAAGCACAAACTCTTAGAAGATTCACTCTTGTTGTACTTAAGTCGGCATTGTGCCTTTTATATTCAATTCCGATGCGATTTCTGTGTTTCATCGTCAATGTGAAGGTCCAAGGGATACAGTAAACCTGCACTGGTGCATCGGAATCTAAAACTGGTCTCCCATGAGCCGCTCAAAGCACAAACTCCTAGAATATTCACTCTTCTTGTGCTTATGTCGGTATTGTGCCTATTATATTCAATTCCGATGCGATTTCTGTCTTTATTCGTCAATGTGAAGGTCCAAGGGATACAGTAAACCTGGACTGGTGCATCGGAAGCCAATACTGGTCTCCCAGGAGCCGCTCAAAGCACAAACTCTTAGAAGATTCACTCTTCTTGTACTTAAGTCGGCATTGTGCCTTTTATATTCAATTCCGATGCGCTTTCTGTGTGTCATCGTCAATGTGAAGGTCCAAGGGATACAGTAAACCTGCACTGGTGCATCGGAATCTAATACTGGTCTCCCAGGAGTCGCTCAAACCACAAACTCTTAGAAGATTCACTCTTCTTGTACTTAAGTCGGCATTGTGCCTTTTATATTCAATTCCGATGCGATTTCTGTGTTTCATTGTTAATGTGAAGGTCCAAGGGATACAGTAAACCTGCACTGGTGCATCGGAATCTAATACTGGTCTCCCAGGAGCCGCTCAAAGCACAAACTCTTAAAAGATTCACTCTTCTTGTACTTAAGTCGGCATTGTGACTTTTATATTCAATTCCGATGCGATTTCTGTGTTTCATCGTCAATGTGAGGGTCCAAGGGATACAGTAAACCTGCACTAGTGCATCGGAATCCAATACTGGTCTCCCAGGAGCCGCTCAAAGCACAAACTCTTAGAAGATTCACTCTTCTTGTACTTAAGTCGGCATAGTGCCTTTTTTATATTATATTCCGATGCGATTTCTGTGTTTCATCGTCAATGTGAAGGTCCAAGGGATACAGTAAACCTTCACTGGTGCATCGGAATCTCATACTGGTCTCCCAGGAGCCGCTCAAAGCACAAACTCGTAGAAGATTCACTCTTCTTGTACTTAAGTCGGCATTGTTCCTTTTATATTCAATTCCGATGCGATTTCTGTGTTTCATCGTCAATGTGAAGGTTCAAGGGATACAGTAAACCTGCACTGGTGCATCGGAATCCAATACTGGTGTCCCAGGAGCCGCTCAAAGCACAAACTATTAGAAGATTCACTCTTCTTGTACTTAAGTCGGCATTGGGCCTTTTATATTCAATTCCGATGCGATTTCTGTGTTTCATCGTCAATGCGAAGGTCCAAGGGATACAGTAAACCTGCACTGGTGCATCGGAATCTAATACTGGTCTGCCAGGATCATCTCAAAGCGCAAACTCTTAGAAGATTCACTCTTCTTGTACATAAGTCGGCATTGTGCCTTTTATATTCAATTCCGATGCGATTTCTGTGTTTCATCGTCAAAGTGAAGGTCCAAGGGATACAGTAAACCTGCACTGGTGCATCGGAATCCAATACTGGTCTCCCAGGAGCCGCTCAAAGCACAAACTTTTAGAAGATTCAATCTTCTTGTACTTAAGTCGGTATTATGCCTTTTATATTCAATTCCGATGCGATTTCTGTGTTTCATTGTCAATGTGAATGTCCAAGGGATACAGTAAACCTGCACTGGAGCATCGGAATCTAATACTGGTCTCCCAGGAGCCGCTCAAAGCACAAACTCTTAGAAGATTCACTCTTCTTGTACTTAAGTCGGCATTGTGCCTTTTATATTCAATTCCGATGCGATTTCTGTGTTTCATCGTCAATGTGAAGGTCCAAGGGATACAGTAAACCTGCACTGGTGCATCGGAATCTAATACTGGTCTCCCAGGTGCCGCTCAAAGCATAAACTCTTAGAATATTCACTCTTCTTGTACTTAAGTCGGCACTGTGCCTTTTATATTCAATTCCGATGCGATTTCTGTGCTTCATCGTCAATGTGAAGGTCCAAGGGATAGACTAAACCTGCACTGGTGCATCGGAATCTAATACTGGCCTCCCAGGAACCGCTCAAAGCACAAACTCTTAGAAGATTCACTCTTCTTGTACTTAAGTCGGCATTGTGCCTTTTATATTCAATTCCGTGCGATTTCTGTGTTTCATCGTCAATGTGACGGTCCAAGGGATACAGTAAACCTGCACTGGTGCATCGGAATCCAATACTGGTCTCCTAGGAGCCGCTCAAAGCACAAACTCTTAGAAGATTCACTCTTCTTGTACTTAAGTCGGCATTGTGCCTTTTATATTCAATTCCGATGCGATTTCTGTGTTTCATCGTCAATGTGAAGGTCCAATGGATACAGTAAACCTGCACTGGTGCATCGGAATCCAATACTGGTCTCCCAGGAGCCGCTCAAAGCACAAACTCTAAGAAGATTCACTCTTCTTGTACTTAAGTCGGCATTGTGCCTTTTATATTCAATTCCGATGCGATTTCTGTGTTTCATCGTCAATGTGAAGGTCCAAGGGATACAGTAAACCTGCACTGGTGCATCGGAATCTAAAACTGGTCTCCCATGAGCCGTTCAAAGCACAAACTCCTAGAATATTCACTCTTCTTGTGCTTATGTCGGTATTGTGCCTATTATATTCAATTCCGATGCGATTTCTGTCTTTATTCGTCAATGTGAAGGTCCAAGGGATACAGTAAACCTGGACTGGTGCAACGGAAGCCAATACTGGTCTCCCAGGAGCCGCTCAAAGCACAAACTCTTAGAAGATTCACTCTTCTTGTACTTAACTCGGCATTGTGCCTTTTATATTCAATTCCGATGCGCTTTCTGTGTGTCATCGTCAATGTGAAGGTCCAAGGGATACAGTAAACCTGCACTGGTGCATCGGAATCTAATACTGGTCTCCCAGGAGTCGCTCAAACCACAAACTCTTAGAAGATTCACTCTTCTTGTACTTAAGTCGGCATTGTGCCTTTTATATTCAATTCCGATGCGATTTCTGTGTTTCATTGTTAATGTGAACGTCCAAGGGATACAGTAAACCTGCACTGGTGCATCGGAATCTAATACTGGTCTCCCAGGAGCCGCTCAAAGCACAAACTCTTAAAAGATTCACTCTTCTTGTACTTAAGTCGGCATTGAGACTTTTATATTCAATTCCGATGCGATTTCTGTGTTTCATTGTCAATGTGAGGGTCCAAGGGATACAGTAAACCTGCACTGGTGCATCGGAATCCAATACTGGTCTCCCAGGAGCCGCTCAAAGCACAAACTCGTAGAAGATTCACTCTTCTTGTACTTAAGTCGGCATTGTTCCTTTTATATTCAATTCCGATGCGATTTCTGTGTTTCATCGTCAATGTGAAGGTCCAAGGGATACAGTAAACCTGCACTGGTGCATCGGAATCCAATACTGGTGTCCCAGGAGCCGCTCAAAGCACAAACTATTAGAAGATTCACTCTTCTTGTACTTAAGTCGGCATTGGGCCTTTTATATTCAATTCCGATGCGATTTCTGTGTTTCATCGTCAATGCGAAGGTCCAAGGGATACAGTAAACCTGCACTGGTGCATCGGAATCTAATACTGGTCTGCCAGGATCCGCTCAAAGCGCAAACTCTTAGAAGATTCACTCATCTTGTACATAAGTCGGCATTGTGCCTTTTATATTCAATTCCGATGCGATTTCTGTGTTTCATTGTCAATGTGAATGTCCAAGGGATACAGTAAACCTGCGCTGGAGCATCGGAATCTAATACTGGTCTCCCAGGAGCCGCTCAAAGCACAAACTCTTAGAAGATTCACTCTTCTTGTACTTAAGTCGGCATTGTGCCTTTTATATTCAATTCCGTGCGATTTCTGTGTTTCATCGTCAATGTGACGGTCCAAGGGATACAGTAAACCTGCACTGGAGCATCGGAATCTAATACTGGTCTCCCAGGAGCCGCTCAAAGCACAAACTCTTAGAAGATTCACTCTTCTTGTACTTAAGTCGGCATTGTGCCTTTTATATTCAATTCCGATGCGATTTCTGTGTTTCATCGTCAATGTGAAGGTCCAAGGGATACAGTAAACCTGCACTGGTGCATCGGAATCTAATACTGGTCTCCCAGGAGCCGCTCAAAGCATAAACTCTTTGAATATTCACTCTTCTTGTACTTAAGTCGGCACTGTGCCTTTTATATTCAATTCCGATGCGATTTCTGTGCTTCATCGTCAATGTGAAGGTCCAAGGGATAGACTAAACCTGCACTGGTGCATCGGAATCTAATACTGGCCTCCCAGGAACCGCTCAAAGCACAAACTCTTAGAAGATTCACTCTTGTTGTACTTAAGTCGGCATTGTGCCTTTTATATTCAATTCCGATGCGATTTCTGTGTTTCATCGTCAATGTGAAGGTCCAAGGGATACAGTAAACCTGCACTGGTGCATCGGAATCTAAAACTGGTCTCCCATGAGCCGCTCAAAGCACAAACTCCTAGAATATTCACTCTTCTTGTGCTTATGTCGGTATTGTGCCTATTATATTCAATTCCGATGCGATTTCTGTCTTTATTCGTCAATGTGAAGGTCCAAGGGATACAGTAAACCTGGACTGGTGCATCGGAAGCCAATACTGGTCTCCCAGGAGCCGCTCAAAGCACAAACTCTTAGAAGATTCACTCTTCTTGTACTTAAGTCGGCATTGTGCCTTTTATATTCAATTCCGATGCGCTTTCTGTGTGTCATCGTCAATGTGAAGGTCCAAGGGATACAGTAAACCTGCACTGGTGCATCGGAATCTAATACTGGTCTCCCAGGAGTCGCTCAAACCACAAACTCTTAGAAGATTCACTCTTCTTGTACTTAAGTCGGCATTGTGCCTTTTATATTCAATTCCGATGCGATTTCTGTGTTTCATTGTTAATGTGAAGGTCCAAGGGATACAGTAAACCTGCACTGGTGCATCGGAATCTAATACTGGTCTCCCAGGAGCCGCTCAAAGCACAAACTCTTAAAAGATTCACTCTTCTTGTACTTAAGTCGGCATTGTGACTTTTATATTCAATTCCGATGCGATTTCTGTGTTTCATCGTCAATGTGAGGGTCCAAGGGATACAGTAAACCTGCACTAGTGCATCGGAATCCAATACTGGTCTCCCAGGAGCCGCTCAAAGCACAAACTCTTAGAAGATTCACTCTTCTTGTACTTAAGTCGGCATAGTGCCTTTTTTATATTATATTCCGATGCGATTTCTGTGTTTCATCGTCAATGTGAAGGTCCAAGGGATACAGTAAACCTTCACTGGTGCATCGGAATCTCATACTGGTCTCCCAGGAGCCGCTCAAAGCACAAACTCGTAGAAGATTCACTCTTCTTGTACTTAAGTCGGCATTGTTCCTTTTATATTCAATTCCGATGCGATTTCTGTGTTTCATCGTCAATGTGAAGGTTCAAGGGATACAGTAAACCTGCACTGGTGCATCGGAATCCAATACTGGTGTCCCAGGAGCCGCTCAAAGCACAAACTATTAGAAGATTCACTCTTCTTGTACTTAAGTCGGCATTGGGCCTTTTATATTCAATTCCGATGCGATTTCTGTGTTTCATCGTCAATGCGAAGGTCCAAGGGATACAGTAAACCTGCACTGGTGCATCGGAATCTAATACTGGTCTGCCAGGATCAGCTCAAAGCGCAAACTCTTAGAAGATTCACTCTTCTTGTACATAAGTCGGCATTGTGCCTTTTATATTCAATTCCGATGCGATTTCTGTGTTTCATCGTCAAAGTGAAGGTCCAAGGGATACAGTAAACCTGCACTGGTGCATCGGAATCCAATACTGGTCTCCCAGGAGCCGCTCAAAGCACAAACTTTTAGAAGATTCAATCTTCTTGTACTTAAGTCGGTATTATGCCTTTTATATTCAATTCCGATGCGATTTCTGTGTTTCATTGTCAATGTGAATGTCCAAGGGATACAGTAAACCTGCACTGGAGCATCGGAATCTAATACTGGTCTCCCAGGAGCCGCTCAAAGCACAAACTCTTAGAAGATTCACTCTTCTTGTACTTAAGTCGGCATTGTGCCTTTTATATTCAATTCCGATGCGATTTCTGTGTTTCATCGTCAATGTGAAGGTCCAAGGGATACAGTAAACCTGCACTGGTGCATCGGAATCTAATACTGGTCTCCCAGGAGCCGCTCAAAGCATAAACTCTTTGAATATTCACTCTTCTTGTACTTAAGTCGGCACTGTGCCTTTTATATTCAATTCCGATGCGATTTCTGTGCTTCATCGTCAATGTGAAGGTCCAAGGGATAGACTAAACCTGCACTGGTGCATCGGAATCTAATACTGGCCTCCCAGGAACCGCTCAAAGCACAAACTCTTAGAAGATTCACTCTTGTTGTACTTAAGTCGGCATTGTGCCTTTTATATTCAATTCCGATGCGATTTCTGTGTTTCATCGTCAATGTGAAGGTCCAAGGGATACAGTAAACCTGCACTGGTGCATCGGAATCTAAAACTGGTCTCCCATGAGCCGCTCAAAGCACAAACTCCTAGAATATTCACTCTTCTTGTGCTTATGTCGGTATTGTGCCTATTATATTCAATTCCGATGCGATTTCTGTCTTTATTCGTCAATGTGAAGGTCCAAGGGATACAGTAAACCTGGACTGGTGCATCGGAAGCCAATACTGGTCTCCCAGGAGCCGCTCAAAGCACAAACTCTTAGAAGATTCACTCTTCTTGTACTTAAGTCGGCATTGTGCCTTTTATATTCAATTCCGATGCGCTTTCTGTGTGTCATCGTCAATGTGAAGGTCCAAGGGATACAGTAAACCTGCACTGGTGCATCGGAATCTAATACTGGTCTCCCAGGAGTCGCTCAAACCACAAACTCTTAGAAGATTCACTCTTCTTGTACTTAAGTCGGCATTGTGCCTTTTATATTCAATTCCGATGCGATTTCTGTGTTTCATTGTTAATGTGAAGGTCCAAGGGATACAGTAAACCTGCACTGGTGCATCGGAATCTAATACTGGTCTCCCAGGAGCCGCTCAAAGCACAAACTCTTAAAAGATTCACTCTTCTTGTACTTAAGTCGGCATTGTGACTTTTATATTCAATTCCGATGCGATTTCTGTGTTTCATCGTCAATGTGAGGGTCCAAGGGATACAGTAAACCTGCACTAGTGCATCGGAATCCAATACTGGTCTCCCAGGAGCCGCTCAAAGCACAAACTCTTAGAAGATTCACTCTTCTTGTACTTAAGTCGGCATAGTGCCTTTTTTATATTATATTCCGATGCGATTTCTGTGTTTCATCGTCAATGTGAAGGTCCAAGGGATACAGTAAACCTTCACTGGTGCATCGGAATCTCATACTGGTCTCCCAGGAGCCGCTCAAAGCACAAACTCGTAGAAGATTCACTCTTCTTGTACTTAAGTCGGCATTGTTCCTTTTATATTCAATTCCGATGCGATTTCTGTGTTTCATCGTCAATGTGAAGGTTCAAGGGATACAGTAAACCTGCACTGGTGCATCGGAATCCAATACTGGTGTCCCAGGAGCCGCTCAAAGCACAAACTATTAGAAGATTCACTCTTCTTGTACTTAAGTCGGCATTGGGCCTTTTATATTCAATTCCGATGCGATTTCTGTGTTTCATCGTCAATGCGAAGGTCCAAGGGATACAGTAAACCTGCACTGGTGCATCGGAATCTAATACTGGTCTGCCAGGATCAGCTCAAAGCGCAAACTCTTAGAAGATTCACTCTTCTTGTACATAAGTCGGCATTGTGCCTTTTATATTCAATTCCGATGCGATTTCTGTGTTTCATCGTCAAAGTGAAGGTCCAAGGGATACAGTAAACCTGCACTGGTGCATCGGAATCCAATACTGGTCTCCCAGGAGCCGCTCAAAGCACAAACTTTTAGAAGATTCAATCTTCTTGTACTTAAGTCGGTATTATGCCTTTTATATTCAATTCCGATGCGATTTCTGTGTTTCATTGTCAATGTGAATGTCCAAGGGATACAGTAAACCTGCACTGGAGCATCGGAATCTAATACTGGTCTCCCAGGAGCCGCTCAAAGCACAAACTCTTAGAAGATTCACTCTTCTTGTACTTAAGTCGGCATTGTGCCTTTTATATTCAATTCCGATGCGATTTCTGTGTTTCATCGTCAATGTGAAGGTCCAAGGGATACAGTAAACCTGCACTGGTGCATCGGAATCTAATACTGGTCTCCCAGGAGCCGCTCAAAGCATAAACTCTTAGAATATTCACTCTTCTTGTACTTAAGTCGGCACTGTGCCTTTTATATTCAATTCCGATGCGATTTCTGTGCTTCATCGTCAATGTGAAGGTCCAAGGGATAGACTAAACCTGCACTGGTGCATCGGAATCTAATACTGGCCTCCCAGGAACCGCTCAAAGCACAAACTCTTAGAAGATTCACTCTTCTTGTACTTAAGTCGGCATTGTGCCTTTTATATTCAATTCCGTGCGATTTCTGTGTTTCATCGTCAATGTGACGGTCCAAGGGATACAGTAAACCTGCACTGGTGCATCGGAATCCAATACTGGTCTCCTAGGAGCCGCTCAAAGCACAAACTCTTAGAAGATTCACTCTTCTTGTACTTAAGTCGGCATTGTGCCTTTTATATTCAATTCCGATGCGATTTCTGTGTTTCATCGTCAATGTGAAGGTCCAATGGATACAGTAAACCTGCACTGGTGCATCGGAATCCAATACTGGTCTCCCAGGAGCCGCTCAAAGCACAAACTCTAAGAAGATTCACTCTTCTTGTACTTAAGTCGGCATTGTGCCTTTTATATTCAATTCCGATGCGATTTCTGTGTTTCATCGTCAATGTGAAGGTCCAAGGGATACAGTAAACCTGCACTGGTGCATCGGAATCTAAAACTGGTCTCCCATGAGCCGTTCAAAGCACAAACTCCTAGAATATTCACTCTTCTTGTGCTTATGTCGGTATTGTGCCTATTATATTCAATTCCGATGCGATTTCTGTCTTTATTCGTCAATGTGAAGGTCCAAGGGATACAGTAAACCTGGACTGGTGCAACGGAAGCCAATACTGGTCTCCCAGGAGCCGCTCAAAGCACAAACTCTTAGAAGATTCACTCTTCTTGTACTTAACTCGGCATTGTGCCTTTTATATTCAATTCCGATGCGCTTTCTGTGTGTCATCGTCAATGTGAAGGTCCAAGGGATACAGTAAACCTGCACTGGTGCATCGGAATCTAATACTGGTCTCCCAGGAGTCGCTCAAACCACAAACTCTTAGAAGATTCACTCTTCTTGTACTTAAGTCGGCATTGTGCCTTTTATATTCAATTCCGATGCGATTTCTGTGTTTCATTGTTAATGTGAACGTCCAAGGGATACAGTAAACCTGCACTGGTGCATCGGAATCTAATACTGGTCTCCCAGGAGCCGCTCAAAGCACAAACTCTTAAAAGATTCACTCTTCTTGTACTTAAGTCGGCATTGAGACTTTTATATTCAATTCCGATGCGATTTCTGTGTTTCATTGTCAATGTGAGGGTCCAAGGGATACAGTAAACCTGCACTGGTGCATCGGAATCCAATACTGGTCTCCCAGGAGCCGCTCAAAGCACAAACTCGTAGAAGATTCACTCTTCTTGTACTTAAGTCGGCATTGTTCCTTTTATATTCAATTCCGATGCGATTTCTGTGTTTCATCGTCAATGTGAAGGTCCAAGGGATACAGTAAACCTGCACTGGTGCATCGGAATCCAATACTGGTGTCCCAGGAGCCGCTCAAAGCACAAACTATTAGAAGATTCACTCTTCTTGTACTTAAGTCGGCATTGGGCCTTTTATATTCAATTCCGATGCGATTTCTGTGTTTCATCGTCAATGCGAAGGTCCAAGGGATACAGTAAACCTGCACTGGTGCATCGGAATCTAATACTGGTCTGCCAGGATCCGCTCAAAGCGCAAACTCTTAGAAGATTCACTCATCTTGTACATAAGTCGGCATTGTGCCTTTTATATTCAATTCCGATGCGATTTCTGTGTTTCATTGTCAATGTGAATGTCCAAGGGATACAGTAAACCTGCGCTGGAGCATCGGAATCTAATACTGGTCTCCCAGGAGCCGCTCAAAGCACAAACTCTTAGAAGATTCACTCTTCTTGTACTTAAGTCGGCATTGTGCCTTTTATATTCAATTCCGTGCGATTTCTGTGTTTCATCGTCAATGTGACGGTCCAAGGGATACAGTAAACCTGCACTGGAGCATCGGAATCTAATACTGGTCTCCCAGGAGCCGCTCAAAGCACAAACTCTTAGAAGATTCACTCTTCTTGTACTTAAGTCGGCATTGTGCCTTTTATATTCAATTCCGATGCGATTTCTGTGTTTCATCGTCAATGTGAAGGTCCAAGGGATACAGTAAACCTGCACTGGTGCATCGGAATCTAATACTGGTCTCCCAGGAGCCGCTCAAAGCATAAACTCTTTGAATATTCACTCTTCTTGTACTTAAGTCGGCACTGTGCCTTTTATATTCAATTCCGATGCGATTTCTGTGCTTCATCGTCAATGTGAAGGTCCAAGGGATAGACTAAACCTGCACTGGTGCATCGGAATCTAATACTGGCCTCCCAGGAACCGCTCAAAGCACAAACTCTTAGAAGATTCACTCTTGTTGTACTTAAGTCGGCATTGTGCCTTTTATATTCAATTCCGATGCGATTTCTGTGTTTCATCGTCAATGTGAAGGTCCAAGGGATACAGTAAACCTGCACTGGTGCATCGGAATCTAAAACTGGTCTCCCATGAGCCGCTCAAAGCACAAACTCCTAGAATATTCACTCTTCTTGTGCTTATGTCGGTATTGTGCCTATTATATTCAATTCCGATGCGATTTCTGTCTTTATTCGTCAATGTGAAGGTCCAAGGGATACAGTAAACCTGGACTGGTGCATCGGAAGCCAATACTGGTCTCCCAGGAGCCGCTCAAAGCACAAACTCTTAGAAGATTCACTCTTCTTGTACTTAAGTCGGCATTGTGCCTTTTATATTCAATTCCGATGCGCTTTCTGTGTGTCATCGTCAATGTGAAGGTCCAAGGGATACAGTAAACCTGCACTGGTGCATCGGAATCTAATACTGGTCTCCCAGGAGTCGCTCAAACCACAAACTCTTAGAAGATTCACTCTTCTTGTACTTAAGTCGGCATTGTGCCTTTTATATTCAATTCCGATGCGATTTCTGTGTTTCATTGTTAATGTGAAGGTCCAAGGGATACAGTAAACCTGCACTGGTGCATCGGAATCTAATACTGGTCTCCCAGGAGCCGCTCAAAGCACAAACTCTTAAAAGATTCACTCTTCTTGTACTTAAGTCGGCATTGTGACTTTTATATTCAATTCCGATGCGATTTCTGTGTTTCATCGTCAATGTGAGGGTCCAAGGGATACAGTAAACCTGCACTAGTGCATCGGAATCCAATACTGGTCTCCCAGGAGCCGCTCAAAGCACAAACTCTTAGAAGATTCACTCTTCTTGTACTTAAGTCGGCATAGTGCCTTTTTTATATTATATTCCGATGCGATTTCTGTGTTTCATCGTCAATGTGAAGGTCCAAGGGATACAGTAAACCTTCACTGGTGCATCGGAATCTCATACTGGTCTCCCAGGAGCCGCTCAAAGCACAAACTCGTAGAAGATTCACTCTTCTTGTACTTAAGTCGGCATTGTTCCTTTTATATTCAATTCCGATGCGATTTCTGTGTTTCATCGTCAATGTGAAGGTTCAAGGGATACAGTAAACCTGCACTGGTGCATCGGAATCCAATACTGGTGTCCCAGGAGCCGCTCAAAGCACAAACTATTAGAAGATTCACTCTTCTTGTACTTAAGTCGGCATTGGGCCTTTTATATTCAATTCCGATGCGATTTCTGTGTTTCATCGTCAATGCGAAGGTCCAAGGGATACAGTAAACCTGCACTGGTGCATCGGAATCTAATACTGGTCTGCCAGGATCAGCTCAAAGCGCAAACTCTTAGAAGATTCACTCTTCTTGTACATAAGTCGGCATTGTGCCTTTTATATTCAATTCCGATGCGATTTCTGTGTTTCATCGTCAAAGTGAAGGTCCAAGGGATACAGTAAACCTGCACTGGTGCATCGGAATCCAATACTGGTCTCCCAGGAGCCGCTCAAAGCACAAACTTTTAGAAGATTCAATCTTCTTGTACTTAAGTCGGTATTATGCCTTTTATATTCAATTCCGATGCGATTTCTGTGTTTCATTGTCAATGTGAATGTCCAAGGGATACAGTAAACCTGCACTGGAGCATCGGAATCTAATACTGGTCTCCCAGGAGCCGCTCAAAGCACAAACTCTTAGAAGATTCACTCTTCTTGTACTTAAGTCGGCATTGTGCCTTTTATATTCAATTCCGATGCGATTTCTGTGTTTCATCGTCAATGTGAAGGTCCAAGGGATACAGTAAACCTGCACTGGTGCATCGGAATCTAATACTGGTCTCCCAGGAGCCGCTCAAAGCATAAACTCTTAGAATATTCACTCTTCTTGTACTTAAGTCGGCACTGTGCCTTTTATATTCAATTCCGATGCGATTTCTGTGCTTCATCGTCAATGTGAAGGTCCAAGGGATAGACTAAACCTGCACTGGTGCATCGGAATCTAATACTGGCCTCCCAGGAACCGCTCAAAGCACAAACTCTTAGAAGATTCACTCTTCTTGTACTTAAGTCGGCATTGTGCCTTTTATATTCAATTCCGTGCGATTTCTGTGTTTCATCGTCAATGTGACGGTCCAAGGGATACAGTAAACCTGCACTGGTGCATCGGAATCCAATACTGGTCTCCTAGGAGCCGCTCAAAGCACAAACTCTTAGAAGATTCACTCTTCTTGTACTTAAGTCGGCATTGTGCCTTTTATATTCAATTCCGATGCGATTTCTGTGTTTCATCGTCAATGTGAAGGTCCAATGGATACAGTAAACCTGCACTGGTGCATCGGAATCCAATACTGGTCTCCCAGGAGCCGCTCAAAGCACAAACTCTAAGAAGATTCACTCTTCTTGTACTTAAGTCGGCATTGTGCCTTTTATATTCAATTCCGATGCGATTTCTGTGTTTCATCGTCAATGTGAAGGTCCAAGGGATACAGTAAACCTGCACTGGTGCATCGGAATCTAAAACTGGTCTCCCATGAGCCGTTCAAAGCACAAACTCCTAGAATATTCACTCTTCTTGTGCTTATGTCGGTATTGTGCCTATTATATTCAATTCCGATGCGATTTCTGTCTTTATTCGTCAATGTGAAGGTCCAAGGGATACAGTAAACCTGGACTGGTGCAACGGAAGCCAATACTGGTCTCCCAGGAGCCGCTCAAAGCACAAACTCTTAGAAGATTCACTCTTCTTGTACTTAACTCGGCATTGTGCCTTTTATATTCAATTCCGATGCGCTTTCTGTGTGTCATCGTCAATGTGACGGTCCAAGGGATACAGTAAACCTGCACTGGTGCATCGGAATCTAATACTGGTCTCCCAGGAGCCGCTCAAAGCATAAACTCTTTGAATATTCACTCTTCTTGTACTTAAGTCGGCACTGTGCCTTTTATATTCAATTCCGATGCGATTTCTGTGCTTCATCGTCAATGTGAAGGTCCAAGGGATAGACTAAACCTGCACTGGTGCATCGGAATCTAATACTGGCCTCCCAGGAACCGCTCAAAGCACAAACTCTTAGAAGATTCACTCTTGTTGTACTTAAGTCGGCATTGTGCCTTTTATATTCAATTCCGATGCGATTTCTGTGTTTCATCGTCAATGTGAAGGTCCAAGGGATACAGTAAACCTGCACTGGTGCATCGGAATCTAAAACTGGTCTCCCATGAGCCGCTCAAAGCACAAACTCCTAGAATATTCACTCTTCTTGTGCTTATGTCGGTATTGTGCCTATTATATTCAATTCCGATGCGATTTCTGTCTTTATTCGTCAATGTGAAGGTCCAAGGGATACAGTAAACCTGGACTGGTGCATCGGAAGCCAATACTGGTCTCCCAGGAGCCGCTCAAAGCACAAACTCTTAGAAGATTCACTCTTCTTGTACTTAAGTCGGCATTGTGCCTTTTATATTCAATTCCGATGCGCTTTCTGTGTGTCATCGTCAATGTGAAGGTCCAAGGGATACAGTAAACCTGCACTGGTGCATCGGAATCTAATACTGGTCTCCCAGGAGTCGCTCAAACCACAAACTCTTAGAAGATTCACTCTTCTTGTACTTAAGTCGGCATTGTGCCTTTTATATTCAATTCCGATGCGATTTCTGTGTTTCATTGTTAATGTGAAGGTCCAAGGGATACAGTAAACCTGCACTGGTGCATCGGAATCTAATACTGGTCTCCCAGGAGCCGCTCAAAGCACAAACTCTTAAAAGATTCACTCTTCTTGTACTTAAGTCGGCATTGTGACTTTTATATTCAATTCCGATGCGATTTCTGTGTTTCATCGTCAATGTGAGGGTCCAAGGGATACAGTAAACCTGCACTAGTGCATCGGAATCCAATACTGGTCTCCCAGGAGCCGCTCAAAGCACAAACTCTTAGAAGATTCACTCTTCTTGTACTTAAGTCGGCATAGTGCCTTTTTTATATTATATTCCGATGCGATTTCTGTGTTTCATCGTCAATGTGAAGGTCCAAGGGATACAGTAAACCTTCACTGGTGCATCGGAATCTCATACTGGTCTCCCAGGAGCCGCTCAAAGCACAAACTCGTAGAAGATTCACTCTTCTTGTACTTAAGTCGGCATTGTTCCTTTTATATTCAATTCCGATGCGATTTCTGTGTTTCATCGTCAATGTGAAGGTTCAAGGGATACAGTAAACCTGCACTGGTGCATCGGAATCCAATACTGGTGTCCCAGGAGCCGCTCAAAGCACAAACTATTAGAAGATTCACTCTTCTTGTACTTAAGTCGGCATTGGGCCTTTTATATTCAATTCCGATGCGATTTCTGTGTTTCATCGTCAATGCGAAGGTCCAAGGGATACAGTAAACCTGCACTGGTGCATCGGAATCTAATACTGGTCTGCCAGGATCAGCTCAAAGCGCAAACTCTTAGAAGATTCACTCTTCTTGTACATAAGTCGGCATTGTGCCTTTTATATTCAATTCCGATGCGATTTCTGTGTTTCATCGTCAAAGTGAAGGTCCAAGGGATACAGTAAACCTGCACTGGTGCATCGGAATCCAATACTGGTCTCCCAGGAGCCGCTCAAAGCACAAACTTTTAGAAGATTCAATCTTCTTGTACTTAAGTCGGTATTATGCCTTTTATATTCAATTCCGATGCGATTTCTGTGTTTCATTGTCAATGTGAATGTCCAAGGGATACAGTAAACCTGCACTGGAGCATCGGAATCTAATACTGGTCTCCCAGGAGCCGCTCAAAGCACAAACTCTTAGAAGATTCACTCTTCTTGTACTTAAGTCGGCATTGTGCCTTTTATATTCAATTCCGATGCGATTTCTGTGTTTCATCGTCAATGTGAAGGTCCAAGGGATACAGTAAACCTGCACTGGTGCATCGGAATCTAATACTGGTCTCCCAGGAGCCGCTCAAAGCATAAACTCTTAGAATATTCACTCTTCTTGTACTTAAGTCGGCACTGTGCCTTTTATATTCAATTCCGATGCGATTTCTGTGCTTCATCGTCAATGTGAAGGTCCAAGGGATAGACTAAACCTGCACTGGTGCATCGGAATCTAATACTGGCCTCCCAGGAACCGCTCAAAGCACAAACTCTTAGAAGATTCACTCTTCTTGTACTTAAGTCGGCATTGTGCCTTTTATATTCAATTCCGTGCGATTTCTGTGTTTCATCGTCAATGTGACGGTCCAAGGGATACAGTAAACCTGCACTGGTGCATCGGAATCCAATACTGGTCTCCTAGGAGCCGCTCAAAGCACAAACTCTTAGAAGATTCACTCTTCTTGTACTTAAGTCGGCATTGTGCCTTTTATATTCAATTCCGATGCGATTTCTGTGTTTCATCGTCAATGTGAAGGTCCAATGGATACAGTAAACCTGCACTGGTGCATCGGAATCCAATACTGGTCTCCCAGGAGCCGCTCAAAGCACAAACTCTAAGAAGATTCACTCTTCTTGTACTTAAGTCGGCATTGTGCCTTTTATATTCAATTCCGATGCGATTTCTGTGTTTCATCGTCAATGTGAAGGTCCAAGGGATACAGTAAACCTGCACTGGTGCATCGGAATCTAAAACTGGTCTCCCATGAGCCGTTCAAAGCACAAACTCCTAGAATATTCACTCTTCTTGTGCTTATGTCGGTATTGTGCCTATTATATTCAATTCCGATGCGATTTCTGTCTTTATTCGTCAATGTGAAGGTCCAAGGGATACAGTAAACCTGGACTGGTGCAACGGAAGCCAATACTGGTCTCCCAGGAGCCGCTCAAAGCACAAACTCTTAGAAGATTCACTCTTCTTGTACTTAACTCGGCATTGTGCCTTTTATATTCAATTCCGATGCGCTTTCTGTGTGTCATCGTCAATGTGAAGGTCCAAGGGATACAGTAAACCTGCACTGGTGCATCGGAATCTAATACTGGTCTCCCAGGAGTCGCTCAAACCACAAACTCTTAGAAGATTCACTCTTCTTGTACTTAAGTCGGCATTGTGCCTTTTATATTCAATTCCGATGCGATTTCTGTGTTTCATTGTTAATGTGAACGTCCAAGGGATACAGTAAACCTGCACTGGTGCATCGGAATCTAATACTGGTCTCCCAGGAGCCGCTCAAAGCACAAACTCTTAAAAGATTCACTCTTCTTGTACTTAAGTCGGCATTGAGACTTTTATATTCAATTCCGATGCGATTTCTGTGTTTCATTGTCAATGTGAGGGTCCAAGGGATACAGTAAACCTGCACTGGTGCATCGGAATCCAATACTGGTCTCCCAGGAGCCGCTCAAAGCACAAACTCGTAGAAGATTCACTCTTCTTGTACTTAAGTCGGCATTGTTCCTTTTATATTCAATTCCGATGCGATTTCTGTGTTTCATCGTCAATGTGAAGGTCCAAGGGATACAGTAAACCTGCACTGGTGCATCGGAATCCAATACTGGTGTCCCAGGAGCCGCTCAAAGCACAAACTATTAGAAGATTCACTCTTCTTGTACTTAAGTCGGCATTGGGCCTTTTATATTCAATTCCGATGCGATTTCTGTGTTTCATCGTCAATGCGAAGGTCCAAGGGATACAGTAAACCTGCACTGGTGCATCGGAATCTAATACTGGTCTGCCAGGATCCGCTCAAAGCGCAAACTCTTAGAAGATTCACTCATCTTGTACATAAGTCGGCATTGTGCCTTTTATATTCAATTCCGATGCGATTTCTGTGTTTCATTGTCAATGTGAATGTCCAAGGGATACAGTAAACCTGCGCTGGAGCATCGGAATCTAATACTGGTCTCCCAGGAGCCGCTCAAAGCACAAACTCTTAGAAGATTCACTCTTCTTGTACTTAAGTCGGCATTGTGCCTTTTATATTCAATTCCGATGCGATTTCTGTGTTTCATCGTCAATGTGAAGGTCCAAGGGATACAGTAAACCTGCACTGGTGCATCGGAATCTAATACTGGTCTCCCAGGAGCCGCTCAAAGCACAATCTGCTAGAAGACTCACTCTTCTTGTACCTTAGTCGGCATTGTGCCTTTTATATTCAATTCCGATGCGATTTCTGTGTTTCATCGTCAATGTGAAGGTCCAAGGGATAGACTATACCTGCACTGGTGCATCGGAATCTAATACTGGCCTCCCAGGAACCGCTCAAAGCACAAACTCTTAGAAGATTCACTCTTCTTGTACTTAAGTCGGCATTGTGCCTTTTATATTCAATTCCGATGCGATTTCTGTGTTTCATCGTCAATGTGACGGTCCAAGGGATACAGTAAACCCGCACTGGTGCATCGGAATCCAATACTGGTCTCCTGGGAGCCGCTCAAAGCACAAACTCTTAGAAGATTCACTCTTCTTGTACTTAAGTCGGCATTGTGCCTTTTATATTCAATTCCGATGCGATTTCTGTGTTTCATCGTCAATGTGAAGGTCCAAGGGATACAGTAAACCTGCACTGGTGCATCGGAATCTATTACTGGTCTCCCAGGATCCGCTCAAAGCACAAACTCTTAGAAGATTCACTCTTCTTGTACTTAAGTCGGCATTGTGCCTTTTATATTCAATTCCGATGCGATTTCTGTGTTTCATCGTCAATGTGAAGGACCAATGGATACAGTAAACCTGCACTGGTGCATCGGAATCCAATACTGGTCTCCCAGGAGCCGCTCAAATCACAAACTCTTAGAAGATTCACTCTTCTTGTACTTAAGTCGGCATTGTGCCTTTTATATTCAATTCCAATGCGATTTCTGTGTTTCATCGTCAATGTGAAGGTCCAAGGGATACAGTAAACCTGCACTGGTGCATCGGAATCTAAAACTGGTCTCCCATGAGCCGCTCAAAGCACAAACTCCTAGAATATTCACTCTTCTTGTGCTTATGTCGGTATTGTGCATATTATATTCAATTCCGATGCGATTTCTGTCTTTATTCGTCAATGTGAAGGTCCAAGGGATACAGTAAACCTGCACTGGTGCATCGGAATCCAATACTGGTCTCCCAGGAGCCGTTCAAAGAACAAACTCTTAGAAGATTCACTCTTCTTGTACTTAAGTCGGCATTGTGCCTTTTATATTCAATTCCGATGCGATTTCTGTGTTTCATCGTCAATGTGAAGGTCCAAGGGATACAGTAAACCTGCACTGGTGCATCGGAATCTAAAACTGGTCTCCCATGAGCCGCTCAAAGCACAAACTCCTAGAATATTCACTCTTCTTGTGCTTATGTCGGTATTGTGCCTATTATATTCAATTCCGATGCGATTTCTGTCTTTATTCGTCAATGTGAAGGTCCAAGGGATACAGTAAACCGGGACTGGTGCATCGGAAGCCAATACTGGTCTCCCAGGAGCCGCTCAAAGCACAAACTCTTAGAAGATTCACTCTTCTTGTACTTAAGTCGGCATTGTGCCTTTTATATTCAATTCCGATGCGCTTTCTGTGTGTCATCGTCAATGTGAAGGTCCAAGGGATACAGTAAACCTGCACTGGTGCATCGGAATCTAATACTGGTCTCCCAGGAGTCGCTCAAACCACAAACTCTTAGAAGATTCACTCTTCTTGTACTTAAGTCGGCATTGTGCCTTTTATATTCAATTCCGATGCGATTTCTGTGTTTCATTGTTAATGTGAAGGTCCAAGGGATACAGTAAACCTGCACTGGTGCATCGGAATCTAATACTGGTCTCCCAGGAGCCGCTCAAAGCACAAACTCTTAAAAGATTCACTCTTCTTGTACTTAAGTCGGCATTGTGACTTTTATATTCAATTCCGATGCGATTTCTGTGTTTCATCGTCAATGTGAGGGTCCAATGGATACAGTAAACCTGCACTAGTGCATCGGAATCCAATACTGGTCTCCCAGGAGCCGCTCAAAGCACAAACTCTTAGAAGATTCACTCTTCTTGTACTTAAGTCGGCATAGTGCCTTTTTTATATTATATTCCGATGCGATTTCTGTGTTTCATCGTCAATGTGAAGGTCCAAGGGATACAGTAAACCTTCACTGGTGCATCGGAATCTCATACTGGTCTCCCAGGAGCCGCTCAAAGCACAAACTCGTAGAAGATTCACTCTTCTTGTACTTAAGTCGGCATTGTTCCTTTTATATTCAATTCCGATGCGATTTCTGTGTTTCATCGTCAATGTGAAGGTCCAAGGGATAGACTATACCTGCACTGGTGCATCGGAATCTAATACTGGCCTCCCAGGAACCGCTCAAAGCACAAACTCTTAGAAGATTCACTCTTCTTGTACTTAAGTCGGCATTGGGCCTTTTATATTCAATTCCGATGCGATTTCTGTGTTTCATCGTCAATGCGAAGGTCCAAGGGATACAGTAAACCTGCACTGGTGCATCGGAATCTAATACTGGTCTGCCAGGATCCGCTCAAAGCGCAAACTCTTAGAAGATTCACTCTTCTTGTACATAAGTCGGCATTGTGCCTTTTATATTCAATTCCGATGCGATTTCTGTGTTTCATCGTCAAAGTGAAGGTCCAAGGGATACAGTAAACCTGCACTGGTGCATCGGAATCCAATACTGGTCTCCCAGGAGCCGCTCAAAGCACAAACTTTTAGAAGGTTCAATCTTCTTGTACTTAAGTCGGTATTGTGCCTTTTATATTCAATTCCGATGCGATTTCTGTGTTTCATTGTCAATGTGAATGTCCAAGGGATACAGTAAACCTGCACTGGAGCATCGGAATCTAATACTGGTCTCCCAGGAGCCGCTCAAAGCACAAACTCTTAGAAGATTCACTCTTCTTGTACTTAAGTCGGCATTGTGCCTTTTATATTCAATTCCGATGCGATTTCTGTGTTTCATCGTCAATGTGAAGGTCCAAGGGATACAGTAAACCTGCACTGGTGCATCGGAATCTAATACTGGTCTCCCAGGAGCCGCTCAAAGCATAAACTCTTTGAATATTCACTCTTCTTGTACTTAAGTCGGCACTGTGCCTTTTATATTCAATTCCGATGCGATTTCTGTGCTTCATCGTCAATGTGAAGGTCCAAGGGATAGACTAAACCTGCACTGGTGCATCGGAATCTAATACTGGCCTCCCAGGAACCGCTCAAAGCACAAACTCTTAGAAGATTCACTCTTCTTGTACTTAAGTCGGCATTGTGCCTTTTATATTCAATTCCGTGCGATTTCTGTGTTTCATCGTCAATGTGACGGTCCAAGGGATACAGTAAACCTGCACTGGTGCATCGGAATCCAATACTGGTCTCCTAGGAGCCGCTCAAAGCACAAACTCTTAGAAGATTCACTCTTCTTGTACTTAAGTCGGCATTGTGCCTTTTATATTCAATTCCGATGCGATTTCTGTGTTTCATCGTCAATGTGAAGGTCCAATGGATACAGTAAACCTGCACTGGTGCATCGGAATCCAATACTGGTCTCCCAGGAGCCGCTCAAAGCACAAACTCTAAGAAGATTCACTCTTCTTGTACTTAAGTCGGCATTGTGCCTTTTATATTCAATACCGATGCGATTTCTGTGTTTCATCGTCAATGTGAAGGTCCAAGGGATACAGTAAACCTGCACTGGTGCATCGGAATCTAAAACTGGTCTCCCATGAGCCGCTCAAAGCACAAACTCCTAGAATATTCACTCTTCTTGTGCTTATGTCGGTATTGTGCCTATTATATTCAATTCCGATGCGATTTCTGTCTTTATTCGTCAATGTGAAGGTCCAAGGGATACAGTAAACCTGGACTGGTGCATCGGAAGCCAATACTGGTCTCCCAGGAGCCGCTCAAAGCACAAACTCTTAGAAGATTCACTCTTCTTGTACTTAAGTCGGCATTGTGCCTTTTATATTCAATTCCGATGCGCTTTCTGTGTGTCATCGTCAATGTGAAGGTCCAAGGGATACAGTAAACCTGCACTGGTGCATCGGAATCTAATACTGGTCTCCCAGGAGTCGCTCAAACCACAAACTCTTAGAAGATTCACTCTTCTTGTACTTAAGTCGGCATTGTGCCTTTTACATTCAATTCCGATGCGATTTCTGTGTTTCATTGTTAATGTGAAGGTCCAAGGGATACAGTAAACCTGCACTGGTGCATCGGAATCTAATACTGGTCTCCCAGGAGCCGCTCAAAGCACAAACTCTTAAAAGATTCACTCTTCTTGTACTTAAGTCGGCATTGTGACTTTTATATTCAATTCCGATGCGATTTCTGTGTTTCATCGTCAATGTGAGGGTCCAAGGGATACAGTAAACCTGCACTGGTGCATCGGAATCCAATACTGGTCTCCCAGGAGCCGCTCAAAGCACAAACTCGTAGAAGATTCACTCTTCTTGTACTTAAGTCGGCATTGTTCCTTTTATATTCAATTCCGATGCGATTTCTGTGTTTAATCGTCAATGTGAAGGTCCAAGGGATACAGTAAACCTGCACTGGTGCATCGGAATCCTATACTGGTGTCCCAGAAGCCGCTCAAAGCACAAACTATTAGAAGATTCACTCTTCTTGTACTTAAGTCGGCATTGGGCCTTTTATATTCAATTCCGATGCGATTTCTGTGTTTCATCGTCAATGCGAGGGTCCAAGGGATACAGTAAACCTGCACTGGTGCATCGGAATCTAATACTGGTCTGCCAGGATCCGCTCAAAGCGCAAACTCTTAGAAGATTCACTCATCTTGTACATAAGTCGGCATTGTGCCTTTTATATTCAATTCCGATGCGATTTCTGTGTTTCATCGTCAATGTGAAGGTCCAAGGGATACAGTAAACCTGCACTGGTGCATCGGAATCCAATACTGGTCTCCCAGGAGCCGCTCAAAGCACAAACTTTTGGAAGATTCAATCTTCTTGTACTTAAGTCGGTATTGTGCCTTTTATATTCAATTCCGATGCGATTTCTGTGTTTCATTGTCAATGTGAATGTCCAAGGGATACAGTAAACCTGCACTGGTGCATCGGAATCTAATACTGGTCTCCCAGGAGCCGCTCAAAGCACAAACTGCTAGAAGACTCACTCTTCTTGTACCTTAGTCGGCATTGTGCCTTTTATATTCAATTCCGATGCGATTTCTGTGTTTCATCGTCAATGTGAGGGTCCAAGGGATACAGTAAACCTGCACTGGTGCATCGGAATCTAATACTGGTCTCCCAGGAGCCGCTCAAAGCACAAACTCTTAGAATATTCACTCTTCTTGTACTTAAGTCGGCACTGTGCCTTTTATATTCAATTCCGATGCGATATCTGTGCTTCATCGTCAATGTGAAGGTCCAAGGGATAGACTAAACATGCACTGGTGCATCGGAATCTAATACTGGCCTCCCAGGAACCGCTCAAAGCACAAACTCTTAGAAGATTCACTCTTCTTGTACTTAAGTCCGCATTGTGCCTTTTATATTCAATTCCGATGCGATTTCTGTGTTTCATCGTCAATGTGACGGTCCAAGGGATACAGTAAACCTGCACTGGTGCATCGGAATCCAATACTGGTCTCCTAGGAGCCGCTCAAAGCACAAACTCTTAGAAGATTCACTCTTCTTGTACTTAAGTCGGCATTGTGCCTTTTATATTCAATTCCGATGCGATTTCTGTGTTTCATCGTCAATGTGAAGGTCCAAGGGATACAGTAAACCTGCACTGGTGCATCGGAATCTATTACTGGTCTCCCAGGATCCGCTCAAAGCACAAACTCTTAGAAGATTCACTCTTCTTGTACTTAAGTCGGCATTGTCCCTTTTATATTCAATTCCGATGCGATTTCTGTGTTTCATCGTCAATGTGAATGTCCAAGGGATACAGTAAACCTGCACTGGAGCATCGGAATCTAATACTGGTCTCCCAGGAGCCGCTCAAAGCACAAACTCTTGAAGATTCACTCTTCTTGTACTTAAGTCGGTATTTTGCCTTTTATATTCAATTCCGATGCGATTTCTGTGTTTGATCGTCAATGTGAAGGTCCAAGGGATACAGTAAACCTGCACTGGTGCATCGGAATCTAATACTGGTCTCCCAGGAGCCGCTCAAAGCACAAACTGCTAGAAGACTCACTCTTCTTGTACCTTAGTCGGCATTGTGCCTTTTATATTCAATTCCGATGCGATTTCTATGTTTCATCGTCAATGTGAGGGTCCAAGGGATACAGTAAACCTGCACTGGTGCATCGGAATCTAATACTGGTCTCCCAGGAGCCGCTCAAAGCACAAACTCTTAGAATATTCACTCTTCTTGTACTTAAGTCGGCACTGTGCCTTTTATATTCAATTCCGATGCGATTTCTGTGCTTCATCGTCAATGTGAAGGTCCAAGGGATAGACTAAACCTGCACTGGTGCATCGGAATCTAATACTGGCCTCCCAGGAACCGCTCAAAGCACAAACTCTTAGAAGATTCACTCTTCTTGTACTTAAGTCGGCATTGTGCCTTTTATATTCAATTCCGTGCGATTTCTGTGTTTCATCGTCAATGTGACGGTCCAAGGGATACAGTAAACCTGCACTGGTGCATCGGAATCCAATACTGGTCTCCTAGGAGCCGCTCAAAGCACAAACTCTTAGAAGATTCACTCTTCTTGTACTTAAGTCGGCATTGTGCCTTTTATATTCAATTCCGATGCGATTTCTGTGTTTCATCGTCAATGTGAAGGTCCAATGGATACAGTAAACCTGCACTGGTGCATCGGAATCCAATACTGGTCTCCCAGGAGCCGCTCAAAGCACAAACTCTTAGAAGATTCACTCTTCTTGTACTTAAGTCGGCATTGTGCCTTTTATATTCAATTCCGATGCGATTTCTGTGTTTCA
This sequence comes from Schistocerca nitens, assembly GCF_023898315.1. Taxonomy (NCBI): domain Eukaryota; kingdom Metazoa; phylum Arthropoda; class Insecta; order Orthoptera; family Acrididae; genus Schistocerca; species Schistocerca nitens. The sequence continues at coordinate 184,936,084 of NC_064625.1, forward strand.
TCGTCAATGTGAAGGTCCAAGGGATACAGTAAACCTGCACTGGTGCATCGGAATCTAAAACTGGTCTCCCATGAGCCGCTCAAAGCACAAACTCCTAGAATATTCACTCTTCTTGTGCTTATGTCGGTATTGTGCCTATTATATTCAATTCCGATGCGATTTCTGTCTTTATTCGTCAATGTGAAGGTCCAAGGGATACAGTAAACCTGGACTGGTGCATCGGAAGCCAATACTGGTCTCCCAGGAGCCGCTCAAAGCACAAACTCTTAAAAGATTCACTCTTCTTGTACTTAAGTCGGCATTGTGACTTTTATATTCAATTCCGATGCGATTTCTGTGTTTCATCGTCAATGTGAGGGTCCAAGGGATACAGTAAACCTGCACTGGTGCATCGGAATCCAATACTGGTCTCCCAGGAGCCGCTCAAAGCACAAACTCTTAGAAGATTCACTCTTCTTGTACTTAAGTCGGCATTGTGCCTTTTTTATATTATATTCCGATGCGATTTCTGTGTTTCATCGTCAATGTGAAGGTCCAAGGGATACAGTAAACCTTCACTGGTGCATCGGAATCTCATACTGGTCTCCCAGGAGCCGCTCAAAGCACAAACTCGTAGAAGATTCACTCTTCTTGTACTTAAGTCGGCGTTGTTCCATTTATATTCAATTCCGATGCGATTTCTGTGTTTCATCGTCAATGTGAAGGTCCAAGGGATACAGTAAACCTGCACTGGTGCATCGGAATCCAATACTGGTGTCCCAGGAGCCGCTCAAAGCACAAACTATTAGAAGATTCACTCTTCTTGTACTTAAGTCGGCATTGGGCCTTTTATATTCAATTCCGATGCGATTTCTGTGTTTCATCGTCAATGCGAAGGTCCAAGGGATACAGTAAACCTGCACTGGTGCATCGGAATCTAATACTGGTCTGCCAGGATCCGCTCAAAGCGCAAACTCTTAGAAGATTCACTCATCTTGTACATAAGTCGGCATTGTGCCTTTTATATTCAATTCCGATGCGATTTCTGTGTTTCATCGTCAATGTGAAGGTCCAAGGGATACAGTAAACCTGCACTGGTGCATCGGAATCCAATACTGGTCTCCCAGGAGCCGCTCAAAGCACAAACTTTTGGAAGATTCAATCTTCTTGTACTTAAGTCGGTATTGTGCCTTTTATATTCAATTCCGATGCGATTTCTGTGTTTCATTGTCAATGTGAATGTCCAAGGGATACAGTAAACCTGCACTGGAGCATCGGAATCTAATACTGGTCTCCCAGGAGCCGCTCAAAGCACAAACTCTTAGAAGATTCACTCTTCTTGTACTTAAGTCGGCATTGTGCCTTTTATATTCAATTCCGATGCGATTTCTGTGTTTCATCGTCAATGTGAAGGTCCAAGGGATACAGTAAACCTGCACTGGTGCATCGGAATCTAATACTGGTCTCCCAGGAGCCGCTCAAAGCACAAACTGCTAGAAGACTCACTCTTCTTGTACCTTAGTCGGCATTGTGCCTTTTATATTCAATTCCGATGCGATTTCTGTGTGTCATCGTCAATGTGAGGGTCCAAGGGATACAGTAAACCTGCACTGGTGCATCGGAATCTAATACTGGTCTCCCAGGAGCCGCTCAAAGCACAAACTCTTAGAATATTCACTCTTCTTGTACTTAAGTCGGCACTGTGCCTTTTATATTCAATTCCGATGCGATTTCTGTGCTTCATCGTCAATGTGAAGGACCAAGGGATAGACTAAACCTGCACTGGTGCATCGGAATCTAATACTGGCCTCCCAGGAACCGCTCAAAGAACAAACTCTTAGAAGATTCACTCTTCTTGTACTTAAGTCGGCATTGTGCCTTTTATATTCAATTCCGATGCGATTTCTGTGTTTCATCGTCAATGTGACGGTCCAAGGGATACAGTAAACCTGCACTGGTGCATCGGAATCCAATACTGGTCTCCTAGGAGCCGCTCAAAGCACAAACTCTTAGAAGATTCACTCTTCTTGTACTTAAGTCGGCATTGTGCCTTTTATATTCAATTCCGATGCGATTTCTGTGTTTCATCGTCAATGTGAAGGTCCAAGGGATACAGTAAACCTGCACTGGTGCATCGGAATCTATTACTGGTCTCCCAGGATCCGCTCAAAGCACAAACTCTTAGAAGATTCACTCTTCTTGTACTTAAGTCGGCATTGTGCCTTTTATATTCAATTCCGATGCGATTTCTGTGTTTCATCGTCAATGTGAATGTCCAAGGGATACAGTAAACCTGCACTGGAGCATCGGAATCTAATACTGGTCTCCCAGGAGCCGCTCAAAGCACAAACTCTTAGAAGATTCACTCTTCTTGTACTTAAGTCGGCATTGTGCCTTTTATATTCAATTCCGATGCGATCTCTGTGTTTCATCGTCAATGTGAAGGTCCAAGGGATACAGTAAACCTGCACTGGTGCATCGGAATCTAATACTGGTCTCCCAGGAGCCGCTCAAAGCACAAACAGCTAGAAGACTCACTCTTCTTGTACCTTAGTCGGCATTGTGCCTTTTATATTCAATTCCGATGCGATTTCTGTGTTTCATCGTCAATGTGAGGGTCCAAGGGATACAGTAAACCTGCACTGGTGCATCGGAATCTAATACTGGTCTCCCAGGAGCCGCTCAAAGCACAAACTCTTAGAATATTCACTCTTCTTGTACTTAAGTCGGCACTGTGCCTTTTATATTCAATTCCGATGCGATTTCTGTGCTTCATCGTCAATGTGAAGGTCCAAGGGATAGACTAAACCTGCACTGGTGCATCGGAATCTAATACTGGCCTCCCAGGAACCGCTCAAAGCACAAACTCTTAGAAGATTCACTCTTCTTGTACTTAAGTCGGCATTGTGCCTTTTATATTCAATTCCGTGCGATTTCTGTGTTTCATCGTCAATGTGACGGTCCAAGGGATACAGTAAACCTGCACTGGTGCATCGGAATCCAATACTGGTCTCCTAGGAGCCGCTCAAAGCACAAACTATTAGAAGATTCACTCTTCTTGTACTTAAGTCGGCATTGTGCCTTTTTTATATTATATTCCGATGCGATTTCTGTGTTTCATCGTCAATGTGAAGGTCCAAGGGATACAGTAAACCTTCACTGGTGCATCGGAATCTCATACTGGTCTCCCAGGAGCCGCTCAAAGCACAAACTCGTAGAAGATTCACTCTTCTTGTACTTAAGTCGGCATTGTTCCTTTTATATTCAATTCCGATGCGATTTCTGTGTTTCATCGTCAATGTGAAGGTCCAAGGGATAGACTATACCTGCACTGGTGCATCGGAATCTAATACTGGCCTCCCAGGAACCGCTCAAAGCACAAACTCTTAGAAGATTCACTCTTCTTGTACTTAAGTCGGCATTGGGCCTTTTATATTCAATTCCGATGCGATTTCTGTGTTTCATCGTCAATGCGAAGGTCCAAGGGATACAGTAAACCTGCACTGGTGCATCGGAATCTAATACTGGTCTGCCAGGATCCGCTCAAAGCGCAAACTCTTAGAAGATTCACTCTTCTTGTACATAAGTCGGCATTGTGCCTTTTATATTCAATTCCGATGCGATTTCTGTGTTTCATCGTCAAAGTGAAGGTCCAAGGGATACAGTAAACCTGCACTGGTGCATCGGAATCCAATACTGGTCTCCCAGGAGCCGCTCAAAGCACAAACTTTTAGAAGATTCAATCTTCTTGTACTTAAGTCGGTATTGTGCCTTTTATATTCAATTCCGATGCGATTTCTGTGTTTCATTGTCAATGTGAATGTCCAAGGGATACAGTAAACCTGCACTGGAGCATCGGAATCTAATACTGGTCTCCCAGGAGCCGCTCAAAGCACAAACTCTTAGAAGATTCACTCTTCTTGTACTTAAGTCGGCATTGTGCCTTTTATATTCAATTCCGATGCGATTTCTGTGTTTCATCGTCAATGTGAAGGTCCAAGGGATACAGTAAACCTGCACTGGTGCATCGGAATCTAATACTGGTCTCCCAGGAGCCGCTCAAAGCATAAACTCTTAGAATATTCACTCTTCTTGTACTTAAGTCGGCACTGTGCCTTTTATATTCAATTCCGATGCGATTTCTGTGCTTCATCGTCAATGTGAAGGTCCAAGGGATAGACTAAACCTGCACTGGTGCATCGGAATCTAATACTGGCCTCCCAGGAACCGCTCAAAGCACAAACTCTTAGAAGATTCACTCTTCTTGTACTTAAGTCGGCATTGTGCCTTTTATATTCAATTCCGTGCGATTTCTGTGTTTCATCGTCAATGTGACGGTCCAAGGGATACAGTAAACCTGCACTGGTGCATCGGAATCCAATACTGGTCTCCTAGGAGCCGCTCAAAGCACAAACTCTTAGAAGATTCACTCTTCTTGTACTTAAGTCGGCATTGTGCCTTTTATATTCAATTCCGATGCGATTTCTGTGTTTCATCGTCAATGTGAAGGTCCAATGGATACAGTAAACCTGCACTGGTGCATCGGAATCCAATACTGGTCTCCCAGGAGCCGCTCAAAGCACAAACTCTAAGAAGATTCACTCTTCTTGTACTTAAGTCGGCATTGTGCCTTTTATATTCAATTCCGATGCGATTTCTGTGTTTCATCGTCAATGTGAAGGTCCAAGGGATACAGTAAACCTGCACTGGTGCATCGGAATCTAAAACTGGTCTCCCATGAGCCGCTCAAAGCACAAACTCCTAGAATATTTACTCTTCTTGTGCTTATGTCGGTATTGTGCCTATTATATTCAATTCCGATGCGATTTCTGTCTTTATTCGTCAATGTGAAGGTCCAAGGGATACAGTAAACCTGGACTGGCGCATCGGAAGCCAATACTGGTCTCCCAGGAGCCGCTCAAAGCACAAACTCTTAGAAGATTCACTCTTCTTGTACTTAAGTCGGCATTGTGCCTTTTATATTCAATTCCGATGCGCTTTCTGTGTGTCATCGTCAATGTGAAGGTCCAAGGGATACAGTAAACCTGCACTGGTGCATCGGAATCTAATACTGGTCTCCCAGGAGTCGCTCAAACCACAAACTCTTAGAAGATTCACTCTTCTTGTACTTAAGTCGGCATTGTGCCTTTTACATTCAATTCCGATGCGATTTCTGTGTTTCATTGTTAATGTGAAGGTCCAAGGGATACAGTAAACCTGCACTGGTGCATCGGAATCTAATACTGGTCTCCCAGGAGCCGCTCAAAGCACAAACTCTTAAAAGATTCACTCTTCTTGTACTTAAGTCGGCATTGTGACTTTTATATTCAATTCCGATGCGATTTCTGTGTTTCATCGTCAATGTGAGGGTCCAAGGGATACAGTAAACCTGCACTGGTGCATCGGAATCCAATACTGGTCTCCCAGGAGCCGCTCAAAGCACAAACTCGTAGAAGATTCACTCTTCTTGTACTTAAGTCGGCATTGTTCCTTTTATATTCAATTCCGATGCGATTTCTGTGTTTCATCGTCAATGTGAAGGTCCAAGGGATACAGTAAACCTGCACTGGTGCATCGGAATCCAATACTGGTGTCCCAGGAGCCGCTCAAAGCACAAACTATTAGAAGATTCACTCTTCTTGTACTTAAGTCGGCATTGGGCCTTTTATATTCAATTCCGATGCGATTTCTGTGTTTCATCGTCAATGCGAGGGTCCAAGGGATACAGTAAACCTGCACTGGTGCATCGGAATCTAATACTGGTCTGCCAGGATCCGCTCAAAGCGCAAACTCTTAGAAGATTCACTCATCTTGTACATAAGTCGGCATTGTGCCTTTTATATTCAATTCCGATGCGATTTCTGTGTTTCATCGTCAATGTGAAGGTCCAAGGGATACAGTAAACCTGCACTGGTGCATCGGAATCCAATACTGGTCTCCCAGGAGCCGCTCAAAGCACAAACTTTTGGAAGATTCAATCTTCTTGTACTTAAGTCGGTATTGTGCCTTTTATATTCAATTCCGATGCGATTTCTGTGTTTCATTGTCAATGTGAATGTCCAAGGGATACAGTAAACCTGCACTGGTGCATCGGAATCTAATACTGGTCTCCCAGGAGCCGCTCAAAGCACAAACTGCTAGAAGACTCACTCTTCTTGTACCTTAGTCGGCATTGTGCCTTTTATATTCAATTCCGATGCGATTTCTGTGTTTCATCGTCAATGTGAGGGTCCAAGGGATACAGTAAACCTGCACTGGTGCATCGGAATCTAATACTGGTCTCCCAGGAGCCGCTCAAAGCACAAACTCTTAGAATATTCACTCTTCTTGTACTTAAGTCGGCACTGTGCCTTTTATATTCAATTCCGATGCGATATCTGTGCTTCATCGTCAATGTGAAGGTCCAAGGGATAGACTAAACATGCACTGGTGCATCGGAATCTAATACTGGCCTCCCAGGAACCGCTCAAAGCACAAACTCTTAGAAGATTCACTCTTCTTGTACTTAAGTCGGCATTGTGCCTTTTATATTCAATTCCGATGCGATTTCTGTGTTTCATCGTCAATGTGACGGTCCAAGGGATACAGTAAACCTGCACTGGTGCATCGGAATCCAATACTGGTCTCCTAGGAGCCGCTCAAAGCACAAACTCTTAGAAGATTCACTCTTCTTGTACTTAAGTCGGCATTGTGCCTTTTATATTCAATTCCGATGCGATTTCTGTGTTTCATCGTCAATGTGAAGGTCCAAGGGATACAGTAAACCTGCACTGGTGCATCGGAATCTATTACTGGTCTCCCAGGATCCGCTCAAAGCACAAACTCTTAGAAGATTCACTCTTCTTGTACTTAAGTCGGCATTGTCCCTTTTATATTCAATTCCGATGCGATTTCTGTGTTTCATCGTCAATGTGAATGTCCAAGGGATACAGTAAACCTGCACTGGAGCATCGGAATCTAATACTGGTCTCCCAGGAGCCGCTCAAAGCACAAACTCTTGAAGATTCACTCTTCTTGTACTTAAGTCGGTATTTTGCCTTTTATATTCAATTCCGATGCGATTTCTGTGTTTGATCGTCAATGTGAAGGTCCAAGGGATACAGTAAACCTGCACTGGTGCATCGGAATCTAATACTGGTCTCCCAGGAGCCGCTCAAAGCACAAACTGCTAGAAGACTCACTCTTCTTGTACCTTAGTCGGCATTGTGCCTTTTATATTCAATTCCGATGCGATTTCTATGTTTCATCGTCAATGTGAGGGTCCAAGGGATACAGTAAACCTGCACTGGTGCATCGGAATCTAATACTGGTCTCCCAGGAGCCGCTCAAAGCACAAACTCTTAGAATATTCACTCTTCTTGTACTTAAGTCGGCACTGTGCCTTTTATATTCAATTCCGATGCGATTTCTGTGCTTCATCGTCAATGTGAAGGTCCAAGGGATAGACTAAAGCTGCACTGGTGCATCGGAATCTAATACTGGCCTCCCAGGAACCGCTCAAAGCACAAACTCTTAGAAGATTCACTCTTCTTGTACCTAAGTCGGCATTGTGCCTTTTATATTCAATTCCGTGCGATTTCTGTGTTTCATCGTCAATGTGACGGTCCAAGGGATACAGTAAACCTGCACTGGTGCATCGGAATCCAATACTGGTCTCCTAGGAGCCGCTCAAAGCACAAACTCTTAGAAGATTCACTCTTCTTGTACTTAAGTCGGCATTGTGCCTTTTATATTCAATTCCGATGCGATTTCTGTGTTTCATCGTCAATGTGAAGGTCCAATGGATACAGTAAACCTGCACTGGTGCATCGGAATCCAATACTGGTCTCCCAGGAGCCGCTCAAAGCACAAACTCTTAGAAGATTCACTCTTCTTGTACTTAAGTCGGCATTGTGCCTTTTATATTCAATTCCGATGCGATTTCTGTGTTTCATCGTCAATGTGAAGGTCCAAGGGATACAGTAAACCTGCACTGGTGCATCGGAATCTAAAACTGGTCTCCCATGAGCCGCTCAAAGCACAAACTCCTAGAATATTCACTCTTCTTGTGCTTATGTCGGTATTGTGCCTATTATATTCAATTCCGATGCGATTTCTGTCTTTATTCGTCAATGTGAAGGTCCAAGGGATACAGTAAACCTGGACTGGTGCATCGGAAGCCAATACTGGTCTCCCAGGAGCCGCTCAAAGCACAAACTCTTAAAAGATTCACTCTTCTTGTACTTAAGTCGGCATTGTGACTTTTATATTCAATTCCGATGCGATTTCTGTGTTTCATCGTCAATGTGAGGGTCCAAGGGATACAGTAAACCTGCACTGGTGCATCGGAATCCAATACTGGTCTCCCAGGAGCCGCTCAAAGCACAAACTCTTAGAAGATTCACTCTTCTTGTACTTAAGTCGGCATTGTGCCTTTTTTATATTATATTCCGATGCGATTTCTGTGTTTCATCGTCAATGTGAAGGTCCAAGGGATACAGTAAACCTTCACTGGTGCATCGGAATCTCATACTGGTCTCCCAGGAGCCGCTCAAAGCACAAACTCGTAGAAGATTCACTCTTCTTGTACTTAAGTCGGCGTTGTTCCTTTTATATTCAATTCCGATGCGATTTCTGTGTTTCATCGTCAATGTGAAGGTCCAAGGGATACAGTAAACCTGCACTGGTGCATCGGAATCCAATACTGGTGTCCCAGGAGCCGCTCAAAGCACAAACTATTAGAAGATTCACTCTTCTTGTACTTGAGTCGGCATTGGGCCTTTTATATTCAATTCCGATGCGATTTCTGTGTTTCATCGTCAATGCGAAGGTCCAAGGGATACAGTAAACCTGCACTGGTGCATCGGAATCTAATACTGGTCTGCCAGGATCCGCTCAAAGCGCAAACTCTTAGAAGATTCACTCATCTTGTACATAAGTCGGCATTGTGCCTTTTATATTCAATTCCGATGCGATTTCTGTGTTTCATCGTCAATGTGAAGGTCCAAGGGATACAGTAAACCTGCACTGGTGCATCGGAATCCAATACTGGTCTCCCAGGAGCCGCTCAAAGCACAAACTTTTGGAAGATTCAATCTTCTTGTACTTAAGTCGGTATTGTGCCTTTTATATTCAATTCCGATGCGATTTCTGTGTTTCATTGTCAATGTGAATGTCCAAGGGATACAGTAAACCTGCACTGGAGCATCGGAATCTAATACTGGTCTCCCAGGAGCCGCTCAAAGCACAAACTCTTAGAAGATTCACTCTTCTTGTACTTAAGTCGGCATTGTGCCTTTTATACTCAATTCCGATGCGATTTCTGTGTTTCATCGTCAATGTGAAGGTCCAAGGGATACAGTAAACCTGCACTGGTGCATCGGAATCTAATACTGGTCTCCCAGGAGCCGCTCAAAGCACAAACTGCTAGAAGACTCACTCTTCTTGTACCTTAGTCGGCATTGTGCCTTTTATATTCAATTCCGATGCGATTTCTGTGTGTCATCGTCAATGTGAGGGTCCAAGGGATACAGTAAACCTGCACTGGTGCATCGGAATCTAATACTGGTCTCCCAGGAGCCGCTCAAAGCACAAACTCTTAGAATATTCACTCTTCTTGTACTTAAGTCGGCACTGTGCCTTTTATATTCAATTCCGATGCGATTTCTGTGCTTCATCGTCAATGTGAAGGACCAAGGGATAGACTAAACCTGCACTGGTGCATCGGAATCTAATACTGGCCTCCCAGGAACCGCTCAAAGAACAAACTCTTAGAAGATTCACTCTTCTTGTACTTAAGTCGGCATTGTGCCTTTTATATTCAATTCCGATGCGATTTCTGTGTTTCATCGTCAATGTGACGGTCCAAGGGATACAGTAAACCTGCACTGGTGCATCGGAATCCAATACTGGTCTCCTAGGAGCCGCTCAAAGCACAAACTCTTAGAAGATTCACTCTTCTTGTACTTAAGTCGGCATTGTGCCTTTTATATTCAATTCCGATGCGATTTCTGTGTTTCATCGTCAATGTGAAGGTCCAAGGGATACAGTAAACCTGCACTGGTGCATCGGAATCTATTACTGGTCTCCCAGGATCCGCTCAAAGCACAAACTCTTAGAAGATTCACTCTTCTTGTACTTAAGTCGGCATTGTGCCTTTTATATTCAATTCCGATGCGATTTCTGTGTTTCATCGTCAATGTGAATGTCCAAGGGATACAGTAAACCTGCACTGGAGCATCGGAATCTAATACTGGTCTCCCAGGAGCCGCTCAAAGCACAAACTCTTAGAAGATTCACTCTTCTTGTACTTAAGTCGGCATTGTGCCTTTTATATTCAATTCCGATGCGATCTCTGTGTTTCATCGTCAATGTGAAGGTCCAAGGGATACAGTAAACCTGCACTGGTGCATCGGAATCTAATACTGGTCTCCCAGGAACCGCTCAAAGCACAAACAGCTAGAAGACTCACTCTTCTTGTACCTTAGTCGGCATTGTGCCTTTTATATTCAATTCCGATGCGATTTCTGTGTTTCATCGTCAATGTGAGGGTCCAAGGGATACAGTAAACCTGCACTGGTGCATCGGAATCTAATACTGGTCTCCCAGGAGCCGCTCAAAGCACAAACTCTTAGAATATTCACTCTTCTTGTACTTAAGTCGGCACTGTGCCTTTTATATTCAATTCCGATGCGATTTCTGTGCTTCATCGTCAATGTGAAGGTCCAAGGGATAGACTAAACCTGCACTGGTGCATCGGAATCTAATACTGGCCTCCCAGGAACCGCTCAAAGCACAAACTCTTAGAAGATTCACTCTTCTTGTACTTAAGTCGGCATTGTGCCTTTTATATTCAATTCCGTGCGATTTCTGTGTTTCATCGTCAATGTGACGGTCCAAGGGATACAGTAAACCTGCACTGGTGCATCGGAATCCAATACTGGTCTCCTAGGAGCCGCTCAAAGCACAAACTATTAGAAGATTCACTCTTCTTGTACTTAAGTCGGCATTGTGCCTTTTATATTCAATTCCGATGCGATTTCTGTGTTTCATCGTCAATGTGAAGGTCCAATTGATACAGTAAACCTGCACTGGTGCATCGGAATCCAATACTGGTCTCCCAGGAGCCGCTCAAAGCACAAACTCTTAGAAGATTCACTCTTCTTGTACTTAAGTCGGCATTGTGCCTTTTATATTCAATTCCGATGCGATTTCTGTGTTTCATCGTCAATGTGAAGGTCCAAGGGATACAGTAAACCTGCACTGGTGCATCGGAATCTAAAACTGGTCTCCCATGAGCCGCTCAAAGCACAAACTCCTAGAATATTCAATCTTCTTGTGCTTATGTCGGTATTGTGCCTATTATATTCAATTCCGATGCGATTTCTGTCTTTATTCGTCTATGTGAAGGTCCAAGGGATACAGTAAACCTGGACTGGTGCATCGGAAGCCAATACTGGTCTCCCAGGAGCCGCTCAAAGCACAAACTCTTAGAAGATTCACTCTTCTTGTACTTAAGTCGGCATTGTGCCTTTTATATTCAATTCCGATGCGCTTTCTGTGTGTCATCGTCAATGTGAAGGTCCAAGGGATACAGTAAACCTGCACTGGTGCATCGGAATCTAATACTGGTCTCCCAGGAGTCGCTCAAACCACAAACTCTTAGAAGATTCACTCTTCTTGTACTTAAGTCGGCATTGCGCCTTTTATATTCAATTCCGATGCGATTTCTGTGTTTCATCGTCAATGTGAGGGTCCAAGGGATACAGTAAACCTGCACTGGTGCATCGGAATCCAATACTGGTCTCCCAGGAGCCGCTCAAAGCACAAACTCTTAGAAGATTCACTCTTCTTGTACTTAAGTCGGCATTGTACTTTTTTATATTATATTCCGATGCGATTTCTGTGTTTCATCGTCAATGTGAAGGTCCAAGGGATACAGTAAACCTTCACTGGTGCATCGGAATCTCATACTGGTCTCCCAGGAGCCGCTCAAAGCACAAACTCGTAGAAGATTCACTCTTCTTGTACTTAAGTCGGCATTGTTCCTTTTATATTCAATTCCGATGCGATTTCTGTGTGTCATCGTCAATGTGAAGGTCCAAGGGATACAGTAAACCTGCACTGGTGCATCGGAATCCAATACTGGTGTCCCAGGAGCCGCTCTAAGCACAAACTATTAGAAGATTCACTCTTCTTGTACTTAAGTCGGCATTGGGCCTTTTATATTCAATTCCGATGCGATTTCTGTGTTTCATCGTCAATGCGAAGGTCCAAGGGATACAGTAAACCTGCACTGGTGCATCGGAATCTAATACTGGTCTGCCAGGATCCGCTCAAAGCGCAAACTCTTAGAAGATTCACTCATCTTGTACATAAGTCGGCACTGTGCCTGTTATATTCAATTCCGATGCGATTTCTGTGCTTCATCGTCAATGTGAAGGTCCAAGGGATAGACTAAACCTGCACTGGTGCATCGGAATCTAATACTGGCCTCCCAGGAACCGCTCAATGCACAAACTCTTAGAAGATTCACTCTTCTTGTACTTAAGTCGGCATTGTGCCTTTTATATTCAATTCCGATGCGATTTCTGTGTTTCTTCGTCAATGTGAAGGTCCAAGGGATACAGTAAACCTGCACTGGTGCATCGGAATCTATTACTGGTCTCCCAGGATCCGCTCAAAGCACAATCTCTTAGAAGATTCACTCTTCTTGTACTTAAGTCGGCATTGTGCCTTTTATATTCAATTCCGATGCGATTTCTGTGTTTCATCGTCAATGTGAAGGTCCAATGGATACAGTAAACCTGCACTGGTGCATCGGAATCCAATACTGGTCTCCCAGGAGCCGCTCAAAGCACAAACTCTTAGAAGATTCACTCTTCTTGTACTTAAGTCGGCATTGTGCCTTTTATATTCAATTCCAATGCGATTTCTGTGTTTCATCGTCAATGTAAAGGTCCAAGGGATACAGTAAACCTGCACTGGTGCATCGGAATCTAAAACTGGTCTCCCATGAGCCGCTCAAAGCACAAACTCCTAGAATATTCACTCTTCTTGTGCTTATGTCGGTATTGTGCCTATTATATTCAATTCCGATGCGATTTCTGTCTTTATTCGTCAATGTGAAGGTCCAAGGGATACAGTAAACCTGGACTGGTGCATCGGAAGCCAATACTGGTCTCCCAGGAGCCGCTCAAAGCACAAACTCTTAGAAGATTCACTCTTCTTGTACTTAAGTCGGCATTGTGCCTTTTATATTCAATTCCGATGCGTTTTTTGTGTTTTATCGTCAATGTGAAGTTCCAAGGGATACAGTAAACCTGCACTGGTGCATCGGAATCCAATACTGGTCTCCCAGGAGCCGCTCAAAGCACAAACTATTAGAAGATTCACTCTTCTTGTACTTAAGTCGGCATTGTTCCTTTTATATTCAATTCCGATGCGATTTCTGTGTTTCACCGTCAATATGAAGGTCCAAGGGATACAGTAAACCTGCACTGGTGCAGAGGAATCCAATACTGGTGTCCCAGGAGCCACACAAAGCACAAACTATTAGAAGATTCACTCTTCTTGTACTTAAGTCGGCATTGTGCCTTTTATATTCAATTCCGATGCGATTTCTGTGTTTCATCGTCAATGTGAAGGTCCAAGGGATACAGTAAACCTGCACTGGTGCATCGGAATCCATTACTGGTCTCCCAGGAGCCGCTCAAAGCACAAACTCTTAGGAGACTCACTATTCTTGTACTTAAGTCGGCATTGTGCCTTTTATATTCAATTCCGATGCGATTTCTGTGTTTCATCGTTAATGTGAAGGTCCAAGGGATACAGAAAATCTGCACTGGTGCATCGGAATCCAATACTGGTCTCCCAGCAGCCGCTCAAAGCACAAAGAAGATTCACTCTTCTTGTACTTAAGTCGGCATTGTGCCTTTTATATTCAATTCCGATGCGATTTCGGTGTTTCATCGTCAATGTGAAGGTCCAAGGGATACAGTAAACCTGCACTGGTGCATCGGAATCTAACACTCGTCTCCCAGGAGCAGCTCAAACCACAAACTCTTAGGAGGCTTACTCTTCTTGTACTTAAGTCGGTATTGTGCCTTTTATATTCAATTCCGATGCGATTTCTGTATTTCATCGTTAATGTGAAGGTCCAAGGGATACAGTAAATCTGCACTGGTGCATCGGAATCCAATACTGGTCTCCCAGGAGCCGCCCAAAGCACAAAGAAGATTCACTCTTCTTGTACTTAAATCGGCATTGTGCCTTTTATATTCAATTCCGATGCGATTTCTGTGTTTCATCGTCAATGTGAAGGTCCAAGGGATACAGTAAACCTGCACTGGTGCATCGGAATCTAACACTGGTCTCCCAGGAGCCGCTCAAACCACAAACTCTTAGGAGGCTTACTCTTCTTGTACTTAAGTCGCTATTGTGCCTTTTATATTCAATTCCGATGCGATTTCTGTGTTTCATCGTTAATGTGAAGGTCCAAGGGATACAGTAAATCTGCACTGGTGCATCGGAATCCAATACTGGTCTCCCAGGAGCCGCCCAAAGCACAAAGAAGATTCACTCTTCTTGTACTTAAGTCGGCATTGTGCCTTTTATATTCAATTCCGATGCGATTTCTGTGTTTCATCGTTAATGTGAAGGTCCAAGGGATACAGAAAATCTGCACTGGTGCATCGGAATCCAATACTGGTATCCCAGCAGCCGCTCAAAGCACAAAGAAGATTCACTCTTCTTGTACTTAAGTCGGCATTGTGCCTTTTATATTCAATTCCGATGCGATTTCTGTGTTTCATCGTCAATGTGAAGGTCCAAGGGATACAGTAAACCTGCACTGGTGAATCGGAATCTAATACTGGTCTCCCAGGAGCCGCTCAAACCACAAACTCTTAGGAGGCTCACTCTTCTTGTATTTAAGTCGGTATTGTGCCTTTTATATTCAATTCCGATGCGATTTCTGTGTTTCATCGTCAATGTGAAGGTATAAGGGATACAGTAAATCTGCACTGGTGCATCGGAATCCAATACTGGTCTCCCAGGAGCCGCTCAAAGCACAAAGAAGATTCACTCTTCTTGTACTTAAGTCGGCATTGTGCCTTTTATATTCAATTCCGATGCGATTTCTGTGTTTCATCGTTAATGTGAAGGTCCAAGGGATACAGTAAACCTGCACTGGTGAATCGGAATCTAATACTGGTCTCCCAGGAGCCGCTCAAACCACAAACTCTTAGGAGGCTCACTCTTCTTGTACTTAAGTCGGTATTGTGCCTTTTATATTCAATTCCGATGCGATTTCTGTGTTTCATCGTCAATGTGAAGGTCCAAGGGATACAGTAAACCTGCACTGGTGAATCGGAATCTAATACTGGTCTCCCAGGAGCCGCTCAAACCACAAACTCTTAGGAGGCTCACTCTTCTTGTACTTAAGTCGGTATTGTGCCTTTTATATTCAATTCCGATGCGATTTCTGTGTTTCATCGTTAATGCGAAGGTCCAAGGGATACAGTAAACCTGCACTGGTGCATCGGAATCCAATACTGGTCTCCCAGGAGCCGCTCAAAGCACAAAGAAGATTCACTCTTCATGTACTTAAGTCGGCATTGTGCCTTTTATATTCAATTCCGATGCGATTTCTGTGTTACATCGTCAATGTGAAGGTCCAAGGGATACAGTAAACCTGCACTGGTGAATCGGAATCTAATACAGGTCTCCCAGGAGCCGCTCAAACCACAAACTCTTAGGAGGCTCACTCTTCTTGTATTTAAGTCGGTATTGTGCCTTTTATATTCAATTCCGATGCGATTTCTGTGTTTCATCGTCAATGTGAAGGTATAAGGGATACAGTAAATCTGCACTGGTGCATCGGAATCCAATACTGGTCTCCCAGGAGCCGCTCAAAGCACAAAGAAGATTCACTCTTCTTGTACTTAAGTCGGCATTGTGCCTTTTATATTCAATTCCGATGCGATTTCTGTGTTTCATCGTCAATGTGAAGGTGCAAGGGATACAGTAAACCTGCACTGGTGCATCGGAATCTAATACTGGTCTCCCAGGAGCCGCTCAAAGCACAAACTCTTAGAAGATTCACTCTTCTTGTACATAAGTCGGCACTGTGCCTTTTATATTCAATTCCGTTGCGATTTCTGTGTTTGATCGTTAATGTGAAGGTCCAAGGAATACAGTAAATCTGCACTGGTGCATCGGAATCCAATACTGGTCTCCCAGGAGCCGCTCAAACCACAAACTCTTAGGAGGCTCACTCTTCTTGTACTTAAGTCGGTATTGTGCCTTTTATATTCAATTCCGTTGCGATTTCTGTGTTTCATCGTCAATGTGAAGGTCCAAGGGATGCAGTAAACCTGCACTGGTGAATCGGAATCTAATACTGGTCTCCCAGGACCCGCTCAAAGCACAAACTCTTAGAAGATTCACTCTTCTTGTACTTAAGTCGGCACTGTGCCTTTTATATTCAATTCCGTTGCGATTTCTGTGTTTCATCGTTAATGTGAAGGTCCAAGGGATACAGTAAACCTGCACTGGTGAATCGGAATCTAATACTGGTCTCCCAGCAGCCGCTCAAAGCACAAAGAAGATTCACTCTTCTTGTACTTAACTCGGCATTGTGCCTTTTATATTCAATTCCGATGCGATTTCTGTGTTTCATCGTTAATGTGAAGGTCCAAGGGATACAGTAAATCTGCACTGGTGCATGGGAATCCAATACTGGTCTCCCAGGAGCCGCTCAAACCACAAACTCTTAGGATTCTCACTCTTCTTGTACTTAAGTCGGTATTGTGCCTTTTATATTCAATTCCGTTGTGATTTCTGTATTTCATCGTCAATGTGAAGGTCCAAGGGATACAGTAAACCTGCGCTGGTGCATCGGAATCTAATACTGGTCTCCCAGGAGCCGCTCAAAGCACAAACTCTTAGAAGATTCACTCTTCTTGTACTTAAGTCGGCACTGTGCCTTTTATATTCAATTCCGTTGCGATTTCTGTGTTTCATCGTTAATGTGAAGGTCCAAGGGATACAGTAAATCTGCACTGGTGCATCGGAATCCAATACTGGTGTCCCAGGAGCCGCTCAAACCACAAACTCTTAGGAGGCTCACTCTTCTTGTACTTAAGTCGGTATTGTGCCTTTTATATTCAATTCCGTTGCGATTTCTGTGTTTCATCGTCAATGTGAAGGTCCAAGGGATACAGTAAACCTGCACTGGTGAATCGGAATCTAATACTGGTCTCCCAGGAGCCGCTCAAAGCACAAACTCTTAGAAGATTCACTCTTCTTGTACTTAAGTCGGCACTGTGCCATTTATATTCAATTCCGTTGCGATTTCTGTGTTTCATCGTTAATGTGAAGGTCCAAGGGATACAGTAAACCTGCACTGGTGAATCGGAATCTAATACTGGTCTCCCAGCAGCCGCTCAAAGCACAAAGAAGATTCACTCTTCTTGTACTTAAGTCGGCATTGTGCCTTTTATATTCAATTCCGATGCGATTTCTGTGTTTCATCGTTAATGTGAAGGTCCAAGGGATACAGTAAACCTGCACTGGTGAATCGGAATCTAATACTGGTCTCCCAGGAGCCGCTCAAACCACAAACTCTTAGGAGGCTCACTCTTCTTGTACTTAAGTCGGTATTGTGCCTTTTATATTCAATTCCGTTGCGATTTCTGTGTTTCATCGTCAATGTGAAGGTCCAAGGGATACAGTAAATCTGCACTGGTGCATCGGAATCCAATACTGGTCTCCCAGGAGCCGCCCAAAGCACAAAGAAGATTCACTCTTCTTGTACTTAAGTCGGCATTGTGCCTTTTATATTCAATTCCGATGCGATTTCTGTGTTTCATCGTTAATGTGAAGGTCCAAGGGATACAGAAAATCTGCACTGGTGCATCGGAATCCAATACTGGTATCCCAGCAGCCGCTCAAAGCACAAAGAAGATTCACTCTTCTTGTACTTAAGTCGGCATTGTGCCTTTTATATTCAATTCCGATGCGATTTCTGTGTTTCATCGTCAATGTGAAGGTCCAAGGGATACAGTAAACCTGCACTGGTGAATCGGAATCTAATACTGGTCTCCCAGGAGCCGCTCAAACCACAAACTCTTAGGAGGCTCACTCTTCTTGTATTTAAGTCGGTATTGTGCCTTTTATATTCAATTCCGATGCGATTTCTGTGTTTCATCGTCAATGTGAAGGTATAAGGGATACAGTAAATCTGCACTGGTGCATCGGAATCCAATACTGGTCTCCCAGGAGCCGCTCAAAGCACAAAGAAGATTCACTCTTCTTGTACTTAAGTCGGCATTGTGCCTTTTATATTCAATTCCGATGCGATTTCTGTGTTTCATCGTTAATGTGAAGGTCCAAGGGATACAGTAAACCTGCACTGGTGAATCGGAATCTAATACTGGTCTCCCAGGAGCCGCTCAAACCACAAACTCTTAGGAGGCTCACTCTTCTTGTACTTAAGTCGGTATTGTGCCTTTTATATTCAATTCCGATGCGATTTCTGTGTTTCATCGTCAATGTGAAGGTCCAAGGGATACAGTAAACCTGCACTGGTGAATCGGAATCTAATACTGGTCTCCCAGGAGCCGCTCAAACCACAAACTCTTAGGAGGCTCACTCTTCTTGTACTTAAGTCGGTATTGTGCCTTTTATATTCAATTCCGATGCGATTTCTGTGTTTCATCGTTAATGCGAAGGTCCAAGGGATACAGTAAACCTGCACTGGTGCATCGGAATCCAATACTGGTCTCCCAGGAGCCGCTCAAAGCACAAAGAAGATTCACTCTTCATGTACTTAAGTCGGCATTGTGCCTTTTATATTCAATTCCGATGCGATTTCTGTGTTACATCGTCAATGTGAAGGTCCAAGGGATACAGTAAACCTGCACTGGTGAATCGGAATCTAATACAGGTCTCCCAGGAGCCGCTCAAACCACAAACTCTTAGGAGGCTCACTCTTCTTGTATTTAAGTCGGTATTGTGCCTTTTATATTCAATTCCGATGCGATTTCTGTGTTTCATCGTCAATGTGAAGGTATAAGGGATACAGTAAATCTGCACTGGTGCATCGGAATCCAATACTGGTCTCCCAGGAGCCGCTCAAAGCACAAAGAAGATTCACTCTTCTT
This sequence comes from Schistocerca nitens, assembly GCF_023898315.1. Classification (NCBI taxonomy): domain Eukaryota; kingdom Metazoa; phylum Arthropoda; class Insecta; order Orthoptera; family Acrididae; genus Schistocerca; species Schistocerca nitens. The sequence goes on from NC_064625.1 coordinate 184,955,208, forward strand.
GTACTTAAGTCGGCATTGTGCCTTTTATATTCAATTCCGATGCGATTTCTGTGTTTCATCGTCAATGTGAAGGTGCAAGGGATACAGTAAACCTGCACTGGTGCATCGGAATCTAATACTGGTCTCCCAGGAGCCGCTCAAAGCACAAACTCTTAGAAGATTCACTCTTCTTGTACATAAGTCGGCACTGTGCCTTTTATATTCAATTCCGTTGCGATTTCTGTGTTTGATCGTTAATGTGAAGGTCCAAGGAATACAGTAAATCTGCACTGGTGCATCGGAATCCAATACTGGTCTCCCAGGAGCCGCTCAAACCACAAACTCTTAGGAGGCTCACTCTTCTTGTACTTAAGTCGGTATTGTGCCTTTTATATTCAATTCCGTTGCGATTTCTGTGTTTCATCGTCAATGTGAAGGTCCAAGGGATGCAGTAAACCTGCACTGGTGAATCGGAATCTAATACTGGTCTCCCAGGACCCGCTCAAAGCACAAACTCTTAGAAGATTCACTCTTCTTGTACTTAAGTCGGCACTGTGCCTTTTATATTCAATTCCGTTGCGATTTCTGTGTTTCATCGTTAATGTGAAGGTCCAAGGGATACAGTAAACCTGCACTGGTGAATCGGAATCTAATACTGGTCTCCCAGCAGCCGCTCAAAGCACAAAGAAGATTCACTCTTCTTGTACTTAAGTCGGCATTGTGCCTTTTATATTCAATTCCGATGCGATTTCTGTGTTTCATCGTTAATGTGAAGGTCCAAGGGATACAGTAAATCTGCACTGGTGCATGGGAATCCAATACTGGTCTCCCAGGAGCCGCTCAAACCACAAACTCTTAGGATTCTCACTCTTCTTGTACTTAAGTCGGTATTGTGCCTTTTATATTCAATTCCGTTGTGATTTCTGTATTTCATCGTCAATGTGAAGGTCCAAGGGATACAGTAAACCTGCGCTGGTGCATCGGAATCTAATACTGGTCTCCCAGGAGCCGCTCAAAGCACAAACTCTTAGAAGATTCACTCTTCTTGTACTTAAGTCGGCACTGTGCCTTTTATATTCAATTCCGTTGCGATTTCTGTGTTTCATCGTTAATGTGAAGGTCCAAGGGATACAGTAAATCTGCACTGGTGCATCGGAATCCAATACTGGTGTCCCAGGAGCCGCTCAAACCACAAACTCTTAGGAGGCTCACTCTTCTTGTACTTAAGTCGGTATTGTGCCTTTTATATTCAATTCCGTTGCGATTTCTGTGTTTCATCGTCAATGTGAAGGTCCAAGGGATACAGTAAACCTGCACTGGTGAATCGGAATCTAATACTGGTCTCCCAGGAGCCGCTCAAAGCACAAACTCTTAGAAGATTCACTCTTCTTGGACTTAAGTCGGCACTGTGCCATTTATATTCAATTCCGTTGCGATTTCTGTGTTTCATCGTTAATGTGAAGGTCCAAGGGATACAGTAAACCTGCACTGGTGAATCGGAATCTAATACTAGTCTCCCAGCAGCCGCTCAAAGCACAAAGAAGATTCACTCTTCTTGTACTTAAGTCGGCATTGTGCCTTTTATATTCAATTCCGATGCGATTTCTGTGTTTCATCGTTAATGTGAAGGTCCAAGGGATACAGTAAACCTGCACTGGTGAATCGGAATCTAATACTGGTCTCCCAGGAGCCGCTCAAACCACAAACTCTTAGGAGGCTCACTCTTCTTGTACTTAAGTCGGTATTGTGCCTTTTATATTCAATTCCGTTGCGATTTCTGTGTTTCATCGTCAATGTGAAGGTCCAAGGGATACAGTAAACCTGCACTGGTGCATCGGAATCTAATACTGGTCTCCCAGGAGCCGCTCAAAGCACAAACTCTTAGAAGATTCACTCTTCTTGTACTTAAGTCGGCACTGTGCCTTTTATATTCAATTCCGTTGCGATTTCTGTGTTTCATCGTTAATGTGAAGGTCCAAGGGATGCAGTAAATCTGCACTGGTGCATCGGAATCCAATACTGGTCTCCCAGGAGCCGCTCAAACCACAAACTCTTAGGAGGCTCACTCTTCTTGTACTTAAGTCGGTATTGTGCCTTTTATATTCAATTCCGATGCGATTTCTGTGTTTCATCGTCAATGTGAAGGTCCAAGGGATACAGTAAACCTGCACTGGTGCATCGGAATCTAATACTGGTCTCCCAGGAGCCGCTCAAAGCACAAACTCTTAGAAGATTCACTCTTCTTGTACTTAAGTCGGCATTGTGCCTTTTATATTCAATTCCGATGCGATTTCTGTGTTTCATCGTCAATGTGAAGGTCCAAGGGATACAGTAAACCTGCACTGGTGAATCGGAATCTAATACTGGTATCCCAGGAGCCGCTCAAACCACAAACTCTTAGGAGGCTCACTCTTCTTGTACTTAAGTCGGTATTGTGCCTTTTATATTCAATTCCGATGCGATTTCTGTGTTTCATCGTTAATGTGAAGGTCCAAGGGATACAGTAAACCTGCACTGGTGCATGGAATCCAATACTGGTCTCCCAGGAGCCGCTCAAAGCACAAAGAAGATTCACTCTTCTTGTACTTAAGTCGGTATTGTGCCTTTTATATTCAATTCCGATGCGATTTCTGTGTTTCATCGTCAATGTGAAGGTCCAAGGGATACAGTAAACCTGCACTGGTGAATCGGAATCTAATACTGGTCTCCCAGGAGCCGCTCAAACCACAAACTCTTAGGAGGCTCACTCTTCTTGTATTTAAGTCGGTATTGTGCCTTTTATATTCAATTCCGATGCGATTTCTGTGTTTCATCGTCAATGTGAAGGTATAAGGGATACAGTAAATCTGCACTGGTGCATCGGAATCCAATACTGGTCTCCCAGGAGCCGCTCAAAGCACAAAGAAGATTCACTCTTCTTGTACTTAAGTCGGCATTGTGCCTTTTATATTCAATTCCGATGCGATTTCTGTGTTTCATCGATAATGTGAAGGTCCAAGGGATACAGTAAACCTGCACTGGTGAATCGGAATCTAATACTGGTCTCCCAGGAGCCGCTCAAACCACAAACTCTTAGGAGGCTCACTCTTCTTGTACTTAAGTCGGTATTGTGCCTTTTATATTCAATTCCGATGCGATTTCTGTGTTTCATCGTCAATGTGAAGGTCCAAGGGATACAGTAAACCTGCACTGGTGAATCGGAATCTAATACTGGTCTCCCAGGAGCCGCTCAAACCACAAACTCTTAGGAGGCTCACTCTTCTTGTACTTAAGTCGGTATTATGCCTTTTATATTCAATTCCGATGCGATTTCTGTGTTTCATCGTTAATGCGAAGGTCCAAGGGATACAGTAAACCTGCACTGGTGAATCGGAATCCAATACTGGTCTCCCAGGAGCCGCTCAAAGCACAAAGAAGATTCACTCTTCTTGTACTTAAGTCGGCATTGTGCCTTTTATATTCAATTCCGATGCGATTTCTGTGTTACATCGTCAATGTGAAGGTCCAAGGGATACAGTAAACCTGCACTGGTGAATCGGAATCTAATACAGGTCTCCCAGGAGCCGCTCAAACCACAAACTCTTAGGAGGCTCACTCTTCTTGTATTTAAGTCGGTATTGTGCCTTTTATATTCAATTCCGATGCGATTTCTGTGTTTCATCGTCAATGTGAAGGTATAAGGGATACAGTAAATCTGCACTGGTGCATCGGAATCCAATACTGGTCTCCCAGGAGCCGCTCAAAGCACAAAGAAGATTCACTCTTCTTGTACTTAAGTCGGCATTGTGCCTTTTATATTCAATTCCGATGCGATTTCTGTGTTTCATCGTCAATCTGAAGGTCCAAGGTATACAGTAAACCTGCACTGGTGAATCGGAATCTAATACTGGTCTCCCAGGAGCCGCTCAAACCACAAACTCTTAGGAGGCTCACTCTTCTTGTACTTAAGTCGGTATTGTGCCTTTTATATTCAATTCCGATGCGATTTCTGTGTTTCATCGTTAATGTGAAGGTCCAAGGGATACAGTAAACCTGCACTGGTGCATCGGAATCTAATACTGGTCTCCCAGGAGCCGCTCAAAGCACAAACTCTTAGAAGATTCACTCTTCTTGTACTTAAGTCGGCACTGTGCCTTTTATATTCAATTCCGATGCGATTTCTGTGTTTCATCGTCAATGTGAAGGTCCAAGGGATAGTGTAAACCTGCACTGGTGCATCGGAATCTAATACTGGTCTCCCAGGAACCGCTCAAAGCATAAACTCTTAGAAGATTCACTCTTCTTATACTTAAGTCGGCATTGTGCTTTTATATTCAATTCCGATGCGATTTCTGTGTGTCATCGTCAATGTGAAGGTCCAAGGGATACAGTAAACCTGCACTGGTGCATCGGAATCTAATACTGGTCTGCCAGGATCCGCTCAAAGCACAAACTCTTAGAAGATTCACTCTTCTTGTACTTAAGTCGGCATTGTGCCTTTTATATTCAATTCCGATGCGATTTCTGTGTTTCATCGTCAATGTGAAGGTCCAAGGGATACAGTAAACCTGCACTGGTGCATCGGAATCCAATACTGGTCTCCCAGGAGCCGCTCAAAGCACAAAGAAGATTCACTCTTCTTGTACTTAAGTCGGCATTGTGCCTTTTATATTCAATTCCGATGTGATTTCTGTGTTTCATCGTCAATGTGAAGGTCCAAGGGATACAGTAAACCTGCACTGGTGCATCGGAATCTAATACTGGTCTCCCAGGAGCCGCACAAAACACAAACTCTTAGGAGGCTCACTCTTCTTGTGTTTAAGTCGGTATTGTGCCTTTTATATTCAATTCCGATGCGATTTCTGTGTTTCATCGTTAATGTGAAGGTCCAAGGGATACAGTAAATCTGCACTGGTGCATCGGAATCCAATACTGGTCTCCCAGGAGCCGCTCAAAGCAAAAAGAAGATTCACTCTTCTTGTACTTAAGTCGGCATTGTGCCTTTTATATTCAATTCCGATGCGATTTCTGTGTTTCATCGTCAATGTGAAGGTCCAAGGGATACAGTAAACCTGCACTGGTGCATCGGAATCTAACACTTGTCTCCCAGGAGCCGCTCAAACCACAAACTCTTCGGAGGCTCACTCTTCTTGTACTTAGGTCGGTATTGTGACTTTTATATTCAATTCCGATGCGATTTCTGTGTTTCATCGTTAATGTGAAGGTCCAAGGGATACAGTAAATCTGCACTGGTGCATCGGAATCCAATACTGGTCTCCCAGGAGCCGCTCAAAGCACAAAGAAGATTCACTCTTCTTGTACTTAAGTCGGCATTGTGCCTTTTACGTTCAATTCCGATGCGATATCTGTGTTTCATCGTCAATGTGAAGGTCCAAGTGATACAGTAAACCTGCACTGGTGCATCGGAATCTAACACTGGTCTCCCAGGAGCCGCTCAAACCACAAACTCTTAGGAGGCTCACTCTTCTTGTACTTAAGTCGGTATTGTGCCTTTTATATTCAATTCCGATGCGATTTCTGTGTTTCATCGTTAATGTGAAGGTCCAAGGGATACAGTAAATCTGCACTGGTGCATCGGAATCCAATACTGGTCTCCCAGGAGCCGCTCAAAGCACAAAGAAGATTCACTCTTCTTGTACTTAAGTCGGCATTGTGCCTTTTATATTCAATTCCGATGCGATTTCTGTGTTTCATCGTCAATGTGAAGGTCCAAGGGATACAGTAAACCTGCACTGGTGAATCGGAATCTAATACTGGTCTCCCAGGAGCCGCTCAAACCACAAACTCTTAGGAGGCTCACTCTTCTTGTACTTAAGTCGGCACTGTGCCTTTTATATTCAATTCCGATGCGATTTCTGTGTTTCATCGTTAATGTGAAGGTCCAAGGAATACAGTAAACCTGCACTGGTGCATCGGAATCCAATACTGGTCTCCCAGGAGCCGCTCAAAGCACAAAGAAGATTCACTCTTCTTGTACTTAAGTCGGTATTGTGCCTTTTATATTCAATTCCGATGCGATTTCTGTGTTTCATCGTCAATGTGAAGGTCCAAGGGATACAGTAAACCTGCACTGGTGAATCGGAATCTAATACTGGTCTCCCAGGAGCCGCTCACACCACAAACTCTTAGGAGGCTCACTCTTCTTGTATTTAAGTCGGTATTGTGCCTTTTATATTCAATTCCGATGCGATTTCTGTGTTTCATCGTCAATGTGAAGGTATAAGGGATACAGTAAATCTGCACTGGTGCATCGGAATCCAATACTGGTCTCCCAGGAGCCGCTCAAAGCACAAAAAAGATTCACTCTTCTTGTACTTAAGTCGGCATTGTGCCTTTTATATTCAATTCCGATGCGATTTCTGTGTTTCATCGTTAATGTGAAGGTCCAAGGGATACAGTAAACCTGCACTGGTGAATCGGAATCCAATACTGGTCTCCCAGGAGCCGCTCAAACCACAAACTCTTAGGAGGCTCACTCTTCTTGTACTTAAGTCGGTATTGTGCCTTTTATATTCAATTCCGATGCGATTTATGTGTTTCATCGTCAATGTGAAGGTCCAAGGGATACAGTAAACCTGCACTGGTGAATCGGAATCTAATACTGGTCTCCCAGGAGCCGCTCAAACCACAAACTCTTAGGAGGCTCACTCTTCTTGTACTTAAGTCGGTATTGTGCCTTTTATATTCAATTCCGATGCGATTTCTGTGTTTCATCGTTAATGTGAAGGTCCAAGGGATACAGTAAACCTGCACTGGTGCATCGGAATCCAATACTGGTCTCCCAGGAGCCGCTCATAGCACAAAGAAGATTCACTCTTCTTGTACTTAAGTCGGCATTGTGCCTTTTATATTCAATTCCGATGCGATTTCTGTGTTACATCGTCAATGTGAAGGTCCAAGGGATACAGTAAACCTGCACTGGTGAATCGGAATCTAATACAGGTCTCCCAGGAGCCGCTCAAACCACAAACTCTTAGGAGGCTCACTCTTCTTGTATTTAAGTCGGTATTGTGCCTTTTATATTCAATTCCGATGCGATTTCTGTGTTTCATCGTCAATGTGAAGGTATAAGGGATACAGTAAATCTGCACTGGTGCATCGGAATCCAATACTGGTCTCCCAGGAGCCGCTCAAAGCACAAAGAAGATTCACTCTTCTTGTACTTAAGTCGGCATTGTGCCTTTTATATTCAATTCCGATGCTTTTTCTGTGTTTCATCGTCAATCTGAAGGTCCAAGGGATACAGTAAACCTGCACTGGTGAATCGGAATCTAATACTGGTCTCCCAGGAGCCGCTCAAACCACAAACTCTTAGGAGGCTCACTCTTCTTGTACTTAAGTCGGTATTGTGCCTTTTATATTCAATTCCGATGCGATTTCTGTGTTTCATCGTTAATGTGAAGGTCCAAGGGATACAGTAAACCTGCACTGGTGCATCGGAATCTAATACTGGTCTCCCAGGAGCCGCTCAAAGCACAAACTCTTAGAAGATTCACTCTTCTTGTACTTAAGTCGGCACTGTGCCTTTTATATTCAATTCCGATGCGATTTCTGTGTTTCATCGTCAATGTGAAGGTCCAAGGGATACAGTAAACCTGCACTGGTGCATCGGAATCTAATACTGGTCTCTCAGGAACCGCTCAAAGCACAAACTCTTAGAAGATTCACTCTTCTTATACTTAAGTCGGCATTGTGCTTTTATATTCAATTCCGATGCGATTTCTGTGTGTCATCGTCAATGTGAAGGTCCAAGGGATACAGTAAACCTGCACTGGTGCATCGGAATCTAATACTGGTCTGCCAGGATCCGCTCAAAGCACAAACTCTTAGAAGATTCACTCTTCTTGTACTTAAGTCGGCATTGTGCCTTTTATATTCAATTCCGATGCGATTTCTGTGTTTCATCGTCAATGTGAAGGTCCAAGGGATACAGTAAACCTGCACTGGTGCATCGGAATCCAACACTGGTCTCCCAGGAGCCGCTCAAAGCACAAAGAAGATTCACTCTTCTTGTACTTAAGTCGGCATTGTGCCTTTTATATTCAATTCCGATGCGATTTCTGTGTTTCATCGTCAATGTGAAGGTCCAAGGGATACAGTAAACCTGCACTGGTGCATCGGAATCTAATACTGGTCTCCCAGGAGCCGCACAAAACACAAACTCTTAGGAGGCTCACTCTTCTTGTACTTAAGTCGGTATTGTGCCTTTTATATTCAATTCCGATGCGATTTCTGTGTTTCATCGTTAATGTGAAGGTCCAAGGGATACAGTAAATCTGCACTGGTGCATCGGAATCCAATACTGGTCTCCCAGGAGCCGCTCAAAGCAAAAAGAAGATTCACTCTTCTTGTACTTAAGTCGGCATTGTGCCTTTTATATTCAATTCCGATGCGATTTCTGTGTTTCATCGTCAATGTGAAGGTCCAAGGGATACAGTAAACCTGCACTGGTGCATCGGAATCTAACACTGGTCTCCCAGGAGCCGCTCAAACCACAAACTCTTAGGAGGCTCACTCTTCTTGTACTTAAGTCGGTATTGTGCCTTTTATATTCAATTCCGATGCGATTTCTGTGTTTCATCGTTAATATGAAGGTGCAAGGGATACAGTAAATCTGCACTGGTGCATCGGAATCCAATACTGGTCTCCCAGGAGCCGCTCAAAGCACAAAGAAGATTCACTCTTCTTGTACTTAAGTCGGCATTGTGCCTTTTATATTCAATTCCGATGCGATATCTGTGTTTCATCGTCAATGTGAAGGTCCAAGTGATACAGTAAACCTGCACTGGTGCATCGGAATCTAACACTGGTCTCCCAGGAGCCGCTCAAACCACAAACTCTTAGGAGGCTCACTCTTCTTGTACTTAAGTCGGTATTGTGCCTTTTATATTCAATTCCGATGCGATTTCTGTGTTTCATCGTTAATGTGAAGGTCCAAGTAATACAGTAAATCTGCACTGGTGCATCGGAATCCAATACTGGTCTCCCAGGAGCCGCTCAAAGCACAAAGAAGATTCACTCTTCTTGTACTTAAGTCGGCATTGTGCCTTTTATATTCAATTCCGATGCGATTTCTGTGTTTCATCGTCAATGTGAAGGTCCAAGGGATACAGTAAACCTGCACTGGTGCATGGGAATCTAATACTGGTCTCCCAGGAGCCGCTCAAAGCACAACTCTTAGAAAATTCACTCTTCTTGTACTTAAGTCGGCACTGTGCCTTTTATATTCAATTCCGTTGCGATTTCTGTGTTTCATCGTCAATGTGAAGGTCCAAGGTATACAGTAAACCTGCACTGGTGTATCGGAATCTAATACTGGTCTCCCAGGAGCCGCTCAAACCACAAACTCTTAGGAGGCTCACTCTTCTTGTACTTAAGTCGGCATTGTGCCTTTTATATTCAATTCCGATGCGATTTCTGTGTTTCATCGTCAATGTGAAGGTACAAGGGATACAGTAAACCTGCACTGGTGAATTGGAATCTAATACTGGTCTCCCAGGAGCCGCTCAAACCACAAACTCTTAGGAGGCTCACTCTTCTTGTACTTAAGTCGGTATTGTGCCTTTTATATTCAATTCCGATGCGATTTCTGTGTTTCATCGTTAATGTGAAGGTATAAGGGATACAGTAAATCTGCACTGGTGCATCGGAATCCAATACTGGTCTCCCAGGAGCCGCTCAAAGCACAAAGAAGATTCACTCTTCTTGTACTTAAGTCGGCATTGTGCCTTTTATATTCAATTCCGATGCGATTTCTGTGTTTCATCGTCAATGTGAAGGTCCAAGGGATACAGTAAACCTGCACTGGTGCATCGGAATCTAATACTGGTCTCCCAGGAGCCGCTCAAAGCACAAACACTTAGAAGATTGACTCTTCTTGTACTTAAGTCGCCACTGTGCCTTTTATATTCAATTCCGTTGCGATTTCTGTGTTTCATCGTCAATGTGAAGGTCCAAGGGATACAGTAAACCTGCACTGGTGCATCGGAATCTAATACTGGTCTCCCAGGAGCCGCTCAAAGCACAAACTCTTAGATGATTCACTCTTCTTGTACTTAAGTCGGCACTATGCCTTTTATATTCAATTCCGATGCGATTTCTGTGTTTCATCGTTAATGTGAAGGTCCAAGGGATACAGTAAATCTGCACTGGTGCATCGGAATCCAATACTGGTCTCCCAGGAGCCGCTCAAAGCACAAACTCTTAGAAGATTCACTCTTCTTGTACTTAAGTCGGCATTGTGCCTTTTATATTCAATTCCGATGCGATTTCTGAGTTTCATCGTCAATGTGAAGGTCCAAGGGATACAGTAAACCTGCACTGGTGCATCGGAATCTAATACTGGTCTCCCAGGAGCCGCTCAAAGCACAAACTCTTAGATGATTCACTCTTCTTGTACTTAAGTCGGCACTATGCCTTTTATATTCAATTCCGATGCGATTTCTGTGTTTCATCGTTAATGTGAAGGTCCAAGGGATACAGTAAATCTGCACTGGTGCATCGGAATCCAATACTGGTCTCCCAGGAGCCGCTCAAAGCACAAACTCTTAGAAGATTCACTCTTCTTGTACTTAAGTCGGCATTGTGCCTTTTATATTCAATTCCGATGCGATTTCTGAGTTTCATCGTCAATGTGAAGGTCCAAGGGATACAGTAAACCTGCACTGGTGCATCGGAATCTAATACTGGTCTCCCAGGAGCCGCTCAAAGCACAAACTCTTAGAAGATTCACTCTTCTTGTACTTAAGTCGGCACTGTGCCTTTTATATTCAATTCCGTTGCGATTTCTGTGTTTCATCGTCAATGTGAAGGTCCAAGGGATACAGTAAACCTGCACTGGTGCATCGGAATCTAATACTGGTCTCCCAGGAGCCGCACAAAACACAAACTCTTAGGAGGCTCACTCTTCTTGTACTTAAGTCGGTATTGTGCCTTTTATATTCAATTCCGATGCGATTTCTGTGTTTCATCGTTAATGTGAAGGTCCAAGGGATACAGTAAATCTGCACTGGTGCATCGGAATCCAATACTGGTCTCCCAGGAGCCGCTCAAAGCAAAAAGAAGATTCACTCTTCTTGTACTTAAGTCGGCATTGTGACTTTTATATTCAATTCCGATGCGATTTCTGTGTTTCATCGTCAATGTGAAGGTCCAAGGGATACAGTAAACCTGCACTGGTGCATCGGAATCTAACACTGGTCTCCCAGGAGCCGCTCAAACCACAAACTCTTAGGAGGCTCACTCTTCTTGTACTTAAGTCGGTATTGTGCCTTTTATATTCAATTCCGATGCGATTTCTGTGTTTCATCGTTAATATGAAGGTGCAAGGGATACAGTAAATCTGCACTGGTGCATCGGAATCCAATACTGGTCTCCCAGGAGCCGCTCAAAGCACAAAGAAGATTCACTCTTCTTGTACTTAAGTCGGCATTGTGCCTTTTATATTCAATTCCGATGCGATATCTGTGTTTCATCGTCAATGTGAAGGTCCAAGTGATACAGTAAACCTGCACTGGTGCATCGGAATCTAACACTGGTCTCCCAGGAGCCGCTCAAACCACAAACTCTTAGGAGGCTCACTCTTCTTGTACTTAAGTCGGTATTGTGCCTTTTATATTCAATTCCGATGCGATTTCTGTGTTTCATCGTTAATGTGAAGGTCCAAGTAATACAGTAAATCTGCACTGGTGCATCGGAATCCAATACTGGTCTCCCAGGAGCCGCTCAAAGCACAAAGAAGATTCACTCTTCTTGTACTTAAGTCGGCATTGTGCCTTTTATATTCAATTCCGATGCGATTTCTGTGTTTCATCGTCAATGTGAAGGTCCAAGGGATACAGTAAACCTGCACTGGTGCATGGGAATCTAATACTGGTCTCCCAGGAGCCGCTCAAAGCACAACTCTTAGAAAATTCACTCTTCTTGTACTTAAGTCGGCACTGTGCCTTTTATATTCAATTCCGTTGCGATTTCTGTGTTTCATCGTCAATGTGAAGGTCCAAGGTATACAGTAAACCTGCACTGGTGTATCGGAATCTAATACTGGTCTCCCAGGAGCCGCTCAAACCACAAACTCTTAGGAGGCTCACTCTTCTTGTACTTAAGTCGGCATTGTGCCTTTTATATTCAATTCCGATGCGATTTCTGTGTTTCATCGTCAATGTGAAGGTACAAGGGATACAGTAAACCTGCACTGGTGAATTGGAATCTAATACTGGTCTCCCAGGAGCCGCTCAAACCACAAACTCTTAGGAGGCTCACTCTTCTTGTACTTAAGTCGGTATTGTGCCTTTTATATTCAATTCCGATGCGATTTCTGTGTTTCATCGTTAATGTGAAGGTATAAGGGATACAGTAAATCTGCACTGATGCATCGGAATCCAATACTGGTCTCCCAGGAGCCGCTCAAAGCACAAAGAAGATTCACTCTTCTTGTACTTAAGTCGGCATTGTGCCTTTTATATTCAATTCCGATGCGATTTCTGTGTTTCATCGTCAATGTGAAGGTCCAAGGGATACAGTAAACCTGCACTGGTGCATCGGAATCTAATACTGGTCTCCCAGGAGCCGCTCAAAGCACAAACACTTAGAAGATTCACTCTTCTTGTACTTAAGTCGCCACTGTGCCTTTTATATTCAATTCCGTTGCGATTTCTGTGTTTCATCGTCAATGTGAAGGTCCAAGGGATACAGTAAACCTGCACTGGTGCATCGGAATCTAATACTGGTCTCCCAGGAGCCGCTCAAAGCACAAACTCTTAGATGATTCACTCTTCTTGTACTTAAGTCGGCACTATGCCTTTTATATTCAATTCCGATGCGATTTCTGTGTTTCATCGTTAATGTGAAGGTCCAAGGGATACAGTAAATCTGCACTGGTGCATCGGAATCCAATACTGGTCTCCCAGGAGCCGCTCAAAGCACAAACTCTTAGAAGATTCACTCTTCTTGTACTTAAGTCGGCATTGTGCCTTTTATATTCAATTCCGATGCGATTTCTGTGTTTCATCGTCAATGTGAAGGTCCAAGGGATACAGTAAACCTGCACTGGTGCATGGGAATCTAATACTGGTCTCCCAGGAGCCGCTCAAAGCACAACTCTTAGAAAATTCACTCTTCTTGTACTTAAGTCGGCACTGTGCCTTTTATATTCAATTCCGTTGCGATTTCTGTGTTTCATCGTCAATGTGAAGGTCCAAGGGATACAGTAAACCTGCACTGGTGCATCGGAATCTAATACTGGTCTCCCAGGAGCCGCTCAAAGCACAAACTCTTAGAAGATTCACTCTTCTTGTACTTAAGTCGGCACTGTGCCTTTTATATTCAATTCCGTTGCGATTTCTGTGTTTCATCGTTAATGTGAAGGTCCAAGGAATACAGTAAATCTGCACTGGTGCATCGGAATCCAATACTGGTCTCCCAGGAGCCGCTCAAAGCACAAAGAAGATTCACTCTTCTTGTACTTAAGTCGGCATTGTGCCTTTTATATTCAATTCCGATGCGATTTCTGTGTTTCATCGTCAATGTGAAGGTCCAAGGGATACAGTAAACCTGCACTGGTGCATCGGAATCTAATACTGGTCTCCCAGGAGCCGCTCAAACCACAAACTCTTAGGAGGCTCACTCTTCTTGTACTTAAGTCGGCACTGTGCCTTTTATATTCAATTCCGTTGCGATTTCTGTGTTTCATCGTTAATGTGAAGGTCCAAGGGATACAGTAAATCTGCACTGGTGCATCGGAATCCAATACTGGTCTACCAGGAGCCGCTCAAAGCACAAAGAAGATTCACTCTTCTTGTACTTAAGTCGGCATTGTGCCTTGTATATTCAATTCCGATGCGATTTCTGTGTTTCATCGTCAATGTGAAGGTCCAAGGGATACAGTAAACCTGCACTGGTGCATGGGAATCTAATACAGGTCTCCCAGGAGCCGCTCAAAGCACAACTCTTAGAAAATTCACTCTTCTTGTACTTAAGTCGGCACTGTGCCTTTTATATTCAATTCCGTTGCGATTTCTGTGTTTCATCGTCAATGTGAAGGTCCAAGGGATACAGTAAACCTGCACTGGTGTATCGGAATCTAATACTGGTCTCCCAGGAGCCGCTCAAACCACAAACTCTTAGGAGGCTCACTCTTCTTGTACTTAAGTCGGCATTGTGCCTTTTATATTCAATTCCGATGCGATTTCTGTGTTTCATCGTCAATGTGAAGGTCCAAGGGATACAGTAAACCTGCACTGGTGAATCGGAATCTAATACTGGTCTCCCAGGAGCCGCTCAAACCACAAACTCTTAGGAGGCTCACTCTTCTTGTACTTAAGTCGGCACTGTGCCTTTTATATTCAATTCCGATGCGATTTCTGTGTTTCATCGTTAATGTGAAGGTCCAAGGAATACAGTAAACCTGCACTGGTGCATCGGAATCCAATACTGGTCTCCCAGGAGCCGCTCAAAGCACAAAGAAGATTCACTCTTCTTGTACTTAAGTCGGTATTGTGCCTTTTATATTCAATTCCGATGCGATTTCTGTGTTTCATCGTCAATGTGAAGGTCCAAGGGATACAGTAAACCTGCACTGGTGAATCGGAATCTAATACTGGTCTCCCAGGAGCCGCTCACACCACAAACTCTTAGGAGGCTCACTCTTCTTGTATTTAAGTCGGTATTGTGCCTTTTATATTCAATTCCGATGCGATTTCTGTGTTTCATCGTCAATGTGAAGGTATAAGGGATACAGTAAATCTGCACTGGTGCATCGGAATCCAATACTGGTCTCCCAGGAGCCGCTCAAAGCACAAAAAAGATTCACTCTTCTTGTACTTAAGTCGGCATTGTGCCTTTTATATTCAATTCCGATGCGATTTCTGTGTTTCATCGTTAATGTGAAGGTCCAAGGGATACAGTAAACCTGCACTGGTGAATCGGAATCTAATACTGGTCTCCCAGGAGCCGCTCAAACCACAAACTCTTAGGAGGCTCACTCTTCTTGTACTTAAGTCGGTATTGTGCCTTTTATATTCAATTCCGATGCGATTTATGTGTTTCATCGTCAATGTGAAGGTCCAAGGGATACAGTAAACCTGCACTGGTGAATCGGAATCTAATACTGGTCTCCCAGGAGCCGCTCAAACCACAAACTCTTAGGAGGCTCACTCTTCTTGTACTTAAGTCGGTATTGTGCCTTTTATATTCAATTCCGATGCGATTTCTGTGTTTCATCGTTAATGTGAAGGTCCAAGGGATACAGTAAACCTGCACTGGTGCATCGGAATCCAATACTGGTCTCCCAGGAGCCGCTCAAAGCACAAAGAAGATTCACTCTTCTTGTACTTAAGTCGGCATTGTGCCTTTTATATTCAATTCCGATGCGATTTCTGTGTTTCATGGTCAATGTGAAGGTCCAAGGGATACAGTAAACCTGCACTGGTGAATCGGAATCTAATACTGGTCTCCCAGGAGCCGCTCAAACCACAAACTCTTAGGAGGCTCACTGTTCTTGTACTTAAGTCGGTATTGTGCCTTTTATATTCAATTCCGATGCGATTTCTGTGTTTCATCGTTAATGTGAAGGTATAAGGGATACAGTAAATCTGCACTGGTGCATCGGAATCCAATACTGGTCTCCCAGGAGCCGCTCAAAGCACAAAGAAGATTCACTCTTCTTGTACTTAAGTCTGCATTGTGCCTTTTATATTCAATTCCGATGCGATTTCTGTGTTTCATCGTCAATGTGAAGGTCCAAGGGATACAGTAAACCTGCACTGGTGCATCGGAATCTAATACTGGTCTCCCATCAGCCGCTCAAAGCACAAACTCTTAGAAGATTCACTCTTCTTGTACTTAAGTCGGCACTGTGCCTTTTATATTCAATTCCGTTGCGATTTCTGTGTTTCATCGTCAATGTGAAGGTCCAAGGGATACAGTAAACCTGCACTGGTGCATCGGAATCCAATACTGGTCTCCCAGGAGCCGCTCAAAGCACAAACTCTTAGAAGATTCACTCTTCTTGTACTTAAGTCGGCACTGTGCCTTTTATATTCAATTCCGATGCGATTTCTGTGTTTCATCGTCAATGTGAAGGTCCAAGGGATAGAGTAAACCTGCACTGGTGCATCGGAATCTAATACTGGTCTCCCAGGAACCGCTCAAAGCACAAACTCTTAGAAGATTCACTCTTCTTATACTTAAGTCGGCATTGTGCTTTTATATTCAATTCCGATGCGATTTCTGTGTGTCATCGTCAATGTGAAGGTCCAAGGGATACAGTAAACCTGCACTGGTGCATCGGAATCTTATACTGGTCTGCCAGGATCCGCTCAAAGCACAAACTCTTAGAAGATTCACTCTTCTTGTACTTAAGTCGGCATTGTGCCTTTTATATTCAATTCCGATGCGATTTCTGTGTTTCATCGTCAATGTGAAGGTCAAGGGATACAGTAAACCTGCACTGGTGCATCGGAATCCAATACTGGTCTCCCAGGAGCCGCTCAAAGCACAAACTCTTAGCAGTTTCACTCTTCTTGTACTTAAGTCGGCATTGTGCCTTTTATATTCAATTCCGATGCGATTTCTGTGTTTCATCGTCAATGTGAAGGTCCAAGGGATACAGTAAAGCTGCACTGGTGCATCGGAATCTAATACTGGTCTCCCAGGAGCCGCTCAAAGCACAACTCTTAGAAAATTCACTCTTCTTGTACTTAAGTCGGCATTGTGCCTTTGATATTCAATTCCGATGCGATTTCTGTGTTTATTCCTCAATGTGAAGGTCCAAGGGATACAGTAAACCTGCACTGGTGCATCGGAATCCAATACTGGTCTCCCAGGAGCCGCTCAAAGCACAAACTCTTAGCAGTTTCACTCTTCTTGTACTTAAGTCGGCACTGTGCCTTTTATATTCAATTCCGATGCGATTTCTGTGTTTCATCGTCAATGTGAAGGTCCAAGGGATAGAGTAAACCTGCACTGGTGCATCGGAATCTAATACTGGTCTCCCAGGAACCGCTCAAAGCACAAACTCTTAGAAGATTCACTCTTCTTATACTTAAGTCGGCATTGTGCTTTTATATTCAATTCCGATGCGATTTCTGTGTGTCATCGTCAATGTGAAGGTCCAAGGGATACAGTAAACCTGCACTGGTGCATCGGAATCTTATACTGGTCTGCCAGGATCCGCTCAAAGCACAAACTCTTAGAAGATTCACTCTTCTTGTACTTAAGTCGGCATTGTGCCTTTTATATTCAATTCCGATGCGATTTCTGTGTTTCATCGTAAATGTGAAGGTCCAAGGGATACAGTAAACCTGCACTGGTGCATCGGAATCTAATATTGGTCTCCCAGGAGCCGCTCAAAGCACAAACTCTTAGAAGATTCACTCTTCTTGTACTTAAGTCGGCATTGTGCCTTTTATATTCAATTCCGATGCGATTTCTGTGTTTCATCGTTAATGTGAAGGTATAAGGGATACAGTAAATCTGCACTGGTGCATCGGAATCCAATACTGGTCTCCCAGGAGCCGCTCAAAGCACAAAGAAGATTCACTCTTCTTGTTCTTAAGTCGGCATTGTGCCTTTTACATTCAATTCCGATGCGATTTCTGTGTTTCATCGTCAATGTGAAGGTCCAAGGGATACAGTAAACCTGCACTGGTGCATCGGAATCTAATACTGGTCTCCCAGGAGCCGCTCAAAGCACAAACTCTTAGAAGATTCACTCTTCTTGTACTTAAGTCGGCACTGTGCGTTTTATAATCAATTCCGTTGCGATTTCTGTGTTTCATCGTCAATGTGAAGGTCCAAGGGATACAGTAAACCTGCACTGGTGCATCGGAATCTAATACTGGTCTCCCAGGAGCCGCTCAAAGCACAAACTCTTAGAAGATTCACTCTTCTTGTACTTAAGTCGGCACTGTGCCTTTTATATTCAATTCCGATGCGATTTCTGTGTTTCATCGTCAATGTGAAGGTCCAAGGGATAGAGTAAACCTGCACTGGTGCATCGGAATCTAATACTGGTCTCCCAGGAACCGCTCAAAGCACAAACTCTTAGAAGATTCACTCTTCTTATACTTAAGTCGGCATTGTGCTTTTATATTCAATTCCGATGCGATTTCTGTGTGTCATCGTCAATGTGAAGGTCCAAGGGATACAGTAAACCTGCACTGGTGCATCGGAATCTTATACTGGTCTGCCAGGATCCGCTCAAAGCACAAACTCTTAGAAGATTCACTCTTCTTGTACTTAAGTCGGCATTGTGCCTTTTATATTCAATTCCGATGCGATTTCTGTGTTTCATCGTCAATGTGAAGGTCAAGGGATACAGTAAACCTGCACTGGTGCATCGGAATCCAATACTGGTCTCCCAGGAGCCGCTCAAAGCACAAACTCTTAGCAGTTTCACTCTTCTTGTACTTAAGTCGGCATTGTGCCTTTTATATTCAATTCCGATGCGATTTCTGTGTTTCATCGTCAATGTGAAGGTCCAAGGGATACAGTAAAGCTGCACTGGTGCATCGGAATCTAATACTGGTCTCCCAGGAGCCGCTCAAAGCACAACTCTTAGAAAATTCACTCTTCTTGTACTTAAGTCGGCATTGTGCCTTTGATATTCAATTCCGATGCGATTTCTGTGTTTATTCCTCAATGTGAAGGTCCAAGGGATACAGTAAACCTGCACTGGTGCATCGGAATCCAATACTGGTCTCCCATGAGCCGCTCAAAGCACAAACTCTTAGAGGAGTCACGCTTCTTGTACTTAAGTCGGCATTGTGCCTTTTATATTCAATTCAGATGCGATTTCTGTGTTTCATCGTCAATGTGAAGGTCCAAGGGATACAGTAAACCTGCACTGGTGCATCGGAAACCAATACTGGTCTCCCAGGATCCGCTCAAAGCACAAACTCATAGAAGATTCACTCTTCTTGTACTTAAGTCGGCATTATGCCTTTTATATTCAATTCCGATGCGATTTCTGTGTTTCATCGTCAATGTGAAGGTCCAAGGGATACAGTAAACCTTCACTGGTGCATCGGAATCTAATACTGGTCTCCCAGGAGCTGGTCAAAGCACAAACTCTTAGAAGATTCACTCTCCTTGTACTTAAGTCGGCATTGTGCCTTTTATATTCAATTCCGATGCGTTTTCTGTGTTTCATTGTCAATGTGAAGGTCCAAGGGATCCAGTAAACCTGCACTGGTGTATCGGAATCTAATACTGGTCTCCCAGGAGCCGCTCAAAGCACAAACTCTTAGAAGATTCACTCTTCTTGTACTTTAGTCGGCATTGTGCCTTTTATATTCAATTCCGATGCGATTTCTGTGTTTCATCGTCAATGTGATGGTCCAAGGGATACAGTAAACCTGCACTGGTGCATTGGAATGTAATACTGGTCTGCCAGGAGCCGCTGAAAGCACAAACTCTTTGAAGATTCACTCTTCTTGTACTTAAGTCGGCACTGTGCCTTTTATATTCAATTCCGATGCGATTTCTGTGTTTCATTGTCAATGTGAAGGTCCAAGGGATACAGTAAACCTGCACTGGTAAATCGGAATCTAATACTGGTCTCCCAGGAGCCGCTCAAAGCACAAACTCTTTGAAGATTCACTCTTCTTGTACTTAAGTCGGCATTGTGCCTTTATATTCAATTCCGATGCGATTTCTGTGTTTCATCGTTAATGTGAAGGTCCAAGGGATACAGTAAACCTGCACTGGTGCATCGGAATCTAATACTGGTCTCCCAGGAGCCGCTCAAAGCACAAACTCTTAGAAGATTCACTCTTCTTGTACTCAAGTCGGCATTGTGCCTTTTATATTCAATTCCGATGCGATTTCTGTGTTTCATCGTCAATGTGAAGGTCCAAGGGATACAGTAAACCGGCACTGGTGCATCGGAATCCAATACTGGTCTCCCAGAAGCCGCTCAAAGCACAAACTCTTAGAAGATTCACTCTTCTTGTACTTAAGTCGGCACTATGCTTTTATATTCAATTCCGATGCGATTTCTGTGTTTCATCGTTAATGTGAAGGTCCAAGGGATACAGTAAATCTGCACTGGTGCATCGGAATCCAATACTGGTCTCCCAGGAGCTGCTCAAAGCACAAAGAAGATTCACTCTTCTTGTACTTAAGTCGGCATTGTGCCTTTTATATTCAATTCCGATGCGATTTCTCTGTTTCATCGTCAATGTGAAGGTCCAAGGGATACAGTAAACCTGCACTGGTGCATGGGAATCTAATACTGGTCTCCCAGGAGCCGCTCAAAGCACAACTCTTAGAAGATTCACTCTTCTTGTACTTAAGTCGGCACTGTGCCTTTTATATTCAATTCCGTTGCGATTTCTGTGTTTCATCGTTAATGTGAAGGTCCAAGGGATACAGTAAATCTGCACTGGTGCATCGGAATCCAATACTGGTCTCCCAGGAGCCGCTCAAAGCACAAAGAAGATTCACTCTTCTTGTACTTAAGTCGGCATTGTGCCTTTTATATTCAATTCCGATGCGATTTCTGTGTTTCATCGTCAATGTGAAGGTCCAAGGGATACAGTAAACCTGCACTGGTGCATCGGAATCTAATACTGGTCTCCCAGGAGCCGCTCAAACCACAAACTCTTAGGAGGCTCACTCTTCTTGTACTTAAGTCGGCACTGTGCCTTTTATATTCAATTCCGTTGCGATTTCTGTGTTTCATCGTTAATGTGAAGGTCCAAGGGATACAGTAAATCTGCACTGGTGCATCGGAATCCAATACTGGTCTACCAGGAGCCGCTCAAAGCACAAAGAAGATTCACTCTTCTTGTACTTAAGTCGGCATTGTGCCTTTTATATTCAATTCCGATGCGATTTCTGTGTTTCATCGTCAATGTGAAGGTCCAAGGGATACAGTAAACCTGCACTGGTGCATCGGAATCTAATACTGGTCTCCCAGGAGCCGCTCAAAGCACAAACTCTGAGAAGATTCACTCTTCTTGTACTTAAGTCGGCACTGTGCCTTTTATATTCAATTCCGTTGCGATTTCTGTGTTTCATCGTCAATGTGAAGGTCCAAGGGATACAGTAAACCTGCACTGGTGCATCGGAATCCAATACTGGTCTCCCAGGAGCCGCTCAAAGCACAAACTCTTAGAAGATTCACTCTTCTTGTACTTAAGTCGGCACTGTGCCTTTTATATTCAATTCCGATGCGATTTCTGTGTTTCATCGTCAATGTGAAGGTCCAAGGGATAGAGTAAACCTGCACTGGTGCATCGGAATCTAATACTGGTCTCCCAGGAACCGCTCAAAGCACAAACTCTTAGAAGATTCACTCTTCTTATACTTAAGTCGGCATTGTGCTTTTATATTCAATTCCGATGCGATTTCTGTGTGTCATCGTCAATGTGAAGGTCCAAGGGATACAGTAAACCTGCACTGGTGCATCGGAATCTTATACTGGTCTGCCAGGATCCGCTCAAAGCACAAACTCTTAGAAGATTCACTCTTCTTGTACTTAAGTCGGCATTGTGCCTTTTATATTCAATTCCGATGCGATTTCTGTGTTTCATCGTCAATGTGAAGGTCAAGGGATACAGTAAACCTGCACTGGTGCATCGGAATACAATACTGGTCTCCCAGGAGCCGCTCAAAGCACAAACTCTTAGCAGTTTCACTCTTCTTGTACTTAAGTCGGCATTGTGCCTTTTATATTCAATTCCGATGCGATTTCTGTGTTTCATCGTCAATGTGAAGGTCCAAGGGATACAGTAAAGCTGCACTGGTGCATCGGAATCTAATACTGGTCTCCCAGGAGCCGCTCAAAGCACAACTCTTAGAAAATTCACTCTTCTTGTACTTAAGTCGGCATTGTGCCTTTGATATTCAATTCCGATGCGATTTCTGTGTTTATTCCTCAATGTGAAGGTCCAAGGGATACAGTAAACCTGCACTGGTGCATCGGAATCCAATACTGGTCTCCCATGAGCCGCTCAAAGCACAAACTCTTAGAGGAGTCACGCTTCTTGTACTTAAGTCGGCATTGTGCCTTTTATATTCAATTCAGATGCGATTTCTGTGTTTCATCGTCAATGTGAAGGTCCAAGGGATACAGTAAACCTGCACTGGTGCATCGTAATCCAATACTGGTCTCCCAGGATCCGCTCAAAGCACAAACTCTTAGAAGATTCACTCTTCTTGTACTTAAGTCGGCATTGTGCCTTTTATATTCAATTCCGATGCGATTTCTGTGTTTCATCGTAAATGTGAAGGTCCAAGGGATACAGTAAACCTGCACTGGTGCACCGGAATCTAATATTGGTCTCCCAGGAGCCGCTCAAAGCACAAACTCTTAGAAGATTCACTCTTCTTGTACTTAAGTCGGCATTGTGCCTTTTATATTCAATTCCGATGCGATTTCTGTGTTTCATCGTTAATGTGAAGGTATAAGGGATACAGTAAATCTGCACTGGTGCATCGGAATCCAATACTGGTCTCCCAGGAGCCGCTCAAAGCACAAAGAAGATTCACTCTTCTTGTACTTAAGTCGGCATTGTGCCTTTTATATTCAATTCCGATGCGATTTCTGTGTTTCATCGTCAATGTGAAGGTCCAAGGGATACAGTAAACCTGCACTGGTGCATCGGAATCTAATACTGGTCTCCCAGGAGCCGCTCAAAGCACAAACTCTTAGAAGATTCACTCTTCTTGTACTTAAGTCGGCACTGTGCGTTTTATATTCAATTCCGTTGCGATTTCTGTGTTTCATCGTCAATGTGAAGGTCCAAGGGATACAGTAAACCTGCACTGGTGCAACGGAATCTAATACTGGTCTCCCAGGAGCCGCTCAAAGCACAAACTCTTAGAAGATTCACTCTTCTTGTACTTAAGTCGGCACTGTGCCTTTTATATTTAATTCCGATGCGATTTCTGTGTTTCATCGTCAATGTGAAGGTCCAAGGGATAGAGTAAACCTGCACTGGTGCATCGGAATCTAATACTGGTCTCCCAGGAACCGCTCAAAGCACAAACTCTTAGAAGATTCACTCTTCTTATACTTAAGTCAGCATTGTGCTTTTATATTCAATTCCGATGCGATTTCTGTGTGTCATCGTCAATGTGAAGGTCCAAGGGATACAGTAAACCTGCACTGGTGCATCGGAATCTTATACTGGTCTGCCAGGATCCGCTCAAAGCACAAACTCTTAGAAGATTCACTCTTCTTGTACTTCAGTCGGCATTTTGCATTTTATATTCAATTCCGATGCGATTTCTGTGTTTCATCGTCAATGTGAAGGTCCAAGGGATACAGTAAACCTGCACTGGTGCATCGGAATCTAAAACTGGTCTCCCATGAGCCGCTCAAAGCACAAACTCATAGTAGATTCACTCTTCTTGTGCTTATGTCGGTATTGTGCCTTTTATATTCAATTCCGATGCGATTTCTGTCTTTATTCCTCAATGTGAAGGTCCAAGGGATACAGAAAACCTGCACTGGTGCATCGGAATCCAATACTGGTCTCCCAGGAGCCGCTCAAAGCACAAACTCATAGAAAATTCACTCTTCTTGTACTTAAGTCGGCATTGTGCCTTTTATATTCAATTACGATGCGATTTCTGTGTTTCATCGTCAATGTGAAGGTCCAAGGGATACAGTAAACCTGCACTGGTGCATCGGAATCCAATACTGGTCTCCTATGAGCCGCTCAAAGCACAAACTCTTAGAAGATTCATTCTTCTTGTTCTTATGTCAGCATTGTGCCTTTTATATTCAATTCCGATGCGAATTCTGTGTTTCATCGTCAATGTGAAGGTCCAAGGGATACAGTAAACCTGCACTGGTGCATCGGAATCTAATACTGGTCTCCCAGGAGCCGCTCAAAGCACAAACTCTTAGAAGATTCACTCTTCTTGTACTTAAGTCGGCATTGTGCCTTTTATATTCAATTCCGATGCGATTTCTGTGTTTCATTGTCAATGTGAAGGTCCAAGGGATACAGTAAACCTGCACTGGTGCTTCGGAATCCATACTGGTATCCCAGGAGCCGCTCAAAGCACAAACTATTAGAAGATTCACTCTTCTTGTACATGAGTCGGCATTGTGCCTTTTATATTCAATTCCGATGCGATATCTGTGTTTCATTGTCAATGTGAAGATCCAAGGGATACAGTAAACCTGCACTGGTGCATCGGAATCTAATACTGGTCTCCCAGGTGCCGCTCAAAGCACAAACTCTTAGAAGCTTCACTCTTCTTTTACATAAGTCGGCATTGTGCATTTTATATTCAATTCCGATGCGATTTCTGTCTTTATTCGTCAATGTGAAGGTCCAAGGGATACAGTAAACCTGCACTGGTGCATCGGAATCCAATACTGGTCTCCCAGGAGCCGCTCAAGGCAAAAACTCTTAGAAAATTCACTCTTCTTGTACTTAAGTCGGCATTGTGCCTTTTATATTCAATTCCGATGCGATTTCTGTGTTTCATCGTCAATGTGAATGTCCAAGGGATACAGTAAACCTGCACTGGTGCATCGGAATCCAAAACTGGTCTCCCATGAGCCGCTCAAAGCACAAACTCTTAGAAGATTCACTCTTCTTGTGCTTATGTCGGTATTGTGCCTTTTATATTCAATTCCGATGCGATTTCTGTCTTTATTCGTCAATGTAAAGGTCCAAGGGATACAGTAAACCTGCACTGGTACATCGGAATCCAATACCGGTCTCCCAGGAGCCGCTCAAAGCACAAACTCT
Source organism: Schistocerca nitens (assembly GCF_023898315.1). NCBI lineage: Eukaryota > Metazoa > Arthropoda > Insecta > Orthoptera > Acrididae > Schistocerca > Schistocerca nitens. The sequence goes on from NC_064625.1 coordinate 184,979,903, forward strand.
TAGAAGATTCACTCTTCTTGTACTTCAGTCGGCATTGTGCCTTTTATATTCAATTCCGATGCGTTTTCTGTGTTTCATTGTCAATGTGAAGGTCCAAGGGATACAGTAAACCTGCACTGGTGTATCGGAATCTAATACTGGTCTCCCAGGAGCCTCTCAAAACACAATCTCTTAGAAGATTCACTCTTCTTGTACTTTAGTCGGCATTGTGCCTTTTATATTCAATTCCGATGCGAATTCTGTGTTTCATCGTCAATGTGAAGGTCCAAGGGATACAGTAAACCTGCACTGGTGCATCGGAATCTGATACTGGTCTCCCAGGAGCCGTTCAAAGCACAAACTCTTAGAAGATTCACTCTTCTTGTACTTAAGTCGGCATTGTGCCTTTTATATTCAATTCCGATGCGATTTCTGTGTTTCATCGTCAATGTGAAGGTCCAAGGGATACAGTAAACCTGCACTGGTGCATCGGAATCTAATACTGGTCTCCCAGGAGCCGCTCAAAGCACAAACTCTTAGACGATTCACTCTTCTTGTACTTAAGTCGGCATTTTGCATTTTATATTCAATTCCGATGCGATTTCTGTGTTTCATTGTCAATGTGAAGGTCCAAGGGATACAGTAAACCTGCACTGGTGCATCGGAATCTAAAACTGGTCTCCCATGAGCCGCTCAAAGCACAAACTCTTAGAAGATTCACTCTTCTTGTGATTATGTCGCTATTGTGCCTTTTATATTCAATTCCGATGCGATTTCTGTCTTTATTCCTCAATGTGAAGGTCCAAGGGATACAGTAAACCTGCACTGGTGTATCGGAATCAATTACTGGTCTCCCAGGAGCCGCTCAAAGCACAAACTCTTAGAAAATTCACTCTTCTTGTACTTAAGTCGGCATTGTGCCTTTTATATTCAATTCCGATGCGATTTCTGTGTTTCATCGTCAATGTGAAGGTCCAAGGGATACAGTAAACCTGCACTGGTGCATCGGAATCCAAAACTGGTATCCCATGAGCCGCTCAAAGCACAAACTCTTAGAAGATTCACTCTTCTTGTGCTTATGTCGGCATTGTGCCTTTTATATTCAATTCCGATGCGATTTCTGTGTTTCATCGTCAATGTGAAAGTCCAAGGGATACAGTAAACCTGCACTGGTGCATCGGAATCTAATACTGGTCTCCCAGGAGCCGCTCAAAGCACAAACTCTTAGAAGATTCACTCTTCTTGTACTTAAGTCGGCATTGTGCCTTTTATATTCAATTCCGATGCGATTTCTGTGTTTCATTGTCAATGTGAAGGTCCAAGGGATACAGTAAACCTGCACTGGTGCTTCGGAATCCAATACTGGTATCCCAGGAGCCGCTCAAAGCACAAACTATTAGAAGATTCACTCTTCTTGTACGTGAGTCGGCATTGTGCCTTTTATATTCAATTCCGATGCGATATCGGTGTTTCATTGTCAATGTGAAGATCTAAGGGATACAGTAAACCTGCACTGGTGCATCGGAATCTAATACTGGTCTCCCAGGTGCCGCTTAAAGCACAAACTCTTAGAAGCTTCACTCTTCTTTTACATAAGTCGGCATTGTGCTTTTTATATTCAGTTCCGATGCGATTTCTGTCTTTATTGGTCAATGTGAATGTCCAAAGGATACAGTAAACCTGCACTGGTGCATCGGAATCCAATACTGGTCTCCCAGGAGGCGCTCAAAGCACAAACTCTTAGAAAATTCACTCTTCTTGTACTTAAGTCGGCATTGTGCGTTTTATATTCAATTCCGATGCGATTTCCGTGTTTCATCGTCAATGTGAATGTCCAAGGGATACAGTAAAACTGCACTGGTGCATCGGAATCCAAAACTGGTCTCCCATGAGCCGCTCAAAGCACAAACTCTTAGAAGATTCACTCTTCTTGTGCTTATGTCGGTATTGTGCCTTTTATATTCAATTCCGATGCGATTTCTGTCTTTATTCGTCAATGTAAAGGTCCAAGGGATACAGTAAACCTGCACTGGTACATCGGAATCCAATACTGGTCTCCCAGGAGCCGCTCAAAGCACAAACTCTTAGAAGATTCACTCTTCTTGTACTTGAGTCGGCATTGTGCCTTTTATATTCAATTCCGATGCGATTTCTGTGTTTCATCGTCAATGTGAAGGTCCAAGGGATACAGTAAACCTGCACTGGTGCTTCGGAATCCAATACTGGTCTCCCAGTAGCCGCTCAAAGCACAAACTATTAGAAGATTCACTCTTCTTGTACATGAGTCGGCACTGTGCCTTTTATATTCAATTCCGATGCGATATCTGTGTTTCATTGTCAATCTGAAGATCCAAGGGATACAGTAAACCTGCACTGGTGCATCGGAATCCAATACTGGTCTCCCAGGTGCCGCTCAAAGCACAAACTCTTAGAAGCTTCACTCTTCTTTTACATAAGTCGGCATTGTGCCTTTTATATTCAATTCCGATGCGATTTCTGTCTTTCATCGTCAATGTGAAGGTCCAAGGGATAAAGTAAACCTGCACTGGTGCATCGGAATCTAATACTGGTCTCCCAGGAGCCGCTCAAAGCACAAACTCTTAGGAGACTCACTCTTCTTGTACTTAAGTCGGCATTGTGCCTTTTATATTCAATTCCGATGCGATTTCTGTGTTTCATCGTTAATGTGAAGGTCCAAGGGATACAGAAAATCTGCACCGGTGCATCGGAATCGAATACTGGTCTCCCAGCAGCCGCTCAAAGCACAAAGAAGATTCACTCTTCTTGTACTTAAGTCGGCAATGTGCCTTTTATATTCAATTCCGATGCGATTTCTGTGTTTCATCGTCAATGTGAAGGTCCAAGGGATAAAGTAAACCTGCACTGGTGCATCGGAATCTAATACTGGTCTCCCAGGAGCCGCTCAAAGCACAAACTCTTAGGAGACTCACTCTTCTTGTACTTAAGTCGGCATTGTGCCTTTTATATTCAATTCCGATGCGATTTCTGTGTTTCATTGTCAATGTGAAGGTCCAAGGGATACAGTAAATCTGCACTGGTGCATCGGAATCTAATACTGGTCTCGCAGGAGCCGCTCAAAGCACAAACTCTTAGAAGATTCACTCTTCTTGTACTTAAGTCGGCATTTTGCATTTTATATTCAATTCCGATGCGATTTCTGTGTTTCATCGTCAATGTGAAGGTCCAAGGGATACAGTAAACCTGCACTGGTGCATCGGAATCTAAAACTGGTCTCCCATGAGCCGCTCAAAGCACAAACTCTTAGAAGATTCACTCTTCTTGTGATTATGTCGCTATTGTGCCTTTTATATTCAATTCCGATGCGATTTCTGTCTTTATTCCTCAATGTGAAGGTCCAAGGGATACAGTAAACCTGCACTGGTACATCGGAATCCAATACTGGTCTCCCAGGAGCCGCTCAAAGCACAAACTCTTAGGAAATTCACTCTTCTTGTACTTAAGTCGGCATTGTGCCTTTTATATTCAATTCCGATGCGATTTCTGTGTTTCATCGTCAATGTGAAGGTCCAAGGGATACAGTAAACCTGCACTGGTGCATCGGAAACTAATACTGGTCTCCCAGGAGCCGCTCAAAGCACAAACTGTTAGAAGATTCACTCTTCTTGTACTTAAGTCGGCATTGTGCCTTTTATATTCAATTCCGATGCGATTTCTGTGTTTCATTGTCAATGTGAAGGTCCAAGGGATACAGTAAACCTGCACTGGTGCTTCGGAATCCAATACTGGTATCCCAGGAGCCGCTCAAAGCACAAACTATTAGAAGATTCACTCTTCTTGTACATGAGTCGGCATTGTGCCTTTTATATTCAATTCCGATGCGATATCTGTGTTTCATTGTCAATGTGAAGATCCAAGGGATACAGTAAACCTGCAATGGTGCATCGGAATCTAATACTGGTCTCCCAGGTGCCGCTCAAAGCATAAACTCTTAGAAGCTTTACTCTTCTTTTGCATAAGTCGGCATTGTGCTTTTTATATTCAATTCCGATGCGATTTCTGTCTTTATTGGTCAATGTGAATGTCCAAGGGATACAGTAAACCTGCACTGGTGCATCGGAATCCAATACTGGTCTCCCAGGAGCCGCTCAAAGCACAAACTCTTAGAAAATTCACTCTACTTGTACTTAAGTCGGCATTGTGCCTTTTATATTCAATTCCGATGCGTTTTCTGTGTTTCATTGTCAATGTGAAGGTCCAAGGGATCCAGTAAACCTGCACTGGTGTATCGGAATCTAATACTGGTCTCCCAGGAGCCGCTCAAAGCACAAACTCTTAGAAGATTCACTCTTCTTGTACATGAGTCGGCATTGTGCCTTTTATATTCAATTCCGATGCGATTTCTGTGTTTCATCGTCAATGTGATGGTCCAAGGGATACAGTAAACCTGCACTGGTGCATTGGAATGTAATACTGGTCTGCCAGGAGCCGCTGAAAGCACAAGCTCTTAGAAGATTCACTCTTCTTGTACTTAAGTCGGCACTGTGCCTTTTATATTCAATTCCGATGCGATTTCTGTGTTTCATTGTTAATGTGAAGGTCCAAGGGATACAGTGAACCTGCACTGGTGCATCGGAATCTAATACTGGTCTCCCAGGAGCCGCTCAAAGCACAAACTCTTTGAAGATTCACTCTTCTTGTACTTAAGTCGGCATTGTGCCTTTATATTCAATTCCGATGCGATTTCTGTGTTTCATCGTTAATGTGAAGGTCCAAGGGATACAGTAAACCTGCACTGGTGCATCGGAATCTAATACTGGTCTCCCAGGAGCCGCTCAAAGCACAAACTTTTAGAAGATTCACTCTTCTTGTACTCAAGTCGGCATTGTTCCTTTTATATTCAATTCCGATGCGATTTCTGTGTTTCATCGTCAATGTGAAGGTCCAAGGGATACAGTAAACCTGCACTGCTGCATCGGAATCTAATACTGGTCTCCCAGAAGCCGCTCAAAGCACAAACTCTTAGAAGATTCACTCTTCTTGTACTTAAGTCGGCATTGTGCCTTTTATATTCAATTCCGATGCGATTTCTGTGTTTCATCGTCAATGTGAAGGTCCAAGGGATACAGTAAACCTTCACTGGTGCATCGGAATCTAAAACTGGTCTCCCATGAGCCGCTCAAAGCACAAACTCTTAGAAGATTCACTCTTCTTGTGCTTATGTCGGTATTGTGCCTTTTATATTCAATTCCGATGCGATTTCTGTCTTTATTCCTCAATGTGAAGGTCCAAGGGATACAGAAAACCTGCACTGGTGCATCGGAATCCAATACTGGTCTCCCAGGATCCGCTCAAAGCACAAACTCATAGAAAATTCACTCTTCTTGTACTTAAGTCGGCATTGTGCCTTTTATATTCAATTCCGATGCGATTTCTGTGTTTCATCGTCAATGTGAATGTCCAAGGGATACAGTAAACCTGCACTGGTGCATCGGAATCCAAAACTGGTCTCCCATGAGCCGCTCAAAGCACAAACTCTTAGAAGATTCACTCTTCTTGTGCTTATGTCGGTATTGTGCCTTTTATATTCAATTCCGATGCGATTTCTGTCTTTATTCGTCAATGTAAAGGTCCAAGGGATACAGTAAACCTGCACTGGTACATCGGAATCCAATACCGGTCTCCCAGGAGCCGCTCAAAACACAAACTCTTAGAAGATTCACTCTCCTTGTACTTCAGTCGGCATTGTGCCTTTTATATTCAATTCCGATGCGTTTTCTGTGTTTCATTGTCAATGTGAAGATCCAAGGGATACAGTAAACCTGCACTGGTGTATCGGAATCTAATACTGGTCTCCCAGGAGCCGCTCAAAACACAAACTCTTAGAAGATTCACTCTTCTTGTACTTTAGTCGGCATTGTGCCTTTTATATTCAATTCCGATGCGAATTCTGTGTTTCATCGTCAATGTGAAGGTCCAAGGGATACAGAAAACCTGCACTGGTGCATCGGAATCTGATACTGGTCTCCCAGGAGCCTTTCAAAGCACAAACTCTTAGAAGATTCACTCTTCTTGTACTTAAGTCGGCATTGTGCCTTTTATATTCAATTCCGATGCGATTTCTGTGTTTCATCGTCAATGTGAAGGTCCAAGGGATACAGTAAACCTGCACTGGTGTATCGGAATCTAATACTGGTCTCCCATGAGCCGCTCAAAGCACAAACTCTTAGAAGATTCACTCTTCTTGTACTTCAGTCGGCATTTTGCATTTTATATTCAATTCCGATGCGATTTCTGTGTTTCATCGTCAATGTGAAGGTCCAAGGGATACAGTAAACCTGCACTGGTGCATCGGAATCTAAAACTGGTCTCCCATGAGCCGCTCAAAGCACAAACTCATAGTAGATTCACTCTTCTTGTGCTTATGTCGGTATTGTGCCTTTTATATTCAATTCCGATGCGATTTCTGTCTTTATTCCTCAATGTGAAGGTCCAAGGGATACAGAAAACCTGCACTGGTGCATCGGAATCCAATACTGGTCTCCCAGGAGCCGCTAAAACACAAACTCATAGAAAATTCACTCTTCTTGTACTTAAGTCGGCATTGTGCCTTTTATATTCAATTACGATGCGATTTCTGTGTTTCATCGTCAATGTGAAGGTCCAAGGGATACAGTAAACCTGCACTGGTGCATCGGAATCCAAAACTGGTCTCCCATGAGCCGCTCAAAGCACAAACTCTTAGAAGATTCACTCTTCTTGTTCTTATGTCAGCATTGTGCCTTTTATATTCAATTCCGATGCGAATTCTGTGTTTCATCGTCAATGTGAAGGTCCAAGGGATACAGTAAACCTGCACTGGTGCATCGGAATCTAATACTGGTCTCCCAGGAGCCGCTCAAAGCACAAACTCTTAGAAGATTCACTCTTCTTGTACTTAAGTCGGCATTGTCCCTTTTATATTCAATTCCGATGCGATTTCTGTGTTTCATTGTCAATGTGAAGGTCCAAGGGATACAGTAAACCTGCACTGGTGCTACGGAATCCATACTGGTATCCCAGGAGCCGCTCAAAGCACAAACTATTAGAAGATTCACTCTTCTTGTACATGAGTCGGCATTGTGCCTTTTATATTCAATTCCGATGCGATATCTGTGTTTCATTGTCAATGTGAAGATCCAAGGGATACAGTAAACCTGCACTGGTGCATCGGAATCTAATACTGGTCTCCCAGGTGCCGCTCAAAGCACAAACTCTTAGAAGCTTCACTCTTCTTTTACATAAGTCGGCATTGTGCATTTTATATTCAATTCCGATGCGATTTCTGTCTTTATTCGTCAATGTGAAGGTCCAAGGGATACAGTAAACCTGCACTGGTGCATCGGAATCCAATGCTGGTCTCCCAGGAGCCGCTCAAAGCACAAACTCTTAGAAAATTCACTTTTCTTGTACTTAAGTCGGCATTGTGCCTTTTATATTCAATTCCGATGCGATTTCTGTGTTTCATCGTCAATGTGAATGTCCAAGGGATACAGTAAACCTGCACTGGTGCATCGGAATCCAAAACTGGTCTCCCATGAGCCGCTCAAAGCACAAACTCTTAGAAGATTCACTCATCTTGTGCTTATGTCGGTATTGTGCCTTTTATATTCAATTCCGATGCGATTTCTGTCTTTATTCGTCAATGTAAAGGTCCAAGGGATACAGTAAACCTGCACTGGTACATTGGAATCCAATACCGGTCTCCCAGGAGCCGCTCAAAGCACAAACTCTTAGAAGATTCACTCTTCTTGTACTTCAGTCGGCATTGTGCCTTTTATATTCAATTCCGATGCGTTTTCTGTGTTTCATTGTCAATGTGAAGGTCCAAGGGATACAGTAAACCAGCACTGGTGTATCGGAATCTAATACTGGTCTCCCAGGAGCCGCTCAAAACACAAACTCTTAGAAGATTCACTCTTCTTGTACTTTAGTCGGCATTGTGCCTTTTATATTCAATTCCGATGCGAATTCTGTGTTTCATCGTCAATGTGAAGGTCCAAGGGATACAGTAAACCTGCACTGGTGCATCGGAATCTGATACTGGTCTCCCAGGAGCCGTTCAAAGCACAAACTCTTAGAAGATTCACTCTTCTTGTACTTAAGTCGGCATTGTGCCTTTTATATTCAATTCCGATGCGATTTCTGTGTTTCATCGTCAATGTGAAGGTCCAAGGGATACAGTAAACCTGCACTGGTGCATCGGAATCTAATACTGGTCTCCCAGGAGCCGCTCAAAGCACAAACTCTTAGACGATTCACTCTTCTTGTACTTAAGTCGGTATTTTGCATTTTATATTCAATTCCGATGCGATTTCTGTGTTTCATCGTCAATGTGAAGGTCCAAGGGATACAGTAAACCTGCACTGGTGCATCGGAATCTAAAACTGGTCTCCCATGAGCCGCTCAAAGCACAAACTCTTAGAAGATTCACTCTTCTTGTGATTATGTCGCTATTGTGCCTTTTATATTCAATTCCGATGCGATTTCTGTCTTTATTCCTCAATGTGAAGGTCCAAGGGATACAGTAAACCTGCACTGGTGTATCGGAATCAATTACTGGTCTCCCAGGAGCCGCTCAAAGCACAAACTCTTAGAAAATTCACTCTTCTTGTACTTAAGTCGGCATTGTGCCTTTTATATTCAATTCCGATGCGATTTCTGTGTTTCATCGTCAATGTGAAGGTCCAAGGGATACAGTAAACCTGCACTGGTGCATCGGAATCCAAAACTGGTCTCCCATGAGCCGCTCAAAGCACAAACTCTTAGAAGATTCACTCTTCTTGTGCTTATGTCGGCATTGTGCCTTTTATATTCAATTCCGATGCGATTTCTGTGTTTCATCGTCAATGTGAAGGTCCAAGGGATACAGTAAACCTGCACTGGTGCATCGGAATCTAATACTGGTCTCCCAGGAGCCGCTCAAAGCACAAACTCTTAGAAGATTCACTCTTCTTGTACTTAAGTCGGCATTGTGCCTTTTATATTCAATTCCGATGCGATTTCTGTGTTTCATTGTCAATGTGAAGGTCCAAGGGATACAGTAAACCTGCACTGGTGCTTCGGAATCCAATACTGGTATCCCAGGAGCCGCTCAAAGCACAAACTATTAGAAGATTCACTCTTCTTGTACGTGAGTCGGCATTGTGCCTTTTATATTCAATTCCGATGCGATATCTGTGTTTCATTGTCAATGTGAAGATCCAAGGGATACAGTAAACCTGCACTGGTGCATCGGAATCTAATACTGGTCTCCCAGGTGCCGCTTAAAGCACAAACTCTTAGAAGCTTCACTCTTCTTTTACATAAGTCGGCATTGTGCTTTTTATATTCAATTCCGATGCGATTTCTGTCTTTATTGGTCAATGTGAATGTCCAAAGGATACAGTAAACCTGCACTGGTGCATCGGAATCCAATACTGGTCTCCCAGGAGGCGCTCAAAGCACAAACTCTTAGAAAATTCACTCTTCTTGTACTTAAGTCGGCATTGTGCGTTTTATATTCAATTCCGATGCGATTTCCGTGTTTCATCGTCAATGTGAATGTCCAAGGGATACAGTAAACCTGCACTGGTGCATCGGAATCCAAAACTGGTCTCCCATGAGCCGCTCAAAGCACAAACTCTTAGAAGATTCACTCTTCTTGTGCTTATGTCGGTATTGTGCCTTTTATATTCAATTCCGATGCGATTTCTGTCTTTATTCGTCAATGTAAAGGTCCAAGGGATACAGTAAACCTGCACTGGTACATCGGAATCCAATACTGGTCTCCCAGGAGCCGCTCAAAGCACAAACTCTTAGAAGATTCACTCTTCTTGTACTTAAGTCGGCATTGTGCCTTTTATATTCAATTCCGATGCGATTTCTGTGTTTCATCGTCAATGTGAAGGTCCAAGGGATACAGTAAACCTGCACTGGTGCTTCGGAATCCAATACTGGTCTCCCAGTAGCCGCTCAAAGCACAAACCATTAGAAGATTCACTCTTCTTGTACATGAGTCGGCACTGTGCCTTTTATATTCAATTCCGATGCGATATCTGTGTTTCATTGTCAATGTGATGATCCAAGGGATACAGTAAACCTGCACTGGTGCATCGGAATCCAATACTGGTCTCCCAGGTGCCGCTCAAAGCACAAACTCTTAGAACCTTCACTCTTCTTTTACATAAGTCGGCATTGTGCCTTTTATATTCAATTCCGATGCGATTTCTGTCTTTCATCGTCAATGTGAAGGTCCAAGGGATAAAGTAAACCTGCACTGGTGCATCGGAATCTAATACTGGTCTCCCAGGAGCCGCTCAAAGCACAAACTCTTAGGAGACTCACTCTTCTTGTACTTAAGTCGGCATTGTGCCTTTTATATTCAATTCCGATGCGATTTCTGTGTTTCATCGTTAATGTGAAGGTCCAAGGGATACAGAAAATCTGCACCGGTGCATCGGAATCGAATACTGGTCTCCCAGCAGCCGCTCAAAGCACAAAGAAGATTCACTCTTCTTGTACTTAAGTCGGCAATGTGCCTTTTATATTCAATTCCGATGCGATTTCTGTGTTTCATCGTCAATGTGAAGGTCCAAGGGATAAAGTAAACCTGCACTGGTGCATCGGAATCTAATACTGGTCTCCCAGGAGCCGCTCAAAGCACAAACTCTTAGGAGACTCACTCTTCTTGTACTTAAGTCGGCATTGTGCCTTTTATATTCAATTCCGATGCGATTTCTGTGTTTCATTGTCAATGTGAAGGTCCAAGGGATACAGTAAATCTGCACTGGTGCATCGGAATCTAATACTGGTCTCGCAGGAGCCGCTCAAAGCACAAACTCTTAGAAGATTCACTCTTCTTGTACTTAAGTCGGCATTTTGCATTTTATATTCAATTCCGATGCGATTTCTGTGTTTCATCGTCAATGTGAAGGTCCAAGGGATACAGTAAACCTGCACTGGTGCATCGGAATCTAAAACTGGTCTCCCATGAGCCGCTCAAAGCACAAACTCTTAGAAGATTCACTCTTCTTGTGATTATGTCGCTATTGTGCCTTTTATATTCAATTCCGATGCGATTTCTGTCTTTATTCCTCAATGTGAAGGTCCAAGGGATACAGTAAACCTGCACTGGTACATCGGAATCCAATACTGGTCTCCCAGGAGCCGCTCAAAGCACAAACCCTTAGAAAATTCACTCTTCTTGTACTTAAGTCGGCATTGTGCCTTTTATATTCAATTCCGATGCGATTTCTGTGTTTCATCGTCAATGTGAAGGTCCAAGGGATACAGTAAACCTGCACTGGTGCATCGGAATCCAAAACTGGTCTCCCATGAGCCGCTCAAAGCACAAACTCTTAGAAGATTCACTCTTCTTGTGCTTATGTCGGCATTGTGCCTTTTATATTCAATTCCGATGCGATTTCTGTGTTTCATCGTCAATGTGAAGGTCCAAGGGATACAGTAAACCTGCACTGGTGCATCGGAAACTAATACTGGTCTCCCAGGAGCCGCTCAAAGCACAAACTGTTAGAAGATTCACTCTTCTTGTACTTAAGTCGGCATTGTGCCTTTTATATTCAATTCCGATGCGATTTCTGTGTTTCATTGTCAATGTGAAGGTCCAAGGGATACAGTAAACCTGCACTGGTGCTTCGGAATCCAATACTGGTATCCCAGGAGCCGCTCAAAGAACAAACTATTAGAAGATTCACTCTTCTTGTACATGAGTCGGCATTGTGCCTTTTATATTCAATTCCGATGCGATATCTGTGTTTCATTGTCAATGTGAAGATCCAAGGGATACAGTAAACCTGCAATGGTGCATCGGAATCTAATACTGGTCTCCCAGGTGCCGCTCAAAGCACAAACTCTTAGAAGCTTTACTCTTCTTTTACATAAGTCGGCATTGTGCTTTTTATATTCAATTCCGATGCGATTTCTGTCTTTATTGGACAATGTGAATGTCCAAGGGATACAGTAAACCTGCACTGGTGCATCGGAATCCAATACTGGTCTCCCAGGAGCCGCTCAAAGCACAAACTCTTAGAAAATTCACTCTTCTTGTACTTAAGTCGGCATTGTGCCTTTTATATTCAATTCCGATGCGTTTTCTGTGTTTCATTGTCAATGTGAAGGTCCAAGGGATCCAGTAAACCTGCACTGGTGTATCGGAATCTAATACTGGTCTCCCAGGAGCCGCTCAAAGCACAAACTCTTAGAAGATTCACTCTTCTTGTACTTTAGTCGGCATTGTGCCTTTTATATTCAATTCCGATGCGATTTCTGTGTTTCATCGTCAATGCGATGGTCCAAGGGATACAGTAAACCTGCACTGGTGCATTGGAATGTAATACTGGTCTGCCAGGAGCCGCTGTAAGCACAAGCTCTTAGAAGATTCACTCTTCTTGTACTTAAGTCGGCACTGTGCCTTTTATATTCAATTCCGATGCGATTTCTGTGTTTCATTGTCAATGTGAAGGTCCAAGGGATACAGTGAACCTGCACTGGTGCATCGGAATCTAATACTGGTCTCCCAGGAGCCGCTCAAAGCACAAACTCTTTGAAGATTCACTCTTCTTGTACTTAAGTCGGCATTGTGCCTTTATATTCAATTCCGATGCGATTTCTGTGTTTCATCGTTAATGTGAAGGTCCAAGGGATACAGTAAACCTGCACTGGTGCATCGGAATCTAATACTGGTCTCCCATGAGCCGCTCAAAGCACAAACTCTTAGAAGATTCACTCTTCTTGTTCTTATGTCAGCATTGTGCCTTTTATATTCCATTCCGATGCGATTTCTGTGTTTCATCGTCAATGTGAAGGTCCAAGGGATACAGTAAACCTGCACTGGTGCATCGGAATCTAATACTGGTCTCCCAGGAGCCGCTCAAAGCACAAACTCTTAGAAGATTCACTCTTCTTGTACTTAAGTCGGCATTGTGCCTTTTATATTCAATTCCGATGCGATTTCTGTGTTTCATTGTCAATGTGAAGGTCCAAGGGATACAGTAAACCTGCACTGGTGCTTCGGAATCCAATACTGGTATCCCAGGAGCCGCTCAAAGCACAAACTATTAGAAGATTCACTCTTCTTGTACATGAGGCGGCATTGTGCCTTTTATATTCAATTCCGATGCGATATCTGTGTTTCATTGTCAATGTGAAGATCCAAGGGATACAGTAAACCTGCACTGGTGCATCGGAATCTAATACTGGTCTCCCAGGTGCCGCTCAAAGCACAAACTCTTAGAAGCTTCACTCTTCTTTTACATAAGTCGGCATTGTGCATTTTATATTCAATTCCGATGCGATTTCTGTCTTTATTCGTCAATGTGAAGGTCCAAGGGATACAGTAAACCTGCACTGGTGCATCGGAATCCAATACTGGTCTCCCAGGAGCCGCTCAAAGCACAAACTCTTAGAAAATTCACTCTTCTTGTACTTAAGTCGGCATTGTGCCTTTTATATTCAATTCCGATGCGATTTCTGTGTTTCATCGTCAATGTGAAGGTCCAAGGGATACAGTAAACCTGCACTGGTGCATCGGAATCCAAAACTGGTCTCCCATGAGCCGCTCAAAGCACAAACTCTTAGAAGATTCACTCTTCTTGTGCTTATGTCGGTATTGTGCTTTTTATATTCAATTCCGATGCGATTTCTGTCTTTATTCGACAATGTAAAGGTCCAAGGGATACAGTAGACCTGCACTGCTACATCGGAATCCAATACCGGTCTCCCAGGAGCCGCTCAAAGCACAAACTCTTAGAAGATTCACTCTTCTTGTACTTAAGTCGGCATTGTGCCTTTTATATTCAATTCCGATGCGTTTTCTGTGTTTCATTGTCAATGTGAAGGTCCAAGGGATACAGTAAACCTGCACTGGTGCATCGGAATCCAAAACTGGTCTCCCATGAGCCGCTCAAAGCACAAACTCTTAGAAGATTCACTCTTCTTGTGCTTATGTCGGCATTGTGCCTTTTATATTCAATTCCGATGCGTTTTCTGTGTTTCATCGTCAATGTGAAGGTCCAAGCGATACAGTAAACCTGCACTGGTGCATCGGAATCCAAAACTGGTCTCCCATGAGCCGCTCAAAGCACAAAATCTTAGAAGATTCACTCTTCTTGTTCTTATGTCAGCATTGTGCCTTTTATATTCAATTCCGATGCGATTTCTGTGTTTCATCGTCAATGTGAAGGTCCAAGGGATACAGTAAACCTGCACTGGTGCATCGGAAACTAATACTGGTCTCCCAGGAGCCGCTCAAAGCACAAACTGTTAGAAGATTCACTCTTCTTGTACTTAAGTCGGCATTGTGCCTTTTATATTCAATTCCGATGCGATTTCTGTGTTTCATCGTCAATGTGAAGGTCCAAGGGATACAGTAAACCTGCACTGGTGCATCGGAAACTAATACTGGTCTCCCAGGAGCCGCTCAAAGCACAAACTGTTAGAAGATTCACTCTTCTTGTACTTAAGTCGGCATTGTGCCTTTTATATTCAATTCCGATGCGATTTCTGTGTTTCATTGTCAATGTGAAGGTCCAAGGGATACAGTAAACCTGCACTGGTGCTTCGGAATCCAATACTGGTATCCCAGGAGACGCTCAAAGCACAAACTATTAGAAGATTCACTCTTCTTGTACATGAGTCGGCATTGTGCCTTTTATATTCAATTCCGATGCGATATCTGTGTTTCATTGTCAATGTGAAGATCCAAGGGATACAGTAAACCTGCAATGGTGCATCGGAATCTAATACTGGTCTCCCAGGTGCCGCTCAAAGCACAAACTCTTAGAAGCTTTACTCTTCTTTTACATAAGTCGGCATTGTGCTTTTTATATTCAATTCCGATGCGATTTCTGTCTTTATTGGTCAATGTGAATGTCCAAGGGATACAGTAAACCTGCACTGGTGCATCGGAATCCAATACTGGTCTCCCAGGAGCCGCTCAAAGCACAAACTCTTAGAAAATTCACTCTTCTTGTACTTAAGTCGGCATTGTGCGTTTTATATTCAATTCCGATGCGATTTCCGTGTTTCATCGTCAATGTGAATGTCCAAGGGATACAGTAAAACTGCACTGGTGCATCGGAATCCAAAACTGGTCTCCCATGAGCCGCTCAAAGCACAAACTCTTAGAAGATTCACTCTTCTTGTGCTTATGTCGGTATTGTGCCTTTTATATCCAATTCCGATGCGATTTCTGTCTTTATTCGTCAATGTAAAGGTCCAAGGGATACAGTAAACCTGCACTGGTACATCGGAATCCAATACTGGTCTCCCAGGAGCCGCTCAAAGCACAAACTCTTAGAAGATTCACTCTTCTTGTACTTGAGTCGGCATTGTGCCTTTTATATTCAATTCCGATGCGATTTCTGTGTTTCATCGTCAATGTGAAGGTCCAAGGGATACAGTAAACCTGCACTGGTGCTTCGGAATCCAATACTGGTCTCCCAGTAGCCGCTCAAAGCACAAACTATTAGAAGATTCACTCTTCTTGTACATGAGTCGGCACTGTGCCTTTTATATTCAATTCCGATGCGATATCTGTGTTTCATTGTCAATCTGAAGATCCAAGGGATACAGTAAACCTGCACTGGTGCATCGGAATCCAATACTGGTCTCCCAGGAGCCGCTCAAAGCACAAACTCTTAGAAAATTCACTCTTCTTGTACTTAAGTCGGCATTGTGCCTTTTATATTCAATTCCGATGCGATTTCTGTGTTTCATCGTCAATGTGAAGGTCCAAGGGATACAGTAAACCTGCACTGGTGCATCGGAATCCAAAACTGGTATCCCATGAGCCGCTCAAAGCACAAACTCTTAGAAGATTCACTCTTCTTGTGCTTATGTCGGCATTGTGCCTTTTATATTCAATTCCGATGCGATTTCTGTGTTTCATCGTCAATGTGAAAGTCCAAGGGATACAGTAAACCTGCACTGGTGCATCGGAATCTAATACTGGTCTCCCAGGAGCCGCTCAAAGCACAAACTCTTAGAAGATTCACTCTTCTTGTACTTAAGTCGGCATTGTGCCTTTTATATTCAATTCCGATGCGATTTCTGTGTTTCATTGTCAATGTGAAGGTCCAAGGGATACAGTAAACCTGCACTGGTGCTTCGGAATCCAATACTGGTATCCCAGGAGCCGCTCAAAGCACAAACTATTAGAAGATTCACTCTTCTTGTACGTGAGTCGGCATTGTGCCTTTTATATTCAATTCCGATGCGATATCGGTGTTTCATTGTCAATGTGAAGATCTAAGGGATACAGTAAACCTGCACTGGTGCATCGGAATCTAATACTGGTCTCCCAGGTGCCGCTTAAAGCACAAACTCTTAGAAGCTTCACTCTTCTTTTACATAAGTCGGCATTGTGCTTTTTATATTCAGTTCCGATGCGATTTCTGTCTTTATTGGTCAATGTGAATGTCCAAAGGATACAGTAAACCTGCACTGGTGCATCGGAATCCAATACTGGTCTCCCAGGAGGCGCTCAAAGCACAAACTCTTAGAAAATTCACTCTTCTTGTACTTAAGTCGGCATTGTGCGTTTTATATTCAATTCCGATGCGATTTCCGTGTTTCATCGTCAATGTGAATGTCCAAGGGATACAGTAAAACTGCACTGGTGCATCGGAATCCAAAACTGGTCTCCCATGAGCCGCTCAAAGCACAAACTCTTAGAAGATTCACTCTTCTTGTGCTTATGTCGGTATTGTGCCTTTTATATTCAATTCCGATGCGATTTCTGTCTTTATTCGTCAATGTAAAGGTCCAAGGGATACAGTAAACCTGCACTGGTACATCGGAATCCAATACTGGTCTCCCAGGAGCCGCTCAAAGCACAAACTCTTAGAAGATTCACTCTTCTTGTACTTGAGTCGGCATTGTGCCTTTTATATTCAATTCCGATGCGATTTCTGTGTTTCATCGTCAATGTGAAGGTCCAAGGGATACAGTAAACCTGCACTGGTGCTTCGGAATCCAATACTGGTCTCCCAGTAGCCGCTCAAAGCACAAACTATTAGAAGATTCACTCTTCTTGTACATGAGTCGGCACTGTGCCTTTTATATTCAATTCCGATGCGATATCTGTGTTTCATTGTCAATCTGAAGATCCAAGGGATACAGTAAACCTGCACTGGTGCATCGGAATCCAATACTGGTCTCCCAGGTGCCGCTCAAAGCACAAACTCTTAGAAGCTTCACTCTTCTTTTACATAAGTCGGCATTGTGCCTTTTATATTCAATTCCGATGCGATTTCTGTCTTTCATCGTCAATGTGAAGGTCCAAGGGATAAAGTAAACCTGCACTGGTGCATCGGAATCTAATACTGGTCTCCCAGGAGCCGCTCAAAGCACAAACTCTTAGGAGACTCACTCTTCTTGTACTTAAGTCGGCATTGTGCCTTTTATATTCAATTCCGATGCGATTTCTGTGTTTCATCGTTAATGTGAAGGTCCAAGGGATACAGAAAATCTGCACCGGTGCATCGGAATCGAATACTGGTCTCCCAGCAGCCGCTCAAAGCACAAAGAAGATTCACTCTTCTTGTACTTAAGTCGGCAATGTGCCTTTTATATTCAATTCCGATGCGATTTCTGTGTTTCATCGTCAATGTGAAGGTCCAAGGGATAAAGTAAACCTGCACTGGTGCATCGGAATCTAATACTGGTCTCCCAGGAGCCGCTCAAAGCACAAACTCTTAGGAGACTCACTCTTCTTGTACTTAAGTCGGCATTGTGCCTTTTATATTCAATTCCGATGCGATTTCTGTGTTTCATTGTCAATGTGAAGGTCCAAGGGATACAGTAAATCTGCACTGGTGCATCGGAATCTAATACTGGTCTCGCAGGAGCCGCTCAAAGCACAAACTCTTAGAAGATTCACTCTTCTTGTACTTAAGTCGGCATTTTGCATTTTATATTCAATTCCGATGCGATTTCTGTGTTTCATCGTCAATGTGAAGGTCCAAGGGATACAGTAAACCTGCACTGGTGCATCGGAATCTAAAACTGGTCTCCCATGAGCCGCTCAAAGCACAAACTCTTAGAAGATTCACTCTTCTTGTGATTATGTCGCTATTGTGCCTTTTATATTCAATTCCGATGCGATTTCTGTCTTTATTCCTCAATGTGAAGGTCCAAGGGATACAGTAAACCTGCACTGGTACATCGGAATCCAATACTGGTCTCCCAGGAGCCGCTCAAAGCACAAACTCTTAGGAAATTCACTCTTCTTGTACTTAAGTCGGCATTGTGCCTTTTATATTCAATTCCGATGCGATTTCTGTGTTTCATCGTCAATGTGAAGGTCCAAGGGATACAGTAAACCTGCACTGGTGCATCGGAATCCAAAACTGGTCTCCCATGAGCCGCTCAAAGCACAAACTCTTAGAAGATTCACTCTTCTTGTGCTTATGTCGGCATTGTGCCTTTTATATTCAATTCCGATGCGATTTCTGTGTTTCATCGTCAATGTGAAGGTCCAAGGGATACAGTAAACCTGCACTGGTGCATCGGAAACTAATACTGGTCTCCCAGGAGCCGCTCAAAGCACAAACTGTTAGAAGATTCACTCTTCTTGTACTTAAGTCGGCATTGTGCCTTTTATATTCAATTCCGATGCGATTTCTGTGTTTCATTGTCAATGTGAAGGTCCAAGGGATACAGTAAACCTGCACTGGTGCTTCGGAATCCAATACTGGTATCCCAGGAGCCGCTCAAAGCACAAACTATTAGAAGATTCACTCTTCTTGTACATGAGTCGGCATTGTGCCTTTTATATTCAATTCCGATGCGATATCTGTGTTTCATTGTCAATGTGAAGATCCAAGGGATACAGTAAACCTGCAATGGTGCATCGGAATCTAATACTGGTCTCCCAGGTGCCGCTCAAAGCATAAACTCTTAGAAGCTTTACTCTTCTTTTGCATAAGTCGGCATTGTGCTTTTTATATTCAATTCCGATGCGATTTCTGTCTTTATTGGTCAATGTGAATGTCCAAGGGATACAGTAAACCTGCACTGGTGCATCGGAATCCAATACTGGTCTCCCAGGAGCCGCTCAAAGCACAAACTCTTAGAAAATTCACTCTACTTGTACTTAAGTCGGCATTGTGCCTTTTATATTCAATTCCGATGCGTTTTCTGTGTTTCATTGTCAATGTGAAGGTCCAAGGGATCCAGTAAACCTGCACTGGTGTATCGGAATCTAATACTGGTCTCCCAGGAGCCGCTCAAAGCACAAACTCTTAGAAGATTCACTCTTCTTGTACATGAGTCGGCATTGTGCCTTTTATATTCAATTCCGATGCGATTTCTGTGTTTCATCGTCAATGTGATGGTCCAAGGGATACAGTAAACCTGCACTGGTGCATTGGAATGTAATACTGGTCTGCCAGGAGCCGCTGAAAGCACAAGCTCTTAGAAGATTCACTCTTCTTGTACTTAAGTCGGCACTGTGCCTTTTATATTCAATTCCGATGCGATTTCTGTGTTTCATTGTTAATGTGAAGGTCCAAGGGATACATTGAACCTGCACTGGTGCATCGGAATCTAATACTGGTCTCCCAGGAGCCGCTCAAAGCACAAACTCTTTGAAGATTCACTCTTCTTGTACTTAAGTCGGCATTGTGCCTTTATATTCAATTCCGATGCGATTTCTGTGTTTCATCGTTAATGTGAAGGTCCAAGGGATACAGTAAACCTGCACTGGTGCATCGGAATCTAATACTGGTCTCCCAGGAGCCGCTCAAAGCACAAACTTTTAGAAGATTCACTCTTCTTGTACTCAAGTCGGCATTGTTCCTTTTATATTCAATTCCGATGCGATTTCTGTGTTTCATCGTCAATGTGAAGGTCCAAGGGATACAGTAAACCTGCACTGCTGCATCGGAATCTAATACTGGTCTCCCAGAAGCCGCTCAAAGCACAAACTCTTAGAAGATTCACTCTTCTTGTACTTAAGTCGGCATTGTGCCTTTTATATTCAATTCCGATGCGATTTCTGTGTTTCATCGTCAATGTGAAGGTCCAAGGGATACAGTAAACCTTCACTGGTGCATCGGAATCTAAAACTGGTCTCCCATGAGCCGCTCAAAGCACAAACTCTTAGAAGATTCACTCTTCTTGTGCTTATGTCGGTATTGTGCCTTTTATATTCAATTCCGATGCGATTTCTGTCTTTATTCCTCAATGTGAAGGTCCAAGGGATACAGAAAACCTGCACTGGTGCATCGGAATCCAATACTGGTCTCCCAGGATCCGCTCAAAGCACAAACTCATAGAAAATTCACTCTTCTTGTACTTAAGTCGGCATTGTGCCTTTTATATTCAATTCCGATGCGATTTCTGTGTTTCATCGTCAATGTGAATGTCCAAGGGATACAGTAAACCTGCACTGGTGCATCGGAATCCAAAACTGGTCTCCCATGAGCCGCTCAAAGCACAAACTCTTAGAAGATTCACTCTTCTTGTGCTTATGTCGGTATTGTGCCTTTTATATTCAATTCCGATGCGATTTCTGTCTTTATTCGTCAATGTAAAGGTCCAAGGGATACAGTAAACCTGCACTGGTACATCGGAATCCAATACCGGTCTCCCAGGAGCCGCTCAAAACACAAACTCTTAGAAGATTCACTCTTCTTGTACTTCAGTCGGCATTGTGCCTTTTATATTCAATTCCGATGCGTTTTCTGTGTTTCATTGTCAATGTGAAGATCCAAGGGATACAGTAAACCTGCACTGGTGTATCGGAATCTAATACTGGTCTCCCAGGAGCCGCTCAAAACACAAACTCTTAGAAGATTCACTCTTCTTGTACTTTAGTCGGCATTGTGCCTTTTATATTCAATTCCGATGCGAATTCTGTGTTTCATCGTCAATGTGAAGGTCCAAGGGATACAGTAAACCTGCACTGGTGCATCGGAATCTGATACTGGTCTCCCAGGAGCCTTTCAAAGCACAAACTCTTAGAAGATTCACTCTTCTTGTACTTAAGTCGGCATTGTGCCTTTTATATTCAATTCCGATGCGATTTCTGTGTTTCATCGTCAATGTGAAGGTCCAAGGGATACAGTAAACCTGCACTGGTGTATCGGAATCTAATACTGGTCTCCCATGAGCCGCTCAAAGCACAAACTCTTAGAAGATTCACTCTTCTTGTACTTCAGTCGGCATTTTGCATTTTATATTCAATTCCGATGCGATTTCTGTGTTTCATCGTCAATGTGAAGGTCCAAGGGATACAGTAAACCTGCACTGGTGCATCGGAATCTAAAACTGGTCTCCCATGAGCCGCTCAAAGCACAAACTCATAGTAGATTCACTCTTCTTGTGCTTATGTCGGTATTGTGCCTTTTATATTCAATTCCGATGCGATTTCTGTCTTTATTCCTCAATGTGAAGGTCCAAGGGATACAGAAAACCTGCACTGGTGCATCGGAATCCAATACTGGTCTCCCAGGAGCCGCTAAAACACAAACTCATAGAAAATTCACTCTTCTTGTACTTAAGTCGGCATTGTGCCTTTTATATTCAATTACGATGCGATTTCTGTGTTTCATCGTCAATGTGAAGGTCCAAGGGATACAGTAAACCTGCACTGGTGCATCGGAATCCAAAACTGGTCTCCCATGAGCCGCTCAAAGCACAAACTCTTAGAAGATTCACTCTTCTTGTTCTTATGTCAGCATTGTGCCTTTTATATTCAATTCCGATGCGAATTCTGTGTTTCATCGTCAATGTGAAGGTCCAAGGGATACAGTAAACCTGCACTGGTGCATCGGAATCTAATACTGGTCTCCCAGGAGCCGCTCAAAGCACAAACTCTTAGAAGATTCACTCTTCTTGTACTTAAGTCGGCATTGTCCCTTTTATATTCAATTCCGATGCGATTTCTGTGTTTCATTGTCAATGTGAAGGTCCAAGGGATACAGTAAACCTGCACTGGTGCTACGGAATCCATACTGGTATCCCAGGAGCCGCTCAAAGCACAAACTATTAGAAGATTCACTCTTCTTGTACATGAGTCGGCATTGTGCCTTTTATATTCAATTCCGATGCGATATCTGTGTTTCATTGTCAATGTGAAGATCCAAGGGATACAGTAAACCTGCACTGGTGCATCGGAATCTAATACTGGTCTCCCAGGTGCCGCTCAAAGCACAAACTCTTAGAAGCTTCACTCTTCTTTTACATAAGTCGGCATTGTGCATTTTATATTCAATTCCGATGCGATTTCTGTCTTTATTCGTCAATGTGAAGGTCCAAGGGATACAGTAAACCTGCACTGGTGCATCGGAATCCAATGCTGGTCTCCCAGGAGCCGCTCAAAGCACAAACTCTTAGAAAATTCACTTTTCTTGTACTTAAGTCGGCATTGTGCCTTTTATATTCAATTCCGATGCGATTTCTGTGTTTCATCGTCAATGTGAATGTCCAAGGGATACAGTAAACCTGCACTGGTGCATCGGAATCCAAAACTGGTCTCCCATGAGCCGCTCAAAGCACAAACTCTTAGAAGATTCACTCATCTTGTGCTTATGTCGGTATTGTGCCTTTTATATTCAATTCCGATGCGATTTCTGTCTTTATTCGTCAATGTAAAGGTCCAAGGGATACAGTAAACCTGCACTGGTACATCGGAATCCAATACCGGTCTCCCAGGAGCCGCTCAAAGCACAAACTCTTAGAAGATTCACTCTTCTTGTACTTCAGTCGGCATTGTGCCTTTTATATTCAATTCCGATGCGTTTTCTGTGTTTCATTGTCAATGTGAAGGTCCAAGGGATACAGTAAACCAGCACTGGTGTATCGGAATCTAATACTGGTCTCCCAGGAGCCGCTCAAAACACAAACTCTTAGAAGATTCACTCTTCTTGTACTTTAGTCGGCATTGTGCCTTTTATATTCAATTCCGATGCGAATTCTGTGTTTCATCGTCAATGTGAAGGTCCAAGGGATACAGTAAACCTGCACTGGTGCATCGGAATCTGATACTGGTCTCCCAGGAGCCGTTCAAAGCACAAACTCTTAGAAGATTCACTCTTCTTGTACTTAAGTCGGCATTGTGCCTTTTATATTCAATTCCGATGCGATTTCTGTGTTTCATCGTCAATGTGAAGGTCCAAGGGATACAGTAAACCTGCACTGGTGCATCGGAATCTAATACTGGTCTCCCAGGAGCCGCTCAAAGCACAAACTCTTAGACGATTCACTCTTCTTGTACTTAAGTCGGTATTTTGCATTTTATATTCAATTCCGATGCGATTTCTGTGTTTCATCGTCAATGTGAAGGTCCAAGGGATACAGTAAACCTGCACTGGTGCATCGGAATCTAAAACTGGTCTCCCATGAGCCGCTCAAAGCACAAACTCTTAGAAGATTCACTCTTCTTGTGATTATGTCGCTATTGTGCCTTTTATATTCAATTCCGATGCGATTTCTGTCTTTATTCCTCAATGTGAAGGTCCAAGGGATACAGTAAACCTGCACTGGTGTATCGGAATCAATTACTGGTCTCCCAGGAGCCGCTCAAAGCACAAACTCTTAGAAAATTCACTCTTCTTGTACTTAAGTCGGCATTGTGCCTTTTATATTCAATTCCGATGCGATTTCTGTGTTTCATCGTCAATGTGAAGGTCCAAGGGATACAGTAAACCTGCACTGGTGCATCGGAATCCAAAACTGGTCTCCCATGAGCCGCTCAAAGCACAAACTCTTAGAAGATTCACTCTTCTTGTGCTTATGTCGGCATTGTGCCTTTTATATTCAATTCCGATGCGATTTCTGTGTTTCATCGTCAATGTGAAGGTCCAAGGGATACAGTAAACCTGCACTGGTGCATCGGAATCTAATACTGGTCTCCCAGGAGCCGCTCAAAGCACAAACTCTTAGAAGATTCACTCTTCTTGTACTTAAGTCGGCATTGTGCCTTTTATATTCAATTCCGATGCGATTTCTGTGTTTCATTGTCAATGTGAAGGTCCAAGGGATACAGTAAACCTGCACTGGTGCTTCGGAATCCAATACTGGTATCCCAGTAGCCGCTCAAAGCACAAACTATTAGAAGATTCACTCTTCTTGTACGTGAGTCGGCATTGTGCCTTTTATATTCAATTCCGATGCGATATCTGTGTTTCATTGTCAATGTGAAGATCCAAGGGATACAGTAAACCTGCACTGGTGCATCGGAATCTAATACTGGTCTCCCAGGTGCCGCTTAAAGCACAAACTCTTAGAAGCTTCACTCTTCTTTTACATAAGTCGGCATTGTGCTTTTTATATTCAATTCCGATGCGATTTCTGTCTTTATTGGTCAATGTGAATGTCCAAAGGATACAGTAAACCTGCACTGGTGCATCGGAATCCAATACTGGTCTCCCAGGAGGCGCTCAAAGCACAAACTCTTAGAAAATTCACTCTTCTTGTACTTAAGTCGGCATTGTGCGTTTTATATTCAATTCCGATGCGATTTCCGTGTTTCATCGTCAATGTGAATGTCCAAGGGATACAGTAAACCTGCACTGGTGCATCGGAATCCAAAACTGGTCTCCCATGAGCCGCTCAAAGCACAAACTCTTAGAAGATTCACTCTTCTTGTGCTTATGTCGGTATTGTGCCTTTTATATTCAATTCCGATGCGATTTCTGTCTTTATTCGTCAATGTAAAGGTCCAAGGGATACAGTAAACCTGCACTGGTACATCGGAATCCAATACTGGTCTCCCAGGAGCCGCTCAAAGCACAAACTCTTAGAAGATTCACTCTTCTTGTACTTAAGTCGGCATTGTGCCTTTTATATTCAATTCCGATGCGATTTCTGTGTTTCATCGTCAATGTGAAGGTCCAAGGGATACAGTAAACCTGCACTGGTGCTTCGGAATCCAATACTGGTCTCCCAGTAGCCGCTCAAAGCACAAACTATTAGAAGATTCACTCTTCTTGTACATGAGTCGGCACTGTGCCTTTTATATTCAATTCCGATGCGATATCTGTGTTTCATTGTCAATGTGATGATCCAAGGGATACAGTAAACCTGCACTGGTGCATCGGAATCCAATACTGGTCTCCCAGGTGCCGCTCAAAGCACAAACTCTTAGAACCTTCACTCTTCTTTTACATAAGTCGGCATTGTGCCTTTTATATTCAATTCCGATGCGATTTCTGTCTTTCATCGTCAATGTGAAGGTCCAAGGGATAAAGTAAACCTGCACTGGTGCATCGGAATCTAATACTGGTCTCCCAGGAGCCGCTCAAAGCACAAACTCTTAGGAGACTCACTCTTCTTGTACTTAAGTCGGCATTGTGCCTTTTATATTCAATTCCGATGCGATTTCTGTGTTTCATCGTTAATGTGAAGGTCCAAGGGATACAGAAAATCTGCACCGGTGCATCGGAATCGAATACTGGTCTCCCAGCAGCCGCTCAAAGCACAAAGAAGATTCACTCTTCTTGTACTTAAGTCGGCAATGTGCCTTTTATATTCAATTCCGATGCGATTTCTGTGTTTCATCGTCAATGTGAAGGTCCAAGGGATAAAGTAAACCTGCACTGGTGCATCGGAATCTAATACTGGTCTCCCAGGAGCCGCTCAAAGCACAAACTCTTAGGAGACTCACTCTTCTTGTACTTAAGTCGGCATTGTGCCTTTTATATTCAATTCCGATGCGATTTCTGTGTTTCATTGTCAATGTGAAGGTCCAAGGGATACAGTAAATCTGCACTGGTGCATCGGAATCTAATACTGGTCTCGCAGGAGCCGCTCAAAGCACAAACTCTTAGAAGATTCACTCTTCTTGTACTTAAGTCGGCATTTTGCATTTTATATTCAATTCCGATGCGATTTCTGTGTTTCATCGTCAATGTGAAGGTCCAAGGGATACAGTAAACCTGCACTGGTGCATCGGAATCTAAAACTGGTCTCCCATGAGCCGCTCAAAGCACAAACTCTTAGAAGATTCACTCTTCTTGTGATTATGTCGCTATTGTGCCTTTTATATTCAATTCCGATGCGATTTCTGTCTTTATTCCTCAATGTGAAGGTCCAAGGGATACAGTAAACCTGCACTGGTACATCGGAATCCAATACTGGTCTCCCAGGAGCCGCTCAAAGCACAAACTCTTAGAAAATTCACTCTTCTTGTACTTAAGTCGGCATTGTGCCTTTTATATTCAATTCCGATGCGATTTCTGTGTTTCATCGTCAATGTGAAGGTCCAAGGGATACAGTAAACCTGCACTGGTGCATCGGAATCCAAAACTGGTCTCCCATGAGCCGCTCAAAGCACAAACTCTTAGAAGATTCACTCTTCTTGTGCTTATGTCGGCATTGTGCCTTTTATATTCAATTCCGATGCGATTTCTGTGTTTCATCGTCAATGTGAAGGTCCAAGGGATACAGTAAACCTGCACTGGTGCATCGGAAACTAATACTGGTCTCCCAGGAGCCGCTCAAAGCACAAACTGTTAGAAGATTCACTCTTCTTGTACTTAAGTCGGCATTGTGCCTTTTATATTCAATTCCGATGCGATTTCTGTGTTTCATTGTCAATGTGAAGGTCCAAGGGATACAGTAAACCTGCACTGGTGCTTCGGAATCCAATACTGGTAACCCAGGAGCCGCTCAAAGAACAAACTATTAGAAGATTCACTCTTCTTGTACATGAGTCGGCATTGTGCCTTTTATATTCAATTCCGATGCGATATCTGTGTTTCATTGTCAATGTGAAGATCCAAGGGATACAGTAAACCTGCAATGGTGCATCGGAATCTAATACTGGTCTCCCAGGTGCCGCTCAAAGCACAAACTCTTAGAAGCTTTACTCTTCTTTTACATAAGTCGGCATTGTGCTTTTTATATTCAATTCCGATGCGATTTCTGTCTTTATTGGACAATGTGAATGTCCAAGGGATACAGTAAACCTGCACTGGTGCATCGGAATCCAATACTGGTCTCCCAGGAGCCGCTCAAAGCACAAACTCTTAGAAAATTCACTCTTCTTGTACTTAAGTCGGCATTGTGCCTTTTATATTCAATTCCGATGCGTTTTCTGTGTTTCATTGTCAATGTGAAGGTCCAAGGGATCCAGTAAACCTGCACTGGTGTATCGGAATCTAATACTGGTCTCCCAGGAGCCGCTCAAAGCACAAACTCTTAGAAGATTCACTCTTCTTGTACTTTAGTCGGCATTGTGCCTTTTATATTCAATTCCGATGAGATTTCTGTGTTTCATCGTCAATGCGATGGTCCAAGGGATACAGTAAACCTGCACTGGTGCATTGGAATGTAATACTGGTCTGCCAGGAGCCGCTGTAAGCACAAGCTCTTAGAAGATTCACTCTTCTTGTACTTAAGTCGGCACTGTGCCTTTTATATTCAATTCCGATGCGATTTCTGTGTTTCATTGTCAATGTGAAGGTCCAAGGGATACAGTGAACCTGCACTGGTGCATCGGAATCTAATACTGGTCTCCCAGGAGCCGCTCAAAGCACAAACTCTTTGAAGATTCACTCTTCTTGTACTTAAGTCGGCATTGTGCCTTTATATTCAATTCCGATGCGATTTCTGTGTTTCATCGTTAATGTGAAGGTCCAAGGGATACAGTAAACCTGCACTGGTGCATCGGAATCTAATACGGGTCTCCCATGAGCCGCTCAAAGCACAAACTCTTAGAAGATTCACTCTTCTTGTTCTTATGTCAGCATTGTGCCTTTTATATTCCATTCCGATGCGATTTCTGTGTTTCATCGTCAATGTGAAGGTCCAAGGGATACAGTAAACCTGCACTGGTGCATCGGAATCTAATACTGGTCTCCCAGGAGCCGCTCAAAGCACAAACTCTTAGAAGATTCACTCTTCTTGTACTTAAGTCGGCATTGTGCCTTTTATATTCAATTCCGATGCGATTTCTGTGTTTCATTGTCAATGTGAAGGTCCAAGGGATACAGTAAACCTGCACTGGTGCTTCGGAATCCAATACTGGTATCCCAGGAGCCGCTCAAAGCACAAACTATTAGAAGATTCACTCTTCTTGTACATGAGGCGGCATTGTGCCTTTTATATTCAATTCCGATGCGATATCTGTGTTTCATTGTCAATGTGAAGATCCAAGGGATACAGTAAACCTGCACTGGTGCATCGGAATCTAATACTGGTCTCCCAGGTGCCGCTCAAAGCACAAACTCTTAGAAGCTTCACTCTTCTTTTACATAAGTCGGCATTGTGCATTTTATATTCAATTCCGATGCGATTTCTGTCTTTATTCGTCAATGTGAAGGTCCAAGGGATACAGTAAACCTGCACTGGTGCATCGGAATCCAATACTGGTCTCCCAGGAGCCGCTCAAAGCACAAACTCTTAGAAAATTCACTCTTCTTGTACTTAAGTCGGCATTGTGCCTTTTATATTCAATTCCGATGCGATTTCTGTGTTTCATCGTCAATGTGAAGGTCCAAGGGATACAGTAAACCTGCACTGGTGCATCGGAATCCAAAACTGGTCTCCCATGAGCCGCTCAAAGCACAAACTCTTAGAAGATTCACTCTTCTTGTGCTTATGTCGGTATTGTGCTTTTTATATTCAATTCCGATGCGATTTCTGTCTTTATTCGACAATGTAAAGGTCCAAGGGATACAGTAGACCTGCACTGCTACATCGGAATCCAATACCGGTCTCCCAGGAGCCGCTCAAAGCACAAACTCTTAGAAGATTCACTCTTCTTGTACTTAAGTCGGCATTGTGCCTTTTATATTCAATTCCGATGCGTTTTCTGTGTTTCATTGTCAATGTGAAGGTCCAAGGGATACAGTAAACCTGCACTGGTGCATCGGAATCCAAAACTGGTCTCCCATGAGCCGCTCAAAGCACAAACTCTTAGAAGATTCACTCTTCTTGTGCTTATGTCGGCATTGTGCCTTTTATATTCAATTCCGATGCGTTTTCTGTGTTTCATCGTCAATGTGAAGGTCCAAGCGATACAGTAAACCTGCACTGGTGCATCGGAATCCAAAACTGGTCTCCCATGAGCCGCTCAAAGCACAAAATCTTAGAAGATTCACTCTTCTTGTTCTTATGTCAGCATTGTGCCTTTTATATTCAATTCCGATGCGATTTCTGTGTTTCATCGTCAATGTGAAGGTCCAAGGGATACAGTAAACCTGCACTGGTGCATCGGAAACTAATACTGGTCTCCCAGGAGCCGCTCAAAGCACAAACTGTTAGAAGATTCACTCTTCTTGTACTTAAGTCGGCATTGTGCCTTTTATATTCAATTCCGATGCGATTTCTGTGTTTCATCGTCAATGTGAAGGTCCAAGGGATACAGTAAACCTGCACTGGTGCATCGGAAACTAATACTGGTCTCCCAGGAGCCGCTCAAAGCACAAACTGTTAGAAGATTCACTCTTCTTGTACTTAAGTCGGCATTGTGCCTTTTATATTCAATTCCGATGCGATTTCTGTGTTTCATTGTCAATGTGAAGGTCCAAGGGATACAGTAAACCTGCACTGGTGCTTCGGAATCCAATACTGGTATCCCAGGAGCCGCTCAAAGCACAAACTATTAGAAGATTCACTCTTCTTGTACATGAGTCGGCATTGTGCCTTTTATATTCAATTCCGATGCGATATCTGTGTTTCATTGTCAATGTGAAGATCCAAGGGATACAGTAAACCTGCAATGGTGCATCGGAATCTAATACTGGTCTCCCAGGTGCCGCTCAAAGCACAAACTCTTAGAAGCTTTACTCTTCTTTTACATAAGTCGGCATTGTGCTTTTTATATTCAATTCCGATGCGATTTCTGTCTTTATTGGTCAATGTGAATGTCCAAGGGATACAGTAAACCTGCACTGGTGCATCGGAATCCAATACTGGTCTCCCAGGAGCCGCTCAAAGCACAAACTCTTAGAAAATTCACTCTTCTTGTACTTAAGTCGGCATTGTGCCTTTTATATTCAATTCCGATGCGTTTTCTGTGTTTCATTGTCAATGTGAAGGTCCAAGGGATCCAGTAAACCTGCACTGGTGTATCGGAATCTAATACTGGTCTCCCAGGAGCCGCTCAAAGCACAAACTCTTAGAAGATTCACTCTTCTTGTACTTTAGTCGGCATTGTGCCTTTTATATTCAATTCCGATGCGATTTCTGTGTTTCATCGTCAATGTGATGGTCCAAGGGATACAGTAAACCTGCACTGGTGCATTGGAAAGTAATACTGGTCTGCCAGGAGCCGCTGAAAGCACAAGCTCTTAGAAGATTCACTCTTCTTGTACTTAAGTCGGCACTGTGCCTTTTATATTCAATTCCGATGCGATTTCTGTGTTTCATTGTCAATGTGAAGGTCCAAGGGATACAGTAAACCTGCACTGGTGCATCGGAATCTAATACTGGTCTCCCAGGAGCCGCTCAAAGCACAAACTCTTTGAAGATTCACTCTTCTTGTACTTAAGTCGGCATTGTGCCTTTATATTCAATTCCGATGCGATTTCTGTGTTTCATCGTTAATGTGAAGGTCCAAGGGATACAGTAAACCTGCACTGGTGGATCGGAATCTAATACTGGTCTCCCAGGAGCCGCTCAAAGCACGAACTTTTAGAAGATTCACTCTTCTTGTACTCAAGTCGGCATTGTTCCTTTTATATTCAATTCCGATGCGATTTCTGTGTTTCATCGTCAATGTGAAGGTCCAAGGGATACAGTAAACCTGCACTGCTGCATCGGAATCTAATACTGGTCTAACAGAAGCCGCTCAAAGCACAAACTCTTAGAAGATTCACTCTTCTTGTACTTAAGTCGGCATTGTGCCTTTTATATTCAATTCCGATGCGATTTCTGTGTTTCATCGTCAATGTGAAGGTCCAAGGGATACAGTAAACCTGCACTGGTGCATCGGAATCTAATACTGGTCTCCCAGGAGCCTCTCAAAGCACAAATTCTTAGAAGATTCACTCTTCTTGTACTTAAGTCGGCATTGTGCCTTTTATATTCAATTCCGATGCGTTTTCTGTGTTTCATTGTCAATGTGAAGGTCCAAGGGATACAGTAAACCTGCACTGGTGTATCGGAATCTAATACTGGTCTCCCATGAGCCGCTCAAAGCACAAACTCTTAGAAGATTCACTCTTCTTGTACTTAAGTCGGCATTTTGCATTTTATATTCAATTCCGATGCGATTTCTGTGTTTCATCGTCAATGTGAAGGTCCAAGGGATACAGTAAACCTGCACTGGTGCATCGGAATCCAATACTGGTCTCCCATTAGCCGCTCAAAGCACAAACTCTTAGAAGATTCACTCTTCTTGTGCTTTAGTCGGTATTGTGCCTTTTATATTCAATTCCGATGCGATTTCTGTCTTTATTCCTCAATGTGAAGGTCCAAGGGATACAGAAAACCTGCACTGGTGCATCGGAATCCAATACCGGTCTCCCAGGATCCGCTCAAAGCACAAACTCAAAGAAATTTCACTCTTCTTGTACTTAAGTCGGCATTGTGCCTTTTATATTCAATTCCGATGCGATTTCTGTGTTTCATCGTCAATGTGAAGGTCCAAGGGATACAGTAAACCTGCACTGGTGCATCGGAATCCAAAACTGGTCTCCCATGAGCCGCTCAAAGCACAAACTCTTAGAAGATTCACTCTTCTTGTTCTTATGTCAGCATTGTGCCTTTTATATTCCATTCCGATGCGATTTCTGTGTTTCATCGTCAATGTGAAGGTCCAAGGGATACAGTAAACCTGCACTGGTGCATCGGAATCTAATACTGGTCTCCCAGGAGCCGCTCAAAGCACAAACTCTTAGAAGATTCACTCTTCTTGTACTTAAGTCGGCATTGTGCCTTTTATATTCAATTCCGATGCGATTTCTGTGTTTCATTGTCAATGTGAAGGTCCAAGGGATACAGTAAACCTGCACTGGTGCTTCGGAATCCAATACTGGTATCCCAGGAGCCGCTCAAAGCACAAACTATTAGAAGATTCACTCTTCTTGTACATGAGTCGGCATTGTGCCTTTTATATTCAATTCCGATGCGATATCTGTGTTTCATTGTCAATGTGAAGATCCAAGGGATACAGTAAACCTGCACTGGTGCATCGGAATCTAATACTGGTCTCCCAGGAGCCGCTCAAAGCACAAACTCTTAGAAGCTTCACTCTTCTTTTACATAAGTCGGCATTGTGCATTTTATATTCAATTCCGATGCGATTTCTGTCTTTATTCGTCAATGTGAAGGTCCAAGGGATACAGTAAACCTGCACTGGTGCATCGGAATCCAAAACTGGTCTCCCAGGAGCCGCTCAAAGCACAAACTCTTAGAAAATTCACTCTTCTTGTACTTAAGTCGGCATTGTGCCTTTTATATTCAATTCCGATGCGATTTCTGTGTTTCATCGTCAATGTGAATGTCCAAGGGATACAGTAAACCTGCACTGGTGCATCGGAATCCAAAACTGGTCTCCCATGAGCCGCTCAAAGCACAAACTCTTAGAAGATTCACTCTTCTTGTGCTTATGTCGGTATTGTGCCTTTTATATTCAATTCCGATGCGATTTCTGTCCTTATTCGACAATGTAAAGGTCCAAGGGATACAGTAAACCTGCACTGGTACATCGGAATCCAATACCGGTCTCCCAGGAGCCGCTCAAAGCACAAACTCTTAGAAGATTCACTCTTCTTGTACTTAAGTCGGCATTGTGCCTTTTATATTCAATTCCGATGCGTTTTCTGTGTTTCATTGTCAATGTGAAGGTCCAAGGGATACAGTAAACCTGCACTGGTGTATCGGAATCTAATACTGGTCTCCCAGGAGCCGCTCAAAACACAAACTCTTAGAAGATTCACTCTTCTTGTACTTTAGTCGGCATTGTGCCTTTTATATTCAATTCCGATGCGATTTCTGTGTTTCATCGTCAATGTGAAGGTCCAAGGGATACAGTAAACCTGCACTGGTGCATCGGAATCTAATAATGGTCCCCAGGAGCCGTTCAAAGCACAAACTCTTAGAAGATTCACTCTTCTTGTACTTAAGTCGGCATTGTGCCTTTTATATTCAATTCCGATGCGATTTCTGTGTTTCATCGTCAATGTGAAGGTCCAAGGGATACAGTAAACCTGCACTGGTGCATCGGAATCTAATACTGGTCCCCAGGAGCCGTTCAAAGCACAAACTCTTAGAAGATTCACTCTTCTTGTACTTAAGTCGGCATTTTGCATTTTATATTCAATTCCGATGCGATTTCTGTGTTTCATCGTCAATGTGAAGGTCCAAGGGATACAGTAAACCTGCACTGGTGCATCGGAATCTAAAACTGGTCTCCCATGAGCCGCTCAAAGCACAAACTCTTAGAAGATTTACTCTTCTTGTGATTATGTCGCTATTGTGCCTTTTATATTCAATTCCGATGCGATTTCTGTCTTTATTCCTCAATGTGAAGGTCCTAGGGATACAGTAAACCTGCACTGGTGCATCGGAATCCAATACTGGTCTCCCAGGAGCCGCTCAAAGCACAAACTCTTAGAAAATTCACTCTTCCTGTACTTAAGTCGGCATTGTGCCTTTTATATTCAATTCCGATGCGATTTCTGTGTTTCATCGTCAATGTGAAGGTCCAAGGGATACAGTAAACCTGCACTGGTGCATCGGAATCCAAAACTGGTCTCCCATGAGCCGCTCAAAGCACAAACTCTTAGAAGATCCACTCTTCTTGTGCTTATGTCGGCATTGTGCCTTTTATATTCAATTCCGATGCGATTTCTGTGTTTCATCGTCAATGTGAAGGTCCAAGGGATACAGTAAACCTGCACTGGTGCATCGGAATCTAATACTGGTCTCCCAGGAGCCGCTCAAAGCACAAACTCTTAGAAGATTCACTCTTCTTGTACTTAAGTCGGCATTGTGCCTTTTATATTCAATTCTGATGCGATTTCTGTGTTTCATTGTCAATGTGAAGGTCCAAGGGATACAGTAAACCTGCACTGGTGCTTCGGAATCCAATACTGGTATCCCAGGAGCCGCTCAAAGCACAAACTATTAGAAGATTCACTCTTCTTGTACATGAGTCGGCATTGTGCCTTTTATATTCAATTCCGATGCGATATCTGTGTTTCATTGTCAATGTGAAGATCCAAGGGATACAGTAATCCTGCACTGGTGCATCGGAATCTAAAACTGGTCTCCCAGGTGCCGCTCAAAGCACAAACTCTTAGAAGTTTCACTCTTCTTTTACATAAGTCGGCATTGTGCTTTTTATATTCAATTCCGATGCGATTTCTGTCTTTATTGGTCAATGTGAATGTCCAAGGGATACAGTAAACCTGCACTGGTGCATCGGAATCCAATACTGGTCTCCCAGGAGCCGCTCAAAGCACAAACTCTTAGAAAATTCACTCTTCTTGTACTTAAGTCGGCATTGTGCCTTTTATGTTCAATTCCGATGCGATTTCTGTGTTTCATCGTCAATGTGAATGTCCAAGGGATACAGTAAAACTGCACTGGTGCATCGGAATCCAAAACTGGTCTCCCATGAGCCGCTCAAAGCACAAACTCTTAGAAGATTCACTCTTCTTGTGCTTATGTCGGTATTGTGCCTTTTATATTCAATTCCGATGCGATTTCTGTCTTTATTCGTCAATGTAAAGGTCCAAGGGATACAGTAAACCTGCACTGGTACATCGGAATCCAATACTGGTCTCCCAGTAGCCACTCAAAGCACAAACTATTAGAAGATTCACTCTTCTTGTACATGAGTCGGCACTGTGCCTTTTATATTCAATTCCGATGCGATATCTGTGTTTCATTGTCAATGTGAAGATCCAAGGGATACAGTAAACCTGCACTGGTGCATCGGAATCTAATACTGGTCTCCCAGGTGCCGCTCAAAGCACAAACTCTTAGAAGCTTCACTCTTCTTTTACATAAGTCGGCATTGTGCCTTTTATATTCAATTCCGATGCGATTTCTGTGTTTCATCGTCAATGTGAAGGTCCAAGGGATAAAGTAAACCTGCACTGGTGCATCGGAATCTAATACTGGTCTCCCAGGAGCCGCTCAAAGCACAAACTCTTAGAAGATTCACTCTTCTTGTACTTAAGTCGGCATTTTGCATTTTATATTCAATTCCGATGCGATTTCTGTGTTTCATCGTCAATGTGAAGGTCCAAGGGATACAGTAAACCTGCACTGGTGCATCGGAATCTAAAACTGGTCTCCCATGAGCCGCTCAAAGCACAAACTCTTAGAAGATTCACTCTTCTTGTGATTATGTCGCTATTGTGCCTTTTATATTCAATTCCGATGCGATTTCTGTCTTTATTCCTCAATGTGAAGGTCCAAGGGATACAGTAAACCTGCACTGGTGCATCGGAATCCAATACTGGTCTCCCAGGAGCCGCTCAAAGCACAAACTCTTAGAAAATTCACTCTTCTTGTACTTAAGTCGGCATTGTGCCTTTTATATTCAATTCCGATGCGATTTCTGTGTTTCATCGTCAATGTGAAGGTCCAAGGGATACAGTAAACCTGCACTGGTGCATCGGAATCCAAAACTGGTCTCCCATGAGCCGCTCAAAGCACAAACTCTTAGAAGATTCACTCTTCTTGTGCTTATGTCGGCATTGTGCCTTTTATATTCAATTCCGATGCGATTTCTGTGTTTCATTGTCAATGTGAAGGTCCAAGGGATACAGTAAACCTGCACTGGTGCATCGGAATTTAATACTGGTCTCCCAGGAGCCGCTCAAAGCACAAACTCTTAGAAGATTCACTCTTCTTGTACTTAAGTCGGCATTGAGCCTTTTATATTCAATTCCGATGCGATTTCTGTGTTTCATTGTCAATGTGAAGGTCCAAGGGATACAGTAAACCTGCACTGGTGCTTCGGAATCCAATACTGGTATCCCAGGAGCCGCTCAAAGCACAAACTCTTAGAAGCTTCACTCTTCTTTTACATAAGTCGGCATTGTGCCTTTTATATTCAATTCCGATGCGATTTCTGTGTTTCATCGTCAATGTGAAGGTCCAAGGGATAAAGTAAACCTGCACTGGTGCATCGGAATCTAATACTGGTCTCCCAGGAGCCGCTCAAAGCACAAACTCTTAGAAGATTCACTCTTCTTGTACTTAAGTCGGCATTTTGCATTTTATATTCAATTCCGAAGCGATTTCTGTGTTTCATCGTCAATGTGAAGGTCCAAGGGATACAGTAAACCTGCACTGGTGCATCGGAATCTAAAACTGGTCTCCCGTGAGCCGCTCAAAGCACAAACTCTTAGAAGATTCACTCTTCTTGTGAGTATGTCGCTATTGTGCCTTTTATATTCAATTCCGATGCGATTTCTGTCTTTATTCCTCAATGTGAAGGTCCAAGGGATACAGTAAACCTGCACTGGTGCATCGGAATCCAATACTGGTCTCCCAGGACCCGCTCAAAGCACAAACTCTTAGAAAATTCACTCTTCTTGTACTTAAGTCGGCATTGTGCCTTTTATATTCAATTCCGATGCGATTTCTGTGTTTCATCGTCAATGTGAAGGTCCAAGGGATACAGTAAACCTGCATTGGTGCATCGGAATCTAATACTGGTCTCCCAGGAGCCGCTCAAAGCACAAACTCTTAGAAGATTCACTCTTCTTGTACTTAAGTCGGCATTTTGCATTTTATATTCAATTCCGATGCGATTTCTGTGTTTCATCGTCAATGTGAAGGTCCAAGGGATACAGTAAACCTGCACTGGTGCATCGGAATCTAAAACTGGTCTCCCATGAGCCGCTCAAAGCACAAACTCTTAGAAGATTTACTCTTCTTGTGATTATGTCGCTATTGTGCCTTCTATATTCAATTCCGATGCGATTTCTGTCTTTATTCCTCAATGTGAAGGTCCAAGGGATACAGTAAACCTGCACTGGTGCATCGGAATCCAATACTGGTCTCCCAGGAGCCGCTCAAAGCACAAACTCTTAGAAAATTCACTCTTCTTGTACTTAAGTCGGCATTGTGCCTTTTATATTCAATTCCGATGCGATTTCTGTGTTTCATCGTCAATGTGAAGGTCCAAGGGATACAGTAAACCTGCACTGGTGCATCGGAATCCAAAACTGGTCTCCCATGAGCCGCTCAAAGCACAAACTCTTAGAAGATTCACTCTTCTTGTGCTTATGTCGGCATTGTGCCTTTCATATTCAATTCCGATGCGATTTCTGTGTTTCATCGTCAATGTGAAGGTCCAAGGGATACAGTAAACCTGCACTGGTGCATCGGAATCTAATACTGGTCTCCCAGGAGCCGCTCAAAGCACAAACTCTTAGAAGATTCACTCTTCTTGTACTTAAGTCGGCATTGTGCCTTTTATATTCAATTCTGATGCGATTTCTGTGTTTCATTGTCAATGTGAAGGTCCAAGGGATACAGTAAACCTGCACTGGTGCTTCGGAATCCAATACTGGTATCCCAGGAGCCGCTCAAAGCACAAACTATTAGAAGATTCACTCTTCTTGTACATGAGTCGGCATTGTGCCTTTTATATTCAATTCCGATGCGATATCTGTGTTTCATTGTCAATGTGAAGATCCAAGGGATACAGTAAACCTGCATTGGTGCATCGGAATCTAAAACTGGTCTCCCAGGTGCCGCTCAAAGCACAAACTCTTAGAAGCTTCACTCTTCTTTTACATAAGTCGGCATTGTGCTTTTTATATTCAATTCCGATGCGATTTCTGTCTTTATTGGTCAATGTGAATGTCCAAGGGATACAGTAAACCTGCACTGGTGCATCGGAATCCAATACTGGTCTCCCAGGAGCCGCTCAAAGCACAAACTCTTAGAAAATTCACTCTTCTTGTACTTAAGTCGGCATTGTGCGTTTTATGTTCAATTCCGATGCGATTTCTGTGTTTCATCGTCAATGTGAATGTCCAAGGGATACAGTAAACCTGCACTGGTGCATCGGAATCCAAAACTGGTCTCCCATGAGCCGCTCAAAGCACAAACTCTTAGAAGATTCACTCTTCTTGTGCTTATGTCGGTATTGGGCCTTTTATATTCAATTCCGATGCGATTTCTGTCTTTATTCGTCAATGTAAAGGTCCAAGGGATACAGTAAACCTGCACTGGTACATCGGAATCCAATACTGGTCTCCCAGTAGCCGCTCAAAGCACAAACTATTAGAAGATTCACTCTTCTTGTACATGAGTCGGCACTGTGCCTTTTATATTCAATTCCGATGCGATATCTGTGTTTCATTGTCAATGTGAAGATCCAAGGGATACAGTAAACCTGCACTGGTGCATCGGAATCTAATACTGGTCTCCCAGGTGCCGCTCAAAGCACAAACTCTTAGAAGCTTCACTCTTCTTTTACATAAGTCGGCATTGTGCCTTTTATATTCAATTCCGATGCGATTTCTGTGTTTCATCGTCAATGTGAAGGTCC
This sequence comes from Schistocerca nitens, assembly GCF_023898315.1. Taxonomy (NCBI): domain Eukaryota; kingdom Metazoa; phylum Arthropoda; class Insecta; order Orthoptera; family Acrididae; genus Schistocerca; species Schistocerca nitens. Next base: position 185,018,319 of record NC_064625.1, read on the forward strand.
AAGGGATAAAGTAAACCTGCACTGGTGCATCGGAATCTAATACTGGTCTCCCAGGAGCCGCTCAAAACACAAACTCTTAGAAGATTCACTCTTCTTGTACTTAAGTCGGCATTTTGCATTTTATATTCAATTCCGATGCGATTTCTGTGTTTCATCGTCAATGTGAAGGTCCAAGGGATACAGTAAACCTGCACTGGTGCATCGGAATCTAAAACTGGTCTCCCATGAGCCGCTCAAAGCACAAACTCTTAGAAGATTCACTCTTCTTGTGATTATGTCGCTATTGTGCCTTTTATATTCAATTCCGATGCGATTTCTGTCTTTATTCCTCAATGTGAAGGTCCAAGGGATACAGTAAACCTGCACTGGTGCATCGGAATCCAATACTGGTCTCCCAGGAGCCGCTCAAAGCACAAACTCTTAGAAAATTCACTCTTCTTGTACTTAAGTCGGCATTGTGCCTTTTATATTCAATTCCGATGCGATTTCTGTGTTTCATCGTCAATGTGAAGGTCCAAGGGATACAGTAAACCTGCACTGGTGCATCGGAATCCAAAACTCGTCTCCCATGAGCCGCTCAAAGCACAAACTCTTAGAAGATTCACTCTTCTTGTGCTTATGTCGGCATTGTGCCTTTTATATTCAATTCCGATGCGATTTCTGTGTTTCATCGTCAATGTGAAGGTCCAAGGGATACAGTAAACCTGCACTGGTGCATCGGAATCTAATACTGGTCTCCCAGGAGCCGCTCAAAGCACAAACTCTTAGAAGATTCACTCTTCTTGTACTTAAGTCGGCATTGTGCCTTTTATATTCAATTCCGATGCGATTTCTGTGTTTCATCGTCAATGTGAAGGTCCAAGGGATAAAGTAAACCTGCACTGGTGCATCGGAATCTAATACTGGTCTCCCAGGAGCCGCTCAAAGCACAAACTCTTAGAAGATTCACTCTTCTTGTACTTAAGTCGGCATTGTGCCTTTTATATTCAATTCCGATGCGATTTCTGTGTTTCATCGTCAATGTGAAGGTCCAAGGGATACAGTAAACCTGCACTGGTGCATCGGAATCTAAAACTGGTCTCCCATGAGCCGCTCAAAGCACAAACTCTTAGACGAGTCACTCTTCTTGTGAGTATGTCGCTATTGTGCCTTTTATATTCAATTCCGATGCGATTTCTGTCTTTATTCCTCAATGTGAAGGTCCAAGGGATACAGTAAACCTGCACTGGTGCATCGGAATCCAATACTGGTCTCCCAGGACCCGCTCAAAGCACAAACTCTTAGAAAATTCACTCTTCTTGTACTTAAGTCGGCATTGTGCCTTTTATATTCAATTCCGATGCGATTTCTGTGTTTCATCGTCAATGTGAAGGTCCAAGGGATACAGTAAACCTGCATTGGTGCATCGGAATCTAATACTGGTCTCCCAGGAGCCGCTCAAAGCACAAACTCTTAGAAGATTCACTCTTCTTGTACTTAAGTCGGCATTTTGCATTTTATATTCAATTCCGATGCGATTTCTGTGTTTCATCGTCAATGTGAAGGTCCAAGGGATACAGCAAACCTGCACTGGTGCATCGGATTCTAAAACTGGTCTCCCATGAGCCGCTCAAAGCACAAACTCTTAGAAGATTTACTCTTCTTGTGATTATGTCGCTATTGTGCCTTCTATATTCAATTCCGATGCGATTTCTGTCTTTATTCCTCAATGTGAAGGTCCAAGGGATACAGTAAACCTGCACTGGTGCATCGGAATCCAATACTGGTCTCCCAGGAGCCGCTCAAAGCACAAACTCTTAGAAAATTCACTCTTCTTGTACTTAAGTCGGCATTGTGCCTTTTATATTCAATTCCGATGCGATTTCTGTGTTTCATCGTCAATGTGAAGGTCCAAGGGATACAGTAAACCTGCACTGGTGCATCGGAATCCAAAACTGGTCTCCCATGAGCCGCTCAAAGCACAAACTCTTAGAAGATTCACTCTTCTTGTGCTTATGTCGGCATTGTGCCTTTCATATTCAATTCCGATGCGATTTCTGTGTTTCATCGTCAATGTGAAGGTCCAAGGGATACAGTAAACCTGCACTGGTGCATCGGAATCTAATACTGGTCTCCCAGGAGCCGCTCAAAGCACAAACTCTTAGAAGATTCACTCTTCTTGTACTTAAGTCGGCATTGTGCCTTTTATATTCAATTCTGATGCGATTTCTGTGTTTCATTGTCAATGTGAAGGTCCAAGGGATACAGTAAACCTGCACTGGTGCTTCGGAATCCAATACTGGTATCCCAGGAGCCGCTCAAAGCACAAACTATTAGAAGATTCACTCTTCTTGTACATGAGTCGGCATTGTGCCTTTTATATTCAATTCCGATGCGATATCTGTGTTTCATTGTCAATGTGAAGATCCAAGGGATACAGTAAACCTGCACTGGTGCATCGGAATCTAAAACTGGTCTCCCAGGTGCCGCTCAAAGCACAAACTCTTAGAAGCTTCACTCTTCTTTTACATAAGTCGGCATTGTGCTTTTTATATTCAATTCCGATGCGATTTCTGTCTTTATTGGTCAATGTGAATGTCCAAGGGATACAGTAAACCTGCACTGGTGCATCGGAATCCAATACTGGTCTCCCAGGAGCCGCTCAAAGCACAAACTCTTAGAAAATTCACTCTTCTTGTACTTAAGTCGGCATTGTGCCTTTTATGTTCAATTCCGATGCGATTTCTGTGTTTCATCGTCAATGTGAATGTCCAAGGGATACAGTAAACCTGCACTGGTGCATCGGAATCCAAAACTGGTCTCCCATGAGCCGCTCAAAGCACAAACTCTTAGAAGATTCACTCTTCTTGTGCTTATGTCGGTATTGTGCCTTTTATATTCAATTCCGATGCGATTTCTGTCTTTATTCGTCAATGTAAAGGTCCAAGGGATACAGTAAACCTGCACTGGTACATCGGAATCCAATACTGGTCTCCCAGTAGCCGCTCAAAGCACAAACTATTAGAAGATTCACTCTTCTTGTACATGAGTCGGCACTGTGCCTTTTATATTCAATTCCGATGCGATATCTGTGTTTCATTGTCAATGTGAAGATCCAAGGGATACAGTAAACCTGCACTGGTGCATCGGAATCTAATACTGGTCTCCCAGGTGCCGCTCAAAGCACAAACTCTTAGAAGCTTCACTCTTCTTTTACATAAGTCGGCATTGTGCCTTTTATATTCAATTCCGATGCGATTTCTGTGTTTCATCGTCAATGTGAAGGTCCAAGGGATAAAGTAAACCTGCACTGGTGCATCGGAATCTAATACTGGTCTCCCAGGAGCCGCTCAAAGCACAAACTCTTAGAAGATTCACTCTTCTTGTACTTAAGTCGGCATTTTGCATTTTATATTCAATTCCGATGCGATTTCTGTGTTTCATCGTCAATGTGAAGGTCCAAGGGATACAGTAAACCTGCACTGGTGCATCGGAATCTAAAACTGGTCTCCCATGAGCCGCTCAAAGCACAAACTCTTAGAAGATTCACTCTTCTTGTGATTATGTCGCTATTGTGCCTTTTATATTCAATTCCGATGCGATTTCTGTCTTTATTCCTCAATGTGAAGGTCCAAGGGATACAGTAAACCTGCACTGGTGCATCGGAATCCAATACTGGTCTCCCAGGAGCCGCTCAAAGCACAAACTCTTAGAAAATTCACTCTTCTTGTACTTAAGTCGGCATTGTGCCTTTTATATTCAATTCCGATGCGATTTCTGTGTTTCATCGTCAATGTGAAGGTCCAAGGGATACAGTAAACCTGCACTGGTGCATCGGAATCCAAAACAGGTCTCCCATGAGCCGCTCAAAGCACAAACTCTTAGAAGATTCACTCTTCTTGTGCTTATGTCGGCATTGTGCCTTTTATATTCAATTACGATGCGATTTCTGTGTTTCATCGTCAATGTGAAGGTCCAAGGGATACAGTAAACCTGCACTGGTGCATCGGAATCTAATACTGGTCTCCCAGGAGCCGCTCAAAGCACAAACTCTTAGAAGATTCACTCTTCTTGTACTTAAGTCGGCATTGTGCCTTTTATATTCAATTCCGATGCGATTTCTGTGTTTCATTGTCAATGTGAAGGTCCAAGGGATACAGTAAACCTGCACTGGTGCTTCGGAATCCAATACTGGTATCCCAGGAGCCGCTCAAAGCACAAACTCTTAGAAGCTTCACTCTTCTTTTACATAAGTCGGCATTGTGCCTTTTATATTCAATTCCGATGCGATTTCTGTGTTTCATCGTCAATGTGAAGGTCCAAGGGATAAAGTAAACCTGCACTGGTGCATCGGAATCTAATACTGGTCTCCCAGGAGCCGCTCAAAGCACAAACTCTTAGAAGATTCACTCTTCTTGTACTTAAGTCGGCATTTTGCATTTTATATTCAATTCCGATGCGATTTCTGTGTTTCATCGTCAATGTGAAGGTCCAAGGGATACAGTAAACCTGCACTGGTGCATCGGAATCTAAAACTGGTCTCCCATGAGCCGCTCAAAGCACAAACTCTTTGAAGATTCACTCTTCTTGTGAGTATGTCGCTATTGTGCATTTTATATTCAATTCCGATGCGATTTCTGTCTTTATTCCTCAATGTGAAGGTCCAAGGGATACAGTAAACCTGCACTGGTGCATCGGAATCCAATACTGGTCTCCCAGGAGCCGCTCAAAGCACAAACTCTTAGAAAATTCACTCTTCTTGTACTTAAGTCGGCATTGTGCCTTTTATATTCAATTCCGATGCGATTTCTGTGTTTCATCGTCAATGTGAAGGTCCAAGGGATACAGTAAACCTGCATTGGTGCATCGGAATCTAATACTGGTCTCCCAGGAGCCGCTCAAAGCACAAACTCTTAGAAGATTCACTCTTCTTGTACTTAAGTCGGCATTTTGCATTTTATATTCAATTCCGATGCGATTTCTGTGTTTCATCGTCAATGTGAAGGTCCAAGGGATACAGTAAACCTGCACTGGTGCATCGGAATCTAAAACTGGTCTCCCATGAGCCGCTCAAAGCACAAACTCTTAGAAGATTTACTCTTCTTGTGATTATGTCGCTATTGTGCCTTTTATATTCAATTCCGATGCGATTTCTGTCTTTATTCCTCAATGTGAAGGTCCAAGGGATACAGTAAACCTGCACTGGTGCATCGGAATCCAATACTGGTCTCCCAGGAGCCGCTCAAAGCACAAACTCTTAGAAAATTCACTCTTCTTGTACTTAAGTCGGCATTGTGCCTTTTATATTCAATTCCGATGCGATTTCTGTGTTTCATCGTCAATGTGAAGGTCCAAGGGATACAGTAAACCCGCACTGGTGCATCGGAATCCAAAACTGGTCTCCCATGAGCCGCTCAAAGCACAAACTCTTAGAAGATTCACTCTACTTGTGCTTATGTCGGCATTGTGCCTTTTATAATCAATTCCGATGCGATTTCTGTGTTTCATCGTCAATGTGAAGGACCAAGGGATACAGTAAACCTGCACTGGTGCATCGGAATCTAATACTGGTCTCCCAGGAGCCCCTCAAAGCACAAACTCTTAGAAGATTCACTCTTCTTGTACTTAAGTCGGCATTGTGCCTTTTATATTCAATTCTGATGCGATTTCTGTGTTTCATTGTCAATGTGAAGGTCCAAGGGATACAGTAAACCTGCACTGGTGCTTCGGAATCCAATACTGGTATCCCAGGAGCCGCTCAAAGCACAAACTATTAGAAGATTCACTCTTCTTGTACATGAGTCGGCATTGTGCCTTTTATATTCAATTCCGATGCGATATCTGTGTTTCATTGTCAATGTGAAGATCCAAGGGATACAGTAAACCTGCACTGGTGCATCGGAATCTAAAACTGGTCTCCCAGGTGCCGCTCAAAGCACAAACTCTTAGAAGCTTCACTCTTCTTTTACATAAGTCGGCATTGTGCTTTTTATATTCAATTCCGATGCGATTTCTGTCTTTATTGGTCAATGTGAATGTCCAAGGGATACAGTAAACCTGCACTGGTGCATCGGAATCCAATACTGGTCTCCCAGGAGCCGCTCAAAGCACAAACTCTTAGAAAATTCACTCTTCTTGTACTTAAGTCGGCATTGTGCCTTTTATGTTCAATTCCGATGCGATTTCTGTGTTTCATCGTCAATGTGAATGTCCAAGGGATACAGTAAACCTGCACTGGTGCATCGGAATCCAAAACTGGTCTCCCATGCGCCGCTCAAAGCACAAACTCTTAGAAGATTCACTCTTCTTGTGCTTATGTCGGTATTGTGCCTTTTATATTCAATTCCGATGCGATTTCTGTCTTTATTCGTCAATGTAAAGGTCCAAGGGATACAGTAAACCTGCACTGGTACATCGGAATCCAATACTGGTCTCCCAGTAGCCGCTCAAAGCACAAACTATTAGAAGATTCACTCTTCTTGTACATGAGTCGGCACTGTGCCTTTTATATTCAATTCCGATGCGATATCTGTGTTTCATTGTCAATGTGAAGATCCAAGGGATACAGTAAACCTGCACTGGTGCATCGGAATCTAATACTGGTCTCCCAGGTGCCGCTCAAAGCACAAACTCTTAGAAGCTTCACTCTTCTTTTACATAAGTCGGCATTGTGCCTTTTATATTCAATTCCGATGCGATTTCTGTGTTTCATCGTCAATGTGAATGTCCAAGGGATAAAGTAAACCTGCACTGGTGCATCGGAATCTAATACTGGTCTCCCAGGAGCCGCTCAAAGCACAAACTCTTAGAAGATTCACTCTTCTTGTACTTAAGTCGGCATTTTGCGTTTTATATTCAATTCCGATGCGATTTCTGTGTTTCATCGTCAATGTGAAGGTCCAAGGGATACAGTAAACCTGCACTGGTGCATCGGAATCTAAAACTGGTCTCCCATGAGCCGCTCAAAGCACAAACTCTTAGAAGATTCACTCTTCTTGTGATTATGTCGCTATTGTGCCTTTTATATTCAATTCCGATGCGATTTCTGTCTTTATTCCTCAATGTGAAGGTCCAAGGGATACAGTAAACCTGCACTGGTGCATCGGAATCCAATACTGGTCTCCCAGGAGCCGCTCAAAGCACAAACTCTTAGAAAATTCACTCTTCTTGTACTTAAGTCGGCATTGTGCCTTTTATATTCAATTCCGATGCGATTTCTGTGTTTCATCGTCAATGTGAAGGTCCAAGGGATACAGTAAACCTGCACTGGTGCATCGGAATCCAAAACTGGTCTCCCATGAGCCGCTCAAAGCACAAACTCTTAGAAGATTCACTCTTCTTGTGCTTATGTCGGCATTGTGCCTTTTATATTCAATTCCGATGCGATTTCTGTGTTTCATCGTCAATGTGAAGGTCCAAGGGATACAGTAAACCTGCACTGGTGCATCGGAATCTAATACTGGTCTCCCAGGAGCCGCTCAAAGCACAAACTCTTAGAAGATTCACTCTTCTTGTACTTAAGTCGGCATTGTGCCTTTTATATTCAATTCCGATGCGATTTCTGTGTTTCATTGTCAATGTGAAGGTCCAAGGGATACAGTAAACCTGCACTGGTGCTTCGGAATCCAATACTGGTATCCCAGGAGCCGCTCAAAGCACAAACTCTTAGAAGCTTCACTCTTCTTTTACATAAGTCGGCATTGTGCCTTTTATATTCAATTCCGATGCGATTTCTGTGTTTCATCGTCAATGTGAAGGTCCGAGGGATAAAGTAAACCTGCACTGGTGCATCGGAATCTAATACTGGTCTCCCAGGAGCCGCTCAAAGCACAAACTCTTAGAAGATTCACTCTTCTTGTACTTAAGTCGGCATTTTGCATTTTATATTCAATTCCGATGCGATTTCTGTGTTTCATCGTCAATGTGAAGGTCCAAGGGATACAGTAAACCTGCACTGGTGCATCGGAATCTAAAACTGGTCTCCCATGAGCCGCTCAAAGCACAAACTCTTAGAAGATTCACTCTTCTTGTGATTATGTCGCTATTGTGCCTTTTATATTCAATTCCGATGCGATTTCTGTCTTTATTCCTCAATGTGAAGGTCCAAGGGATACAGTAAACCTGCACTGGTGCATCGGAATCCAATACTGGTCTCCCAGGAGCCGCTCAAAGCACAAACTCTTAGAAAATTCACTCTTCTTGTACTTAAGTCGGCATTGTGCCTTTTATATTCAATTCCGATGCGATTTCTGTGTTTCATCGTCAATGTGAAGGTCCAAGGGATACAGTAAACCTGCACTGGTGCATCGGAATCCAAAACTGGTCTCCCATGAGCCGCTCAAAGCACAAACTCTTAGAAGATCAACTCTTCTTGTGCTTATGTCGGCATTGTGCCTTTTATATTCAATTCCGATGCGATTTCTGTGTTTCATCGTCAATGTGAAGGTCCAAGGGATACAGTAAACCTGCACTGGTGCATCGGAATCTAATACTGGTCTCCCAGGAGCCGCTCAAAGCACAAACTCTTAGAAGATTCACTCTTCTTGTACTTAAGTCGGCATTGTGCCTTTTATATTCAATTCCGATGCGATTTCTGTGTTTCATTGTCAATGTGAAGGTCCAAGGGATACAGTAAACCTGCACTGGTGCTTCGGAATCCAATACTGGTATCCCAGGAGCCGCTCAAAGCACAAACTATTAGAAGATTCACTCTTCTTGTACATGAGTCGGCATTGTGCCTTTTATATTCAATTCCGATGCGATATCTGTGTTTCATTGTCAATGTGAAGATCCAAGGGATACAGTAAACCTGCACTGGTGCATCGGAATCTAATACTGGTCTCCCAGGTGCCGCTCAAAGCACAAACTCTTAGAAGCTTCACTCTTCTTTTACATAAGTCGGCATTGTGCTTTTTATATTCAATTCCGATGCGATTTCTGTCTTTATTGGTCAATGTGAATGTCCAAGGGATACAGTAAACCTGCACTGGTGCATCGGAATCCAATACTGGTCTCCCAGGAGCCGCTCAAAGCACAAACTCTTAGAAAATTCACTCTTCTTGTACTTAAGTCGGCATTGTGCCTTTTATATTCAATTCCGATGCGATTTCTGTGTTTCATCGTCAATGTGAATGTCCAAGGGATACAGTAAACCTGCACTGGTGCATCGGAATCCAAAACTGGTCTCCCATGAGCCGCTCAAAGCACAAACTCTTAGAAGATTCACTCTTCTTGTGCTTATGTCGGTATTGTGCCTTTTATATTCAATTCCGATGCGATTTCTGTCTTTATTCGTCAATGTAAAGGTCCAAGGGATACAGTAAACCTGCACTGGTACATCGGAATCCAATACTGGTCTCCCAGGAGCCGCTCAAAGCACAAACTCTTAGAAGATTCACTCTTCTTGTACTTATGTCGGCATTGTGCCCTTTATATTCAATTCCGATGCGATTTCTGTGTTTCATCGTCAATGTGAAGGTCCAAGGGATACAGTAAAACTGCACTGGTGCTTCGGAATCCAATACTGGTCTCCCAGTAGCCGCTCAAAGCACAAACTATTAGAAGATTCACTCTTCTTGTACATGAGTCGGCACTGTGCCTTTTATATTCAATTCCGATGCGATATCTGTGTTTCATTGTCAATGTGAAGATCCAAGCGATACAGTAAACCTGCACTGGTGCATCGGAATCCAATACTGGTCTCCCAGGTGCCGCTCAAAGCACAAACTCTTAGAAGCTTCACTCTTCTTTTACATAAGTCGGCATTGTGCATTTATATTCAATTCCGATGCGATTTCTGTGTTTCATCGTCAATGTGAAGGTCCAAGGGATAAAGTAAGCCTGCACTGGTGCATCGGAATCTAATACTGGTCTCCCAGGAGCCGCTCAAAGCACAAACTCTTAGGAGACTCACTCTTCTTGTACTTAAGTCGGCATTGTGCCTTTTATATTCAATTCCGATGCGATATCTGTGTTTCATCGTTAATGTGAAGGTCCAAGGTATACAGAAAATCTGCACCGGTGCATCGGAATCGAATACTGGTCTCCCAGCAGCCGCTCAAAGCACAAAGAAGATTCACTCTTCTTGTACTTAAGTCGGCAATGTGCCTTTTATATTCAATTCCGATGCGATTTCTGTGTTTCATCGTCAATGTGAAGGTCCAAGGGATAAAGTAAACCTGCACTGGTGCATCGGAATCTAATACTGGTCTCCCAGGAGCCGCTCAAAGCACAAACTCTTAGGAGACTCACTCTTCTTGTACTTTAGTCGGCATTGTGCCTTTTATATTCAATTCCGATGCGATTTCTGTGTTTCATTGTCAATGTGAAGGTCCAAGGGATACAGTAAATCTGCATTGGTGCATCGGAATCCAATGCTGGTCTCCCAAAAGCCGCTCAAAGCACAAAGAAGATTCACTCTTCTTGTACTTAAGTCGGCATTGTGCCTTTTATAATCTAATCCGATGCGATTTTTGTGTTTCATCGTCAATGTGCAGGTCCAAGGGATAAAGTAAACCTGCACTGGTGCATCGGAATCTAATACTGGTCTCCCAGGAGCCGCTCAAAGCACAAACTCTTAGAAGATTCACTCTTCTTGTACTTTAGTCGGCATTGTGCCTTTTATATTCAATTCCGATGCGATTTCTGTGTTTCATCGTCAATGTGAAGGTCCAAGGGATACAGTAAACCTGCACTGGTGCATCGGAATCTAATACTGGTCTCCCAGGAGCCGTTCAAAGCACAAACTCTTAGAAGATTCACTCTTCTTGTACTTAAGTCGGCGTTGTGCCTTTTATATTCAATTCCGATGCGATTTCTGTGTTTCATCGTATATGTGAAGGTCCAAGGGATACAGTAAACCTGCACTGGTGCATCGGAATCTAATACTGGTCTCCCAGGAGCCGTTCAAAGCACAAACTCTTAGAAGATTCACTCCTCTTGTACTTAAGTCGGCATTGTGCCTTTTATATACAATTCCGATGCGATTTCTGTGTTTCATCGTCAATGTGAAGACCCAAGGGATACAGTAAACCTGCACTGGTGCATCGGAATCTAATACTGGTCTCCCAGGAGCCGCTCAAAGCACAAACTCTTAGAAGATTCACTCTTCTTGTACTTAAGTCGGCATTTTGCATTTTATATTCAATTCCGATGCGATTTCTGTGTTTCATCGTCAATGTGAAGGTCCAAGGGATACAGTAAACCTGCACTGGTGCATCGGAATCTAAAACTGGTCTCCCATGAGCCGCTCAAAGCACAAACTCTTAGAAGATTCACTCTTCTTGTGCTTATGTCGGTATTGTGCCTTTTATATTCAATTCCGATGCGATTTCTGTCTTTATTCCTCAATGTGAAGGTCCAAGGGATACAGTAAACCTGCACTGGTGCATCGAATTCCAATACTGGTCTCCCAGGAACCGCTCAAAGCACAATCTCTTCGAAAATTCACTCTTCTTGTACTTAAGTCGGCATTGTGCCTTTTATATTCAATTCCGATGCGATTTCTGTGTTTCATCGTCAATGTGAAGGTCCAAGGGATACAGTAAACCTGCACTGGTGCATCGGAATCCAAAACTGGTCTCCCATGAGCCGCTCAAAGCACAAACTCTTAGAAGATTCTCTCTTCTTGTGCTTATGTCGGCATTGTGCCTTTTATATTCAATTCCGATGCGATTTCTGTGTTTCATCGTCAATGTGAAGGTCCAAGGGATACAGTAAACCTGCAATGGTGCATCGGAATCTAATACTGGTCTGCCAGGAGCCGCTCAAAGCACAAACTCTTAGAAAATTCACTCTTCTTGTACTTAAGTCGGCATTGTGCCTTTTATATTCAATTCCGATGCGATTTCTGTGTTTCATCGTCAATGTGAATGTCCAAGGGATACAGTAAACCTGCACTGGTGCATCGGAATCCAAAACTGGTCTCCCATGAGCCGCTCAAAGCACAAACTCTTAGAAGATTCACTCTTCTTGTGCTTATGTCGGTATTGTGCCTTTTATATTCAATTCCGATGCGATTTCTGTCTTTATTCGTCAATGTTAAGGTCCAAGGGATACAGTAAACCTGCACTGGTACATCGGAATCCATTTCTGGTCTCCCAGGAGCCGCTCAAAGCACAAACTCTTAGAAGATTCACTCTTCTTGTACTTAAGTCGGCATTGTGCCTTTTATATTCAATTCCGATGCGATATCTGTGTTTCATTGTCATTGTGAAGGTCCAAGGGATACACAAAACCTGCACTGGTGCTTCGGAATCCAATACTGGTCTCCCAGTAGCCGCTCAAAGCACAAACTATTAGAAGATTCACTCTTCTTGTACATGAGTCGGCACTGTGCCTTTTATATTCAATTCCGATGCGACATCTGTGTTTCATTTTCAATGTGAAGATCCAAGGGATACAGTAAACGTGCACTGGTGCATCGGAATCCATTACTGGTCTCCCAGGTGCCGCTCAAAGCACAAACTCTTAGAAGCTTCACTCTTCTTTTACATAAGTCGGCATTGTGCCTTTTATATTCAATTCCGATGCGATATCTGTGTTTCATCGTCAATGTGAAGGTCCAAGGGATAAAGTAAACCTGCACTGGTGCATCGGAATCCAATGCTGGTCTCCCAACAGCCGCTCAAAGCACAAAAAAGATTCACTCTTCTTGTACTTAAGTCGGCATTGTGCCTTTTATAATCTAATCCGATGCGATTTCTGTGTTTCATCGTCAATGTGCAGGTCCAAGGGATAAAGTAAACCTGCACTGGTGCATCGGAATCTAATACTGGTCTCCCAGGAGCCGCTCAAAGCACAAACTCTTAGAACATTCACTCTTCCTGTACTTTAGTCGGCATTGTGCCTTTTATATTCAATTCCGATGCGATTTCTGTGTTTCATCGTCAATGTGAAGGTCCAAGGGATACAGTAAACCTGCACTGGTGCATCGGAATCTAATACTGGTCTCCCAGGAGCCGTTCAAAGCACAAACTCTTAGAAGATTCACTCTTCTTGTACTTAAGTCGGCATTGTGCCTTTTATATTCAATTCCGATTCGATTTCTGTGTTTCATCGTCAATGTGAAGGTCCAAGGGATACAGTTAACCTGCACTGGTGCATCGGAATCTAACACTGGTCTCCCAGGAGCCGTTCAAAGCACAAACTCTTAGAAGATTCACTCTTCTTGTACTTTAGTCGGCATTGTGCCTTTTATATTCAATTCCGATGCGATTTCTGTGTTTCATCGTCAATGTGAAGGTCCAAGGGATACAGTAAACCTGCACTGGTGCATCGGAATCTAATACTGGTCTCCCAGGAGCCGTTCAAAGCACAAACTCTTAGAAGATTCACTCTTCTTGTACTTAAGTCGGCATTGTGCCTTTTATATTCAATTCCGATGCGATTTCTGTGTTTCATCGTCAATGTGAAGGTCCAAGGGATACAGTAAACCTGCACTGGTGCATCGGAATCTAATACTGGTCTCCCAGGTGCCGCTCAAAGCACAAACTCTTAGAAGCTTCACTCTTCTTTTACATAAGTCGGCATTGTGCCTTTTATATTCAATTCCGATGCGATATCTGTGTTTCATCGTCAATGTGAAGGTCCAAGGGATAAAGTAAACCTGCACTGGTGCATAGGAATCTAATACTGGTCTCCCAGGAGCCGCTCAAAGCACAAACTCTTAGGAGACTCACTCTTCTTGTACTTAAGTCGGCATTGTGCCTTTTATATTCAATTCCGATGCGATTTCTGTGTTTCATCGTTAATGTGAAGGTCCAAGGGATACAGAAAATCTGCACCGGTGCATCGGAATCGAATACTGGTCTCCCAGCAGCCGCTCAAAGCACAAAGAAGATTCACTCTTCTTGTACTTAAGTCGGCAATGTGCCTTTTATATTCAATTCCGATGCGATTTCTGTGTTTCATCGTCAATGTGAAGGTCCAAGGGATAAAGTAAACCTGCACTGGTGCATCGGAATCTAATACTGGTCTCCCAGGAGCCGCTCAAAGCACAAACTCTTAGGAGACTCACTTTTCTAGTACTTAAGTCGCTATTGTGCCTTTTATATTCAATTCCGATGCGATTTCTGTGTTTCATTGTCAATGTGAAGGTCCAAGGGATACAGTAAAACTGCACTGGTGCATCGGAATCCAATGCTGGTCTCCCAACAGCCGCTCAAAGCACAAAGAAGATTCACTCTTCTTGTACTTAAGTCGGCATTGTGCCTTTTATAATCTAATCCGATGCGATTTCTGTGTTTCATCGTCAATGTGCAGGTCCAAGGGATAAAGTAAACCTGCGCTGGTGCATCGGAATCTAATACTGGTCTCCCAGGAGCCGCTCAAAGCACAAACTCTTAGAAGATTCACTCTTCTTGTACTTTAGTCGGCATTGTGCCTTTTATATTCAATTCCGATGCGATTTCTGTGTTTCATCGTCAATGTGAAGGTCCAAGGGATACAGTACACCTGCACTGGTGCATCGGAATCTAATACTGGTCTCCCATGAGCCGCTCAAAGCACAAACTCTTAGAAGATTCACTCTTCTTGTGCTTATGTCGGTATTGTGCATTTTATATTCAATTCCGATGCGATTTCTGTCTTTATTCGTCAATGTAAAGGTCCAAGGGATACAGTAAACCTGCACTGGTACATCGGAATCCAATTCTGGTCTCCCAGGAGCCGCTCAAAGCACAAACTCTTAGAAGATTCACTCTTCTTGTACTTAAGTCGGCATTGTGCCTTTTATATTCAATTCCGATGCGATTTCTGTGTTTCATCGTCAATGTGAAGGTCCAAGGGATACACAAAACCTGCACTGGTGCTTCGGAATCCAATACTGGTCTCCCAGTAGCCGCTCAAAGCACAAACTATTAGAAGATTCACTCTTCTTGTACATGTGTCGGCACTGTGCCTTTTATATTCAATTCCGATGCGACATCTGTGTTTCATTGTCAATGTGAAGATCCAAGGGATACAGTAAACGTGCACTGGTGCATCGGAATCCAATACTGGTCTCCCAGGTGCCGCTCAAAGCACAAACTCTTAGAAGCTTCACTCTTCTTTTACATAAGTCGGCATTGTGCCTTTTATATTCAATTCCGATGCGATATCTGTGTTTCATCGTCAATGTGAATGTCCAAGGGATAAAGTAAACCTGCACTGGTGCATCGGAATCCAATGCTGGTCTCCCAACAGCCGCTCAAAGCACAAAAAAGATTCACTCTTCTTGTACTTAAGTCGGCATTGTGCCTTTTATAATCTAATCCGATGCGATTTCTGTGTTTCATCGTCAATGTGCAGGTCCAAGGGATAAAGTAAACCTGCACTGGTGCATCGGAATCTAATACTGGTCTCCCAGGAGGCGCTCAAAGCACAAACTCTTAGAAGATTCACTCTCCCTGTACTTTAGTCGGCATTGTGCCTTTTATATTCAATTCCGATGCGATTTCTGTGTTTCATCGTCAATGTGAAGGTCCAAGGGATACAGTAAACCTGCACTATTGCATCGGAATCTAATACTGGTCTCCCAGGAGCCGTTCAAAGCACAAACTCTTAGAAGATTCACTCTTCTTGTACTTAAGTCGGCATTGTGCCTTTTATATTCAATTCTGATGCGATTTCTGTGTTTCATCGTCAATGTGAAGGTCCAAGGGATACAGTAAACCTGCACTGGTGCATCGGAATCTCTAACACTGGTCTCCCAGGAGCCGTTCAAAGCACAAACTCTTAGAAGATTCACTCTTCTTGTACTTTAGTCGGCATTGTGCCTTTTATATTCAATTCCGATGCGATTTCTGTGTTTCATCGTCAATGTGAAGGTCCAAGGGATACAGTAAACCTGCACTGGTGCATCGGAATCTAATACTGGTCTCCCAGGAGCCGTTCCAAGTACAAACTCTTAGAAGATTCACTCTTCTTGTACTTAAGTCGGTACTGTGCCTTTTATATTCAATTCCGATGCGATTTCTGTGTTTCATCGTCAATGTGAAGGTCCAAGGGATACAGTAAACCTGCACTGGTGCATCGGAATCTAATACTGGTCTCCCAGGAGCCGTTCAAAGCACAAACTCTTAGAAGATTCACTCTTCTTGTACTTAAGTCGGCATTGTGCCTTTTATATTCAATTCCGATGCGATTTCTGTGTTTCATCGTCAATGTGAAGGTCCAAGGGATACAGGAAACCTGCACTGGTGCATCGGAATCTAATACTGGTCTCCCAGGTGCCGCTCAAAGCACAAACTCTTAGAAGCTTCACTCTTCTTTTACATAAGTCGGCATTGTGCCTTTTATATTCAATTCCGATGCGATATCTGTGTTTCATCGTCAATGTGAAGGTCCAAGGGATAAAGTAAACCTGCACTGGTGCATCGGAATCTAATACTGGTCTCCCAGGAGCCGCTCAAAGCACAAACTCTTAGGAGACTCACTCTTCTTGTACTTAAGTCGGCATTGTGCCTTTTATATTCAATTCCGATGCGATTTCTGTGTTTCATCGTTAATGTGAAGGTCCAAGGGATACAGAAAATCTGCACCGGTGCATCGGAATCGAATACTGGTCTCCCAGCAGCCGCTGAAAGCACAAAGAAGATTCACTCTTCTTGTACTTAAGTCGGCAATGTGCCTTTTATATTCAATTCCGATGCGATTTCTGTGTTTCATCGTCAATGTGAAGGTCCAAGGGATAAAGTAAACCCGCACTGGTGCATCGGAATCTAACACTGGTCTCCCAGGAGCCGCTCAAAGCACAAACTCTTAGGAGACTCACTTTTCTAGTACTTAAGTCGCTATTGTGCCTTTTATATTCAATTCCGATGCGATTTCTGTCTTTCATTGACAATGTGAAGGTCCGAGGGATACAGTAAATCTGCACTGGTGCATCGGAATCCAATGCTGGTCTCCCAACAGCCGCTCAAAGCAAAAATAAGATTCACTCTTCTTGTACTTAAGTCAGCATTGTGCCTTTTATAATCTAATCCGATGCGATTTCTGTGTTTCATCGTCAATGTGCAGGTCCAAGGGATAAAGTAAATCTGCACTGGTGCATCGGAATCTAATACTGGTCTCCCAGGAGCCGCTCAAAGCACAAACTCTTAGAAGATTCACTCTTCTTGTACTTTAGTCGGCATTGTGCCTTTTATATTCAATTCCGATGCGATTTCTGTGTTTCATCGTCAATGTGAAGGTCCAAGGGATACAGTAAACCTGCACTGGTGCATCGGAATCTAATACTGGTCTCCCATGAGCCGCTCAAAGCACAAACTCTTAGAAGATTCCCTCTTCTTGTGCTTATGTCGGTATTGTGCATTTTATATTCAATTCCGATGCGATTTCTGTCTTTATTCGTCAATGTAAAGGTCCAAGGGATACAGTAAACCTGCACTGGTACATCGGAATCCTATTCTGGTCTCCCAGGAGCCGCTCAAAGCACAAACTCTTAGAAGATTCACTCTTCTTGTACTTAAGTCGGCATTGTGCCTTTTATATTCAATTCCGATGCGATTTCTGTGTTTCATCGTCAATGTGAAGGTCCAAGGGATACACAAAACCTGCACTGGTGCTTCGGAATCCAATACTGGTCTCCCAGTAGCTGCTCAAAGCACAAACTATTAGAAGATTCACTCTTCTTGTACATGAGTCGGCACTGTGCCTTTTATATTCAATTCCGATGCGACATCTGTGTTTCATTGTCAATGTGAAGATCCAAGGGATACAGTAAACGTGCACTGGTGCATCGGAATCCAATACTGGTCTCCCAGGTGCCGCTCAAAGCACAAACTCTTAGAAGCTTCACTCTTCTTTTACATAAGTCGGCATTGTGCCTTTTATATTCAATTCCGATGCGATATCTGTGTTTCATCGTCAATGTGAAGGTCCAAGGGATAAAGTAAACCTGCACTGGTGCATCGGAATCCAATGCTGGTCTCCCAACAGCCGCTCAAAGCACAAAAAAGATTCACTCTTCTTGTACATAAGTCGGCATTGTGCCTTTTATAATCTAATCCGATGCGATTTCTGTGTTTCATCGTAAATGTGCAGGTCCAAGGGATAAAGTAAACCTGCACTGGTGCATCGGAATCTAATACTGGTCTCCCAGGAGCCGCTCAAAGCACAAACTCTTAGAAGATTCACTCTTCCTGTACTTTAGTCGGCATTGTGCCTTTTATATTCAATTCCGATGCGATTTCTGTGTTTCATCGTCAATGTGAAGGTCCAAGGGATACAGTAAACCTGCACTGGTGCATCGGAATCTAATACTGGTCTCCCAGGAGCCGTTCAAAGCACAAACTCTTAGAAGATTCACTCTTCTTGTACTTAAGTCGGCATTGTGCCTTTTATATTCAATTCCGATTCGATTTCTGTGTTTCATCGTCAATGTGAAGGTCCAAGGGATACAGTAAACCTGCACTGGTGCATCGGAATCTAACACTGGTCTCCCAGGAGCCGTTCAAAGCACAAACTCTTAGAAGATTCACTCTTCTTGTACTTTAGTCGGCATTGTGCCTTTTATATTCAATTCCGATGCGATTTCTGTGTTTCATCGTCAATGTGAAGGTCCAAGGGATACATTAAACCTGCACTGGTGCATCGGAATCTAATACTGGTCTCCCAGGAGCCGTTCCAAGTACAAACTCTTAGAAGATTCACTCTTCTTGTACTTAAGTCGGCATTGTGCCTTTTATATTCAATTCCGATGCGATTTCTGTGTTTCATCGTCAATGTGAAGGTCCAAGGGATACAGTAAACCTGCACTGGTGCATCGGAATCTAATACTGGTCTCCCAGGAGCCGTTCAAAGCACAAACTCTTAGAAGATTCACTCTTCTTGTACTTAAGTCGGCATTGTGCCTTTTATATTCAATTCCGATGCGATTTCTGTGTTTCATCGTCAATGTGAAGGTCCAAGGGATACAGTAAACCTGCACTGGTGCATCGGAATCTAATACTGGTCTCCCAGGTGCCGCTCAAAGCACAAACTCTTAGAAGCTTCACTCTTCTTTTACATAAGTCGGCATTGTGCCTTTTATATTCAATTCCGATGCGATATCTGTGTTTCATCGTCAATGTGAATGTCCAAGGGATAAAGTAAACCTGCACTGGTGCATCAGAATCTAATACTGGTCTCCCAGGAGCCGCTCAAAGCACAAACTCTTAGGAGACTCACTTTTCTAGTACTTAAGTCGCCATTGTGCCTTTTATATTCAATTCCGATGCGATTTCTGTGTTTCATTGTCAATGTGAAGGTCCAAGGGATACAGTAAATCTGCACTGGTGCATCGGAATCCAATGCTGGTCTCCCAACAGCCGCTCAAAGCACAATGAAGATTCACTCTTCTTTTACATAAGTCGGCATTGTGCCTTTTATATTCAATTCCGATGCGATTTCTGTGTTTCATCGTCAATGTGAAGGTCCAAGGGATACAGTAAACCTGCACTGGTGCATCGGAATCCAAAACTGGTCTCCCATGAGCCGCTCAAAGCACAAACTCTTAGAAGATTCACTCTTCTTGTGCTTATGTCGGCATTGTGCCTTTTATATCCAATTCCGATGCGATTTCTGTGTTTCATCGTCAATGTGAAGGTCCAAGGGATACAGTAAACCTGCACTGGTGCATCATAATCTAATACTGGTCTGCCAGGAGCCGCTCAAAGCACAAACTCTTAGGAGATTCACTCTTCGTGTACTTAATTCGGCATTGTGCGTTTTATATTCAATTCCGATGCGATTTCTGTGTTTCATTGTCAATGTGAAGGTCCAAGGGATACAGTAAACCTGCACTGGTGCTTCGGAATCCAATACTGGTCTCCCAGGAGCCGCTCAAAGCACAAACTATTAGAAGATTCATTCTTCTTGTACATGAGTCGGCATTGTGCCTTTTATATTCAATTCCGATGCGATATCTGTGTTTCATTGTCAATGTGAAGATCCAAGGGATACAGCAATCCTGCACTGGTGCATCGGAATCTAATACTGGTCTCCCAGGTGCCGCTCAAAGCACAAAACCTTAGAAGCTTCACTCTTCTTTTATATAAGTCGGCATTGTGCTTTTTATATTCAATTCCGATGCGATTTCTGTCTTTATTCGTCAATGTGAAGGTCCAAGGGATACAGTAAACCTGCACTGGTGCATCGGAATCCAAAACTGGTCTCCCAGGAGCCCTCAAAGCACACATTCTTAGAAAATTCACTCTTCTTGTACCTAAGGCGGCATTGTGCCTTTTATATTCAATTCCGATGCGATTTCTGTGTTTCATCGTCAATTTGAAGGTCCAAGGGATACAGTAAACCTGCACTGGTGCATCGGAATCCAAAACTGGTCTCCCATGAGCCGCTCAAAGCACAAACTCTTAGAAGATTCACTCTTCTTATGCTTATGTCGGTATTGTGCCTTTTATATTCAATTCCGATGCGATTTCTGTCTTTATTCGTCAATGTAAAGGTCCAAGGGATACAGTAAACCTGCACTGGTACATCAGAATCCAATACTGGTCTCCCAGGAGCCGCTCAAAGCACAAACTCTTAGAAGATTCACTCTTCTTGTACTTAAGTCGGCATTGTGCCTTTTATATTCAATTCCGATGCGATTTCTGTGTTTCATCGTCAATGTGAAGGTCCAAGGGATACAGTAAACCTGCACTGGTGCATCGGAATCTAATACTGGTCTCCCAGGAGCCGTTCAAAGCACAAACTCTTAGAAGATTCACTCTTCTTGTACTTAAGTCGCCATTGTGCATTTTATATTCAATTCCGATGCGATTTCTGTGTTTCATCGTCAATGTGAAGGTCCAAGGGATACAGTAAACCTGCACTGGTGCATCGGAATCTAATACTGGTCTCCCAGGTGCCGCTCAAAGCACAAACTCTTAGAAGCTTCACTCTTCTTTTACATAAGTCGGCATTGTGCCTTTTATATTCAATTCCGATGCGATATCTGTGTTTCATCGTCAATGTGAAGGTCCAAGGGATAAAGTAAACCTGCACTGGTGCATCGGAATCTAATACTGGTCTCCCAGGAGCCGCTCAAAGCACAAACTCTTAGGAGACTCACTCTTCTTGTACTTAAGTCGGCATTGTGCCTTTTATATTCAATTCCAATGCGATTTCTGTGTTTCATCGTTAATGTGAAGGTCCAAGGGATACAGAAAATCTGTACCGGTCCATCGGAATCGAATACTGGTCTCCCAGCAGCCGCTCAAAGCACAAAGAAGATTCACTCTTCTTGTACTTAAGTCGGCAATGTGCCTTTTATATTCGATTCCGATGCAATTTCTGTGTTTCATCGTCAATTTGAAGGTCCAAGGGATAAAGTAAACCTGCACTGGTGCATCGGAATCTAATACTGGTCTCCCAGGAGCCGCTCAAAGCACAAACTCTTAGGAGACTCACCCTTCTTGTACTTAAGTCGCCATTGTGCCTTTTATATTCAATTCCGATGCGATTTCTGTGTTTCATTGTCAATGTGAAGGTCCAGGGGATACAGTAAATCTGCACTGGTGCATCGGAATCCAATGCTGGTCTCCCATGAGCCGCTCAAAGCACAAACTCTTAGAAGATTCACTCTTCTTGTGCTTATGTCGGTATTGTGCCTTTTATATTCAATTCCGATGCGATTTATGTCTTTATTCCTCAATGTGAAGGTCCAAGGGATACAGTAAACCTGCACTGGTGCATCGGAATCCAATACTGGTCTCCCAGGAACCGCTCAAAGCACAAACTCTTAGAAAATTCACTCTTCTTGTACTTAAGTCGGCATTGTGCCTTTGATATTCAATTCCGATGCGATTTCTGTGTTTCATCGTCAATGTGAAGGTCCAAGGGATACAGTAAACCTGCACTGGTGCATCGGAATCCAAAACTGGTCTCCCATGAGCCGCTCAAAGCACAAACTCTTAGAAGATTCACTCTTCTTGTGCTTATGTCGGCATTGTGCCTTTTATAATCAATTCCGATGCGATTTCTGTGTTTCATCGTCAATGTGAAGGTCCAAGGGATACAGTAAACCTGCACTGGTGCATCGGAACCTAATACTGGTCTGCCAGGAGCCGCTCAAATCACAAACTCTTAGAAGATTCACTCTTCTTGTACTTAAGTCGGCATTGTGCCTTTTATATTCAATTCCGATGCGATATCTGTGTTTCATTGTCAATGTGAAGATCCAAGGGATACAGTAATCCTGCACTGGTGCATCGGAATCTAATACTGGTCTCCCAGGTCCCGCTCAAAGCACAAAATCTTAGAAGCTTCACTCTTCTTTTATATAAGTGGGCATTGTGCTTTTTATATTCAATTCCGATGCGATTTCTATCTTTATTCGTCAATGTGAAGGTCCAAGGGATACAGTAAACCTGCACTGGTGCATCGGAATCCAATACTGGTCTCCCAGGAGCCCTCAAAGCACAAACTCTTAGAAAATTCACTCTTCTTGTACTTAAGTCGGCATTGTGCCTTTTATATTCAATTCCGATGCGATTTCTGTGTTTCATCGTCAATTTGAAGGTCCAAGGGATACAGTAAACCTGCACTGGTGCATCGGAATCTAATACTGGTCTGCCAGGAGCCGCTCAAAGCACAAACTCTTAGAAGATTCACTCTTCTTGTACTTAAGTCGGCATTGTGCCTTTTATATTCAATTCCGATGCGATTTCTGTCTTTATTCGTCAATGTGAAGGTCCAAGGGATACAGTAAACCTGCACTGGTGCATCGGAATCTAATACTGGTCTCCCAGGTGCCGCTCAAAGCACAAACTCTTAGAAGCTTCACTCTTCTTTTACATAAGTCGGCATTGTGCCTTTTATATTCAATTCCGATGCGATATCTGTGTTTCATCGTCAATGTGAAGGTCCAAGGGATAAAGTAAACCTGCACTGGTGCATCGGAATCTAATACTGGTCTCCCAGGAGCCGCTCAAAGCACAAACTCTTAGGAGACTCACTCTTCTTGTACTTAAGTCGGCATTGTGCCTTTTATATTCAATTCCAATGCGATTTCTGTGTTTCATCGTTAATGTGAAGGTCCAAGGGATACAGAAAATCTGCACCGGTGCATCGGAATCGAATACTGGTCTCCCAGCAGCCGCTCAAAGCACAAAGAAGATTCACTCTTCTTGTACTTAAGTCGGCAATGTGCCTTTTATATTCGATTCCGATGCGATTTCTGTGTTTCATCGTCAATTTGAAGGTCCAAGGGATAAAGTAAACCTGCACTGGTGCATCGGAATCTAATACTGGTCTCCTAGGAGCCGCTCAAAGCACAAACTCTTAGGAGACTCACCCTTCTTGTACTTAAGTCGCCATTGTGCCTTTTATATTCAATTCCGATGCGATTTCTGTGTTTCATTGTCAATGTGAAGGTCCAGGGGATACAGTAAATCTGCACTGGTGCATCGGAATCTAATGCTGGTCTCCCAGGAACCGTTCAAAGCACAAACTCTTAGAAGATTCACTCTTCTTGTACTTAAGTCGGCATTGTGCCTTTCATATTCAATTCCGATGCGATTTCTGTGTTTCATCGTCAATGTGAAGGTCCAAGGGATACAGTAAACCTGCACTGGTGCATCGGAATCTAATACTGGTCTCCCAGGAGCCGCTCAAAGCACAAACTCTTAGAAGATTCACTCTTCTTGTACTTAAGTCGGCATTTTGCATTTTATATTCAATTCCGATGCGATTTCTGTGTTTCATCGTCAATGTGAAGGTCCAAGGGATACAG
Source organism: Schistocerca nitens (assembly GCF_023898315.1). Taxonomy (NCBI): domain Eukaryota; kingdom Metazoa; phylum Arthropoda; class Insecta; order Orthoptera; family Acrididae; genus Schistocerca; species Schistocerca nitens. The sequence continues at coordinate 185,041,993 of NC_064625.1, forward strand.
TAAACCTGCACTGGTGCATCGGAATCTAAAACTGGTCTCCCATGAGCCGCTCAAAGCACAAACTCTTAGAAGATTCACTCTTCTTGTGCTTATGTCGGTATTGTGCCTTTTATATTCAATTCCGATGCGATTTATGTCATTATTCCTCAATGTGAAGGTCCAAGGGATACAGTAAACCAGCACTGGTGCATCGGAATCCAATACTGGTCTCCCAGGAACCGCTCAAAGCACAAACTCTTAGAAAATTCACTCTTCTTGTACTTAAGTCGGCATTGTGTCTTTTATATTCAATTCCGATGCGATTTCTGTGATTCATCGTCAATGTGAAGGTCCAAGGGATACAGTAAACCTGCACTGGTGCATCGGAATCCAAAACTGGTCTCCCATGAGCCGCTCAAAGCACAAACTCTTAGAAGATTCACTCTTCTTGTGCTTATGTCGGCATTGTGCCTTTTACATTCAATTCCGATGCGATTTCTGTGTTTCATCGTCAATGTGAAGGTCCAAGGGATACAGTAAACCTGCACTGGTGCATCGGAATCTAATACTGGTCTGCCAGGAGCCGCTCATAGCACAAACTCTTAGAAGATTCACTCTTCTTGTACTTAAGTCGGCATTGTGCCTTTTATATTCAATTCCGATGCGATTTCTGTGTTTCATTGTCAATGTGAAGGTCCAAGGGATACAGTAAACCTGCACTGGTGCTTCGGAATCCAATACTGGTCTCCCAGGAGCCGCTCAAAGCACAAACTATTAGAAGATTCACTCTTCTCGTACATGAGCCGGCATTGTGCCTTTTATATTCAATTCCGATGCGATATCTGTGTTTCATTGTCAATGTGAAGATCCAAGGGATACAGTAATCCTGCACTGGTGCATCGGAATCTAATACTGGTCTCCCAGGTGCCGCTCAAAGCACAAAATCTTAGAAGCTTCACTCTTCTTTTATATAAGTCGGCATTGTGCTTTTTATATTCAATTCCGATGCGATTTCTGTCTTTATTCGTCAATGTGAAGGTCCAAGGGATACAGTAAACCTGCACTGGTGCATCGGAATCCAAAACTGGTCTCCCATGAGCCGCTCAAAGCACAAACTCTTAGAAGATTCACTCTTCTTGTGCTTATGTCGGTATTGTGCCTTTTATATTCAATTCCGATGCGATTTCTGTCTTTATTCGTCAATGTAAAGGTCCAAGGGATACAGTAAACCTGCACTGGTACATCGGAATCCAATACTGGTCTCCCAGGAGCCGCTCAAAGCACAAACTCTTAGAAGATTCACTCTTCTTGTACTTAAGTCGGCATTGTGCCTTTTATATTCAATTCCGATGCGATTTCTGTGTTTCATCGTCAATGTGAAGGTCCAAGGGATACAGTAAACCTGCACTGGTGCTTCGGAATCCAATACTGGTCTCCCAGTAGCCGCTCAAAGCACAAACTATTAGAAGATTCACTCTTCTTGTACATGAGTCGGCACTGTGCCTTTTATATTCAATTCCGATGCGATATCTGTGTTTCATTGTCAATGTGAAGATCCAAGGGATATATAAACCTGCACTGGTGCATCGGAATCCAATACTGGTCTCCCAGGAGCCGCTCAAAGCACAAACTCTTAGAAGCTTCACTCTTCTTTTACATATGTCGGCATTGTGCCTTTTATATTCAATTCCGATGCGATTTCTGTGTTTCATCGTCAATGTGAAGGTCCAAGGGATAAAGTAAACCTGCACTGGTGCATCGGAATCTAATACTGGTCTCCCAGGAGCCGCTCAAAGCACAAACTCTTAGGAGACTCACTCTTCTTGTACTTAAGTCGGCATTGTGCCTTTTATATTCAATTCCGATGCGATTTCTGTGTTTCATCGTTAATGTGAAGGTCCAAGGGATACAGAAAATCTGCACCGGTGCATCGGAATCGAATACTGGTCTCCCAGCAGCCGCTCAAAGCACAAAGAAGATTCACTCTTCTTGTACTTAAGTCGGCAATGTGCCTTTTATATTCAATTCCGATGCGATTTCTGTGTTTCATCGTCAATGTGAAGGTCCAAGGGATAAAATAAACCTGCACTGGTGCATCGGAATCTAATACTGGTCTCCCAGGAGCCGCTCAAAGCACAAACTCTTAGGAGACTCACTCTTCTTGTACTTAAGTCGGCATTGTGCCTTTTATATTCAATTCCGATGCGATTTCTGTGTTTCGTTGTCAATGTGAAGGTCCAAGGGATACAGTAAATCTGCACTGGTGCATCGGAATCCAATGCTGGTTCCCATCAGCCGCTCAAAGCACAAAGAAGATTCACTCTTCTTGTACTTAAGTCGGCATTGTACCTTTTATAATCTAATCCGATGCGATTTCTGTGTTTCATCGTCAATGTGCAGGTCCAAGGGATAAAGTAAACCTGCACTGGTGCATGGGAATCTAATACTGGTCTCCCAGGAGCCGCTCAAAGCACAACTCTTAGAAAATTCCCTCTTCTTGTACTTAAGTCGGCATTGTGCCTTTTATATTCAATTCCGATGCGATTTCTGTGTTTCATCGTCAATGTGACGGTCCAAGGGATACAGTAAACCTGCACTGGGCATCGGAATCTAATACTGGTCTCCCAGGAGCCGCTCAAAGCACAAACTCTTAGAAGATTCACTCTTCTTGTACTTAAGTCGGCATTGTGCCTTTTATATTCAATTCCGATTCGATTTTTGTGTTTCATCGTCAATGTGAAGGTCCATGGGATAGAGTAAACCTGCACTGGTGCATCGGAATGTAATACTGGTCTCCCAGGAGCCGCTCAAAGCACAGACTCTTAGAAGATTCACTCTTCTTGTACTTAAGTCGGCATTGTGCCTTTTATATTCAATTCCTACGCGATTTCTGTCTTTCATCGTCAATGTGAAGGTCCAAGGGATACAGTAACCCTGCACTGGTGCATCGGAATCTAATACTGGTCTCCCAGGAGCCGCTCAAAGCACAAACTGTTAGATGACTCACTCTTCTTGTACTTAAGTCGGCATTGTGTCTTTTATATGCAATTCCGATGCGATTTCTGTGTTGCATCGTCAATGTGAGGGTCCAAGGGATACAGTAAACCTGCACTGGTGCATCGGAATCTAATACTGGTCTCCCAGGAGCCGCTCAAACCACAAACTCTTAGGAGACTCACTCTTCTTGTACTTAAGTCGGCACTGTGCCTTTTATATTCAGTTCCTATGCGATTTCTGTGTTTCATCGTCAATGTGAAGGTCCAAGGGATACAGTAAACCTGTACTGGTGCATCGGAATCCAATACTGGTCTCCCAGGAGCCGCTCAAAGCACAAACTCTTAGGAGACTAACTCTTCTTGTACTTATGTCGGCATTGTGCCTTTTATATTCAATTCCGATGCGATTTCTGTGTTTCATCGTCAATGTGAAGGTCCAAGGGATACAGTAAACCTGCACTGGTGCATCGGAATCCAATACTGGTCTCCCAGGAGCCGCTCAAACCACAAACTCTTAGGAGACTCACTCTTCTTGTACTTAAGTCGGCATTGTGCCTTTTGTATTTAATTCCGATGCGATTTCTTTGTTTCATCGTCAATGTGAAGGTCCAAGGGATACAGTAAACCTGCACTGGTGCATCGGAATCCAATACTGGTCTCCCAGGATCTGCTCAAACCACAAACTCTTAGGAGACTCAATCTTCTTGTACTTAAGTCGGCATTTTGCCTTTTATATTCAATTCCGATGCGATTTCCGTGTTTCATCGTCAATGTGAAGGTCCAAGGGATACAGTAAACCTGCACTGGTGCATCGGAATCGAATACTGGTCTCCCAGCAGCCGCTCAAAGCACAAAGAAGATTCACTCTTCTTGTACTTAAGTCGGCAATGTGCCTTTTATATTCAATTCCGATGCGATTTCTGTGTTTCATCGTCAATATGAAGGTCCAAGGGATAAAGTAAACCTGCACTGGTGCATCGGAATCTAATACTGGTCTCCCAGGAGCCGCTCAAAGCACAAACTCTTAGGAGACTCACTCTTCTTGTACTTAAGTCGGCATTGTGCCTTTTATATTCAATTCCGATGCGATTTCTGTGTTTCATTGTCAATGTGAAGGTCCAAGGGATACAGTAAATCTGCACTGGTGCATCGGAATCCAATGCTGGTTCCCAACAGCCGCTCAAAGCACAAAGAAGATTCACTCTTCTTGTACTTAAGTCGGCATTGTGCCTTTTATAATCTAATCCGATGCGATTTCTGTGTTTCATCGTCAATGTGCAGGTCCAAGGGATAAAGTAAACCTGCACTGGTGCATGGGAATCTAATACTGGTCTCCCAGGAGCCGCTCAAAGCACAACTCTTAGAAAATTCCCTCTTCTTGTACTTAAGTCGGCATTGTGCCTTTTATATTCAATTCCGATGCGATTTCTGTGTTTCATCGTCAATGTGACGGTCCAAGGGATACAGTAAACCTGCACTGGTGCATCGGAATCTAATACTGGTCTCCCAGGAGCCGCTCAAAACACAAACTCTTAGAAGATTCACTCTTCTTGTACTTAAGTCGGCATTGTGCCTTTTATATTCAATTCCGATGCGATTTTTGTGTTTCATCGTCAATGTGAAGGTCCATGGGATAGAGTAAACCTGCACTGGCGCATCGGAATCTAATACTGGTCTCCCAGGAGCCGCTCAAAGCACAGACTCTTAGAAGATTCACTCTTCTTGTACTTAAGTCGGCATTGTGCCTTTTATATTCAATCCTACGCGATTTCTGTCTTTCATCGTCAATGTGAAGGTCCCCAGGGATACAGTAAACCTGCACTGGTGCATCGGAATCTAATACTGGTCTCCCAGGAGCCGCTCAAAGCACAAACTCTTAGAAGATTCAGTCTTCTTGTACTTAAGTCGGCATTGTACCTTTTATATTCAATTCCGATGCGATTTCTGTGTTTCATCGTCAATGTGAAGTTCCAATGGATACAGTAACCCTGCACTGGTGCATCGGAATCTAATACAGGTTTCCCAGGAGCCGCTCAAAGCACAAACTGCTAGATGACTCACTCTTCTTGTACTTAAGTCGGCATTGTGTCTTTTATATGCAATTCCGATGCGATTTCTGTGTTTCATCGTCAATGTGACGGTCCAAGGGATACAGTAAATCTGCACTGGTGCATCGGAATCCAATACTGGTCTCCCAGGTGCCGCTCAAAGCACAAACCCTTAGAAGATTCACTCTTCTTGTACATAAGTCGGCATTGTGCCTTTTATATTCAATTCCGATGCGATTTCTGTGTTTCATTGTCAATGTGAAGGTCCAAGGGATACAGTAAACCTGCACTGGTGCTTCGGAATCCAATACTGGTCTCCCAGGAGCCGCTCAAAGCACAAACTATTAGAAGATTCACTCTTCTCGTACATGAGTCGGCATTGTGCCTTTTATATTCAATTCCGATGCGATATCTGTGTTTCATTGTCAATGTGAAGATCCAAGGGATACAGTAATCCTGCACTGGTGCATCGGAATCTAATACTGGTCTCCCAGGTGCCGCTCAAAGCACAAAATCTTAGAAGCTGCACTCTTCTTTTATATAAGTCGGCATTGTGCTTTTTATATTCAATTCCGATGCGATTTCTGTCTTTATTCGTCAATGTGAAGGTCCAAGGGATACAGTAAACCTGCACTGGTGCATCGGAATCCAAAACTGGTCTCCCATGAGCCGCTCAAAGCACAAACTCTTAGAAGATTCACTCTTCTTGTGCTTATGTCGGTATTGTGCCTTTTATATTCAATTCCGATGCGATTTCTGTCTTTATTCGTCAATGTAAAGGTCCAAGGGATACAGTAAACCTGCACTGGTACATCGGAATCCAATACTGGTCTCCCAGGAGCCGCTCAAAGCACAAACTCTTAGAAGATTCACTCTTCTTGTACTTAAGTCGGCATTGTGCCTTTTATATTCAATTCCGATGCGATTTCTGTGTTTCATCGTCAATGAGAAGGTCCAAGGGATACAGTAAACCTGCACTGGTGCTTCGGAATCCAATACTGGTCTCCCAGTAGCCGCTCAAAGCACAAACTATTAGAAGATTCACTCTTCTTGTACATGAGTCGGCACTGTGCCTTTTATATTTAATTCCGATGCGATATCTGTGTTTCATTGTCAATGTGAAGATCCAAGGGATACATAAACCTGCACTGGTGCATCGGAATCCAATACTGGTCTCCCAGGAGCCGCTCAAAGCACAAACTCTTAGAAGCTTCACTCTTCTTTTACATATGTCGGCATTGTGCCTTTTATATTCAATTCCGATGCGATTTCTGTGTTTCATCGTCAATGTGAAGGTCCAAGGGATAAAGTAAACCTGCACTGGTGCATCGGAATCTAATACTGGTCTCCCAGGAGCCGCTCAAAGCACAAACTCTTAGGAGACTCACTCTTCTTGTACTTAAGTCGGCATTGTGCCTTTTATATTCAATTCCGATGCGATTTCTGTGTTTCATCGTTAATGTGAAGGTCCAAGGGATACAGAAAATCTGCACCGGTGCATCGGAATCGAATACTGGTCTCCCAGCTGCCGCTCAAAGCACAAAGAAGATTCACTCTTCTTGTACTTAAGTCGGCAATGTGCCTTTTATATTCAATTCCGATGCGATTTCTGTGTTTCATCGTCAATGTGAAGGTCCAAGGGATAAAATAAACCTGCACTGGTGCATCGGAATCTAATACTGGTCTCCCAGGAGCCGCTCAAAGCACAAACTCTTAGGAGACTCACTCTTCTTGTACTTAAGTCGGCATTGTGCCTTGTATATTCAATTCCGATGCGATTTCTGTGTTTCGTTGTCAATGTGAAGGTCCAAGGGATACAGTAAATCTGCACTGGTGCATCGGAATCCAATGCTGGTTCCCATCTGCCGCTCAAAGCACAAAGAAGATTCACTCTTCTTGTACTTCAGTCGGCATTGTACCTTTTATAATCTAATCCGATGCGATTTCTGTGTTTCATCGTCAATGTGCAGGTCCAAGGGATAAAGTAAACCTGCACTGGTGCATGGGAATCTAATACTGGTCTCCCAGGAGCCGCTCAAAGCACAACTCTTAGAAAATTCCCTCTTCTTGTACTTAAGTCGGCATTGTGCCTTTTATATTCAATTCCGATGCGATTTCTGTGTTTCATCGTCAATGTGACGGTCCAAGGGATACAGTAAACCTGCACTGGGCATCGGAATCTAATACTGGTCTCCCAGGAGCCGCTCAAAGCACAAACTCTTAGAAGATTCACTCTTCTTGTACTTAAGTCGGCATTGTGCCTTTTATATTCAATTCCGATTCGATTTTTGTGTTTCATCGTCAATGTGAAGGTCCATGGGATAGAGTAAACCTGCACTGGTGCATCGGAATCTAATACTGGTCTCCCAGGAGCCGCTCAAAGCACAAACTGTTAGATGACTCACTCTTCTTGTACTTAAGTCGGCATTGTGTCTTTTATATGCAATTCCGATGCGATTTCTGTGTTTCATCGTCAATGTGAGGGTCCAAGGGATACAGTAAACCTGCACTGGTGCATCGGAACCTAATACTGGTCTCCCAGGAGCCGCTCAAAGCACAAACTCTTAGGAGACTCACTCTTCTTGTACTTAAGTCGGCACTGTGCCTTTTATATTCAATTCCGATGCGATTTCTGTGTTTCATTGTCAATGTGAAGGTCCAAGGGATACATTAAACCTGCACTGGTGCATCGGAATCCAATACTGGTCTCCCAGGTGCCGCTCAAAGCACAAACCCTTAGAAGATTCACTCTTCTTGTACATAAGTCGGCATTGTGCCTTTTATATTCAATTCCGATGCGATTTCTGTGTTTCATCGTCAATGTGAAGGTCCAAGGGATACAGTAAACCTGCACTGGTGCATCGGAATCCAATACTTGTCTCCCAGGAGCCACTCAAACCACAAACTCTTAGGAGACTCACTCTTCTTGTACTTAAGTCGGCACTGTGCCTTTTATATTCAATTCCGATGCGATTTCTGTGTTTCATCGACAATGTGAAGGTCCAAGGGATACAGTAAACCTGCACTGGTGCATCGGAATCCAATACTGGTCTCCCAGGAGCCGCTCAAACCACAAACTCTTAGGAGACTCACTCTTCTTGTACTTAAGTCGGCTCTGTGCCTTTTATGTTCAATTCCGATGCGATTTCTGTGTTTCATTGTCAATGTGAAGTTCCAAGGGATACAGTAAACCTGCACTGGTGCATCGGAATCCAATACTGGTCTCCCAGGAGCCACTCAAACCACAAACTCTTAGGAGACTCACTCTTCTTGTACTTAAGTCGGCACTGTGCCTTTTATATTCAATTCCGATGCGATTTCTGTGTTTCATTGTCAATGTGAAGGTCCAAGGGATACAGTAAACCTGCACTGGTGCATCGGAATCCAATACTGGTCTCCCAGGAGCCTCTCAAACCACAAACTCTTAGGAGACTCACTCTTCTTGTACTTAAGTCGGCACTGTCCCTTTTATATTCAATTCCGATGCGATTTCTGTGTTTCATCGTCAATGTGAAGGTCCAAGGGATACAGTAAACCCGCCCTGGTGCATCGGAATCCAATACTGGTCTCCCAGGAGCCGCTCAAACCACAAACTCTTAGGAGACTCACTCTTCTTGTACTTATGTCGGCACTGTGCCTTTTATATTGAATTCCGATGCGATTTCTGTGTTCCATCGTCAATGTGAAGGTCCAAGGGATACAGTAAACCTGCACTGGTGCATCGGAATCCAATACTGGTCTCCCAGAATCTGCTCAAAGCACAAACTCTTAGCAGACTCACTCTTCTTGTACTTAAGTCGGCACTGTGCCTTTTATATTCAGTTCCTATGCGATTTCTGTGTTTCATCGTCAATGTGAAGGTCCAAGGGATACAGTAAACCTGTACTGGTGCATCGGAATCCAATACTGGTCTCCCAGGAGCCGCTCAAAGCACAAACTCTTAGGAGACTAACTCTTCTTGTACTTATGTCGGCATTGTGCCTTTTATATTCAATTCCGATGCGATTTCTGTGTTTCATCGTCAATGTGAAGGTCCAAGGGATACAGTAAACCTGCACTGGTGCATCGGAATCCAATACTGGTCTCCCAGGAGCCGCTCAAACCACAAACTCTTAGGAGACTCACTCTTCTTGTACTTAAGTCGGCATTGTGCCTTTTATATTTAATTCCGATGCGATTTCTTTGTTTCATCGTCAATGTGAAGGTCCAAGGGATACAGTAAACCTGCACTGGTGCATCGGAATCCAATACTGGTCTCCCAGGATCTGCTCAAACCACAAACTCTTAGGAGACTCAATCTTCTTGTACTTAAGTCGGCATTTTGCCTTTTATATTCAATTCCGATGCGATTTCCGTGTTTCATCGTCAATGTGAAGGTCCAAGGGATACAGTAAACCTGCACTGGTGCATCTGAATCGAATACTGGTCTCCCAGCAGCCGCTCAAAGCACAAAGAAGATTCACTCTTCTTGTACTTAAGTCGGCAATGTGCCTTTTATATTCAATTCCGATGCGATTTCTGTGTTTCATCGTCAATATGAAGGTCCAAGGGTTAAAGTAAACCTGCACTGGTGCATCGGAATCTAATACTGGTCTCCCAGGAGCCGCTCAAAGCACAAACTCTTAGGAGACTCACTCTTCTTGTACTTAAGTCGGCATTGTGCCTTTTATATTCAATTCCGATGCGATTTCTGTGTTTCATTGTCAATGTGAAGGTCCAAGGGATACAGTAAATCTGCACTGGTGCATCGGAATCCAATGCTGGTTCCCAACAGCCGCTCAAAGCACAAAGAAGATTCACTCTTCTTGTACTTAAGTCGGCATTGTGCCTTTTATATTCTAATCCGATGCGATTTCTGTGTTTCATCGTCAATGTGCAGGTCCAAGGGATAAAGTAAACCTGCACTGGTGCATGGGAATCTAATACTGGTCTCCCAGGAGCCGCTCAAAGCACAACTCTTAGAAAATTCCCTCTTCTTGTACTTAAGTCGGCATTGTGCCTTTTATATTCAATTCCGATGCGATTTCTGTGTTTCATCGTCAATGTGACGGTCCAAGGGATACAGTAAACCTGCACTGGTGCATCGGAATCTAATACTGGTCTCCCAGGAGCCGCTCAAAACACAAACTCTTAGAAGATTCACTCTTCTTGTACTTAAGTCGGCATTGTGCCTTTTATATTCAATTCCGATGCGATTTTTGTGTTTCATCGTCAATGTGAAGGTCCATGGGATAGAGTAAACCTGCACTGGTGCATCGGAATCTAATACTGGTCTCCCAGGAGCCGCTCAAAGCACAGACTCTTAGAAGATTCACTCTTCTTGTACTTAAGTCGGCATTGTGCCTTTTATATTCAATCCTACGCGATTTCTGTCTTTCATCGTCAATGTGAAGGTCCAAGGGATACAGTAAACCTGCACTGGTGCATCGGAATCTAATACAGGTCTCCCAGGAGCCGCTCAAAGCACAAACTCTTAGAAGATTCAGTCTTCTTGTACTTAAGTCGGCATTGTGCCTTTTATATTCAATTCCGATGCGATTTCTGTGTTTCATCGTCAATGTGAAGTTCCAATGGATACAGTAACCCTGCACTGGTGCATCGGAATCTAATACAGGTTTCCCAGGAGCCGCTCAAAGCACAAACTGCTAGATGACTCACTCTTCTTGTACTTAAGTCGGCATTGTGTCTTTTATATGCAATTCCGATGCGATTTCTGTGTTTCATCGTCAATGTGACGGTCCAAGGGATACAGTAAATCTGCACTGGTGCATCGGAATCCAATACTGGTCTCCCAGGTGCCGCTCAAAGCACAAACCCTTAGAAGATTCACTCTTCTTGTACATAAGTCGGCATTGTGCCTTTTATATTCAATTCCGATGCGATTTCTGTGTGTCATCGTCAATGTGAAGGTCCAAGGGATACAGTAAACCTGCACTGGTGCATCGGAATCCAATACTTGTCTCCCAGGAGCCACTCAAAGCACAAACTCTTAGAAGCTTCACTCTTCTTTTACATATGTCGGCATTGTGCCTTTTATATTCAATTCCGATGCGATTTCTGTGTTTCATCGTCAATGTGAAGGTCCAAGGGATAAAGTAAACCTGCACTGGTGCATCGGAATCTAATACTGGTCTCCCAGGAGCCGCTCAAAGCACAAACTCTTAGGAGACTCACTCTTCTTGTACTTAAGTCGGCATTGTGCCTTTTATATTCAATTCCGATGCGATTTCTGTGTTTCATCGTTAATGTGAAGGTCCAAGGGATACAGAAAATCTGCACCGGTGCATCGGAATCGAATACTGGTCTCCCAGCTGCCGCTCAAAGCACAAAGAAGATTCACTCTTCTTGTACTTAAGTCGGCAATGTGCCTTTTATATTCAATTCCGATGCGATTTCTGTGTTTCATCGTCAATGTGAAGGTCCAAGGGATAAAATAAACCTGCACTGGTGCATCGGAATCTAATACTGGTCTCCCAGGAGCCGCTCAAAGCACAAACTCTTAGGAGACTCACTCTTCTTGTACTTAAGTCGGCATTGTGCCTTTTATATTCAATTCCGATGCGATTTCTGTGTTTCGTTGTCAATGTGAAGGTCCAAGGGATACAGTAAATCTGCACTGGTGCATCGGAATCCAATGCTGGTTCCCATCTGCCGCTCAAAGCACAAAGAAGATTCACTCTTCTTGTACTTCAGTCGGCATTGTACCTTTTATAATCTAATCCGATGCGATTTCTGTGTTTCATCGTCAATGTGCAGGTCCAAGGGATAAAGTAAACCTGCACTGGTGCATGGGAATCTAATACTGGTCTCCCAGGAGCCGCTCAAAGCACAACTCTTAGAAAATTCCCTCTTCTTGTACTTAAGTCGGCATTGTGCCTTTTATATTCAATTCCGATGCGATTTCTGTGTTTCATCGTCAATGTGACGGTCCAAGGGATACAGTAAACCTGCACTGGGCATCGGAATCTAATACTGGTCTCCCAGGAGCCGCTCAAAGCACAAACTCTTAGAAGATTCACTCTTCTTGTACTTAAGTCGGCATTGTGCCTTTTATATTCAATTCCGATTCGATTTTTGTGTTTCATCGTCAATGTGAAGGTCCATGGGATAGAGTAAACCTGCACTGGTGCATCGGAATCTAATACTGGTCTCCCAGGAGCCGCTCAAAGCACAAACTGTTAGATGACTCACTCTTCTTGTACTTAAGTCGGCATTGTGCCTTTTATATGCAATTCCGATGCGATTTCTGTGTTTCATCGTCAATGTGAGGATCCAAGGGATACAGTAAACCTGCACTGGTGCATCGGAATCTAATACTGGTCTCCCAGGAGCCGCTCAAAGCACAAACTCTTAGGAGACTCACTCTTCTTGTACTTAAGTCGGCACTGTGCCTTTTATATTCAATTCCGATGCGATTTCTGTGTTTCATTGTCAATGTGAAGGTCCAAGGGATACATTAAACCTGCACTGGTGCATCGGAATCCAATACTGGTCTCCCAGGTGCCGCTCAAAGCACAAACCCTTAGAAGATTCACTCTTCTTGTACATAAGTCGGCATTGTGCCTTTTATATTCAATTCCGATGCGATTTCTGTGTTTCATCGTCAATGTGAAGGTCCAAGGGATACAGTAAACCTGCACTGGTGCATCGGAATCCAATACTTGTCTCCCAGGAGCCACTCAAACCACAAACTCTTAGGAGACTCACTCTTCTTGTACTTAAGTCGGCACTGTGCCTTTTATATTCAATTCCGATGCGATTTCTGTGTTTCATCGACAATGTGAAGGTCCAAGGGATACAGTAAACCTGCACTGGTGCATCGGAATCCAATACTGGTCTCCCAGGAGCCGCTCAAACCACAAACTCTTAGGAGACTCACTCTTCTTGTACTTAAGTCGGCTCTGTGCCTTTTATGTTCAATTCCGATGCGATTTCTGTGTTTCATTGTCAATGTGAAGTTCCAAGGGATACAATAAACCTGCACTGGTGCATCGGAATCCAATACTGGTCTCCCAGGAGCCACTCAAACCACAAACTCTTAGGAGACTCACTCTTCTTGTACTTAAGTCGGCACTGTGCCTTTTATATTCAATTCCGATGCGATTTCTGTGTTTCATTGTCAATGTGAAGGTCCAAGGGATACAGTAAACCTGCACTGGTGCATCGGAATCCAATACTGGTCTCCCAGGAGCCTCTCAAACCACAAACTCTTAGGAGACTCACTCTTCTTGTACTTAAGTCGGCACTGTCCCTTTTATATTCAATTCCGATGCGATTTCTGTGTTTCATCGTCAATGTGAAGGTCCAAGGGATACAGTAAACCCGCCCTGGTGCATCGGAATCCAATACTGGTCTCCCAGGAGCCGCTCAAACCACAAACTCTTAGGAGACTCACTCTTCTTGTACTTATGTCGGCACTGTGCCTTTTATATTGAATTCCGATGCGATTTCTGTGTTCCATCGTCAATGTGAAGGTCCAAGGGATACAGTAAACCTGCACTGGTGCATCGGAATCCAATACTGGTCTCCCAGAATCTGCTCAAAGCACAAACTCTTAGCAGACTCACTCTTCTTGTACTTAAGTCGGCACTGTGCCTTTTATATTCAGTTCCTATGCGATTTCTGTGTTTCATCGTCAATGTGAAGGTCCAAGGGATACAGTAAACCTGTACTGGTGCATCGGAATCCAATACTGGTCTCCCAGGAGCCGCTCAAAGCACAAACTCTTAGGAGACTAACTCTTCTTGTACTTATGTCGGCATTGTGCCTTTTATATTCAATTCCGATGCGATTTCTGTGTTTCATCGTCAATGTGAAGGTCCAAGGGATACAGTAAACCTGCACTGGTGCATCGGAATCCAATACTGGTCTCCCAGGAGCCGCTCAAACCACAAACTCTTAGGAGACTCACTCTTCTTGTACTTAAGTCGGCATTGTGCCTTTTATATTTAATTCCGATGCGATTTCTTTGTTTCATCGTCAATGTGAAGGTCCAAGGGATACAGTAAACCTGCACTGGTGCATCGGAATCCAATACTGGTCTCCCAGGATCTGCTCAAACCACAAACTCTTAGGAGACTCAATCTTCTTGTACTTAAGTCGGCATTTTGCCTTTTATATTCAATTCCGATGCGATTTCCGTGTTTCATCGTCAATGTGAAGGTCCAAGGGATACAGTAAACCTGCACTGGTGCATCTGAATCGAATACTGGTCTCCCAGCAGCCGCTCAAAGCACAAAGAAGATTCACTCTTCTTGTACTTAAGTCGGCAATGTGCCTTTTATATTCAATTCCGATGCGATTTCTGTGTTTCATCGTCAATATGAAGGTCCAAGGGTTAAAGTAAACCTGCACTGGTGCATCGGAATCTAATACTGGTCTCCCAGGAGCCGCTCAAAGCACAAACTCTTAGGAGACTCACTCTTCTTGTACTTAAGTCGGCATTGTGCCTTTTATATTCAATTCCGATGCGATTTCTGTGTTTCATTGTCAATGTGAAGGTCCAAGGGATACAGTAAATCTGCACTGGTGCATCGGAATCCAATGCTGGTTCCCAACAGCCGCTCAAAGCACAAAGAAGATTCACTCTTCTTGTACTTAAGTCGGCATTGTGCCTTTTATAATGTAATCCGATGCGATTTCTGTGTTTCATCGTCAATGTGCAGGTCCAAGGGATAAAGTAAACCTGCACTGGTGCATGGGAATCTAATACTGGTCTCCCAGGAGCCGCTCAAAGCACAACTCTTAGAAAATTCCCTCTTCTTGTACTTAAGTCGGCATTGTGCCTTTTATATTCCATTCCGATGCGATTTCTGTGTTTCATCGTCAATGTGACGGTCCAAGGGATACAGTAAACCTGCACTGGTGCATCGGAATCTAATACTGGTCTCCCAGGAGCCGCTCAAAACACAAACTCTTAGAAGATTCACTCTTCTTGTACTTAAGTCGGCATTGTGCCTTTTATATTCAATTCCGATGCGATTTTTGTGTTTCATCGTCAATGTGAAGGTCCATGGGATAGAGTAAACCTGCACTGGTGCATCGGAATCTAATACTGGTCTCCCAGGAGCCGCTCAAAGCACAGACTCTTAGAAGATTCACTCTTCTTGTACTTAAGTCGGCATTGTGCCTTTTATATTCAATCCTACGCGATTTCTGTCTTTCATCGTCAATGTGAAGGTCCAAGGGATACAGTAAACCTGCACTGGTGCATCGGAATCTAATACAGGTCTCCCAGGAGCCGCTCAAAGCACAAACTCTTAGAAGATTCAGTCTTCTTGTACTTAAGTCGGCATTGTGCCTTTTATATTCAATTCCGATGCGATTTCTGTGTTTCATCGTCAATGTGAAGTTCCAATGGATACAGTAACCCTGCACTGGTGCATCGGAATCTAATACAGGTTTCCCAGGAGCCGCTCAAAGCACAAACTGCTAGATGACTCACTCTTCTTGTACTTAAGTCGGCATTGTGTCTTTTATATGCAATTCCGATGCGATTTCTGTGTTTCATCGTCAATGTGACGGTCCAAGGGATACAGTAAATCTGCACTGGTGCATCGGAATCCAATACTGGTCTCCCAGGTGCCGCTCAAAGCACAAACCCTTAGAAGATTCACTCTTCTTGTACATAAGTCGGCATTGTGCCTTTTATATTCAATTCCGATGCGATTTCTGTGTGTCATCGTCAATGTGAAGGTCCAAGGGATACAGTAAACCTGCACTGGTGCATCGGAATCCAATACTTGTCTCCCAGGAGACACTCAAACCACAAACTCTTAGGAGACTCACTCTTCTTGTACTTAAGTCGGCACTGTGCCTTTTATATTCAATTCCGATGCGATTTCTGTGTTTCATCGACAATGTGAAGGTCCAAGGGATACAGTAAACCTGCACTGGTGCATCGGAATCCAATACTGGTCTCCCAGGAGCCGCTCAAACCACAAACTCTTAGGAGACTCACTCTTCTTGTACTTAAGTCGGCTCTGTGCCTTTTATGTTCAATTCCGATGCGATTTCTGTGTTTCATTGTCAATGTGAATGTCCAATGGATACAGTAAACCTGCACTGGTGCATCGGAATCCAATACTGGTCTCGCAGGAGCCACTCAAACCATAAACTCTTAGGAGACCCACTCTTCTTG
This sequence comes from Schistocerca nitens, assembly GCF_023898315.1. Lineage (NCBI taxonomy): Eukaryota > Metazoa > Arthropoda > Insecta > Orthoptera > Acrididae > Schistocerca > Schistocerca nitens. Next base: position 185,058,156 of record NC_064625.1, read on the forward strand.
TACTTAAGTCGGCACTGTGCCTTTTATATTCAGTTCCGATGCGATTTCTGTGTTTCATTGTCAATGTGAAGGTCCAAGGGATACAGTAAACCTGCACTGGTGCATCGGAATCCAATACTGGTCTCCCAGGAGCCACTCAAACCACAAACTCTTAGGAGACTCACTCTTCTTGTACTTAAGTCGGCACTGTGCCTTTTATATTCAATTCCGATGCGATTACTGTGTTTCATTGTCAATGTGAAGGTCCAAGGGATACAGTAAACCTGCACTGGTGCATCGGAATCCAATACTGGTCTCCCAGGAGCCTCTCAAACCACAAACTCTTAGCAGACTCACTCTTCTTGTACTTAAATCGGCACTGTGCCTTTTATATTCAGTTCCTATGCGATTTCTGTGTTTCATCGTCAATGTGAAGGTCCAAGGGATACAGTAAACCTGTACTGGTGCATCGGAATCCAATACTGGTCTCCCAGGAGCCGCTCAAAGCACAAACTCTTAGGAGACTAACTCTTCTTGTACTTATGTCGGCATTGTGCCTTTTATATTCAATTCCGATGCGATTTCTGTGTTTCATCGTCAATGTGAAGGTCCAAGGGATACAGTAAACCTGCACTGGTGCATCGGAATCCAATACTGATCTCCCAGGAGCCGCTCAAACCACAAACTCTTAGGAGACTCACTCTTCTTGTACTTAAGTCGGCATTGTGCCTTTTATATTTAATTCCGTTGCGATTTCTTTGTTTCATCGTCAATGTGAACGTCCAAGGGATACAGTAAACCTGCACTGGTGCATCGGAATCCAATACTGGTCTCCCAGGATCTGCTCAAACCACAAACTCTTAGGAGACTCAATCTTCTTGTACTTAAGTCGGCATTTTGCCTTTTATATTCAATTCCGATGCGATTTCTGTGTTTCATCGTCAATGTGAAGGTCCAAGGGATACAGTAAACCTGCACTGGTGCATCGGAATCCAATATTGTTCTCCCAGGAGCCGCTCAAAGCACAAACTCTTAGGAGACTCACTCTTCTTGTACTTATGTCGGTATTGTGCCTTTTATATTCAATTCCGATGCGATTTCTGTGTTTCATCGTCAATGAGAAGGTCCAAGGGATACAGTAAACCTGCACTGGTGCATCGAAATCCAATACTGGTCTCCCAGGAGCCGCTCAAACCACAAACTCTTAGAAGATTCACTCTTGTTGTACTTAAGTCGGCATTGTGCCTTTTATATTCAATTCCGATTCGATTTTTGTGTTTCATCGTCAATGTGAACGTCCATGGGATAGAGTAAACCTGCACTGGTGCATCGGAATCTAATACTGGTCTCCCAGGAGCCGCTCAAAGCACAGACTCTTAGAAGATTCACTCTTCTTGTACTTAAGTCGGCATTGTGCCTTTTATATTCAATTCCTACGCGATTTCTGTCTTTCATCGTCAATGTGAAGGTCCAAGGGATACAGTATCCCTGCACTGGTGCATCGGAATCTAATACTGGTCTCCCAGGAGCCGCTCAAAGCACAAACTGTTAGATGACTCACTCTTCTTGTACTTAAGTCGGCATTGTGTCTTTTATATGCAATTCCGATGCGATTTCTGTGTTTCATCGTCAATGTGAGGGTCCAAGGGATACATTAAACCTGCACTGGTGCATCGGAATCCAATACTGGTCTCCCAGGTGCCGCTCAAAGCACAAACCCTTAGAAGATTCACTCTTCTTGTACATAAGTCGGCATTGTGCCTTTTATATTCAATTCCGATGCGATTTCTGTGTGTCATCGTCAATGTGAAGGTCCAAGGGATACAGTAAACCTGCACTGGTGCATCGGAATCCAATACTTGTCTCCCAGGAGCCACTCAAACCACAAACTCTTAGGAGACTCACTCTTCTTGTACTTAAGTCGGCACTGTGCCTTTTATATTCAATTCCGATGCGATTTCTGTGTTTCATCGACAATGTGAAGGTCCAAGGGATACAGTAAACCTGCACTGGTGCATCGGAATCCAATACTGGTCTCCCAGGAGCCGCTCAAACCACAAACTCTTAGGAGACTCACTCTTCTTGTACTTAAGTCGGCTCTGTGCCTTTTATGTTCAATTCCGATGCGATTTCTGTGTTTCATTGTCAATGTGAAGTTCCAAGGGATACAGTAAACCTGCACTGGTGCATCGGAATCCAATACTGGTCTCCCAGGAGCCACTCAAACCACAAACTCTTAGGAGACTCACTCTTCTTGTACTTAAGTCGGCACTGTGCCTTTTATATTCAATTCCGATGCGATTTCTGTGTTTCATTGTCAATGTGAAGGTCCAAGGGATACAGTAAACCTGCACTGGTGAATCGGAATCCAATACTGGTCTCCCAGGAGCCTCTCAAACCACAAACTCTTAGGAGACTCACTCTTCTTGTACTTAAGTCGGCACTGTCCCTTTTATATTCAATTCCGATGCGATTTCTGTGTTTCATTGTCAATGTGAAGGTCCAAGGGATACAGTAAACCTGCCCTGGTGCATCGGAATCCAATACTGGTCTCCCAGGAGCCGCTCAAACCACAAACTCTTAGGAGACTCACTCTTCTTGTACTTATGTCGGCACTGTGCCTTTTATATTGAATTCCGATGCGATTTCTGTGTTCCATCGTCAATGTGAAGGTCCAAGGGATACAGTAAACCTGCACTGGTGCATCGGAATCCAATACTGGTCTCCCAGAATCTGCTCAAAGCACAAACTCTTAGCAGACTCACTCTTCTTGTACTTAAGTCGGCACTGTGCCTTTTATATTCAGTTCCTATGCGATTTCTGTGTTTCATCGTCAATGTGAAGGTCCAAGGGATACAGTAAACCTGTAGTGGTGCATCGGAATCCAATACTGGTCTCCCAGGAGCCGCTCAAAGCACAAACTCTTAGGAGACTAACTCTTCTTGTACTTATGTCGGCATTGTGCCTTTTATATTCAATTCCGATGCGATTTCTGTGTTTCATCGTCAATGTGAAGGTCCAAGGGATACAGTAAACCTGCACTGGTGCATCGGAATCCAATACTGGTCTCCCAGGAGCCGCTCAAACCACAAACTCTTAGGAGACTCACTCTTCTTGTACTTAAGTCGGCATTGTGCCTTTTATATTTAATTCCGATGCGATTTCTTTGTTTCATCGTCAATGTGAAGGTCCAAGGGATACAGTAAACCTGCACTGGTGCATCGGAATCCAATACTGGTCTCCCAGGATCTGCTCAAACCACAAACTCTTAGGAGACTCAATCTTCTTGTACTTAAGTCGGCATTTTGCCTTTTATATTCAATTCCGATGCGATTTCCGTGTTTCATCGTCAATGTGAAGGTCCAAGGGATACAGTAAACCTGCACTGGTGCATCTGAATCGAATACTGGTCTCCCAGCAGCCGCTCAAAGCACAAAGAAGATTCACTCTTCTTGTACTTAAGTCGGCAATGTGCCTTTTATATTCAATTCCGATGCGATTTCTGTGTTTCATCGTCAATATGAAGGTCCAAGGGATAAAGTAAACCTGCACTGGTGCATCGGAATCTAATACTGGTCTCCCAGGAGCCGCTCAAAGCACAAACTCTTAGGAGACTCACTCTTCTTGTACTTAAGTCGGCATTGTGCCTTTTATATTCAATTCCGATGCGATTTCTGTGTTTCATTGTCAATGTGAAGGTCCAAGGGATACAGTAAATCTGCACTGGTGCATCGGAATCCAATGCTGGTTCCCAACAGCCGCTCAAAGCACAAAGAAGATTCACTCTTCTTGTACTTAAGTCGGCATTGTGCCTTTTATAATGTAATCCGATGCGATTTCTGTGTTTCATCGTCAATGTGCAGGTCCAAGGGATAAAGTAAACCTGCACTGGTGCATGGGAATCTAATACTGGTCTCCCAGGAGCCGCTCAAAGCACAACTCTTAGAAAATTCCCTCTTCTTGTACTTAAGTCGGCATTGTGCCTTTTATATTCAATTCCGATGCGATTTCTGTGTTTCATCGTCAATGTGACGGTCCAAGGGATACAGTAAACCTGCACTGGTGCATCGGAATCTAATACTGGTCTCCCAGGAGCCGCTCAAAACACAAACTCTTAGAAGATTCACTCTTCTTGTACTTAAGTCGGCATTGTGCCTTTTATATTCAATTCCGATGCGATTTTTGTGTTTCATCGTCAATGTGAAGGTCCATGGGATAGAGTAAACCTGCACTGGTGCATCGGAATCTAATACTGGTCTCCCAGGAGCCGCTCAAAGCACAGACTCTTAGAAGATTCACTCTTCTTGTACTTAAGTCGGCATTGTGCCTTTTATATTCAATCCTACGCGATTTCTGTCTTTCATCGTCAATGTGAAGGTCCAAGGGATACAGTAAACCTGCACTGGTGCATCGGAATCTAATACTGGTCTCCCAGGAGCCGCTCAAAGCACAAACTCTTAGAAGATTCAGTCTTCTTGTACTTAAGTCGGCACTGTGCCTTTTATATTCAATTCCGATGCGATTTCTGTGTTTCATCGTCAATGTGAAGTTCCAATGGATACAGTAACCCTGCACTGGTGCATCGGAATCTAATACAGGTTTCCCAGGAGCCGCTCAAAGCACAAACTGCTAGATGACTCACTCTTCTTGTACTTAAGTCGGCATTGTGTCTTTTATATGCAATTCCGATGCGATTTCTGTGTTTCATCGTCAATGTGACGGTCCAAGGGATACAGTAAATCTGCACTGGTGCATCGGAATCCAATACTGGTCTCCCAGGTGCCGCTCAAAGCACAAACCCTTAGAAGATTCACTCTTCTTGTACATAAGTCGGCATTGTGCCTTTTATATTCAATTCCGATGCGATTTCTGTGTGTCATCGTCAATGTGAAGGTCCAAGGGATACAGTAAACCTGCACTGGTGCATCGGAATCCAATACTTGTCTCCCAGGAGCCACTCAAACCACAAACTCTTAGGAGACTCACTCTTCTTGTACTTAAGTCGGCACTGTGCCTTTTATATTCAATTCCGATGCGATTTCTGTGTTTCATCGACAATGTGAAGGTCCAAGGGATACAGTAAACCTGCACTGGTGCATCGGAATCCAATACTGGTCTCCCAGGAGCCGCTCAAACCACAAACCCTTAGGAGACTCACTCTTCTTGTACTTAAGTCGGCTCTGTGCCTTTTATGTTCAATTCCGATGCGATTTCTGTGTTTCATTGTCAATGTGAATGTCCAAGGGATACAGTAAACCTGCACTGGTGCATCGGAATCCAATACTGGTCTCGCAGGAGCCACTCAAACCACAAACTCTTAGGAGACTCACTCTTCTTGTACTTAAGTCGGCACTGTGCCTTTTATATTCAATTCCGATGCGATTTCTGTGTTTCATTGTCAATGTGAAGGTCCAAGGGATACAGTAAACCTGCACTGGTGCATCGGAATCCAATACTGGTCTCCCAGGAGCCACTCAAACCACAAACTCTTAGGAGACTCACTCTTCTTGTACTTAAGTCGGCACTGTGCCTTTTATATTCAATTCCGATGCGATTACTGTGTTTCATTGTCAATGTGAAGGTCCAAGGGATACAGTAAACCTGCACTGGTGCATCGGAATCCAATACTGGTCTCCCAGGAGCCTCTCAAACCACAAACTCTTAGGAGACTCAATCTTCTTGTACTTAAGTCGGCATTTTGCCTTTTATATTCAATTCCGATGCGATTTCTGTGTTTCATCGTCAATGTGAAGGTCCAAGGGATACAGTAAACGTGCACTGGTGCATCGGAATCCAATATTGTTCTCCCAGGAGCCGCTCAAAGCACAAACTCTTAGGAGACTCACTCTTCTTGTACTTATGTCGGTATTGTGCCTTTTATATTCAATTCCGATGCGATTTCTGTGTTTCATCGTCAATGTGAAGGTCCAAGGGATACAGTAAACCTGCACTGGTGCATCGAAATCCAATACTGGTCTCCCAGGAGCCGCTCAAACCACAAACTCTTAGGAGACTCAATCTTCTTGTACTTAAGTCGGTATTGTGCCTTTTATATTCAATTCCGATGCGATTTCTGTGTTTCATCGTCAATGTGAAGGTCCAAGGGATACAGTAAACCTGCACTGGTGCAGCGGAATGCAATACTGGTCTCCCAGGAGCCGCTCAAACCACAAACTCTTAGGAGATTCACTCTTCTTGTACTTAAGTCGGCACTGTGCATTTTATATTCAATTCCGATGCGATTTCTGTGTTTCATCGTCAATGTGAAGGTCCAAGGGATACAGTAAACCTGCACTGGTGCATCGGAATCCAATACTGGTCTCCCATGATCCGCTCAAAGCACAAACATGGAAGATTCACTCTTCTTGTACTTAAGTCGGCATTGTGCCTTTTATATTCAATTCCGATGCGATTTCTGTGTTTCATCGTCAATGGGAAGGTCCAAGGGATACAGTAAACCTGCACTGGTGCATCGGAATCCAATACTGGTCTCCCAGGAGCCGCTCAAAGCACAAACTCGTAGAAGATTCACTCTTCTTGTACTTAAGTCGGCACTGTGCCTTTTATATTCAATTCCGATGCGATTTCTGTGTTTCATCGTCAATGTGAAGGTCCAAGGGTTACAGTAAACCTGCACTGGTGCATCGGTATCCAATACTGGTCTCCCAGGAGCCACTCAAAGCAGAACTCTTAGAAGATTCACTCTTCTTGTACTTAAGTCGGCACTGTGCCTTTTATATTCAGTTCTGATGCGATTTCTGTGTTTCATCGTCAATGTGAAGGTCCAAGGGATACAGTAAACCTGCACTGGTGCATCGGAATCCAATACTGGTCTCCCAGGAGCCGCTCAAGCACAAACTCTTAGAAGATTCCCTCTTCTTGTACTTAAGTCGGCATTGTGCATTTTATATTCAATTCCGATGCGATTTCTGTGTTTCATCGTCAATGTGAAGGTCCAATGGATAAAGTAAACCTTCACTGGTGCATCGGAATCTCATACTGGTCTCCCAGGAGCCGCTCAAAGCACAAACTCTTAGAAGATTCACTCTTCTTGTACTTAAGTCGGCATTGTTCCTTTTATATTCAATTCCGATGCGATTTCTGTGTTTCATCGTCAATGTGAAGGTCCAAGGGATACAGTAAACCTGCACTGGTGCATCGGAATCCCATACCGGTCTCCCAGGAGCCGCTCAAAGCACAAACTCTTAGAAGATTCACTCTTCTTGTACTTAAGTCGGCATTGTTCCTTTTATATTCAATTCCGATGCGATTTCTGTGTTTCATCGTCAATGTGAAGGTCCAAGGGATACAGCAAACCTGCACTGGTGCATCGGAATGAAATACTGGTCTCCCAGGAGTCGCTCAAACCACAAACTCTTAGAAGATTCACTCTTCTTGTACTTAAGTTGGTATTGTGCCTTTTATATTCAATTCCGATGCGATTTCTGTGTTTCATCGTCAATGTGAAGGTCCAAGTGATACAGTAAACCTGCACTGGTGGATCGGAGTCGAATGCTGGTCTCCCAGGAGCCGCTCAAAGCACAAACTCTTAGGAGACTCACTCTTCTTGTACTTATGTCGGTATTGTGCCTTTTATATTCAATTCCGATGCGATTTCTGTGTTTCATCGTCAATGTGAAGGTCCAAGGGATACAGTAAACCTGCACTGGTGCATCGAAATCCAATACTGGTCTCCCAGGAGCCGCTCAAACCACAAACTCTTAGGAGACTCAATCTTCTTGTACTTAAGTCGGTATTGTGCCTTTTATATTCAATTCCGATGCGATTTCTGTGTTTCATCGTCAATGTGAAGGTCCAAGGGATACAGTAAACCTGCACTGGTGCATCGGAATCCAATTCTGGTCTCCCAGGATCTGCTCAAACCACAAACTCTTAGGAGACTCACTCTTCTTGTACTTAAGTCGGCATTTTGCCTTTTATATTCAATTCCGATGCGATTTCTGTGTTTCATCGTCAATGTGAAGTCCGAGGGATACAGTAAACCTGCACTGGTGCAGCGGAATGCAATACTGGTCTCCCAGGAGCCGCTCAAACCACAAACTCTTAGGAGATTCACTCTTCTTGTACTTAAGTCGGCACTGTGCATTTTATATTCAATTCCGATGCGATTTCTGTGTTTCATCGTCAATGTGAAGGTCCAAGGGATACAGTAATCCTGCACTGGTGCATCGGAATCCAATACTGGTCTCCCATGATCCGCTCAAAGCACAAACATGGAAGATTCACTCTTCTTGTACTTAAGTCGGCATTGTGCCTTTTATATTCAATTCCGATGCGATTTCTGTGTTTCATCGTCAATGGGAAGGTCCAAGGGATACAGTAAACCTGCACTGGTGCATCGGAATCCAATACTGGTCTCCCAGGAGCCGCTCAAAGCACAAACTCGTAGAAGATTCACTCTTCTTGTACTTAAGTCGGCACTGTGCCTTTTATATTCAATTCCGATGCGATTTCTGTGTTTCATCGTCAATGTGAAGGTCCAAGGGTTACAGTAAACCTGCACTGGTGCATCGGTATCCAATACTGGTCTCCCAGGAGCCACTCAAAGCAGAACTCTTAGAAGATTCACTCTTCTTGTACTTAAATCGGCATTGTGCCTTTGATATTCAATTCCGATGCGATTTCTGTGTTTCATCGTCAATGTGAAGGTCCAAGGGATACAGTAAACCTGCACTGGTGCATCGGAATCCAATACTGGTCTCCCAGGTGCCGCTCAAACCGCAAACCCTTAGAAGATTCACCCTTCTTGTACATAAGTCGGCATTGTGCCTTTTATATCCAATTCCGATGCTATTTCTGTGTTTCATTGTCAATGTGACGGTCCAAGGGATACAGTAAACCTGCACTGGTGCATCGGAATCTAATACTGGTCTCCCAGGAGCCGCTCAAAGTACAACTCTTAGAAAATTCACTCTTCTTGTACTTAAGTCGGCATTGTGCCTTTTATATTCAATTCCGATGCGATTTCTGTGTTTCATCGTCAATGTGAAGGTCCAAGGGATACAGTAAACCTGCACTGGTGCATCGGAATCTAATACTGGTCTCCCAGGAGCCGCTCAAAGCACAAACTCGTAGAAGATTCACTCTTCTTGTACTTAAGTCGGCACTGTGCCTTTTATATTCAGTTCTGATGCGATTTCTGTGTTTCATCGTCAATGTGAAGGTCCAAGGGATACAGTAAACCTGCACTGGTGCATCGGAATCCAATACCGGTCTCCCAGGAGCCGCTCAAATCACAAACTCTTAGAAGATTCACTCTTCTTGTACTTAAGTCAGCATTGTGCCTTTTATATTCAATTCCGATGCGATTTCTGTGTTTCATCGTCAATGTGAAGGTCCAAGGGATACAGTAAACCTGCACTGGTGCATCGGAATCTAATACTGGTCTCCCAGGTGCCGCTCAAAGCACAAACTCTTAGAAGATTACTCTTCTTGTACTTAAGTCGGCATTGTGCCTTTTATATTCAATTCCGATGCGATTTCTGTGTTTCATCGTCAATGTGAAGGTCCAAGGGATACAGTAAACCTGCACAGGTGCATCGGTATCCAATACTGGTCTCCCAGGAGCCGCTCAAACCACAAACGTTTAGAAGACTCATTCTTCTTGTACTTAAGTCAGCATTGTGCCTTTTATATTCAATACCGATGCGATTTCTGTGTTTCATCGTCAATGTGAAGGTCCAAGGGATACAGTAAACCTGCACTGGTGCATCGGAATCCAATATTGGTCTCCCAGGAGCCGCTCAAAGCACAAACTCTTAGAAGATTCACTCTTCTTGTACTTAAGTCGGCATTGTTCCTTTTATATTCAATTCCGATGCGATTTCTGTGTTTCATCGTCAATGTGAAGGTCCAAGGGATACAGCAAACCTGCACTGGTGCATCGGAATGAAATACTGGTCTCCCAGGAGTCGCTCAAACCACAAACTCTTAGAAGATTCACTCTTCTTGTACTTAAGTTGGTATTGTGCCTTTTATATTCAATTCCGATGCGATTTCTGTGTTTCATCGTCAATGTGACGGTCCAAGTGATACAGTAAACCTGCACTGGTGGATCGGAATCCAATATTGGTCTCCCAGGAGCCGCTCAAAGCACAAACTCTTAGAAGATTCACTCTTCTTGTACTTAAGTCGGCATTGTGCCTTTTATATTCAATTCCGATGCGATTTCTGTGTTTCATCGTCAATGTGAAGGTCCAAGGGATACAGTAAACCTGCACTGGTGCATCGGAATCCAATATTGGTCTCCCAGGAGCCGCTCAAAGCACAAACTCTTAGAAGATTCACTCTTCTTGTACTTAAGTCGGCATTGTTCCTTTTATATTCAATTCCGATGCGATTTCTGTGTTTCATCGTCAATGTGAAGGTCCAAGGGATACAGCAAACCTGCACTGGTGCATCGGAATGAAATACTGGTCTCCCAGGAGTCGCTCAAACCACAAACTCTTAGAAGATTCACTCTTCTTGTACTTAAGTTGGAATTGTGCCTTTTTTATTCAATTCCGATGCGATTTCTGTGTTTCATCGTCAATGTGAAGGTCCAAGGGATACAGTAAACCTGCACTGGTGCATCGGAATCCAATATTGGTCTCCCAGGAGCCGCTCAAAGCACAAACTGCTAGATGACTCACTCTTCTTGTACTTAAGTCGGCATTGTGCCTTTTATATTCAATTCCGATGCGATTTCTGTGTTTCATCGTCAATGTGAAGGTCCAAGGGATACAGCAAACCTGCACTGGTGCATCGGAATGAAATACTGGTCTCCCAGGAGCCGCTCAAAGCACAAACTCTTAGAAGATTCACTCTTCTTGTACTTAAGTCGGCATTGTGCCTTTTATATTCAATTCCGATGCGATTTCTGTTTTTCATCGTCAATGTGAAGGTCCAAGGGATACAGTAAACCTGCACTGGTGCATCGGAATGTAATACTGGTCTCAGAGGAGCCGCTCAAAGCACAAAGTCTTAGAAGATTCACTCTTCTTGTACTTAAGTTGGTATTGTGCCTTTTATATTCAATTCCGATGCGATTTCTGTGTTTCATCGTCAATGTGAAGGTCCAAGGGATACAGTAAACCTGCACTGGTGCATCGGAATCCAGTACTGGTCTCCCAGGAGACGCTCAAAACACAAACTCTTAGAAGATTCACTCTTCTTGTACTTAAGTCGGCATTGTGCCTTTTATATTCAATTCCGATGCGATTTCTGTGTTTCATCGTCAATGGGAAGGTCCAAGGGATACAGTAAACCTGCACTGGTGCATCGGAATCCAATACTGGTCTCCCAGGAGCCGCTCAAAGCACAAACTCGTAGAAGATTCACTCTTCTTGTACTTAAGTCGGCACTGTGCCTTTTATATTCAATTCCGATGCGATTTCTGTGTTTCATCGTCAATGTAAAGGTCCAAGAGATACAGTAAACCTGCACTGGTGCATCGGTATCCAATACTGGTCTCCCAGGAGCCACTCAAATCAGAACTCTTAGAAGATTCACTCTTCTTGTACTTAAATCGGCATTGTGCCTTTGATATTCAATTCCGATGCGATTTCTGTGTTTCATCGTCAATGTGAAGGTCCAAGGGATACAGTAAACCTGCACTGGTGCATCGGAATCCAATACTGGTTTCCCAGGTGCCGCTCAAACCACAAACCCTTAGAAGATTCACCCTTCTTGTACATAAGATGGCATTGTGCCTTTTATATTCAATTCCGATGCTATTTCTGTGTTTCATTGTCAATGTGACGGTACAAGGGATACAGTAAACCTGCACTGGTGCATCGGAATCTAATACTGGTCTCCCAGGAGCCGCTCAAAGTACAACTCTTAGAAAATTCACTCTTCTTGTACTTAAGTCGGCATTGTGCCTTTTATATTCAATTCCGATGCCATTTCTGTGTTTCATCGTCAATGTGAAGGTCCAAGGGATACAGTAAACCTGCACTGGTGCATCGGAATCTAATACTGGTCTCCCAGGAGCCGCTCAAAGCACAAACTCTTAGAAGATTCACTCTTCTTGTACTTAAGTCGGCACTGTGCCTTTGATATTCAATTCCGATGCGATTTCTGTGTTTCATCGTCAATGTGAAGGTCCAAGGGATACAGTAAACCTGCACTGGTGCATCGGAATCTAATACTGGTCTCCCAGGAGCCGTTCAAAGCACAAACTCTTAGAAGATTCACTCTTCTTGTACTTAAGTCGGCATTGTGCCTTTTATATTCAATTCCGATGCGATTTCTGTGTTTCATCGTCAATGTGAAGGTCCAAGGGATACAGTAAACCTGCACTGGTGCATCGGAATCTAATACTGGTCTCCCAGGTGCCGCTCAAAGCACAAACTCTTAGAAGATTGACTCTTCTTGTACTTAAGTCGGCATTGTGCCTTTTATATTCAATTCCGATGCGATTTCTGTGTTTCATCGTCAATGTGAAGGTCCAAGGGATACAGTAAACCTGCACAGGTGCATCGGTATCCAATACTGGTCTCCCAGGAGCCGCTCAAACCACAAACGTTTAGAAGACTCATTCTTCTTGTACTTAAGTCAGCATTGTGCCCTTTATATTCAATACCGATGCGATTTCTGTGTTTCATCGTCAATGTGAAGGTCCAAGGGATACAGTAAACCTGCACTGGTGCATCGGAATCCAATATTGGTCTCCCAGGAGCCGCTCAAAGCACAAACTCTTAGAAGATTCACTCTTCTTGTACTTAAGTCGGCATTGTTCCTTTTATATTCAATTCCGATGCGATTTCTGTGTTTCATCGTCAATGTGAAGGTCCAAGGGATACAGCAAACCTGCACTGGTGCATCGGAATGAAATACTGGTCTCCCAGGAGTCGCTCAAACCACAAACTCTTAGAAGATTCACTCTTCTTGTACTTAAGTTGGTATTGTGCCTTTTATATTCAATTACGATGCGATTTCTGTGTTTCATCGTCAATGTGAAGGTCCAAGTGATACAGTAAACCTGCACTGGTGGATCGGAATCGAATGCTGGTCTCCCAGGAGCCGCTCAAAGCACAAACTCTTAGAAGATTCACTCTTCTTGTACTTAAGTCGGCATTGTGCCTTTTATATTCAATTCCGATGCGATTTCTGTGTTTCATCGTCAATGTGAAGGTCCAAGGGATACAGTAAACCTGCACTGGTGCATCGGAATGTAATACTGGTCTCCCAGGAGCCGCTCAAAGCACAAAGACTTAGAAGATTCACTCTTCTTGTACTTAAGTTGGTATTGTGCCTTTTATATTCAATTCCGATGCGATTTCTGTGTTTCATCGTCAATGTGAGGGTCCAAGGGATACAGTAAACCCGCACTGGTGCATCGGAATCCAATACTGGTCACCCAGGAGACGCTCAAAACACAAACTCTTAGAAGATTCACTCTTCTTGTACTTAAGTCGGCATTGTGCCTTTTATATTCAATTCCGATGCGATTTCTGTGTTTCATCGTCAATGGGAAGGTCCAAGGGATACAGTAAACCTGCACTGGTGCATCGGAATCCAATACTGGTCTCCCAGGAGCCGCTCAAAGCACAAACTCGTAGAAGATTCACTCTTCTTGTACTTAAGTCGGCACTGTGCCTTTTATATTCAATTCCGATGCGATTTCTGTGTTTCATCGTCAATGTGAAGGTCCAAGGGTTACAGTAAACCTGCACTGGTGCATCGGTATCCAATACTGGTCTCCCAGGAGCCACTCAAATCAGAACTCTTAGAAGATTCACTCTTCTTGTACTTAAATCGGCATTGTGCCTTTGATATTCAATTCCGATGCGATTTCTGTGTTTCATCGTCAATGTGAAGGTCCAAGGGATACAGTAAACCTGCACTGGTGCATCGGAATCCAATACTGGTTTCCCAGGTGCCGCTCAAACCACAAACCCTTAGAAGATTCACCCTTCTTGTACATAAGATGGCATTGTGCCTTTTATATTCAATTCCGATGCTATTTCTGTGTTTCATTGTCAATGTGACGGTACATGGGATACAGTAAACCTGCACTGGTGCATCGGAATCTAATACTGGTCTCCCAGGAGCCGCTCAAAGTACAACTCTTAGAAAATTCACTCTTCTTGTACTTAAGTCGGCATTGTGCCTTTTATATTCAATTCCGATGCCATTTCTGTGTTTCATCGTCAATGTGAAGGTCCAAGGGACACAGTAAACCTGCACTGGTGCATCGGAATCTAATACTGGTCTCCCAGGAGCCGCTCAAAGCACAAACTCTTAGAAGATTCACTCTTCTTGTACTTAAGTCGGCACTGTGCATTTTATATTCAATTCCGATGCGATTTCTGTGTTTCATCGTCAATGTGAAGGTCCAAGGGATACAGTAAACCTGTACTGGTGCATCGGAATCTAATACTGGTCTCCCAGGAGCCGTTCAAAGCACAAACTCTTAGAAGATTCACTCTTCTTGTACTTAAGTCGGCATTGTGCCTTTTATATTCAATTCCGATGCGATTTCTGTGTTTCATCGTCAATGTGAAGGTCCAAGGGATACAGTAAACCTGCACTGGTGCATCGGAATTTAATACTGGTCTCCCAGGTGCCGCTCAAAGCACAAACTCTTAGAAGATTGACTCTTCTTGTACTTAAGTCGGCATTGTGCCTTTTATATTCAATTCCGATGCGATTTCTGTGTTTCATCGTCAATGTGAAGGTCCAAGGGATACAGTAAACCTGCACAGGTGCATCGGTATCCAATACTGGTCTCCCAGGAGCCGCTCAAACCACAAACGTTTAGAAGACTCATTCTTCTTGTACTTAAGTCAGCATTGTGCCTTTTATATTCAATACCGATGCGATTTCTGTGTTTCATCGTCAATGTGAAGGTCCAAGGGATACAGTAAACCTGCACTGGTGCATCGGAATCCAATATTGGTCTCCCAGGAGCCGCTCAAAGCACAAACTCTTAGAAGATTCACTCTTCTTTTACTTAAGTCGGCATTGTTCCTTTTATATTCAATTCCGATGCGATTTCTGTGTTTCATCGTCAATGTGAAGGTCCAAGGGATACAGCAAACCTGCACTGGTGCATCGGAATGAAATACTGGTCTCCCAGGAGTCGCTCAAACCACAAACTCTTAGAAGATTCACTCTTCTTGTACTTAAGTTGGTATTGTGCCTTTTATATTCAATTACGATGCGATTTCTGTGTTTCATCGTCAATGTGAAGGTCCAAGTGATACAGTAAACCTGCACTGGTGGATCGGAATCGAATGCTGGTCTCCCAGGAGCCGCTCAAAGCACAAACTCTTAGAAGATTCACTCTTCTTGTACTTAAGTCGGCATTGTGCCTTTTATATTCAATTCCGATGCGATTTCTGTGTTTCATCGTCAATGTGAAGGTCCAAGGGATACAGTAAACCTGCACTGGTGCATCGGAATGTAATACTGACCTCCCAGGAGCCGCTCAAAGCACAAAGACTTAGAAGATTCACTCTTCTTGTACTTAAGTTGGTATTGTGCCTTTTATATTCAATTCCAATGCGATTTCTGTGTTTCATCGTCAATGTGAGGGTCCAAGGGATACAGTAAACCCGCACTGGTGCATCGGAATCCAATACTGGTCTCCCAGGAGACGCTCAAAACACAAACTCTTAGAAGATTCACTCTTC
The DNA here is from genome assembly GCF_023898315.1 of Schistocerca nitens. NCBI lineage: Eukaryota > Metazoa > Arthropoda > Insecta > Orthoptera > Acrididae > Schistocerca > Schistocerca nitens. Next base: position 185,073,776 of record NC_064625.1, read on the forward strand.
TTGTACTTAAGTCGGCATTGTGCCTTTTATATTCAATTCCGATGCGATTTCTGTGTTTCATCGTCAATGGGAAGGTCCAAGGGATACAGTAAACCTGCACTGGTGCATCGGAATCCAATACTGGTCTCCCAGGAGCCGCTCAAAGCACAAACTCGTAGAAGATTCACTCTTCTTGTACTTAAGTCGGCACTGTGCCTTTTATATTCAATTCCGATGCGATTTCTGTGTTTCATCGTCAATGTGAAGGTCCAAGGGTTACAGTAAACCTGCACTGGTGCATCGGTATCCAATACTGGTCTCCCAGGAGCCACTCAAATCAGAACTCTTAGAAGATTCACTCTTCTTGTACTTAAATCGGCATTGTGCCTTTGATATTCAATTCCGATGCGATTTCTGTGTTTCATCGTCAATGTGAAGGTCCAAGGGATACAGTAAACCTGCACTGGTGCATCGGAATCCAATACTGGTTTCCCAGGTGCCGCTCAAACCACAAACCCTTAGAAGATTCACCCTTCTTGTACATAAGATGGCATTGTGCCTTTTATATTCAATTCCGATGCTATTTCTGTGTTTCATTGTCAATGTGACGGTACAAGGGATACAGTAAACCTGCACTGGTGCATCGGAATCTAATACTGGTCTCCCAGGAGCCGCTCAAAGTACAACTCTTAGAAAATTCACTCTTCTTGTACTTAAGTCGGCATTGTGCCTTTTATATTCAATTCCGATGCGATTTCTGTGTTTCATCGTCAATGTGAAGGTCCAAGGGATACAGTAAACCTGCACTGGTGCATCGGAATCTAATACTGGTCTCCCAGGAGCCGCTCAAAGCACAAACTCTTAGAAGATTCACTCTTCTTGTACTTAAGTCGGCACTGTGCCTTTTATATTCAATTCCGATGCGATTTCTGTGCTTCATCGTCAATGTGAAGGTCCAAGGGATACAGTAAACCTGCACTGGTGCATCGGAATCTAATACTGGTCTCCCAGGAGCCGTTCAAAGCACAAACTCTTAGAAGATTCACTCTTCTTGTACTTAAGTCGGCATTGTGCCTTTTATATTCAATTCCGATTCGATTTCTGTGTTTCATCGTCAATGTGAAGGTCCAAGGGATACAGTAAACCTGCACTGGTGCATCGGAATGTAATACTGGTCTCCCAGGAGCCGTTCAAAGCACAAACTCTTAGAAGATTCACTCTTCTTGTACTTAAGTCGGCATTGTGCCTTTTATATTCAATTCCGATGCGATTTCTGTGTTTCATCGTCAATGTGAAGGTCCAAGGGATACAGTAAACCTGCACTGGTGCATCGGAATCTAATACTGGTCTCCCAGGTGCCGCTCAAAGCACAAACTCTTAGAAACTTCACTCTTCTTTTACATAAGTCGGCATTGTGCCTTTTATATTCAATTCCGATGCGATATCTGTGTTTCATCGTCAATGTGAAGGTCCAAGGGATAAAGTAACCTGCACTGGTGCATCGGAATCTAATACTGGTCTCCCAGGAGCCGCTCAAAGCACAAACTCTTAGGAGACTCACTCTTCTTGTACTTAAGTCGGCATTGTGCCTTTTATATTCAATTCCGATGCGATTTCTGTGTTTCATCGTTAATGTGAAGGTCCAAGGGATACAGAAAATCTGCACCGGTGCATCGGAATCGAATACAGGTCTCCCAGCAGCCGCTCAAAGCACAAAGAAGATTCACTCTTGTTGTACTTAAGTCGGCAATGTGCCTTTTATATTCAATTCCGATGCGATTTCTGTGTTTCATCGTCAATGTGAAGGTCCAAGGGATAAAGCAAACCTGCACTGGTGCATCGGAATCTAATACTGGTCTCCCAGGAGCCGCTCAAAGCACAAACTCTTAGGAGACTCACCCTTCTTGTACTTAAGTCTCCATTGTTCCTTTTATATTCAATTGCGATGCGATTTCTGTGTTTCATTGTCAATGTGAAGGTCCAAGGGATACAGTAAATCTGCACTGGTGCATCGGAATCCAATGCTGGTCTCCCAACAGCCGCTCAAAGCACAAAGAAGATTCACTCTTCTTGTACTTAAGTCGGCATTGTGCCTTTTATAACCTAATCCGATGCGATTTCTGTGTTTCATCGTCAATGTGCAGGTCCAAGGGATAAAGTAAACCTGCACTGGTGCATCGGAATCTAATACTGGTCTCCCAGGAGCCGCTCAAAGCACAAACTCTTAGAAGATTCACTCTTCTTGTACTTTAGTCGGCATTGTGCCTTTTATATTCAATTCCGATGCGATTTCTGTGTTTCATCGTCAATGTGAAGGTCCAAGGGATACAGTAAACCTGCACTGGTGCATCGGAATCTAATACTGGTCTCCCAGGAGCCGTTCAAAGCACAAACTCTTAGAAGATTCACTCTTCTTGTACTTAAGTCGGCATTGTGCCTTTTATATTCAATTCCGATGTGATTTCTGCGTTTCATCGTCAATGTGAAGGTCCAAGGGATACAGTAAACCTGCACTGGTGCATCGGAATCTAATACTGGTCTCCCAGGAGCCGTTCAAACCACAAACTCTTAGAAGATTCACTCTTCTTGTACTTAAGTCGGCATTGTGCCTTTTATATTCAATTCCGATGCGATTTCTGTGTTTCATCGTCAATGTGAAGGTCCAAGGGATACAGTAAACCTGCACTGGTGCATCGGAATCTAATACTGGTCTCCGAGGAGCCGCTCAAAGCACAAACTCTTAGAAGATTCACTCTTCTTGTACTTAAGTCGGCATTTTGCATTTTATATTCAATTCCGATGCGATTTCTGTGTTTCATCGACAATGTGAAGGTCCAAGGGATACAGTAAACCTGCACTGGTGCATCGGAATCTAAAACTGGTCTCCCATGAGCCGCTCAAAGCACAAACTCTTAGAAGATTCACTCTTCTTGTGCTTATGTCGGTATTGTGCCTTTTATATTCAATTCCGATGCGATTTCTGTCTTTATTCCTCAATGTGAAGGTCCAAGGGATACAGTAAACCTGCACTGGTGCATCGGAATCCAATACTGGTCTCCCAGGAACCGCTCAAAGCACAAACTCTTAGAAAATTCACTCTTCTTGTACTTAAGTCGGCATTGTGCCTTTTATATTCAATTCCGATGCGATTTCTGTGTTTCATCGTCAATGTGAAGGTCCAAGGGATACAGTAAACCTGCACTGGTGCATCGGAATCCAAAACTGGTCTCCCATGAGCCGCTCAAAGCACAAACTCTTAGAAGATTCACTCTTCTTGTGCTTATGTCGGCATTGTGCCTTTTATATTCAATTCCGATGCGATTTCTGTGTTTCATCGTCAATGTGAAGGTCCAAGGGATACAGTAAACCTGCACTGGTGCATCGGAATCTAATACTGGTCTGCCAGGAGCCGCTCAAAGCACAAACTCTTAGAAGATTCACTCTTCTTGTACTTAAGTCGGCATTGTGCCTTTTATATTCTATTCCGATGCGATTTCTGTGTTTCATTGTCAATGTGAAGGTCCAAGGGATACAGTAAACCTGCACTGGTGCTTCGGAATCCAATACTGGTCTCCCAGGAGCCGCTCAAAGCACAAACTATTAGAAGATTCACTCTTCTTGTACATGAGTCGGCATTGTGCCTTTTATATTCAATTCCGATGCGACATCTGTGCTTCATTGTCAATGTGAAGATCCAAGGGATACAGCAATCCTGCACTGGTGCATCGGAATCTAATACTGGTCTCCCAGGTGCCGCTCAAAGCACAAAATCTTAGAAGCTTCACTCTTCTTTTATATAAGTCGGCATTGTGCTTTTTATATTCAATTCCGATGCGATTTCTGTCTTTATTCGTCAATGTGAAGGTCCAAGGGATACAGTAAACCTGCACTGGAGCATCGGAATCCAATACTGGTCTCCCAGAAGCCCTCAAAGCACAAACTCTTAGAAAATTCACTCTTCTTGTACTTAAGTCGGCATTGTGCCTTTTATATTCAATTCCGATGCGATTTCTGTGTTTCATCGTCAATTTGAAGGTCCAAGGGATACAGTAAACCTGCACTGGTGCATCGGAATCCAAAACTGGTCTCCCATGAGCCGCTCAAACCACAAACTCTTAGAAGATTCACTCTTCTTGTGCTTATGTCGGCATTTTGCATTTTATATTCAATTCCGATGTGATTTCTGTGTTTCATCGTCAATGTGAAGGTCCAAGGGATACAGTAAACCTGCACTGGTGCATCGGAATCTAATACTGGTCTGCCAGGAGCCGCTCAAAGCACAAACTCTTAGAAAATTCACTCTTCTTGTACTTAAGTCGGCATTGTGCCTTTTATATTCAATTCCGATGCGATTTCTGTGTTTCATCGTCAATTTGAAGGTCCAAGGGATACAGTAAACCTGCACTGGTGCATCGGAATCCAAAACTGGTCTCCCATGAGCCGCTCAAACCACAAACTCTTAGAAGATTCACTCTTCTTGTGCTTATGTCGGTATTGTGCCTTTTATATTCAATTCCGATGCGATTTCTGTCTTTATTCGTCAATGTAAAGGTCCAAGGGATACAGTAAACCTGCACTGGTACATCAGAATCCAATACTGGTCTCCCAGGAGCCGCTCAAAGCACAAACTCTTAGAAGATTCACTCTTCTTGTACTTAAGTCGGCATTGTACCTTTTATATTCAATTCCGATGCGATTTCTGTGTTTCATCGTCAATGTGAAGGTCCAAGGGATATAGTAAACCTGCACTGGTGCATCGGAATCTAATACTGGTCTCCCAGGAGCCGTTCAAAGCACAAACTCTTAGAGGATTCACTCTTCTTGTACTTTAGTCGGCATTGTGCCTTTTATATTCAATTCCGATGCGATTTCTGTGTTTCATCGTCAATACGAAGGTCCAAGGGATACAGTAAACCTGCACTGGTGCATCGGAATCTAATACTGGTCTCCCAGGAGCCGTTCAAAGTACAAACTCTTAGAAGATTCACTCTTCTTGTACTTAAGTCGGCATTGTGCCTTTTATATTCAATTCCGATGCGATTTCTGTGTTTCATCGTCAATGTGAAGGTCCAAGGGATACAGTAAACCTGCACTGGTGCATCGGAATCTAATACTGGTCTCCCAGGAGCCGTTCAAAGCACAAACTCTTAGAAGATTCACTCTTCTTGTACTTAAGTCGGCATTGTGCCTTTTATATTCAATTCCGATGCGATTTCTGTGTTTCATCGTCAATGTGAAGGTCCAAGGGATACAGTAAACTTGCACTGGTGCATCGGAATCTAATACTGGTCTCCCAGGTGCCGCTCAAAGCACAAACTCTTAGAAGCTTCACTCTTCTTTTACATAAGTCGGCATTGTGCCTTTTATATTCAATTCCGATGCGATATCTGTGTTTCATCGTCAATGTGAAGGTCCAAGGGATAAAGTAAACCTGCACTGGTGCATCGGAATCTAATACTGGTCTCCCAGGAGCCGCTCAAAGCACAAACTCTTAGGAGACTCACTCTTCTTGTACTTAAGTCTGCATTGTGCCTTTTATATTCAATTCCGATGCGATTTCTGTGTTTCATCGTTAATGTGAAGGTCCAAGGGATATAGAAAATCTGCACCGGTGCATCGGAATCGAATACTGGTCTCCCAGCAGCCGCTCAAAGCAAAAAGAAGATTCACTCTTCTTGTACTTAAGTCGGCAATGTGCCTTTTATATTAAATTCCGATGCGATTTCTGTGTTTCATCGTCAATGTGAAGGTCCAAGGGATGAAGTAAACCTGCACTGGTGCATCGGAATCTAATACTGGTCTCCCAGGAACCGCTCAAAGCACAAACTCTTAGGAGACTCACCCTTCTTGTACTTAAGTCGCCATTGTGCCTTTTATATTCAATTCCGATGCGATTTCTGTGTTTCATTGTCAATGTGAAGGTCCAAGGGATACAGTAAATCTGCACTGGTGCATCGGAATCCAATGCTGGTCTCCCAACAGCCGCTCAAAGCAAAAAGAAGATTCACTCTTCTTGTACTTAAGTCGGCATTGTGCCTTTTATAATCTAATCCGATGCGATTTCTGTGTTTCATCGTCAATGTGCAGGTCCAAGGGATAAAGTAAACCTGCACTGGTGCATCGGAATCTAATACTGGTCTCCCAGGAGCAGCTCAAAGCACAAACTCTTAGAAGATTCACTCTTCTTGTACATTAGTCAGCATTGTGCCTTTTATATTCAATTCCGATGCGATTTCTGTGTTTCATCGTCAATGTGAAGGTCCAAGGGATACAGTAAACCTGCACTGGTGCATCGGAATCTAATACTGGTCTCCCAGGAGCCGTTCAAAGCACAAACTCTTAGAAGATTCACTCTTCTTGTACTTAAGTCGGCATTGTGCCTTTTATATTCAATTCCGATGCGATTTCTGTGTTTCATCGTCAATGTGAAGGTCCAAGGGATACAGTAAACCTGCACTGGTGCATCGGAATCTAATACTGGTCTCTCAGGAGCCGTTCAAAGCACAAACTCTTAGAAGATTCACTCTTCTTGTACTTAAGTCGGCATTGTGCCTTTTATATTCAATTCCGATGCGATTTCTGTGTCTCATCGTCAATGTGAAGGTCCAAGGGATACAGTAAACCTGCACTGGTGCATCGGTATCTAATACTGGTCTCCCAGGAGCCGCTCAAAGCACAAACTCTTAGAAGATTCACTCTTCTTGTACTTAAGTCGGCATTTTGCATTTTATATTCAATTCCGATGCGATTTCTGTGTTTCATCGTCAATGTGAAGGTCCAAGGGATACAGTAAACCTGCACTGGAGCATCGGAATCCAATACTGGTCTCCCAGAAGCCCTCAAAGCACAAACTCTTAGAAAATTCACTCTTCTTGTACTTAAGTCGGCATTGTGCCTTTTATATTCAATTCCGATGCGATTTCTGTGTTTCATCGTCAATTTGAAGGTCCAAGGGATACAGTAAACCTGCACTGGTGCATCGGAATCCAAAACTGGTCTCCCATGAGCCGCTCAAACCACAAACTCTTAGAAGATTCACTCTTCTTGTGCTTATGTCGGTATTGTGCCTTTTATATTCAATTCCGATGCGATTTCTGTCTTTATTCGTCAATGTAAAGGTCCAAGGGATACAGTAAACCTGCACTGGTACATCAGAATCCAATACTGGTCTCCCAGGAGCCGCTCAAAGCACAAACTCTTAGAAGATTCACTCTTCTTGTACTTAAGTCGGCATTGTACCTTTTATATTCAATTCCGATGCGATTTCTGTGTTTCATCGTCAATGTGAAGGTCCAAGGGATATAGTAAACCTGCACTGGTGCATCGGAATCTAATACTGGTCTCCCAGGAGCCGTTCAAAGCACAAACTCTTAGAAGATTCACTCTTCTTGTACTTTAGTCGGCATTGTGCCGTTTATATTCAATTCCGATGCGATTTCTGTGTTTCATCGTCAATACGAAGGTCCAAGGGATACAGTAAACCTGCACTGGTGCATCGGAATCTAATACTGGTCTCCCAGGAGCCGTTCAAAGTACAAACTCTTAGAAGATTCACTCTTCTTGTACTTAAGTCGGCATTGTGCCTTTTATATTCAATTCCGATGCGATTTCTGTGTTTCATCGTCAATGTGAAGGTCCAAGGGATACAGTAAACCTGCACTGGTGCATCGGAATCTAATACTGGTCTCCCAGGAGCCGTTCAAAGCACAAACTCTTAGAAGATTCACTCTTCTTGTACTTAAGTCGGCATTGTGCCTTTTATATTCAATTCCGATGCGATTTCTGTGTTTCATCGTCAATGTGAAGGTCCAAGGGATACAGTAAACTTGCACTGGTGCATCGGAATCTAATACTGGTCTCCCAGGTGCCGCTCAAAGCACAAACTCTTAGAAGCTTCACTCTTCTTTTACATAAGTCGGCATTGTGCCTTTTATATTCAATTCCGATGCGATATCTGTGTTTCATCGTCAATGTGAAGGTCCAAGGGATAAAGTAAACCTGCACTGGTGCATCGGAATCTAATACTGGTCTCCCAGGAGCCGCTCAAAGCACAAACTCTTAGGAGACTCACTCTTCTTGTACTTAAGTCTGCATTGTGCCTTTTATATTCAATTCCGATGCGATTTCTGTGTTTCATCGTTAATGTGAAGGTCCAAGGGATATAGAAAATCTGCACCGGTGCATCGGAATCGAATACTGGTCTCCCAGCAGCCGCTCAAAGCACAAAGAAGATTCACTCTTCTTGTACTTAAGTCGGCAATGTGCCTTTTATATTCAATTCCGATGCGATTTCTGTGTTTCATCGTCAATGTGAAGGTCCAAGGGATGAAGTAAACCTGCACTGGTGCATCGGAATCTAATACTGGTCTCCCAGGAACCGCTCAAAGCACAAACTCTTAGGAGACTCACCCTTCTTGTACTTAAGTCGCCATTGTGCCTTTTATATTCAATTCCGATGCGATTTCTGTGTTTCATTGTCAATGTGAAGGTCCAAGGGATACAATAAATCTGCACTGGTGCATCGGAATCCAATGCTGGTCTCCCAACAGCCGCTCAAAGCAAAAAGAAGATTCACTCTTCTTGTACTTAAGTCGGCATTGTGCCTTTTATAATCTAATCCGATGCGATTTCTGTGTTTCATTGTCAATGTGCAGGTCCAAGGGATAAAGTAAACCTGCACTGGTGCATCGGAATCTAATACTGGTCTCCCAGGAGCAGCTCAAAGCACAAACTCTTAGAAGATTCACTCTTCTTGTACTTTAGTCAGCATTGTGCCTTTTATATTCAATTCCGATGCGATTTCTGTGTTTCATCGTCAATGTGAAGGTCCAAGGGATACAGTAAACCTGCACTGGTGCATCGGAATCTAATACTGGTCTCCCAGGAGCCGCTCAAAGCACAAACTCTTAGAAGATTCACTCTTCTTGTACTTAAGTCGGCATTGTGCCTTTTATATTCAATTCCGATGCGATTTCTGTGTTTCATCGTCAATGTGAAGGTCCAAGGGATACAGTAAACCTGCACTGGTGCATCGGAATCTAATACTGGTCTCTCAGGAGCCGTTCAAAGCACAAACTCTTAGAAGATTCACTCTTCTTGTACTTAAGTCGGCATTGTGCCTTTTATATTCAATTCCGATGCGATTTCTGTGTCTCATCGTCAATGTGAAGGTCCAAGGGATACAGTAAACCTGCACTGGTGCATCGGTATCTAATACTGGTCTCCCAGGAGCCGCTCAAAGCACAAACTCTTAGAAGATTCACTCTTCTTGTACTTAAGTCGGCATTTTGCATTTTATATTCAATTCCGATGCGATTTCTGTGTTTCATCGTCAATGTGAAGGTCCAAGGGATACAGTAAACCTGCACTGGTGCATCGGAATCTAAAACTGGTCTCCCATGAGCCGCTCAAAGCACAAACTCTTAGAAGATTCACTCTTCTTGTGCTTATGTCGGTATTGTGCCTTTTATATTCAATTCCGATGCGATTTCTGTCTTTATTCCTCAATGTGAATATCCAAGGGATACAGTAAACCTGCACTGGTGCATCGGAATCCAATACTGGTCTCTAAGGAACCGCTCAAAGCACAAACTCTTAGGAGACTCACCCTTCTTGTACTTAAGTCGCCATTGTGCCTTTTATATTCAATTCCGATGCGATTTCTGTGTTTCATTGTCAATGTGAATGTCCAAGGGATACAGTAAATCTGCACTGGTGCATCGGAATCCAATGCTGGTCTCCCAACAGCCGCTCAAAGCACAAAGAAGATTCACTCTTCTTGTACTTAAGTCGGCATTGTGCCTTTTATAATCTAATCCGATGCGATTTCTGTGTTTCATCGTCAATGTGCAGGTCCAAGGGATAAAGTAAACCTGCACTGGTGCATCGGAATCTAATACTGGTCTCCCAGGAGCCGCTCAAAGCACAAACTCTTAGAAGATTCACTCTTCTTGTACTTTAGTCGGCATTGTGCCTTTTATATTCAATTCCGATGCGATTTCTGTGTTTCATCGTCAATGTGAAGGTCCAAGGGATACAGTAAACCTGCACTGGTGCATCGGAATCTAATACTGGTCTCCCAGGAGCCGTTCAAAGCACAAACTCTTAGAAGATTCACTCTTCTTGTACTTAAGTCGGCATTGTGCCTTTTATATTCAATTCCGATGCGATTTCTGTGTTTTATCGTCAATGTGAAGGTCCAAGGGATACAGTATACCTGCACTGGTGCATCGGAATCTAATACTGGTCTCCCAGGAGCCGTTCAAAGCACAAACTCATAGAAGATTCACTCTTCTTGTACTTAAGTCGGCATTGTGCCTTTTATATTCAATTCCGATGCGATTTCTGTGTTTCATCGTCAATGTGAAGGTCCAAGGGATACAGTAAACCTGCACTGGTGCATTGGAATCTAATACTGGTCTCCCAGGAGCCGCTCAAAGCACAAACTCTTAGAAGATTCACTCGTCTTGTACTTAAGTCGGCATTTTGCATTTTATATTCAATTCCGAGGCGATTTCTGTGTTTCATCGTCAATGTGAAGGTCCAAGGGATACAGTAAACCTGCACTGGTGCATCGGAATATAAAACTGGTCTCCCATGAGCCGCTCAAAGCACAAACTCTTAGAAGATTCACTCTTCTTGTGCTTATGTCGGTATTGTGCCTTTTATATTCAATTCCGATGCGATTTCTGTCTTTATTCCTCAATGTGAAGGTCCAACGGATACAGTAAACCTGCACTGGTGCATCGGAATCCAATACTGGTCTCCCAGGAACCGCTCAAAGCACAAACTCTTAGAAAATTCACTCTTCTTGTACTTAAGTCGGCATTGTGCCTTTTATATTCAATTCCGATGCGATTTCTGTGTTTCATCGTCAATGTGAAGGTCCAAGGGATACAATAAACCTGCACTGGTGCATCGGAATGTTAAACTGGTCTCCCATGAGCCGCTCAAAGCACAAACTCTTAGAAGATTCACTCTTCTTTTGCTTATGTCGGCATTGTGCCTTTTATATTCAATTCCGATGCGATTTCTGTGTTTCATCGTCAATGTGAAGGTCCAAGGGATACAGTAAACCTGCACTGGTGCATCGGAATCTAATACTGGTCTCCCAGGAGCCGCTCAAAGCACAAACTCTTTGAAGATTCACTCTTCTTGTACTTAAGTCGGCATTGTGCCTTTTATATTCAATTCCGATGCGATTTCTGTGTTTCATTGTCAATGTGAAGGTCCAAGGGATACAGTAAACCTGCACTGGTGCTTCGGAATCCAATACTGGTCTCCCAGGAGCCGCTCAAAGCACAAACTATTAGAAGATTCACTCTTCTCGTACATGAGTCGGCATTGTGCCTTTTATATTCAATTCCGATGCGATATCTGTGTTTCTTTGTCAATGTGAAGATCCAAGGGATACAGTTATCCTGCACTGGTGCATCGGAATCTAATACTGGTCTCCCAGGTGCCGCTCAAAGCACAAACTCTTAGAAGCTTCACTCTTCTTTTACATAAGTCGGCATTGTGCCTTTTATATTCAATTCCGATGCGATATCTGTGTTTCATCGTCAATGTGAAGGTCCAAGGGATAAAGTAAACCTGCACTGGTGCATCGGAATCTAATACTGGTCTCCCAGGAGCCGCTCAAAGCACAAACTCTTAGGAGACTCACTCTTCTTGTACTTAAGTCGGCATTGTGCCTTTTATATTCAATTCCGATGCGATTTCTGTGTTTCATCGTTAATGTGAAGGACCAAGGGATACAGAAAATCTGCACCGGTGCATCGGAATCGAATACTGGTCTCCCAGCAGCCGCTCAAAGCACAAAGAAGATTCACTCTTCTTGTACTTAAGTCGGCAATGTGCTTTTTATATTCAATTCCGATGCGATTTCTGTGTTTCATCGTCAATGTGAAGGTCCAAGGGATAAAGTAAACCTGCACTGGTGCATCGGAATCTAATACTGGTCTCCCAGGAACCGCTCAAAGCACAAACTCTTAGGAGACTCACCCTTCTTGTACTTAAGTCGCCATTGTGCCTTTTATATTCAATTCCGATGCGATTTCTGTGTTTCATTGTCAATGTGAAGGTCCAAGGGATACAGTAAATCTGCACTGGTGCATCGGAATCCAATGCTGGTCTCCCAACAGCCGCTCAAAGCACAAAGAAGATTCACTCTTCTTGTACTTAAGTCGGCATTGTGCCTTTTATAATCTAATCCGATGCGATTTCTGTGTTTCATCGTCAATGTGCAGGTCCAAGGGATAAAGTAAACCTGCACTGGTGCATCGGAATCTAATACTGGTCTCCCAGGAGCCGCTCAAAGCACAAACTCTTAGAAGATTCACTCTTCTTGTACTTTAGTCGGCATTGTGCCTTTTATATTCAATTCCGATGCGATTTCTGTGTTTCATCGTCAATGTGAAGGTCCAAGGGATACAGTAAACCTGCACCGGTGCATCGGAATCTAATACTGGTCTCCCAGGAGCCGTTCAAAGCACAAACTCTTAGAAGATTCACTCTTCTTGTACTTAAGTCGGCATTGTGCCTTTTATATTCAATTCCGATGCGATTTCTGTGTTTCATCGTCAATGTGAAGGTCCAAGGGATACAGTAAACCTGCACTGGTGCATCGGAATCTAATACTGGTCTCCGAGGAGCCGTTCAAAGCACAAACTCTTAGAAGATTCACTCTTCTTGTACTGAAGTCGGCATTGTGCCTTTTATATTCAATTCCGATGCGATTTCTGTGTCTCATCGCAATGTGAAGGTCCAAGGGATACAGTAAACCTGCACTGGTGCATCGGAATCTAATACTGGTCTCCCAGGAGCCGCTCAAAGCACAAACTCTTAGAAGATTCACTCTTCTTGTACTTAAGTCGGCATTTTGCATTTCATATTCGATTCCGATGCGATTTCTGTGTTTCATCGTCAATGTGAAGGTCCAAGGGATACAGTAAACCTGCACTGGTGCATCGGAATCTAAAACTGGTCTTCCATGAGCCGCTCAAAGCACAAACTCTTAGAAGATTCACTCTTCTTGTGCTTATGTCGGTATTGTGCCTTTTATATTCAATTCCGATGCGATTTCTGTCTTTATTCCTCAATGTGAAGGTCCAAGGGATACAGTAAACCTGCACTGGTGCATCGGAATCCAATACTGATCTCCCAGGAACCGCTCAAAGCACAAACTCTTAGGAGACTCACCCTTCTTGTACTTAAGTCGCCATTGTGCCTTTTATATTCAATTCCGATGCGATTTCTGTGTTTCATTGTCAATGTGAAGGTCCAAGGGATACAGTAAATCTGCACTGGTACATCGGAATCCAATGCTGGTCTCCCAGAAGCCGCTCAAAGCACAAAGAAGATTCACTCTTCTTGTACTTAAGTCGGCATTGTGCCTTTTATATTCTAATCCGATGCGATTTCTGTGTTTCATCGTCAATGTGCAGGTCCAAGGGATAAAGTAAACCTGCACTGGTGCATCGGAATCTAATACTGGTCTCCCAGGAGCCGCTCAAAGCACAAACTCTTAGAAGATTCACTCTTCTTGTACTTTAGTCGGCATTGTGCCTTTTATATTCAATTCCGATGCGATTTCTGTGTTTCATCGTCAATGTGAAGGTCCAAGGGATACAGTAAACCTGCACTGGTGCATCGGAATCTAATACTGGTCTCCCAGGAGCCGTTCAAAGCACAAACTCTTAGAAGATTCACTCTTCTTGTACTTAAGTCGGCATTGTGCCTTTTATATTCAATTCCGATGCGATTTCTGTGTTTCATCGTCAATGTGAAGGTCCAAGGGATACAGTAAACCTGCACTGGTGCATCGGAATCTAATACTGGTCTCCCAGGAGCCGTTCAAAGCACAAACTCTTAGAAGATTCACTCTTCTTGTACTTAAGTCGGCATTGTGCCTTTTATATTCAATTCCGATGCGATTTTTGTGTTTTATCGTCAATGTGAAGGTCCAAGGGATACAGTAAACCTGCACTGGTGCATCGGAATCTAATACTGGTCTCCCAGGAGCCGCTCAAAGCACAAACTCTTATAAGATTCACTCGTCTTGTACTTAAGTCGGCATTTTGCATTTTATATTCAATTCCGATGCGATTTCTGTGTTTCATCGTCAATGTGAAGGTCCAAGGGATACAGTAAACCTGCACTGGTGCTTCGGAATCTAAAACTGGTCTCCCATGAGCCGCTCAATGCACAAACTCTTAGAAGATTCACTCTTCTTGTGCTTATGTCGGTATTGTGCCTTTTATATTCAATTCCGATGCGATTTCTGTCTTTATTACTCAATGTGAAGTTCCAACGGATACAGTAAACCTGCACTGGTGCATCGGAATCCAATACTGGTCTCCCAGGAGCCCTCAAAGCACAAACTCTTAGAAAATTCACTCTTCTTGTACTTAAGTCGGCATTGTGCCTTTTATATTCAATTCCGATGCGATTTCAGTGTTTCATCGTCAATTTGAAGGTCCAAGGGATACAGTAAACCTGCACTGGTGCATCGGAATCCAAAACTGGTCTCCCATGAGCCGCTCAAAGCACAAACTCTTAGAAGATTCACTCTTCTTGTGCTTATGTCGGTATTGTGCCTTTTATATTCAATTCCGATGCGATTTCTGTCTTTATTCGTCAATGTAAAGGTCCAAGGGATACAGTAAACCTGCACTGGTACATCGGAATCCAATACTGGTCTCCCAGGAGCCGCTCAAAGCACAAACTCCTAGAAGATTCACTCTTCTTGTACTTAAGTCGGCATTGTGCCTTTTATATTCAATTCCGATGCGATTTCTGTGTTTCATCGTCAATGTGAAGGTCCAAGGGATGCAGTAAACCTGCACTGGTGCTTCGGAATCCAATACTGGTTACCCAGTAGCCGCTCAAAGCACAAACTATTAGAAGATTCACTCTTCTTGTACATGAATCGGCACTGTGCCTTTTATATTCAATTCCGATGCGATATCTGTGTTTCATTGTCAATGTGAAGATCCAAGGGATACAGTAAAGTGCACTGGTGCATCGGAATCCAATACTGGTCTCCCAGGAGCCGCTCAAAGCACAAACTCTTAGAAGCTTCACTCTTCTTTTACATAAGTCGGCATTGTGCCTTTTATATTCAATTCCGATGCGATTTCTGTGTTTCATCGTCAATGTGTAGTTCCAAGGGATAAAGTAAACCTGCACTGGTGCATCGGAATCTAATACTGGTCTCCCAGGAGCCGCTCAAAGCACAAAGAAGACTCACTCTTCTTGTACTTAAGTCGGCAATGTGCCTTTTATATTCAATTCCGATGCGATTTCTGTGTTTCATCGTCAATGTGAAGGTCCAAGGGATAAAGTAAACCTGCACTGGTGCATCGGAATCTAATACTGGTCTCCCAGGAGCCGCTCAAAGCACAAACTCTTAGGAGACTCACTCTTCTTTTACTTAAGCCGGCATTGTGCCTTTTATATTCAATTCCGATGCGATTTCTGTGTTTCATTGTCAATGTGAAGGTCCAAGGGATACAGTAAATCTGCACTGGTGCATCGGAATCCAATGCTGGTCTCCCAACAGCCGCTCAAAGCACAAAGAAGATTCACTCTTCTTGTACTTAAGTCGGCATTGTGCCTTTTATAATCTAATCCGATGCGATTTCTGTGTTTCATCGTCAATGTGCAGGTCCAAGGGATAAAGTAAACCTGCACTGGTGCATGGGAATCTAATACTGGTCTCCCAGGAGCCGCTAAAAGCACAACTCTTAGAAAATTCCCTCTTCTTGTACTTAAGTCGGCATTGTGCCTTTTATATTCAATTCCGATGCGATTTCTGTGTTTCATCGTCAATGTGACGGTCCAAGGGATACAGTAAACCTGCACTGGTGCATCGGAATCTAATACTGGTCTCCCAGGAGCCGCTCAAAGCACAAACTCTTAGAAGATTCACTCTTCTTGTACTTATGTCGGCATTGTGCCTTTTATATTCAATTCCGATGCGATTTCTGTGTTTCATCGTCAATGTGAAGGTCCAAGGGATACAGTAAACCTGCACTGGTGCATCGGAATGCAATACTGGTCTCCCAGGAGCCGCTCAAACCACTAACTCTTAGAAGATACAGTCTTCTTGTACTTAAGTCGGCATTGTGCCTTTTATATTCAATTCCGATGCGATTTCTGTGTTTCATCGTCAATGTGAAGTTCCAAGGGATACAGTAAACCTGCACTGGTGCATCGGAATCTAAAACTGGTCTCCCATGAGCCGCTCAAAGCACAAACTCTTAGAAGATTAACTCTTCTTGTACTTATGTCGGTATTGTGCCTTTTATATTCAATTCCGATGCGATTTCTGTCTTTATTCCTCAATGTGAAGGTCCAACGGATACAGTAAACCTGCACTGGTGCATCGGAATCCAATACTGGTCTCCAGGGAATCGCTCAAAGCACAAACTCTTAGAAAATTCACTCTTCTTGTACTTAAGTCGGCATTGTGCCTTTTATATTCAATTCCGATGCGATTTCTGTGTTTCATCGTCAATGTGAAGGTCCAAGGGATACAGTAAACCTGCACTGGTGCATCGGAATCTAATACTGGTCTGCCAGGAGCCGCTCAAAGCACAAACTCTTTGAAGATTCACTCTTCTTGTACTTAAGTCGGCATTGTGCCTTTTATATTCAATTCCGATGCGATTTCTGTGTTTCATTGTCAATGTGAAGGTCCAAGGGATACAGTAAACCTGCACTGGTGCTTCGGAATCCAATACTGGTCTCCCAGGAGCCGCTCAAAGCACAAACTATTAGAAGATTCACTCTTCTCGTACATGAGTCGGCATTGTGCCTTTTATATTCAATTCCGATGCGATATCTGTGTTTCATTGTCAATGTGAAGATCCAAGGGATACAGTTATCCTGCACTGGTGCATCGTATATCTAATACTGGTCTCCCAGGTGCCGCTCAAAGCACAAAATCTTTGAAGCTTCACTCTTCTTTTATATAAGTCGGCATTGTGCTTTTTATATTCAATTCCGATGCGATTTCTGTCTTTATTCGTCAATGTGAAGGTCCAAGGGATACAGTAAACCTGCACTGGTGCATCGGAATCCAATACTGGTCTCCCAGGAGCCCTCAAAGCACAAACTCTTAGAAAATTCACTCTTCTTGTACTTAAGTCGGCATTGTGCCTTTTATATTCAATTCCGATGCGATTTCTGTGTTTCATCGTCAATTTGAAGGTCCAAGGGATACAGTAAACCTGCACTGGTGCATCGGAATCCAAAACTGGTCTCCCATGAGCCGCTCAAAGCACAAACTCTTAGAAGATTCACTCTTCTTGTGCTTATGTCGGTATTGTGCCTTTTATATTCAATTCCGATGCGATTTCTGTCTTTATTCGTCAATGTAAAAGTCCAAGGGATACAGTAAACCAGCACTGGTACATCGGAATCCAATACTGGTCTCCCAGGTGCCGCTCAAAGCACAAACTCTTAGAAGATTCACTCTTCTTGTACTTAAGTCGGCATTGTGCCTTTTATATTCAATTCCGATGCGATTTCTGTGTTTCATCGTCAATGTGAAGGTCCAAGGGATACAGTAAACCTGCACTGGTGCTTCGGAATCCAATACTGGTCTCCCAGTAGCCGCTCAAAGCACAAACTATTAGAAGATTCACTCTTCTTGTACATGAGTCGGCACTGTGCCTTTTATATTCAATTCCGATGCGATATCTGTGCTTCATTGTCAATGTGAAGATCCAAGGGATACAGTAAACCTGCACTGGTGCATCGGAATCCAATACTGGTCTCCCAGGAGCCGCTCAAAGCACAAACTCTTAGAAGCTTCACTCTTCTTTTACATAAGTCGGCATTGTGCCTTTTATATTCAATTCCGATGCGATTTCTGTGTTTCATCGTCAATGTGAAGGTCCAAGGGATAAAGTAAACCTGCACTGGTGCATCGGAATCCAATACTGGTCTCCCAGGAGCCGCTCAAAGCACAAACTCTTAGGAGACTCACTCTTCTTGTACTTAAGTCGGCATTGTGCCTTTTATATTCAATTCCGATGCGATTTCTGTGTTTCATCGTTAATGTGAAGGTCCAAGGGATACAGAAAATCTGCACCGGTGCATCGGAATCGAATACTGGTCTCCCAGCAGCCGCTCAAAGCACAAAGAAGATTCACTCTTCTTGTACTTAAGTCGGCAATGTGCATTTTATATTCAATTCCGATGCGATTTCTGTGTTTCATCGTCAATGTGAAGGTCCAAGGGATAAAGTAAACCTGCACTGGTGCATCGGAATCTAATACTGGTCTCCCAGGAGCCGCTCAAAGCACAAACTCTTAGGAGACTCACTCTTCTTGTACTTAAGTCGGCATTGTGCCTTTTATATTCAATTCCGATGCGATTTCTGTGTTTCATTGTCAATGTGAAGGTCCAAGGGATACAGTAAATCTGCACTGGTGCATCGGAATCCAATGCTGGTCTCCCAACAGCCGCTCAAAGCACAAAGAAGATTCACTCTTCTTGTACTTAAGTCGGCATTGTGCCTTTTATAATCTAATCCGATGCGATTTCTGTGTTTCATCGTCAATGTGCAGGTCCAAGGGATAAAGTAAACCTGCACTGGTGCATGGGAATCTAATACTGGTCTCCCAGGAGCCGCTCAAAGCACAAACTCTTAGGAGACTCACTCTTCTTGTACTTATGTCGGCACTGTGCCTTTTATATTCAATTCCGATGCGATTTCTGTGTTTCATCGTCAATGTGAAGGTCCAAGGGATACAGTAAACCTGCACTGGTGCATCGGAATCCAATACTGGTCTCCCAGGAGCCGCTCAAACCACAAACTCTTAGGAGACTCACTCTTCTTGTACTTATGTCGGCACTGTGCCTTTTATATTCAATTCCGATGCGATTTCTGTGTTTCATCGTCAATGTGAAGGTCCAAGGGATACAGTATACCTGCACTGGTGCATCGGAATCCAATACTGGTCTCCCAGGAGCCGCTCAAACCACAAACTCTTAGGAGACTAACTCTTCTTGTACTTATGTCGGCATTGTGCCTTTTTTATTCAATTCCGATGCGATTTCTGTGTTTCATCGTCAATGTGAAGGTCCAAGGGATACAGTAAACCTGCACTGGTGCATCGGAATGCAATACTGGTCTCCCAGGAGCCGCTCAAACCACTAACTCTTAGGTGACTCACTCTTCTTGTACTTAAGTCGGCACTGTGCATTTTATATTCAATTCCGATGCGATTTCTGTGTTTCATCGTCAATGTGAAGGTCCAAGGGATACAGTAAACCTGCACTGGTGCATCGGAATGCAATACTGGTCTCCCAGGAGCCGCTCAAACCACTAACTCTTAGGAGACTCACTCTTCTTGTACTTAAGTCGGCACTGTGCCTTTTATATTCAATTCCGATGCGATTTCTGTGTTTCATCGTCAATGTGAAGGTCCAAGGGATACAGTAAACCTGCACTGGTGCATCGGAATCCAATACTGGTCTCCCAGGAGCCGCTCAAACCACTAACTCTTAGGAAACAAACTCTTCTTGTACTTAAGTCGGCACTGTGCCTTTTATATTCAATTCCGATGCGATTTCTGTGTTTCATCGTCAATGTGAAGGTCCAAGGGATACAGTAAACCTGCACTGGTGCATCGGAATCCAATACTGGTCTCCCAGGAGCCGCTCAAACCACTAACTCTTAGTTGACTCACTCTTCTTGTACTTAAGTCGGCACTGTGCCTTTTATATTCAATTCCGATGCGATTTCTGTGTTTCATCGTCAATGTGAAGGTCCAAAGGATACAGTAAACCTGCACTGGTGCATCGGAATGCAATACTGGTCTCCCAGGAGCCGCTCAAACCACTAACTCTTAGGAGACTCACTCTTCTTGTACTTAAGTCGGCACTGTGCCTTTTATATTCAATTCCGATGCGATTTCTGTGTTTCATCGTCAATGTGAAGGTCCAAGGGATACAGTAAACCTGCACTGGTGCATCGGAATGCAATACTGGTCTCCCAGGAGCCGCTCAAACCACTAACTCTTAGGAGACTCACTCTTCTTGTACTTAAGTCGGCACTGTGCCTTTTATATTCAATTCCGATGCGATTTCTGTGTTTCATCGTCAATGTGAAGGTCCAAGGGATACAGTAAACCTGCACTGGTGCATCGGAATCCAATACTGGTCTCCCAGGAGCCGCTCAAACCACTAACTCTTAGGAAACAAACTCTTCTTGTACTTAAGTCGGCACTGTGCCTTTTATATTCAATTCCGATGCGATTTCTGTGTTTCATCGTCAATGTGAAGGTCCAAGGGATACAGTAAACCTGCACTGGTGCATCGGAATGCAATACTGGTCTCCCAGGAGCCGCTCAAACCACTAACTCTTAGGTGACTCACTCTTCTTGTACTTAAGTCGGCACTGTGCCTTTTATATTCAATTCCGATGCGATTTCTGTGTTTCATCGTCAATGTGAAGGTCCAAGGGATACAGTAAACCTGCACTGGTGCATCGGAATGCAATACTGGTCTCCCAGGAGCCGCTCAAACCACTAACTCTTAGGAGACTCACTCTTCTTGTACTTAAGTCGGCACTGTGCCTTTTATATTCAATTCCGATGCGATTTCTGTGTTTCATCGTCAATGTGAAGGTCCAAGGGATACAGTAAACCTGCACTGGTGCATCGGAATCCAATACTGGTCTCCCAGGAGCCGCTCAAACCACTAACTCTTAGGAAACAAACTCTTCTTGTACTTAAGTCGGCACTGTGCCTTTTATATTCTATTCCGATGCGATTTCTGTGTTTCATCGTCAATGTGAAGGTCCAAGGGATACAGTAAACCTGCACTGGTGCATCGGAATCCAATACTGGTCTCCCAGGAGCCGCTCAAACCACTAACTCTTAGGTGACTCACTCTTCTTGTACTTAAGTCGGCACTGTGCCTTTTATATTCAATTCCGATGCGATTTCTGTGTTTCATCGTCAATGTGAAGGTCCAAAGGATACAGTAAACCTGCACTGGTGCATCGGAATGCAATACTGGTCTCCCAGGAGCCGCTCAAACCACTAACTCTTAGGAGACTCACTCTTCTTGTACTTAAGTCGGCACTGTGCCTTTTATATTCAATTCCGATGCGATTTCTGTGTTTCATCGTCAATGTGAAGGTCCAAGGGATACAGTAAACCTGCACTGGTGCATCGGAATCCAATACTGGTCTCCCAGGAGCCGCTCAAACCACAAACTCTTAGGAGACTAACTCTTCTTGTACTTATGTCGGCATTGTGCCTTTTATATTCAATTCCGATGCGATTTCTGTGTTTCATCGTCAATGTGAAGGTCCAAGGGATACAGTAAACCTGCACTGGTGCATCGGAATGCAATACTGGTCTCCCAGGAGCCGCTCAAACCACTAACTCTTAGGAGACTCACTCTTCTTGTACTTAAGTCGGCACTGTGCCTTTTATATTCAATTCCGATGCGATTTCTGTGTTTCATCGTCAATGTGAAGGTCCAAGGGATACAGTAAACCTGCACTGGTGCATCGGAATGCAATACTGGTCTCCCAGGAGCCGCTCAAACCACTAACTCTTAGGAGACTCACTCTTCTTGTACTTAAGTCGGCACTGTGCCTTTTATATTCAATTCCGATGCGATTTCTGTGTTTCATCGTCAATGTGAAGGTCCAAGGGATACAGTAAACCTGCACTGGTGCATCGGAATGCAATACTGGTCTCCCAGGAGCCGCTCAAACCACTAACTCTTAGGAGACTCACTCTTCTTGTACTTAAGTCGGCACTGTGCCTTTTATATTCAATTCCGATGCGATTTCTGTGTTTCATCGTCAATGTGAAGGTCCAAGGGATACAGTAAACCTGCACTGGTGCATCGGAATCCAAAACTGGTCTCCCAGGAGCCGCTCAAACCACAAACTCTTAGGAGACTAACTCTTCTTGTACTTATGTCGGCATTGTGCCTTTTATATTCAATTCCGATGCGATTTCTGTGTTTCATCGTCAATGTGAAGGTCCAAGGGATACAGTAAACCTGCACTGGTGCATCGGAATGCAATACTGGTCTCCCAGGAGCCGCTCAAACCACAAACTCTTAGGTGACTCACTCTTCTTGTACTTAAGTCGGCACTGTGCCTTTTATATTCAATTCCGATGCGATTTCTGTGTTTCATCGTCAATGTGAAGGTCCAAGGGATACAGTAAACCTGCACTGGTGCATCGGAATGCAATACTGGTCTCCCAGGAGCCGCTCAAACCACTAACTCTTAGGAGACTCACTCTTCTTGTACTTAAGTCGGCACTGTGCCTTTTATATTCAATTCCGATGCGATTTCTGTGTTTCATCGTCAATGTGAAGGTCCAAGGGATACAGTAAACCTGCACTGGTGCATCGGAATGCAATACTGGTCTCCCAGGAGCCGCTCAAACCACTAACTCTTAGGAGACTCACTCTTCTTGTACTTAAGTCGGCACTGTGCCTTTTATATTCAATTCCGATGCGATTTCTGTGTTTCATCGTCAATGTGAAGGTCCAAGGGATACAGTAAACCACCACTGGTGCATCGGAATCCAATACTGGTCTCCCAGGAGCCGCTCAAACCACAAACTCTTAGGAGACTAACTCTTCTTGTACTTATGTCGTCATTGTGCCTTTTAAATTCAATTCCGATGCGATTTCTGTGTTTCATCGTCAATGTGAAGGTCCAAGGGATACAGTAAACCTGCACTGGTGCATCGGAATGCAATACTGGTCTCCCAGGAGCCGCTCAAACCACTAACTCTTAGGAGACTCACTCTTCTTGTACTTAAGTCGGCACTGTGCCTTTTATATTCAATTCCGATGCGATTTCTGTGTTTCATCGTCAATGTGAAGGTCCAAGGCATACAGTAAACCTGCACTGGTGCATCGGAATGCAATACTGGTCTCCCAGGAGCCGCTCAAACCACTAACTCTTAGGAGACTCACTCTTCTTGTACTTAAGTCGGCACTGTGCCTTTTATATTCAATTCCGATGCGATTTCTGTGTTTCATCGTCAATGTGAAGGTCCAAGGGATACAGTAAACCTGCACTGGTGCATCGGAATGCAATACTGGTCTCCCAGGAGCCGCTCAAACCACTAACTCTTAGGAGACTCACTCTTCTTGTACTTAAGTCGGCACTGTGCCTTTTATATTCAATTCCGATGCGATTTCTGTGTTTCATCGTCAATGTGAAGGTCCAAGGGATACAGTAAACCTGCACTGGTGCATCGGAATGCAATACTGGTCTCCCAGGAGCCGCTCAAACCACTAACTCTTAGGAGACTCACTCTTCTTGTACTTAAGTCGGCACTGTGCCTTTTATATTCAATTCCGATGCGATTTCTGTGTTTCATCGTTAATGTGAAGGACCAAGGGATACAGAAAATCTGCACCGGTGCATCGGAATCGAATACTGGTCTCCCAGCAGCCGCTCAAAGCACAAAGAAGATTCACTCTTCTTGTACTTAAGTCGGCAATGTGCTTTTTATATTCAATTCCGATGCGATTTCTGTGTTTCATCGTCAATGTGAAGGTCCAAGGGATAAAGTAAACCTGCACTGGTGCATCGGAATCTAATACTGGTCTCCCAGGAACCGCTCAAAGCACAAACTCTTAGGAGACTCACCCTTCTTGTACTTAAGTCGCCATTGTGCCTTTTATATTCAATTCCGATGCGATTTCTGTGTTTCATTGTCAATGTGAAGGTCCAAGGGATACAGTAAATCTGCACTGGTGCATCGGAATCCAATGCTGGTCTCCCAACAGCCGCTCAAAGCACAAAGAAGATTCACTCTTCTTGTACTTAAGTCGGCATTGTGCCTTTTATAATCTAATCCGATGCGATTTCTGTGTTTCATCGTCAATGTGCAGGTCCAAGGGATAAAGTAAACCTGCACTGGTGCATCGGAATCTAATACTGGTCTCCCAGGAGCCGCTCAAAGCACAAACTCTTAGAAGATTCACTCTTCTTGTACTTTAGTCGGCATTGTGCCTTTTATATTCAATTCCGATGCGATTTCTGTGTTTCATCGTCAATGTGAAGGTCCAAGGGATACAGTAAACCTGCACCGGTGCATCGGAATCTAATACTGGTCTCCCAGGAGCCGTTCAAAGCACAAACTCTTAGAAGATTCACTCTTCTTGTACTTAAGTCGGCATTGTGCCTTTTATATTCAATTCCGATGCGATTTCTGTGTTTCATCGTCAATGTGAAGGTCCAAGGGATACAGTAAACCTGCACTGGTGCATCGGAATCTAATACTGGTCTCCGAGGAGCCGTTCAAAGCACAAACTCTTAGAAGATTCACTCTTCTTGTACTGAAGTCGGCATTGTGCCTTTTATATTCAATTCCGATGCGATTTCTGTGTCTCATCGCAATGTGAAGGTCCAAGAGATACAGTAAACCTGCACTGGTGCATCGGAATCTAATACTGGTCTCCCAGGAGCCGCTCAAAGCACAAACTCTTAGAAGATTCACTCTTCTTGTACTTAAGTCGGCATTTTGCATTTCATATTCGATTCCGATGCGATTTCTGTGTTTCATCGTCAATGTGAAGGTCCAAGGGATACAGTAAACCTGCACTGGTGCATCGGAATCTAAAACTGGTCTTCCATGAGCCGCTCAAAGCACAAACTCTTAGAAGATTCACTCTTCTTGTGCTTATGTCGGTATTGTGCCTTTTATATTCAATTCCGATGCGATTTCTGTCTTTATTCCTCAATGTGAAGGTCCAAGGGATACAGTAAACCTGCACTGGTGCATCGGAATCCAATACTGATCTCCCAGGAACCGCTCAAAGCACAAACTCTTAGGAGACTCACCCTTCTTGTACTTAAGTCGCCATTGTGCCTTTTATATTCAATTCCGATGCGATTTCTGTGTTTCATTGTCAATGTGAAGGTCCAAGGGATACAGTAAATCTGCACTGGTACATCGGAATCCAATGCTGGTCTCCCAACAGCCGCTCAAAGCACAAAGAAGATTCACTCTTCTTGTACTTAAGTCGGCATTGTGCCTTTTATAATCTAATCCGATGCGATTTCTGTGTTTCATCGTCAATGTGCAGGTCCAAGGGATAAAGTAAACCTGCACTGGTGCATCGGAATCTAATACTGGTCTCCCAGGAGCCGCTCAAAGCACAAACTCTTAGAAGATTCACTCTTCTTGTACTTTAGTCGGCATTGTGCCTTTTATATTCAATTCCGATGCGATATCTGTGTTTCATCGTCAATGTGAAGGTCCAAGGGATACAGTAAACCTGCACTGGTGCATCGGAATCTAATACTGGTCTCCCAGGAGCCGTTCAAAGCACAAACTCTTAGAAGATTCACTCTTCTTGTACTTAAGTCGGCATTGTGCCTTTTATATTCAATTCCGATGCGATTTCTGTGTTTCATCGTCAATGTGAAGGTCCAAGGGATACAGTAAACCTGCACTGGTGCATCGGAATCTAATACTGGTCTCCCAGGAGCCGTTCAAAGCACAAACTCTTAGAAGATTCACTCTTCTTGTACTTAAGTCGGCATTGTGCCTTTTATATTCAATTCCGATGCGATTTCTGTGTTTCATCGTCAATGTGAAGGTCCAAGGGATACAGTAAACCTGCACTGGTGCATCGGAATCTAATACTGGTCTCCCAGGAGCCGCTCAAAGCACAAACTCTTATAAGATTCACTCGTCTTGTACTTAAGTCGGCATTTTGCATTTTATATTCAATTCCGATGCGATTTCTGTGTTTCATCGTCAATGTGAAGGTCCAAGGGATACAGTAAACCTGCACTGGTGCTTCGGAATCTAAAACTGGTCTCCCATGAGCCGCTCAATGCACAAACTCTTAGAAGATTCACTCTTCTTGTGCTTATGTCGGTATTGTGCCTTTTATATTCAATTCCGATGCGATTTCTGTCTTTATTACTCAATGTGAAGTTCCAACGGATACAGTAAACCTGCACTGGTGCATCGGAATCCAATACTGGTCTCCCAGGAGCCCTCAAAGCACAAACTCTTAGAAAATTCACTCTTCTTGTACTTAAGTCGGCATTGTGCCTTTTATATTCAATTCCGATGCGATTTCAGTGTTTCATCGTCAATTTGAAGGTCCAAGGGATACAGTAAACCTGCACTGGTGCATCGGAATCCAAAACTGGTCTCCCATGAGCCGCTCAAAGCACAAACTCTTAGAAGATTCACTCTTCTTGTGCTTATGTCGGTATTGTGCCTTTTATATTCAATTCCGATGCGATTTCTGTCTTTATTCGTCAATGTAAAGGTCCAAGGGATACAGTAAACCTGCACTGGTACATCGGAATCCAATACTGGTCTCCCAGGAGCCGCTCAAAGCACAAACTCTTAGAAGATTCACTCTTCTTGTACTTAAGTCGGCATTGTGCCTTTTATATTCAATTCCGATGCGATTTCTGTGTTTCATCGTCAATGTGAAGGTCCAAGGGATGCAGTAAACCTGCACTGGTGCTTCGGAATCCAATACTGGTTACCCAGTAGCCGCTCAAAGCACAAACTATTAGAAGATTCACTCTTCTTGTACATGAATCGGCACTGTGCCTTTTATATTCAATTCCGATGCGATATCTGTGTTTCATTGTCAATGTGAAGATCCAAGGGATACAGTAAACCTGCACTGGTGCATCGGAATCCAATACTGGTCTCCCAGGAGCCGCTCAAAGCACAAACTCTTAGAAGCTTCACTCTTCTTTTACATAAGTCGGCATTGTGCCTTTTATATTCAATTCCGATGCGATTTCTGTGTTTCATCGTCAATGTGTAGTTCCAAGGGATAAAGTAAACCTGCACTGGTGCATCGGAATCTAATACTGGTCTCCCAGGAGCCGCTCAAAGCACAAAGAAGACTCACTCTTCTTGTACTTAAGTCGGCAATGTGCCTTTTATATTCAATTCCGATGCGATTTCTGTGTTTCATCGTCAATGTGAAGGTCCAAGGGATAAAGTAAACCTGCACTGGTGCATCGGAATCTAATACTGGTCTCCCAGGAGCCGCTCAAAGCACAAACTCTTAGGAGACTCACTCTTCTTTTACTTAAGCCGGCATTGTGCCTTTTATATTCAATTCCGATGCGAATTCTGTGTTTCATTGTCAATGTGAAGGTCCAAGGGATACAGTAAATCTGCACTGGTGCATCGGAATCCAATGCTGGTCTCCCAACAGCCGCTCAAAGCACAAAGAAGATTCACTCTTCTTGTACTTAAGTCGGCATTGTGCCTTTTATAATCTAATCCGATGCGATTTCTGTGTTTCATCGTCAATGTGCAGGTCCAAGGGATAAAGTAAACCTGCACTGGTGCATGGGAATCTAATACTGGTCTCCCAGGAGCCGCTCAAAGCACAACTCTTAGAAAATTCCCTCTTCTTGTACTTAAGTCGGCATTGTGCCTTTTATATTCAATTCCGATGCGATTTCTGTGTTTCATCGTCAATGTGACGGTCCAAGGGATACAGTAAACCTGCACTGGTGCATCGGAATCTAATACTGGTCTCCCAGGAGCCGCTCAAAGCACAAACTCTTAGAAGATTCACTCTTCTTGTACTTATGTCGGCATTGTGCCTTTTATATTCAATTCCGATGCGATTTCTGTGTTTCATCGTCAATGTGAAGGTCCAAGGGATACAGTAAACCTGCACTGGTGCATCGGAATGCAATACTGGTCTCCCAGGAGCCGCTCAAACCACTAACTCTTAGAAGATACAGTCTTCTTGTACTTAAGTCGGCATTGTGCCTTTTATATTCAATTCCGATGCGATTTCTGTGTTTCATCGTCAATGTGAAGTTCCAAGGGATACAGTAAACCTGCACTGGTGCATCGGAATCTAAAACTGGTCTCCCATGAGCCGCTCAAAGCACAAACTCTTAGAAGATTCACTCTTCTTGTACTTATGTCGGTATTGTGCCTTTTATATTCAATTCCGATGCGATTTCTGTCTTTATTCCTCAATGTGAAGGTCCAACGGATACAGTAAACCTGCACTGGTGCATCGGAATCCAATACTGGTCTCCAGGGAATCGCTCAAAGCACAAACTCTTAGAAAATTCACTCTTCTTGTACTTAAGTCGGCATTGTGCCTTTTATATTCAATTCCGATGCGATTTCTGTGTTTCATCGTCAATGTGAAGGTCCAAGGGATACAGTAAACCTGCACTGGTGCATCGGAATCTAATACTGGTCTGCCAGGAGCCGCTCAAAGCACAAACTCTTTGAAGATTCACTCTTCTTGTACTTAAGTCGGCATTGTGCCTTTTATATTCAATTCCGATGCGATTTCTGTGTTTCATTGTCAATGTGAAGGTCCAAGGGATACAGTAAACCTGCACTGGTGCTTCGGAATCCAATACTGGTCTCCCAGGAGCCGCTCAAAGCACAAACTATTAGAAGATTCACTCTTCTCGTACATGAGTCGGCATTGTGCCTTTTATATTCAATTCCGATGCGATATCTGTGTTTCATTGTCAATGTGAAGATCCAAGGGATACAGTTATCCTGCACTGGTGCATCGTATATCTAATACTGGTCTCCCAGGTGCCGCTCAAAGCACAAAATCTTTGAAGCTTCACTCTTCTTTTATATAAGTCGGCATTGTGCTTTTTATATTCAATTCCGATGCGATTTCTGTCTTTATTCGTCAATGTGAAGGTCCAAGGGATACAGTAAACCTGCACTGGTGCATCGGAATCCAATACTGGTCTCCCAGGAGCCCTCAAAGCACAAACTCTTAGAAAATTCACTCTTCTTGTACTTAAGTCGGCATTGTGCCTTTTATATTCAATTCCGATGCGATTTCTGTGTTTCATCGTCAATTTGAAGGTCCAAGGGATACAGTAAACCTGCACTGGTGCATCGGAATCCAAAACTGGTCTCCCATGAGCCGCTCAAAGCACAAACTCTTAGAAGATTCACTCTTCTTGTGCTTATGTCGGTATTGTGCCTTTTATATTCAATTCCGATGCGATTTCTGTCTTTATTCGTCAATGTAAAAGTCCAAGGGATACAGTAAACCAGCACTGGTACATCGGAATCCAATACTGGTCTCCCAGGAGCCGCTCAAAGCACAAACTCTTAGAAGATCCACTCTTCTTGTACTTAAGTCGGCATTGTGCCTTTTATATTCAATTCCGATGCGATTTCTGTGTTTCATCGTCAATGTGAAGGTCCAAGGGATACAGTAAACCTGCACTGGTGCTTCGGAATCCAATACTGGTCTCCCAGTAGCCGCTCAAAGCACAAACTATTAGAAGATTCACTCTTCTTGTACATGAGTCGGCACTGTGCCTTTTATATTCAATTCCGATGCGATATCTGTGCTTCATTGTCAATGTGAAGATCCAAGGGATACAGTAAACCTGCACTGGTGCATCGGAATCCAATACTGGTCTCCCAGGAGCCGCTCAAAGCACAAACTCTTAGGAGACTCACTCTTCTTGTACTTAAGTCGGCATTGTGCCTTTTATATTCAATTCCGATGCGATTTCTGTGTTTCATCGTTAATGTGAAGGTCCAAGGGATACAGAAAATCTGCACCGGTGCATCGGAATCGAATACTGGTCTCCCAGCAGCCGCTCAAAGCACAAAGAAGATTCACTCTTCTTGTACTTAAGTCGGCAATGTGCATTTTATATTCAATTCCGATGCGATTTCTGTGTTTCATCGTCAATGTGAAGGTCCAAGGGATAAAGTAAACCTGCACTGGTGCATCGGAATCTAATACTGGTCTCCCAGGAGCCGCTCAAAGCACAAACTCTTAGGAGACTCACTCTTCTTGTACTTAAGTCGGCATTGTGCCTTTTATATTCAATTCCGATGCGATTTCTGTGTTTCATTGTCAATGTGAAGGTCCAAGGGATACAGTAAATCTGCACTGGTGCATCGGAATCCAATGCTGGTCTCCCAACAGCCGCTCAAAGCACAAAGAAGATTCACTCTTCTTGTACTTAAGTCGGCATTGTGCCTTTTATAATCTAATCCGATGCGATTTCTGTGTTTCATCGTCAATGTGCAGGTCCAAGGGATAAAGTAAACCTGCACTGGTGCATGGGAATCTAATACTGGTCTCCCAGGAGCCGCTCAAAGCACAAACTCTTAGGAGACTCACTCTTCTTGTACTTATGTCGGCACTGTGCCTTTTATATTCAATTCCGATGCGATTTCTGTGTTTCATCGTCAATGTGAAGGTCCAAGGGATACAGTAAACCTGCACTGGTGCATCGGAATCCAATACTGGTCTCCCAGGAGCCGCTCAAACCACAAACTCTTAGGAGACTCACTCTTCTTGTACTTATGTCGGCACTGTGCCTTTTATATTCAATTCCGATGCGATTTCTGTGTTTCATCGTCAATGTGAAGGTCCAAGGGATACAGTAAACCTGCACTGGTGCATCGGAATCCAATACTGGTCTCCCAGGAGCCGCTCAAACCACAAACTCTTAGGAGACTAACTCTTCTTGTACTTATGTCGGCATTGTGCCTTTTATATTCAATTCCGATGCGATTTCTGTGTTTCATCGTCAATGTGAAGGTCCAAGGGATACAGTAAACCTGCACTGGTGCATCGGAATGCAATACTGGTCTCCCAGGAGCCGCTCAAACCACTAACTCTTAGGTGACTCACTCTTCTTGTACTTAAGTCGGCACTGTGCCTTTTATATTCAATTCCGATGCGATTTCTGTGTTTCATCGTCAATGTGAAGGTCCAAGGGATACAGTAAACCTGCACTGGTGCATCGGAATGCAATACTGGTCTCCCAGGAGCCGCTCAAACCACTAACTCTTAGGAGACTCACTCTTCTTGTACTTAAGTCGGCACTGTGCCTTTTATATTCAATTCCGATGCGATTTCTGTGTTTCATCGTCAATGTGAAGGTCCAAGGGATACAGTAAACCTGCACTGGTGCATCGGAATCCAATACTGGTCTCCCAGGAGCCGCTCAAACCACTAACTCTTAGGAAACAAACTCTTCTTGTACTTAAGTCGGCACTGTGCCTTTTATATTCAATTCCGATGCGATTTCTGTGTTTCATCGTCAATGTGAAGGTCCAAGGGATACAGTAAACCTGCACTGGTGCATCGGAATCCAATACTGGTCTCCCAGGAGCCGCTCAAACCACTAACTCTTAGGTGACTCACTCTTCTTGTACTTAAGTCGGCACTGTGCCTTTTATATTCAATTCCGATGCGATTTCTGTGTTTCATCGTCAATGTGAAGGTCCAAGGGATACAGTAAACCTGCACTGGTGCATCGGAATGCAATACTGGTCTCCCAGGAGCCGCTCAAACCACTAACTCTTAGGAGACTCACTCTTCTTGTACTTAAGTCGGCACTGTGCCTTTTATATTCAATTCCGATGCGATTTCTGTGTTTCATCGTCAATGTGAAGGTCCAAGGGATACAGTAAACCTGCACTGGTGCATCGGAATCCAATACTGGTCTCCCAGGAGCCGCTCAAACCACTAACTCTTAGGAAACAAACTCTTCTTGTACTTAAGTCGGCACTGTGCCTTTTATATTCAATTCCGATGCGATTTCTGTGTTTCATCGTCAATGTGAAGGTCCAAGGGATACAGTAAACCTGCACTGGTGCATCGGAATGCAATACTGGTCTCCCAGGAGCCGCTCAAACCACTAACTCTTAGGTGACTCACTCTTCTTGTACTTAAGTCGGCACTGTGCCTTTTATATTCAATTCCGATGCGATTTCTGTGTTTCATCGTCAATGTGAAGGTCCAAGGGATACAGTAAACCTGCACTGGTGCATCGGAATGCAATACTGGTCTCCCAGGAGCCGCTCAAACCACTAACTCTTAGGAGACTCACTCTTCTTGTACTTAAGTCGGCACTGTGCCTTTTATATTCAATTCCGATGCGATTTCTGTGTTTCATCGTCAATGTGAAGGTCCAAGGGATACAGTAAACCTGCACTGGTGCATCGGAATCCAATACTGGTCTCCCAGGAGCCGCTCAAACCACTAACTCTTAGGAAACAAACTCTTCTTGTACTTAAGTCGGCACTGTGCCTTTTATATTCAATTCCGATGCGATTTCTGTGTTTCATCGTCAATGTGAAGGTCCAAGGGATACAGTAAACCTGCACTGGTGCATCGGAATCCAATACTGGTCTCCCAGGAGCCGCTCAAACCACTAACTCTTAGGTGACTCACTCTTCTTGTACTTAAGTCGGCACTGTGCCTTTTATATTCAATTCCGATGCGATTTCTGTGTTTCATCGTCAATGTGAAGGTCCAAAGGATACAGTAAACCTGCACTGGTGCATCGGAATGCAATACTGGTCTCCCAGGAGCCGCTCAAACCACTAACTCTTAGGAGACTCACTCTTCTTGTACTTAAGTCGGCACTGTGCCTTTTATATTCAATTCCGATGCGATTTCTGTGTTTCATCGTCAATGTGAAGGTCCAAGGGATACAGTAAACCTGCACTGGTGCATCGGAATCCAATACTGGTCTCCCAGGAGCCGCTCAAACCACAAACTCTTAGGAGACTAACTCTTCTTGTACTTATGTCGGCATTGTGCCTTTTATATTCAATTCCGATGCGATTTCTGTGTTTCATCGTCAATGTGAAGGTCCAAGGGATACAGTAAACCTGCACTGGTGCATCGGAATGCAATACTGGTCTCCCAGGAGCCGCTCAAACCACTAACTCTTAGGAGACTCACTCTTCTTGTACTTAAGTCGGCACTGTGCCTTTTATATTCAATTCCGATGCGATTTCTGTGTTTCATCGTCAATGTGAAGGTCCAAGGGATACAGTAAACCTGCACTGGTGCATCGGAATGCAATACTGGTCTCCCAGGAGCCGCTCAAACCACTAACTCTTAGGAGACTCACTCTTCTTGTACTTAAGTCGGCACTGTGCCTTTTATATTCAATTCCGATGCGATTTCTGTGTTTCATCGTCAATGTGAAGGTCCAAGGGATACAGTAAACCTGCACTGGTGCATCGGAATGCAATACTGGTCTCCCAGGAGCCGCTCAAACCACTAACTCTTAGGAGACTCACTCTTCTTGTACTTAAGTCGGCACTGTGCCTTTTATATTCAATTCCGATGCGATTTCTGTGTTTCATCGTCAATGTGAAGGTCCAAGGGATACAGTAAACCTGCACTGGTGCATCGGAATCCAATACTGGTCTCCCAGGAGCCGCTCAAACCACAAACTCTTAGGAGACTAACTCTTCTTGTACTTATGTCGGCATTGTGCCTTTTATATTCAATTCCGATGCGATTTCTGTGTTTCATCGTCAATGTGAAGGTCCAAGGGATACAGTAAACCTGCACTGGTGCATCGGAATGCAATACTGGTCTCCCAGGAGCCGCTCAAACCACAAACTCTTAGGTGACTCACTCTTCTTGTACTTAAGTCGGCACTGTGCCTTTTATATTCAATTCCGATGCGATTTCTGTGTTTCATCGTCAATGTGAAGGTCCAAGGGATACAGTAAACCTGCACTGGTGCATCGGAATGCAATACTGGTCTCCCAGGAGCCGCTCAAACCACTAACTCTTAGGAGACTCACTCTTCTTGTACTTAAGTCGGCACTGTGCCTTTTATATTCAATTCCGATGCGATTTCTGTGTTTCATCGTCAATGTGAAGGTCCAAGGGATACAGTAAACCTGCACTGGTGCATCGGAATGCAATACTGGTCTCCCAGGAGCCGCTCAAACCACTAACTCTTAGGAGACTCACTCTTCTTGTACTTAAGTCGGCACTGTGCCTTTTATATTCAATTCCGATGCGATTTCTGTGTTTCATCGTCAATGTGAAGGTCCAAGGGATACAGTAAACCTGCACTGGTGCATCGGAATGCAATACTGGTCTCCCAGGAGCCGCTCAAACCACTAACTCTTAGGAGACTCACTGTTCTTGTACTTAAGTCGGCACTGTGCCTTTTATATTCAATTCCGATGCGATTTCTGTGTTTCATCGTCAATGTGAAGGTCCAAGGCATACAGTAAACCTGCACTGGTGCATCGGAATGCAATACTGGTCTCCCAGGAGCCGCTCAAACCACTAACTCTTAGGAGACTCACTCTTCTTGTACTTAAGTCGGCACTGTGCCTTTTATATTCAATTCCGATGCGATTTCTGTGTTTCATCGTCAATGTGAAGGTCCAAGGGATACAGTAAACCTGCACTGGTGCATCGGAATCCAATACTGGTCTCCCAGGACCCGCTCAAATCACAAACTCTTAGGAGACTAACTCTTCTTGTACTTATGTCGGCATTGTGCCTTTTATATTCAATTCCGATGCGATTTCTGTGTTTCATCGTCAATGTGAAGGTCCAAGGGATACAGTAAACCTGCACTGGTGCATCGGAATGCAATACTGGTCTCCCAGGAGCCGCTCAAACCACTAACTCTTAGGAGACTCACTCTTCTTGTACTTAAGTCGGCACTGTGCCTTTTATATTCAATTCCGATGCGATTTCTGTGTTTCATCGTCAATGTGAAGGTCCAAGGGATACAGTAAACCTGCACTGGTGCATCGGAATGCAATACTGGTCTCCCAGGAGCCGCTCAAACCACTAACTCTTAGGAGACTCACTCTTCTTGTACTTAAGTCGGCACTGTGCCTTTTATATTCAATTCCGATGCGATTTCTGTGTTTCATCGTCAATGTGAAGGTCCAAGGGATACAGTAAACCTGCACTGGTGCATCGGAATGCAATACTGGTCTCCCAGGAGCCGCTCAAACCACTAACTCTTAGGAGACTCACTCTTCTTGTACTTAAGTCGGCACTGTGCCTTTTATATTCAATTCCGATGCGATTTCTGTGTTTCATCGTCAATGTGAAGGTCCAAGGGATACAGTAAACCTGCACTGGTGCATCGGAATCCAATACTGGTCTCCCAGGAGCCGCTCAAACCACAAACTCTTAGGAGACTAACTCTTCTTGTACTTATGTCGGCATTGTGCCTTTTATATTCAATTCCGATGCGATTTCTGTGTTTCATCGTCAATGTGAAGGTCCAAGGGATACAGTAAACCTGCACTGGTGCATCGGAATGCAATACTGGTCTCCCAGGAGCCGCTCAAACCACAAACTCTTAGGTGACTCACTCTTCTTGTACTTAAGTCGGCACTGTGACTTTTATATTCAATTCCGATGCGATTTCTGTGTTTCATCGTCAATGTGAAGGTCCAAGGGATACAGTAAACCTGCACTGGTGCATCGGAATGCAATACTGGTCTCCCAGGAGCCGCTCAAACCACTAACTCTTAGGAGACTCACTCTTCTTGTACTTAAGTCGGTACTGTGCCTTTTATATTCAATTCCGATGCGATATCTGTGTTTCATCGTCAATGTGAAGGTCCAAGGGATACAGTAAACCTGAACTGGTGCATCGGAATGCAATACTGGTCTCCCAGGAGCCGCTCAAACCACTAACTCTTAGGAGACTCACTCTTCTTGTACTTAAGTCGGCACTGTGCCTTTTATATTCAATTCCGATGCGATTTCTGTGTTTCATCGTCAATGTGAAGGTCCAAGGATACAGTAAACCACCACTGGTGCATCGGAATCCAATACTGGTCTCCCAGGAGCCGCTCAAACCACAAACTCTTAGGAGACTAACTCTTCTTGTACTTATGTCGGCATTGTGCCTTTTAAATTCAATTCCGATGCGATTTCTGTGTTTCATCGTCAATGTGAAGGTCCAAGGGATACAGTAAACCTGCACTGGTGCATCGGAATGCAATACTGGTCTCCCAGGAGCCGCTCAAACCACAAACTCTTAGGAGACTCACTCTTCTTGTACTTAAGTCGGCACTGTGCCTTTTATATTCAATTCCGATGCGATTTCTGTGTTTCATCGTCAATGTGAAGGTCCAAGGCATACAGTAAACCTGCACTGGTGCATCGGAATGCAATACTGGTCTCCCAGGAGCCGCTCAAACCACTAACTCTTAGGAGACTCACTCTTCTTGTACTTAAGTCGGCACTGTGCCTTTTATATTCAATTCCGATGCGATTTCTGTGTTTCATCGTCAATGTGAAGGTCCAAGGGATACAGTAAACCTGCACTGGTGCATCGGAATGCAATACTGGTCTCCCAGGAGCCGCTCAAACCACTAACTCTTAGGAGACTCACTCTTCTTGTACTTAAGTCGGCACTGTGCCTTTTATATTCAATTCCGATGCGATTTCTGTGTTTAATCGTCAATGTGAAGGTCCAAGGGATACAGTAGACCTGCACTGGTGCATCGGAATCCAATACTGGTCTCCCAGGAGCCGCTCAAACCACAAACTCTTAGGAGACTAACTCTTCTTGTACTTATGTCGGCATTGTGCCTTTTATATTCAATTCCGATGCGATTTCTGTGTTTCATCGTCAATGTGAAGGTCCAAGGGATACAGTAAACCTGCACTGGTGCATCGGAATGCAATACTGGTCTCCCAGGAGCCGCTCAAACCACTAACTCTTAGGTGACTCACTCTTCTTGTACTTAAGTCGGCACTGTGCCTTTTATATTCAATTCCGATGCGATTTCTGTGTTTCATCGTCAATGTGAAGGTCCAAGGGATACAGTAAACCTGCACTGGTGCATCGGAATGCAATACTGGTCTCCCAGGAGCCGCTCAAACCACTAACTCTTAGGAGACTCACTCTTCTTGTACTTAAGTCGGCACTGTGCCTTTTATATTCAATTCCGATGCGATTTCTGTGTTTCATCGTCAATGTGAAGGTCCAAGGGATACAGTAAACCTGCACTGGTGCATCGGAATCCAATACTGGTCTCCCAGGAGCCGCTCAAACCACAAACTCTTAGGAGACTAACTCTTCTTGTACTTATGTCGGCATTGTGCCTTTTATATTCAATTCCGATGCGATTTCTGTGTTTCATCGTCAATGTGAAGGTCCAAGGGATACAGTAAACCTGCACTGGTGCATCGGAATGCAATACTGGTCTCCCAGGAGCCGCTCAAACCACAAACTCTTAGGTGACTCACTCTTCTTGTACTTAAGTCGGCACTGTGCCTTTTATATTCAATTCCGATGCGATTTCTGTGTTTCATCGTCAATGTGAAGGTCCAAGGGATACAGAAAACCTGCACTGGTGCATCGGAATGCAATACTGGTCTCCCAGGAGCCGCTCAAACAACTAACTCTTAGGAGACTCACTCTTCTTGTACTTAAGTCGGCACTGTGCCTTTTATATTCAATTCCGATGCGATTTCTGTGTTTCATCGTCAATGTGAAGGTCCAAGGGATACAGTAAACCTGCACTGGTGCATCGGAATCCAATACTGGTCTCCCAGGAGCCGCTCAAACCACAAACTCTTAGGAGACTAACTCTTCTTGTACTTATGTCGGCATTGTGCCTTTTATATTCAATTCCGATGCGATTTCTGTGTTTCATCGTCAATGTGAAGGTCCAAGGGATACAGTAAACCTGCACTGGTGCATCGGAATGCAATACTGGTCTCCCAGGAGCCGCTCAAACCACTAACTCTTAGGAGACTCACTCTTCTTGTACTTAAGTCGGCACTGTGCCTTTTATATTCAATTCCGATGCGATTTCTGTGTTTCATTGTCAATGTGAAGGTCCAAGGGATACAGTAAACCTGCACTGGTGCATCGGAATCCAATACTGGTCTCCCAGGAGCCGCTCAAAGCACAAACTCTTAGGAGACTAACTCTTCTTGTACTTATGTCGACATTGTGCCTTTTATATTCAATTCCGATGCGATTTCTGTGTTTCATCGTCAATGTGAAGGTCCAAGGGATACAGTAAACCTGCACTGGTGCATCGGAATCCAATACTGGTCTCCCAGGAGCCGCTCAAAGCACAAACTCTTAGGAGACTCACTCTTCTTGTACTTATGTCGGCACTGTGCCTTTTATATTCAATTCCGATGCGATTTCTGTGTTTCATTGTCAATGTGAAGGTCCAAGGGATACAGTAAACCTGCACTGGTGCATCGGAATCCAATACTGGTCTCCCAGGAGCCGCTCAAACCACTAACTCTTAGGAGACTCACTCTTCTTGTACTTAAGTCGGCACTGTGCCTTTTATATTCAATTCCGATGCGATTTCTGTGTTTCATTGTCAATGTGAAGGTCCAAGGGATACAGTAAACCTGCACTGGTGCATCGGAATCCAATACTGGTCTCCCAGGAGCCGCTCAAAGCACAAACTCTTAGGAGACTAACTCTTCTTGTACTTATGTCGACATTGTGCCTTTTATATTCAATTCCGATGCGATTTCTGTGTTTCATCGTCAATGTGAAGGTCCAAGGGATACAGTAAACCTGCACTGGTGCATCGGAATCCAATACTGGTCTCCCAGGAGCCGCTCAAAGCACAAACTCTTAGGAGACTCACTCTTCTTGTACTTATGTCGGCACTGTGCCTTTTATATTCAATTCCGATGCGACTTCTGTGTTTCATTGTCAATGTGAAGGTCCAAGGGATACAGTAAACCTGCACTGGTGCATCGGAATCCAATACTGGTCTCCCAGGAGCCGCTCAAAGCACAAACTCTTAGAAGATTCAATCTTCTTGTACTTAAGTCAGTATTGTGCTTTTATATTCAATTCCGATGCGATTTCTGTGTTTCATTGTCAATGTGAAGGTCCAAGGGATACAGTAAACCTGCACTGGTGCATCGGAATCCAATACTGGTCTCCCAGGAGCCGCTCAAAGCACAAACTCTTAGAAGATTCACTCTTCTTATACTTAAGTCGGCACTGGGCCTTTTATATTCAATTCTGATGCGATTTCTGTGTTTCATCGTCAATGTGAAGGTCCAAGGGATGCAGTAAACCTGCACTGGTGCATCGGAATCCAATACTGGTCTCCCAGGAGCCGCTCAAAGCACAAACTCTTAGAAGATTCACTCTTCTTGTACTTAAGTCGGCACTGGGCCTTTTATATTCAATTCCGATGCGATTTCTGTGTTTCATCGTCAATGTGAAGGTCCAAGGGATACAGTAAACCTGCACTGGTGCATCGGAATGCAATACTGGTCTCCCAGGAGCCGCTCAAACCACTAACTCTTAGGAGACTCACTCTTCTTGTACTTAAGTCGGCACTGTGCCTTTTATATTCAATTCCGATGCGATTTCTGTGTTTCATCGTCAATGTGAAGGTCCAAGGGATACAGTAAACCTGCACTGGTGCATCGGAATCCAATACTGGTCTCCCAGGAGCCGCTCAAACCACAAACTCTTAGGAGACTAACTCTTCTTGTACTTATGTCGGCATTGTGCCTTTTATATTCAATTCCGATGCGATTTCTGTGTTTCATCGTCAATGTGAAGGTCCAAGGGATACAGTAAACTTGCACTGGTGCATCGGAATGCAATACTGGTCTCCCAGGAGCCGCTCAAACCACAAACTCTTAGGAGACTCACTCTTCTTGTACTTAAGTCGGCACTGTGCCTTTTATATTCAATTCCGATGCGATTTCTGTGTTTCATCGTCAATGTGAAGGTCCAAGGGATACAGTAAACCTGCACTGGTGCATCGGAATGCAATACTGGTCTCCCAGGAGCCGCTCAAACCACTAACTCTTAGGAGACTCACTCTTTTTGTACTTAAGTCGGCACTGTGCCTTTTATATTCAATTCCGATGCGATTTCTGTGTTTCATCGTCAATGTGAAGGTCCAAGGGATACAGTAAACCTGAACTGGTGCATCGGAATGCAATACTGGTCTCCCAGGAGCCGCTCAAACCACTAACTCTTAGGAGACTCACTCTTCTTGTACTTAAGTCGGCACTGTGCCTTTTATATTCAATTCCGATGCGATTTCTGTGTTTCATTGTCAATGTGAAGGTCCAAGGGATACAGTAAACCTGCACTGGTGCATCGGAATCCAATACTGGTCTCCCAGGAGCCGCTCAAAGCACAAACTCTTAGGAGACTAGCTCTTCTTGTACTTATGTCGACATTGTGCCTTTTATATTCAATTCCGATGCGATTTCTGTGTTTCATCGTCAATGTGAAGGTCCAAGGGATACAGTAAACCTGCACTGGTGCATCGGAATCCAATACTGGTCTCCCAGGAGCCGCTCAAAGCACAAACTCTTAGGAGACTCACTCTTCTTGTACTTATGTCGGCACTGTGCCTTTTATATTCAATTCCGATGCGATTTCTGTGTTTCATTGTCAATGTGAAGGTCCAAGGGATACAGTAAACCTGCACTGGTGCATCGGAATCCAATACTGGTCTCCCAGGAGCCGCTCAAAGCACAAACTCTTAGAAGATTCAATCTTCTTGTACTTAAGTCAGTATTGTGCTTTTATATTCAATTCCGATGCGATTTCTGTGTTTCATTGTCAATGTGAAGGTCCAAGGGATACAGTAAACCTGCACTGGTGCATCGGAATCCAATACTGGTCTCCCAGGAGCCGCTCAAAGCACAAACTCTTAGAAGATTCACTCTTCTTATACTTAAGTCGGCACTGGGCCTTTTATATTCAATTCTGATGCGATTTCTGTGTTTCATCGTCAATGTGAAGGTCCAAGGGATGCAGTAAACCTGCACTGGTGCATCGGAATCCAATACTGGTCTCCCAGGAGCCGCTCAAAGCACAAACTCTTAGAAGATTCACTCTTCTTGTACTTAAGTCGGCACTGTGCCTTTTATATTCAATTCCGATGCGATTTCTGTGTTTCATCGTCAATGTGAAGGTCCAAGGGATACAGTAAACCTGCACTGGTGCATCGGAATGCAATACTGGTCTCCCAGGAGCCGCTCAAACCACTAACTCTTAGGAGACTCACTCTTCTTGTACTTAAGTCGGCACTGTGCCTTTTATATTCAATTCCGATGCGATTTCTGTGTTTCATCGTCAATGTGAAGGTCCAAGGGATACAGTAAACCTGCACTGGTGCATCGGAATCCAATACTGGTCTCCCAGGAGCCGCTCAAACCACAAACTCTTAGGAGACTAACTCTTCTTGTACTTATGTCGGCATTGTGCCTTTTATATTCAATTCCGATGCGATTTCTGTGTTTCATCGTCAATGTGAAGGTCCAAGGGATACAGTAAACTTGCACTGGTGCATCGGAATGCAATACTGGTCTCCCAGGAGCCGCTCAAACCACAAACTCTTAGGAGACTCACTCTTCTTGTACTTAAGTCGGCACTGTGCCTTTTATATTCAATTCCGATGCGATTTCTGTGTTTCATCGTCAATGTGAAGGTCCAAGGGATACAGTAAACCTGCACTGGTGCATCGGAATGCAATACTGGTCTCCCAGGAGCCGCTCAAACCACTAACTCTTAGGAGACTCACTCTTTTTGTACTTAAGTCGGCACTGTGCCTTTTATATTCAATTCCGATGCGATTTCTGTGTTTCATCGTCAATGTGAAGGTCCAAGGGATACAGTAAACCTGAACTGGTGCATCGGAATGCAATACTGGTCTCCCAGGAGCCGCTCAAACCACTAACTCTTAGGAGACTCACTCTTCTTGTACTTAAGTCGGCACTGTGCCTTTTATATTCAATTCCGATGCGTTTTTCTGTGTTTCATCGTCAATGTGAAGGTCCAAGGGATACAGTAAACCTGCACTGGTGCATCGGAATGCAATACTGGTCTCCCAGGAGCCGCTCAAACCACTAACTCCTAGGAGACTCACTCTTCTTGTACTTAAGTCGGCACTGTGCCTTTTATATTCAATTCCGATGCGATTTCTGTGTTTCATCGTCAATGTGAAGGTCCAAGGGATACAGTAAACCTGCACTGGTGCATCGGAATCCAATACTGGTCTCCCAGGAGCCGCTCAAACCACAAACTCTTAGGAGACTAACTCTTCTTGTACTTATGTCGGCATTGTGCCTTTTATATTCAATTCCGATGCGATTTCTGTGTTTCATCGTCAATGTGAAGGTCCAAGGGATACAGTAAACCTGCACTGGTGCATCGGAATGCAATACTGGTCTCCCAGGAGCCGCTCAAACCACAAACTCTTAGGTGACTCACTCTTCTTGTACTTAAGTCGGCACTGTGCCTTTTATATTCAATTCCGATGCGATTTCTGTGTTTCATCGTCAATGTGAAGGTCCAAGGGATACAGTAAACCTGCACTGGTGCATCGGAATGCAATACTGGTCTCCCAGGAGCCGCTCAAACCACTAACTCTTAGGAGACTCACTCTTCTTGTACTTAAGTCGGCACTGTGCCTTTTATATTCAATTCCGATGCGATTTCTGTGTTTCATCGTCAATGTGAAGGTCCAAGGGATACAGTAAACCTGCACTGGTGCATCGGAATCCAATACTGGTCTCCCAGGAGCCGCTCAAAGCACAAACTCTTAGGAGACTATCTCTTCTTGTACTTATGTCGACATTGTGCCTTTTATATTCAATTCCGATGCGATTTCTGTGTTTCATCGTCAATGTGAAGGTCCAAGGGATACAGTAAACCTGCACTGGTGCATCGGAATCCAATACTGGTCTCCCAGGAGCCGCTCAAAGCACAAACTCTTAGGAGACTCACTCTTCTTGTACTTATGTCGGCACTGTGCCTTTTATATTCAATTCCGATGCGATTTCTGTGTTTCATTGTCAATGTGAAGGTCCAAGGGATACAGTAAACCTGCACTGGTGCATCGGAATGCAATACTGGTCTCCCAGGAGCCGCTCAAACCACTAACTCTTAGGAGACTCACTCTTCTTGTACTTAAGTCGGCACTGTGCCTTTTATATTCAATTCCGATGCGATTTCTGTGTTTCATTGTCAATGTGAAGGTCCAAGGGATACAGTAAACCTGCACTGGTGCATCGGAATCCAATACTGGTCTCCCAGGAGCCGCTCAAAGCACAAACTCTTAGGAGACTAACTCTTCTTGTACTTATGTCGACATTGTGCCTTT
This sequence comes from Schistocerca nitens, assembly GCF_023898315.1. Classification (NCBI taxonomy): domain Eukaryota; kingdom Metazoa; phylum Arthropoda; class Insecta; order Orthoptera; family Acrididae; genus Schistocerca; species Schistocerca nitens. Next base: position 185,116,663 of record NC_064625.1, read on the forward strand.
TATATTCAATTCCGATGCGATTTCTGTGTTTCATCGTCAATGTGAAGGTCCAAGGGATACAGTAAACCTGCACTGGTGCATCGGAATCCAATACTGGTCTCCCAGGAGCCGCTCAAAGCACAAACTCTTAGGAGACTCACTCTTCTTGTACTTATGTCGGCACTGTGCCTTTTATATTCAATTCCGATGCGATTTCTGTGTTTCATTGTCAATGTGAAGGTCCAAGGGATACAGTAAACCTGCACTGGTGCATCGGAATCCAATACTGGTCTCCCAGGAGCCGCTCAAAGCACAAACTCTTAGAAGATTCAATCTTCTTGTACTTAAGTCAGTATTGTGCTTTTATATTCAATTCCGATGCGATTTCTGTGTTTCATTGTCAATGTGAAGGTCCAAGGGATACAGTAAACCTGCACTGGTGCATCGGAATCCAATACTGGTCTCCCAGGAGCCGCTCAAAGCACAAACTCTTAGAAGATTCACTCTTCTTATACTTAAGTCGGCACTGGGCCTTTTATATTCAATTCTGATGCGATTTCTGTGTTTCATCGTCAATGTGAAGGTCCAAGGGATGCAGTAAACCTGCACTGGTGCATCGGAATCCAATACTGGTCTCCCAGGAGCCGCTCAAAGCACAAACTCTTAGAAGATTCACTCTTCTTGTACTTAAGTCGGCACTGGGCCTTTTATATTCAATTCCGATGCGATTTCTGTGTTTCATCGTCAATGTGAAGGTCCAAGGGATACAGTAAACCTGCACTGGTGCATCGGAATGCAATACTGGTCTCCCAGGAGCCGCTCAAACCACTAACTCTTAGGAGACTCACTCTTCTTGTACTTAAGTCGGCACTGTGCCTTTTATATTCAATTCCGATGCGATTTCTGTGTTTCATCGTCAATGTGAAGGTCCAAGGGATACAGTAAACCTGCACTGGTGCATCGGAATCCAATACTGGTCTCCCAGGAGCCGCTCAAACCACAAACTCTTAGGAGACTAACTCTTCTTGTACTTATGTCGGCATTGTGCCTTTTATATTCAATTCCGATGCGATTTCTGTGTTTCATCGTCAATGTGAAGGTCCAAGGGATACAGTAAACTTGCACTGGTGCATCGGAATGCAATACTGGTCTCCCAGGAGCCGCTCAAACCACAAACTCTTAGGAGACTCACTCTTCTTGTACTTAAGTCGGCACTGTGCCTTTTATATTCAATTCCGATGCGATTTCTGTGTTTCATCGTCAATGTGAAAGTCCAAGGGATACAGTAAACCTGCACTGGTGCATCGGAATGCAATACTGGTCTCCCAGGAGCCGCTCAAACCACTAACTCTTAGGAGACTCACTCTTTTTGTACTATAGTCGGCACTGTGCCTTTTATATTCAATTCCGATGCGATTTCTGTGTTTCATCGTCAATGTGAAGGTCCAAGGGATACAGTAAACCTGAACTGGTGCATCGGAATGCAATACTGGTCTCCCAGGAGCCGCTCAAACCACTAACTCTTAGGAGACTCACTCTTCTTGTACTTAAGTCGGCACTGTGCCTTTTATATTCAATTCCGATGCGATTTCTGTGTTTCATTGTCAATGTGAAGGTCCAAGGGATACAGTAAACCTGCACTGGTGCATCGGAATCCAATACTGGTCTCCCAGGAGCCGCTCAAAGCACAAACTCTTAGGAGACTAGCTCTTCTTGTACTTATGTCGACATTGTGCCCTTTATATTCAATTCCGATGCGATTTCTGTGTTTCATCGTCAATGTGAAGGTCCAAGGGATACAGTAAACCTGCACTGGTGCATCGGAATCCAATACTGGTCTCCCAGGAGCCGCTCAAAGCACAAACTCTTAGGAGACTCACTCTTCTTGTACTTATGTCGGCACTGTGCCTTTTATATTCAATTCCGATGCGATTTCTGTGTTTCATTGTCAATGTGAAGGTCCAAGGGATACAGTAAACCTTCACTGGTGCATCGGAATCCAATACTGGTCTCCCAGGAGCCGCTCAAAGCACAAACTCTTAGAAGATTCAATCTTCTTGTACTTAAGTCAGTATTGTGCTTTTATATTCAATTCCGATGCGATTTCTGTGTTTCATTGTCAATGTGAAGGTCCAAGGGATACAGTAAACCTGCACTGGTGCATCGGAATCCAATACTGGTCTCCCAGGAGCCGCTCAAAGCACAAACTCTTAGAAGATTCACTCTTCTTATACTTAAGTCGGCACTGGGCCTTTTATATTCAATTCTGATGCGATTTCTGTGTTTCATCGTCAATGTGAAGGTCCAAGGGATGCAGTAAACCTGCACTGGTGCATCGGAATCCAATACTGGTCTCCCAGGAGCCGCTCAAAGCACAAACTCTTAGAAGATTCACTCTTCTTGTACTTAAGTCGGCACTGGGCCTTTTATATTCAATTCCGATGCGATTTCTGTGTTTCATCGTCAATGTGATGGTCCAAGGGATACAGTAAACCTGCACTGGTGCATCGGAATGCAATACTGGTCTCCCAGGAGCCGCTCAAACCACTAACTCTTAGGAGACTCACTCTTCTTGTACTTAAGTCGGCACTGTGCCTTTTATATTCAATTCCGATGCGATTTCTGTGTTTCATCGTCAATGTGAAGGTCCAAGGGATACAGTAAACCTGCACTGGTGCATCGGAATCCAATACTGGTCTCCCAGGAGCCGCTCAAACCACAAACTCTTAGGAGACTAACTCTTCTTGTACTTATGTCGGCATTGTGCCTTTTATATTCAATTCCGATGCGATTTCTGTGTTTCATCGTCAATGTGAAGGTCCAAGGGATACAGTAAACTTGCACTGGTGCATCGGAATGCAATACTGGTCTCCCAGGAGCCGCTCAAACCACAAACTCTTAGGAGACTCACTCTTCTTGTACTTAAGTCGGCACTGTGCCTTTTATATTCAATTCCGATGCGATTTCTGTGTTTCATCGTCAATGTGAAGGTCCAAGGGATACAGTAAACCTGCACTGGTGCATCGGAATGCAATACTGGTCTCCCAGGAGCCGCTCAAACCACTAACTCTTAGGAGACTCACTCTTTTTGTACTTAAGTCGGCACTGTGCCTTTTATATTCAATTCCGATGCGATTTCTGTGTTTCATCGTCAATGTGAAGGTCCAAGGGATACAGTAAACCTGAACTGGTGCATCGGAATGCAATACTGGTCTCCCAGGAGCCGCTCAAACCCCTAACTCTTAGGAGACTCACTCTTCTTGTACTTAAGTCGGCACTGTGCCTTTTATATTCAATTCCGATGCGTTTTTCTGTGTTTCATCGTCAATGTGAAGGTCCAAGGGATACAGTAAACCTGCACTGGTGCATCGGAATGCAATACTGGTCTCCCAGGAGCCGCTCAAACCACTAACTCTTAGGAGACTCACTCTTCTTGTACTTAAGTCGGCACTGTGCCTTTTATATTCAATTCCGATGCGATTTCTGTGTTTCATCGTCAATGTGAAGGTCCAAGGGATACAGTAAACCTGCACTGGTGCATCGGAATCCAATACTGGTCTCCCAGGAGCCGCTCAAACCACTAACTCTTAGGAGACTAACTCTTCTTGTACTTATGTCGGCATTGTGCCTTTTATATTCAATTCCGATGCGATTTCTGTGTTTCATCGTCAATGTGAAGGTCCAAGGGATACAGTAAACCTGCACTGGTGCATCGGAATCCAATACTGGTCTCCCAGGAGCCGCTCAAACCACAAACTCTTAGGTGACTCACTCTTCTTGTACTTAAGTCGGCACTGTGCCTTTTATATTCTATTCCGATGCGATTTCTGTGTTTCATCGTCAATGTGAAGGTCCAAGGGATACAGTAAACCTGCACTGGTGCATCGGAATGCAATACTGGTCTCCCAGGAGCCGCTCAAACCACTAACTCTTAGGAGACTCACTCTTCTTGTACTTAAGTCGGCACTGTGCCTTTTATATTCAATTCCGATGCGATTTCTGTGTTTCATCGTCAATGTGAAGGTCCAAGGGATACAGTAAACCTGCACTGGTGCATCGGAATCCAATACTGGTCTCCCAGGAGCCGCTCAAACCACAAACTCTTAGGAGACTAACTCTTCTTGTACTTATGTCGGCATTGTGCCTTTTATATTCAATTCCGATGCGATTTCTGTGTTTCATCGTCAATGTGAAGGTCCAAGGGATACAGTAAACCTGCACTGGTGCATCGGAATGCAATACTGGTCTCCCAGGAGCCGCTCAAACCACTAACTCTTAGGAGACTCACTCTTCTTGTACTTAAGTCTGCACTGTGCCTTTTATATTCAATTCCGATGCGATTTCTGTGTTTCATTGTCAATGTGAAGGTCCAAGGGATACAGTAAACCTGCACTGGTGCATCGGAATCCAATACTGGTCTCCCAGGAGCCGCTCAAAGCACAAACTCTTAGGAGACTAACTCTTCTTGTACTTATGTCGACATTGTGCCTTTTATATTCAATTCCGATGCGATTTCTGTGTTTCATCGTCAATGTGAAGGTCCAAGGGATACAGTAAACCTGCACTGGTGCATCGGAATCCAATACTGGTCTCCCAGGAGCCGCTCAAAGCACAAACTCTTAGGAGACTCACTCTTCTTGTACTTATGTCGGCACTGTGCCTTTTATATTCAATTCCGATGCGATTTCTGTGTTTCATTGTCAATGTGAAGGTCCAAGGGATACAGTAAACCTGCACTGGTGCATCGGAATCCAATACTGGTCTCCCAGGAGCCGCTCAAACCACTAACTCTTAGGAGACTCACTCTTCTTGTACTTAAGTCGGCACTGTGCCTTTTATATTCAATTCCGATGCGATTTCTGTGTTTCATTGTCAATGTGAAGGTCCAAGGGATACAGTAAACCTGCACTGGTGCATCGGAATCCAATACTGGTCTCCCAGGAGCCGCTCAAAGCACAAACTCTTAGGAGACTAACTCTTCTTGTACTTATGTCGACATTGTGCCTTTTATATTCAATTCCGATGCGATTTCTGTGTTTCATCGTCAATGTGAAGGTCCAAGGGATACAGTAAACCTGCACTGGTGCATCGGAATCCAATACTGGTCTCCCAGGAGCCGCTCAAAGCACAAACTCTTAGGAGACTCACTCTTCTTGTACTTATGTCGGCACTGTGCCTTTTATATTCAATTCCGATGCGATTTCTGTGTTTCATTGTCAATGTGAAGGTCCAAGGGATACAGTAAACCTGCACTGGTGCATCGGAATCCAATACTGGTCTCCCAGGAGCCGCTCAAAGCACAAACTCTTAGAAGATTCAATCTTCTTGTACTTAAGTCAGTATTGTGCTTTTATATTCAATTCCGATGCGATTTCTGTGTTTCATTGTCAATGTGAAGGTCCAAGGGATACAGTAAACCTGCACTGGTGCATCGGAATCCAATACTGGTCTCCCAGGAGCCGCTCAAAGCACAAACTCTTAGAAGATTCACTCTTCTTATACTTAAGTCGGCACTGGGCCTTTTATATTCAATTCTGATGCGATTTCTGTGTTTCATCGTCAATGTGAAGGTCCAAGGGATGCAGTAAACCTGCACTGGTGCATCGGAATCCAATACTGGTCTCCCAGGAGCCGCTCAAAGCACAAACTCTTAGAAGATTCACTCTTCTTGTACTTAAGTCGGCACTGGGCCTTTTATATTCAATTCCGATGCGATTTCTGTGTTTCATCGTCAATGTGAAGGTCCAAGGGATACAGTAAACCTGCACTGGTGCATCGGAATGCAATACTGGTCTCCCAGGAGCCGCTCAAACCACTAACTCTTAGGAGACTCACTCTTCTTGTACTTAAGTCGGCACTGTGCCTTTTATATTCAATTCCGATGCGATTTCTGTGTTTCATCGTCAATGTGAAGGTCCAAGGGATACAGTAAACCTGCACTGGTGCATCGGAATCCAATACTGGTCTCCCAGGAGCCGCTCAAACCACAAACTCTTAGGAGACTAACTCTTCTTGTACTTATGTCGGCATTGTGCCTTTTATATTCAATTCCGATGCGATTTCTGTGTTTCATCGTCAATGTGAAGGTCCAAGGGATACAGTAAACTTGCACTGGTGCATCGGAATGCAATACTGGTCTCCCAGGAGCCGCTCAAACCACAAACTCTTAGGAGACTCACTCTTCTTGTACTTAAGTCGGCACTGTGCCTTTTATATTCAATTCCGATGCGATTTCTGTGTTTCATCGTCAATGTGAAGGTCCAAGGGATACAGTAAACCTGCACTGGTGCATCGGAATGCAATACTGGTCTCCCAGGAGCCGCTCAAACCACTAACTCTTAGGAGACTCACTCTTTTTGTACTTAAGTCGGCACTGTGCCTTTTATATTCAATTCCGATGCGATTTCTGTGTTTCATCGTCAATGTGAAGGTCCAAGGGATACAGTAAACCTGAACTGGTGCATCGGAATGCAATACTGGTCTCCCAGGAGCCGCTCAAACCACTAACTCTTAGGAGACTCACTCTTCTTGTACTTAAGTCGGCACTGTGCCTTTTATATTCAATTCCGATGCGATTTCTGTGTTTCATCGTCAATGTGAAGGTCCAAGGGATACAGTAAACCACCACTGGTGCATCGGAATCCAATACTGGTCTCCCAGGAGCCGCTCAAACCACAAACTCTTAGGAGACTAACTCTTCTTGTACTTATGTCGGCATTGTGCCTTTTATATTCAATTCCGATGCGATTTCTGTGTTTCATCGTCAATGTGAAGGTCCAAGGGATACAGTAAACCTGCACTGGTGCATCGGAATGCAATACTGGTCTCCCAGGAGCCGCTCAAACCACTAACTCTTAGGAGACTCACTCTTCTTGTACTTAAGTCGGCACTGTGCCTTTTATATTCAATTCCGATGCGATTTCTGTGTTTCATCGTCAATGTGAAGGTCCAAGGGATACAGTAAACCTGCACTGGTGCATCGGAATGCAATACTGGTCTCCCAGGAGCCGCTCAAACCACTAACTCTTAGGAGACTCACTCTTCTTGTACTTAAGTCGGCACTGTGCCTTTTATATTCAATTCCGATGCGATTTCTGTGTTTCATCGTCAATGTGAAGGTCCAAGGGATACAGTAAACCTGCACTGGTGCATCGGAATGCAATACTGGTCTCCCAGGAGCCGCTCAAACCACTAACTCTTAGGAGACTCACTCTTCTTGTACTTAAGTCGGCACTGTGCCTTTTATATTCAATTCCGATGCGATTTCTGTGTTTCATCGTCAATGTGAAGGTCCAAGGGATACAGTAAACCTGCACTGGTGCATCGGAATCCAATACTGGTCTCCCAGGAGCCGCTCAAACCACAAACTCTTAGGAGACTAACTCTTCTTGTACTTATGTCGGCATTGTGCCTTTTATATTCAATTCCGATGCGATTTCTGTGTTTCATTGTCAATGTGAAGGTCCAAGGGATACAGTAAACCTGCACTGGTGCATCGGAATCCAATACTGGTCTCCCAGGAGCCGCTCAAACCACAAACTCTTAGGAGACTAACTCTTCTTGTACTTAAGTCGGCACTGTGCCTTTTATATTCAATTCCGATGCGATTTCTGTGTTTCATCGTCAATGTGAAGGTCCAAGGGATACAGTAAACCTGCACTGGTGCATCGGAATGCAATACTGGTCTCCCAGGAGCCGCTCAAACCACTAACTCTTAGGAGACTCACTCTTCTTGTACTTAAGTCGGCACTGTGCCTTTTATATTCAATTCCGATTCGATTTCTGTGTTTCATCGTCAATGTGAAGGTCCAAGGGATACAGTAAACCTGCACTGGTGCATCGGAATCCAATACTGGTCTCCCTGGAGCCGCTCAAACCACAAACTCTTAGGAGACTAACTCTTCTTGTACTTATGTCGGCATTGTGCCTTTTATATTCAATTCCGATGCGATTTCTGTGTTTCATCGTCAATGTGAAGGTCCAAGGGATACAGTAAACCTGCACTGGTGCATCGGAATGCAATACTGGTCTCCCAGGAGCCGCTCAAACCACTAACTCTTAGGAGACTCACTCTTCTTGTACTTAAGTCGGCACTGTGCCTTTTATATTCAATTCCGATGCGATTTCTGTGTTTCATCGTCAATGTGAAGGTCCAAGGGATACAGTAAACCTGCACTGGTGCATCGGAATGCAATACTGGTCTCCCAGGAGCCGCTCAAACCACTAACTCTTAGGTGACTCACTCTTCTTGTACTTAAGTCGGCACTGTGCCTTTTATATTCAATTCCGATGCGATTTCTGTGTTTCATCGTCAATGTGAAGGTCCAAGGGATACAGTAAACCTGCACTGGTGCATCGGAATGCAATACTGGTCTCCCAGGAGCCGCTCAAACCACTAACTCTTAGGAGACTCACTCTTCTTGTACTTAAGTCGGCACTGTGCCTTTAATATTCAATTCCGATGCGATTTCTGTGTTTCATCGTCAATGTGAAGGTCCAAGGGATACAGTAAACCTGCACTGGTGCATCGGAATCCAATACTGGTCTCCCAGGAGCCGCTCAAACCACAAACTCTTAGGAGACTAACTCGTCTTGTACTTATGTCGGCATTGTGCCTTTTATATTCAATTCCGATGCGATTTCTGTGTTTCATCGTCAATGTGAAGGTCCAAGGGATACAGTAAACCTGCACTGGTGCATCGGAATGCAATACTGGTCTCCCAGGAGCCGCTCAAACCACTAACTCTTAGGTGACTCACTCTTCTTGTACTTAAGTCGGCACTGTGCCTTTTATATTCAATTCCGATGCGATTTCTGTGTTTCATCGTCAATGTGAAGGTCCAAGGGATACAGTAAACCTGCACTGGTGCATCGGAATGCAATACTGGTCTCCCAGGAGCCGCTCAAACCACTAACTCTTAGGAGACTCACTCTTCTTGTACTTAAGTCGGCACTGTGCCTTTTATATTCAATTCCGATGCGATTTCTGTGTTTCATCGTCAATGTGAAGGTCCAAGGGATACAGTAAACCTGCACTGGTGCATCGGAATCCAATACTGGTCTCACAGGAGCCGCTCAAACCACAAACTCTTAGGAGACTAACTCTTCTTGTACTTATGTCGGCATTGTGCCTTTTATATTCAATTCCGATGCGATTTCTGTGTTTCATCGTCAATGTGAAGGTCCAAGGGATACAGTAAACCTGCACTGGTGCATCGGAATGCAATACTGGTCTCCCAGGAGCCGCTCAAACCACTAACTCTTAGGTGACTCACTCTTCTTGTACTTAAGTCGGCACTGTGCCTTTTATATTCTATTCCGATGCGATTTCTGTGTTTCATCGTCAATGTGAAGGTCCAAGGGATACAGTAAACCTGCACTGGTGCATCGGAATGCAATACTGGTCTCCCAGGAGCCGCTCAAACCACTAACTCTTAGGAGACTCACTCTTCTTGTACTTAAGTCGGCACTGTGCCTTTTATATTCAATTCCGATGCGATTTCTGTGTTTCATCGTCAATGTGAAGGTCCAAGGGATACAGTAAACCTGCACTGGTGCATCGGAATCCAATACTGGTCTCCCAGGAGCCGCTCAAACCACAAACTCTTAGGAGACTAACTCTTCTTGTACTTATGTCGGCATTGTGCCTTTTATATTCAATTCCGATGCGATTTCTGTGTTTCATCGTCAATCTGAAGGTCCAAGGGATACAGTAAACTTGCACTGGTGCATGGGAATGCAATACTGGTCTCCCAGGAGCCGCTCAAACCACTAACTCTTAGGAGACTCACTCTTCTTGTACTTAAGTCGGCACTGTGCCTTTTATATTCAATTCCGATGCGATTTCTGTGTTTCATTGTCAATGTGAAGGTCCAAGGGATACAGTAAACCTGCACTGGTGCATCGGAATCCAATACTGGTCTCCCAGGAGCCGCTCAAAGCACAAACTCTTAGGAGACTAACTCTTCTTGTACTTATGTCGACATTGTGCCTTTTATATTCAATTCCGATGCGATTTCTGTGTTTCATCGTCAATGTGAAGGTCCAAGGGATACAGTAAACCAGCACTGGTGCATCGGAATCCAATACTGGTCTCCCAGGAGCCGCTCAAAGCACAAACTCTTAGGAGACTCACTCTTCTTGTACTTATGTCGGCACTGTGCCTTTTATATTCAATTCCGATGCGATTTCTGTGTTTCATTGTCAATGTGAAGGTCCAAGGGATACAGTAAACCTGCACTGGTGCATCGGAATCCAATACTGGTCTCCCAGGAGCCGCTCAAACCACTAAGTCTTAGGAGACTCACTCTTCTTGTACTTAAGTCGGCACTGTGCCTTTTATATTCAATTCCGATGCGATTTCTGTGTTTCATTGTCAATGTGAAGGTCCAAGGGATACAGTAAACCTGCACTGGTGCATCGGAATCCAATACTGGTCTCCCAGGAGCCACTCAAAGCACAAACTCTTAGGAGACTAACTCTTCTTGTACTTATGTCGACATTGTGCCTTTTATATTCAATTCCGATGCGATTTCTGTGTTTCATTGTCAATGTGAAGGTCCAAGGGGTACGGTAAACCTGCACTGGTTCATCGGAATCCAATACTGGTCTCCCAGGAGCCGCTCAAATCACAAACTCTTAGGAGACTCACTCTTCTTGTACTTATGTCGGCACTGTGCCTTTTATATTCAATTCCGATGCGATTTCTGTGTTTCATTGTCAATGTGAAGGTCCAAGGGATACAGTAAATCTGCACTGGTGCATCGGAATCCAATACTGGTCTCCCAGGAGCCGCTCAAAGCACAAACTCTTAGAAGATTCAATCTTCTTGTACTTAAGTCGGTATTGTGCTTTTATATTCAATTCCGATGCGATTTCTGTGTTTCATTGTCAATGTGAAGGTCCAAGGGATACAGTAAACCTGCACTGGTGCATCGGAATCCAATACTGGTCTCCCAGGAGCCGCTCAAACCACAAACTCTTAGGAGACTAACTCGTCTTGTACTTATGTCGGCATTGTGCCTTTTATATTCAATTCCGATGCGATTTCTGTGTTTCATCGTCAATGTGAAGGTCCAAGGGATACAGTAAACCTGCACTGGTGCATCGGAATGCAATACTGGTCTCCCAGGAGCCGCTCAAACCACTAACTCTTAGGTGACTCACTCTTCTTGTACTTAAGTCGGCACTGTGCCTTTTATATTCAATTCCGATGCGATTTCTGTGTTTCATCGTCAATGTGAAGGTCCAAGGGATACAGTAAACCTGCACTGGTGCATCGGAATGCAATACTGGTCTCCCAGGAGCCGCTCAAACCACTAACTCTTAGGAGACTCACTCTTCTTGTACTTAAGTCGGCACTGTGCCTTTTATATTCAATTCCGATGCGATTTCTGTGTTTCATCGTCAATGTGAAGGTCCAAGGGATACAGTAAACCTGCACTGGTGCATCGGAATCCAATACTGGTCTCACAGGAGCCGCTCAAACCACAAACTCTTAGGAGACTAACTCTTCTTGTACTTATGTCGGCATTGTGCCTTTTATATTCAATTCCGATGCGATTTCTGTGTTTCATCGTCAATGTGAAGGTCCAAGGGATACAGTAAACCTGCACTGGTGCATCGGAATGCAATACTGGTCTCCCAGGAGCCGCTCAAACCACTAACTCTTAGGTGACTCACTCTTCTTGTACTTAAGTCGGCACTGTGCCTTTTATATTCAATTCCGATGCGATTTCTGTGTTTCATCGTCAATGTGAAGGTCCAAGGGATACAGTAAACCTGCACTGGTGCATCGGAATGCAATACTGGTCTCCCAGGAGCCGCTCAAACCACTAACTCTTAGGAGACTCACTCTTCTTGTACTTAAGTCGGCACTGTGCCTTTTATATTCAATTCCGATGCGATTTCTGTGTTTCATCGTCAATGTGAAGGTCCAAGGGATACAGTAAACCTGCACTGGTGCATCGGAATCCAATACTGGTCTCCCAGGAGCCGCTCAAACCACAAACTCTTAGGAGACTAACTCTTCTTGTACTTATGTCGGCATTGTGCCTTTTATATTCAATTCCGATGCGATTTCTGTGTTTCATCGTCAATCTGAAGGTCCAAGGGATACAGTAAACTTGCACTGGTGCATGGGAATGCAATACTGGTCTCCCAGGAGCCGCTCAAACCACTAACTCTTAGGAGACTCACTCTTCTTGTACTTAAGTCGGCACTGTGCCTTTTATATTCAATTCCGATGCGATTTCTGTGTTTCATTGTCAATGTGAAGGTCCAAGGGATACAGTAAACCTGCACTGGTGCATCGGAATCCAATACTGGTCTCCCAGGAGCCGCTCAAAGCACAAACTCTTAGGAGACTAACTCTTCTTGTACTTATGTCGACATTGTGCCTTTTATATTCAATTCCGATGCGATTTCTGTGTTTCATCGTCAATGTGAAGGTCCAAGGGATACAGTAAACCAGCACTGGTGCATCGGAATCCAATACTGGTCTCCCAGGAGCCGCTCAAAGCACAAACTCTTAGGAGACTCACTCTTCTTGTACTTATGTCGGCACTGTGCCTTTTATATTCAATTCCGATGCGATTTCTGTGTTTCATTGTCAATGTGAAGGTCCAAGGGATACAGTAAACCTGCACTGGTGCATCGGAATCCAATACTGGTCTCCCAGGAGCCGCTCAAACCACTAAGTCTTAGGAGACTCACTCTTCTTGTACTTAAGTCGGCACTGTGCCTTTTATATTCAATTCCGATGCGATTTCTGTGTTTCATTGTCAATGTGAAGGTCCAAGGGATACAGTAAACCTGCACTGGTGCATCGGAATCCAATACTGGTCTCCCAGGAGCCACTCAAAGCACAAACTCTTAGGAGACTAACTCTTCTTGTACTTATGTCGACATTGTGCCTTTTATATTCAATTCCGATGCGATTTCTGTGTTTCATTGTCAATGTGAAGGTCCAAGGGGTACGGTAAACCTGCACTGGTTCATCGGAATCCAATACTGGTCTCCCAGGAGCCGCTCAAAGCACAAACTCTTAGGAGACTCACTCTTCTTGTACTTATGTCGGCACTGTGCCTTTTATATTCAATTCCGATGCGATTTCTGTGTTTCATTGTCAATGTGAAGGTCCAAGGGATACAGTAAATCTGCACTGGTGCATCGGAATCCAATACTGGTCTCCCAGGAGCCGCTCAAAGCACAAACTCTTAGAAGATTCAATCTTCTTGTACTTAAGTCGGTATTGTGCTTTTATATTCAATTCCGATGCGATTTCTGTGTTTCATTGTCAATGTGAAGGTCCAAGGGATACAGTAAACCTGCACTGGTGCATCGGAATCCAATACTGGTCTCCCAGGAGCCGCTCAAAGCACAAACTCTTAGAAGATTCACTCTTCTTGTACTTAAGTCGGCACTGGGCCTTTTATATTCAATTCTGATGCGATTTCTGTGTTTCATCGTCAATGTGAAGGTCCAAGGGATACAGTTAACCTGCACTGGTGCATCGGAATCCAATACTGGTCTCCCAGGAGCCGCTCAAAGCACAAACTCTTAGGAGACTCACTCTTCCTGTACTTATGTCGGCACTGTGCCTTTTATATTCAATTCCGATGCGATTTCTGTGTTTCATTGTCAATGTGAAGGTCCAAGGGATACAGTAAACCTGCACTGGTGCATCGGAATCCAATACTGGTCTCCCAGGAGCCGCTCAAAGCACAAACTCTTAGCAGACTCACTCTTCTTGTACTTAAGTCGGCACTGTGCCTTTTATATTCAATTCCGATGCGATTTCTGTGTTTCATTGTCAATGTGAAGGTCCAAGGGATACAGTAAACCTGCACTGGTGCATCGGAATCCAATACTGGTCTCCCAGGAGCCGCTCAAAGCACAAACTCTTAGCAGACTCACTCTTCTTGTACTTAAGTCGGCACTATGCCTTTTATATTCAATTCCGATGCGATTTCTGTGTTTCATTGTCAATGTGAAGGTCCAAGGGATACAGTAAACCTGCACTGGTGCATCGGAATCCAATACTAGTCTCCCAGGAGCCGCTCAAAGCACAAACTCTTAGGAGACTAACTCTTCTTGTACTTATGTCGGCATTGTGCCTTTTATATTCAATTCCGATGCGATTTCTGTGTTTCATCGTCAATGTGAAGGTCCAAGGGATACAGTAAACCTGCACTGGTGCATCGGAATCCAATACTGGTCTCCCAGGAGCCGCTCAAAGCACAAACTCTTAGGAGACTCACTCTTCTTGTACTTATGTCGGCACTGTGCCTTTTATATTCAATTCCGATGCGATTTCTGTATTTCATTGTCAATGTGAAGGTCCAAGGGATACAGTAAACCTGCACTGGTGCATCGGAATCCAATACTGGTCTCCCAGGAGCCGCTCAAAGCTCAAACTCTTAGAAGATTCAATCTTCTTGTACTTAAGTCGGTATTGTGCTTTTATATTCAATTCCGATGCGATTTGTGTGTTTCATTGTCAATGTGAAGGTCCAAGGGATACAGTAAACCTGCACTGGTGCATCTGAATCCAATACTGGTTTCCCAGGAGCCGCTCAAAGCACAAACTCTTAGAAGATTCACTCTTCTTGTACTTAAGTCGGCACTGGGCCTTTTATATTCAATTCTGATGCGATTTCTGTGTTTCATCGTCAATGTGAAGGTCCAAGGGATACAGTAAACCTGCACTGGTGCATCGGAATCCAATACTGGTCTCCCAGGAGCCGCTCAAAGTACAAACTCTTAGAACATTCACTCTTCTTGTACTTAAGTCGGCACTGGGCCTTTTATATTCAATTCCGATGCGATTTCTGTGTTTCATTGTCAATGTGAAGGTCCAAGGGATACGGTAAACCTGCACTGGTGCATCGGAATCCAATACTGGTCTCCCAGGAGCCGCTCAAAGCACAAACTCTTAGGAGACTCACTCTTCTTGTACTTATGTCGGCACTGTGCCTTTTATATTCAATTCCGATGCGATTTCTGTGTTTCATTGTCAATGTGAAGGTCCAAGGGATACAGTAAACCTGCACTGGTGCATCGGAATCCAATACTGGTCTCCCAGGAGCCGCTCAAAGCACAAACTCTTAGAAGATTCAATCTTCTTGTACTTAAGTCGGTATTGTGCTCTTATATTCAATTCCGATGCGATTTCTGTGTTTCATTGTCAATGTGAAGGTCCAAGGGATACAGTAAACCTGCACTGGTGCATCGGAATCCAATACTGGTCTCCCAGGAGCCGCTCAAAGCACAAACTCTTAGGAGACTCACTCTTCTTGTACTTATGTCGGCACTGTGCCTTTTATATTCAATTCCGATGCGATTTCTGTATTTCATTGTCAATGTGAAGGTCCAAGGGATACAGTAAACCTGCACTGGTGCATCGGAATCCAATACTGGTCTCCCAGGAGCCGCTCAAAGCACAAACTCTTAGCAGACTCACTCTTCTTGTACTTAAGTCGGCACTGTGCCTTTTATATTCAATTCCGATGCGATTTCTGTGTTTCATTGTCAATGTGAAGGTCCAAGGGATACAGTAAACCTGCACTGGTGCATCGGAATCCAATACTGGTCTCCCAGGAGCCGCTCAAAGCACAAACTCTTAGCAGACTCACTCTTCTTGTACTTAAGTCGGCACTGTGCCTTTTATATTCAATTCCGATGCGATTTCTGTGTTTCATTGTCAATGTGAAGGTCCAAGGGATACAGTAAACCTGCACTGGTGCATCGGAATCCAATACTGGTCTCCCAGGAGCCGCTCAAAGCACAAACTCTTAGGAGACTAACTCCTCTTGTACTTATGTCGGCATTGTGCCTTTTATATTCAATTCCGATGCGATTTCTGTGTTTCATCGTCAATGTGAAGGTCCAAGGGATACAGTAAACCTGCACTGGTGCATCGGAATCCAATACTGGTCTCCCAGGAGCCGCTCAAAGCACAAACTCTTAGGAGACTCACTCTTCTTGTACTTATGTCGGCACTGTGCCTTTTATATTCAATTCCGATGCGATTTCTGTATTTCGTTGTCAATGTGAAGGTCCAAGGGATACCGTAAACCTGCACTGGTGCATCGGAATCCAATACTGGTCTCCCAGGAGCCGCTCAAAGCACAAACTCTTAGAAGATTCAATCTTCTTGTACTTAAGTCGGTGTTGTGCTTTTATATTCAATTCCGATGCGATTTGTGTGTTTCATTGTCAATGTGAAGGTCCAAGGGATACAGTAAACCTGCACTGGTGCATCTGAATCCAATACTGGTCTCCCAGGAGCCGCTCAAAGCACAAACTCTTAGAAGATTCACTCTTCTTGTACTTAAGTCGGCACTGGTCCTTTTATATTCAATTCTGATGCGATTTCTGTGTTTCATCGTCAATGTGAAGGTCCAAGGGATACAGTAAACCTGCACTGGTGCATCGGAATCCAATACTGGTCTCCCAGGAGCCGCTCAAAGCACAAACTCTTAGAAGATTCACTCTTCTTGTACTTAAGTCGGCACTGGGCCTTTTATATTCAATTCCGATGCGATTTCTGTGTTTCATTGTCAATGTGAAGGTCCAAGGGATACGGTAAACCTGCACTGGTGCATCGGAATCCAATACTGGTCTCCCAGGAGTCGCTCAAAGCACAAACTCTTAGGAGACTCACTCTTCTTGTACTTATGTCGGCACTGTGCCTTTTATATTCAATTCCGATGCGATTTCTGTGTTTCATTGTCAATGTGAAGGTCCAAGGGATACAGTAAACCTGCACTGGTGCATCGGAATCCAATACTGGTCTCCCAGGAGCCGCTCAAAGCACAAACTCTTAGAAGATTCAATCTTCTTGTACTTAAGTCGGTATTGTGCTTTTATATTCAATTCCGATGCGATTTCTGTGTTTCATTGTCAATGTGAAGGTCCAAGGGATACAGTAAACCTGCACTGGTGCATCGGAATCCAATACTGGTCTCCCAGGAGCCGCTCAAAGCACAAACTCTTAGAAGATTCACTCTTCTTGTACTTAAGTCGGCACTGGGCCTTTTATATTCAATTCTGATGCGATTTCTGTGTTTCATCGTCAATGTGAAGGTCCAAGGGATACAGTAAACCTTCACTGGTGCATCGGAATCCAATACTGGTCTCCCAGGAGCCGCTCAAAGCACAAACTCTTAGGAGACTCACTCTTCTTGTACTTATGTCGGCACTGTGCCTTTTATATTCAATTCCGATGCGATTTCTGTGTTTCATTGTCAATGTGAAGTTCCAAGGGATACAGTAAACCTGCACTGGTGCATCGGAATCCAATACTGGTCTCCCAGGAGCCGCTCAAAGCACAAACTCTTAGGAGACTCACTCTTCTTGTACTTATGTCGGCACTGTGCCTTTTATATTCAATTCCGATGCGATTTCTGTGTTTCATTGTCAATGTGAAGGTCCAAGGGATACAGTAAACCTGCACTGGTGCATCGGAATCCAATACTGGTCTCCCAGAATCTGCTCAAACCACAAACTCTTAGCAGACTCACTCTTCTTGTACTTAAGTCGGCACTGTGCCTTTTATATTCAATTCCTATGCGATTTCTGTGTTTCATCGTCAATGTGAAGGTCCAAGGGATACAGTAAACCTGCACTGGTGCATCGGAATCCAATACTGGTCTCCCAGGAGCCGCTCAAAGCACAAACTCTTAGGAGACTAACTCTTCTTGTACTTATGTCGGCATTGTGCCTTTTATATTCAATTCCGATGCGATTTCTGTGTTTCATCGTCAATGTGAAGGTCCAAGGGATACAGTAAACCTGCACTGGTGCATCGGAATGCAATACTGGTCTCCCAGGAGCCGCTCAAACCACTAACTCTTAGGAGACTCACTCTTCTTGTACTTAAGTCGGCACTGTGCCATTTATATTCAATTCCGATGCGATTTCTGTGTTTCATCGTCAAAGTGAAGGTCCAAGGCATACAGTAAACCTGCACTGGTGCATCGTAATCCAATACTGGTGTCCCAGGAGCCGCTCAAACCACAAACTCTTAGGAGACTCACTCTTCTTGTACTTAAGTCGGTATTGTGCCTTTTATATTCAATTCCGATGCGATTTCTGTGTTTCATTGTCAATGTGAAGGTCCAAGGGATAGAGTAAACCTGCACTGGTGCATCGGAATCCAATACTGGTCTCCCAGGAGCCGCTCAAAGCACAAACTCTGAGAAGATTCACTCTTCTTCTACTTAAGTCGGCACTGTGACTTTTATATTCAATTCCGATGCGATTTCTTTGTTTCATCGTCAATGTGAAGGTCCAAGGGATACAGTAAACCTGCACTGGTGCATCGGAATCCAATACTGGTCTCCCAGGATCTGCTCAAACCACAAACTCTTAGGAGACTCAATCTTCTTGTACTTAAGTCGGCATTTTGCTTTTTATATTCAATTCCGATGCGATTTCTGTGTTTCATCGTCAATGTGAAGGTCCAAGGGATACAGTAAACCTGCACTGGTGCATCGGAATCCAATATTGGTCTCCCAGGAGCCGCTCAAAGCACAAACTCTTAGGAGACTCACTCTTCTTGTACTTAAGTCGGTATTGTGCCTTTTATATTCAATTCCGATGCGATTTCTGTGTTTCATCGTCAATGTGAAGGTCCAAGGGATACAGTAAACCTGCACTGGTGCATCGGAATCCAATACTGGTCTCCCAGGAGCCGCTCAAACCACAAACTCTTAGGAGACTCAATCTTCTTGTACTTAAGTCGGTATTGTGCCTTTTATATTCAATTCCGATGCGATTTCTGTGTTTCATCGTCAATGTGAAGGTCCAAGGGATACAGTAAACCTGCACTGGTGCATCGTAATCCAATACTGGTCTCCCAGGATCCGCTCAAACCACAAACTCTTAGGAGACTCACTCTTCTTGTACTTAAGTCGGCATTGTGCCTTTTATATTCAATTCCGATGCGATTTCTGTGTTTCATCGTCAATGTGAAGGTCCAAGGGATACAGTAAACCTGCACTGGTGCATCGGAATCCAATACTGGTCTCCCAGGAGCCGCTCAAAGCAAAAACTCTTAGGAGACTCACTCTTCTTGTACTTAAGTCGGTATTGTGCCTTTTATATTCAATTCCGATGCGATTTTTGTGTTTCGTCGTCAATGTGAAGGTCCAAGGGATACAGTAAACCTGCACTGGTGCATCGGAATCCAATACTGGTCTCCCAGGATCTGCTCAAACCACAAACTCTTAGGAGACTCACTCTTCTTGTACTTAAGTCGGCATTTTGCCTTTTATATTCAATTCCGATGCGATTTCTGTGTTTAATCGTCAATGTGAAGGTCCAAGGTATACAGTAAACCTGCACTGGTGCAGCGGAATGCAATACTGGTCTCCCAGGAGCCGCTCAAACCACAAACTCTTAGGAGATTCACTCTTCTTGTACTTAAGTCGGCACTGTGCATTTTATATTCAATTCCGATGCGATTTCTGTGTTTCATCGTCAATGTGAAGGTCCAAGGGATACAGTAAACCTGCACTGGTGCATCGGAATCCAATACTGGTCTCCCATGATCCGCTCAAAGCAAAAACATGGAAGATTCACTCTTCTTGTACTTAAGTCGGCATTGTGCCTTTTATATTCAATTCCGATGCGATTTCTGTGTTTCATCGTCAATGGGAAGGTCCAAGGGATACAGTAAACCTGCACTGGTGCATCGGAATCCAATACTGGTCTCCCAGGTGCCGCTCAAACCACAAACCCTTAGAAGATTCACCTTTCTTGTACATAAGTCAGCATTGTGCCTTTTATATTCAATTCCGATGCGATTTCTGTGTTTCATCGTCAATGTGAAGGTCCAAGGGATACAGTTAACCTTGCACTAGGTGCATCGGAATCTAATACTGGTCTCCCAGGTGCCGCTCAAAGCACAAACTCTTAGAAGATTGACTCTTCTTGTACTTAAGTCGGCATTGTCCCTTTTATATTCAATTCCGATGCGATTTCTGTGTTTCATCGTCAATGTGAAGGTCCAAGGGATACAGTAAACCTGCACTGGTGCATCGGAATCCAATACTGGTCTCCCAGGAGCCGCTCATAGCACAAACGGTTAGAAGACTCATTCTTCTTGTACTTAAGTCGGCATTGTGCCTTTTATATTCAATACCGATGCGATTTCTGTGTTTCATCGTCAATGTGAAGGTCCAAGGGATACAGTAAACCTGCACTGGTGCATCGGAATCCAATACTGGTCTCCCAGGAGCCGCTCAAAGCACAAACTCTTAGAAGATTCACTCTTCTTGTACTTAAGTCGGCATTGTTCCTTTTATATTCAATTACGATGCGATTTCTGTGTTTCATCGTCAATGTGAAGGTCCAAGGGATACAGCAAACCTGCACTGGTGCATCGGAATGTAATACTGGTCTCCCAGGAGCCGCTCAAACCACAAACTCTTAGAAGATTCACTCTTCTTGTACTTAAGTTGGTATTGTTCCTTTTATATTCAATTCCGATGCGATTTCTGTGTTTCATCGTCAATGTGAAGGTGCAAGTGATACAGTAAACCTGCACTGGTGGATCGGAATCGAATGCTGGTCTCCCAGGAGCCGCTCAAAGCACAAACTCTTAGAAGATTCACTCTTCTTGTACTTAAGTCGGCATTGTGCCTTTTATATTCAATTCCGATGCGATTTCTGTGTTTAATCGTCAATGTGAAGGTCCAAGGGATATAGTAAACCTGCACTGGTGCATCGGAATGTAATACTGGTCTCCCAGGAGCCGCTCAAAGCACAAAGTCTTAGAAGATTCACTCTTCTTGTACTTAAGTTGGTATTGTTCCTTTTATATTCAATTCCGATGCGATTTGTGTGTTTCATCGTCAATGTGAAGGTCCAAGGGATACAGTAAACCTGCACTGGTGCATCGGAATCCCATACTGGTCTCCCAGGAGCCGCTCAAAGCACAAACTCTTAGAAGATTCACTCTTCTTGTACTTAAGTCGGCATTGTGCCTTTTATATTCAATTCCGATGCGATTTCTGTGTTTCATCGTCAATGGGAAGGTCCAAGGGATACAGTAAACCTGCACTGGTGCATCGGAATCCAATACTGGTCTCCCATGAGCCGCTCAAAGCACAAACTCGTAGAAGATTCACTCTTCTTGTACTTAAGTCGGCACTGTGCCTTTTATATTCAATTCCGATGCGATTTCTGTGTTTCATCGTCAATGTGAAGGTCCTAGGGTTACAGTAATCCTGCACTGGTGCATCGGTATCCAATACTGGTCTCCCAGGAGCCACTCAAAGCAGAACTCTTAGAAGATTCACTCTTCTTGTACTTAAATCGGCATTGTGCCTTTGATATTCAATTCCGATGCGATTTCTGTGTTTCATCGTCAATGTGAAGGTCCAAGGGATACAGTAAACCTGCACTGGTGCATCGGAATCCACTACTGGTCTCCCAGGTGCCGCTCGAACCACAAACCCTTAGAAAATTCACCCTTCTTGTACATAAGTCGGCATTGTGCCTTTTATATTCAATTCCGATGCTATTTCTGTGTTTCATTGTCAATGTGACGGCCAAGGGATACAGTAAACCTGCACTGGTGCATCGGAATCTAATACTGGTCTCCCAGGAGCCGCTCAAAGCACAACTCTTAGAAAATTCACTCTTCTTGTACTTAAGTCGGCATTGTGCCTTTTATATTCAATTCCGATGCGATTTCTGTGTTTCATCGTCAATGAGAAGGTCCAAGGGATACAGTAAACCTGCACTGGTGCATCGGAATCTAATACTGGTCTCCCAGGAGCCGCTCAAAGCACAAACTATTAGAAGATTCACTCTTCTTGTACTTAAGTCGGCACTGTGCCTTTTATATTCAATTCCGATGCGATTTCTGTGTCTCATCGTCAATGTGAAGGTCCAAGGGATAGAGTAAACCTGCACTGGTGCATCGGAATCTAATACTGGTCTCCCAGGAGCCTCTCAAAGCACAAACTGCTAGAAGACTCACTCTTCTTGTACTTGAGTCGGCATTCTGCCTTTTATATTCAATTCCGATGCGATTTCTGCGTTTCATCGTCAATGTGAGGGTCCAAGGGATACAGAAAACCTGCACTGGTGCATCGGAATCTAATACTGGTCTCCCAGGAGCCGCTCAAAGCACAAACTCTTAGAAGATTCACTCTTCTTGTACTTAAGTCGGCACTGAACCTTTTATATTCAGTTCCGATGCGATTTCTGTGTTTCATCGTCAATGTGAAGGTCCAAGGGATACAGTAAACCTGCACTGGTGCATCGGAATCCAATACTGGTCTCCCAGGAGCCGCTCATAGCACAAACGTTTAGAAGACTCATTCTTCTTGTACTTAAGTCAGCATTGTGCCTTTTATATTCAATACCGATGCGATTTCTGTGTTTCATCGTCAATGTGAAGGTCCAAGGGATACAGTAAACCTGCAATGGTGCATCGGAATCCAATATTGGTCTCCCAGGAGCCGCTCAAAACACAAACTCTTAGAAGATTCACTCTTCTTGTACTTAAGTCGGCATTGTTCCTTTTATATTCAATTACGATGCGATTTCTGTGTTTCATCGTCAATGTGAAGGTCCAAGGGATACAGCAAACCTGCACTGGTGCATCGGAATGTAATACTGGTCTCCCAGGAGCCGCTCAAACCACAAACTCTTAGAAGATTCACTCTTCTTGTACTTAAGTTGGTATTGTTCCTTTTATATTCAATTCCGATGCGATTTGTGTGTTTCATCGTCAATGTGAAGGTCCAAGGGATACAGTAAACCTGCACTGGTGCATCGGAATCCAATACTGGTCTCCCAGGAGCCGCTCAAAGCACAAACTCTTAGAAGATTCACTCTTCTTGTACTTAAGTCGGCACTGAACCTTTTATATTCAGTTCCGATGCGATTTCTGTGTTTCATCGTCAATGTGAAGGTCCAAGGGATACAGTAAACCTGCACTGGTGCATCGGAATCCAATACTGGTCTCCCAGGAGCCGCTCATAGCACAAACGGTTAGAAGACTCATTCTTCTTGTACTTAAGTCAGCATTGTGCCTTTTATATTCAATACCGATGCGATTTCTGTGTTTCATCGTCAATGTGAAGGTCCAAGGGATACAGTAAACCTGCAATGGTGCATCGGAATCCAATATTGGTCTCCCAGGAGCCGCTCAAAACACAAACTCTTAGAAGATTCACTCTTCTTGTACTTAAGTCGGCATTGTTCCTTTTATATTCAATTACGATGCGATTTCTGTGTTTCATCGTCAATGTGAAGGTCCAAGGGATACAGCAAACCTGCACTGGTGCATCGGAATGTAATACTGGTCTCCCAGGAGCCGCTCAAACCACAAACTCTTAGAAGATTCACTCTTCTTGTACTTAAGTTGGTATTGTTCCTTTTATATTCAATTCCGATGCGATTTGTGTGTTTCATCGTCAATGTGAAGGTCCAAGGGATACAGTAAACCTGCACTGGTGCATCGGAATCCAATACTGGTCTCCCAGGAGCCGCTCAAAGCACAAACTCTTAGAAGATTCACTCTTCTTGTACTTAAGTCGGCATTGTGCCTTTTATATTCAATTCCGATGCGATTTCTGTGTTTCATCGTCAATGGGAAGGTCCAAGGGATACAGTAAACCTGCACTGGTGCATCGGAATCCAATACTGGTCTCCCAGGAGCCGCTCAAAGCACAAACTCGTAGAAGATTCACTCTTCTTGTACTTAAGTCGGCACTGTGCCTTTTATATTCAATTCCGATGCGATTTCTGTGTTTCATCGTCAATGTGAAGGTCCTAGGGTTACAGTAATCCTGCACTGGTGCATCGGTATCCAATACTGGTCTCCCAGGAGCCACTCAAAGCAGAACTCTTAGAAGATTCACTCTTCTTGTACTTAAATCGGCATTGTGCCTTTGATATTCAATTCCGATGCGATTTCTGTGTTTCATCGTCAATGTGAAGGTCCAAGGGATACAGTAAACCTGCACTGGTGCATCGGAATCCACTACTGGTCTCCCAGGTGCCGCTCGAACCACAAACCCTTAGAAGATTCGCCCTTCTTGTACATAAGTCGGCATTGTGCCTTTTATATTCAATTCCGATGCTATTTCTGTGTTTCATTGTCAATGTGACGGTCCAAGGGATACAGTAAACCTGCACTGGTGCATCGGAATCTAATACTGGTCTCCCAGGAGCCGCTCAAAGCACAACTCTTAGAAAATTCACTCTTCTTGTACTTAAGTCGGCATTGTGCCTTTTATATTCAATTCCGATGCGATTTCTGTGTTTCATCGTCAATGAGAAGGTCCAAGGGATACAGTAAACCTGCACTGGTGCATCGGAATCTAATACTGGTCTCCCAGGAGCCGCTCAAAGCACAAACTATTAGAAGATTCACTCTTCTTGTACTTAAGTCGGCACTGTGCCTTTTATATTCAATTCCGATGCGATTTCTGTGTCTCATCGTCAATGTGAAGGTCCAAGGGATAGAGTAAAGCTGCACTGGTGCATCGGAATCTAATACTGGTCTCCCAGGAGCCTCTCAAAGCACAAACTGCTAGAAGACTCACTCTTCTTGTACTTGAGTCGGCATTCTGCCTTTTATATTCAATTCCGATGCGATTTCTGCGTTTCATCGTCAATGTGAGGGTCCAAGGGATACAGAAAACCTGCACTGGTGCATCGGAATCTAATACTGGTCTCCCAGGAGCCGCTCAAAGCACAAACTCTTAGAAGATTCACTGTTCTTGTACTTAAGTCGGCACTGAACCTTTTATATTCAGTTCCGATGCGATTTCTGTGTTTCATCGTCAATGTGAAGGTCCAAGGGATACAGTAAACCTGCACTGGTGCATCGGAATCCAATACTGGTCTCCCAGGAGCCGCTCAAGGCACAAACTCTTAGAGGATTCCCTCTTCTTGTACTTAAGTCGGCATTGTGCATTTTATATTCAATTCCGATGTGATTTCTGTGTTTCATCGTCAATGTGAAGGTCCAATGGATAAATTAAACCTTCACTGGTGCATCGGAATCTCATACTGGTCTCCCAGGAGCCGCTCAAAGCACAAACTCTTAGAAGATTCTCTCTTCTTGTACTTAAGTCGGCATTGTTCCTTTTATATTCAATTCCGATGCGATTTCTGTGTTTCATCGTCAATGTGAAGGTCCAAGGGATACAGTAAACCTGCACTGGTGCATCGGAATCCAATACCGGTCTCCCAGGAGCCGCTCAAACCACAAACTCTTAGAAGATTCACTCTTCTTGTACTTAAGTCGCCATTGTGCCTTTTATATTCAATTCCGATGCGATTTCTGTGTTTCATCGTCAATGTGAAGGTCCAAGGGATACAGTAAACCTGCACTGGTGCATCGGAATCCAATACTGGTCTCCCAGGAGCCGCTCAAAGCACAAACTCTTAGAAGATTCACTCTTCTTGTACTAAAGTCGGCATTGTGCCTTTTATATTCAATTCCGATGAGATTTCTGTGCTTCATCGTCAATGGGAAGGTCCAAGGGATACAGTAAACCTTGCACTGGTGCATCGGAATCCAATACTGGTCTCCCAGGAGCCGCTCAAAGCACAAACTCGTAGAAGATTCACTCTTCTTGTACTTAAGTCGGCACTGTGCCTTTTATATTCAATTCCGATGCGATTTCTGTGTTTCATCGTCAATGTGAAGGTCCAAGGGTTACAGTAAACCTGCACTGGTGCATCGGTATCCAATACTGGTCTCCCAGGAGCCACTCAAAGCACAAACTCGTAGAAGATTCACTCTTCTTGTACTTAAGTCGGCACTGTGCCTTTTATATTCAATTCCGATGCGATTTCTGTGTTTCATCGTCAATGTGAAGGTCCAAGGGTTACAGTAAACCTGCACTAGTGCATCGGTATCCAATACTGGTCTCCCAGGAGCCACTCAAAGCAGAACTCTTAGAAGATTCACTCTTCTTGTACTTAAATCGGCATTGTGCCTTTGATATTCAATTCCGATGCGATTTCTGTGTTTCATCGTCAATGTGAAGGTCCAAGGGATACAGTAAACCTGCACTGGTGCATCGGAATCCAATACTGGTCTCCCAGGTGCCGCTCAAACCACTAACCCTTAGAAGATTCACCCTTCTTGTACATACGTCGGCATTGTGCCTTTTATATTCAATTCCGATGCTATTTCTGTGTTTCATTGTCAATGTGACGGTCCAAGGGATACAGTAAACCTGCACTGGTGCATCGGAATCTAATACTGGTCTCCCAGGAGCCGCTAAAAGTACAACTCTTAGAAAATTCACTCTTCTTGTACTTAAGTCGGCATTGTGCCTTTTATATTCAATTCCGATGCGATTTCTGTGTTTCATCGTCAATGTGAAGGTCCAAGGGATACAGTAAACCTGCACTGGTGCATCGGAATCTAATACTGGTCTCCCAGGAGCCGCTCAAAGCACAAAATCTTAGAAGATTCACTCTTCTTGTACTTAAGTCGGCACTGTGCCATTTATATTCAATTCCGATGCGATTTCTGTGTCTCATCGTCAATGTGAAGGTCCAAGGGATAGAGTAAACCTGCACTGGTGCATCGGAATCTAATACTGGTCTCCCAGGAGCCTCTCAAAGCACAAACTGCTAGAAGACTCACTCTTCTTGTACTTGAGTCGGCATTCTGCCTTTTATATTCAATTCCGATGCGATTTCTGCGTTTCATCGTCAATGTGAGGGTCCAAGGGATACAGAAAACCAGCACTGGTGCATCGGAATCTAATACTGGTCTGCCAGGAGCCGCTCAAAGCACAAACTCTTAGAAGATTCACTCCTCTTGTACTTAAGTCGGCACTGTGCCTTTTATATTCAGTTCCGATGCGATTTCTGTGTTTCATCGTCAATGTGAAGGTCCAAGGGATACAGTAAACCTGCACTGGTGCATCGGAATCCAATACTGGTCTCCCCGGAGCCGCTCAAGGCACAAACTCTTAGAAGATTCCCTCTTCTTGTACTTAAGTCGGCATTGTGCATTTTATATTCAATTCCGATGCGATTTCTGTGTTTCATCGTCAATGTGAAGGTCCAAGGGATAAATTAAACCTTCACTGGTGCATCGGAATCTCATACTGGTCTCCCAGGAGCCGCTCAAAGCACAAACTCTTAGAAGATTCACTCTTCTTGTACTTAAGTCGGCATTGTTCCTTTTATATTCAATTCCGATGCGATTTCTGTGTTTCATCGTCAATGTGAAGGTCCAAGGGATACAGTAAACCTGCACTGGTGCATCGGAATCCAATGCCGGTCTCCCAGGAGCCGCTCAAACCACAAACTCTTAGAAGATTCACTCTTCTTGTACTTAAGTCGGCATTGTGCCTTTTATATTCAATTCCGATGCGATTTCTGTGTTTCATCGTCAATGTGAAGGTCCAAGGGATACAGTAAACCTGCACTGGTGCATCGGAATCTTATACTGGTCTCCCAGGTGCCGCTCAAAGCACAAACTCTTAGAAGATTCACTCTTCTTGTACTTAAGTCAGCATTGTGCCTTTTATATTCAATTCCGATGCGATTTCTGTGTTTCATCGTCAATGTGAAGGTCCAAGGGATACAGTAAACCTGCACTGGTGCATCGGTATCCAATACTGGTCTCCCAGGAGCCACTCAAAGCACAAACTCGTAGAAGATTCACTCTTCTTGTACTTAAGTCGGCACTGTGCCTTTTATATTCAATTCCGATGCGATTTCTGTGTTTCATCGTCAATGTGAAGGTCCAAGGGTTACAGTAAACCTGCACTGGTGCATCGGTATCCAATACTGGTCTCCCAGGAGCCACTCAAAGCAGAACTCTTAGAAGATTCACTCTTCTTGTACTTAAATCGGCATTGTGCTTTTGATATTCAATTCCGATGCGATTTCTGTGTTTCATCGTCAATGTGAAGGTCCAAGGGATACAGTAAACCTGCACTGGTGCATCGGAATCCAATACTGGTCTCCCAGGTGCCGCTCGAACCACAAACCCTTAGAAGATTCACCCTTCTTGTACATAAGTCGGCATTGTGCCTTTTATATTCAATTCCGATGCTATTTCTGTGTTTCATTGTCAATGTGACGGTCCAAGGGATACAGTAAACCTGCACTGGTGCATCGGAATCTAACACTGCTCTCCCAGGAGCCGCTCAAAGTACAACTCTTAGAAAATTCACTCTTCTTGTACTTAAGTCGGCATTGTGCCTTTTATATTCAATTCCGATGCGATTTCTGTGTTTCATCGTCAATGTGAAGGTCCAAGGGATACAGTAAACCTGCACTGGTGCATCGGAATCTAATACTGGTCTCCCAGGAGCCGCTCAAAGCACAAACTCTTAGAAGATTCACTCTTCTTGTACTTAAGTCGGCACTGTGCCTTTTATATTCAATTCCGATGCGATTTCTGTGTCTCATCGTCAATGTGAAGGTCCAAGGGATAGAGTAAACCTGCACTGGTGCATCGGAATCTAATACTGGTCTCCCAGGAGCCTCTCAAAGCACAAACTGCTAGAAGCCTCACTCTTCTTGTACTTGAGTCGGCATTCTGCCTTTTAAATTCAATTCCGATGCGATTTCTGCGTTTCATCGTCAATATGAGGGTCCAAGGGATCCAGAAAACCTGCACTGGTGCATCGGAATCTAATACTGGTCTCCCAGGAGCCGCTCAAAGCACAAACTCTTAGAAGATTCACTCTTCTTGTACTTAAGTCGGCACTGTGCCTTTTATATTCAGTTCCGATGCGATTTCTGTGTTTCATCGTCAATGTGAAGGTCCAAGGGATACAGTAAACCTGCACTGGTGCATCGGAATCCAATACTGGTCTCCCAGGAGCCGCTCAAGGCACAAACTCTTAGAACATTCCCTCTTCTTGTACTTATGTCGGCATTGTGCATTTTATATTCAATTCCGATGCGATTTCTGTGTTTCATCGTCAATGTGAAGGTCCAAGGGATAAATTAAACCTTCACTGGTGCATCGGAATCTCATACTGGTCTTCCAGGAGCCGCTCAAAGCACAAACTCTTAGAAGATTCACTCTTCTTGTACTTAAGTCGGCATTGTTCCTTTTATATTCAATTCCGATGCGATTTCTGTGTTTCATCGTCAATGTGAAGGTCCAAGGGACACTGTAAACCTGCACTGGTGCATCGGAATCCAATACCGGTCTCCCAGGAGCCGCTCAAAGCACAAACTCTTAGAAGATTCACTCTTCTTGTACTTAAGTCGGCATTGTGCCATTTATATTCAGTTCCGATGCGATTTCTGTGTTTCATCGTCAATGTGAAGGTCCAAGGGATACAGTAAACCTGCACTGGTGCATCGGAATCCAATACTGGTCTCCCAGGAGCCGCTCAAAGCACAAACTCTTAGAAGATTCACTCTTCTTGTACTTAAGTTGGTATTGTGCCTTTTATATTCAATTCCGATGCGATTTCTGAGTTTCATCGTCAATGTGAAGGTCCAAGGGATACAGTAAACCTGCACTGGTGCATCGGAATCCAATACTGGTCTCCCAGGAGCCGCTCAAAGCACAAACTCTTAGAAGATTCACTCTTCTAGTACTAAAGTCGGCATTGTGCCTTTTATATTCAATTCCGATGAGATTTCTGTGTTTCATCGTCAATGGGAAGGTCCAAGGGATACAGTAAACCTGCACTGGTGCATCGGAATCCAATACTGGTCTCCCAGGAGCCGCTCAAAGCACAAACTCGTAGAAGATTCACTCTTCTTGTACTTAAGTCGGCACTGTGCCTTTTATATTCAATTCCGATGCGATTTCTGTGTTTCATCGTCAATGTGACGGTCCAAGGGTTACAGTAAACCTGCACTGGTGCATCGGTATCCAATACTGGTCTCCCAGGAGCCACTGAAAGCAGAACTCTTAGAAGATTCTCTCTTCTTGTACTTAAATCGCCATTGTGCCTTTTATATTCAATTCCGATGCGATTTCTGTGTCTCATCGTCAATGTGAAGGTCCAAGGGATAGAGTAAACCTGCACTGGTGCATCGGAATCGAATACTGGTCTCCCAGGAACCTCTCAAAGCACAAACTGCCAGAAGACTCACTCTTGTTGTACTTGAGTCGGCATTCTGCCTTTTATATTCAATTCCGATGCGATTTCTGCGTTTCATCGTCAATGTGAGGGTCCAAGGGATACAGAAAACCTGCACTGGTGCATCGGAATCTAATACTGGTCAACCAGGAGCCGCTCAATGCCCAAACTCTTAGAAGATTCACTCTTCTTGTACTTAAGTCGGCACTGTGCCTTTTATATTCAGTTCCGATGCGATTTCTGTGTTTCATCGTCAATGTGAAGGTCCAAGGGATACAGTAAACCTGCACTGGTGCATCGGAATCCAATACTGGTCTCCCAGGAGCCGCTCAAAGCACAAACGGTTAGAAGACTCACTCTTCTTGTACTTAAGTCGGCATTGTGCCTTTTATATTCAATTGCGATGAGATTTCTGTGTTTCATCGTCAATGTGAAGGTCCAAGGGATACAGTAAACCTGCACTGGTGGATCGGAATCGAATGCTGGTCTCCCAGGAGCCGCTCAAAGCACAAACTCTTAGAAGATTCACTCTTCTTGTACTTAAGTCGGCATTGTGCCTTTTATATTCAATTCCGATGCGATTTCTGTGTTTCATCGTCAATGTGAAGGTCCAAGGGATACAGTAAACCTGCACTGGTGCATCGGAATCTAATACTGGTCTCCCAGGAGCCGCTCAAAGCACAAACTCTTAGAAGATTCACTCTTCTTGTACTTAAGTCGGCACTGAGCGTTTTATATTCAGTTCCGATGCGATTTCTGTGTTTCATCGTCAATGTGAAGGTCCAAGGGATACAGTAAACCTGCACTGGTGCATCGAAATCCAATACTGGTCTCCCAGGAGCCGCTCAAGGCACAAACTCTTAGAGGATTCCCTTTTCTTGTACTTAAGTCGGCATTGTGCATTTTATATTCAATTCCGATGCGATTTCTGTGTTTCATCGTCAATGTGAAGGTCCAAGGGATAAATTAAACCTTCACTGGTGCATCGGAATCTCATACTGGTCTCCCAGGAGCCGCTCAAAGCACAAACTCTTAGAAGATTCACTCTTCTTGTACTTAAGTCGGCATTGTTCCTTTTATATTCAATTCCGATGCGATTTCTGTGTTTCATCGTCAATGTGAAGGTCCAAGGGATACAGTAAACCTGCACTGGTGCATCGGAATCCAATACCGGTCTCCCAGGAGCCGCTCAAACCACAAACTCTTAGAAGATTCACTCTTCTTGTACTTAAGTCGGCATTGTGCCTTTTATATTCAATTCCGATGCGATTTCTGTGTTTCATCGTCAATGTGAAGGTCCAAGGGATACAGTAAACCTGCACTGGTGCATCGGAATCCAATACTGGTCTCCCAGGAGCCGCTCAAAGCACAAACGGTTAGAAGACTCACTCTTCTTGTACTTAAGTCAGCATTGTGCCTTTTATATTCAATACCGATGCGATTTCTGTGTTTCATCGTCAATGTGAAGGTCCAAGGGATACAGTAAACCTGCACTGGTGCATCGGAATCTAATACTGGTCTCCCAGGAGCCGCTCAAAGCACAAACTCTTAGAAGATTCACTCTTCTTGTACTTAAGTTGGTATTGTGCCTTTTATATTCAATTCCGATGCGATTTCTGTGTTTCATCGTCAATGTGAAGGTCCAAGGGATACAGTAAACCTGCACTGGTGCATCGGAATCCAATACTGGTCTCCCAGGAGCCGCTCAAAGCACAAACTCTTAGAAGATTCACTCTTCTTGTACTAAAGTCGGCATTGTGCCTTTTATAAACAATTCCGATGAGATTTCTGTGTTTCATCGTCAATGGGAAGGTCCAAGGGATACAGTAAACCTTGCACTGGTGCATCGGAATCCAATACTGGTCTCCCAGGAGCCGCTCAAAGCACAAACTCGTAGAAGATTCACTCTTCTTGTACTTAAGTCGGCACTGTGCCTTTTATATTCAATTCCGATGCGATTTCTGTGTTTCATCGTCAATGTGAAGGTCCAAGGGTTACAGTAAACCTGCACTGGTGCATCGGTATCCAATACTGGTCTCCCAGGAGCCACTCAAAGCACAAACTCGTAGAAGATTCACTCTTCTTGTACTTAAGTCGGCACTGTGCCTTTTATATTCAATTCCGATGCGATTTCTGTGTTTCATCGTCAATGTGAAGGTCCAAGGGTTACAGTAAACCTGCACTGGTGCATCGGTATCCAATACTGGTCTCCCAGGAGGCACTCAAAGCAGAACTCTTAGAAGATTCACTCTTCTTGTACTTAAATCGGCATTGTGCCTTTGATATTCAATTCCGATGCGATTTCTGTATTTCATCGTCAATGTGAAGGTCCAAGGGATACAGTAAACCTGCACTGGTGCATCGGAATCCAATACTGGTCTCCCAGGTGCCGCTCAAACCACAAACCCTTAGAAGATTCACCCTTCTTGAACATACGTCGGCATTGTGCCTTTTATATTCAATTCCGATGCTATTTCTGTGTTTCATTGTCAATGTGACGGTCCAAGGGATACAGTAAACCTGCACTGGTGCATCGGAATCTAATACTGGTCTCCCAGGAGCCGCTCAAAGTACAACTCTTAGAAAATTCACTCTTCTTGTACTTAAGTCGGCATTGTGCCTTTTATATTCAATTCCGATGCGATTTCTGTGTTTCATCGTCAATGTGAAGGTCCAAGGGATACAGTAAACCTGCACTGGTGCATCGGAATCTAATACTGGTCTCCCAGGAGCCTCTCAAAGCACAAACTGCTAGAAGACTCACTCTCCTTGTACTTGAGTCGGCATTCTGCCTTTTATATTCAATTCCGATGCGATTTCTGCGTTTCATCGTCAATGTGAGGGTCCAAGGGATACAGAAAACCTGCACTGGTGCATCGGAATCTAATACTGGTCTCCCAGGAGCCGCTCAAAGCACAAACTCTTAGAAGATTCACTCTTCTTGTACTTAAGTCGGCACTGTGCCTTTTATATTCAGTTCCGATGCGATTTCTGTGTTTCATCGTCAATGCGAAGGTCCAAGGGATACAGTAAACCTGCACTGGTGCATCGGAATCCAATACTGGTCTCCCAGGAGCCGCTCAAGGCACAAACTCTTAGAAGATTCCCTCTTCTTGTACTTAATTCGGCATTGTGCATTTTATATTCAATTCCGATGCGATTTCTGTGTTTCATCGTCAATGTGAAGGTGCAAGGGATAAATTAAACCTTCACTGGTGCATCGGAATCTCATACTGGTCTCCCAGGAGCCGCTCAAAGCACAAACTCTTAGAGGATTCACTCTTCTTGTACTTAAGTCGGCATTGTTCCTTTTATATTCAATTCCGATGCGATTTCTGTGTTTCATCGTCAATGTGAAGGTCCAAGGGATACAGTAAACCTGCACTGGTGCATCGGAATCCAATACCGGTCTCCCAGGAGCCGCTCAAACCACAAACTCTTAGAAGATTCACTCTTCTTGTACTTAAGTCGGCATTGTGCCTTTTATATTCAATTCCGATGCGATTTCTGTGTTTCATCGTCAATGTGAAGGTCCAATGGATACAGTAAACCTCCACTGGTGCATCGGAATCTAATACTGGTCTCCCAGGTGCCGCTCAAAGCACAAATTCTTAGAAGATTCACTCTTCTAGTACTTAAGGCGGCATTGTGCCTTTTATATTCAATTCCGATGCGATTTCTGTGTTTCATCGTCAATGTGAAGGTCCAAGGGATACAGTAAACCTGCACTGGTGCATCGGAATCCAATACTGGTCTCCCAGGAGCCACTCAAAGCACAAACTCGTAGAAGATTCACTCTTCTTGTACTTAAGTCGGCACTGTGCCTTTTATATTCAATTCCGATGCGATTTCCGTGTTTCATCGTCAATGTGAAGGTCCAAGGGTTACAGTAAACCTGCGCTGGTGCATCGGTATCCAATACTGGTCTCCCAGGAGCCACTCAAAGCAGAACTCTTAGAAGATTCACTCTTCTTGTACTTAAATCGGCATTGTGCCTTTGATATTCAATTCCGATGCGATTTCTGCGTTTCATCGTCAATGTGAGGGTCCAAGGGATACAGAAAACCTGCACTGGTGCATCGGAATCTAATACTGGTCTCCCAGGAGCCGCTCAAAGCACAAACTCTTAGAAGATTCACTCTTCTTGTACTTAAGTCGGCACTGTGCCTTTTATATTCAGTTCCGATGCGATTTCTGTGTTTCATCGTCAATGCGAAGGTCCAAGGGATACAGTAAACCTGCACTGGTGCATCGGAATCCAATACTGGTCTCCCAGGAGCCGCTCAAGGCACAAACTCTTAGAAGATTCCCTCTTCTTGTACTTAATTCGGCATTGTGCATTTTATATTCAATTCCGATGCGATTTCTGTGTTTCATCGTCAATGTGAAGGTGCAAGGGATAAATTAAACCTTCACTGGTGCATCGGAATCTCATACTGGTCTCCCAGGAGCCGCTCAAAGCACTAACTCTTAGAGGATTCACTCTTCTTGTACTTAAGTCGGCATTGTTCCTTTTATATTCAATTCCGATGCGATTTCTGTGTTTCATCGTCAATGTGAAGGTCCAAGGGATACAGTAAAGCTGCACTGGTGCATCGGAATCCAATACCGGTCTCCCAGGAGCCGCTCAAACCACAAAGTCTTAGAAGATTCACTCTTCTTGTACTTAAGTCGGCATTGTGCCTTTTATATTCAATTCCGATGCGATTTCTGTGTTTCATCGTCAATGTGAAGGTCCAAGGGATACAGTAAACCTCCACTGGTGCATCGGAATCTAATACTGGTCTCCCAGGTGCCGCTCAAAGCACAAATTCTTAGAAGATTCACTCTTCTTGTACTTAAGGCGGCACTGTGCCTTTTATATTCAATTCCGATGCGATTTCTGTGTTTCATCGTCAATGTGAAGGTCCAAGGGATACAGTAAACCTGCACTGGTGCATCGGAATCCAATACTGGTCTCCCAGGAGCCGCTCAAAGCACAAACGGTTAGAAGACTCACTCTTCTTGTACTTAAGTCAGCATTGTGCCTTTTATATACAATACCGATGCGATTTCTGTGTTTCATCGTCAATGTGAAGGTCCAAGGGATACAGTAAACCTGCACTGGTGCATCGGAATCTAATACTGGCATCCCAGGAGCCGCTCAAAGCACAAACTCTTAGAAGATTCACTCTTCTTGTACTTAAGTTGGTATTGTGCCTTTTATATTCAATTCCGATGCGATTTCTGTGTTTCATCGTCAATGTGAAGGTCCAAGGGATACAGTAAACCTGCACTGGTGCATCGGAATCCAATACTGGTCTCCCAGGAGCCGCTCAAAGCACAAACTCTTAGAAGATTCACTCTTCTTGTACTAAAGTCGGCATTGTGCCTTTTATATTCAATTCCGATGAGATTTCTGTGTTTCATCGTCAATGGGAAGGTCCAAGGGATACAGTAAACCTGCACTGGTGCATCGGAATCCAATACTGGTCTCCCAGGAGCCGCTCAAAGCACAAACTCGTAGAAGATTCACTCTTCTTGTACTTAAGTCGGCACTGTGCCTTTTATATTCAATTCCGATGCGATTTCTGTGTTTCATCGTCAATGTGAAGATCCAAGGGTTACAGTAAACCTGCACTCTTGCATCGGTATCCAATACTGGTCTCCCAGGAGCCACTCAAAGCAGAACTCTTAGAAGATTCACTCTTCTTGTACTTAAATCGCCATTGTGCCTTTTATATTCAATTCCGATGCGATGTCTGTGTTTCATCGTCAATGTGAAGGTCCAAGATATACAGTAAACCTGCACTGGTGCATCGGAGTCCAATACTGGTCTCCCAGGTGCCGCTCGAACCACAAACCCTTAGAAGATTCACCCTTCTTGTACATAAGTCGGCATTGTGCCTTTTATATTCAATTCCGTTGCTATTTCTGTGTTTCATTGTCAATGTGACGGTCCAAGGGATACAGTAAACCTGCACTGGTGCATCGGAATCTAATACTTGTCTCCCAGGAGCCGCTCAAAGTACAACTCTTAGAAAATTCACTCTTCTTGTACTTAAGTCGGCATTGTGCCTTTTATATTCAATTCCGATGCGATTTCTGTGTTTCATCGTCAATGTGAAGGTCCAAGGGATACAGTAAACCTGCACTGGTGCATCGGAATCCAATACTGGTCTCCCAGGAGCCGCTCAAAGCACAAAGTCTTAGAAGATTCACTCTTCTTGTACTTAAGTCGGCATTGTGACTTTTATATTCAATTCCGATGCGATTTCTGTGTTTCATCGTTAATGTGAAGGTCCAAGGGATACAGTAAACCTGCACTGGTGCATAGGAATCTAATACTGGACTCCCAGGAGCCGCTCAAAGCACAAACTCTTAGAAGATTAACTCTTCTTGTACTTAAGTCGGCATTGTGCCTTTTATATTCAATTCCGATGCGATTTCTGTGTTTCATCGTCAATGTGAAGGTCCAAGGGATACAGTAAACCTGCACTGGTGCATCGGAATCTAATACTGGTCTCCCAGGAGCCGCTCAAACCACAAACTCTTAGAAGATTCACTCTTCTTGTACTTAATTCGGCATTGTGCCTTTTATATTCAATTCGGATGCGCTTTCTGTGTCTCATCGTCAATGTGAAGGTCCAAGGGATACAGTAAACCTGCACTGGTCCATCGGAATCTAATACTGGTCTCCCAGGAGCCACTCTAAGCAGAACTCTTAGAAGATTAACTCTTCTTGTAGTTAAGTCGGCATTGTGCCTTTTATATTCAATTCCGATGCGATTTCTGTGTTTCATCGTCAATGTGAAGGTCCAAGGGATACAGTAAACCTGCACTGGTGCATCAGAATCTAATACTGGTCTCCCAGGAGCCTCTCAAAGCACAAACTGCTCGAAGACTCACTCTTCTTGTTCTTAAGTCGGCATTGTGCCTTTGATATTCAATTCCGATGCGATTTCTGTGTTTCATCGTCAATGTGAGGGTCCAAGGGATACAGTAAACCTGCACTGGTGCATCGGAATCTAATACTGGTCTCCCAGGAGCTGCTCAAAGCACAAACTCTTAGAAGATTCACTCTTCTTGTACTTAAGTCGGCATTGTGCCTTTTTTATTCAATTCCGATGCGATTTCTGTGTTTCATTGTCAATGTGAAGGTCCAAGGGATACAGTAAACCTGCACTGGTGTATCGGAATCTAATACTGGTCTCCCAGGAGCCGCTCAAAGCACAAACTGCTGGAAGACTCACTCTTCTTGAACTTAAGTCGGCACTGTGCCTTTGATATTCAATTCCGATGCGATTTCTGTGTTTCATCGTCAATGTGAGGGTCCAAGGGATACAGTAAACCTGCACTGGTGCATCGAAATCTAATACTGGTCTCCCAGGAGCCACGCAAAGCACAAACTGCTAGAAGACTCACTCTTCTTGTACTCAAGTCGGCATTGTGCCTTTGATATTCAATTCCGATGCGATTTCTGTGTTTCATCGTGAATGTGAGGGTCCAAGGGATACAGTAAACCTGCACTGGTGCATCGGAATCTAATACTTGTCTCCCAGGAGCCGCTCAAAGCACTATCTCTTAGAAGATTCACTCTTCTTGTACTTAAGTCGGCATTGTGCCTTTTATATTCAATTCCGATGCGATTTCTGTGTATCACGTCAATGTGAAGGTCCAAGGGATACAGTAAACCTGCACTGGTGCATCGGAATCTAATACTGGTCTCCCAGGAGCCGCTCAAAGCACAAACTCTTAGAAGATTCACTCTTCTTGTACTCAAGTCGGCACTGTGCCTTTGATATTCATTTCCGATGCGACTTCTGTGTTTCACCGTCAATGTGAGGGTCCAAGGGATACAGTAAACCTGCACTGGTGCATCGCAATCTAATACTGGTATCCCAGGAGCCTCTCAAAGCACAAACTGCTCGAAGACTCACTCTTCTTGTTCTTAAGTCGGCATTGTGCCTTTGATATTCAATTCCGATGCGATTTCTGTGTTTCATCGTCCATGTGAGGGTCCAAGGGATACAGTAAACCTGCACTGGTGCATCGGAATCTAATACTGGTCTCCCAGGAGCCGCTTAAAGCACAACCTCTTAGAAGATTCACTCTTCTTGTACTTAAGTCGGCATTGTGCCTTTTATATTCAATTCCGATGCGATTTCTGTGTTTCATCGTCAATGTGAAGGTCCAAGGGATACAGTAAACCTGCACTGGTGCATCGGAATCCAATACTGGTCTCCCAGGTGCCTCTCAAAGCACAAACCCTTAGAAGATTCACTCTTCTTGTACATAAGTCGGCATTGTGCCTTTTATATTCAATTCCGATGCGATTTCTGTGTTTCATCGTCAATGTGAAGGTCCAAGGGATACAGTAAACCTGCACTGGTGCATCGGAATCTAATACTGGTCTCCCAGGAGCCACTCAAAGCAGAACTCTTAGAAGATTCACTCTTCTTGTACTTAAGTCGGCATTGTGCCTTTTATATTCAATTCCGATGCGATTTCTGTGTCTCATCGTCAATGTGATGGTCCAAGGGATACAGTAAACCTGCACTGGTGCATCGGAATCCAATACTGGTCTCCCAGATGCCGCTCAAAGCACAAACCCTTAGAAGATACACTCTTCTTGTACATAAGTCGGCATTGTGCCTTTTATATTCAATTCCGATGCGATTTCTGTGCTTCATCGTCAATGTGACGGTCCAAGGGATACAGTAAACCTGCACTGGTGCATCGGAATTTAATACTGGTGTCCCAGGAGCCGCTCAAAGCACAAACTGCTAGAAGACTCACTCTTCTTGTACTTAAGTCGGCATTGTGCCTTTTATATTCAATTCCGATGCGCTTTCTGTTTCTCATCGTCAATGTGAAGGTCCAAGGGATACAGTGAACCTGCACTGGTGCATCGGAATCTAATACTGGTCTCTCAGGAGCCACTCAAAGCAGAACTCTTAGAAGATTCACTCTTCTTGTACTGAAGTCGGCATTGTGCCTTTTATATTCAATTCCGATGCGATTTCTGTGTTTCATCTTCAATGTGAAGGTCCAAGGGATACAGTAAACCTGCACTGGTGCATCGGAATC
Organism: Schistocerca nitens; assembly: GCF_023898315.1. NCBI lineage: Eukaryota > Metazoa > Arthropoda > Insecta > Orthoptera > Acrididae > Schistocerca > Schistocerca nitens. The sequence goes on from NC_064625.1 coordinate 185,155,770, forward strand.
TAATAGTGGTCTCCCAGGAGCCGCTCAAAGCACAAACTGCTAGAAGACTCAGTCTTCTTGTACTTAAGTCGGCATTGTGCCCTATATATTCAATTCCGATGCGATTTCTGTGTTTCATCGTCAATGTGAGGGTCCAAGGAGTACAGTAAACCTGCACTGGTGCATCGGAATCTAATACTGGTCTCCCATGAGCCGCTAAAAGCACAAACTCTTAGAAGATTAACTCTTCTTGTACTTAAGTCGGCATTGTGCCTTTTATATTCAATTCCGATGCGATTTCTGTGTTTCATCGTCAATGTGAAGGTCCAAGGGATACAGTAAACCTGCACTGGTGCATCGGAATCTATTACTGGTCGCCCAGGAGCCGCTCAAAGCACAAACTCTTAGAAGATTCACTCTTCTTGTACTTAAGTCGGCATTGTGCCTTTTATATTCAATTCGGATGCGCTTTCTGTGTCTCATCGGCAATGTGAAGGTCCAAGGGATACAGTAAACCTGCACTGGTCCATCGGAATGTAATACTGGTCTCCCAGGAGCCACTCTAAGCAGAACTCTTAGAAGATTCACTCTTCTTGTACTGAAGTCGGCATTGTGCCTTTTATATTCAATTCCGATGCGATTTCTGTGTTTCAAAGTCAATGTGAAGGTCCAAGGGATACAGTAAACCTGCACTGGTGCATCGGAATCCAATACTAGTCTCCCAGGAGCCGCTCAAAGCACAAACCCTTAGATGATTCACTCTTCTTGTACTTAGGTCGGCATTGTGCCTTTTAAATTCAATTCCGATGCGATTTCTGTGTTTCATCGTCAATGTGAAGGTGCAAGGGATAAATTAAACCTTCACTGGTGCATCGGAATCTCATGCTGGTCTCCCAGGAGCCGCTCAAAGCACAAACTCTTAGAGGATTCACTCTTCTTGTACTTAAGTCGGCATTGTTCCTTTTATATTCAATTCCGATGCGATTTCTGTGTTTCATCGTCAATGTGAAGGTCCAAGGGATACAGTAAACCTGCACTGGTGCATCGGAATCCAATACCGGTCTCCCAGGAGCCGCTCAAACCACAAACTCTTAGAAGATTCACTCTTCTTGTACTTAAGTCGGCATTGTGCCTTTTATATTCAATTCCGATGCGATTTCTGTGTTTCATCGTCAATGTGAAGGTCCAAGGGATACAGTAAACCTCCACTGGTGCATCGGAATCTAATACTGGTCTCCCAGGTGCCGCTCAAAGCACAAATTCTTAGAAGATTCACTCTTCTTGTACTTAAGGCGGCATTGTGCCTTTTATATTCAATTCCGATGCGATTTCTGTGTTTCATCGTCAATGTGAAGGTCCAAGGGATACAGTAAACCTGCACTGGTGCATCGGAATCCAATACTGGTCTCCCAGGAGCCACTCAAAGCACAAACTCGTAGAAGATTCACTCTTCTTGTACTTAAGTCGGCACTGTGCCTTTTATATTCAATTCCGATGCGATTTCCGTGTTTCATCGTCAATGTGAAGGTCCAAGGGTTACAGTAAACCTGCGCTGGTGCATCGGTATCCAATACTGGTCTCCCAGGAGCCACTCAAAGCAGAACTCTTAGAAGATTCACTCTTCTTGTACTTAAATCGGCATTGTGCCTTTGATATTCAATTCCGATGCGATTTCTGCGTTTCATCGTCAATGTGAGGGTCCAAGGGATACAGAAAACCTGCACTGGTGCATCGGAATCTAATACTGGTCTCCCAGGAGCCGCTCAAAGCACAAACTCTTAGAAGATTCACTCTTCTTGTACTTAAGTCGGCACTGTGCCTTTTATATTCAGTTCCGATGCGATTTCTGTGTTTCATCGTCAATGCGAAGGTCCAAGGGATACAGTAAACCTGCACTGGTGCATCGGAATCCAATACTGGTCTCCCAGGAGCCGCTCAAGGCACAAACTCTTAGAAGATTCCCTCTTCTTGTACTTAATTCGGCATTGTGCATTTTATATTCAATTCCGATGCGATTTCTGTGTTTCATCGTCAATGTGAAGGTGCAAGGGATAAATTAAACCTTCACTGGTGCATCGGAATCTCATACTGGTCTCCCAGGAGCCGCTCAAAGCACTAACTCTTAGAGGATTCACTCTTCTTGTACTTAAGTCGGCATTGTTCCTTTTATATTCAATTCCGATGCGATTTCTGTGTTTCATCGTCAATGTGAAGGTCCAAGGGATACAGTAAAGCTGCACTGGTGCATCGGAATCCAATACCGGTCTCCCAGGAGCCGCTCAAACCACAAAGTCTTAGAAGATTCACTCTTCTTGTACTTAAGTCGGCATTGTGCCTTTTATATTCAATTCCGATGCGATTTCTGTGTTTCATCGTCAATGTGAAGGTCCAAGGGATACAGTAAACCTCCACTGGTGCATCGGAATCTAATACTGGTCTCCCAGGTGCCGCTCAAAGCACAAATTCTTAGAAGATTCACTCTTCTTGTACTTAAGGCGGCACTGTGCCTTTTATATTCAATTCCGATGCGATTTCTGTGTTTCATCGTCAATGTGAAGGTCCAAGGGATACAGTAAACCTGCACTGGTGCATCGGAATCCAATACTGGTCTCCCAGGAGCCGCTCAAAGCACAAACGGTTAGAAGACTCACTCTTCTTGTACTTAAGTCAGCATTGTGCCTTTTATATACAATACCGATGCGATTTCTGTGTTTCATCGTCAATGTGAAGGTCCAAGGGATACAGTAAACCTGCACTGGTGCATCGGAATCTAATACTGGCATCCCAGGAGCCGCTCAAAGCACAAACTCTTAGAAGATTCACTCTTCTTGTACTTAAGTTGGTATTGTGCCTTTTATATTCAATTCCGATGCGATTTCTGTGTTTCATCGTCAATGTGAAGGTCCAAGGGATACAGTAAACCTGCACTGGTGCATCGGAATCCAATACTGGTCTCCCAGGAGCCGCTCAAAGCACAAACTCTTAGAAGATTCACTCTTCTTGTACTAAAGTCGGCATTGTGCCTTTTATATTCAATTCCGATGAGATTTCTGTGTTTCATCGTCAATGGGAAGGTCCAAGGGATACAGTAAACCTGCACTGGTGCATCGGAATCCAATACTGGTCTCCCAGGAGCCGCTCAAAGCACAAACTCGTAGAAGATTCACTCTTCTTGTACTTAAGTCGGCACTGTGCCTTTTATATTCAATTCCGATGCGATTTCTGTGTTTCATCGTCAATGTGAAGATCCAAGGGTTACAGTAAACCTGCACTCTTGCATCGGTATCCAATACTGGTCTCCCAGGAGCCACTCAAAGCAGAACTCTTAGAAGATTCACTCTTCTTGTACTTAAATCGCCATTGTGCCTTTTATATTCAATTCCGATGCGATGTCTGTGTTTCATCGTCAATGTGAAGGTCCAAGATATACAGTAAACCTGCACTGGTGCATCGGAGTCCAATACTGGTCTCCCAGGTGCCGCTCGAACCACAAACCCTTAGAAGATTCACCCTTCTTGTACATAAGTCGGCATTGTGCCTTTTATATTCAATTCCGTTGCTATTTCTGTGTTTCATTGTCAATGTGACGGTCCAAGGGATACAGTAAACCTGCACTGGTGCATCGGAATCTAATACTTGTCTCCCAGGAGCCGCTCAAAGTACAACTCTTAGAAAATTCACTCTTCTTGTACTTAAGTCGGCATTGTGCCTTTTATATTCAATTCCGATGCGATTTCTGTGTTTCATCGTCAATGTGAAGGTCCAAGGGATACAGTAAACCTGCACTGGTGCATCGGAATCCAATACTGGTCTCCCAGGAGCCGCTCAAAGCACAAAGTCTTAGAAGATTCACTCTTCTTGTACTTAAGTCGGCATTGTGACTTTTATATTCAATTCCGATGCGATTTCTGTGTTTCATCGTTAATGTGAAGGTCCAAGGGATACAGTAAACCTGCACTAGTGCATAGGAATCTAATACTGGACTCCCAGGAGCCGCTCAAAGCACAAACTCTTAGAAGATTAACTCTTCTTGTACTTAAGTCGGCATTGTGCCTTTTATATTCAATTCCGATGCGATTTCTGTGTTTCATCGTCAATGTGAAGGTCCAAGGGATACAGTAAACCTGCACTGGTGCATCGGAATCTAATACTGGTCTCCCAGGAGCCGCTCAAACCACAAACTCTTAGAAGATTCACTCTTCTTGTACTTAATTCGGCATTGTGCCTTTTATATTCAATTCGGATGCGCTTTCTGTGTCTCATCGTCAATGTGAAGGTCCAAGGGATACAGTAAACCTGCACTGGTCCATCGGAATCTAATACTGGTCTCCCATGAGCCACTCTAAGCAGAACTCTTAGAAGATTAACTCTTCTTGTAGTTAAGTCGGCATTGTGCCTTTTATATTCAATTCCGATGCGATTTCTGTGTTTCATCGTCAATGTGAAGGTCCAAGGGATACAGTAAACCTGCACTGGTGCATCAGAATCTAATACTGGTCTCCCAGGAGCCTCTCAAAGCACAAACTGCTCGAAGACTCACTCTTCTTGTTCTTAAGTCGGCATTGTGCCTTTGATATTCAATTCCGATGCGATTTCTGTGTTTCATCGTCAATGTGAGGGTCCAAGGGATACAGTAAACCTGCACTGGTGCATCGGAATCTAATACTGGTCTCCCAGGAGCTGCTCAAAGCACAAACTCTTAGAAGATTCACTCTTCTTGTACTTAAGTCGGCATTGTGCCTTTTTTATTCAATTCCGATGCGATTTCTGTGTTTCATTGTCAATGTGAAGGTCCAAGGGATACAGTAAACCTGCACTGGTGTATCGGAATCTAATACTGGTCTCCCAGGAGCCGCTCAAAGCACAAACTGCTGGAAGACTCACTCTTCTTGAACTTAAGTCGGCACTGTGCCTTTGATATTCAATTCCGATGCGATTTCTGTGTTTCATCGTCAATGTGAGGGTCCAAGGGATACAGTAAACCTGCACTGGTGCATCGAAATCTAATACTGGTCTCCCAGGAGCCACGCAAAGCACAAACTGCTAGAAGACTCACTCTTCTTGTACTTAAGTCGGCATTGTGCCTTTGATATTCAATTCCGATGCGATTTCTGTGTTTCATCGTGAATGTGAGGGTCCAAGGGATACAGTAAACCTGCACTGGTGCATCGGAATCTAATACTTGTCTCCCAGGAGCCGCTCAAAGCACTATCTCTTAGAAGATTCACTCTTCTTGTACTTAAGTCGGCATTGTGCCTTTTATATTCAATTCCGATGCGATTTCTGTGTATCACGTCAATGTGAAGGTCCAAGGGATACAGTAAACCTGCACTGGTGCATCGGAATCTAATACTGGTCTCCCAGGAGCCGCTCAAAGCACAAACTCTTAGAAGATTCACTCTTCTTGTACTTAAGTCGGCACTGTGCCTTTGATATTCATTTCCGATGCGACTTCTGTGTTTCACCGTCAATGTGAGGGTCCAAGGGATACAGTAAACCTGCACTGGTGCATCGCAATCTAATACTGGTATCCCAGGAGCCTCTCAAAGCACAAACTGCTCGAAGACTCACTCTTCTTGTTCTTAAGTCGGCATTGTGCCTTTGATATTCAATTCCGATGCGATTTCTGTGTTTCATCGTCCATGTGAGGGTCCAAGGGATACAGTAAACCTGCACTGGTGCATCGGAATCTAATACTGGTCTCCCAGGAGCCGCTTAAAGCACAACCTCTTAGAAGATTCACTCTTCTTGTACTTAAGTCGGCATTGTGCCTTTTATATTCAATTCCGATGCGATTTCTGTGTTTCATCGTCAATGTGAAGGTCCAAGGGATACAGTAAACCTGCACTGGTGCATCGGAATCCAATACTGGTCTCCCAGGTGCCTCTCAAAGCACAAACCCTTAGAAGATTCACTCTTCTTGTACATAAGTCGGCATTGTGCCTTTTATATTCAATTCCGATGCGATTTCTGTGTTTCATCGTCAATGTGAAGGTCCAAGGGATACAGTAAACCTGCACTGGTGCATCGGAATCTAATACTGGTCTCCCAGGAGCCACTCAAAGCAGAACTCTTAGAAGATTCACTCTTCTTGTACTTAAGTCGGCATTGTGCCTTTTATATTCAATTCCGATGCGATTTCTGTGTCTCATCGTCAATGTGATGGTCCAAGGGATACAGTAAACCTGCACTGGTGCATCGGAATCCAATACTGGTCTCCCAGATGCCGCTCAAAGCACAAACCCTTAGAAGATACACTCTTCTTGTACATAAGTCGGCATTGTGCCTTTTATATTCAATTCCGATGCGATTTCTGTGCTTCATCGTCAATGTGACGGTCCAAGGGATACAGTAAACCTGCACTGGTGCATCGGAATTTAATACTGGTGTCCCAGGAGCCGCTCAAAGCACAAACTGCTAGAAGACTCACTCTTCTTGTACTTAAGTCGGCATTGTGCCTTTTATATTCAATTCCGATGCGCTTTCTGTTTCTCATCGTCAATGTGAAGGTCCAAGGGATACAGTGAACCTGCACTGGTGCATCGGAATCTAATACTGGTCTCTCAGGAGCCACTCAAAGCAGAACTCTTAGAAGATTCACTCTTCTTGTACTGAAGTCGGCATTGTGCCTTTTATATTCAATTCCGATGCGATTTCTGTGTTTCATCTTCAATGTGAAGGTCCAAGGGATACAGTAAACCTGCACTGGTGCATCGGAATCTAATAGTGGTCTCCCAGGAGCCGCTCAAAGCACAAACTGCTAGAAGACTCAGTCTTCTTGTACTTAAGTCGGCATTGTGCCCTATATATTCAATTCCGATGCGATTTCTGTGTTTCATCGTCAATGTGAGGGTCCAAGGAGTACAGTAAACCTGCACTGGTGCATCGGAATCTAATACTGGTCTCCCATGAGCCGCTAAAAGCACAAACTCTTAGAAGATTAACTCTTCTTGTACTTAAGTCGGCATTGTGCCTTTTATATTCAATTCCGATGCGATTTCTGTGTTTCATCGTCAATGTGAAGGTCCAAGGGATACAGTAAACCTGCACTGGTGCATCGGAATCTATTACTGGTCGCCCAGGAGCCGCTCAAAGCACAAACTCTTAGAAGATTCACTCTTCTTGTACTTAAGTCGGCATTGTGCCTTTTATATTCAATTCGGATGCGCTTTCTGTGTCTCATCGGCAATGTGAAGGTCCAAGGGATACAGTAAACCTGCACTGGTCCATCGGAATGTAATACTGGTCTCCCAGGAGCCACTCTAAGCAGAACTCTTAGAAGATTCACTCTTCTTGTACTGAAGTCGGCATTGTGCCTTTTATATTCAATTCCGATGCGATTTCTGTGTTTCAAAGTCAATGTGAAGGTCCAAGGGATACAGTAAACCTGCACTGGTGCATCGGAATCCAATACTAGTCTCCCAGGAGCCGCTCAAAGCACAAACCCTTAGATGATTCACTCTTCTTGTACTTAGGTCGGCATTGTGCCTTTTAAATTCAATTCCGATGCGATTTCTGTGTTTCATCGTCAATGTGAAGGTCCAAGGGATACAGTAAACCTGCACTGGTGCATCGGAATCTAATACTGGTCTCCCAGGAGCCGCTCAAAGCACAAACGCTGAGAAGATTCACTCTTCTTGTACTTAAGTCATCATTGTGCATTTTATATTCAATTGCGATGAGATTTCTGTGTTTCATCGTCAATGTGAAGGTCAAAGGGATACAGTAAACCCGCACTGGTGCATCGGAATCTAATACTGGTGTCCCAGGAGCCGCTCAAGGCACAACTCTTAAAAAATTCACTCTTCTTGTACTTAAGTCGGCATTGTGCCTTTTATATACATTTCCGATGCGATATCTGTGTTTCATCGTCAATGTGAAGGTCCAAGGGATACAGTAAACCTGCATTGGTGCATCGGAATCTAATACTGGTCTCCCATGAGCCGCTCAAAGCACAAACTCGTAGAAGATTCACTCTTCTTGTACTTAAGTTGGCATTATGCCTTTTATATTCAATTCCGATGCGATTTCTGTGTTTCATCGTCAATGTGAGGGTCCAAGGAATACAGTAAACCTGCACTGGTGCATCGGAATCTAATACTGGTCTCCCATGAGCCACTCAAAGCAGAACTCTTAGAAGATTCACTCTTCTTGTACATAAGTCGGCATTGTGCCTTTTATATTCAATTCCGATGCGATTTCTGTGTTTCATCGTCAATGTGAAGGTCCAAGGGATAGAGTAAACTTGCACTGGTGCATCGGAATCTAATACTGGTCTCCCAGGAGCCGCTCAAAGCACAAAGTCTTAGAAGATTCACTCTTCTTGTACTTAAGTCGGCATTGTGACTTTTATATTCAATTCCGATGCGATTTCTGTGTTTCATCGTCAATGTGAAGGTCCAAGGGATACAGTAAACCTGCACTGGTGCATCGGAATGTAATACTGGTCTCCCAGGAGCCGCTCAAAGCACAAACTCTTAGAAGATTCACTCTTCTTGTACTTAAGTCGGCATTGTGCCTTTTATATTCAATTCCGATGCGATTTCTGTGTTTATTGTCAATGTGAAGGTCCAAGGGATACAGTAAACCTGCACTGGTGCATAGGAATCTAATACTGGTCTCCCAGGAGCCGCTCAAAGCACAAACTCTTAGAAGATTAACTCTTCTTGTACTTAAGTCGGCATTGTGCCTTTTATATTCAATTCCGATGCGATTTCTGTGTTTCATCGTCAATGTGAAGGTCCAAGGGATACAGTAAACCTGCACTGGTGCATCGGAATCTAATACTGGTCTCCCATTAGCCGCTCAAAGCACAAACTCTTAGAAGATTCACTCTTCTTGTACTTAAGTCGGCATTGTGCATTTTATATTCAATTCGGATGCGCTTTCTGTGTCTCATCGTCAATGTGAAGGTCCAAGGGATACAGTAAACCTGCACTGGTCCATCGGAATCTAATACTGGTCTCCCAGGAGCCACTCTAAGCAGAACTCTTAGAAGATTAACTCTTCTTGTACTTAAGTCGGCATTGTGCCTTTTATATTCAATTCCGATGCGATTTCTGTGTTTCATCGTCAATGTGAAGGTCCAAGGGATACAGTAAACCTGCACTGGTGCATCGGAATCTAATACTGGTCTCCCAGGAGCCTCTCAAAGCACAAAATGCTCGAAGACTCACTCTTCTTGTTCTTAAGTCGGCATTGTGCCTTTGATATTCAATTCCGATGCGATTTCTGTGTTTCATCGTCAATGTGAGGGTCCAAGGGATACAGTAAACCTGCACTGGTGCATCGGAATCTAATACTGGTCTCCCAGGAGCTGCTCAAAACACAAACTCTTAGAAGATTCACTCTTCTTGTACTTAAGTCGGCATTGTGCCTTTTTTATTCAATTCCGATGCGATTTCTGTGTTTCATTGTCAATGTGAAGGTCCAAGGGATACAGTAAACCTGTACTGGTGTATCGGAATCTAATACTGGTCTCCCAGTAGCCGCTCAAAGCACAAACTGCTAGAAGACTCACTCTTCTTGAACTTAAGTCGGCACTCTGCCTTTGATATTCAATTCCGATGCGATTTCTGTGTTTCATCGTCAATGTGAGGGTACAAGGGATACAGTAAACCTGCACTGGTGCATCGGAATCTAATACTGGTCTCCCAGGAGCCACTCAAAGCACAAACTGCTAGAAGACCCACTCTTCTTGTACTTAAGTCCTCATTGTGCCTTTGATATTCACTTCCGATGCGATTTCTGTGTTTCATCGTGAATGTGAGGGTCCAAGGGATACAGTAAACCTGCACTGGTGCATCGGAATCTAATACTTGTCTCCCAGGAGCCGCTCAAAGCACAATCTCTTAGAAGATTCACTCTTCTTGTACTTAAGTCGGCATTGTGCCTTTTATATTCAATTCCGATGCGATTTCTGTGTATCACGTCAATGTGAAGGTCGAAGGGATACAGTAAACCTGCACTGGTGCATCGGAATCTAATACTGGTCTCCCAGGAGCCGCTCAAAGCACAAACTCTTAGAAGATTCACTCTTCTTGTACTTAAGTCGGCACTGTGCCTTTGATATTCATTTCCGATGCGACTTCTGTGTTTCACCGTCAATGTGAAGGTCCAAGGGATACAGTAAACCTGCACTGGTGCATCGCAATCTAATACTGGTCTCCCAGGAGCCTCTCAAAGCACAAACAGCTCGAAGACTCACTCTTCTTGTTCTTAAGTCGGCATTGTGCCTTTGATATTCAATTCCGATGCGATTTCTGTGTTTCATCGTCAATGTGAGGGTCCAAGGGATACAGTAAACCTGCACTGGTGCATCGGAATCTAATACTGGTCTCCAAGGCGCCGCTTAAAGCACAACCTCTTAGAAGATTCACTCTTCTTGTACTTAAGTCGGCATTGTGCCTTTTATATTCAATTCCGATGCGATTTCTGTGTTTCATCGTCAATGTGAAGGTCCAAGGGATACAGTAAACCTGCACTGGTGCATCGGAATCCAATACTGGTCTCCCAGGTGCCGCTCAAAGCACAAACCCTTAGAAGATTCACTCTTCTTGTACATAAGTCGGCATTGTGCCTTTTATATTCAATTCCGATGCGATTTCTGTGTTTCATCGTCAATGTGAAGGTCCAAGGGATACAGTAAACCTGCACTGGTGCATCGGAATCTAATACTGGTCTCCCAGGAGCCACTCAAAGCAGAACTCTTAGAAGATTCACTCTTCTTGTACTTAAGTCGGCATTGTGCCTTTTATATTCAATTCCGATGCGATTTCTGTGGCTCATCGTCAATGTGATGGTCCAAGGGATACAGTAAACCTGCACTGGTGCATCGGAATCCAATACTGGTCTCCCAGATGCCGCTCAAAGCACAAACCCTTAGAAGATTCACTCTTCTTGTACATAAGTCGCCATTGTGCCTTTTATATTCAATTCCGATGCGATTTCTGTGCTTCATCGTCAATGTGACGGTCCAAGGGATACAGTAAACCTGCACTGGTGCATCGGAATTTAATACTGGTGTCCCAGGAGCCGCTCAAAGCACAAACTGCTAGAAGACTCACTCTTCTTGTACTTAAGTCGGCATTGTGCCTTTTATATTCAATTCCGATGCGCTTTCTGTTTCTCATCGTCAATGTGAAGTTCCAAGGGATACAGTGAACCTGCACTGGTGCATCGGAATCTAATACTGGTCTCTCAGGAGCCACTCAAAGCAGAACTCTTAGAAGATTCACTCTTCTTGTACTTAAGTCGGCATTGTGCCTTTTATATTCAATTCCGATGCGATTTCTGTGTGTCATCGTCAATGTGAAGGTCCAAGGGATACAGTAAACCTGCACTGGTGCATCGGAATCCAATACTGGTCTCCCAGATGCCGCTCAAAGCACAAACCCTTAGAAGATTCACTCTTCTTGTACATAAGTCGGCATTGTGCCTTTTATATTCAATTCCGATGCGATCTCTGTGCTTCATCGTCAATGTGACGGTCCAAGGGATACAGTAAACCTGCACTGGTGCATCGGAATTTAATACTGGTGTCCCAGGAGCCGCTCAAAGCACAAACTGCTAGAAGACTCACTCTTCTTGTACTTAAGTCGGCATTGTGCCTTTTATATTCAATTCCGATGCGCTTTCTGTTTCTCATCGTCAATGTGAAGGTCCAAGGGATACAGTGAACCTGCACTGGTGCATCGGAATCTAATACTGGTCTCTCAGGAGCCACTCAAAGCAGAACTCTTAGAAGATTCACTCTTCTTGTACTTAAGTCGGCATTGTGCCTTTTATATTCAATTCCGATGCGATTTCCGTGTGTCATCGTCAATGTGAAGGTCCAAGGGATACAGTAAACCTGCACTGGTGCATCGGAATCTAATACTGGTCTCCCAGGAGCCGCTCAAAGCACAAACTGCTAGAAGACTCAGTCTTCTTGTACTTAAGTTGGCATTGTGCCTTATATATTCAATTCCGATGCGATTTCTGTGTTTCATCGTCAATGTGAGGGTCCAAGGAGTACAGTAAACCTGCACTGGTCCATCGGAATCTAATACTGGTCTCCCAGGAGCCACTCTAAGCAGAACTCATAGAAGATTCACTCTTCTTGTACTGAAGTCGCCATTGTGCCTTTTATATTCAATTCCGATGCGATTTCTGTGTTTTAAAGTCAATGTGAAGGTCCAAGGGATACAGTAAACCTGCACTGGTGCATCGGAATCCAATACTGGTCTCCCAGGAGCCGCTCAAAGCACAAACCCTTAGAAGATTCACTCTTCTTGTACTTAGGTCGGCATTGTGCCTTTTATATTCAATTCCGATGCGATATCTGTGTTTCATCGTCAATATGAAGGTCCAAGGGATACAGTAAACCTGCACTGGTGCATCGGAATCTAATACTGGTCTCCCAGGAGCCGCTCAAAGCACAAACGCTGAGAAGATTCACTCTTCTTGTACTTAAGTCATCATTGTGCATTTTATATTCAATTGCGATGCGATTTCTGTGTTTCATCGTCAATGTGAAGGTCAAAGGGATACAGTAAACCCGCACTGGTGCTTCGGAATCTAATACTGGTGTCCCAGGAGCCGCTCAAGGCACAACTCTTAAAAAATTCACTCTTCTTGTACTTAAGTCGGCATTTTGCCTTTTATATACATTTCCGATGCGATTTCTGTGTTTCATCGTCAATGTGAAGGTCCAAGGGATACAGTAAACCTGCATTGGTGCATCGGAATCTAATACTGGTCTCCCATGAGCCGCTCAAAGCACAAACTCGTAGAAGATTCACTCTTCTTGTACTTAAGTCGGCATTATGCCTTTTATATTCAATTCCGATGCGATTTCTGTGTTTCATCGTCAATGTGAGGGTCCAAGGAATACAGTAAACCTGCACTGGTGCATCGGAATCTAATACTGGTCTCCCATGAGCCGCTCAAAGCACAAACTCTTAGAAGATTCACTCTTCTTGTACTTAAGTCGGCATTATGCCTTTTATATTCAATTCCGATCTGATTTCTGTGTTTCATCGTCAATGTGAAGGTCAAAGGGATACAGTAAACCTGCACTGGTGCATCGGAATCTAATACTGGTCTCCCAGGAGCCGCTCAAAGCACAAACCCTTAGAAGATTCACTCTTCTTGTACTTAAGTCGGCATTGTGCCTTTTATATTCAATTCCGATGCGCTTTCTGTGTCTCATCGTCAATGTGAAGGTCCAAGGGATACAGTAAACCTGCACTGGTGCATCGGAATCTAATACTGGTCTCCCAGGAGCCACTCAAAGCAGAACTCTTAGAAGATTCACTCTTCTTGTACTTAAGTCGGCATTACGCCTTTTATATTCAATTCCGATGCGATTTCTGTGTTTCATCGTCAATGTGAAGGTCCAAGGGATAGAGTAAACCTGCACTGGTGCATCGGAATCTAATACTGGTCTCCCAGGAGCCGCTCAAAGCACAAACTCTTAGAAGATTCACTCTTCTTGTACTTAAGTCGGCATTGTGACTTTTATATTCAATTCCGATGCGATTTCTGTGTTTCATCGTCAATGTGAAGGTCCAAGGGATACAGTAAACCTGCACTGGTGCATCGGAATCTAATACTGGTCTCCCAGGAGCCGCTCAAAGCACAAACTCTTAGAAGATTCACTCTTCTTGTACTTAAGTCGGCATTGTGCCTTTCATATTCAATTCCGATGCGATTTCTGTGTTTCATTGTCAATGTGAAGGTCCAAGGGATACAGTAAACCTGCACTGGTGCAGCGGAATCTAATACTGGTCTCCCAGGAGCCGCTCAAAGCACAAACTGCTAGAAGACTCACTCTTCTTGTACTTAAGTCGGCACTGTGCCTTTGATATTCAATTCCGATGCGATTTCTGTGTTTCATCGTCAATGTGAGGGTCCAAGGGATACAGTAAACCTGCACTGGTGCATCGGAATCTAATACTGGTCTCCCAGGAGCCACTCAAAGCACAAACTGCTAGAAGACTCACTCTTCTTGTACTTAAGTCGGCATTGTGCCTTTGATATTCAATTCCGATGCGATTTCTGTGTTTCATCGTCAATGTGAGGGTCCAAGGGATACAGTAAACCTGCACTGGTGCATCGGAATCTAATACTGGTCTCCCAGGAGCCGCTCAAAGCACAACCTCTTAGAAGATTCACTCTTCTTGTACTTAAGTCGGCATTGTGCCTTTTATATTCAATTCCGATGCGATTTCTGTGTTTCATCGTCAATGTGAAGGTCCAAGGGATACAGTAAACCTGCACTGGTGCATCGGAATCCAATACTGGTCTCCAAGGTGCCGCTCAAAGCACAAACCATTAGAAGATTCACTCTTCTTGTACATAAGTCGGCATTGTGCCTTTTATATTCAATTCCGATGCGAGTTCTGTGATTCATCGTCAATGTGAAGGTCCAAGGGATACAGTAAACCTGCACTGGTGCTTCGGAATCTAATACTGGTCTCCCAGGAGCCACTCAAAGCAGAACTCTTAGAAGATTCACTCCTCTTGTACTTAAGTCGGCATTGTGCCTTTTATATTCAATTCCGATGCGATTTCTGTGTTTCATCGTCAATGTGAAGGTCCAAGGGATACAGTAAACCTGCACTGGTGCATCGGAATCCAATACTGGTCTCCCAGGTGCCGCTCAAAGCACAAACCCTTAGAAGATTCACTCTTCTTGTACATAAGTCGGCATTGTGCCTTTTATAGTCAATTCCGATGTGATTTCTGTGTTTCATTGTCAATGTGACGGTCCAAGGGATACAGTAAACCTGCACTGGTGCATCGGAATCTAATACTGGTCTCCCAGGAGCCGCTCAAAGCACAAACTGCTAGAAGACTCACTCTTCTTGTACTTAAGTCGGCATTGTGCCTTTTATATTCAATTCCGATGCGCTTTCTGTGTCTCATCGTCAATGTGAAGGTCCAAGGGATACAGTAAACCTGCACTGGTGCATCGGAATCTAATACTGGTCTCTCAGGAGCCACTCAAAGCAGAACTCTTAGAAGATTCACTCTTCTTGTACTTAAGTCGGCATTGTGCCTTTTATATTCAATTCCGATGCGATTTCTGTGTTTCATCGTCAATGTGAAGGTCCAAGGGATAGAGTAAACCTGCACTGGTGCATCGGAATCTAATACTGGTCTCCCAGGAGCCGCTCAAAACACAAAATCTTAGAGGATTCACTCTTCTTGTACTTAAGTCGGCATTGTGCCTTTTATATTCAATTCCGATGCGATTTCTGTGTTTCATCGTCAATGTGAAGGTCCAAGGGATACAGTAAACCCGCACTGGTGCATCGGAATCTAATACTGGTCTCCCAGGAGCCGCTCAAAGCACAAACTGCTAGAAGACTCACTCTTCTTGTACTTAGGTCGGCACTGTGCCTTTGATATTCAATTTCGATGCGATTTCTGTGTTTCATCGTCAATGTGAGGGTCCAAGGGATACAGTAAACCTGCACTGGTGCATCGGAATCTAATACTGGTCTCCCAGGGGCCACTCAAAGCACAAACTGCTAGAAGACTCACTCTTCTTGTACTTAAGTCGGCATTGTGCCTTTGATATTCAATTCCGATGCGATTTCTGTGTTTCATCGTCAATGTGAGGGTCCAAGGGATACAGTAAACCTGCACTGGTGCATCGGAATCTAATACTTGTCTCCCAGGAGCCGCTCAAAGCACAATCTCTTAGAAGATTCACTCTTCTTGTACTTAAGTCGGCACTGTGCCTTTGATATTCAATTCCGATGCGATTTCTGTGTTTCACCGTCAATGTGAGGGTCCAAGGGATACAGTAAACCTGCACTGGTGCATCGGAATCTAATACTGGTCTCCCAGGAGCCTCTCAAAGCACAAACTGCTCGAAGACTCACTTTTCTTGTTCTTAAGTCGGCATTGTGCCTTTGATATTCAATTCCGATGCGATTTCTGTGTTTCATCGTCAATGTGAGGGTCCAAGGGATACAGTAAACCTGCACTGGTGCATCGGAATCTAATACTGGTCTCCCAGGAGCCGCTCAAAGCACAACCTCTTAGAAGATTCACTCTTCTTGTACTTAAGTCGGCATTGTGCCTTTTATATTCAATTCCGATGCGATTTCTGTGTTTCATCGTCAATGTGAAGGTCCAAGGGATACAGTAAACCTGCACTGGTGCATCGGAATCCAATACTGGTCTCCAAGGTGCCGCTCAAAGCACAAACCATTAGAAGATTCACTCTTCTTGTACATAAGTCGGCATTGTGCCTTTTATATTCAATTCCGATGCGATTTCTGTGATTCATCGTCAATGTGAAGGTCCAAGGGATACAGTAAACCTGCACTGGTGCATCGGAATCTAATACTGGTCTCCCAGGAGCCACTCAAAGCAGAACTCTTAGAAGATTCACTCTTCTTGTACTTAAGTCGGCATTGTGCCTTTTATATTCAATTCCGATGCGATTTCTGTGTTTCATCGTCAATGTGAAGGTCCAAGGGATACAGTAAACCTGCACTGGTGCATCGGAATCCAATACTGGTCTCCCAGGTGCCGCTCAAAGCACAAACCCTTAGAAGATTCACTCTTCTTGTACATAAGTCGGCATTGTGCCTTTTATATTCAATTCCGATGCGATATCTGTGTTTCATCGTCAATGTGACGGTCCAAGGGATACAGTAAACCTGCACTGGTGCATCGGAATCTAATACTGGTCTCCCAGGAGCCGCTCAAAGCACAAACTGCTAGAAGACTCACTCTTCTTGTACTTAAGTCGGCATTGTGCCTTTTATATTCAATTCCGATGCGCTTTCTGTGTCTCATCGTCAATGTGAAGGTCCAAGGGATACAGTAAACCTGCACTGGTGCATCGGAATCTA
The DNA here is from genome assembly GCF_023898315.1 of Schistocerca nitens. Classification (NCBI taxonomy): domain Eukaryota; kingdom Metazoa; phylum Arthropoda; class Insecta; order Orthoptera; family Acrididae; genus Schistocerca; species Schistocerca nitens. The sequence goes on from NC_064625.1 coordinate 185,172,605, forward strand.
ATACTTGTCTCTCAGGAGCCACTCAAAGCAGAACTCTTAGAAGATTCACTCTTCTTGTACTTAAGTCGGCATTGTGCCTTTTATATTCAATTCCGATGCGATTTCTGTGTTTCATCGTCAATGTGAAGGTCCAAGGGATACAGTAAACCTGCACTGGTGCATCGGAATCTAATACTGGTCTCCCAGGAGCCGCTCAAAGCACAAAATCTTAGAAGATTCACTCTTCTTGTACTTAAGTCGGCATTGTGCCTTTTATATTCAATTCCGATGCGATTTCTGTGTTTCATCGTCAATGTGAAGGTCCAAGGGATACAGTAAATCCGCACTGGTGCATCGGAATCTAATACTGGTCTCCCAGGAGCCGCTCAAAGCACAAACTGCTAGAAGACTCACTCTTCTTGTACTTAAGTCGGCATTGTGCCTTTTATATTCAATTCCGATGCGATTTCTGTGTTTCATCGTCAATTAGAGGGTCCAAGGAATACAGTAAACCTGCACTGGTGCATCGGAATCTAATACTGGTCTCCCAGGAGCCGCTCAAAGCACAAACTCTTAGAAGATTCACTCTTCTTGTACCTAAGTCGGCGTTGTGCCTTTTATATTCAATTCCGATGCGATTTCTGTGTTTCATCGTCAATGTGAAGGTCCAAGGGATACAGTAAACCTGCACTGGTGCATCGGAATCTAATACTGGTCTCCCAGGAGCCGCTCAAAGCACAAACTCTTAGAAGATTCACTCTTCTTGTACTTAAGTCGGCACTGTGCCTTTAATATTCAATTCCGATGCGCTTTCTGTGTCTCATCGTCAATGTGAAGGTCCAAGGGATACAGTAAACCTGCACTGGTGCATCGGAATCTAATACTGGTCTCCCAGGAGCCACTCAAAGCAGAACTCTTAGAAGATTCACTCTTCTTGTACTTAAGTCGGCGTTACGCCTTTTATATTCAATTCCGATGCGATTTCTGTGTTTCATCGTCAATGTGAAGGTCCAAGGGATAGAGTAAACCTGCACTGGTGCATCGGAATCTAATACTGGTCTTCCAGGAGCCGCTCAAAGCACAAACTCTTAGAAGATTCACTCTTCTTGTACTTAAGTCGGCATTGTGCCTTTTATATTCAATTCCGATGCGATATCTGTGTTTCATTGTCAATGTGAAGGTCCAAGGGATACAGTAAACCTGCACTGGTGCATCGGAATCTATTACTGGTCTCCCAGGAGCCGCTCAAAGCACAAACTGCTAGAAGACTCACTCTTCTTGTACTTAAGTCGGCACTGTGGCTTTGATATTCAATTCCGATGCGATTTCTGTGTTTCATCGTCAATGCGAGGGTCCAAGGGATACAGTAAACCTGCACTGGTGCATCGGAATCTAATACTGGTCTCCCAGGAGCCGCTCAAAGCACAAACTCTTAGAAGATTCACTCTTCTTGTACTTAAGTCGGCACTGTGCCTTTGATATTCAATTCCGATGCGATTTCTGTGTTTCACCGTCAATGTGAGGGTCCAAGGGATACAGTAAACCTGCACTGGTGCATCGGAATCTAATACTGGTCTCCCAGGAGCCTCTCAAAGCACAAACTGCTCGAAGACTCACTCTTCTTGTCCTTAAGTCGGCATTGTGCCTTTGATATTCAATTCCGATGCGATTTCTGTGTTTCATCGTCAATGTGAGGGTCCAAGGGATACAGTAAACCTGCACTGGTGCATCGGAATCTAATACTGGTCTCCCAGGAGCCGCTCAAAGCACAACCTCTTAGAAGATTCACTCTTCTTGTACTTAAGTCGGCATTGTGCCTTTTATATTCAATTCCGATGCGATTTCTGTGTTTCATCGTCAATGTGAAGGTCCAAGGGATACAGTAAACCTGCACTGGTGCATCGGAATCCAATACTGGTCTCCCAGGTGCCGCTCGAAGCACAAACCCTTAGAAGATTCACTCTTCTTGTACTTAAGTTGGCATTGTGCCTTTTATATTCAATTCCGATGCGATTTCTGTGTTTCATCGTCAATGTGAAGGTCCAAGGGATACAGTAAACCTGAACTGGTGCATCGGAATCTAATACTGGTCTCCCAGGAGCCACTCAAAGCAGAACTCTTAGAAGATTCACTCTTCTTGTACTTAAGTCGGCATTGTGCCTTTTATATTCAATTCCGATGCGCTTTCTGTGTCTCATCGTCAATGTGAAGGTCCAAGGGATACAGTAAACCTGCACTGGTGCATCGGAATCTAATACTGGTCTCTCAGGAGCCGCTCAAAGCAGAACTCTTAGAAGATTCACTCTTCTTGTACTTAAGTCGGCATTGTGCCTTTTATATTCAATTCCGATGCGATTTCTGTGTTTCATCGTCAATGTGAAGGTCCAAGGGATACAGTAAACCTGCACTGGTGCATCGGAATCTAATACTGGTCTCCCAGGAGCCGCTGAAAGCACAAACCCTTAGAAGATTCACTCTTCTTGTACTTAAGTCGGCATTGTGCGTTTTATATTCAATTCCGATGCGCTTTCTGTGTCTCATCGTCAATGTGAAGGTCCAAGGGATACAGTAAACCTGCACTGGTGCATCGGAATCTAATACTGGTCACCCAGGAGCCACTCAAAGCAGAACTCTTAGAAGATTCACTCTTCTTGTACTTAAGTCGGCATTACGCCTTTTATATTCAATTCCGATGCGATTTCTGTGTTTCATCGTCAATGTGAAGGTCCAAGGGATAGAGTAAACCTGCACTGGTGCATCGGAATCTAATACTGGTCTCCCAGGAGCCGCTCAAAGCACAAACTCTTAGAAGATTCACTCTTCTTGTACGTAAGTCGGCATTGTGACTTTTATATTCAATTCCGATGCGATTTCTGTGTTTCATCGTCAATGTGAAGGTCCAAGGGATACAGTAAACCTGCACTGGTGCATCGGAATCTAATACTGGTCTCCCAGGAGCCGCTCAAAGCACAAACTCTTAGAAGATTCACTCTTCTTGTACTTATGTCGGCATTGTGCCTTTCATATTCAATTCCGAAGCGATTTCTGTGTTTCATTGTCAATGTGAAGGTCCAAGGGATACAGTAAACCTGCACTGGTGCATCGGAATCTAATACTGGTCTCCCAGGAGCCGCTCAAAGCACAAACTGCTAGAAGACTCAGTCTTCTTGTACTTAAGTCGGCACTGTGCCTTTGATATTCAATTCCGATGCGATTTCTGTGTTTCACCGTCAATGTGAGGGTCCAAGGGATACAGTAAACCTGCACTGGTGCATCGGAATCTAATACTGGTCTCCCAGGAGCCTCTCAAAGCACAAACTGCTCGAAGACTCACTCTTCTTGTTCTTAAGTCGGCATTGTGCCTTTGATATTCAATTCCGATGCGATTTTTGTGTTTCATCGTCAATGTGAGGGTCCAAGGGATACAGTAAACCTGCACTGGTGCATCGGAATCTAATACTGGTCTCCCAGGAGCCGCTCAAAGCACAACCTCTTAGAAGATTCACTCTTCTTGTACTTAAGTCGGCATTGTGCCTTTTATATTCAATTCCGATGCGATTTCTGTGTTTCATCGTCAATGTGAAGGTCCAAGGGATACAGTAAATCCGCACTGGTGCATCGGAATCTAATACTGGTCTCCCAGGAGCCGCTCAAAGCACAAACTGCTAGAAGACTCACTCTTCTTGTACTTAAGTCGGCATTGTGCCTTTTATATTCAATTCCGATGCGATTTCTGTGTTTCATCGTCAATTAGAGGGTCCAAGGAATACAGTAAACCTGCACTGGTGCATCGGAATCTAATACTGGTCTCCCAGGAGCCGCTCAAAGCACAAACTCTTAGAAGATTCACTCTTCTTGTACCTAAGTCGGCGTTGTGCCTTTTATATTCAATTCCGATGCGATTTCTGTGTTTCATCGTCAATGTGAAGGTCCAAGGGATACAGTAAACCTGCACTGGTGCATCGGAATCTAATACTGGTCTCCCAGGAGCCGCTCAAAGCACAAACTCTTAGAAGATTCACTCTTCTTGTACTTAAGTCGGCACTGTGCCTTTAATATTCAATTCCGATGCGCTTTCTGTGTCTCATCGTCAATGTGAAGGTCCAAGGGATACAGTAAACCTGCACTGGTGCATCGGAATCTAATACTGGTCTCCCAGGAGCCACTCAAAGCAGAACTCTTAGAAGATTCACTCTTCTTGTACTTAAGTCGGCGTTACGCCTTTTATATTCAATTCCGATGCGATTTCTGTGTTTCATCGTCAATGTGAAGGTCCAAGGGATAGAGTAAACCTGCACTGGTGCATCGGAATCTAATACTGGTCTTCCAGGAGCCGCTCAAAGCACAAACTCTTAGAAGATTCACTCTTCTTGTACTTAAGTCGGCATTGTGCCTTTTATATTCAATTCCGATGCGATATCTGTGTTTCATTGTCAATGTGAAGGTCCAAGGGATACAGTAAACCTGCACTGGTGCATCGGAATCTATTACTGGTCTCCCAGGAGCCGCTCAAAGCACAAACTGCTAGAAGACTCACTCTTCTTGTACTTAAGTCGGCACTGTGGCTTTGATATTCAATTCCGATGCGATTTCTGTGTTTCATCGTCAATGCGAGGGTCCAAGGGATACAGTAAACCTGCACTGGTGCATCGGAATCTAATACTGGTCTCCCAGGAGCCGCTCAAAGCACAAACTCTTAGAAGATTCACTCTTCTTGTACTTAAGTCGGCACTGTGCCTTTGATATTCAATTCCGATGCGATTTCTGTGTTTCACCGTCAATGTGAGGGTCCAAGGGATACAGTAAACCTGCACTGGTGCATCGGAATCTAATACTGGTCTCCCAGGAGCCTCTCAAAGCACAAACTGCTCGAAGACTCACTCTTCTTGTCCTTAAGTCGGCATTGTGCCTTTGATATTCAATTCCGATGCGATTTCTGTGTTTCATCGTCAATGTGAGGGTCCAAGGGATACAGTAAACCTGCACTGGTGCATCGGAATCTAATACTGGTCTCCCAGGAGCCGCTCAAAGCACAACCTCTTAGAAGATTCACTCTTCTTGTACTTAAGTCGGCATTGTGCCTTTTATATTCAATTCCGATGCGATTTCTGTGTTTCATCGTCAATGTGAAGGTCCAAGGGATACAGTAAACCTGCACTGGTGCATCGGAATCCAATACTGGTCTCCCAGGTGCCGCTCGAAGCACAAACCCTTAGAAGATTCACTCTTCTTGTACTTAAGTTGGCATTGTGCCTTTTATATTCAATTCCGATGCGATTTCTGTGTTTCATCGTCAATGTGAAGGTCCAAGGGATACAGTAAACCTGAACTGGTGCATCGGAATCTAATACTGGTCTCCCAGGAGCCACTCAAAGCAGAACTCTTAGAAGATTCACTCTTCTTGTACTTAAGTCGGCATTGTGCCTTTTATATTCAATTCCGATGCGCTTTCTGTGTCTCATCGTCAATGTGAAGGTCCAAGGGATACAGTAAACCTGCACTGGTGCATCGGAATCTAATACTGGTCTCTCAGGAGCCGCTCAAAGCAGAACTCTTAGAAGATTCACTCTTCTTGTACTTAAGTCGGCATTGTGCCTTTTATATTCAATTCCGATGCGATTTCTGTGTTTCATCGTCAATGTGAAGGTCCAAGGGATACAGTAAACCTGCACTGGTGCATCGGAATCTAATACTGGTCTCCCAGGAGCCGCTGAAAGCACAAACCCTTAGAAGATTCACTCTTCTTGTACTTAAGTCGGCATTGTGCGTTTTATATTCAATTCCGATGCGCTTTCTGTGTCTCATCGTCAATGTGAAGGTCCAAGGGATACAGTAAACCTGCACTGGTGCATCGGAATCTAATACTGGTCACCCAGGAGCCACTCAAAGCAGAACTCTTAGAAGATTCACTCTTCTTGTACTTAAGTCGGCATTACGCCTTTTATATTCAATTCCGATGCGATTTCTGTGTTTCATCGTCAATGTGAAGGTCCAAGGGATAGAGTAAACCTGCACTGGTGCATCGGAATCTAATACTGGTCTCCCAGGAGCCGCTCAAAGCACAAACTCTTAGAAGATTCACTCTTCTTGTACGTAAGTCGGCATTGTGACTTTTATATTCAATTCCGATGCGATTTCTGTGTTTCATCGTCAATGTGAAGGTCCAAGGGATACAGTAAACCTGCACTGGTGCATCGGAATCTAATACTGGTCTCCCAGGAGCCGCTCAAAGCACAAACTCTTAGAAGATTCACTCTTCTTGTACTTATGTCGGCATTGTGCCTTTCATATTCAATTCCGAAGCGATTTCTGTGTTTCATTGTCAATGTGAAGGTCCAAGGGATACAGTAAACCTGCACTGGTGCATCGGAATCTAATACTGGTCTCCCAGGAGCCGCTCAAAGCACAAACTGCTAGAAGACTCGTCTTCTTGTACTTAAGTCGGCACTGTGCCTTTGATATTCAATTTCGATGCGATTTCTGTGTTTCATCGTCAATGTGAGGGTCCAAGGGATACAGTAAACCTGCACTGGTGCATCGGAATCTAATACTTGTCTCCCAGGAGCCGCTCAAAGCACAATCTCTTAGAAGATTCACTCTTCTTGTACTTAAGTCGGCACTGTGCCTTTGATATTCAATTCCGATGCGATTTCTGTGTTTCACCGTCAATGTGAGGGTCCAAGGGATACAGTAAACCTGCACTGGTGCATCGGAATCTAATACTGGTCTCCCAGGAGCCTCTCAAAGCACAAACTGCTCGAAGACTCACTCTTCTTGTTCTTAAGTCGGCATTGTGCCTTTGATATTCAATTCCGATGCGATTTCTGTGTTTCATCGTCAATGTGAGGGTCCAAGGGATACAGTAAACCTGCACTGGTGCATCGGAATCTAATACTGGTCTCCCAGGAGCCGCTCAAAGCACAACCTCTTAGAAGATTCACTCTTCTTGTACTTAAGTCGGCATTGTGCCTTTTATATTCAATTCCGATGCGATTTCTGTGTTTCATCGTCAATGTGAAGGTCCAAGGGATACAGTAAACCTGCACTGGTGCATCGGAATCCAATACTGGTCTCCAAGGTGCCGCTCAAAGAACAAACCATTAGAAGATTCACTCTTCTTGTACATAAGTCGGCATTGTGCCTTTTATATTCAATTCCGATGCGATTTCTGTGATTCATCGTCAATGTGAAGGTCCAAGGGATACAGTAAACCTGCACTGGTGCATCGGAATCTAATACTGGTATCCCAGGAGCCACTCAAAGCAGAACTCTTAGAAGATTCACTCTTCTTGTACTTAAGTCGGCATTGTGCCTTTTATATTCAATTCCGATGCGATTTCTGTGTTTCATCGTCAATGTGAAGGTCCAAGGGATACAGTAAACCTGCACTGGTGCATCGGAATCCAATACTGGTCTCCCAGGTGCCGCTCAAAGCACAAACCCTTAGAAGATTCACTCTTCTTGTACATAAGTCGGCATTGTGCCTTTTATATTCAATTCCGATGCGATTTCTGTGTTTCATCGTCAATGTGACGGTCCAAGGGATACAGTAAACCTGCACTGGTGCATCGGAATCTAATACTGGTCTCCCAGGAGCCGCTCAAAGCACAAAGTGCTAGAAGACTCACTCTTCTTGTACTTAAGTCGGCATTGTGCTTTTTATATTCAATTCCGATGCGCTTTCTGTGTCTCATCGTCAATGTGAAGGTCCAAGGGATACAGTAAACCTGCACTGGTGCATCGGAATCTAATACTGGTCTCTCAGGAGCCACTCAAAGCAGAACTCTTAGAAGATTCACTCTTCTTGTACTTAAGTCGGCATTGTGCCTTTTATATTCAACTCCGATGCGATTTCTGTGTTTCATCGTCAATGTGAAGGTCCAAGGGATACAGTAAACCTGCACTGGTGCATCGGAATCTAATACTGGTCTCCCAGGAGCCGCTCAAAGCACAAAATCTTAGAAGATTCACTCTTCTTGTATTTAAGTCGGCATTGTGCCTTTTATATTCAATTCCGATGCGATTTCTGTGTTTCATCGTCAATGTGAAGGTCCAAGGGATACAGTAAACCCGCACTGGTGCATCGGAATCTAATACTGGTCTCCCAGGAGCCGCTCAAAGCACAAACTGCTAGAAGACTCACTCTTCTTGTACTTAAGTCGGCATTGTGCCTTTTATATTCAATTCCGATGCGATTTCTGTGTTTCATCGTCAATGTGAGGGTCCAAGGAATACAGTAAACCTGCACTGGTGCGTCGGAATCTAATACTGGTCTCCCAGGAGCCGCTCAAAGCACAAACTCTTAGAAGATTCACTCTTCTTGTACCTAAGTCGGCATTGTGCCTTTTATATTCAATTCCGATGCGATTTCTGTGTTTCATCGTCAATGTGAAGGTCCAAGGGATACAGTAAACCTGCACTGGTGCATCGGAATCTAATACTGGTCTCCCAGGAGCCGCTCAAAGCACAAACCCTTAGAAGATTCACTCTTCTTGTACTTAAGTCGGCATTGTGCCTTTTATATTCAATTCCGATGCGCTTTCTGTGTCTCATCGTCAATGTGAAGGTCCAAGGGATACAGTAAACCTGCACTGGTGCATCGGAATCTAATACTGGTCTCCCAGTAGCCACTCAAAGCAGAACTCTTAGAAGATTCACTCTTCTTGTACTTAAGTCGGCGTTACGCCTTTTATATTCAATTCCGATGCGATTTCTGTGTTTCATCGTCAGTGTGAAGGTCCAAGGGATAGAGTAAACCTGCACTGGTGCATCGGAATCTAATACTGGTCTCCCAGGAGCCGCTCAAAGCACAAACTCTTAGAAGATTCACTCTTCTTGTACTTAAGTCGGCATTGTGCCTTTTATATTCAATTCCGATGCGATTTCTGTGTTTCATTGTCAATGTGAAGGTCCAAGGGATACAGTAAACCTGCACTGGTGCATCGGAATCTATTACTGGTCTCCCAGGAGCCGCTCAAAGCACAAACTGCTAGAAGACTCACTCTTCTTGTACTTAAGTCGGCACTGTACCTTTGATATTCAATTCCGATGCGATTTCTGTGTTTCATCGTCAATGCGAGGGTCCAAGGGATACAGTAAACCTGCACTGGTGCATCGGAATCTAATACTGGTCTCCCAGTAGCCGCTCAAAGCACAAACTCTTAGAAGATTCACTCTTCTTGTACTTAAGTCGGCACTGTGCCTTTGATATTCAATTCCGATGCGATTTCTGTGTTTCACCGTCAATGTGAGGGTCCAAGGGATACAGTAAACCTGCACTGGTGCATCGGAATCTAATACTGGTCTCCCAGGAGCCTCTCAAAGCACAAACTGCTCGAAGACTCACTCTTCTTGTCCTTAAGTCGGCATTGTGCCTTTGATATTCAATTCCGATGCGATTTCTGTGTTTCATCGTCAATGTGAGGGTCCAAGGGATACAGTAAACCTGCACTGGTGCATCGGAATCTAATACTGGTCTCCCAGGAGCCGCTCAAAGCACAACCTCTTAGAAGATTCACTCTTCTTGTACTTAAGTCGGCATTGTGCCTTTTATATTCAATTCCGATGCGATTTCTGTGTTTCATCGTCAATGTGAAGGTCCAAGGGATACAGTAAACCTGCACTGGTGCATCGGAATCCAATACTGGTCTCCCAGGTGCCGCTCAAAGCACAAACCCTTAGAAGATTCACTCTTCTTGTACATAAGTCGGGATTGTGCCTTTTATATTCAATTCCGATGCGATTTCTGTGTTTCATCGTCAATGTGACGGTCCAAGGGATACAGTAAACCTGCACTGGTGCATCGGAATCTATTACTGGTCACCCAGGAGCCGCTCAAAGCACAAACTGCTAGAATACTCACTCTTCTTGTACTTAAGTCGGCATTGTGCCTTTTATATTCAATTCCGATGCGCTTTCTGTGTCTCATCGTCAATGTGAAGGTCCAAGGGATACAGTAAACCTGCACTGGTGCATCGGAATCTAATACTGGTCTCTCAGGAGCCACTCAAAGCAGAACTCTTAGAAGATTCACTCTTCTTGTACTTAAGTCGGCATTGTGCCTTTTATATTCAATTCCGATGCGATTTCTGTGTTTCATCGTCAATGTGAAGGTCCAAGGGATAGAGTAAACCTGCACTGGTGCATCGGAATCTAATACTGGTCTCCCAGGAGCCGCTCAAAGCACAAACTCTTAGAAGATTCACTCTTCTTGTACTTAAGTCGGCATTGTGCCTTTTATATTCAATTCCGATGCGATTTCTGTGTTTCATCGTCAATATGAAGGTCCAAGGGATACAGTAAACCCGCACTGGTGCATCGGAATCTAATACTGGTCTCCCAGGAGCCGCTCAAAGCACAAACTCTTAGAAGATTCACTCTTCTTGTACTTAAGTCGGCATTGTGCCTTTTATATTCAATTCCGATGCGATTTCTGTGTTTCATCGTCAATGTGAAGGTCCAAGGGATACAGTAAACCCGCACTGGTGCATCGGAATCTAATACTGGTCTCCCAGGAGCCGCTCAAAGCACAAACTCTTAGAAGATTCACTCTTCTTGTACTTAAGTCGGCATTGTGCCTTTTATATTCAATTCCGATGCGATTTCTGTGTTTCATCGTCAATGTGACGGTCCAAGGAATACAGTAAACCTGCACTGGTGCATCGGAATCTAATACTGGTCTCCCAGGAGCAGCTCAAAGCACAAACTCTTAGAAGATTCACTCTTCTTGTACTTAAGTCGGCATTATGCCTTTTATATTCAATTCCGATGCGATTTCTGTGTTTCATCGTCAATGCGAGGGTCCAAGGGATACAGTAAACCTGCACTGGTGCATCGGAATCTAATACTGGTCTCCCAGGAGCCGCTCAAAGCACAACCTCTTAGAAGATTCACTCTTCTTGTACTTAAGTCGGCATTGTGCCTTTTATATTCAATTCCGATGCGATTTCTGTGTTTCATCGTCAATGTGAAGGTCCAAGGGATACAGTAAACCTGCACTGGTGCATCGGAATCCAATACTGGTCTCCCAGGTGCCGCTCAAAGCACAAACCCTTAGAAGATTCACTCTTCTTGTACATAAGTCGGCATTGTGCCTTTTATATTCAATTCCGATGCGATTTCTGTGTTTCATCGTCAATGTGAAGGTCCAAGGGATACAGTAAACCTGCACTGGTGCATCGGAATCTAATACTGGTCTCCCAGGAGCCACTCAAAGCAGAACTCTTAGAAGATTCACTCTTCTTGTACTTAAGTCGGCATTGTGCCTTTTATATTCAATTCCGATGCGATTTCTGTGTTTCATCGTCAATGTGAAGGTCCAAGGGATACAGTAAACCTGCACTGGTGCATCGGAATCCAATACTGGTCTCCCAGGTGCCGCTCAAAGCACAAACCCTTAGAAGATTCACTCATCTTGTACATAAGTCGGCATTGTGCCTTTTATATTCAATTCCGATGCGATTTCTGTGTTTCATCGTCAATGTGACGGTCCAAGGGATACAGTAAACCTGCACTGGTGCATCGGAATCTAATACTGGTCTCCCAGGAGCCGCTCAAAGCGCAAACTGCTAGAAGACTCACTCTTCTTGTACTTAAGTCGGCATTGTGCCTTTTATATTCAATTCCGATGCGCTTTCTGTGTCTCATCGTCAATGTGAAGGTCCAAGGGATACAGTAAACCTGCACTGGTGCATCGGAATCTAATACTGGTCTCTCAGGAGCCACTCAAAGCAGAACTCTTAGAAGATTCACTCTTCTTGTACTTAAGTCGGCATTGTGCCTTTTATATTCAATTCCGATGCGATTTCTGTGTTTCATCGTCAATGTGAAGGTCCAAGGGATAGAGTAAACCTGCACTGGTGCATCGGAATCTAATACTGGTCTCCCAGGAGCCGCTCAAAGCACAAACTCTTAGAAGATTCACTCTTCTTGTACTTAAGTCGGCATTGTGCCTTTTATATTCAATTCCGATGCGATTTCTGTGTTTCATCGTCAATGTGAAGGTCCAAGGGATACAGTAAACCCGCACTGGTGCATCGGAATCTAATACTGGTCTCCCAGGAGCCGCTCAAAGCACAAACTCTTAGAAGATTCACTCTTCATGTACTTAAGTCGGCATTGTGCCTTTTATATTCAATTCCGATGCGATTTCTGTGTTTCATCGTCAATGTGAAGGTCCAAGGGATACAGTAAACCCGCACTGGTGCATCGGAATCTAATACTGGTCTCCCAGGAGCCGCTCAAAGCACAAACTGCTAGAAGACTCACTCTTCTTGGACTTAAGTCGGCATTGTGCATTTTATATTCAATTCCGATGCGATTTCTGTGTTTCATCGTCAATGTGAGGGTCCAAGGAATACAGTAAACCTGCACTGGTGCATCGGAATCTAATACTGGTCTCCCAGGAGCCGCTCAAAGCACAAACTCTTAGAAGATTCACTCTTCTTGTACTTAAGTCGGCATTATGCCTTTTATATTCAATTCCGATGCGATTTCTGTGTTTCATCGTCAATGTGAAGGTCCAAGGGATACAGTAAACCTGCACTGGTGCATCGGAATCTAATACTGGTCTCCCAGGAGCCGCTCAAAGCACAAACCCTTAGAAGATTCACTCATCTTGTACTTAAGTCGGCCTTGTGCCTTTTATATTCAATTCCGATGCGCTTTCTGTGTCTCATCTTCAATGTGAAGGTCCAAGGGATACAGTAAACCTGCACTGGTGCATCGGAATCTAATACTGGTCTCCCAGGAGCCACTCAAAGCAGAACTCTTAGAAGATTCACTCTTCTTCTACTTAAGTCGGCATTACGCCTTTTATATTCAATTCCGATGCGATTTCTGTGTTTCATCGTCAATGTGAAGGTCCAAGGTATAGAGTAAACCTGCACTGGTGCATCGGAATCTAATACTGGTCTCCCAGGAGCGGCTCAAAGCACAAACTCTTAGAAGATTCACTCTTCTTGTACTTAAGTCGGCATTGTGACTTTTATATTCAATTCCGATGCGATTTCTGTGTTTCATCGTCAATGTGAAGGTCCAAGGGATACAGTAAACCTGCACTGGTGCATCGGAATCTAATACTGGTCTCCCAGGAGCCGCTGAAAGCACAAACTCTTAGAAGATTCACTCTTCTTGTACTTAAGTCGGCATTGTGCCTTTTATATTCAATTCCGATGCGATTTCTGTGTTTCATCGTCAATGTGAAGGTCCAAGGGCTACAGTAAACCTGCACTGGTGCATCGGAATCTAATACTGGTCTCCCAGGAGCCGCTCAAAGCACAAACGCTGAGAAGATTCACTCTTCTTGTACTTAAGTCGGCATTGTGCCTTTTATATTCAATTCCGATGCGATTTCTGTGTTTCATCGCCAATGTGAAGGTCCAAGGGATACAGTAAACCTGCACTGATGCATCGGAATCCAATACTGGTCTCCCAGGTGCCGCTCAAAGCACAAACCCTTAGAAGATTCACTCTTCTTGTACATAAGTCGGCATTGTGTCTTTTATATTAAATTCCGATGCGATTTCTGTTTTTCATCGTCAATGTGAAGGTCCAAGAGATAGAGTAAATCTGCACTGGTGCATCGGAATCTAATACTGGTCTCCCAGGAGCCGCTCAAAGCACAAACTCTTAGAAGATTCACTCTTCTTGTACTTAAGTCGGCATTGTGCCTTTTATATTCAATTCCGATGCGATTTCTGTGTTTCATCGTCAATGTGAAGGTTCAAGGGATACAGTAAACCTGCACTGGTGCATCGGAATCTAATACTGGTCTCCCAGGAGCCGCTCAAAGCACAAACTGCTAGGAGACTCACTCTTCTTGTACTTAAGTCGGCATTGTGCCTTTTATATTCAATTCCGATGCGATTTCTTTGTTTCATCGTCAATGTGAGGGTCCAAGGAATACAGTAAAACTGCACTGGTCCATCGGAATCTAATACTGGTCTCCCATGAGCCGCTCAAAGCACAAACTCTTAGGAGATTCACTCTTCTTGTACTTAAGTCGGCATTATGCCTTTTATATTCAGTTCCGATGCGATTTCTGTGTTTCATCGTCAATGTGAAGGTCCAAGGGATACAGTAAACCTGCACTGGTGCATCGGAATCTAATACTGGTCTCCCAGGAGCCGCTCAAAGCACAAACTCTTAGAAGATTCACTCTTCTTGTACTTAAGTCGGCACTGTGCCTTTTATATTCAATTCCGATGCAATTTCTGTGTTTCATCGTCAATGTGAAGGTCCAAGGGATAGAGTAAACCTGCACTGGTGCATCGGAATCTAATACTGGTCTCCCAGGAGCCGCTCAAAGCACAAACTCTTAGAAGATTCACTCTTCTTGTACTTAAGTCGGCATTGTGCCTTTGATATTCAATTCCGATGCGCCTTCTGTGTGTCATCGTCAATGTGAAGGTCCAAGGGATACAGTAAACCTGCACTGGTGCATCGGAATCCAATACCGGTCTCCCAGGTGCCGCTCAAAGCACAAACCCTTAGAAGATTCACTCTTCTTGTACATAAGTCGGCATTGTGCCTTTTATATTCAATTCCGATGCGATTTCTGTGTTTCATCGTCAATGTGACGGTCCAAGGGATACAGTAAACCTGCACTGGTGCATCGGAATCTAATACTGGTCTCCCAGGAGCCGCTCAAAGCACAAACTGCTAGAAGACTCACTCTTCTTGTACTTAAGTCGGCATTGTGCCTTTTATATTCAATTCCGATGCGCTTTCTGTGTCTCATCGTCAATGTGAAGGTCCAAGGGATACAGTAAACCTGCACTGGTGCATCGGAATCTAATACTGGTCTCTCAGGAGCTAATCAAAGCAGACCTCTTAGAAGATTCACTCTTCTTGTACTTAAGTCGGCATTGTGCCTTTTATATTCAATTCCGATGCGATTTCTGTGTTTCATCGTCAATGTGAAGGTCCAAGGGATAGAGTAAACCTGCACTGGTGCATCGGAATCTAATACAGGTCTCCCAGGAGCCGCTCAAAGCACAAACTCTTAGAAGATTCACTCTTCTTGTACTTAAGTCGGCATTGTGCCTTTCATATTCAATTCCGATGCGATTTCTTTGTTTCATCGTCAATGTGAGGGTCCAAGGAATACAGTAAAACTGCACTGGTCCATCGGAATCTAATACTGGTCTCCCATGAGCCGCTCAAAGCACAAACTCTTAGGAGATTCACTCTTCTTGTACTTAAGTCGGCATTATGCCTTTTATATTCAATTCCGATGCGATTTCTGTGTTTCATCGTCAATGTGAAGGTCCAAGGGATACAGTAAACCTGCACTGGTGCATCGGAATCTAATACTGGTCTCCCAGGAGCCGCTCAAAGCACAAACTCTTAGAAGATTCACTCTTCTTGTACTTAAGTCGGCACTGTGCCTTTTATATTCAATTCCGATGCAATTTCTGTGTTTCATCGTCAATGTGAAGGTCCAAGGGATAGAGTAAACCTGCACTGGTGCATCGGAATCTCATACTGGTCTCCCAGGAGCCGCTCAAAGCACAAACTCTTAGAAGATTCACTCTTCTTGTACTTAAGTCGGCATTGTGCCTTTGATATTCAATTCCGATGCGCCTTCTGTGTGTCATCGTCAATGTGAAGGTCCAAGGGATACAGTAAACCTGCACTGGTGCATCGGAATCCAATACTGGTCTCCCAGGTGCCGCTCAAAGCACAAACCCTTAGAAGATTCACTCTTCTTGTACATAAGTCGGCATTGTGCCTTTTATATTCAATTCCGATGCGATTACTGTGTTTCATCGTCAATGTGACGGTCCAAGGGATACAGTAAACCTGCACTGGTGCATCGGAATCTAATACTGGTCTCCCAGGAGCCGCTCAAAGCACAAACTGCTAGAAGACTCAGTCTTCTTGTACTTAAGTCGGCATTGTGCCTTTTATATTCAATTCCGATGCGCTTTCTGTGTCTCATCGTCAATGTGAAGGTCCAAGGGATACAGTAAACCTGCACTGGTGCATCGGAATCTAATACTGGTCTCTCAGGAGCCACTCAAAGCAGAACTCTTAGAAGATTCACTCTTCTTGTACTTAAGTCGGCATTGTGCCTTTTATATTCAATTCCGATGCGATTTCTGTGTTTCATCGTCAATGTGAAGGTCCAAGGGATAGAGTAAACCTGCACTGGTGCATCGGAATCTAATACAGGTCTCCCAGGAGCCGCTCAAAGCACAAACTCTTAGAAGATTCACTCTTCTTGTACTTAAGTCGGCATTGTGCCTTTTATATTCAATTCCGATGCGATTTCTGTGTTTCATCGTCAGTATGAAGGTCCAAGGGATACAGAAAAACCCGCACTGATGCATCGGAATCTAATACTGGTCTCCCAGGAGCCGCTCAAAGCACAAACTGCTAGAAGACTCAGTCTTCTTGTACTTAAGTCGCCATTGTGCCTTTTATATTCAATTCCGATGCGATTTCTGTGTTTCATCGTCAATGTGAGGGTCCAAGGAATACAGTAAACCTGCACTGGTGCATCGGAATCAAATACTGGTCTCCCAGGAGCCGCGCAAAGCAGAAACTCTTAGAAGATTCACTCTTCTTGTACCTAAGTCGACATTTTGCCTTTTATATTCAATTCCAATGCGATTTCTGTGTTTCATCGTCAATGTGAAGGTCCAAGGGATACAGTTAACCTGCACTGGTGCATCGGAATCTAATACTGGTCTCCCAGGAGCCGCTCAAAGCACAAACCCTTAGAAGATTCACTCTTCTTGTACTTAATTCGGCATTGTGCCTTTTATATTCAATTCCGATGCGCTTTCTGTATCTCATCGTCAATGTGAAGGTCCAAGGGATACAGTATACCTGCACTGGTGCATCGGAATCTAATACTGGTCTCCCAGGAGCCACTCAAAGCAGAACTCTTAGAAGATTCACTCTTCTTGTACTTAAGTCGGCGTTACGCCTTTTATATTCAATTCCGATGCGATTTCTGTGTTTCATCGTCAATGTGAAGGTCCAAGGGATAGAGTAAACCTGCACTGGTGCATCGGAATCTAATACTGGTCTCCCAGGAGCCGCTCAAAGCACAAACTCTTAGAAGATTCACTCTTCTTGTACTTAAGTCGGCATTGTGCCTTTTATATTCAATTCCGATGCGATTTCTGTGTTTCATTGTCAATGTGACGGTCCAAGGGATACAGTAAACCTGCACTGGTGCATCGGAATCTATTACTGGTCTCCCAGGAGCCGCTCAAAGCACAAACTGCTAGAAGACTCACTATTCTTGTACTTAAGTCGGCACTGTGCCTTTGATATTCAATTCCGATGCGATTTCTGTGTTTCATCGTCAATGCGAGGGTCCAAGGGATACAGTAAACCTGCACTGGTGCATCGGAATCTAATACTGGTCTCCCAGGAGCCGCTCAAAGCACAAACTCTTAGAAGATTCACTCTTCTTGTACTTAAGTCGGCACTGTGCCTTTGATATTCAATTCCGATGCGATTTCTGTGTTTCACCGTCAATGTGAGGGTGCAAGGGATACAGTAAACCTGCACTGGTGCATCGGAATCTAATACTGGTCTCCCAGGAGCCTCTCAAAGCACAAACTGCTCGAAGACTCACTCTTCTTGTTCTTAAGTCGGCATTATGCCTTTGATATTCAATTCCGATGCGATTTCTGTGTTTCATCGTCAATGTGAGGGTCCAAGGGATACAGTAAACCTGCACTGGTGCATCGGAATCTAATACTGGTCTCCCAGGAGCCGCTCAAAGCACAACCTCTTAGAAGATTCACTCTTCTTGTACTTAAGTCGGCATTGTGCCTTTTATATTCAATTCAGATGCGATTTCTGTGTTTCATCGTCAATGTGAAGGTCCAAGGGATACAGTAAATCTGCACTGGTGCATCAGAATCCAATACTGGTCTCCCAGGTGCCGCTCAAAGCACAAACCCTTAGAAGATTCACTCTTCTTGTACATAAGTCGGCATTGTGCCTTTTATATTCAATTCCGATGCGATTTCTGTGTTTCATCGTCAATGTGACGGTTCAAGGGATACAGTAAACCTGCGCTGGTGCATCGGAATCTAATACTGGTCTCCCAGGAGCCGCTCAAAGCACAAACTGCTAGAAGACTCACTCTTCTTGTACTTAAGTCGGCATTGTGCCTTTTATATTCAATTCCGATGCGCTTTCTGTGTCTCATCGTCAATGTGAAGGTCC
Source organism: Schistocerca nitens (assembly GCF_023898315.1). NCBI lineage: Eukaryota > Metazoa > Arthropoda > Insecta > Orthoptera > Acrididae > Schistocerca > Schistocerca nitens. The sequence continues at coordinate 185,190,779 of NC_064625.1, forward strand.
AAGGGATACAGTAAACCTGCACTGGTGCATCGAAATCTAATACTGGTCTCTCAGGAGCCACTCAAAGCAGAACTCTTAGAAGATTCACTCTTCTTGTACTTAAGTCGGCATTGTGCCTTTTATATTAAATTCCGATGCGATTTCTGTGTTTCATCGTCAATGTGAAGGTCCAAGGGATAGAGTAAACCTCCACTGGTGCATCGGAATCTAATACTGGTCTCCCAGGAGCCGCTCAAAGCACAAACTCTTAGAAGATTCACTCTTCTTGTACTTAAGTCGGCATTGTGCCTTTTATATTCAATTCAGATGCGATTTCTGTGTTTCATCGTCAATGTGAAGGTCCAAGGGATACAGTAAACCCGCACTGGTGCATCGGAATCTAATACTGGTCTCCCAGGAGCCGCTCAAAGCACAAACTCTTAGAAGATTCACTCTTCTTGTACTTAAGTCGGCATTGTGCCTTTTATATTCAATTCCGATGCGATTTCTGTGTTTCATCGTCAATGTGAAGGTCCAAGGGATACAGTAAACCCGCACTGGTGCATCGGAATCTAATACTGGTCTCCCAGGAGCCGCTCAAAGCACAAACTGCTAGAAGACTCACTCTTCTTGTACTTAAGTCGGCATTGTGCATTTTATATTCAATTCCGATTCGATTTCTGTGTTTCATCGTCAATGTGAAGGTCCAAGGGATAGAGTAAACCTGCACTGGTGCATCGGAATCTAATACTGGTCTCCCAGGAGCCGCTCAAAGCACAAACTCTTAGAAGATTCACTCTTCTTGTACTTAAGTCGGCATTGTGCCTTTTATATTCAATTCCGATGCGATTTCTGTGTTTCATCGTCAGTATGAAGGTCCAAGGGATACAGAAAAACCCGCACTGATGCATCGGAATCTAATACTGGTCTCCCAGGAGCCGCTCAAAGCACAAACTGCTAGAAGACTCAGTCTTCTTGTACTTAAGTCGCCATTGTGCCTTTTATATTCAATTCCGATGCGATTTCTGTGTTTCATCGTCAATGTGAGGGTCCAAGGAATACAGTAAACCTGCACTGGTGCATCGGAATCAAATACTGGTCTCCCAGGAGCCGCGCAAAGCACAAACTCTTAGAAGATTCACTCTTCTTGTACCTAAGTCGACATTTTGCCTTTTATATTCAATTCCAATGCGATTTCTGTGTTTCATCGTCAATGTGAAGGTCCAAGGGATACAGTTAACCTGCACTGGTGCATCGTAATCTAATACTGGTCTCCCAGGAGCCGCTCAAAGCACAAACCCTTAGAAGATTCACTCTTCTTGTACTTAATTCGGCATTGTGCCTTTTATATTCAATTCCGATGCGCTTTCTGTATCTCATCGTCAATGTGAAGGTCCAAGGGATACAGTATACCTGCACTGGTGCATCGGAATCTAATACTGGTCTCCCAGGAGCCACTCAAAGCAGAACTCTTAGAAGATTCACTCTTCTTGTACTTAAGTCGGCGTTACGCCTTTTATATTCAATTCCGATGCGATTTCTGTGTTTCATCGTCAATGTGAAGGTCCAAGGGATAGAGTAAACCTGCACTGGTGCATCGGAATCTAATACTGGTCTCCCAGGAGCCGCTCAAAGCACAAACTCTTAGAAGATTCACTCTTCTTGTACTTAAGTCGGCATTGTGCCTTTTATATTCAATTCCGATGCGATTTCTGTGTTTCATTGTCAATGTGACGGTCCAAGGGATACAGTAAACCTGCACTGGTGCATCGGAATCTATTACTGGTCTCCCAGGAGCCGCTCAAAGCACAAACTGCTAGAAGACTCACTATTCTTGTACTTAAGTCGGCACTGTGCCTTTGATATTCAATTCCGATGCGATTTCTGTGTTTCATCGTCAATGCGAGGGTCCAAGGGATACAGTAAACCTGCACTGGTGCATCGGAATCTAATACTGGTCTCCCAGGAGCCGCTCAAAGCACAAACTCTTAGAAGATTCACTCTTCTTGTACTTAAGTCGGCACTGTGCCTTTGATATTCAATTCCGATTCGATTTCTGTGTTTCACCGTCAATGTGAGGGTCCAAGGGATACAGTAAACCTGCACTGGTGCATCGGAATCTAATACTGGTCTCCCAGGAGCCTCTCAAAGCACAAACTGCTCGAAGACTCACTCTTCTTGTTCTTAAGTCGGCATTATGCCTTTGATATTCAATTCCGATGCGATTTCTGTGTTTCATCGTCAATGTGAGGGTCCAAGGGATACAGTAAACCTGCACTGGTGCATCGGAATCTAATACTGGTCTCCCAGGAGCCGCTCAAAGCACAACCTCTTAGAAGATTCACTCTTCTTGTACTTAAGTCGGCATTGTGCCTTTTATATTCAATTCAGATGCGATTTCTGTGTTTCATCGTCAATGTGAAGGTCCAAGGGATACAGTAAACCTGCACTGGTGCATCAGAATCCAATACTGGCCTCCCAGGTGCCGCTCAAAGCACAAACCCTTAGAAGATTCACTCTTCTTGTACATAAGTCGGCATTGTGCCTTTTATATTCAATTCCGATGCGATTTCTGTGTTTCATCGTCAATGTGACGGTTCAAGGGATACAGTAAACCTGCGCTGGTGCATCGGAATCTAATACTGGTCTCCCAGGAGCCGCTCAAAGCACAAACTGCTAGAAGACTCACTCTTCTTGTACTTAAGTCGGCATTGTGCCTTTTATATTCAATTCCGATGCGCTTTCTGTGTCTCATCGTCAATGTGAAGGTCCAAGGGATACAGTAAACCTGCACTGGTGCATCGAAATCTAATACTGGTCTCTCAGGAGCCACTCAAAGCAGAACTCTTAGAAGATTCACTCTTCTTGTACTTAAGTCGGCATTGTGCCTTTTATATTAAATTCCGATGCGATTTCTGTGTTTCATCGTCAATGTGAAGGTCCAAGGGATAGAGTAAACCTGCACTGGTGCATCGGAATCTAATACTGGTCTCCCAGGAGCCGCTCAAAGCACAAACTCTTAGAAGATTCACTCTTCTTGTACTTAAGTCGGCATTGTGCCTTTTATATTCAATTCAGATGCGATTTCTGTGTTTCATCGTCAATGTGAAGGTCCAAGGGATACAGTAAACCCGCACTGGTGCATCGGAATCTAATACTGGTCTCCCAGGAGCCGCTCAAAGCACAAACTCTTAGAAGATTCACTCTTCTTGTACTTAAGTCGGCATTGTGCCTTTTATATTCAATTCCGATGCGATTTCTGTGTTTCATCGTCAATGTGAAGGTCCAAGGGATACAGTAAACCCGCACTGGTGCATCGGAATCTAATACTGGTCTCCCAGGAGCCGCTCAAAGCACAAACTGCTAGAAGACTCACTCTTCTTGTACTTAAGTCGGCATTGTGCATTTTATATTCAATTCCGATTCGATTTCTGTGTTTCATCTTCAATGTGAGGGTCCAAGGAATACAGTAAACCTGCACTGGTGCATCGGAATCTAATACTGGTCTCCCAGGAGCCGCTCAAAGCACAAACTCTTAGAAGATTCACTCTTCTTGTACTTAAGTCGGCATTATGCCTTTTATATTCAATTCCGATGCGATTTCTGTGTTTCATCGTCAATGTGAAGGTCCAAGGGATACAGTAAACCTGCACTGGTGCATCGGAATCTAATACTGGTCTCCCAGGAGCCACTCAAAGCAGAACTCTTAGAAGATTCACTCTTCTTCTACTTAAGTCGGCATTACGCCTTTTATATTCAATTCCGATGCGATTTCTGTGTTTCATCGTCAATGTGAAGGTCCAAGGGATACAGTAAACCTGCACTGGTGCATCGGAATCTAATACTGGTCTCCCAGGAGCCGCTCAAAGCACAAACTCTTAGAAGATTCACTCCTCTTGTACTTAAGTCGGTATTGTGCCTTTTATATTTAATTCCGATGCGATTTCTGTGTTTCATCGTCAATGTGAAGGTCCAAGGGATACAGTAAACCTGCACTGGTGCATCGGAATCTAATACTGGTCTCCCAGGAGCCGCTCAAAGCACAAACGCTGAGAAGATTCACTCTTCTTGTACATAAGTCGTTATTGTGCCTTTTATATTCAATTGCGATGCGATTTCTGTGTTTCATCGCCAATGTGAAGGTCCAAGGGATACAGTAAACCTGCACTGGTGCATCGGAATCCAATACTGGTCTCCCAGGAGCCGCTCAAAGCACAAACCCTTAGAAGATTCACTCTTCTTGTACATAAGTCGGCATTGTGTCTTTTATATTAAATTCCGATGCGATTTCTGTTTTTCATCGTCAATGTGAAGGTCCAAGAGATATAGTAAACCTGCACTGGTGCATCGGAATCTAATACTGGTCTCCCAGGAGCCTCTCAAAGCACAAACTCTTAGAAGAATCACTCTTCTTGTACTTAAGTCGGCATTGTGCCTTTTATATTCAATTCCGATGCGATTTCTGTGTTTCATCGTCAATGTGAAGGTTCAAGGGATACAGTAAACCTGCACTGGTGCATCGGAATCTAATACTGGTCTCCCAGGAGCCGCTCAAAGCACAAACTGCTAGGAGACTCACTCTTCTTGTACTTAAGTCGGCATTGTGCCTTTTATATTCAATTCCGATGCAATTTCATTGTTTCATCGTCAATGTGAGGGTCCAAGGAATACAGTAAACCTGCACTGGTGCATCGGAATCTAATACTGGTCTCCCATGAGCCGCTCAAAGCACAAACTCTTAGGAGATTCACTCTTCTTGTACTTAAAACGGCATTATGCCTTTTATATTCAATTCCGATGCGATTTCTGTGTTTCATCGTCAATGTGAAGGTCCAAGGGATACAGTAAACCTGCACTGGTGCATCGGAATCTAATACTGGTCTCTCAGGAGCCGCTCAAAGCACAAACTCTTAGAAGATTCACTCTTCTTGTACTTAAGTCGGCACTATGCCTTTTTTTATATTCAATTCCGATGCAATTTCTGTGTTTCATCGTCAATGTGAAGGTCCAAGGGATAGAGTAAACCTGCACTGGTGCATCGGAATCTAATACTGGTCTCCCAGGAGCCGCTCAAAGCACAAACTCATAGAAGATTCACTCTTCTTGTACTTAAGTCGGCATTGTGCCTTTGATATTCAATTCCGATGCGCCTTCTGTGTGTCATCGTCAATGTGAAGGTCCAAGGGATACAGTAAACCTGCACTGGTGCATCGGAATCTAATACTGGTCTCCCAGGAGCCACTCAAAGCACAAACTCTTAGAAGATTCACTCTTCTTGTACTTAAGTCGGCATTGTGCCTTTTATATTCAATTCCGATGCGATTTCTGTGTTTCATCGTCAATGTGAAGGTCCAAGGGATACAGTAAACCTGCACTGGTGCATCAGAAACTAATAGTGGTCTCCCAGGAGCCGCTCAAAGCACCAACTCTTAGAAGATTCACTCTTCTTGTACTTAAGTCGGCACTGTGCCTTTTATATTCAATTCCGATGCGATTTCTGTGTTTCATAGTCAATGTGAAGGTCCAAGGGATAGAGTAAACCTGCACTGGTGCATCGGAATCTAATACTGGTCTCTCAGGAGCCGCTCAACGCACAAACTCTTAGAAGATTCACTCTTCTTGTACTTAAGTCGGCATTGTGCCTTTGATATTCAATTCCGATGCGCCTTCTGTGTGTCATCGTCAATGTGAAGGTCCAAGGGATACAGTAAACCTGCACTGGTGAATCGGAATCTAATACTGGTCTCCCAGAAGCCACTCAAAGCTCAAACTCTTAGAAGATTCACTCTTCTTGTACTTAAGTCGGCATTGTGCCTTTTATATTCAATTCCGATGCGATTTCTGTGTTTCATCGTCAATGTGAGGGTCCAAGGAATACAGTAAACCTGCACTGGTGCATCGGAATCTAATACTGGTCTCCCAGGAGCCGCTCAAAGCACAAACTCTTAGAAGATTCACTCTTCTTGTACTTAAGTCGGCATTATGCCTTTTATATTCAATTCCGATGCGATTTCTGTGGCTCATCGTCAATGTGATGGTCCAAGGGATACAGTAAACCTGCACTGGTGCATCGGAATCCAATACTGGTCTCCCAGATGCCGCTCAAAGCACAAACCCTTAGAAGATTCACTCTTCTTGTACATAAGTCGCCATTGTGCCTTTTATATTCAATTCCGATGCGATTTCTATGCTTCATCGTCAATGTGACGGTCCAAGGGATACAGTAAACCTGCACTGGTGAATCGGAATTTAATACTGGTGTCCCAGGAGCCGCTCAAAGCACAAACTGCTAGAAGACTCACTCTTCTTGTACTTAAGTCGGCATTGTGCCTTTTATATTCAATTCCGATGCGCTTTCTGTTTCTCATCGTCAATGTGAAGTTCCAAGGGATACAGTGAACCTGCACTGGTGCATCGGAATCTAATACTGGTCTCTCAGGAGCCACTCAAAGCAGAACTCTTAGAAGATTCACTCTTCTTGTACTTAAGTCGGCATTGTGCCTTTTATATTCAATTCCGATGCGATTTCTGTGTGTCATCGCCAATGTGAAGGTCCAAGGGATACAGTAAACCTGCACTGGTGCATCGGAATCCAATACTGGTCTCCCAGGTGCCGCTCAAAGCACAAACCCTTAGAAGATTCACTCTTCTTGTACATAAGTCGGCATTGTGTCTTTTATATTAAATTCCGATGCGATTTCTGTTTTTCATCGTCAATGTGAAGGTCCAAGAGATAGAGTAAATCTGCACTGGTGCATCGGAATCTAATACTGGTCTCCCAGGAGCCGCTCAAAGCACAAACTCTTAGAAGATTCACTCTTCTTGTACTTAAGTCGGCATTGTGCCTTTTATATTCAATTCCGATGCGATTTCTGTGTTTCATCGTCAATGTGAAGGTTCAAGGGATACAGTAAACCTGCACTGGTGCATCGGAATCTAATACTGGTCTCCCAGGAGCCGCTCAAAGCACAAACTGCTAGGAGACTCACTCTTCTTGTACTTAAGTCGGCATTGTGCTTTTATATTCAATTCCGATGCGATTTCTGTGTTTCATCGTCAATGTGAGGGTCCAAGGAATACAGTAAACCTGCACTGGTGCAACGGAATCTAATACTGGTCTCCCATGAGCCGCTCAAAGCACAAACTCTTAGGAGATTCACTCTTCTTGTACTTAAGTCGGCATTATGCCTTTTATATTCAATTCCGATGCGATTTCTGTGTTTCATCGTCAATGTGAAGGTCCAAGGGATACAGTAAACCTGCACTGGTGCATCGGAATCTAATACTGGTCTCCCAGGAGCCGCTCAAAGCACAAACTCTTAGAAGATTCACTCTTCTTGTACTTAAGTCGGCACTGTGCCTTTTATATTCAATTCCGATGCAATTTCTGTGTTTCATCGTCAATGTGAAGGTCCAAGGAATAGAGTAAACCTGCAGTGGTGCATCGGAATCTAATCCTGGCCTCCCAGGAGCCGCTCAAAGCACAAACTCTTAGAAGATTCACTCTTCTTGTACTTATGTCGGCATTGTGCCTTTGATATTCAATTCCGATGCGCCTTCTGTGTGTCATCGTCAATGTGAAGGTCCAAGGGATACAGTAAACCTGCACTGGTGCATCTGAATCTAATACTGGTCTCCCAGAAGCCACTCAAAGCACAAACTCTTAGAAGATTCACTCTTCTTGTACTTAAGTCGGCATTGTGCCTTTTATATTCAATTCCGATGCGATTTCTGTGTTTCATAGTCAATGTGAAGGTCCAAGGGATACAGTAATCCTGCACTGGTGCATCGGAATCTAAAACTGGTCTCCCATGAGCCGCTCAAAGCACAAACTCTGAGAAGATTCACTCTTCTTGTACTTAAGTCGGCACTGTGCCTTTGATATTCAATTCCGATGCGATTTCTGTGTTTCACCGTCAATGTGAGGGTCCAAGGGATACAGTAAACCTGCACTGGTGCATCGGAATCTAATACTGGTCTCCCAGGAGCCTCTCAAAGCACAAACTGCTCGAAGACTCACTCTTCTTGTTCTTAAGTCGGCATTATGCCTTTGATATTCAATTCCGATGCGATTTCTGTGTTTCATCGTCAATGTGAGGGTCCAAGGGATACAGTAAACCTGCACTGGTGCATCGGAATCTAATACTGGTCTCCCAGGAGCCGCTCAAAGCACAACCTCTTAGAAGATTCACTCTTCTTGTACTTAAGTCGGCATTGTGCCTTTTATATTCAATTCAGATGCGATTTCTGTGTTTCATCGTCAATGTGAAGGTCCAAGGGATACAGTAAACCTGCACTGGTGCATCGGAATCCAATACTGGTCTCCCAGGTGCCGCTCAAAGCACAAACCCTTAGAAGATTCACTCTTATTGTACATAAGTCGGCATTGTGCCTTTTATATTCAATTCCGATGCGATTTCTGTGTTTCATCGCCAATGTGAAGGTCCAAGGGATACAGTAAACCTGCACTGGTGCATCGGAATCTAATACTGGTCTCCCAGGAGCCACTCAAAGCACAAACTCTTAGAAGATTCACTCTTCTTGTACTTAAGTCGGCATTGTGCCTTTTATATTCAATTCCGATGCGATTTCTGTGTTTCATCGTCAATGTGAAGGTTCAAGGGATACAGTAAACCTGCACTGGTGCATCGGAATCTAATACTGGTCTCCCAGGAGCCGCTCAAAGCACAAACTGCTAGGAGACTCACTCTTCTTGTACTTAAGTCGGCATTGTGCCTTTTATATTCAATTCCGATGCAATTTCATTGTTTCATCGTCAATGTGAGGGTCCAAGGAATACAGTAAACCTGCACTGGTGCATCGGAATCTAATACTGGTCTCCCATGAGCCGCTCAAAGCACAAACTCTTAGGAGATTCACTCTTCTTGTACTTAAAACGGCATTATGCCTTTTATATTCAATTCCGATGCGATTTCTGTGTTTCATCGTCAATGTGAAGGTCCAAGGGATACAGTAAACCTGCACTGGTGCATCGGAATCTAATACTGGTCTCTCAGGAGCCGCTCAAAGCACAAACTCTTAGAAGATTCACTCTTCTTGTACTTAAGTCGGCACTATGCCTTTTTTTATATTCAATTCCGATGCAATTTCTGTGTTTCATCGTCAATGTGAAGGTCCAAGGGATAGAGTAAACCTGCACTGGTGCATCGGAATCTAATACTGGTCTCCCAGGAGCCGCTCAAAGCACAAACTCATAGAAGATTCACTCTTCTTGTACTTAAGTCGGCATTGTGCCTTTGATATTCAATTCCGATGCGCCTTCTGTGTGTCATCGTCAATGTGAAGGTCCAAGGGATACAGTAAACCTGCACTGGTGCATCGGAATCTAATACTGGTCTCCCAGGAGCCACTCAAAGCACAAACTCTTAGAAGATTCACTCTTCTTGTACTTAAGTCGGCATTGTGCCTTTTATATTCAATTCCGATGCGATTTCTGTGTTTCATCGTCAATGTGAAGGTCCAAGGGATACAGTAAACCTGCACTGGTGCATCAGAAACTAATAGTGGTCTCCCAGGAGCCGCTCAAAGCACCAACTCTTAGAAGATTCACTCTTCTTGTACTTAAGTCGGCACTGTGCCTTTTATATTCAATTCCGATGCGATTTCTGTGTTTCATAGTCAATGTGAAGGTCCAAGGGATAGAGTAAACCTGCACTGGTGCATCGGAATCTAATACTGGTCTCTCAGGAGCCGCTCAACGCACAAACTCTTAGAAGATTCACTCTTCTTGTACTTAAGTCGGCATTGTGCCTTTGATATTCAATTCCGATGCGCCTTCTGTGTGTCATCGTCAATGTGAAGGTCCAAGGGATACAGTAAACCTGCACTGGTGAATCGGAATCTAATACTGGTCTCCCAGAAGCCACTCAAAGCTCAAACTCTTAGAAGATTCACTCTTCTTGTACTTAAGTCGGCATTGTGCCTTTTATATTCAATTCCGATGCGATTTCTGTGTTTCATCGTCAATGTGAGGGTCCAAGGAATACAGTAAACCTGCACTGGTGCATCGGAATCTAATACTGGTCTCCCAGGAGCCGCTCAAAGCACAAACTCTTAGAAGATTCACTCTTCTTGTACTTAAGTCGGCATTATGCCTTTTATATTCAATTCCGATGCGATTTCTGTGGCTCATCGTCAATGTGATGGTCCAAGGGATACAGTAAACCTGCACTGGTGCATCGGAATCCAATACTGGTCTCCCAGATGCCGCTCAAAGCACAAACCCTTAGAAGATTCACTCTTCTTGTACATAAGTCGCCATTGTGCCTTTTATATTCAATTCCGATGCGATTTCTGTGCTTCATCGTCAATGTGACGGTCCAAGGGATACAGTAAACCTGCACTGGTGCATCGGAATTTAATACTGGTGTCCCAGGAGCCGCTCAAAGCACAAACTGCTAGAAGACTCACTCTTCTTGTACTTAAGTCGGCATTGTGCCTTTTATATTCAATTCCGATGCGCTTTCTGTTTCTCATCGTCAATGTGAAGTTCCAAGGGATACAGTGAACCTGCACTGGTGCATCGGAATCTAATACTGGTCTCTCAGGAGCCACTCAAAGCAGAACTCTTAGAAGATTCACTCTTCTTGTACTTAAGTCGGCATTGTGCCTTTTATATTCAATTCCGATGCGATTTCTGTGTGTCATCGCCAATGTGAAGGTCCAAGGGATACAGTAAACCTGCACTGGTGCATCGGAATCCAATACTGGTCTCCCAGGTGCCGCTCAAAGCACAAACCCTTAGAAGATTCACTCTTCTTGTACATAAGTCGGCATTGTGTCTTTTATATTAAATTCCGATGCGATTTCTGTTTTTCATCGTCAATGTGAAGGTCCAAGAGATAGAGTAAATCTGCACTGGTGCATCGGAATCTAATACTGGTCTCCCAGGAGCCGCTCAAAGCACAAACTCTTAGAAGATTCACTCTTCTTGTACTTAAGTCGGCATTGTGCCTTTTATATTCAATTCCGATGCGATTTCTGTGTTTCATCGTCAATGTGAAGGTTCAAGGGATACAGTAAACCTGCACTGGTGCATCGGAATCTAATACTGGTCTCCCAGGAGCCGCTCAAAGCACAAACTGCTAGGAGACTCACTCTTCTTGTACTTAAGTCGGCATTGTGCTTTTATATTCAATTCCGATGCGATTTCTGTGTTTCATCGTCAATGTGAGGGTCCAAGGAATACAGTAAACCTGCACTGGTGCAACGGAATCTAATACTGGTCTCCCATGAGCCGCTCAAAGCACAAACTCTTAGGAGATTCACTCTTCTTGTACTTAAGTCGGCATTATGCCTTTTATATTCAATTCCGATGCGATTTCTGTGTTTCATCGTCAATGTGAAGGTCCAAGGGATACAGTAAACCTGCACTGGTGCATCGGAATCTAATACTGGTCTCCCAGGAGCCGCTCAAAGCACAAACTCTTAGAAGATTCACTCTTCTTGTACTTAAGTCGGCACTGTGCCTTTTATATTCAATTCCGATGCAATTTCTGTGTTTCATCGTCAATGTGAAGGTCCAAGGAATAGAGTAAACCTGCAGTGGTGCATCGGAATCTAATCCTGGCCTCCCAGGAGCCGCTCAAAGCACAAACTCTTAGAAGATTCACTCTTCTTGTACTTATGTCGGCATTGTGCCTTTGATATTCAATTCCGATGCGCCTTCTGTGTGTCATCGTCAATGTGAAGGTCCAAGGGATACAGTAAACCTGCACTGGTGCATCTGAATCTAATACTGGTCTCCCAGAAGCCACTCAAAGCACAAACTCTTAGAAGATTCACTCTTCTTGTACTTAAGTCGGCATTGTGCCTTTTATATTCAATTCCGATGCGATTTCTGTGTTTCATAGTCAATGTGAAGGTCCAAGGGATACAGTAATCCTGCACTGGTGCATCGGAATCTAAAACTGGTCTCCCATGAGCCGCTCAAAGCACAAACTCTGAGAAGATTCACTCTTCTTGTACTTAAGTCGGCACTGTGCCTTTGATATTCAATTCCGATGCGATTTCTGTGTTTCACCGTCAATGTGAGGGTCCAAGGGATACAGTAAACCTGCACTGGTGCATCGGAATCTAATACTGGTCTCCCAGGAGCCTCTCAAAGCACAAACTGCTCGAAGACTCACTCTTCTTGTTCTTAAGTCGGCATTATGCCTTTGATATTCAATTCCGATGCGATTTCTGTGTTTCATCGTCAATGTGAGGGTCCAAGGGATACAGTAAACCTGCACTGGTGCATCGGAATCTAATACTGGTCTCCCAGGAGCCGCTCAAAGCACAACCTCTTAGAAGATTCACTCTTCTTGTACTTAAGTCGGCATTGTGCCTTTTATATTCAATTCAGATGCGATTTCTGTGTTTCATCGTCAATGTGAAGGTCCAAGGGATACAGTAAACCTGCACTGGTGCATCGGAATCCAATACTGGTCTCCCAGGTGCCGCTCAAAGCACAAACCCTTAGAAGATTCACTCTTATTGTACATAAGTCGGCATTGTGCCTTTTATATTCAATTCCGATGCGATTTCTGTGTTTCATCGTCAATGTGACGGTTCAAGGGATACAGTAAACCTGCACTGGTGCATCGGAATCTAATACTGGTCTCCCAGGAGCCGCTCAAAGCACAAACTGCTAGAAGACTAACTCTTCTTGTACTTAAGTCGGCATTGTGCCTTTTATATTCAATTCCGATGCGCTTTCTGTGTCTCATCGTCAATGTGAAGGTCCAAGGGATACAGTAAACCTGCACTGGTGCATCGAAATCTAATACTGGTCTCTCAGGAGCCACTCAAAGCAGAACTCTTAGAAGATTCACTCTTCTTGTACTTAAGTCGGCATTGTGCCTTTGATATTCAATTCCGATGCGATTTCTGTGTTTCATCGTCAATGTGAAGGTCCAAGGGATAGAGTAAACCTGCACTGGTGCATCGGAATCTAATACTGGTCTCCCAGGAGCCGCTCAAAGCACAAACTCTTAGAAGATTCACTCTTCTTGTACTTAAGTCGGCATTGTGCCTTTTATATTCAATTCAGATGCGATTTCTGTGTTTCATCGTCAATGTGAAGGTCCAAGGGATACAATAAACCCGCACTGGTGCATCGGAATCTAATACTGGTCTCCCAGGAGCCGCTCAAAGCACAAACTCTTAGAAGATTCACTCTTCTTGTACTTAAGTCGGCATTGTGCCTTTTATATTCAATTCCGATGCGATTTCTGTGTTTCATCGTCAATGTGAAGGTCCAAGGGATACAGTAAACCCGCACTGGTGCATCGGAATCTAATACTGGTCTCCCAGGAGCCGCTCAAAGCACAAACTGCTAGAAGACTCACTCTTCTTGTACTTAAGTCGGCATTGTGCATTTTATATTCAATTCCGATTCGATTTCTGTGTTTCATCGTCAATGTGAGGGTCCAAGGAATACAGTAAACCTGCACTGGTGCATCGGAATCTAATACTGGTCTCCCAGGAGCCGCTCAAAGCACAAACTCTTAGAAGATTCACTCTTCTTGTACTTAAGTCGGCATTATGCCTTTTATATTCAATTCCGATGCGATTTCTGTGTTTCATCGTCAATGTGAAGGTCCAAGGGATACAGTAAACCTGCACTGGTGCATCGGAATCTAATACTGGTCTCCCAGGAGCCGCTCAAAGCACAAACCCTTAGAAGATTCACTCTTCTTGTACTTAAGTCGGCATTGTGCCTTTTATATTCAATTCCGATGCGCTTTCTGTGTCTCATCTTCAATGTGAAGGTCCAAGGGATACAGTAAACCTGCACTGGTGCATCGGAATCTAATACTGGTCTCCCAGGAGCCACTCAAAGTAGAACTCTTAGAAGATTCACTCTTCTTCTACTTAAGTCGGCATTACGCCTTTTATATTCAATTCCGATGCGATTTCTGTGTTTCATCGTCAATGTGAAGGTCCAAGGGATAGAGTAAACCTGCACTGGTGCATCGGAATCTAATACTGGTCTCCCTGGAGCCGCTCAAAGCACAAACTCTTAGAAGATTCACTCTTCTTGTACATAAGTCGGCATTGTGCCTTTTATATTCAATTGCGATGCGATTTCTGTGTTTCATCGCCAATGTGAAGGTCCAAGGGATACAGTAAACCTGCACTGGTGCATCGGAATCCAATACTGGTCTCCCAGGTGCCGCTCAAAGCACAAACCCTTAGAAGATTCACTCTTCTTGTACATAAAACGGCATTGTGTCTTTTATATTAAATTCCGATGCGATTTCTGTTTTTCATCGTCAATGTGAAGGTCCAAGAGATATAGTAAATCTGCACTGGTGCATCGGAATCTAATACTGGTCTCCCAGGAGCCGCTCAAAGCACAAACTCTTAGAAGATTCACTCTTCTTGTACTTAAGTCGGCATTGTGCCTTTTATATTCAATTCCGATGCGCTTTCTGTGTCTCATCTTCAATGTGAAGGTCCAAGGGATACAGTAAACCTGCACTGGTGCATCGGAATCTAATACTGGTCTCCCAGGAGCCACTCAAAGCAGAACTCTTAGAAGATTCACTCTTCTTCTACTTAAGTCGGCATTACGCCTTTTATATTCAATTCCGATGCGATTTCTGTGTTTCATCGTCAATGTGAAGGTCCAAGGGATAGAGTAAACCTGAACTGGTGCATCGGAATCTAATACTGGTCTCCCTGGAGCCGCTCAAAGCACAAACTCTTAGAAGATTCACTCTTCTTGTACTTAAGTCGGCATTGTGACTTTTATATTCAATTCCGATGCGATTTCTGTGTTTCATCGTCAATGTGAAGGTCCAAGGGATACAGTAAACCTGCACTGGTGCATCGGAATCTAATACTGGTCTCCCAGGAGCCGCTCAAAGCACAAACTCTTAGAAGATTCACTCTTCTTGTACTTAAGTCGGCATTGTGCCTTTTATATTCAATTCCGATGCGATTTCTGTGTTTCATCGTCAATGTGAAGGTCCAAGGGATACAGTGAACCTGCACTGGTGCATCGGAATCTAATACTGGTCTCCCAGGAGCCGCTCAAATCACAAACGCTGAGAAGATTCACTCTTCTTGTACATAAGTCGGCATTGTGCCTTTTATATTCAATTGCGATGCGATTTCTGTGTTTCATCGCCAATGTGAAGGTCCAAGGGATACAGTAAACCTGCACTGGTGCATCGGAACCCAATACTGGTCTCCCAGGTGCCGCTCAAAGCACAAACCCTTAGAAGATTCACTCTTCTTGTACATAAGTCGGCATTGTGTCTTTTATATTAAATTCCGATGCGATTTCTGTTTTTCATCGTCAATGTGAAGGTCCAAGAGATATAGTAAATCTGCACTGGTGCATCGGAATCTAATACTGGTCTCCCAGGAGCCGCTCAAAGCACAAACTCTTAGAAGATTCACTCTTCTTGTACTTAAGTCGGCATTGTGCCTTTTATATTCAATTCCGATGCGATTTCTGTGTTTCATCGTCAATGTGAAGGTTCAAGGGATACAGTAAACCTGCACTGGTGCATCGGAATCTAATACTGGTCTCCCAGGAGCCGCTCAAAATACAAACTGCTAGGAGACTCACTCTTCTTGTACTTAAGTCGGCATTGTGCCTTTTATATTCAATTCCGATGCGATTTCATTGTTTCATCGTCAATGTGAGGGTCCAAGGAATACAGTAAACCTGCACTGGTGCATCGGAATCTAATACTGGTCTCCCATGAGCCGCTAAAAGCACAAACTCTTAGGAGATTCACTCTTCTTGTACTTAAGTCGGCATTATGCCTTTTATATTCAATTCCGATGCGATTTCTGTGTTTCATCGTCAATGTGAAGGTCCAAGGGATACAGTAAACCTGCACTGGTGCATCGGAATCTAATACTGGTCTCTCAGGAGCCGCTCAAAGCACAAACTCTTAGAAGATTCACTCTTCTTGTACTTAAGTCGGCACTATGCCTTTTATATTCAATTCCGATGCAATTTCTGTGTTTCATCGTCAATGTGAAGGTCCAAGGGATAGAGTAAACCTGCACTGGTGCATCGGAATCTAATACTGGTCTCCCAGGAGCCGCTCAAAGCACAAACTCATAGAAGACTCACTCTTCTTGTACTTAAGTCGGCATTGTGCCTTTGATATTCAATTCCGATGCGCCTTCTGTGTGTCATCGTCAATGTGAAGGTCCAAGGGATACAGTAAACCTGCACTGGTGCATCGGAATCTAATACTGGTCTCCCAGGAGCCACTCAAAGCACAAACTCTTAGAAGATTCACTCTTCTTGTACTTAAGTCGGCATTGTGCCTTTTATATTCAATTCCGATGCGATTTCTGTGTTTCATCGTCAATGTGAAGGTCCAAGGGATACAGTAAACCTGCACTGGTGCATCAGAATCTAATAGTGGTCTCCCAGGAGCCGCTCAAAGCACCAACTCTTAGAAGATTCACTCTTCTTGTACTTAAGTCGGCACTGTGCCTTTTATATTCAATTCCGATGCGATTTCTGTGTTTCATAGTCAATGTGACGGTCCAAGGGATAGAGTAAACCTGCACTGGTGCATCGGAATCTAATACTGGTCTCTCAGGAGCCGCTCAACGCACAAACTCTTAGAAGATTCACTCTTCTTGTACTTAAGTCGGCATTGTGCCTTTGATATTCAATTCCGATGCGCCTTCTGTGTGTCATCGTCAATGTGAAGGTCCAAGGGAAACAGTAAACCTGCACTGGTGAATCGGAATCTAATACTGGTCTCCCAGAAGCCACTCAAAGCACAAACTCTTAGAAGATTCACTCTTCTTGTACTTAAGTCGGCATTGTGCCTTTTATATTCAATTCCGATGCGATTTCTGTGTTTCATCGACAATGTGAAGGTCCAAGGGATACAGTAAACCTGCACTGGTGCATCGGAATCTAATACTGGTCTCCCAGGAGCCGCTCAAAGCACAAACCCTTAGAAGATTCACTCTTCTTGTACTTAAGTCGGCATTATGCCTTTTACATTCAATTCCGATGCGATTTCTGTGTTTCATCGACAATGTGAAGGTCCAAGGGATACAGTAAACCTGCACTGGTGCATCGGAATCTAATACTGGTCTCCCAGGAGCCGCTCAAAGCACAAACCCTTAGAAGATTCACTCTTCTTGTACTTAAGTCGGCATTATGCCTTTTATATTCAATTCCGATGCGCTTTCTGTGTCTCATCGTCAATGTGAAGGTCCAAGGGATACAGTAAACCTGCACTGGTGCATCGGAATCTAATACTGGTCTCCCAGGAGCCACTCAAAGCAGAACTCTTAGAAGATTCACTCTTCTTCTACTTATGTCGGCATTACGCCTTTTATATTCAATTCCGATGCGATTTCTGTGTTTCATCGTCAATGTGAAGGTCCAAGGGATAGAGTAAGCCTGCACTGGTGCATCGGAATCTAATACTGGTCTCCGAGGAGCCGCTCAAAGCACAAACTCTTAGAAGATTCACTCTTCTTGTACTTAAGTCGGCATTGTGACTTTTATATTCAATTCCGATGCGATTTCTGTGTTTCATCGTCAATGTGAAGGTCCAAGGGATGCAGTAAACCTGCACTGGTGCATCGGAATCTAATACTGGTCTCCCAGGAGCCGCTCAAAGCACAAACTCTTAGAAGATTCACTCTTCTTGTACTTAAGTTGGCATTGTGCCTTTTATATTCAATTCCGATTCGATATCTGTGTTTCATCGTCAATGTGAAGGTCCAAGGGATACAGTAAACCTGCACTGGTGCATCTGAATCTAATACTGGTCTCCCAGGAGCCGCTCAAAGCACAAACGCTGAGAAGATTCACTCTTCTTGTACTTAAGTCGGCATTGTGCCTTTTATATTCAATTGCGATGCGATTTCTGTGTTTCATCGCCAATGTGAAGGTCCAAATGATACAGTAAACCTGCACTGGTGCATCGGAATCCAATACTGGTCTCCCAGGTGCCGCTCAAAGCACAAACCCTTAGAAGATTCACTCTTCTTGTACATAAGTCGGCATTGTGTCTTTTATATTAAATTCCGATGCGATTTCTGTTTTTCATCGTCAATGTGAAGGTCCATGAGATAGAGTAAATCTGCACTGGTGCATCGGAATCTAATACTGGTCTCCCAGGAGCCGCTCAAAGCACAAACTCTTAGAAGATTCACTCTTCTTGTACTTAAGTCGGCATTGTGCCTCTTATATTCAATTCCGATGCGATTTCTGTGTTTCATCGTCAATGTGAAGGTTCAAGGGAAACAGTAAACCTGCACTGGTGCATCGGAATCTAATACTGGTCTCCCAGGAGCCGCTCAAAGCACAAACTGCTAGGAGACTCACTCTTCTTGTACTTAAGTCGGCATTGTGCCTTTTATATTCAATTCCGATGCGATTTCTGTGTTTCATCGTCAATGTGAGGGTCCAAGGAATACAGTAAACCTGCACTGGTGCATCGGAATCTAATACTGGTCTCCCATGAGCCGCTCAAAGCACAAACTCTTAGGAGATTCACTCTTCTTGTACTTAAGTCGGCATTATGCCTTTTATATTCAATTCCGATGCGATTTCTGTGTTTCATCGTCAATGTGAAGGTCCAAGGGATACAGTAAACCTGCACTGGTGCATCGGAATCTAATACTGGTCTCCCAGGAGCCGCTCAAAGCACAAACTCTTAGAAGATTCACTCTTCTTGTACTTAAGTCGGCACTGTGCCTTTTATATTCAATTCCGATGCAATTTCTGTGTTTCATCGTCAATGTGAAGGTCCAAGGGATAGAGTAAACCTGCACTGGTGCATCTGAATCTAATCCTGGCCTCCCAGGAGCCGCTCAAAGCACAAACTCTTAGAAGATTCACTCTTCTTGTACTTAAGTCCGCATTGTGCCTTTGATATTCAATTCCGATGCGCCTTCTGTGTGTCATCGTCAATGTGAAGGTCCAAGGGATACAGTAAAACTGCACTGGTGCATCTGAATCTAATACTGGTCTCCCAGAAGCCACTCAAAGCACAAACTCTTAGAAGATTCACTCTTCTTGTACTTAAGTCGGCATTGTGCCTTTTATATTCAATTCCGATGCGATTTCTGTGTTTCATAGTCAATGTGAAGGTCCAAGGGATACAGTAATCCTGCACTGGTGCATCGGAATCTAAAACTGGTCTCCCATGAGCCGCTCAAAGCACAAACTCTGAGAAGATTCACTCTTCTTGTACTTAAGTCGGCATTGTGCCTTTTATATTCATTTTCGATGCGATTTCTGTGTTTCATCGTCAATGTGAAGGTCCAAGGGATACAGTAAACCTGCACTGGTGCATCGCAATCTAATACTGGTCTCCCAGGAGCCGCTCAAAGCACAAACTCTTAGAAGATTCACTCTTCTTGTACTTAAGTCGGCATTGTGCCTTTTATATTCAATTCCGATGCGATTTCTGTGTTTCATCGTCAATGTGAAGGTCCAAGGGATACAGTAAACCTGCACTGGTTCACGGAATCTAAAACTGGTCTCCCATGAGCCGCTCAAAGCACAAACTCTTAGAGGATTCACTCTTCTTGTACATTAGTCGGCATTGTGCCTTTTATATTCAATTCCGATGCGATTTCTGTGTTTCATCGTCAATGTGACGGTCCAAGGGATACAGTAAACCTGCACTGGTGCATCGGAATCCAATACTGGTCTCCCAGGTGCCGCTCAAAGCACAAACCCTTAGAAGATTCACTCTTCTTGTACTTAAGTCGGCATTGTGCTTTTTATATGCAATTCCGATGCGATTTCTGTGTTTCATTGTCAATGTGACGGTCCAAGGGATACAGTAAACCTGCACTGGTTCATCGGAATCTAAAACTGGTCTCCCATGAGCCGCTCAAAGTACAAGCTCTTAGAGGATTCACTCTTCTTGTACATAAGTCGGCATTGTGCCTTTTATATTCAATTCCGTGCGATTTCTGTTTCATCGTCAATGTGAAGGTCCAAGGGATACAGTAAACCTGCACCGGTGCATCGGAATCTAATACTGGTCTCCCAGGAGCCGCTCAAAGCACAAACCCTTAGAAGATTCACTCTTCTTGTACTTAAGTCGGCACTGTGGCTTTTATATTCGATTCCGATGCGATCTCTGTGTTTCATAGTCAATGTGACGGTCCAAGGGATAGAGTAAACCTGCACTGGTGCATCGGAATCTAATACTGGTCTCTCAGGAGCCGCTCAACGCACAAACTCTTAGAAGATTCACTCTTCTTGTACTTAAGTCGGCATTGTGCCTTTGATATTCAATTCCGATGCGCCTTCTGTGTGTCATCGTCAATGTGAAGGTCCAAGGGAAACAGTAAACCTGCACTGGTGAATCGGAATCTAATACTGGTCTCCCAGAAGCCACTCAAAGCACAAACTCTTAGAAGATTCACTCTTCTTGTACTTAAGTCGGCATTGTGCCTTTTATATTCAATTCCGATGCGATTTCTGTGTTTCATCGACAATGTGAAGGTCCAAGGGATACAGTAAACCTGCACTGGTGCATCGGAATCTAATACTGGTCTCCCAGGAGCCGCTCAAAGCACAAACCCTTAGAAGATTCACTCTTCTTGTACTTAAGTCGGCATTATGCCTTTTACATTCAATTCCGATGCGATTTCTGTGTTTCATCGACAATGTGAAGGTCCAAGGGATACAGTAAACCTGCACTGGTGCATCGGAATCTAATACTGGTCTCCCAGGAGCCGCTCAAAGCACAAACCCTTAGAAGATTCACTCTTCTTGTACTTAAGTCGGCATTATGCCTTTTATATTCAATTCCGATGCGCTTTCTGTGTCTCATCGTCAATGTGAAGGTCCAAGGGATACAGTAAACCTGCACTGGTGCATCGGAATCTAATACTGGTCTCCCAGGAGCCACTCAAAGCAGAACTCTTAGAAGATTCACTCTTCTTCTACTTATGTCGGCATTACGCCTTTTATATTCAATTCCGATGCGATTTCTGTGTTTCATCGTCAATGTGAAGGTCCAAGGGATAGAGTAAGCCTGCACTGGTGCATCGGAATCTAATACTGGTCTCCGAGGAGCCGCTCAAAGCACAAACTCTTAGAAGATTCACTCTTCTTGTACTTAAGTCGGCATTGTGACTTTTATATTCAATTCCGATGCGATTTCTGTGTTTCATCGTCAATGTGAAGGTCCAAGGGATGCAGTAAACCTGCACTGGTGCATCGGAATCTAATACTGGTCTCCCAGGAGCCGCTCAAAGCACAAACTCTTAGAAGATTCACTCTTCTTGTACTTAAGTTGGCATTGTGCCTTTTATATTCAATTCCGATTCGATATCTGTGTTTCATCGTCAATGTGAAGGTCCAAGGGATACAGTAAACCTGCACTGGTGCATCTGAATCTAATACTGGTCTCCCAGGAGCCGCTCAAAGCACAAACGCTGAGAAGATTCACTCTTCTTGTACTTAAGTCGGCATTGTGCCTTTTATATTCAATTGCGATGCGATTTCTGTGTTTCATCGCCAATGTGAAGGTCCAAATGATACAGTAAACCTGCACTGGTGCATCGGAATCCAATACTGGTCTCCCAGGTGCCGCTCAAAGCACAAACCCTTAGAAGATTCACTCTTCTTGTACATAAGTCGGCATTGTGTCTTTTATATTAAATTCCGATGCGATTTCTGTTTTTCATCGTCAATGTGAAGGTCCATGAGATAGAGTAAATCTGCACTGGTGCATCGGAATCTAATACTGGTCTCCCAGGAGCCGCTCAAAGCACAAACTCTTAGAAGATTCACTCTTCTTGTACTTAAGTCGGCATTGTGCCTCTTATATTCAATTCCGATGCGATTTCTGTGTTTCATCGTCAATGTGAAGGTTCAAGGGAAACAGTAAACCTGCACTGGTGCATCGGAATCTAATACTGGTCTCCCAGGAGCCGCTCAAAGCACAAACTGCTAGGAGACTCACTCTTCTTGTACTTAAGTCGGCATTGTGCCTTTTATATTCAATTCCGATGCGATTTCTGTGTTTCATCGTCAATGTGAGGGTCCAAGGAATACAGTAAACCTGCACTGGTGCATCGGAATCTAATACTGGTCTCCCATGAGCCGCTCAAAGCACAAACTCTTAGGAGATTCACTCTTCTTGTACTTAAGTCGGCATTATGCCTTTTATATTCAATTCCGATGCGATTTCTGTGTTTCATCGTCAATGTGAAGGTCCAAGGGATACAGTAAACCTGCACTGGTGCATCGGAATCTAATACTGGTCTCCCAGGAGCCGCTCAAAGCACAAACTCTTAGAAGATTCACTCTTCTTGTACTTAAGTCGGCACTGTGCCTTTTATATTCAATTCCGATGCAATTTCTGTGTTTCATCGTCAATGTGAAGGTCCAAGGGATAGAGTAAACCTGCACTGGTGCATCTGAATCTAATCCTGGCCTCCCAGGAGCCGCTCAAAGCACAAACTCTTAGAAGATTCACTCTTCTTGTACTTAAGTCCGCATTGTGCCTTTGATATTCAATTCCGATGCGCCTTCTGTGTGTCATCGTCAATGTGAAGGTCCAAGGGATACAGTAAAACTGCACTGGTGCATCTGAATCTAATACTGGTCTCCCAGAAGCCACTCAAAGCACAAACTCTTAGAAGATTCACTCTTCTTGTACTTAAGTCGGCATTGTGCCTTTTATATTCAATTCCGATGCGATTTCTGTGTTTCATAGTCAATGTGAAGGTCCAAGGGATACAGTAATCCTGCACTGGTGCATCGGAATCTAAAACTGGTCTCCCATGAGCCGCTCAAAGCACAAACTCTGAGAAGATTCACTCTTCTTGTACTTAAGTCGGCATTGTGCCTTTTATATTCATTTTCGATGCGATTTCTGTGTTTCATCGTCAATGTGAAGGTCCAAGGGATACAGTAAACCTGCACTGGTGCATCGCAATCTAATACTGGTCTCCCAGGAGCCGCTCAAAGCACAAACTCTTAGAAGATTCACTCTTCTTGTACTTAAGTCGGCATTGTGCCTTTTATATTCAATTCCGATGCGATTTCTGTGTTTCATCGTCAATGTGAAGGTCCAAGGGATACAGTAAACCTGCACTGGTTCACGGAATCTAAAACTGGTCTCCCATGAGCCGCTCAAAGCACAAACTCTTAGAGGATTCACTCTTCTTGTACATTAGTCGGCATTGTGCCTTTTATATTCAATTCCGATGCGATTTCTGTGTTTCATCGTCAATGTGACGGTCCAAGGGATACAGTAAACCTGCACTGGTGCATCGGAATCCAATACTGGTCTCCCAGGTGCCGCTCAAAGCACAAACCCTTAGAAGATTCACTCTTCTTGTACTTAAGTCGGCATTGTGCTTTTTATATGCAATTCCGATGCGATTTCTGTGTTTCATTGTCAATGTGACGGTCCAAGGGATACAGTAAACCTGCACTGGTTCATCGGAATCTAAAACTGGTCTCCCATGAGCCGCTCAAAGTACAAGCTCTTAGAGGATTCACTCTTCTTGTACATAAGTCGGCATTGTGCCTTTTATATTCAATTCCGTGCGATTTCTGTTTCATCGTCAATGTGAAGGTCCAAGGGATACAGTAAACCTGCACCGGTGCATCGGAATCTAATACTGGTCTCCCAGGAGCCGCTCAAAGCACAAACCCTTAGAAGATTCACTCTTCTTGTACTTAAGTCGGCACTGTGGCTTTTATATTCGATTCCGATGCGATCTCTGTGTTTCATCGTCAATGTGAAGGTCCAAGGGATACAGTAAACCTGCACTGGTGCATCGGAATCTAATACTGGTCTCCCAGGAGCCGCTCAAACCACAAACTCTTAGAAGATTCACTCTTCTTGTACTTAAGTCGGCATTGTGCCTTTTATATTCAATTCCGATGCGATTTCTGTGTTTCATCGTCAATGTGAAGGTCCAAGGGATACAGTAAACCTGCACTGGTGCATCGGAATCTAAAACTGGTCTCCCATGAGCCGCTCAAAGCACAAACTCTGAGAAGATTCACTCTTCTTGTACTTAACACTCTAAGCGCCAAGCCCGTAAAATTTACGGGCCTGGGATCGCGCGAAAATCACCAAGCCCGTAAAATTTACGGGCCGCTACATTTAATTTCATTCAAAACACTGCAACGTTATTTCTACGGGTTTGGCCAGCGCTATACGTTTTTCAGATGTTTATTAACAAAATGCGTCCATAGATGTCACGGCAGCGCTGTAATTCATGTTAAAACTTATCTTTGCGTTCTCAGTCTGTATATCATTCAGTTGTTTGTCATCATGTTTCGGCGCGGTTTATCAGACGCAGAAATTGCGGATTTGATCAATCATAGCGACACTCTGGATAATGTAGAGAGTGATTCAGACGATTCTGAATGCAATGGTGTGTTTGAAGGTACGTATTTCCGAATTTTCCACGTAATTGTGCAGTACGCACATATCTGTTGAACATGTGTAAACGATGTATGTAGTTACACATAATGTGATATTCTTTTTAGAAGACGAGATTGATGACAGTTTGTCTTCAGATGAAGACGAGAATGATGTTGAAGGTGTTGCTTCAAATCCAGCAGCTGTGCCGTATCCGAAAGACAGTGAGTGGACTGCAGTTGACACCTACCGACCTCTGCCTGTCAACACGACACCCAGGCAGATACTAGTGGATATTGATGAGTCGAGTTCTGTACTGGATTGCAGTAAAGTGTTCCTTACTGACAGTGACGTAAATGAACTCAAGAGACAGACAAATTTGTATGCATCACAGACAATACAGAAGAAAAGAAGAGGAAATAATCTGAAGCCCCATTCAGTTTTGAGTTCGTGGAAGCCAGTGACTATAAGTGAGATGAGGCGTTTCTTGGGTATTATTTTCCACATGTGTGTTTCGAAAAAGCCAAAAATTGCGGACCATTGGAGCACTAATCCTGTTCTTAGTTGTAACTTTTGTCCCCATGTCATGAGCCGTTTGCGTTTCACTCAGATACTGTCATGCTTGCATCTTGTTGACAATTCAAATCAGAAAAAACCAGGCGAAGATGGATTTCATCCACTTTACAAAGTTTTGCCATATTATAATAATTTGAAGGAGCGATGTATCCAGGCATATCGTCCCTCAGAAAAAGTGACAATTGATGAAGGAATTTGCCCATTTCGAGGTCGTGTGAGTTTCCGTGTTTACATGCAAAATAAGCCTCATAAGTATGGACTGAAAGTATATGCTGTTGCTGAAGCCAGTAGTGGCTATGTTGTAAATTTTGAAGTTTATGCTGGTAAGCATATTGTTGACAATTCTTCGTCTGCGGTTATTTTGCGATTGTTGTCTGACAGCAGCTTGCTGAACAAAGGCCACACTGTGTATTTAGATCGATTTTATTCCAGTCCAGAGCTATTTCAGCAACTGGCAGAGAAAGGCACTGGAGCTGTTGGTACTGTGAACAAATCCAGGAAAGGATTGCCTAAAGATTTAGTATCTGCTAAGCTGAAAAAGGGCGAAATGTCTTTTCGGCGTAAAGATAATGTATTGGCAATGAAGTGGAAAGATAAGAGAGATGTGTATACATTGTCTACAAGGCATCAAGCAACATTTGGTACGCATACTAAGAGAAATGGGTCTGTAGTATTGAAACCACTTCAGGTACTTGATTACAACCTCAATAAAATTGGAGTGGATATTGGAGACCAACGCCTGCAGTACAATCCGTTCCAGCACAGAACTGTGAAATGGTGGCGAAAATTATATTTCCATTTGCTGCTTATGGGAGTATCAAATGCATTTTGGCTGTACAATGCAGTGCACAGGAAGAATATTACAATAACAGACTTTATAACAGTGCTTGCAGTTCAGCTTGTTGAAGACGACACACTTGAATTCATTCCAAGAAATGAAGGAACTGTAGGTCGGCTAACAAAGAGACATTTTTTGCAGCACATACCTGCAACTACTAAGAAGTATGCTGCTCGTGTGTGTCACGTGTGCAGTTCCAGGAGCAAGAAACAGAGTGGCAAGGCTTCTCGCAAAGAGACACGATACGAATGTGAACAGTGTGGCGTTGCACTCTGCCTGGAACCTTGCTTTAAAATTTTCCACACTAAAAAACAATATGATTCTGTGTGAAATTTATATGTAATACTGTATACTATCAGAAACATGTAATGTAGTGCCACAATTTTGGTTAAAAATAAATCACAATTGTATTCCCTTATTCGTATGACTTTTTCTAAATTCTTAAAACATCTAAGTGATTTCTATAACTGTACCTTAAAGCTGTGCATTGTAAAGTAGTTTCTTTCACTCAGAATTAAAGTAGAAATGTGCAGCTTCAAGATGGTACCAAATTTGCCACAATCCAAACAGTAGATTTGATGCAGTAATTTTTTTAATATTGGTAAAATTGCCCGGTTTCTAGGGACGGGTGCATAAAATAGGCCTGGTACAGAGAGTGATAAGTCGGCATTGTGCCTTTTATATTCAATTTCGATGCGATTTCTGTGTTTCATCGTCAATGTGAAGGTCCAAGGGATACAGTAAACCTGCACTGGTGCATCGCAATCTAATACTGGTCTCCCAGGAGCCGCTCAAAGCACAAACTCTTAGAAGATTCACTCTTCTTGTACTTAAGTCGGCATTGTGCCTTTTATATTCAATTCCGATGCGATTTCTGTGTTTCATCGTCAATGTGAAGGTCCAAGGGATACAGTAAACCTGCACTGGTTCATCGGAATCTAAAACTGGTCTCCCATGAGCCGCTCAAAGCACAAACTCTTAGAGGATTCACTCTTCTTGTACATTAGTCGGCATTGTGCCTTTTATATTCAATTCCGATGCGATTTCTGTGTTTCATCGTCAATGTGAAGGTCCAAGGGATACAGTAAACCTGCACTGGTGCATCGGAATCCAATACTGGTCTCCCAGGTGCCGCTCAAAGCACAAACCCTTAGAAGATTCACTCTTCTTGTACTTAAGTCGGCATTGTGCCTTTTATATTCAATTCCGATGCGATTTCTGTGTTTCATTGTCAATGTGACGGTCCAAGGGATACAGTAAACCTGCACTGGTTCATCGGAATCTAAAACTGGTCTCCCATGAGCCGCTCAAAGTACAAACTCTTAGAGGATTCACTCTTCTTGTACATAAGTCGGCATTGTGCCTTTTATATTCAATTCCGATGCGATTTCTGTGTTTCATCGTCAATGTGAAGGTCCAAGGGATACAGAAAACCTGCACCGGTGCATCAGAACCTAATACTGGTCTCCCAGGAGCCGCTCAAAGCACAAGGTCTTAGAAGATTCACTCTTCTTGTACTTAAGTCGGCATTGTGCCTTTGATATACGATTCCGATGCGATCTCTGTGTTTCATCGTCAATGTGAAGGTCCAAGGGATACAGTAAACCTGCACTGGTGCATCGGAATCTAATACTGGTCTCCCAGGAGCCGCTCAAACCACAAACTCTTAGAAGATTCACTCTTCTTGTACTTAAGTCGGCACTGTGCCTTTTATATTCAATTCCAATGCGATTTCTGTGTTTCATCGTCAATGTGAAGGTCCAAGGGATACAGTAAACCTGCACTGGTGCATCGGAATCCAATACTGGTCTCCCAGGAACCGCTCAAAGCACGAAGTCTTAGAAGATTCAATCTTCTTGTACTTAAGTCGGTATTGTGCCTTTTATATTCAATTCCGATGCGATTTCTGTGTTTCATTGTCAATGTGAAGGTCCAAGGGATACAGTAAACCTGCACTGGTGCATCGGAATCTAATACTGGTCTCCCAGGAGCCGCTCAAAGCACAACTCTTAGAAAATTCACTCTTCTTGTACTTAAGTCGGCATTGTGCCTTTGATATTCAATTCCGATGCGATTTCTGTGTTTCATCGTCAATGTGAAGGTCCAAGGGACAGAGTAAACCTGCACTGGTGCATCGGAATCCAATACTGGTCTCCCAGGTGCCGCTCAAAGCACAAACCCTTAGAAGATTCACTCTTCTTGTACATAAGTCGGCATTGTGCCTTTTATATTCAATTCCGATGCGATTTCTGTGTTTCATTGTCAATGTGACGGTCCAAGGGATACAGTAAACCTGCACTGGTGCATCGGAATCTAATACTGGTCTCCCAGGAGCCGCTCAAAGCCCAAACTCTTAGGAGACTCACTCTTCTTGTACTTAAGTCGGCATTGTGCCTTTGATATTCAATTCCGATGCGATTTCTGTGTTTCATCGTCAATGTGAAGTTCCAAGGGATACAGTAAACCTGCACTGGTGCAGAGGAATTCAATACTTGTGTCCCAGTAGCCGCTCAAAGCACAAACTATTAGAAGATTCACTCTTCTTGTACTTAAGTCAGTATTGTGCCTTTTATATTCAATTCCGATGCGATTTCTGTGTTTCATTGTCAATGTGAAGGTCCAAGGGATACAGTAAACCTGCACTGGTGCATCGGAATCTAATACTGGTCTGCCAGGATCCGCTCAAAGCACAAACTCATAGAAGATTCACTCTTGTTGTACTGAATCCGGCATTGTGCCTTTTATATTCAATTCCGATGCGATTTCTGTGTTTCATCGTCAATGTGAAGGTCCAAGGGATACAGTAAACCTGCACTGGTGCATCGGAATCTAATACTGGTCTCCCAGGATCCGCTCAAAGCACAAACTCTTAGAAGATTCACTCTTCTTGTACTTAAGTCGGCATTGTGCCTTTTATATTCAATTCCGATGCGATTTCTGTGTTTCATCGTCAATGTGAAGGTCCAACGGATACAGTAAACCTGCACTGGTGGACGGAATCTAATACTGGTCTCCCAGGAGGCGCTCAAAGCACAAACTCTTAGAAGATTCACTCTTCTTCTACTTAAGTCGGCATTGTGCCTTTGATATTCAATTCCGATGCGATTTCTGTGTTTCATCGTCAATGTGAAGGTCCAAGGGATACAGTAAACCTGTACTGGTCCATCGGAATCCAATACTGGTTTCCCAGGTGACGCTCAAAGCACAAACCCTTAGAAGATTCACTCTTCATGTACATAAGTCGGCATTGTGGCTTTTATATTCAATTTCGATGCGATTTCTGTGTTTCATTGTCAATGTGACGGTCCAAGGGATACAGTAAACCTGCACTGGTGCATCGGAATCTAATACTGGTCTCCCAGGAGCCGCTCAAAGCACAAACTCTTAGGAGACTCACTCTTCTTGTACTTAAGTCGGCATTGTGCCTTTGATATTCAATTCCGATGCGATTTCTGTGTTCCATCGTCAATGTGAAGGTCCAAGGGATACAGTAAACCTGCACTGGTGCATCGGAATCTATTACTGGTCTCCCAGGTGCCGCTCAAAGCGCAAAATCTGAGAAGATTCACTCTTCTTATACTTAAGTCGGCACTGTGCCTTTTACATTCAATTCCGATGCGATTTCTGTGTTTCATCGTCAAAGTGAAGGTCCAAGGGATACAGTAAACCTGCACTGGTGCATCGGAATCCAATACTGGTCTCCCAGGTGCCGCTCAAAGCCCAAACTCTTAGGAGACTCACTCTTCTTGTACTTAAGTCGGCATTGTGCCTTTTATATTCAATTCCGATGCGATTTCTGTGTTTCATCGTCAATGTGAAGGTCCAAGGGATACAGAAAACCTGCACCGGTGCATCAGAATCTAATACTGGTCTCCCAGGAGCCGCTCAAAGCACAAGGTCTTAGAAGATTCACTCTTCTTGTACTTAAGTCGGCATTGTGCCTTTGATATACGATTCCGATGCGATCTCTGTGTTTCATCGTCAATGTGAAGGTCCAAGGGATACAGTAAACCTGCACTGGTGCATCGGAATCTAATACTGGTCTCCCAGGAGCCGCTCAAACCACAAACTCTTAGAAGATTCACTCTTCTTGTACTTAAGTCGGCACTGTGCCTTTTATATTCAATTCCAATGCGATTTCTGTGTTTCATCGTCAATGTGAAGGTCCAAGGGATACAGTAAACCTGCACTGGTGCATCGGAATCCAATACTGGTCTCCCAGGAACCGCTCAAAGCACGAAGTCTTAGAAGATTCAATCTTCTTGAACTTAAGTCGGTATTGTGCCTTTTATATTCAATTCCGATGCGATTTCTGTGTTTCATTGTCAATGTGAAGGTCCAAGGGATACAGTAAACCTGCACTGGTGCATCGGAATCTAATACTGGTCTCCCAGGAGCCGCTCAAAGCACAACTCTTAGAAAATTCACTCTTCTTGTACTTAAGTCGGCATTGTGCCTTTGATATTCAATTCCGATGCGATTTCTGTGTTTCATCGTCAATGTGAAGGTCCAAGGGACAGAGTAAACCTGCACTGGTGCATCGGAATCCAATACTGGTCTCCCAGGTGCCGCTCAAAGCACAAACCCTTAGAAGATTCACTCTTCTTGTACATAAGATTGCATTGTGCCTTTTATATTCAATTCCGATGCGATTTCTGTGTTTCATTGTCAATGTGACGGTCCAAGGGATACAGTAAACCTGCACTGGTGCATCGGAATCTAATACTGGTCTCCCAGGAGCCGCTCAAAGCCCAAACTCTTAGGAGACTCACTCTTCTTGTACTTAAGTCGGCATTGTGCCTTTGATATTCAATTCCGATGCGATTTCTGTGTTTCATCGTCAATGTGAAGTTCCAAGGGATACAGTAAAACTGCACTGGTGCAGAGGAATTCAATACTTGTGTCCCAGTAGCCGCACAAAGCACAAACTATTAGAAGATTCACTCTTCTTGTACTTAAGTCAGTATTGTGCCTTTTATATTCAATTCCGATGCGATTTCTGTGTTTCATTGTCAATGTGAAGGTCCAAGGGATACAGTAAACCTGCACTGGTGCATCGGAATCTAATACTGGTCTGCCAGGATCCGCTCAAAGCACAAACTCATAGAAGATTCACTCTTGTTGTACTGAATCCGGCATTGTGCCTTTTATATTCAATTCCGATGCGATTTCTGTGTTTCATCGTCAATGTGAAGGTCCAAGGGATACAGTAAACCTGCACTGGTGCATCGGAATCTAATACTGGTCTCCCAGGATCCGCTCAAAGCACAAACTCTTAGAAGATTCACTCTTCTTGTACTTAAGTCGGCATTGTGCCTTTTATATTCAATTCCGATGCGATTTCTGTGTTTCATCGTCAATGTGAAGGTCCAACGGATACAGTAAACCTGCACTGGTGGACGGAATCTAATACTGGTCTCCCAGGAGGCGCTCAAAGCACAAACTCTTAGAAGATTCACTCTTCTTCTACTTAAGTCGGCATTGTGCCTTTGATATTCAATTCCGATGCGATTTCTGTGTTTCATCGTCAATGTGAAGGTCCAAGGGATACAGTAAACCTGTACTGGTCCATCGGAATCCAATACTGGTTTCCCAGGTGACGCTCAAAGCACAAACCCTTAGAAGATTCACTCTTCATGTACATAAGTCGGCATTGTGGCTTTTATATTCAATTTCGATGCGATTTCTGTGTTTCATTGTCAATGTGACGGTCCAAGGGATACAGTAAACCTGCACTGGTGCATCGGAATCTAATACTGGTCTCCCAGGAGCCGCTCAAAGCACAAACTCTTAGGAGACTCACTCTTCTTGTACTTAAGTCGGCATTGTGCCTTTGATATTCAATTCCGATGCGATTTCTGTGTTTCATCGTCAATGTGAAGGTCCAAGGGATACAGTAAACCTGCACTGGTGCATCGGAATCTATTACTGGTCTCCCAGGTGCCGCTCAAAGCGCAAACTCTGAGAAGATTCACTCTTCTTATACTTAAGTCGGCACTGTGCCTTTTACATTCAATTCCGATGCGATTTCTGTGTTTCATCGTCAAAGTGAAGGTCCAAGGGATACAGTAAACCTGCACTGGTGCAGAGGAATTCAATACTTGTGTCCCAGGAGCCGCTCAAAGCACAAACTATTAGAAGATTCACTCTTCTTGTACTTAAGTCAGTATTGTGCCTTTTATATTCAATTCCGATGCGATTTCTGTGTTTCATCGTCAATGTGAAGGTCCAAGGGATACAGTAAACCTGCACTGGTGCATCGGAATCTAATACTGGTCTGCCAGGATCCGCTCAAAGCACAAACACTTAGAAGATTCACTCTTCTTGTACTGAAGTCGGCATTGTGCCTTTTATATTCAATTCCGATGCGATTTCTGTGTTTCAACGTCAATGTGAAGGTCCAAGGGATACAGTAAACCTGCACTGGTGCATCGGAATCTAATACTGGTCTCCCAGGATCCGCTCAAAGCACAAACTCTTAGAAGATTCACTCTTCTTCTACTTAAGTCGGCATTGTGCCTTTGATATTCAATTCCGATGCGATTTCTGTGTTTCATCGTCAATGTGAAGGTCCAAGGGATACAGTAAACCTGCACTGGTGCATCGGAATCTAATACTGGTCTCCCAGCAGCCGCTCAAAGCACAAACTCTTAGAAGATTCACTCTGGTTGTACTTAAGTCGGCATCGTGCCTTTGATATTCAATTTTCGATGCGATTTCTGTGTTTCATCGTCAATGTGAAGGTCCAAGGGATAAAGTAAACCTTCACAGGTGCATCGGAATCTCATACTGGTCTCCCAGGAGCCGCACAAAGCACAAACTCTTAGAAGATTCACTCTTCTTGTACTTAAGTCAGGATTGTTCCTTTTATATTCAATTCCGATGCGATTTCTGTGTTTCATCGTCAATGTGAAGGTCCAAGGGATACAGTAAACCTGCACTGGTGCATCGGAATCTAATACTGGTCTCCCAGGAGCCGCTCAAAGCACAAACTCTTAGAAGATTCACTCTTCTTGTACTTAAGTCGGCATTGTGCCTTTTATATTCAATTCCGATGCGATTTCTGTGTTTCATCGTCAATGCGAAAGTCCAAGGGATAAAGTAAACCTTCACTGGTGCATCGGAATCTAATACTGGTCTCCCAGGAGCCACTCAAAGCACAAACTCTTAGAAGATTCACTCTTCTTGTACTTAAGTCGGCATTGTGCCTTTTATATTCAATTCCGATGCGATTTCTGTGTTTCATTGTCAATGTGACCGTCCAAGGGATACAGTAAACCTGCACTGGTTCATCGGAATCTAAAACTGGTCTCCCATGAGCCGCTCATAGTACAAACTCTTAGAGGATTCTCTCTTCTTGTACATAAGTCGGCATTGTGCCTTTTATATTCAATTCCGATGCGATTTCTGTGTTTCATCGTCAATGTGAAGGTCCAAGGTATACAGTAAACCTGCACTGGTGCATGGGAATCCAATACTGGTCTCCCATGTGCCGCTCAAAGCACAAACTCTTAGAAGATTCACTCTTCTTGTACATAAGTCGGCATTGTGCCTTTTATATTCAATTACGATGCGATTTCTGTGTTTCATCGTCAATGTGAAGGTCCAAGGGATACAGTAAACCTGCACCGGTGCATCGGAATCTAATACTGGTCTCCCAGGAGCCGCTCAAAGCACAAAGTCTTAGAAGATTCACTCTTCTTGTACTTAAGTCGGCATTGTGCCTTTGATATTCGATTCCGATGCGATCTCTGTGTTTCATCGTCAATGTGAAGGTCCAAGGGATAGAGTAAACCTGCACTGGTGCATCGGAATCTAATACTGGTCTCCCAGGAGCCGCTCAAAGCACAAACTCTTAGAAGATTCACTCTTCTTGTACTTAAGTCGGCACTGTGCCTTTTATATTCAATTCCGATGCGATTTCTGTGTTTCATCGTCAATGTGAAGGTCCAAGGGATACAGTAAACCTGTACTGGTGCATCGGAATCCAATACTGGTCTCCCAGGAACCGCTCAAAGCACAAAGTCTTAGATGATTCAATCTTCTTGTACTTAAGTCGGTATTGTGCCTTTTATATTCAATTCCGATGCGATTTATGTGTTTCATTGTCAATGTGAAGGTCCAAGGGATAGAGTAAACCTGCACTGGTGCATCGGAATCTAATACTGGTCTCCCAGGAACCGCTCAAAGCACAAAGTCTTAGAAGATTCAATCTTCTTGTACTTAAGTCGGCATTGTGCCTTTGATATTAAATTCCGATGCGATTTCTGTGCTTCATCGTCAATGTGAAGGTCCAAGGGATAGAGTAAACCTGCACTGGTGCATCGGAATCCAATACTGGTCTCCCAGGAACCGCTCAAAGCACAAAGTCTTAGAAGATTCAATCTTCTTGTACTTAAGTCGGTAT
Source organism: Schistocerca nitens (assembly GCF_023898315.1). Classification (NCBI taxonomy): domain Eukaryota; kingdom Metazoa; phylum Arthropoda; class Insecta; order Orthoptera; family Acrididae; genus Schistocerca; species Schistocerca nitens. Next base: position 185,224,944 of record NC_064625.1, read on the forward strand.
TGTTCCTTTTATATTCAATTCCGATGCGATTTCTGTGTTTCATTGTCAATGTGAAGGTCCAAGGGATACAGTAAACCTGCACTGGTGCATCGGAATCTAATACTGGTCTCCCAGGAACCGCTCAAAGCACAAAGTCTTAGAAGATTCAATCTTCTTGTACTTAAGTCGGCGTTGTGCCTTTGATATTCAATTCCGATGCGATTTCTGTGTTTCATCGTCAATGTGAAGGTCCAAGGGATAGAGTAAACCTGCACTGGTGCATCGGAATCTAATACTGGTCTCCCAGGAACCGCTCAAAGCACAAAGTCTTAGAAGATTCAATCTTCTTGTACTTAAGTCGGTATTGTGCCTTTTATATTCAATTCCGATGCGATTTCTGTGTTTCATCGTCAATGTGAAGGTCCAAGGGATAGAGTAAACCTGCACTGGTGCATCGGAATCTAATACTGGTCTCCCAGGAACCGCTCAAAGCACAAAGTCTTAGAAGATTCAATCTTCTTGTACTTAAGTCGGCATTGTGCCTTTGATATTCAATTCCGATGCGATTTCTGTGTTTCATCGTCAATGTGAAGGTCTAAGGGATAGAGTAAACCTGCACTGGTGCATCGGAATGCAATACTGGTCTCCCAGGAACCGCTCAAAGCACAAAGTCTTAGAAGATTCAATCTTCTTGTACTGAAGTCGATATTGTGCCTTTTATATTCAATTCCGATGCGATTTCTGTGTTTCATTGTCAATGTGAAGGTCCAAGGGATACAGTAAACCTGCACTGGTGCATCGGAATCTAATACTGGTCTCCCAGGAACCGCTCAAAGCACAAAGTCTTAGAAGATTCAATCTTCTTGTACTTAAGTCGGCATTGTGCCTTTTATATTCAATTCCGATGCGATTTCTGTGTTTCATTGTCAATGTGAAGGTCCAAGGGATAGAGTAAATCTGCACTGGTGCATCGGAATCCAATACTGGTCTCCCAGGAACCGCTCAAATCACAAAGTCTTAGAAGATTCAATCTTCTTGTACTTAAGTCGGTATTGTGCCTTTTATATTCAATTCCGATGCGATTTCTGTGTATCATTGTCAATGTGAAGGTCCAAGGGATAAAGTAAACCTGCACTGGTGCATCGGAATCTAATACTGGTCTCCCTGGAACCGCTCAAAGCACAAAGTCTTAGAATATTCAATCTTCTTGTACTTAAGTCGGCATTGTGCCTTTGATATTCAATTCCGATGCGATTTCTGTGTTTCATCGTCAATGTGAAGGTCCAAGGGATAGAGTAAACCTGCACTGGTGCATCGGAATCCAATACTGGTCTCCCAGGTGCCGCTCAAAGCACAAACCCTTAGAAGATTCACTCTCCTTGTACATAAGTCGGCATTGTGCCTTTTATATTCAATTCCGATGCGATTTCTGTGTTTCATTGTCAATGTGACGGTCCAAGGGATACAGTAAACCTGCACTGGTGCATCAGAATCTAATACTGGTCTCCCAGGAGCCGCTCAAAGCACAAACTATTAGAAGATTCACTCTGCTTGTACTTAAGTCAGTATTGTGCCTTTTATATTCAATTCCGATGCGATTTCTGTGTTTCATCGTCAATGTGAAGGTCCAAGGGATACAGTAAACCTGCACTGGTGCATCGGAATCTAATACTGGTCTGCCAGGATCCGCTCAAAGCACAAACTCATAGAAGATTCACTCTTCTTGTACTGAATCCGGCATTGTGCCTTTTATATTCAATTCCGATGCGATTTCTGTGTTTCATCGTCAATGTGAAGGTCCAAGGGATAGAGTAAACCTGCACTGGTGCATCGGAATCTAATACTGGTCTCCCAGGATCCGCTCAAAGCACAAACTCTTAGAAGATTCACTCTTCTTGTACTTAAGTCGGCATTGTGCCTTTTATATTCAATTCCGATGCGATTTCTGTGTTTCCTCGTCAATGTGAAGGTCCAACGGATACAGTAAACCTGCACTGGTGGACGGAATCTAATACTGGTCTCCCAGGAGGCGCTCAAAGCACAAACTCTTAGAAGATTCACTCTTCTTCTACTTAAGTCGGCATTGTGCCTTTGATATTCAATTCCGATGCGATTTCTGTGTTTCATCGTCAATGTGAAGGTCCAAGGGATACAGTAAACCTGCACTGGTGCATCGGAATCCAATACTGGTTTCCCAGGTGCCGCTCAAAGCACAAACCCTTAGAAGATTCACTCTTCATGTACATAAGTCGGCATTGTGCCTTTTATATTCAATTCCGATGCGATTTCTGTGTTTCATTGTCAATGTGACGGTCCAAGGGATACAGTAAACCTGCACTGGTGCATCGGAATCTAATACTGGTCTCCCAGGAGCCGCTCAAAGCACAAACTCTTAGGAGACTCACTCTTCTTGTACTTAAGTCGGCATTGTGCCTTTGATATTCAATTCCGATGCGATTTCTGTGTTTCATCGTCAATGTGAAGGTCCAAGGGATACAGTAAACCTGCACTGGTGCATCGGAATCTAATACTGGTCTCCCAGGATCCGCTCAAAGCACAAACCCTTAGAAGATTCACTCTTCTTGTACTGAAGTCGGCATTGTGCCTTTTATATTCAATTCCGATGCGATTTCTGTGTTTCATCGTCAATGTGAAGGTCCAAGGGATACAGTAAACCTGCACTTGTGCATCGGAATCTAATACTGGTCTGCCAGGATCCGCTCAAAGCACAAACTCTTAGAAGATTCACTCTTCTTGTACTGAAGTCGGCATTGTGCCTTTTATATTCAATTCCGATGCGATTTCTGTGTTTCATCGTCAATGTGAAGGTCCAAGGGATACAGTAAACCTGCACTGGTGCATCGGAATCTAATACTGGTCTCCCAGGATCCGCTCAAAGCACAAACTCTTAGAAGATTCACTCTTCTTCTACTTAAGTCGGCATTGTGCCTTTGATATTCAATTCCGATGCGATTTCTGTGTTTCATCGTCAATGTGAAGGTCCAAGGGATACAGTAAACCTGCACTGGTGCATCAGAATCTAATACTGGTCTCCCAGGAGCCGCTCAAAGCACAAACTCTTAGAAGATTCACTCTGGTTGTACTTAAGTCGGCATTGTGCCTTTGATATTCAATTTTCGATGCGATTTCTGTGTTTCATCGTCAATGTGAAGGTCCAAGGGATAAAGTAAACCTTCACTGGTGCATCGGAATCTCATACTGGTCTCCCAGGAGCCGCTCAAAGCACAAACTCTTAGAAGATTCACTCTTCTTGTACTTAAGTCAGGATTGTTCCTTTTATATTCAATTCCGATGCGATTTCTATGTTTCATCGTCAATGTGAAGGTCCAAGGGATACAGTAAACCTGCACTGGTTCATCGGAATCTAAAACTGGTCTCCCATGAGCCGCTCAAAGCACAAACTCTTAGAGGATTCACTCTTCTTGTACATTAGTCGGCATTGTGCCTTTTATATTCAATTCCGATGCGATTTCTGTGTTTCATCGTCAATGTGAAGGTCCAAGGGATACAGTAAACCTGCACTGGTGCATCGGAATCCAATACTGGTCTCCCAGGTGCCGCTCAAAGCACAAACCCTTAGAAGATTCACTCTTCTTGTACTTAAGTCGGCATTGTGCCTTTTATATTCAATTCCGATGCGATTTCTGTGTTTCATTGTCAATGTGACGGTCCAAGGGATACAGTAAACCTGCACTGGTTCATCGGAATCTAAAACTGGTCTCCCATGAGCCGCTCAAAGTACAAACTCTTAGAGGATTCACTCTTCTTGTACATAAGTCGGCATTGTGCCTTTTATATTCAATTCCGATGCGATTTCTGTGTTTCATCGTCAATGTGAAGGTCCAAGGGATACAGAAAACCTGCACCGGTGCATCAGAACCTAATACTGGTCTCCCAGGAGCCGCTCAAAGCACAAGGTCTTAGAAGATTCACTCTTCTTGTACTTAAGTCGGCATTGTGCCTTTGATATACGATTCCGATGCGATCTCTGTGTTTCATCGTCAATGTGAAGGTCCAAGGGATACAGTAAACCTGCACTGGTGCATCGGAATCTAATACTGGTCTCCCAGGAGCCGCTCAAACCACAAACTCTTAGAAGATTCACTCTTCTTGTACTTAAGTCGGCATTGTGCCTTTGATATTCAATTCCGATGCGATTTCTGTGTTTCATCGTCAATGTGAAGGTCCAAGGGACAGAGTAAACCTGCACTGGTGCATCGGAATCCAATACTGGTCTCCCAGGTGCCGCTCAAAGCACAAACTCTTAGAAGATTCACTCTTCTTGTACATAAGTCGGCATTGTGCCTTTTATATTCAATTCCGATGCGATTTCTGTGTTTCATTGTCAATGTGACGGTCCAAGAGATACAGTAAACCTGCACTGGTGCATCGGAATCTAATACTGGTCTCCCAGGAGCCGCTCAAAGCCCAAACTCTTAGGAGACTCACTCTTCTTGTACTTAAGTCGGCATTGTGCCTTTGATATTCAATTCCGATGCGATTTCTGTGTTTCATCGTCAATGTGAAGTTCCAAGGGATACAGTAAACCTGCACTGGTGCAGAGGAATTCAATACTTGTGTCCCAGTAGCCGCTCAAAGCACAAACTATTAGAAGATTCACTCTTCTTGTACTTAAGTCAGTATTGTGCCTTTTATATTCAATTCCGATGCGATTTCTGTGTTTCATTGTCAATGTGGAGGTCCAAGGGATACAGTAAACCTGCACTGGTGCATCGGAATCTAATACTGGTCTGCCAGGATCCGCTCAAAGCACAAACTCATAGAAGATTCACTCTTGTTGTACTGAATCCGGCATTGTGCCTTTTATATTCAATTCCGATGCGATTTCTGTGTTTCATCGTCAATGTGAAGGTCCAAGGGATACAGTAAACCTGCACTGGTGCATCGGAATCTAATACTGGTCTCCCAGGATCCGCTCAAAGCACAAACTCTTAGAAGATTCACTCTTCTTGTACTTAAGTCGGCATTGTGCCTTTTATATTCAATTCCGATGCGATTTCTGTGTTTCATCGTCAATGTGAAGGTCCAACGGATACAGTAAACCTGCACTGGTGGACGGAATCTAATACTGGTCTCCCAGGAGGCGCTCAAAGCACAAACTCTTAGAAGATTCACTCTTCTTCTACTTAAGTCGGCATTGTGCCTTTGATATTCAATTCCGATGCGATTTCTGTGTTTCATCGTCAATGTGAAGGTCCAAGGGATACAGTAAACCTGTACTGGTCCATCGGAATCCTATACTGGTTTCCCAGGTGACGCTCAAAGCACAAACCCTTAGAAGATTCACTCTTCATGTACATAAGTCGGCATTGTGGCTTTTATATTCAATTTCGATGCGATTTCTGTGTTTCATTGTCAATGTGACGGTCCAAGGGATACAGTAAACCTGCACTGGTGCATCGGAATCTAATACTGGTCTCCCAGGAGCCGCTCAAAGCACAAACTCTTAGGAGACTCACTCTTCTTGTACTTAAGTCGGCATTGTGCCTTTGATATTCAATTCCGATGCGATTTCTGTGTTTCATCGTCAATGTGAAGGTCCAAGGGATACAGTAAACCTGCACTGGTGCATCGGAATCTATTACTGGTCTCCCAGGTGCCGCTCAAAGCGCAAACTCTGAGAAGATTCACTCTTCTTATACTTAAGTCGGCACTGTGCCTTTTACATTCAATTCCGATGCGATTTCTGTGTTTCATCGTCAAAGTGAAGGTCCAAGGGATACAGTAAACCTGCACTGGTGCATCGGAATCCAATACTGGTCTCCCAGGTGCCGCTCAAAGCCCAAACTCTTAGGAGACTCACTCTTCTTGTACTTAAGTCGGCATTGTGCCTTTTATATTCAATTCCGATGCGATTTCTGTGTTTCATCGTCAATGTGAAGGTCCAAGGGATACAGAAAACCTGCACCGGTGCATCAGAATCTAATACTGGTCTCCCAGGAGCCGCTCAAAGCACAAGGTCTTAGAAGATTCACTCTTCTTGTACTTAAGTCGGCATTGTGCCTTTGATATACGATTCCGATGCGATCTCTGTGTTTCATCGTCAATGTGAAGGTCCAAGGGATACAGTAAACCTGCACTGGTGCATCGGAATCTAATACTGGTCTCCCAGGAGCCGCTCAAACCACAAACTCTTAGAAGATTCACTCTTCTTGTACTTAAGTCGGCACTGTGCCTTTTATATTCAATTCCAATGCGATTTCTGTGTTTCATCGTCAATGTGAAGGTCCAAGGGATACAGTAAACCTGCACTGGTGCATCGGAATCCAATACTGGTCTCCCAGGAACCGCTCAAAGCACGAAGTCTTAGAAGATTCAATCTTCTTGAACTTAAGTCGGTATTGTGCCTTTTATATTCAATTCCGATGCGATTTCTGTGTTTCATTGTCAATGTGAAGGTCCAAGGGATACAGTAAACCTGCACTGGTGCATCGGAATCTAATACTGGTCTCCCAGGAGCCGCTCAAAGCACAACTCTTAGAAAATTCACTCTTCTTGTACTTAAGTCGGCATTGTGCCTTTGATATTCAATTCCGATGCGATTTCTGTGTTTCATCGTCAATGTGAAGGTCCAAGGGACAGAGTAAACCTGCACTGGTGCATCGGAATCCAATACTGGTCTCCCAGGTGCCGCTCAAAGCACAAACCCTTAGAAGATTCACTCTTCTTGTACATAAGATTGCATTGTGCTTTTTATATTCAATTCCGATGCGATTTCTGTGTTTCATTGTCAATGTGACGGTCCAAGGGATACAGTAAACCTGCACTGGTGCATCGGAATCTAATACTGGTCTCCCAGGAGCCGCTCAAAGCCCAAACTCTTAGGAGACTCACTCTTCTTGTACTTAAGTCGGCATTGTGCCTTTGATATTCAATTCCGATGCGATTTCTGTGTTTCATCGTCAATGTGAAGTTCCCAGGGATACAGTAAAACTGCACTGGTGCAGAGGAATTCAATACTTGTGTCCCAGTAGCCGCTCAAAGCACAAACTATTAGAAGATTCACTCTTCTTGTACTTAAGTCAGTATTGTGCCTTTTATATTCAATTCCGATGCGATTTCTGTGTTTCATTGTCAATGTGAAGGTCCAAGGGATACAGGAAACCTGCACTGGTGCATCGGAATCTAATACTGGTCTGCCAGGATCCGCTCAAAGCACAAACTCATAGAAGATTCACTCTTGTTGTACTGAATCCGGCATTGTGCCTTTTATATTCAATTCCGATGCGATTTCTGTGTTTCATCGTCAATGTGAAGGTCCAAGGGATACAGTAAACCTGCACTGGTGCATCGGAATCTAATACTGGTCTCCCAGGATCCGCTCAAAGCACAAACTCTTAGAAGATTCACTCTTCTTGTACTTAAGTCGGCATTGTGCCTTTTATATTCAATTCCGATGCGATTTCTGTGTTTCATCGTCAATGTGAAGGTCCAACGGATACAGTAAACCTGCACTGGTGGACGGAATCTAATACTGGTCTCCCAGGAGGCGCTCAAAGCACAAACTCTTAGAAGATTCACTCTTCTTCTACTTAAGTCGGCATTGTGCCTTTGATATTCAATTCCGATGCGATTTCTGTGTTTCATCGTCAATGTGAAGGTCCAAGGGATACAGTAAACCTGTACTGGTCCATCGGAATCCAATACTGGTTTCCCAGGTGACGCTCAAAGCACAAACCCTTAGAAGATTCACTCTTCATGTACATAAGTCGGCATTGTGGCTTTTATATTCAATTTCGATGCGATTTCTGTGTTTCATTGTCAATGTGACGGTCCAAGGGATACAGTAAACCTGCACTGGTGCATCGGAATCTAATACTGGTCTCCCAGGAGCCGCTCAAAGCACAAACTCTTAGGAGACTCACTCTTCTTGTACTTAAGTCGGCATTGTGCCTTTGATATTCAATTCCGATGCGATTTCTGTGTTTCATCGTCAATGTGAAGGTCCAAGGGATACAGTAAACCTGCACTGGTGCATCGGAATCTATTACTGGTCTCCCAGGTGCCGCTCAAAGCGCAAACTCTGAGAAGATTCACTCTTCTTATACTTAAGTCGGCACTGTGCCTTTTACATTCAATTCCGATGCGATTTCTGTGTTTCATCGTCAAAGTGAAGGTCCAAGGGATACAGTAAACCTGCACTGGTGCAGAGGAATTCAATACTTGTGTCCCAGGAGCCGCTCAAAGCACAAACTATTAGAAGATTCACTCTTCTTGTACTGAAGTCGGCATTGTGCCTTTTATATTCAATTCCGATGCGATTTCTGTGTTTCAACGTCAATGTGAAGGTCCAAGGGATACAGTAAACCTGCACTGGTGCATCGGAATCTAATACTGGTCTCCCAGGATCCGCTCAAAGCACAAACTCTTAGAAGATTCACTCTTCTTCTACTTAAGTCGGCATTGTGCCTTTGATATTCAATTCCGATGCGATTTCTGTGTTTCATCGTCAATGTGAAGGTCCAAGGGATACAGTAAACCTGCACTGGTGCATCGGAATCTAATACTGGTCTCCCAGCAGCCGCTCAAAGCACAAACTCTTAGAAGATTCACTCTGGTTGTACTTAAGTCGGCATCGTGCCTTTGATATTCAATTTTCGATGCGATTTCTGTGTTTCATCGTCAATGTGAAGGTCCAAGGGATAAAGTAAACCTTCACTGGTGCATCGGAATCTCATACTGGTCTCCCAGGAGCCGCACAAAGCACAAACTCTTAGAAGATTCACTCTTCTTGTACTTAAGTCAGGATTGTTCCTTTTATATTCAATTCCGATGCGATTTCTGTGTTTCATCGTCAATGTGAAGGTCCAAGGGATACAGTAAACCTGCACTGGTGCATCGGAATCTAATACTGGTCTCCCAGGAGCCGCTCAAAGCACAAACTCTTAGAAGATTCACTCTTCTTGTACTTAAGTCGGCATTGTGCCTTTTATATTCAATTCCGATGCGATTTCTGTGTTTCATCGTCAATGCGAAAGTCCAAGGGATAAAGTAAACCTTCACTGGTGCATCGGAATCTAATACTGGTCTCCCAGGAGCCACTCAAAGCACAAACTCTTAGAAGATTCACTCTTCTTGTACTTAAGTCGGCATTGTGCCTTTTATATTCAATTCCGATGCGATTTCTGTGTTTCATTGTCAATGTGACCGTCCAAGGGATACAGTAAACCTGCACTGGTTCATCGGAATCTAAAACTGGTCTCCCATGAGCCGCTCATAGTACAAACTCTTAGAGGATTCTCTCTTCTTGTACATAAGTCGGCATTGTGCCTTTTATATTCAATTCCGATGCGATTTCTGTGTTTCATCGTCAATGTGAAGGTCCAAGGTATACAGTAAACCTGCACTGGTGCATGGGAATCCAATACTGGTCTCCCATGTGCCGCTCAAAGCACAAACTCTTAGAAGATTCACTCTTCTTGTACATAAGTCGGCATTGTGCCTTTTATATTCAATTACGATGCGATTTCTGTGTTTCATCGTCAATGTAAAGGTCCAAGGGATACAGTAAACCTGCACCGGTGCATCGGAATCTAATACTGGTCTCCCAGGAGCCGCTCAAAGCACAAAGTCTTAGAAGATTCACTCTTCTTGTACTTAAGTCGGCATTGTGCCTTTGATATTCGATTCCGATGCGATCTCTGTGTTTCATCGTCAATGTGAAGGTCCAAGGGATAGAGTAAACCTGCACTGGTGCATCGGAATCTAATACTGGTCTCCCAGGAGCCGCTCAAAGCACAAACTCTTAGAAGATTCACTCTTCTTGTACTTAAGTCGGCACTGTGCCTTTTATATTCAATTCCGATGCGATTTCTGTGTTTCATCGTCAATGTGAAGGTCCAAGGGATACAGTAAACCTGTACTGGTGCATCGGAATCCAATACTGGTCTCCCAGGAACCGCTCAAAGCACAAAGTCTTAGATGATTCAATCTTCTTGTACTTAAGTCGGTATTGTGCCTTTTATATTCAATTCCGATGCAATTTATGTGTTTCATTGTCAATGTGAAGGTCCAAGGGATAGAGTAAACCTGCACTGGTGCATCGGAATCTAATACTGGTCTCCCAGGAACCGCTCAAAGCACAAAGTCTTAGAAGATTCAATCTTCTTGCACTTAAGTCGGCGTTGTGCCTTTGATATTCAATTCCGATGCGATTTCTGTGTTTCATCGTCAATGTGAAGGTCCAAGGGATAGAGTAAACCTGCACTGGTGCATCGGAATCTAATACTGGTCTCCCAGGAACCGCTCAAAGCACAAAGTCTTAGAAGATTCAATCTTCTTGTACTTAAGTCGGTATTGTGCCTTTTATATTCAATTCCGATGCGATTTCTGTGTTTCATCGTCAATGTGAATGTCCAAGGGATAGAGTAAACCTGCACTGGTGCATCGGAATCTAATACTGGTCTCCCAGGAACCGCTCAAAGCACAAAGTCTTAGAAGATTCAATCTTCTTGTACTTAAGTCGGCATTGTGCCTTTGATATTCAATTCCGATGCGATTTCTGTGTTTCATCGTCAATGTGAAGGTCTAAGGGATAGAGTAAACCTGCACTGGTGCATCGGAATGCAATACTGGTCTCCCAGGAACCGCTCAAAGCACAAAGTCTTAGAAGATTCAATCTTCTTGTACTGAAGTCGATATTGTGCCTTTTATATTCAATTCCGATGCGATTTCTGTGTTTCATTGTCAATGTGAAGGTCCAAGGGATACAGTAAACCTGCACTGGTGCATCGGAATCTAATACTGGTCTCCCAGGAACCGCTCAAAGCACAAAGTCTTAGAAGATTCAATCTTCTTGTACTTAAGTCGGCATTGTGCCTTTTATATTCAATTCCGATGCGATTTCTGTGTTTCATTGTCAATGTGAAGGTCCAAGGGATAGAGTAAATCTGCACTGGTGCATCGGAATCCAATACTGGTCTCCCAGGAACCGCTCAAATCACAAAGTCTTAGAAGATTCAATCTTCTTGTACTTAAGTCGGTATTGTGCCTTTTATATTCAATTCCGATGCGATTTCTGTGTTTCATTGTCAATGTGAAGGTCCAAGGGATAAAGTAAACCTGCACTGGTGCATCGGAATCTAATACTGGTCTCCCTGGAACCGCTCAAAGCACAAAGTCTTAGAATATTCAATCTTCTTGTACTTAAGTCGGCATTGTGCCTTTGATATTCAATTCCGATGCGATTTCTGTGTTTCATCGTCAATGTGAAGGTCCAAGGGATAGAGTAAACCTGCACTGGTGCATCGGAATCCAATACTGGTCTCCCAGGTGCCGCTCAAAGCACAAACCCTTAGAAGATTCACTCTCCTTGTACATAAGTCGGCATTGTGCCTTTTATATTCAATTCCGATGCGATTTCTGTGTTTCATTGTCAATGTGACGGTCCAAGGGATACAGTAAACCTGCACTGGTGCATCAGAATCTAATACTGGTCTCCCAGGAGCCGCTCAAAGCACAAACTATTAGAAGATTCACTCTGCTTGTACTTAAGTCAGTATTGTGCCTTTTATATTCAATTCCGATGCGATTTCTGTGTTTCATCGTCAATGTGAAGGTCCAAGGGATACAGTAAACCTGCACTGGTGCATCGGAATCTAATACTGGTCTGCCAGGATCCGCTCAAAGCACAAACTCATAGAAGATTCACTCTTCTTGTACTGAATCCGGCATTGTGCCTTTTATATTCAATTCCGATGCGATTTCTGTGTTTCATCGTCAATGTGAAGGTCCAAGGGATAGAGTAAACCTGCACTGGTGCATCGGAATCTAATACTGGTCTCCCAGGATCCGCTCAAAGCACAAACTCTTAGAAGATTCACTCTTCTTGTACTTAAGTCGGCATTGTGCCTTTTATATTCAATTCCGATGCGATTTCTGTGTTTCATCGTCAATGTGAAGGTCCAACGGATACAGTAAACCTGCACTGGTGGACGGAATCTAATACTGGTCTCCCAGGAGGCGCTCAAAGCACAAACTCTTAGAAGATTCACTCTTCTTCTACTTAAGTCGGCATTGTGCCTTTGATATTCAATTCCGATACGATTTCTGTGTTTCATCGTCAATGTGAAGGTCCAAGGGATACAGTAAACCTGCACTGGTGCATCGGAATCCAATACTGGTCTCCCAGGTGCCGCTCAAAGCACAAACCCTTAGAAGATTCACTCTTCATGTACATAAGTCGGCATTGTGCCTTTTATATTCAATTCCGATGCGATTTCTGTGTTTCATTGTCAATGTGACGGTCCAAGGGATACAGTAAACCTGCACTGGTGCATCGGAATCTAATACTGGTCTCCCAGGAGCCGCTCAAAGCACAAACTCTTAGGAGACTCACTCTTCTTGTACTTAAGTCGGCATTGTGCCTTTGATATTCAATTCCGATGCGATTTCTGTGTTTCATCGTCAATGTGAAGGTCCAAGGGATACAGTAAACCTGCACTGGTGCATCGGAATCCAATACTGGTCTCCCAGGAGCCGCCCAAAGCACAAACTCTTATTTGACTCACTCTTCTTGTACTTAAGTCGGCACTGAGCCTTTTATATTCAATTCCGATGCGATATCTGTGTTTCATCGTAAATGTGAAGGTCCAAGGGATACAGTAAACCTGCACTGGTGCATCGGCATCCAATACTGGTCTCCCAGGTGCCGCTCAAAGCACAAACTCTTAGAAAATTCACTCTTCTTGTACTTGAGTCGGCATTGTGCCTTTTATATTCAATTCCGATGCGATTTCTGTGTTTCATCGTCAATGTGAAGGTCCAAGGGATACAGTAAACCTGCACTGGTGCATCGGAATCTAATACTGGTCTCCCAGGATCCGCTCAAAGCACAAACTCTTAGAAGATTCACTCTTCTTCTACTTAAGTCGGCATTGTGCCTTTGATATTCAATTCCGATGCGATTTCTGTGTTTCATCGTCAATGTGAAGGTCCAAGGGATACAGTAAACCTGCACTGGTGCATCAGAATCTAATACTGGTCTCCCAGGAGCCGCTCAAAGCACAAACTCTTAGAAGATTCACTCTGGTTGTACTTAAGTCGGCATTGTGCCTTTGATATTCAATTTTCGATGCGATTTCTGTGTTTCATCGTCAATGTGAAGGTCCAAGGGATAAAGTAAACCTTCACTGGTGCATCGGAATCTCATACTGGTCTCCCAGGAGCCGCTCAAAGCACAAACTCTTAGAAGATTCACTCTTCTTGTACTTAAGTCAGGATTGTTCCTTTTATATTCAATTCCGATGCGATTTCTATGTTTCATCGTCAATGTGAAGGTCCAAGGGATACAGTAAACCTGCACTGGTGCATCGGAATCTAATACTGGTCTCCCAGGAGCCGCTCAAAGCACAAACTCTTAGAAGATTCACTCTTCTTGTACTTAAGTCGGCATTGTGCCTTTTATATTCAATTCCGATGCGATTTCTGTGTTTCATCGTCAATGCGAAAGTCCAAGGGATAAAGTAAACCTTCACTGGTGCATCGGAATCTAATACTGGTATCCCAGGAGCCACTCAAAGCACAAACTCTTAGAAGATTCACTCTTCTTGCACTTAAGTCGGCATTGTGCCTTTTATATTCAATTCCGATGCGATTTCTGTGTTTCATTGTCAATGTGACGGTCCAAGGGATACAGTAAACCTGCACTGGTTCATCGGAATCTAAAACTGGTCTCCCATGAGCCGCTCATAGTACAAACTCTTAGAGGATTCTCTCTTCTTGTACATAAGTCGGCATTGTGCCTTTTATATTCAATTCCGATGCGATTTCTGTGTTTCATCGTCAATGTGAAGGTCCAAGGGATACAGTAAACCTGCACTGGTGCATGGGAATCCAATACTGGTCTCCCATGTGCCGCTCAAAGCACAAACTCTTAGAAGATTCACTCTTCTTGTACATAAGTCGGCATTGTGCCTTTTATATTCAATTCCGATGCGATTTCTGTGTTTCATCGTCAATGTGAAGGTCCAAGGGATACAGTAAACCTGCACCGGTGCATCGGAATCTAATACTGGTCTCCCAGGAACCGCTCAAAGCACAAAGTCTTTGAAGATTCAATCTTCTTGTACTTAAGTCGGTATTGTGCCTTTTATATTCAATTCCGATGCGATTTCTGTGCTTCATCGTCAATGTGAAGGTCCAAGGGATAGAGTAAACCTGCACTGGTGCATCGGAATCTAATACTGGTCTCCCAGGAACCGCTCAAAGCACAAAGTCTTAGAAGATTCAATCTTCTTGTACTTAAGTCGGCATTGTGCCTTTGATATTCAATTCCGATGCGATTTCTGTGTTTCATCGTCAATGTGAAGGTCCAAGGGATAGAGTAAACCTGCACTGGTGCATCGGAATGCAATACTGGTCTCCCAGGAACCGCTCAAAGCACAAAGTCTTAGAAGATTCAATCTTCTTGTACTTAAGTCGGTATTGTGCCTTTTATATTCAATTCCGATGCGATTTCTGTGTTTCATTGTCAATGTGAAGGTCCAAGGGATACAGTAAACCAGCACTGGTGCATCGGAATCTAATACTGGTCTCCCAGGAACCGCTCAAAGCACAAAGTCTTAGAAGATTCAATCTTCTTGTACTTAAGTCGGCATTGTGCCTTTTATATTCAATTCCGATGCGATTTCTGTGTTTCATTGTCAATGTGAAGGTCCAAGGGATACAGTAAACCTGCACTGGTGCATCGGAATCCAATACTGGTCTCCCAGGAACCGCTCAAAGCACAAAGTCTTAGAAGATTCAATCTTCTTGTACTTAAGTCGGTATTGTGCCTTTTATATTCAATTCCGATGCGATTTCTGTGTTTCATTGTCAATGTGAAGGTCCAAGGGATACAGTAAACCTGCACTGGTGCATCGGAATGCAATACTGGTCTCCCAGGAACCGCTCAAAGCACAAAGTCTTAGAAGATTCAATCTTCTTGTACTTAAGTCGGTATTGTGCCTTTTATATTCAATTCCGATGCGATTTCTGTGTTTCATTGTCAATGTGAAGGTCCAAGGGATACAGTAAACCTGCACTGGTGCATCGGAATCTATTACTGGTCTCCCAGGAGCCGCTCAAAGCGCAAACTCTGAGAAGATTCACTCTTCTTATACTTAAGTCGGCACTGTGCCTTTTACATTCAATTCCGATGCGATTTCTGTGTTTCATCGTCAAAGTGAAGGTCCAAGGGATACAGTAAACCTGCACTGGTGCAGAGGAATTCAATACTTGTGTCCCAGGAGCCGCTCAAAGCACAAACTATTAGAAGATTCACTCTTCTTGTACGTAAGTCAGTATTGTGCCTTTTATATTCAATTCCGATGCGATTTCTGTGTTTCATCGTTAATGTGAAGGTCCAAGGGATACAGTAAACCTGCACTGGTGCATCGGAATCCAATACTGGTCTCCCAGGAGCCGCTCAAAGCACAAACTCTTAGAAGATTCACTCTTCTTGTACTTAAGTCGGCATTGTGCCTTTGATATTCAATTCCGATGCGATTTCTGTGTTTCATCGTCAATGTGAAGGTCCAAGGGATACAATAAACCTGCACTGGTGCATCGGAATCTAATACTGGTCTCCCAGGATCCGCTCAAAGCACAAACTCTTAGAAGATTCACTCTTCTTGTACTGAAGTCGGCATTGTGCGTTTTATATTCAATTCCGATGCGATTTCTGTGTTTCATCGTCAATGTGAAGGTCCAAGGGATACAGTAAACCTGCACTGGTGCATCGGAATCTAATACTGGTCTCCCAGGATCCGCTCAAAGCACAAACTCTTAGAAGATTCACTCTTCTTCTACTTAAGTCGGCATTGTGCCTTTGATATTCAATTCCGATGCGATTTCTGTGTTTCATCGTCAATGTGAAGGTCCAAGGGATACAGTAAACCTGCACTGGTGCATCAGAATCTAATACTGGTCTCCCAGGAGCCGCTCAAAGCACAAACTCTTAGAAGATTCACTCTGGTTGTACTTAAGTCGGCATTGTGCCTTTGATATTCAATTTTCGATGCGATTTCTGTGTTTCATCGTCAATGTGAAGGTCCAAGGGATATAGTAAACCTTCACTGGTGCATCGGAATCTCATACTGGTCTCCCAGGAGCCGCTCAAAGCACAAACTCTTAGAAGATTCACTCTTCTTGTACTTAAGTCAGGATTGTTCCTTTTATATTCAATTCCGATGCGATTTCTATGTTTCATCGTCAATGTGAAGGTCCAAGGGATACAGTAAACCTGCACTGGTGCATCGGAATCTAATACTGGTCTCCCAGGAGCCGCTCAAAGCACAAACTCTTAGAAGATTCACTCTTCTTGTACTTAAGTCGGCATTGTGCCTTTTATATTCAATTCCGATGCGATTTCTGTGTTTCATCGTCAATGCGAAAGTCCAAGGGATAAAGTAAACCTTCACTGGTGCATCGGAATCTAATACTGGTCTCCCAGGAGCCACTCAAAGCACAAACTCTTAGAAGATTCACTCTTCTTGCACTTAAGTCGGCATTGTGCCTTTTATATTCAATTCCGATGCGATTTCTGTGTTTCATTGTCAATGTGACGGTCCAAGGGATACAGTAAACCTGCACTGGTGCATGGGAATCCAATACTGGTCTCCCATGTGCCGCTCAAAGCACAAACTCTTAGAAGATTCAATCTTCTTGTACATAAGTCGGCATTGTGCCTTTTATATTCAATTACGATGCGATTTCTGTGTTTCATCGTCAATGTGAAGGTCCAAGGGATACAGTAAACCTGCACCGGTGCATCGGAATCTAATACTGGTCTCCCAGGAGCCGCTCAAAGCACAAAGTCTTAGAAGATTCACTCTTCTTGTACTTAAGTCGGCATTGTGCCTTTGATATTCGATTCCGATGCGATCTCTGTGTTTCGTCGTCAATGTGAAGGTCCAAGGGATACAGTAAAACTGCACTGGTGCATCGGAATCTAATACTGGTCTCCCAGGAGCCGCTCAAACCACAAACTCTTAGAAGATTCACTCTTCTTGTACTTAAGTCGGCACTGTGCCTTTTATATTCAATTCCGATGCGATTTCTGTGTTTCATCGTCAATGTGAAGGTCCAAGGGATAGAGTAAACCTGCACTGGTGCATCGGAATCTAATACTGGTCTCCCAGGAACCGCTCAAAGCACAAAGTCTTAGAAGATTCAATCTTCTTGTACTTAAGTCGGCATTGTGCCTTTGATATTCAATTCCGATGCGATTTCTGTGTTTCATCGTCAATGTGAAGGTCCAAGGGATAGAGTAAACCTGCACTGGTGCATCGGAATCCAATACTGGTCTCCCAGGAACCGCTCAAAGCACAAAGTCTTAGAAGATTCAATCTTCTTGTACTTAAGTCGGTATTGTTCCTTTTATATTCAATTCCGATGCGATTTCTGTGTTTCATTATCAATGTGAAGGTCCAAGGGATACAGTAAACCTGCACTGGTGCATCGGAATCTAATACTGGTCTCCCAGGAACCGCTCAAAGCACAAAGTCTTAGAAGATTCAATCTTCTTGTACTTAAGTCGGCGTTGTGCCTTTGATATTCAATTCCGATGCGATTTCTGTGTTTCATCGTCAATGTGAAGGTCCAAGGGATAGAGTAAACCTGCACTGGTGCATCGGAATCTAATACTGGTCTCCCAGGAACCGCTCAAAGCACAAAGTCTTTGAAGATTCAATCTTCTTGTACTTAAGTCGGTATTGTGCCTTTTATATTCAATTCCGATGCGATTTCTGTGCTTCATCGTCAATGTGAAGGTCCAAGGGATAGAGTAAACCTGCACTGGTGCATCGGAATCTAATACTGGTCTCCCAGGAACCGCTCAAAGCACAAAGTCTTAGAAGATTCAATCTTCTTGTACTTAAGTCGGCATTGTGCCTTTGATATTCAATTCCGATGCGATTTCTGTGTTTCATCGTCAATGTGAAGGTCCAAGGGATAGAGTAAACCTGCACTGGTGCATCGGAATGCAATACTGGTCTCCCAGGAACCGCTCAAAGCACAAAGTCTTAGAAGATTCAATCTTCTTGTACTTAAGTCGGTATTGTGCCTTTTATATTCAATTCCGATGCGATTTCTGTGTTTCATTGTCAATGTGAAGGTCCAAGGGATACAGTAAACCAGCACTGGTGCATCGGAATCTAATACTGGTCTCCCAGGAACCGCTCAAAGCACAAAGTCTTAGAAGATTCAATCTTCTTGTACTTAAGTCGGCATTGTGCCTTTTATATTCAATTCCGATGCGATTTCTGTGTTTCATTGTCAATGTGAAGGTCCAAGGGATACAGTAAACCTGCACTGGTGCATCGGAATCCAATACTGGTCTCCCAGGAACCGCTCAAAGCACAAAGTCTTAGAAGATTCAATCTTCTTGTACTTAAGTCGGTATTGTGCCTTTTATATTCAATTCCGATGCGATTTCTGTGTTTCATTGTCAATGTGAATGTCCAAGGGATACAGTAAACCTGCACTGGTGCATCGGAATGCAATACTGGTCTCCCAGGAACCGCTCAAAGCACAAAGTCTTAGAAGATTCAATCTTCTTGTACTTAAGTCGGTATTGTGCCTTTTATATTCAATTCCGATGCGATTTCTGTGTTTCATTGTCAATGTGAAGGTCCAAGGGATACAGTAAACCTGCACTGGTGCATCGGAATCTATTACTGGTCTCCCAGGAGCCGCTCAAAGCGCAAACTCTGAGAAGATTCACTCTTCTTATACTTAAGTCGGCACTGTGCCTTTTACATTCAATTCCGATGCGATTTCTGTGTTTCATCGTCAAAGTGAAGGTCCAAGGGATACAGTAAACCTGCACTGGTGCAGAGGAATTCAATACTTGTGTCCCAGGAGCCGCTCAAAGCACAAACTATTAGAAGATTCACTCTTCTTGTACGTAAGTCAGTATTGTGCCTTTTATATTCAATTCCGATGCGATTTCTGTGTTTCATCGTCAATGTGAAGGTCCAAGGGATACAGTAAACCTGCACTGGTGCATGGGAATCCAATACTGGTCTCCCATGTGCCGCTCAAAGCACAAACTCTTAGAAGATTCACTCTTCTTGTACATAAGTCGGCATTGTGCCTTTTATATTCAATTACGATGCGATTTCTGTGTTTCATCGTCAATGTGAAGGTCCAAGGGATACAGTAAACCTGCACCGGTGCATCGGAATCTAATACTGGTCTCCCAGGAGCCGCTCAAAGCACAAAGTCTTAGAAGATTCACTCTTCTTGTACTTAAGTCGGCATTGTGCCTTTGATATTCGATTCCGATGCGATCTCTGTGTTTCGTCGTCAATGTGAAGGTCCAAGGGATACAGTAAAACTGCACTGGTGCATCGGAATCTAATACTGGTCTCCCAGGAGCCGCTCAAACCACAAACTCTTAGAAGATTCACTCTTCTTGTACTTAAGTCGGCACTGTGCCTTTTATATTCAAATCCGATGCGATTTCTGTGTTTCATCGTCAATGCGAAGGTCCAAGGGATAGAGTAAACCTGCACTGGTGCATCGGAATCTAATACTGGTCTCCCAGGAACCGCTCAAAGCACAAAGTCTTAGAAGATTCAATCTTCTTGTACTTAAGTCGGCATTGTGCCTTTGATATTCAATTCCGATGCGATTTCTGTGTTTCATCGTCAATGTGAAGGTCCAAGGGATAGAGTAAACCTGCACTGGTGCATCGGAATCCAATACTGGTCTCCCAGGAACCGCTCAAAGCACAAAGTCTTAGAAGATTCAATCTTCTTGTACTTAAGTCGGTATTGTTCCTTTTATATTCAATTCCGATGCGATTTCTGTGTTTCATTATCAATGTGAAGGTCCAAGGGATACAGTAAACCTGCACTGGTGCATCGGAATCTAATACTGGCCTCCCAGGAACCGCTCAAAGCACAAAGTCTTAGAAGATTCAATCTTCTTGTACTTAAGTCGGCGTTGTGCCTTTGATATTCAATTCCGATGCGATTTCTGTGTTTCATCGTCAATGTGAAGGTCCAAGGGATAGAGTAAACCTGCACTGGTGCATCGGAATCTAATACTGGTCTCCCAGGAACCGCTCAAAGCACAAAGTCTTTGAAGATTCAATCTTCTTGTACTTAAGTCGGTATTGTGCCTTTTATATTCAATTCCGATGCGATTTCTGTGCTTCATCGTCAATGTGAAGGTCCAAGGGATAGAGTAAACCTGCACTGGTGCATCGGAATCTAATACTGGTCTCCCAGGAACCGCTCAAAGCACAAAGTCTTAGAAGATTCAATCTTCTTGTACTTAAGTCGGCATTGTGCCTTTGATATTCAATTCCGATGCGATTTCTGTGTTTCGTCGTCAATGTGAAGGTCCTAGGGATAGAGTAAACCTGCACTGGTGCATCGGAATGCAATACTGGTCTCCCAGGAACCGCTCAAAGCACAAAGTCTTAGAAGATTCAATCTTCTTGTACTTAAGTCGGTATTGTGCCTTTTATATTCAATTCCGATGAGATTTCTGTGTTTCATTGTCAATGTGAAGGTCCAAGGGATACAGTAAACCTGCACTGGTGCATCGGAATCTAATACTGGTCTCCCAGGAACCGCTCAAAGCACAAAGTCTTAGAAGATTCAATCTTCTTGTACTTAAGTCGGCATTGTGCCTTTTATATTCAATTCCGATGCGATTTCTGTGTTTCATTGTCAATGTGAAGGTCCAAGGGATACAGTAAACCTGCACTGGTGCATCGGAATCCAATACTGGTCTCCCAGGAACCGCTCAAAGCACAAAGTCTTAGAAGATTCAATCTTCTTGTACTTAAGTCGGTATTGTGCCTTTTATATTCAATTCCGATGCGATTTCTGTGTTTCATTGTCAATGTGAAGGTCCAAGGGATACAGTAAACCTGCACTGGTGCATCGGAATCTAATACTGGTCTCCCTGGAACCGCTCAAAGCACAAAGTCTTTGAAGATTCAATCTTCTTGTACTTAAGTCGGCATTGTGCCTTTGATATTCAATTCCGATGCGATTTCTGTGTTTCATCGTCAATGTGAAGGTCCAAGGGATAGAGTAAACCTGCACTGGTGCATCGGAATCTAATACTGGTCTCCCAGGAACCGCTCAAAGCACAAAGTCTTAGAAGATTCAATCTTCTTGTACTTAAGTCGGCATTGTGCCTTTGATATTCAATTCCGATGCGATTTCTGTGTTTCATCGTCAATGTGAAGGTCCAAGGGATAGAGTAAACCTGCACTGGTGCATCGGAATCCAATACTGGTCTCCCAGGAACCGCTCAAAGCACAAAGTCTTAGAAGATTCAATCTTCTTGTACTTAAGTCGGTATTGTTCCTTTTATATTCAATTCCGATGCGATTTCTGTGTTTCATTATCAATGTGAAGGTCCAAGGGATACAGTAAACCTGCACTGGTGCATCGGAATCTAATACTGGCCTCCCAGGAACCGCTCAAAGCACAAAGTCTTAGAAGATTCAATCTTCTTGTACTTAAGTCGGCGTTGTGCCTTTGATATTCAATTCCGATGCGATTTCTGTGTTTCATCGTCAATGTGAAGGTCCAAGGGATAGAGTAAACCTGCACTGGTGCATCGGAATCTAATACTGGTCTCCCAGGAACCGCTCAAAGCACAAAGTCTTTGAAGATTCAATCTTCTTGTACTTAAGTCGGTATTGTGCCTTTTATATTCAATTCCGATGCGATTTCTGTGCTTCATCGTCAATGTGAAGGTCCAAGGGATAGAGTAAACCTGCACTGGTGCATCGGAATCTAATACTGGTCTCCCAGGAACCGCTCAAAGCACAAAGTCTTAGAAGATTCAATCTTCTTGTACTTAAGTCGGCATTGTGTCTTTGATATTCAATTCCGATGCGATTTCTGTGTTTCGTCGTCAATGTGAAGGTCCTAGGGATAGAGTAAACCTGCACTGGTGCATCGGAATGCAATACTGGTCTCCCAGGAACCGCTCAAAGCACAAAGTCTTAGAAGATTCAATCTTCTTGTACTTAAGTCGGTATTGTGCCTTTTATATTCAATTCCGATGAGATTTCTGTGTTTCATTGTCAATGTGAAGGTCCAAGGGATACAGTAAACCTGCACTGGTGCATCGGAATCTAATACTGGTCTCCCAGGAACCGCTCAAAGCACAAAGTCTTAGAAGATTCAATCTTCTTGTACTTAAGTCGGCATTGTGCCTTTTATATTCAATTCCGATGCGATTTCTGTGTTTCATTGTCAATGTGAAGGTCCAAGGGATACAGTAAACCTGCACTGGTGCATCGGAATCCAATACTGGTCTCCCAGGAACCGCTCAAAGCACAAAGTCTTAGAAGATTCAATCTTCTTGTACTTAAGTCGGTATTGTGCCTTTTATATTCAATTCCGATGCGATTTCTGTGTTTCATTGTCAATGTGAAGGTCCAAGGGATACAGTAAACCTGCACTGGTGCATCGGAATCTAATACTGGTCTCCCTGGAACCGC
The DNA here is from genome assembly GCF_023898315.1 of Schistocerca nitens. NCBI lineage: Eukaryota > Metazoa > Arthropoda > Insecta > Orthoptera > Acrididae > Schistocerca > Schistocerca nitens. The sequence continues at coordinate 185,247,424 of NC_064625.1, forward strand.
TCAAAGCACAAAGTCTTTGAAGATTCAATCTTCTTGTACTTAAGTCGGCATTGTGCCTTTGATATTCAATTCCGATGCGATTTCTGTGTTTCATCGTCAATGTGAAGGTCCAAGGGATAGAGTAAACCTGCACTGGTGCATCGGAATCCAATACTGGTCTCCCAGGTGCCGCTCAAAGCACAAACCCTTAGAAGATTCACTCTCCTTGTACATAAGTCGGCATTGTGCCTTTTATATTCAATTCCGATGCGATTTCTGTGTTTCATTGTCAATGTGACGGTCCAAGGGATACAGTAAACCTGCACTGGTGCATCGGAATCTAATACTGGTCTCCCAGGAGCCGCTCAAAGCACAAACTCTTAGGAGACTCACTCTTCTTGTACTTAAGTCGGCATTGTGCCTTTGATATTCAATTCCGATGCGATTTCTGTGTTTCATCGTCAAAGTGAAGGTCCAAGGGATACAGTAAACCTGCACTGGTGCAGAGGAATTCAATACTTGTGTCCCAGGAGCCGCTCAAAGCACAAACTATTAGAAGATTCACTCTTCTTGTACTTAAGTCAGTATTGTGCCTTTTATATTCAATTCCGATGCGATTTCTGTGTTTCATCGTCAATGTGAAGGTCCAAGGGATACAGTAAACCTGCACTGGTGCATCGGAATCTAATACTGGTCTGCCAGGATCCGCTCAAAGCACAAACTCATAGAAGATTCACTCTTCTTGTACTTAAGTCGGCATTGTGCCTTTGATATTCAATTCCGATGCGATTTCTGTGTTTCATCGTCAATGTGAAGGTCCAAGGGATAGAGTAAACCTGCACTGGTGCATCGGAATCCAATACTGGTCTCCCAGGAACCGCTCAAAGCACAAAGTCTTAGAAGATTCAATCTTCTTGTACTTCAGTCGGTATTGTGCCTTTTATATTCAATTCCGATGCGATTTCTGTGTTTCATTGTCGATGTGAAGGTCCAAGGGATACAGTAAACCTGCACTGGTGCATCGGAATCTAATACTGGTCTCCCAGGAACCGCTCAAAGCACAAAGTCTTAGAAGATTCAATCTTCTTGTACTTAAGTCGGCATTGTGCCTTTTATATTCAATTCCGATGCGATTTCTGTGTTTCATTGTCAATGTGAAGGTCCAAGGGATAGAGTAAACCTGCACTGGTGCATCGGAATCCAATACTGGTCTCCCAGGAACCGCTCAAAGCACAAACTCTTAGAAGATTCACTCTTCTTGTACTTAAGTCGGCATTGTGCCTTTGATATTCAATTTTCGATGCGATTTCTGTGTTTCATCGTCAATGTGAAGGTCCAAGGGATAAAGTAAACCTTCACTGGTGCATCGGAATCTCATAATGGTCTCCCAGGAACCGCTCAAAGCACAAACTCTTAGAAGATTCACTCTTCTTGTACTTAAGTCAGGATTGTTCCTTTTATATTCAATTCCGATGCGATTTCTGTGTTTCATCGTCAATGTGAAGGTCCAAGGGATACAGTAAACCTGCACTGGTGCATCGGAATCTAATACTGGTCTCCCAGGAGACGCTCAAAGCACAAACTCTTAGAAGATTCACTCTTCTTGTACTTAAGTCGGCATTGTGCCTTTTATATTCAATTCCGATGCGATTTCTGTGTTTCATCGTCAATGCGAAAGTCCAAGGGATAAAGTAAACCTTCACTGGTGCATCGGAATCTAATACTGGTCTCCCAGGAGCCACTCAAAGCACAAACTCTTAGAAGATTCACTCTTCTTCTACTTAAGTCGGCATTGTGCCTTTTATATTCAATTCCGATGCGATTTCTGTGTTTCATTGTCAATGTGACGGTCCAAGGGATACAGTAAACCTGCACTGGTGCATCGGAACCTAAAACTGGTCTCCCATGAGCCGCTCATAGTACAAACTCTTAGAGGATTCTCTCTTCTTGTACATAAGTCGGCATTGTGCCTTTTATATTCAATTCCGATGCGATTTCTGTGTTTCATCGTCAATGTGAAGGTCCAAGGGATACAGTAAACCTGCACTGGTGCATGGGAATCCAATACTGGTCTCCCATGTGCCGCTCAAAGCACAAACTCTTAGAAGATTCATTCTTCTTGTACATAAGTCGGCATTGTGCCTTTTATATTCAATTACGATGCGATTTCTGTGTTTCATCGTCAATGTGAAGGTCCAAGGGATGCAGTAAACCTGCACCGGTGCATCGGAATCTAATACTGGTCTCCCAGGAGCCGCTCAAAGCACAAAGTCTTAGAAGATTCACTCTTCTTGTACTTAAGTCGGCATTGTGCCTTTGATATTCGATTCCGATGCGATCTCTGTGTTTCATCGTCAATGTGAAGGTCCAAGGGATACAGTAAACCTGCACTGGTGCATCGGAATCTAATACTGGTCTCCCTGGAACCGCTCAAAGCACAAAGTCTTTGAAGATTCAATCTTCTTGTACTTAAGTCGGTATTGTGCCTTTGATATTCAATTCCGATGCGATTTCTGTGTTTCATCGTCAATGTGAAGGTCCAAGGGATAGAGTAAACCTGCACTGGTGCATCGGAATCCAATACTGGTCTCCCAGGTGCCGCTCAAAGCACAAACCCTTAGAAGATTCACTCTCCTTGTACATAAGTCGGCATTGTGCCTTTTATATTCAATTCCGATGCGATTTCTGTGTTTCATTGTCAATGTGACGGTCCAAGGGATACAGTAAACCTGCACTGGTGCATCGGAATCTAATACTGGTCTCCCAGGAGCCGCTCAAAGCACAAACTCTTAGGAGACTCACTCTTCTTGTACTTAAGTCGGCATTGTGCCTTTGATATTCAATTCCGATGCGATTTCTGTGTTTCATCGTCAAAGTGAAGGTCCAAGGGATACAGTAAACCTGCACTGGTGCAGAGGAATTCAATACTTGTGTCCCAGGAGCCGCTCAAAGCACAAACTATTAGAAGATTCACTCTTCTTGTACTTAAGTCAGTATTGTGCCTTTTATATTCAATTCCGATGCGATTTCTGTGTTTCATCGTCAATGTGAAGGTCCAAGGGATACAGTAAACCTGCACTGGTGCATCGGAATCTAATACTGGTCTGCCAGGATCCGCTCAAAGCACAAACTCATAGAAGATTCACTCTCCTTGTACTTAAGTCGGCATTGTGCCTTTGATATTCAATTCCGATGCGATTTCTGTGTTTCATCGTCAATGTGAAGGTCCAAGGGATAGAGTAAACCTGCACTGGTGCATCGGAATCCAATACTGGTCTCCCAGGAACCGCTCAAAGCACAAAGTCTTAGAAGATTCAATCTTCTTGTACTTCAGTCGGTATTGTGCCTTTTATATTCAATTCCGATGCGATTTCTGTGTTTCATTGTCGATGTGAAGGTCCAAGGGATACAGTAAACCTGCACTGGTGCATCGGAATCTAATACTGGTCTCCCAGGAACCGCTCAAAGCACAAAGTCTTAGAAGATTCAATCTTCTTGTACTTAAGTCGGCATTGTGCCTTTTATATTCAATTCCGATGCGATTTCTGTGTTTCATTGTCAATGTGAAGGTCCAAGGGATAGAGTAAACCTGCACTGGTGCATCGGAATCCAATACTGGTCTCCCAGGAACCGCTCAAAGCACAAACTCTTAGAAGATTCACTCTTCTTGTACTTAAGTCGGCATTGTGCCTTTGATATTCAATTTTCGATGCGATTTCTGTGTTTCATCGTCAATGTGAAGGTCCAAGGGATAAAGTAAACCTTCACTGGTGCATCGGAATCTCATAATGGTCTCCCAGGAACCGCTCAAAGCACAAACTCTTAGAAGATTCACTCTTCTTGTACTTAAGTCAGGATTGTTCCTTTTATATTCAATTCCGATGCGATTTCTGTGTTTCATCGTCAATGTGAAGGTCCAAGGGATACAGTAAACCTGCACTGGTGCATCGGAATCTAATACTGGTCTCCCAGGAGACGCTCAAAGCACAAACTCTTAGAAGATTCACTCTTCTTGTACTTAAGTCGGCATTGTGCCTTTTATATTCAATTCCGATGCGATTTCTGTGTTTCATCGTCAATGCGAAAGTCCAAGGGATAAAGTAAACCTTCACTGGTGCATCGGAATCTAATACTGGTCTCCCAGGAGCCACTCAAAGCACAAACTCTTAGAAGATTCACTCTTCTTCTACTTAAGTCGGCATTGTGCCTTTTATATTCAATTCCGATGCGATTTCTGTGTTTCATTGTCAATGTGACGGTCCAAGGGATACAGTAAACCTGCACTGGTGCATCGGAACCTAAAACTGGTCTCCCATGAGCCGCTCATAGTACAAACTCTTAGAGGATTCTCTCTTCTTGTACATAAGTCGGCATTGTGCCTTTTATATTCAATTCCGATGCGATTTCTGTGTTTCATCGTCAATGTGAAGGTCCAAGGGATACAGTAAACCTGCACTGGTGCATGGGAATCCAATACTGGTCTCCCATGTGCCGCTCAAAGCACAAACTCTTAGAAGATTCACTCTTCTTGTACATAAGTCGGCATTGTGCCTTTTATATTCAATTACGATGCGATTTCTGTGTTTCATCGTCAATGTGAAGGTCCAAGGGATGCAGTAAACCTGCACCGGTGCATCGGAATCTAATACTGGTCTCCCAGGAGCCGCTCAAAGCACAAAGTCTTAGAAGATTCACTCTTCTTGTACTTAAGTCGGCATTGTGCCTTTGATATTCGATTCCGATGCGATCTCTGTGTTTCATCGTCAATGTGAAGGTCCAAGGGATACAGTAAACCTGCACTGGTGCATCGGAATCTAATACTGGTCTCCCAGGAGCCGCTCAAACCACAAACTCTTAGAAGATTCACTCTTCTTGTACTTAAGTCGGCACTGTGCCTTTTATATTCAATTCCGATGCGATTTCTGTGTTTCATCGTCAATGTGAAGGTCCAAGGGATACAGTAAACCTGCACTGGTGCATCGGAATCCAATACTGGTCTCCCAGGAACCGCTCAAAGCACAAAGTCTTAGATGATTCAATCTTCTTGTACTTAAGTCGGTATTGTGCCTTTTATATTCAATTCCGATGCGATTTATGTGTTTCATTGTCAATGTGAAGGTCCAAGGGATAGAGTAAACCTGCACTGGTGCATCGGAATCTAATACTGGTCTCCCAGGAACCGCTCAAAGCACAAAGTCTTAGAAGATTCAATCTTCTTGTACTTAAGTCGGCATTGTGCCTTTGATATTCAATTCCGATGCGATTTCTGTGTTTCATCGTCAATGTGAAGGTCCAAGGGATAGAGTAAACCTGCACTGGTGCATCGGAATCCAATACTGGTCCTTCCAGGAACCGCTCAAAGCACAAAGTCTCAGAAGATTCAATCTTCTTGTACTTAAGTCGGTATTGTTCCTTTTATATTCAATTCCGATGCGATTTCTGTGTTTCATCGTCAATGTGAAGGTCCAAGGGATACAGTAAACCTGCACTGGTGCATCGGAATCTAATACTGGTCTGCCAGGATCCGCTCAAAGCACAAACTCATAGAAGATTCACTCTTCTTGTACTGAATCCGGCATTGTGCCTTTTATATTCAATTCCGATGCGATTTCTGTGTTTCATCGTCAATGTGAAGGTCCAAGGGATACAGTAAACCTGCACTGGTGCATCGGAATCTAATACTGGTCTCCCAGGATCCGCTCAAAGCACAAACTCTTAGAAGATTCACTCTTCTTGTACTTAAGTCGGCATTGTGCCTTTTATATTCAATTCCGATGCGATTTCTGTGTTTCATCGTCAATGTGAAGGTCCAACGGATACAGTAAACCTGCACTGGTGGACGGAACCTAATACTGGTCTCCCAGGAGGCGCTCAAAGCACAAACTCTTAGAAGATTCACTCTTCTTGTACTTAAGTCGGCATTGTGCATTTGATATTCAATTCCGATGCGATTTCTGTGTTTCATCGTCAATGTGAAGGTCCAAGGGATACAGTAAACCTGCACTGGTGCATCGGAATCCAATACTGCTCTCCCAGGTGCCGCTCAAAGCACAAACCCTTAGAAGATTCACTCTTCTTGTACATAAGTCGGCATTGTGCCTTTTATATTCAATTCCGATGCGATTTCTGTGTTTCATTGTCAATGTGACGGTCCAAGGGATACAGTAAACCTGCACTGGTGCATCGGAATCTAATACTGGTCTCCCAGGAGCCGCTCAAAGCACAAACTCTTAGGAGACTCACTCTTCTTGTACTTAAGTCGGCATTGTGCCTTTGATATTCAATTCCGATGCGATTTCTGTGTTTCATCGTCAATGTGAAGGTCCAAGGGATACAATAAACCTGCACTGGTGCATCGTAATCTAATACTGGTCTCCCAGGAGCCGCTCAAAGCACAAACTCTGTGAAGATTCACTCTTCTTATACTTAAGTCGGCACTGTGCCTTTTATATTCAATTCCGATGCGATTTCTGTGTTTCATCGTCAAAGTGAAGGTCCAAGGTATACAGTAAACCTGCACTGGTGCATCGGAATCTAATACTGGTCTCCCAGGAACCGCTCTAAGCACAAAGTCTTAGAAGATTCAATCTTCTTGTACTTAAGTCGGTATTGTGCCTTTTATATTCAATTCCGATGCGATTTCTGTGTTTCATCGTCAATGTGAAGGTCCAAGGGATAGAGTAAACCTGCACTGGTGCATCGGAATCTAATACTGGTCTCCCAGGAACCGCTCAAAGCACAAAGTCTTAGAAGATTCTATCTTCTTGTACTTAAGTCGGCATTGTGCCTTTGATATTCAATTCCGATGCGATTTCTGTGTTTCATCGTCAATGTGAAGGTCCAAGGGATAGAGTAAACCTGCACTGGTGCATCGGAATCCAATACTGGTCTCCCAGGAACCGCTCAAAGCACAAAGTCTTAGAAGATTCAATCTTCTTGTACTTAAGTCAGTATTGTGCCTTTTATATTCAATTCCGATGCGATTTCTGTGTTTCATTGTCAATGTGAAGGTCCAAGGGATACAGTAAACCTGCACTGGTGCATCGGAATCTAATACTGGTCTCCCAGGAACCGCTCAAAGCACAAAGTCTTAGAAGATTCAATCTTCTTGTACTTAAGTCGGCATTGTGCCTTTTATATTCAATTCCGATGCGATTTCTGTGTTTCATTGTCAATGTGAAGGTCCAAGGGATAGAGTAAACCTGCACTGGTGCATCGGAATCCAATACTGGTCTCCCAGGAACCGCTCAAAGCACAAAGTCTTAGAAGATTCAATCTTCTTGTACTTAAGTCGGTATTGTGCCTTTTATATTCAATTCCGATGCGATTTCTGTGTTTCATTGTCAATGTGAAGGTCCAAGGGATACAGTAAACCTGCACTGGTGCATCGGAATCTAATACTGGTCTCCCAGGAACCGCTCAAAGCACAAAGTCTTAGAAGATTCAATCTTCTTGTACTTAAGTCGGCATTGTGCCTTTGATATTCAATTCCGATGCGATTTCTGTGTTTCATCGTCAATGTGAAGGTCCAAGGGATAGTGTAAACCTGCACTGGTGCATCGGAATCCAATACTGGTCTCCCAGGTGCCGATCAAAGCACAAACCCTTAGAAGATTCACTCTTCTTGTACATAAGTCGGCATTGTGCCTTTTATATTCAATTCCGATTCGATTTCTGTGTTTCATTGTCAATGTGACGGTCCAAGGGATACAGTAACCCTGCACTGGTGCATCGGAATCTAATACTGGTCTCCCAGGAGCCGCTCAAAGCACAAACTCTTAGGGGACTCACTCTTCTTGTACTTAAGTCGGCATTGTGCCTTTGATATTCAATTCCGATGCGATTTCTGTGTTTCATCGTCAAAGTGAAGGTCCAAGGGATACAGTAAACCTGCACTGGTGCATCGGAATTCAATACTTGTGTCCCAGGAGCCGCTCAAAGCACAAACTATTAGAAGATTCACTCTTCTTGTACTTAAGTCAGTATTGTGCCTTTTATATTCAATTCCGATGCGATTTCTGTGTTTCATCGTCAATGTGAAGGTCCAAGGGATACAGTAAACCTGCACTGGTGCATCGGAACCTAATACTGGTCTGCCAGGATCCGCTCAAAGCACAAACTCATAGAAGATTCACTCTTCTTGTACTGAATCCGGCATTGTGCCTTTTATATTCAATTCCGATGCGATTTCTGTGTTTCATCGTCAATGTGAAGGTCCAAGGGATACAGTAAACCTGCACTGGTGCATCGGAATCTAATACTGGTCTCCCAGGATCCGCTCAAAGCACAAACTCTTAGAAGATTCACTCTTCTTGTACTTAAGTCGGCATTGTGCCTTTTATATTCAATTCCGATGCGATTTCTGTGTTTCATCGTCAATGTGAAGGTCCAACGGATACAGTAAACCTGCACTGGTGGACGGAATCTAATACTGGTCCCCCAGGAGGCGCTCAAAGCACAAACTCTTAGAAGATTCACTCTTCTTCTACTTAAGTCGGCATTGTGCCTTTGATATTCAATTCCGATGCGATTTCTGTGTTTCATCGTCAATGTGAAGGTCCAAGGGATACAGTAAACCTGCACTGGTGCATCGGAATCCAATACTGGTCTCCCAGGTGCCGCTCAAAGCACAAACCCTTAGAAGATTCACTCTTCTTGTACATAAGTCGGCATTGTGCCTTTTATATTCAATTCCGATGCGATTTCTGTGTTTCATTGTCAATGTGACGGTCCAAGGGATACAGTAAACCTGCACTGGTGCATCGGAATCTAATACTGGTCTCCCAGGAGCCGCTCAAAGCACAAACTCTTAGGTGACTCACTCTTCTTGTACTTAAGTCGGCAATGTGCCTTTGATATTCTATTCCGATGCGATTTCTGTGTTTCATCGTCAATGTGAAGGTCCAAGGGATACAGTAAACCTGCACTGGTGCATCGGAATCTAATACTGGTCTCCCAGGATCCGCTCAAAGCACAAACTCTTAGAAGATTCCCTCTTCTTGTACTTAAGTCGGCATTGTGCCTTTTATATTCAATTCCGATGCGATTTCTGTGTTTCATCGTCAATGTGAAGGTCCAACGGATACAGTAAACCTGCACTGGTGGACGGAATCTAATACTGGTCCCCCAGGAGGCGCTCAAAGCACAAACTCTTAGAAGATTCACTCTTCTTCTACTTAAGTCGGCATTGTGCCTTTTATATTCAATTCCGATGCGATTTCTGTGTTTCATTGTCAATGTGAAGGTCCAAGGGATAGAGTAAACCTGCACTGGTGCATCGGAATCCAATACTGGTCTCCCAGGAACCGCTCAAAGCACAAAGTCTTAGAAGATTCAATCTTCTTGTACTTAAGTCGGTATTGTGCCTTTTATATTCAATTCCGATGCGATTTCTGTGTTTCATTGTCAATGTGAAGGTCCAAGGGATACAGTAAACCTGCACTGGTGCATCGGAATCTAATACTGGTCTCCCAGGAACCGCTCAAAGCACAAAGTCTTAGAAGATTCAATCTTCTTGTACTTAAGTCGGCATTGTGCCTTTGATATTCAATTCCGATGCGATTTCTGTGTTTCATCGTCAATGTGAAGGTCCAAGGGATAGTGTAAACCTGCACTGGTGCATCGGAATCCAATACTGGTCTCCCAGGTGCCGATCAAAGCACAAACCCTTAGAAGATTCACTCTTCTTGTACATAAGTCGGCATTGTGCCTTTTATATTCAATTCCGATTCGATTTCTGTGTTTCATTGTCAATGTGACGGTCCAAGGGATACAGTAACCCTGCACTGGTGCATCGGAATCTAATACTGGTCTCCCAGGAGCCGCTCAAAGCACAAACTCTTAGGGGACTCACTCTTCTTGTACTTAAGTCGGCATTGTGCCTTTGATATTCAATTCCGATGCGATTTCTGTGTTTCATCGTCAAAGTGAAGGTCCAAGGGATACAGTAAACCTGCACTGGTGCATCGGAATTCAATACTTGTGTCCCAGGAGCCGCTCAAAGCACAAACTATTAGAAGATTCACTCTTCTTGTACTTAAGTCAGTATTGTGCCTTTTATATTCAATTCCGATGCGATTTCTGTGTTTCATCGTCAATGTGAAGGTCCAAGGGATACAGTAAACCTGCACTGGTGCATCGGAACCTAATACTGGTCTGCCAGGATCCGCTCAAAGCACAAACTCATAGAAGATTCACTCTTCTTGTACTGAATCCGGCATTGTGCCTTTTATATTCAATTCCGATGCGATTTCTGTGTTTCATCGTCAATGTGAAGGTCCAAGGGATACAGTAAACCTGCACTGGTGCATCGGAATCTAATACTGGTCTCCCAGGATCCGCTCAAAGCACAAACTCTTAGAAGATTCACTCTTCTTGTACTTAAGTCGGCATTGTGCCTTTTATATTCAATTCCGATGCGATTTCTGTGTTTCATCGTCAATGTGAAGGTCCAACGGATACAGTAAACCTGCACTGGTGGACGGAATCTAATACTGGTCCCCCAGGAGGCGCTCAAAGCACAAACTCTTAGAAGATTCACTCTTCTTCTACTTAAGTCGGCATTGTGCCTTTGATATTCAATTCCGATGCGATTTCTGTGTTTCATCGTCAATGTGAAGGTCCAAGGGATACAGTAAACCTGCACTGGTGCATCGGAATCCAATACTGGTCTCCCAGGTGCCGCTCAAAGCACAAACCCTTAGAAGATTCACTCTTCTTGTACATAAGTCGGCATTGTGCCTTTTATATTCAATTCCGATGCGATTTCTGTGTTTCATTGTCAATGTGACGGTCCAAGGGATACAGTAAACCTGCACTGGTGCATCGGAATCTAATACTGGTCTCCCAGGAGCCGCTCAAAGCACAAACTCTTAGGTGACTCACTCTTCTTGTACTTAAGTCGGCAATGTGCCTTTGATATTCTATTCCGATGCGATTTCTGTGTTTCATCGTCAATGTGAAGGTCCAAGGGATACAGTAAACCTGCACTGGTGCATCGGAATCTAATACTGGTCTCCCAGGACCCGCTCAAAGCACAAACTCTGAGAAGATTCACTCTTCTTATACTTAAGTCGGGACTGTGCCTTTTATATTCAATTCCGATGCGATTTCTGTGTTTCATCGTCAAAGTGAAGGTCCAAGGGATACAGTAAACCTGCACTGGTGCAGAGGAATTCAATACATGTGTCCCAGGAGCCGCTCAAAGCACAAACTATTAGAAGATTCACTCTTCTTGTACATAAGTCAGTATTGTGCCTTTTATATTCAATTCCGATGCGATTTCTGTGTTTCATCGTCAATGTGACGGTCCAAGGGATACAGTAAACCTGCACTGGTGCATCGGAATCTAATACTGGTCTGCCAGGATCCGCTCAAAGCACAAACTCTTAGAAGATTCACTCTTCTTGTACTGAAGTCGGCATTGTGCCTTTTATATTCAATTCCGATGCGATTTCAGTGTTTCATCGTCAATGTGAAGGTCCAAGGGATACAGTAAACCTGCACTGGTGCATCGGAATCTAATACTGGTCTCCCAGGATCCGCTCAAGGCACAAACTCTTAGAAGATTCACTCTTCTTCTACTTAAGTCGGCATTGTGCCTTTGATATTAAATTCCGATGCGATTTCTGTGTTTCATCGTCAATGTGAATGTCCAAGGGATACAGTAAACCTGCACTGGTGCATCGGAATCCAATACTGGTCTCCCAGGAGCCGCTCAAAGCACAAACTCTTAGAAGATTCACTCTTCTTGTACTTAAGTCGGCATTGTGCCTTTGATATTCAATTTTCGATGCGATTTCTGTGTTTCATCGTCAATGTGAAGGTCCAAGGGATAAAGCAAAGCTTCACTGGTGCATCGGAATCTCATACTGGTCTCCCAGGATCCGCTCAAAGCACAAACTCTTAGAAGATTCACCTTTCTTGTACTTAAGTCAGCATTGTTCCTTTTATATTCAATTCCGATGCGATTTCTGTGTTTCATCGTCAATGTGAAGGTCCAAGGGATACAGTAAACCTGCACTGGTGCAGAGGAATTCAATACTGGTGTCCCAGGAGCCGATCAAAGCACAATCTATTAGAAGATTCACTCTTCTTGTACTTAAGTCAGTATTGTGCCTTTTATATTCAATTCCGATGCGATTTCTGTGTTTCATCGTCAATGTGAAGGTCCAAGGGATGCAGTAAACCTGCACTGGTGCATCGGAATCTAATACTGGTCACCCAGGAGCCGCTCAAAGCACAACTCTTAGAAAATTCACTCTTCTTGTACTTAAGTCGGTATTGTGCCTTTTATATTCAATTCCCATGCGATTTCTGTGTTTCATCGTCAATGTGAATGTCCAAGGGATACAGTAAACCTGCACTGGTGCATCGGAATCCAATACTGGTCTCCCAGGAGCCGCTCAAAGCACAGCTCTTAGAAAATTCACTCTTCTTGTACTTAAGTCGGTATTGTGCCTTTTATATTCAATTCCGATGCGATTTCTGTGTTTCATCGTCAATGTGAAGGTCCAAGGGATAAAGTAAACCTTCACTGGTGCATCGGAATCTAATACTGGTCTCCCAGGAGCCACTCAAAGCACAAACTCTTAGAAGATTCACTCTTCTTGTACTTAAGTCGGCATTGTGACTTTTATATTCAATTCCGATGCGATTTCTGTGTTTCATCGTCAATGTGAAGGTCCAACGGATACAGTAAACCTGCACTGGTGCATCGGAATCTAATACTGGTCTCCCAGGAGTCGCTCAAATCACAAACTCTTAGAAGATTCACTCTTCTTGTACTTAAGTCTGCATTGTGCCTTTGATATTCAATTCCGATGCGATTTCTGTGTTTCATCGTCAATGTGAAGGTCCAAGGGATACAGTAAACCTGCACTGGTGCATCGGAATCCAATACTGGTCTCCCAGGAGCCGCTCAAAGCACAAAGTCTTAGAAGATTCACTCTTCTTGTACTTATGTCGGCATTGTGCCTTTGATATTCAATTTTCGATGCGATTTCTGTGTTTCATCGTCAATTTGAAGGTCCAAGGGATAAAGTAAACCTTCACTGGTGCATCGGAATCTCATACTAGTCTCCCAGGAGCCGCTCAAAGCACAAACTCTTAGAAGATTCACTCTTCTTGTACTTAAGTCGGTATTGTGCCTTTTATATTCAATTCCGATGCGATTTCTGTGTTTCATCGTCAATGTGAAGGTCCAAGGGATAAAGTAAACCTTCACTGGTGCATCGGAATCTAATACTGGTCTCCCAGGAGCCACTCAAAGCACAAACTCTTAGAAGATTCACTCTTCTTGTACTTAAGTCGGCATTGCACCTTTTATATTCAATTCCGATTCGATTTATGTGTTTCATCGTCAATGTGAAGGTCCAAGGGATAAAGTAAACCTTCACTGGTGCATCGGAATCTCATACTGGTCTCCCAGGAGCCGCTCAAAGCACAAACTCTTAGAAGATTCACTCTTCTTGTACTTAAGTCGGCATTGTTCCTTTTATATTCAATTCCGATGCGATTTCTGTGATTCATGGTCAATGTGAAGGTCCAAGGGATACAGTAAACCTGCACTGGTGCATCGGAATCTAATACTGGTGTCCCAGGAGGCGATCTAAGCACAAACTATTAGAAGATTCACTCTTCTTGTACTTAAGTCAGTATTGTGCCTTTCATATTCAATTCCGATGCGATTTCTGTGTTTCATCGTCAATGTGAAGGTCCAAGGGATAAGGTAAACCTTCACTGGTGCATCGGAATCTAATACTGGTCTCCCAGGAGCCGCTCAAAGCACAAACTCGTAGAAGTTTCACTCTTCTTGTACTTAAGTCAGTATTGTGCCTTTTATATTCAATTCCGATGCGATTTCTGTGTTTCATCGTCAATGTGAAGGTCCAAGGGATAAGGTAAACCTTCACAGGTGCATCGGAATCTAATACTGGTCCCCCAGGAGCCGCTCAAAGCACAAACTCGTAGAAGATTCACCCTTCTTGTACTTAAGTCGGTATTGTGCCTTTTATATTCAATTCCGATGCGATTTCTGTGTTTCATCGTCAATGTGAAGGTCCAAGGGATAAGGTAAACCTTCACTGGTGCATCGGAATCTAATACTGGTCTCCCAGGAGCCGCTCAAAGCACAAACTCGTAGTACATTCACTCTTCTTGTACTTAAGTCAGTATTGTGCCTTTTATATTCAATTCCGATGCGATTTCTGTGTTTCATCGTCAATGTGAAAGTCCAAGGGATACAGTAAACCTGCACTGGTGCATCGGAATCTAATACTGGTCTCCCAGGAGCCACTCAAAGCACAAACTCTTAGAAGATTCACTCTTCTTGTACTTAAGTCGGCATTGCGCCTTTTATATTCAATTCCGATGCGATTTCTGTGTTTCATCGTCAATGTGAAGGTCCAAGGGATAAAGTAAACCTTCACTGGTGCATCGGAATCTCATACTGGTCTCCCAGGAGCCGCTCAAAGCACAAACTCTTAGAAGATTCACTCTTCTTGTACTTAAGTCGGCATTGTGCCTTTGATATTCAATTCCGATGCGATTTCTGTGTTTCATCGTCAATGTGAAGGTCCAAGGGATACAGTAAACCTGCACTGGTGCATCGGAATCCAATACTGGTCTCCCAGGAGCCGCTCAAAGCACAAATTCTTAGAAGATTCACTCTTCTTGTACTTAAGTCGGCATTGTGCCTTTGATATTCAATTTTCGATGCGATTTCTGTGTTTCATCGTCAATGTGAAGGTCCAAGGGATAAAGTAAACCTTCACTGGTGCATCGGAATCTCATACTGGTCTCCCAGGAGCCGCTCAATGCACAAACTCTTAGAAGATTCACTCTTCTTGTACTTAAGTCAGCATTGTTCCTTTTATATTCAATTCCGATGCGATTTCTGTGTTTCATCGTCAATGTGAAGGTCCAAGGGATACAGTAAACCTGCACTGGTGCAGAGGAATTCAATACTGGTGTCCCAGGAGCCGATCAAAGCACAAACTATTAGAAGATTCACTCTTCTTGTACTTAAGTCAGTATTGTGCCTTTTATATTCAATTCCGATGCGATTTCTGTGTTTCATCGTCAATGTGAAGGTCCAAGGGATGCAGTAAACCTGCACTGGTGCATCGGATTCTAATACTGGTCACCCAGGAGCCGCTCAAAGCACAACTCTTAGAAAATTCACTCTTCTTGTACTTAAGTCGGTATTGTGCCTTTTATATTCAATTCCGATGCGATTTCTGTGTTTCATCGTCAATGTGAAGGTCCAAGGGATACAGTAAACCTGCACTGGTGCATCGGAATCCAATACTGGTCTCCCAGGAGCCGCTCAAAGCACAGCTCTTAGAAAATTCACTCTTCTTGTACTTAAGTCGGTATTGTGCCTTTTATATTCAATTCCGATGCGATTTCTGTGTTTCATCGTCAATGTGAAGGTCCAAGGGATAAAGTAAACCTTCACTGGGGCATCGGAATCTAATACTGGTCTCCCAGGAGCCACTCAAAGCACAAACTCTTAGAAGATTCACTCTTCTTGTACTTAAGTCGGCATTGTGCCTTTTATATTCAATTCCGATGCGATTTCTGTGTTTCATCGTCAATGTGAAGGTCCAACGGATACAGTAAACCTGCACTGGTGCATCGGAATCTAATACTGGTCTCCCAGGAGGCGCTCAAAGCACAAACTCTTAGAAGATTCACTCTTCTTGTACTTAAGTCTGCATTGTGCCTTTGATATTCAATTCCGATGCGAGTTCTGTGTTTCATCGTCAATATGAAGGTCCAAGGGATACAGTAAACCTGCATTGGTGCATCGGAATCCAATACTGGTTTCCCAGGAGCCGCTCAAAGCACAAAGTCTTAGAAGATTCACTCTTCTTGTACTTATGTCGGCATTGTGCCTTTGATATTCAATTTTCGATGCGATTTCTGTGTTTCATCGTCAATGTGACGGTCCGAGGGATAAAGTAAACCTTCACTGGTGCATCGGAATCTCATACTGGTCTCCGAGGAGCCGCTGAAAGCACAAACTCTTAGAAGATTCACTCTTCTTGTACTTAAGTCGGCATTGTTCCATTTATATTCAATTGCGATGCGATTTCTGTGATTCATCGTCAATGTGAAGGTCCAAGGGATACAGTAAACCTGCACTGGTGCATCGGAATCTAATACTGGTCTCCCAGGAGCCGCTCAAAGCACGAACTCGTAGAAGATTCACTCTTCTTGTACTTAAGTCAGTATTGTGCTTTTTATATTCAATTCCGATGCGATTTCTGTGTTTCATCGTCAATGTGAAGGTCCAAGGGATAAGGTAAACCTTCACTGGTGCATCGGAATCTAATACTGGTCTCCCAGGTGCCGCTCAAAGCACAAACTCGTAGAAGATTCACTCTTCTTGTACTTAAGTCGGTATTGTGCCTTTTATATTCAATTCCGATGCGATTTCTGTGTTTCATCGTCAATGTGAAGGTCCAAGGGATAAGGTAAACCTTCACTGGTGCATCGGAATCTAATACTGGTCTCCCAGGAGCCGCTCAAAGCACAAACTCGTAGAAGATTCACTCTTCTTGTACTTAAGTCAGTATTGTGCCTTTTATATTCAATTCCGATGCGATTTCTGTGTTTCATCGTCAATGTGAAGGTCCAAGAGATAAGGTAAACCTTCACTGGTGCATCGGAATCTAATACTGGTCTCCCAGGAGCCGCTCAAAGCACAAACTCGTAGAAGTTTCACTCTTCTTGTACTTAAGTCAGTATTGTGCCTTTTATATTCAATTCCGATGCGATTTCTGTGTTTCATCGTCAATGTGAAGGTCCAAGGGATAAGGTAAACCTTCACTGGAGCATCGGAATCTAATACTGGTCTCCCAGGAGCCGCTCAAAGCACAAACTCGTAGAAGATTCACTCTTCTTGTATTTAAGTCAGTATTGTGCCTTTTATATTCAATTCCGATGCGATTTCTGTGTTTCATCGTCAATGTGAAGGTCAAAGGGATACAGTAAACCTGCACTGGTCCATCGGAATCTAATACTGGTCTCCCAGGATCCACTCAAAGCACAAACTCTTAGAAGATTCACTCTTCTTGTACTTAAGTCGGCATTGCGCCTTTTATATTCAATTCCGATGCGATTTCTGTGTTTCATCGTCAATGTGAAGGTCCAAGGGATAAAGTAAACCTTCACTGGTGCATCGGAATCTCATACTGGTCTCCCAGGAGCCGCTCAAAGCACAAACTCTTAGAAGATTCACTCTTCTTGTACTTAAGTCGGCATTGTTCCTTTTATATTCAATTCTGATGCGATTTCTGTGATTCATCGTCAATGTGAAGGTCCAAGGGATACAGTAAACCTGCACTGGTGCATCGGAATCTAATACTGGTGTCCCAGGAGGCGATCTAAGCACAAACTATTAGAAGATTCACTCTTCTTGTACTTAAGTAAGTATTGTGCCTTTTATATTCAATTCCGATGCGATTTCTGTGTTTCATCGTCAATGTGAAGGTCCAAGGGATACAGTAAACCTGCACTGGTGCATCGGAATCCAATACTGGTCTCCAAGGAGCCGCTCAAAGCACAACTCTTAGAAAATTCACTCTTCTTGTACTCAAGTCGGTATTGTGCCTTTTATATTCAATTCCGATGCGATTTCTGTGTTTCATCGTCAATGTGAAGGTCCAAGGGATAAGGTAAACCTTCACTGGTGCATCGGAATCTAATACTGGTCTCCCAGGAGCCGCTCAAAGCACAAACTCGTAGAAGATTCACTCTTCTTGTACTTAAGTCAGTATTGTGCCTTTTATATTCAATTCCGATGCGATTTCTGTGTTTCATCGTCAATGTGAAGGTCCAAGGGATAAGGTAAACCTTCACTGGTGCATCGGAATCTAATACTGGTCTCCCAGGAGCGGCTCAAAGCACAAACTCGTAGAAGTTTCACTCTTCTTGTACTTAAGTCAGTATTGTGCCTTTTATATTCAATTCCGATGCGATTTCTGTGTTTCATCGTCAATGTGAAGGTCCAAGGGATACAGTAAACCTGCACTGGTGCATCGGAATCTAATACTGGTCTCCCAGGAGCCACTCAAAGCACAAACTCTTAGAAGATTCACTCTTCTTGTACTTAAGTCGGTATTGTGCCTTTTATATTCAATTCCGATGCGATTTCTGTGTTTCATCGTCAATGTGAAGGTCCAAGGGATAAGGTAAACCTTCACTGGTGCATCGGAATCTAATACTGGTCTCCCAGGAGCCGCTCAAAGCACAAACTCTTAGAAGATTCACTCTTCTTGTACTTAAGTCCGTATTGTGCCTTTTATATTCAATTCCGATGCGATTTCTGTGTTTCATCGTCAATGTGAAGGTCCAAGGGATACAGTAAACCTGCACTGGTGCATCGGAATCTAATACTGGTCTCCCAGGAGCCACTCAAAGCACAAACTCTTAGAAGATTTACTCTTCTTGTACTTAAGTCGGTATTGTGCCTTTTATATTCAATTCCGATGCGATTTCTGTGTTTCATCGTTAATGTGAAGGTCCAAGGGATAAGGTAAACCTTCACTGGTGCATCGGAATCTAATACTGGTCTCCCAGGAGCCGCTCAAAGCACAAACTCGTAGAAGTTTCACTCTTCTTGTACTTAAGTCAGTATTGTGCCTTTTATATTCAATTCCGATGCGATTTCTGTGTTTCATCGTCAATGTGAAGGTCCAAGGGATAAGGTAAACCTTCACTGGTGCATCAGAATCTAATACTGTTCTCCCAGGAGCGGCTCAAAGCACAAACTCGTAGAAGATTCACTCTTCTTGTACTTAAGTCGGTATTGTGCCTTTTATATTCAATTCCGATGCTATTTCTATGTTTCATCGTCAATGTGAAGGTCCAAGGGATAAGGTAAACCTTCACTGGTGCATCGGAATCTAATACTGGTCTCCCAGGAGCCGCTCAAAGCACAAACTCTTAGAAGATTCACTCTTCTTGTACTTAAGTCGGCATTGCGCCTTTTATATTCAATTCCGATGCGATTTCTGTTTTTCATCGTCAATGTGAAGGTCCAAGGGATAAATTAAACCTTCACTGGTGCATCGGAATCTAATACTGGTCTCCCAGGAGCCGCTCAAAGCACAAACTCGTAGAAGATTCACTCTTCTTGTACTTAAGTCGGCATTGTGCCTTTGATATTCAATTCCGATGCGATTTCTGTGTTTCATAGTCAATGTGAAGGTCCAAGGGATACAGTAAACCTGCACTGGTGCATCGGAATCCAATACTGATCTCCCAGGAGCCGCTCAAAGCACAATCTCTTAGAAGATTCACTCTTCTTGTACTTAAGTCGGCATTGTGCCTTTTATATTCAATTCCGATGCGATTTCTGTGTTTCATCGTCAATGTGAAGGTCCAAGGGATAAAGTAAACCTTCACTGGTGCATCGGAATCTCATACTGGTCTCCCAGGAGCCGCTGAAAGCACAAACTCTTAGAAGATTCACTCTTCTTGTACTTAAGTCGGCATTGTTCCTTTTATATTCAATTCCGATGCGATTTCTGTGTTTCATCGTCAATGTGAAGGTCCAAGGGATACAGTAAACCTGCACTGGTGCAGAGGAATTCAATACTGGTGTCCCAGGAGCCGCTCAAAGCACAAACTATTAGGATATTCACCCTTCTTGTACTTAAGTCAGTATTGTGCTTATTATATTCAATTCCGATGCGATTTCTGTGTTTCATCGTCAATGTGAAGGTCCAAGGGATACAGTAAACCTGCACTGGTGCATCGGAACCTAATACTGGTCTCCCAGGATCCGCTCAAAACACAAACTCTTAGAAGATTCACTCTTCTTGTACTTAAGTCGGCATTGTGCCTTTTATATTCAATTCCGATGCGATTTCTGTGTTTCATCGTCAATGGGAAGGTCCAAGGGATACAGTAAACCTGCACTGGTGCATCGCAATCTAATACTGGTCTGCCAGGATCCGCTCAAAGCACAAACTCTTAGAAGATTGACTCTTCTTGTACATAAGTCGGCATTGTGCCTTTTATAATCAATTCCGATGCGATTTCTGTGTTTCATTTTCAATGTGACGGTCCAAGGGATACAGTAAACCTCCACTGGTTCATCGGAATCTAATACTGGTCTCCCAGGAGCCGCTCAAAGCACAAACTCTGAGAAGATTCACTCTTCTTGTACTCAACTCGGCACTGTGCCTTTTATATTCAATTCCGATGCGATTTCTGTGTTTCATCATCAATGTGAAGGTCCAAGGGATAGAGTAAACCTGCACTGATGCTTCGGAATCTAATACTGGTCTCCCAGGAGCCGCTCAAACCACAAACTCTTAAAAGATTCACTCTTCTTGTACTTAAGTCGGCACTGTGCCTTTTATATTCAATTCCGATGCGATTTCTGTGTTTCATTGTCAATGTGAAGGTCCAAGGGATACAGTAAACCTGCACTGGTGCATCGGAATCTAATACTGGTCTGCCAGGATCCCCTCAAAGCACAAACTCTTAGAAGATTCACTCTTCTTGTACTTAAGTCGGCATTGTGCCTTTTATATTCAATTCCGATGCGATTTCTGTGTTTCATCGTCAATGTGAAGGTCCAAGGGATACAGTAAACCTGCACTGGTGCATCGGAATCTATTACTGGTCTCCCCGGATCCGCTGAAAGCACAAACTCTTAGAAGATTCACTCTTCTTGTACTTAAGTCGGCATTTTGCCTTTGATATTAAATTTTCGATGCGATTTCTGTGTTTCATCGTCAATGTGAAGGTCCAAGGGATAAAGTAAACCTTCACTAGTGCATCGGAATCTAATACTGGTCTCCCAGGAGTCGCTCTAAGCACAAACTCTTAGAAGATTCACTCTTCTTGTACATAAGTCGGCATTGTGCCTTTTATAATCAATTCCGATGCGATTTCTGTGTTTCATTGTCAATGTGACGGTCCAAGGGATACAGTAAACCTCCACTGGTGCATCGGAATCTAATACTGGTCTCCCAGGAGCCGCTCAAAGCACAAACTCTGAGAAGATTCACTCTTCTTGTACTTAACTCGGCACTGTGCCTTTTATATTCAATTCCGATGCGATATCTGTGTTTCATCATCAATGTGAAGGTCCAAGGGATAGAGTAAACCTGCAGTGAT
The DNA here is from genome assembly GCF_023898315.1 of Schistocerca nitens. Classification (NCBI taxonomy): domain Eukaryota; kingdom Metazoa; phylum Arthropoda; class Insecta; order Orthoptera; family Acrididae; genus Schistocerca; species Schistocerca nitens. Next base: position 185,268,544 of record NC_064625.1, read on the forward strand.
GCTTCGGAATCCAATACTGGTCTCCCAGGAGCCGCTCAAAGCACAAACTCTTAAAAGATTCACTCTTCTTGTACTTAAGTCGGCGTTACGCCTTTTATATTCAATTCCGATGCGATTTCTGTGTTTCATCGTCAATGTGAAAGTCCAACGGATACAGTAAACCTGCATTGGTGCATCGGAATCTAATACTGGTCTCCCAGGAGGCGCTCAAAGCACAAACTCTTAGAAGATTCACTCTTCTTGTACTTAACTCGGCATTGTGCCTTTGATATTCAATTCCGATGCGATTTCTGTGTTTCATCGTCAATGTGAAGGTCCAAGGGATAAGGTAAACCTTCACTGGTGCATCAGAATCTAATACTGGTCTCCCAGGAGCGGCTCAAAGCACAAACTCGTAGAAGATTCACTCTTCTTGTACTTAAGTCGGTATTGTGCCTTTTATATTCAATTCCGATGCTATTTCTATCTTTCATCGTCAATGTGAAGGTCCAAGGGATAAGGTAAACCTTCACTGGTGCATCGGAATCTAATACTGGTCTCCCAGGAGCCGCTCAAAGCACAAACTCGTAGAAGATTCACTCTTCTTGTACTTAAGTCAGTATTGTGCCTTTTATATTCAATTCCGATGCGATTTCTGTGTTTCATCGTCAATGTGAAGGTCCAAGGGATACAGTAATCCTTCACTGGTGCATCGGAATCTAATACTGGTCTCCCAGGAGCCACTCAAAGCACAAACTCTTAGAAGATTCACTCTTCTTGTACTTAAGTCGGCATTGCGCCTTTTATATTCAATTCCGATGCGATTTCTGTGTTTCATCGTCAATGTGAAGGTCCAAGGGATAAATTAAACCTTCACTGGTGCATCGGAATCTAATACTGGTCTCCCAGGAGCCGCTCAAAGCACAAACTCGTAGAAGATTCACTCTTCTTGTACTTAAGTCGGCATTGTGCCTTTTATATTCAATTCCGATGCGATTTCTGTGTTTCATAGTCAATGTGAAGGTCCAAGGGATACAGTAAACCTGCACTGGTGCATCGGAATCCAATACTGATCTCCCAGGAGCCGCTCAAAGCACAAACTCTTAGAAGATTCACTCTTCTTGTACTTAAGTCGGCATTGTGCCTTTTATATTCAATTCCGATGCGATTTCTGTGTTTCATCGTCAATGTGAAGGTCCAAGGGATAAAGTAAACCTTCACTGGTGCATCGGAATCTCATACTGGTCTCCCAGGAGCCGCTGAAAGCACAAACTCTTAGAAGATTCACTCTTCTTGTACTTAAGTCGGCATTGTTCCTTTTATATTCAATTCCGATGCGATTTCTGTGTTTCATCGTCAATGTGAAGGTCCAAGGGATACAGTAAACCTGCACTGGTGCAGAGGAATTCAATACTGGTGTCCCAGGAGCCGCTCAAAGCACAAACTATTAGGATATTCACCCTTCTTGTACTTAAGTCAGTATTGTGCCTATTATATTCAATTCCGATGCGATTTCTGTGTTTCATCGTCAATGTGAAGGTCCAAGGGATACAGTAAACCTGCACTGGTGCATCGGAACCTAATACTGGTCTCCCAGGATCCGCTCAAAACACAAACTCTTAGAAGATTCACTCTTCTTGTACTTAAGTCGGCATTGTGCCTTTTATATTCAATTCCGATGCGATTTCTGTGTTTCATCGTCAATGTGAAGGTCCAAGGGATAGAGTAAACCTGCACTGATGCTTCGGAATCTAATACTGGTCTCCCAGGAGCCGCTCAAACCACAAACTCTTAAAAGATTCACTCTTCTTGTACTTAAGTCGGCACTGTGCCTTTTATATTCAATTCCGATGCGATTTCTGTGTTTCATTGTCAATGTGAAGGTCCAAGGGATACAGTAAACCTGCACTGGTGCATCGGAATCTAATACTGGTCTGCCAGGATCCCCTCAAAGCACAAACTCTTAGAAGATTCACTCTTCTTGTACTTAAGTCGGCATTGTGCCTTTTATATTCAATTCCGATGCGATTTCTGTGTTTCATCGTCAATGTGAAGGTCCAAGGAATACAGTAAACCTGCACTGGTGCATCGGAATCTATTACTGGTCTCCCCGGATCCGCTGAAAGCACAAACTCTTAGAAGATTCACTCTTCTTGTACTTAAGTCGGCATTTTGCCTTTGATATTAAATTTTCGATGCGATTTCTGTGTTTCATCGTCAATGTGAAGGTCCAAGAGATAAAGTAAACCTTCACTAGTGCATCGGAATCTAATACTGGTCTCCCAGGAGCCGCTCTAAGCACAAAGTCTTAGAAGATTCACTCTTCTTGTACATAAGTCGGCATTGTGACTTTTATAATCAATTCCGATGCGATTTCTGTGTTTCATTGTCAATGTGACGGTCCAAGGGATACAGTAAACCTCCACTGGTGCATCGGAATCTAATACTGGTCTCCCAGGAGCCGCTCAAAGCACAAACTCTGAGAAGATTCACTCTTCTTGTACTTAACTCGGCACTGTGCCTTTTATATTCAATTCCGATGCGATATCTGTGTTTCATCATCAATGTGAAGGTCCAAGGGATAGAGTAAACCTGCAGTGATGCTTCGGAATCCAATACTGGTCTCCCAGGAGCCGCTCAAAGCACAAACTCTTAAAAGATTCACTCTTCTTGTACTTAAGTCGGCGTTACGCCTTTTATATTCAATTCCGATGCGATTTCTGTGTTTCATCGTCAATGTGAAAGTCCAACGGATACAGTAAACCTGCATTGGTGCATCGGAATCTAATACTGGTCTCCCAGGAGGCGCTCAAAGCACAAACTCTTAGAAGATTCACTCTTCTTGTACTTAACTCGGCATTGTGCCTTTGATATTCAATTCCGATGCGATTTCTGTGTTTCATCGTCAATGTGAAGGTCCAATGGATACAGTAAACCTGCAGTGGTGCATCGGAATCCAATACTGGTCTCCCAGGAGCCGCTCAAAGTACAAACTCTTAGAAGATTCACTCTTCTTGTAATTAAGTCGGCATTGTGCCTTTGATATTCAATTTACGATGCGATTTCTGTGTTTGATCGTCAATGTGAAGGTCCAAGGGATAAAGTAAATCTTCACTGGTGCATCGGAATCTAATACTGGTCTCCCAGGAGCCGCTCAAAGCACAAACTCTTAGAAGATTCACTCTTCTTGTACTTAAGTCAGCATTGTTCCTCTTATATTCAATTCCGATGCGATTTCTGTGTTTCATCGTCAATGTGAAGGTCCAAGGGATAAAGTAAACCTTCACTGGTGCATCGGAATCTAATACTGGTCTCCCAGGAGCCGCTCAAAGCACAAACTCTTAGAACATTCACTCTTCTTGTACTTAAGTCGGCATTGTGCCTTTGATATTCAATTCCGATGCGATTTCTGTGTTTCATCGTCAATGTGAAGGTCCAAGGGATAAAGTAAACCTTCACTGGTGCATCGGAATCTCATACTGGTCTCCCAGGAGCCGCTCAAAGCACAAACTCTTAGAAGATTCACTCTTCTTGTACTTAAGTCGGCATTGTTCCTTTTATATTCAATTCCGATGCGATTTCTGTGTTTCATCGTCAATGTGAAGGTCCAAGGCATACAGTGAACCTGCACTGGTGCAGAGGAATTCAATACTGGTGTCCCAGGAGCCGCTCAAAGCACAAACTATTAGAATATTCACCCTTCTTGTACTTAAGTCAGTATTGTGCCTTTTATATTCAATTCCGATGCGATTTCTGTGTTTCATCGTCAATGTGAAGGTCCAAGGGATACAGTAAACCTGCACTGGTAAATCGGAACCTAATACTTGTCTCCCAGGATCCGCTCAAAGCACAAACTCTTAGAAGATTCACTCTTCTTGTACTTAAGCCGGCATTGTATCTTTTATATTCAATTCCGATGCGATTTCTGTGTTTCATCGTCAATGTGAAGGTCCAAGGGATACAGTAAACCTGCACTGGTGCATCGCAATCTAATACTGGTCTGCCAGGATCCGCTCAAAGCACAAACTCTTAGAAGATTCACTCTTCTTGTACATAAGTCGGCATTGTGCCTTTTATAATCAATTCCGATGCGATTTCTGTGTTTCATTGTCAATGTGACGGTCCAAGGGATACAGTAAACCTCCACTGGTGCATCGGAATTTAATACTGGTCTCCCAGGAGCCGCTCAAAGCACAAACTCTGAGAAGATTCACTCTTCTTGTACTTAACTCGGCACTGTGCCTTTTATATTCAATTCCGATGCGATTTCTGTGTTTCATCATCAATGTGAAGGTCCAAGGGATAGAGTAAACCTGCACTGATGCTTCGGAATCTAATACTGGTCTCCCAGGAGCCGCTCAAAGCACAAACTCGTAAAAGATTCACTCTTCTTGTACTTAAGTCGGCACTGTGCCTTTTATATTCAATTCCGTTGCGATTTCTGTGTTCATTGTCAATGTGAAGGTCCAAGGGATACAGTAAACCTGCACTGGTGCATCGGAATCTAATACCGGTCCGCCAGGATCCCCTCAAAGCACAAACTCTTAGAAGATTCACTCTTCTTGTACTTAAGTCGGCATTGTGCCTTTTATATTCAATTCCGATGCGATTTCTGTGTTTCATCGTCAATGTGAAGGTCCAAGGGATACAGTAAACCTGCACTGGTGCATCGGAATCTATTACTGGTCTCCCCGGATTCGCTGAAAGCACAAACTCTTAGAAGATTCACTCTTCTTGTACTTAAGTCGGCAATTTGCCTTTGATATTAAATTTTCGATGCGATTTCTGTGTTTCATCGTAATGTGAAGGTCCAAGGGATAAAGTAAACCTTCACTAGTGCATCGGAATCTAATACTGGTCTCCCAGGAGCCACTCAAAGCACAAACTCTTAGAAGATTCACCCTTCCTGTACTTAAGTCGGCATTGTGCCTTTTATATTCAATTCCGATGCGATTTCTGTGTTTCATCGTCAATGTGAAGGTCCAACGGATACAGTAAACCTGCACTGGTGCATCGGAATCTAATACTGGTCTCCCAGGAGGCGCTCAAAGCACAAACTCTTAGAAGATTCACTCTTCTTGTACTTAAATCGGCATTGTGCCTTTGATATTCAATTCCGAAGCGATTTCTGTGTTTCAACGTCAATGTGAAGGTCCAATGGATACAGTAAACCTGCAGTGGTGCATCGGAATCCAATACTGGTCTCCCAGGAGCCGCTCAAAGTACAAACTCTTAGAAGATTCACTCTTCTTGTAATTAAGTCGGCATTGTGCCTTTGATATTCAATTTACGATGCGATTTCTGTGTTTGATCGTCAATGTGAAGGTCCAAGGGATAAAGTAAACCTTCACTGGTGCATCGGAATCTAATACTGGTCTCCCAGGAGCCGCTCAAAGCACAAACTCTTAGAAGATTCACTCTTCTTGTACTTAAGTCAGCATTGTTCCTCTTATATTCAATTCCGATGCGATTTCTGTGTTTCATCGTCAATGGGAAGGTCCAAGGGATACAGTAAACCTGCACTGGTGCAGAGGGATTCAATACTGGTGTCCCAGGAGCCGATCAAAGCACAAACATTTAGAAGATACACTCTTCTTGTACTTAAGTCAGTATTGTGCCTTTTATATTCAATTCCGATGCGATTTCTGTGTTTCATCGTCATTGTGAAGGTCCAAGGGATAGAGTAAACCTGCACTAGTGCATCGGAATTCAATACTGGTCGCCCAGGAGCCGCTCAAAGCACAAACGCTGAGAAGATTCACTCTTCTTGTACTTAAATCGGCACTGTGCCTTTTATATTCAATTCCGATGCGATTTCTGTGTTTCATCGTCAATGTGAAGGTCCAAGGGATAGAGTAAACCTGCACTGGTGCATCGGAATCTAATACTGGTCTCCCAGGAGCCGCTCAAAGCACAAAGTCTGAGAAGATTCACTCGTCATGTACTTAAGTCAGCACTGTGCCTTTTATATTCAATTCCGATGCGATTTCTGTGTTTCATCGTCAATGTGAAGGTCCAAGGGATAGAGTAAACCTGCACTGGTGCATCAGAAACTAATACTGGTCTGCCAGGATCCGCTCAAAGCACAAACTCTTAGAAGATTCACTCTTCTTGTACTTAAGTCGGCATTGTGCCTTTTATATTCAATTCCGATGCGCTCTCTGTGTGTCATCGTCAATTTGTAGGTCCAAGGGATACAGTAAACCTGCACTGGTGCATCGGAATCTAATACTGGTCTCCCAGGAGCCACTCAAAGCACAAACTCTTAGAAGATTCACTCTTCTTGTACTTAAGTCGGCATTGTGCCTTTTATATTCAATTCCGATGCGATTTCTGTGTTTCATCGTCAATGTGAAGGTCCAAGGGATACAGTAAACCTGCACTGGTGCATCGGAATCTAATACTGGTCTCCCAGGAGCCGCTCAAAGCACAAGCTCTTAGAAGATTCACTCTTCTTGTACTTAAGTCGGCATTGTGCCTTTTATATTCAATTCCGATGCGATTTCGGTGTTTCATCGTCAATGTGAAGGTCCAAGGGATACAGTAAACCTGCACTGGTGCAGAGGAATTCACTACTGGTGTCCCAGGAGCCGCTCAAAGCACAAACTATTAGAAGATTCACTCTTCTTGTACTTAAATCGGCATTGTTCCTTTTATATTCAATTCCGATGCGATTTCTGTGTTTCATTGTCAATGTGACGGTCCAAGGGATACAGTAAACCTGCACTGGTGCATCGGAATCTAATACTGGTCTCCCAGGAGCCCCTCAAAGCACAAACTATTAGAAGATTCACTCTTCTTGTACTTAAGTCGGTATTGTGCCTTTTATATTCAATTCCGATGCGATTTCTGTGTTTCATCGTCAATGTGAAGGTCCAAGGGATACAGTAAACCTGCACTGGTGCAGAGGAATTCAATACTGGTGTCCCAGGAGCCGCTCAAAGCACAAGCTCTTAGAAGACTCACTCTTCTTGTACTTAAGTCGGCATTGTGCCTTTGATATTCAATTCCGATGCGATTTCTGTGTATCATCGTCAATGTTGAAGGTCCAAGGGATAGAGTAAACCTGCACTAGTGCATCGTAATCCAATACTGGTCTCCCAGGTGCCGCTCAAAGCACAAACCCTTAGAAGATTCACTCTTCTTGTACTTAAGTCGGCATTGTACCTTTTATATTCAATTCCGATGCGATTTCTGTGTTTCATTGTCAATGTGACGGTCCAAGGGATACAGTAAACCTGCACTGGTGCAGAGGAATTCAATACTGTTGTCCCAGGAGCCGCTCAAAGCACAAGCTCTTAGAAGACTCACTCTTCTTGTACTTAAGTCGGCACTGTGCCTTTTATATTCAATTCCGATGCGATTTCTGTGTTTCATCGTCAATGTGAAGGTCCAAGGGATACAGTAAACCTGCACTGGTGCATCGGAATCCAATACTGGTCTCCCAGGAGCCGCTGAAAGCACAAACTATTAGAAGATTCATTCTTCTTGTACTTAAGTCGGCATTGTGCCTTTGATATTCAATTCTGATGCGATTTCTGTTTCATCGTCAATGTGAAGGTCCAAGGGATAGAGTAAACCTGCACTAGTGCATCGGAATTCAATACTGGTCGACCAGGAGCCGCTCAAAGCACAAACGCTGAGAAGATTCACTCTTCTTGTACTTAAGGCGGCACTGTGCCTTTTATATTCAATTCCAATGCGATTTCTGTGTTTCATCGTCAATGTGAAGGTCCAAGGGATAGAGTAAACCTGCACTGGTGCATCGGAATCTAATACTGGTCTCCCAGGAGCCGCTCAAAGCACAGGCTCTGAGAAGATTAACTCGTCTTGTACTTAAGTCGGCACTGTGCCTTTTATATTCAATTCCGATGCGATTTCTGTGTTTCATCGTCAATGTGAAGGTCCAAGGGATAGAGTAAACCTGCACTGGTGCATCGGAATCTAATACTGGTCTGCCAGGATCCGCTCAAAGCACAAACTCTTAGAAGATTCACTCTTCTTGTACTTAAGTCGGCATTGTGCCTTTTATATTCAATTCCGATGCGCTCTCTGTGTGTCCTCGTCAATTTGAAGGTCCAAGGGATACAGTAAACCTGCACTGGTGCATCGGAATCTAATACTGGTCTCCCAGGAGCCACTCAAAGTACAAACTCTTAGAAGATTCACTCTTCTTGTACTTAAGTCGGCATTGTGCCTTTTATATTCAATTCCGATGCGATTTCTGTGTTTCATCGTCAATGTGAAAGTCCAAGGGATACAGTAAACCTGCACTGGTGCATCGGAATCCAATACTGGTCTCCCAGGAGCCGCTCAAAGCACAAGCTCTTAGAAGATTCACTCTTCTTGTACTTAAGTCGGCATTGTGCCTTTTATATTCAATTCCGATGCGATTTCGGTGTTTCATCGTCAATGTGAAGGTCCAAGGGATACAGTAAACCTGCACTGGTGCAGAGGAATTCACTACTGGTGTCCCAGGAGCCGCTCAAAGCACAAACTATTAGAAGATTCACTCTTCTTGTACTTAAGTCGGCATTGTTCCTTTTATATTCAATTCCGATGCGATTTCTGTGTTTCATCGTCAATGTGACGGTCCAAGGGATACAGTAAACCTGCACTGGTGCATCGGAATCTAATACTGGTCTCCCAGGAGCCGCTCAAAGCACAAACTATTAGAAGATTCATTCTTCTTGTACTTAAGTCGGCATTGTTCCTTTTATATTCAATTCCGATGCGATTTCTGTGTTTCATTGTCAATGTGACGGTCCAAGAGATACAGTAAACCTGCACTGGTGCATCGGAATCTAATACTGGTCTCGCAATAGCCGCTCAAAGCACAAACTATTAGAAGATTCACTCTTCTTGTACATAAGTCGGCATTGTGCCTTTTATATTCAATTCCGATGCGATTTCTGTGTTTCATTGTCAATTTGACGGTCCAAGGGATACAGTAAACCTGCACTGGTGCATCGGAATCTAATACTGGTCTCCCAGGAGCCGCTCAAAGCACAAACTCGTAGAAGATTCACTCTTCTTGTACTTAAGTCGGCACTGTGCCTTTTATATTCAATTCCGATGCGATTTCTGTGTTTCATCGTCAATGTGAAGGTCCAAGGGATACAGTAAACCTGCACTGGTGCATCGGAATCCAATACTGGTCTCCCAGGAGCCGCTGAAAGCACAAACTATTAGAAGATTCATTCTTCTTGTACTTAAGTCGGCATTGTGCCTTTTATATTCAATTACGATGCGATTTCTGTGCTTCATCGTCAATGTGAAGGTCCAAGGGATACAGTAAACCTGCACTGGTGCATCGGAATCTAATACTGGTCTCCCAGGAGCCGCTCAAAGCACAAACTCTGAGAAGATTCACTCTTCTTGTACTTAAGTCGGTATTGTGCCTTTTATATTCAATTCCGATGCGGTTTCTGTGTTTCATTGTCAATGTGAAGGTCCAAGGGATACAGCAAACCTGCACTGGTGCATCGGAATCTAATACTGGTCTCCCAGGAGCCGCTCAAAGTACAACTCTTAGAAAATTCACTCTTCTTGTACTTAAGTCGGCATTGTGCCTTTGATATTCAATTCTGATGCGATTTCTGTGTTTCATCGTCAATGTGAAGGTCCAAGGGATAGAGTAAACCTGCACTAGTGCATCGGAATTCAATACTGGTCGACCAGGAGCCGCTCAAAGCACAAACGCTGAGAAGATTCACTCTTCTTGTACTTAAGTCGGCACTGTGCCTTTTATATTCAATTCCGATGCGATTTCTGTGTTTCATCGTCAATGTGAAGGTCCAAGGGATAGAGTAAACCTGCACTGGTGCATCGGAATCTAATACTGGTCTCCCAGGAGCCGCTCAAAGCAGAAACTCTGAGAAGATTAACTCGTCTTCTACTTAAGTCGGCACTGTGCCTTTTATATTCAATTCCGATGCGATTTCTGTGTTTCATCGTCAATGTGAAGGTCCAAGGGATAGAGTAAACCTGCACTGGTGCATCGGAATCTAATACTGGTCTGCCAGGATCCGCTCAAAGCACAAACTCTTACAAGATTCACTCTTCTTGTACTTAAGTCGGCATTGTGCCTTTTATATTCAATTCCGATGCGCTCTCTGTGTGTCATCTTCAATTTGAAGGTCCAAGGGATACAGTAAACCTGCACTGGTGCATCGGAATCTAATTCTGGTCTCCCAGGAGCCACTCAAAGCACAAACTCTTAGAAGATTCACTCTTCTTGTACTTAAGTCGGCATTGTGCCTTTTATATTCAATTCCGATGCGATTTCTGTGTTTCATCGTCAATGTGAAGGTCCAAGGGATACAGTAAACCTGCACTGGTGCATCGGAATCCAATACTGGTCTCCCAGGAGCCGCTCAAAGCACAAGCTCTTAGAAGATTCACTCTTCTTGTACTTAAGTCGGCATTGTGCCTTTTATATTCAATTCCGATGCGATTTCGGTGTTTCATCGTCAATGTGAAGGTCCAAGGGATACAGTAAACCTGCACTGGTGCAGAGGAATTCACTACTGGTGTCCCAGGAGCCGCTCAAAGCACAAACTATTAGAAGATTCACTCTTCTTGTACTTAAGTCGGCATTGTTAATTTTATATTCAATTCCGATGCGATTTCTGTGTTTCATTGTCAATGTGACGGTCCAAGGGATACAGTAAACCTGCACTGGTGCATCGGAATCTAATACTGGTCTCCCAGGAGCCGCTCAAAGCACAAACTATTAGAAGATTCACCCTTCTTGTACTTAAGTCGGTATTGTGCCTTTTATATTCAATTCCGATGCGATTTCTGTGTTTCATCGTCAATGTGAAGGTCCAAGGGATACAGTAAACCTGCACTGGTGCAGAGGAATTCAATACTGGTGTCCCAGGAGCCGCTCAAAGCACAAGCTCTTAGAAGACTCACTCTTCTTGTACTTAAGTCGGCATTGTGCCTTTGATATTCAATTCCGATGCGATTTCTGTGTATCATCGTCAATGTGAAGGTCCAAGGGATAGAGTAAACCTGCACTAGTGCATCGTAATCCAATACTGGTCTCCCAGGTGCCGCTCAAAGCACAAACCCTTAGAAGATTCACTCTTCTTGTACTTAAGTCGGCATTGTACCTTTTATATTCAATTCCGATGCGATTTCGGTGTTTCATTGTCAATGTGACGGTCCAAGGGATACAGTAAACCTGCACTGGTGCATCGGAATCTAATACTGGTCCCCCAGGAGCCGCTCAAAGCACAAACTCTGAGAAGATTCACTCTTCTTGCACTTAAGTCGGCACTGTGCCTTTTATATTCAATTCCGATGCGATTTCTGTGTTTCATCGTCAATGTGAACGTCCAAGGGATACAGTAAACCTGCACTGGTGCAGAGGAATCTAATACTGGTCTCCCTGGAGCCGCTCAAAACACAAACTCTGAGAAGATTCACTCTTCTTGTACTTAAGTCGGCACTGTGCCTTTTATATTCAATTCCGATGCGATTTCTGTGTTTCATCGTCAATGTGAAGGTCCAAGGGATAGAGTAAACCTGCACTGGTGCATCGGAATCTAATACTGGTCTCCCCGGAGCCGCTCGAAGCACAAACTCTTACAAGAATCACTCTTCTTGTACTTAAGTCGTCATTGTGCCTTTTATATTCAATTCCGATGCGCTTTCTGTGTGTCATCGTCATGGTGAAGGTCCAAGGAATACAGTAAATCTGCACTGGTGCATCGGAATCTAATACTGGTCTCCCAGGAGCCACTCAAAGCACAAACTCTTAGAAGATTCTCTCTTCTTGTACTTAAGTCGGCATTGTGACTTTTATATTCAATTCCGATGCGATTTCTGTGTTTCATTGTCAATTTGACGGTCCAAGGGATACAGTAAACCTGCACTGGTGCATCGGAATCTAATACTGGTCTCCCAGGAGCCGCTCAAAGCACAAACTCGTAGAAGATTCACTCTTCTTGTACTTAAGTCGGCACTGTGCCTTTTATATTCAATTCCGATGTGATTTCTGTGTTTCATCGTCAATGTGAAGGTCCAAGGGATACAATAAACCTGCACTGGTGCAGAGGAATTCAATACTGGTGTCCCAGGAGCCGCTCAAAGCACAACTCTTAGAAGATTCACTCTTCTTGTACTTAAGTCGGCATTGTGCCTTTGATATTCAATTCCGATGCGATTTCTGTGTTTCATCGTCAATGTGAAGGTCCAAGGGATAGAGTAAACCTGCACTAGTGCATCGTAATCCAATACTGGTCTCCCAGGTGCCGCTCACAGCACAAACCCATAGAAGATTCACTCTTCTTGTACATAGGTCGGCATTGTGCCTTTTATATTCAATTCCGATGCGATTTCTGTGTTTCATTGTCAATGTGACGGTCCAAGGGATACAGTAAACCTGCACTGGTGCATCGGAATCTAATACTGGTCTCCCAGGAGCCGCTCAAAGCACAAACTCTGAGATGATTCACTCTTCTTGTACTTAAGTCGGCACTGTGCCTTTTATATTCAATTCCGATGCGATTTCTGTGTTTCATTGTCAATGTGACGGTCCAAGGGATACAGTAAACCTGCACTGGTGCATCGGAATCTAATACTGGTCTCCCAGGAGCCGCTCAAAGCACAAACTCTTAGAAGATTCACTCTTCTTGTACTTAAGTCGGCATTGTTCCTTTTATATTCAATTCCGATGCGATTTCTGTGTTTCATCGTCAATGTGAAGGTTCAAGGGATACAGTAAACCTGCACTGGTGCAGAGGAATTCAATACTGGTGTCCCAGGAGCCGCTCAAAGCACAAACTCTTAGAAGATTCACTCTTCTTGTACTTAAGTCGGCATTGTGCCTTTTATATTCAATTCCGATGCGATTTCTGTGTTTCATCGTCAATGTGAAGGTCCAAGGGATAGAGTAAACCTGCACTGGTGCATCGGAATCTAATACTGGTCTCCCAGGAGCCGCTCAAAGCACAAACTCTTAGAAGATTCACTCTTTTTGTACTTAAGTCGGCATTGTGCCTTTTATATTCAATTCCCATGCGCTTTCTGTGTGTCATCGTCAATGTGAAGGTCCAAGGGATAGAGTAAACCTGCACTGGTGCATCGGAATCTAATACTGGTCTCCCAGGAGCCACTCAAAGCACAAACTCTTAGAAGATTCATTCTTCTTGTACTTAAGTTGGCATTGTGCCTTTTATATTCAATTCCGATGCGATTTCTGTGTTTCATCGTCAATGTGAAGGTCCAAGGGATACAGTAAACCTGCACTGGTGCATCGGAATCTAATACTGATCTCCCAGGAGCCGCTCAAAGCACAAGCTCTTAGAAGATTCATCTTTCTTGTACTGAAGTCGGCATTGTGCCTTTTATATTCAATTCCGATGCGATTTCTGTGTTTCATCGTCAATGTGAAGGTCCAAGGGATACAGTGAACCTGCACTTGTGCAGAGGAATTCAATACTGGTGTCCCAGGAGCCGCTCAAAGCACAAACTATTAGAAGATTCACTCTTCTTGTACTTAAGTCGGTATTGTGCTTTTTATATTCAATTCCGATGCGATTTCTGTGTTTCATCGTCAATGTGAAGGTCCAAGGGATACAGTAAACCTGCACTGGTGCAGAGGAATTCAATACTGGTGTCCCAGGAGCCGCTCAAAGCACAAACCCTTAGAAAATTCACTCTTATTGTACATAAGTCGGCATTGTGCCATTTATATTCAATTCCGATGCGATTTCTGTGTTTCATCGTCAATGTGACGGTCCAAGGTATACAGTAAACCTGCACTGGTGCATCGGAATCTAATACTTGTCTCCCAGGAGCCGCTCAAAGCACAAATTCGGAGAAGATTCACTCTTTTTGTACTTAAGTCGGCACTGTGCCTTTTATATTCAATTCCGATGCGATTTCTGTGTTTCATCGTCAATGTGAAGGTTCAAGGGATAGAGTAAACCTGCACTGGTGCATCGGAATCTAATACTGGTCTCCCAGGAGCCGCTCAAAGCACAAACTCTTAGAAGATTCACTCTTCTTGTACTTAAGTCGGCACTGTGCCTTTTATATTCAATTCCGATGCGATTTCTGTGTTTCATCGTCAATGTGAAGGTCCAAGGGATAAAGTAAACCTTCACTGGTGCATCGGAATCCAATACTGGTCTCCCAGGAGCCGCTCAAAGCACAAACTCTGAGAAGATTCACTCTTCTTGTACTTAAGTCGGCATTGTTCCTTTTATATTCAATTCCGATGCGATTTCTGTGTTTCATCGTCAATGTGAAGGTCCAAGAGATACAGTAAACCTGCACTGGTGCAGAGGAATTCAATACTGGTGTCCCAGGAGCCGCTCAAAGCACAAACTATTACAAGATTCACTCTTCTTGTACTTAAGTTGGTATTGTGCCTCTTATATTCAATTCAGAATCAATTTCTGTGTTTCATCGTCAATGTGAAGGTCCAAGGGATACAGTAAACCAGCACTGGTGCATCGGAATCTAATTCTGGTCTGCCAGGATCCGCTCAAAGCACAAACTCTTAGAAGATTCACTCTTCTTGTACTTAAGTCGGCATTGTGCCTTTTATATTCAATTCCGATGCGATTTCTGTGTTTCATCGTCAATGTGAAGGTCCAAGGGATACAGTAAACCTGCACTGGCGCATCGGAATCCAATACTGGTCTCCCAGGAGCCGCTCAAAGCACAAACTCTTAGAAGATTCAATCTTCTTGTACTTAAGTCGGTATTGTGCCTTTTATGTTCAATTCCGATGCGATTTCTGTGTTTCATTGTCAATGTGAAGGTCCAAGGGATGCAGTAAACCTGCACTGGTGCATCGGAATCCAATACTGGTCTCCCAGGAGCCGCTCAAAGCACAACTCTTACAACCTTCATTCTTCTTGTACTTAAGTCGGCATTGTGCCTTTGATATTCAATTCCGATGCGATTTCTGTGTCTCATCGTCAATGTGACGGTCCAAGGGATACAGTAAACCTGCACTGGTGCAGAGGAATTCACTACTGGTGTCCCAGGAGCCGCTCAAAGCACAAACTATTAGAAGATTCACTCTTCTTGTACTTAAGTCGGCATTGTTCCTTTTATATTCAATTCCGATGCGATTTCTGTGTTTCATTGTCAATGTGACGGTCCAAGGGATACAGTAAACCTGCACTGGTGCATCGGAATCTAATACTGGTCTCTCAGGAGCCGCTCAAAGCACAAACTATTAGAAGATTCACTCTTGTTGTACTTAAGTCGGTATTGTGCCTTTTATATTCAATTCCGATGTGATTTCTGTGTTTCATCGTCAATGTGAAGGTCCAAGGGATACAGTAAACCTGCACTGGTGCAGAGGAATTCAATACTGGTGTCCCAGGAGCCGCTCAAAGCACAAGCTCTTAGAAGACTCACTCTTCTTGTACTTAAGTCGGCATTGTGCCTTTGATATTCAATTCCGATGCGATTTCTGTGTATCATCGTCAATGTGAAGGTCCAAGGGATAGAGTAAACCTGCACTAGTGCATCGTAATCCAATACTGGTCTCCCAGGTGCCGCTCAAAGCACAAACCCTTAGAAGATTCACTCTTCTTGTACTTAAGTCGGCATTGTACTTTTTATATTCAATTCCGATGCGATTTCTGTGTTTCATTGTCAATGTGACGGTCCAAGGGATACAGTAAACCTGCACTGGTGCATCGGAATCTAATACTGGTCCCCCAGGAGCCGGTCAAAGCACAAACTCTGAGAAGATTCACTCTTCTTGCACTTAAGTCGGCACTGTGCCTTTTATATTCAATTCCGATGCGATTTCTGTGTTTCATCGTCAATGTGAAGGTCCAAGGGATAGAGTAAACCTGCACTGGTGCATCGGAATCTAATACTGGGCTCCCAGGAGCCGCTCAAAACACAAACTCTGAGAAGATTCACTCTTCTTGTACTTAAGTCGGCACTGTGCCTTTTATATTCAATTCCGATGCGATTTCTGTGTTTCATCGTCAATGTGAAGGTCCAAGGGATAGAGTAAACCAGCACTGGTGCATCGGTATCTAATACTGGTCTCCCCGGAGCCGCTCGAAGCACAAACTCTTACAAGATTCACTCTTCTTGTACTTAAGTCGTCATTGTGCCTTTTATATTCAATTCCGATGCGCTTTCTGTGTGTCATCGTCATGGTGAAGGTCCAAGGGATACAGTAAACCTGCACTGGTGCATCGGAATCTAATACTGGTCTCCCAGGAGCCACTCAAAGCACAAACTCTTAGAAGATTCTCTCTTCTTGTACTTAAGTCGGCATTGTGACTTTTATATTCAATTCCGATGCGATTTCTGTGTTTCATCGTCAATGTGAAGGCCCAAGGGATACAGTAAACATGCACTGGTGCAGAGGAATTCAATACTGGTGTCCCAGGAGCCGCTCAAAGCACATACTATTAGAGGATTCACTCTTCTTGTAATTAAGTCGGTATTGTGCCTTTTATATTCAATTCCGATGCGATTTCTGTGTTTCATCGTCAATGTGAAGGTCCAACGGATACAGTAAACCTGCACTGGTGCAGAGGAATTCAATACTGGTGTCCCAGGAGCCGCTCAAAGCACAACTCTTAGAAGATTCACTCTTCTTGTACTTAAGTCGGCATTGTGCCTTTGATATTCAATTCCGATGCGATTACTGTGTTTCATCGTCAATGTGAAGGTCCAAGGGATAGAGTAAACCTGCACTAGTGCATCGTAATCCAATACTGGTCTCCCAGGTGCCGCTCAAAGCACAAACCCATAGAAGATTCACTCTTCCTGTACATAGGTCGGCATTGTGCCTTTTATATTCAATTCCGATGCGATTTCTGTGTTTCATTGTCAATGCGACGGTCCAAGAGATACAGTAAACCTGCACTGGTGCATCGGAATCTAATACTGGTCTCCCAGGAGCCGCTCAAAGCACAAACTCTGAGATGATTCACTCTTCTTGTACTTAAGTCGGCACTGTGCCTTTTATATTCAATTCCGATGCGATTTCTGTGTTTCATCGTCAATGTGAAGGTCCAAGGGATAGAGTAAACCTCCACTGGTGCATCGGAATCTAATACTGGTCTCCCAGGAGCCGCTCAAAACACAAACTCTTAGAAGATTCACTCTTCTTGTACTTAAGTCGGCATTGTTCCTTTGATATTCAATTCCGATGCGATTTCTGTGTTTCATCGTCAATGTGAAGGTTCAAGAGATACAGTAAACCTGCACTGTTGCAGAGGAATTCAATACTGGTGTCCCAGGAGCCGCTCAAAGCACAAACTCTTAGAAGATTCACTCTTCTTGTACTTAAGTCGGCATTGTGCCTTTTATATTCAATTCCGATGCGATTTCTGTGTTTCATCGTCAATGTGAAGGTCCAAGGGATAGAGTAAACCTCCACTGGTGCATCGGAATCTAATACTGGTCTCCCAGGAGCCGCTCAAAGCACAAACTCTTAGAAGATTCACTCTTCTTGTACTTAAGTCGGCATTGTGCCTTTTATATTCAATTCCCATGCGCTTTCTGTGTGTCATCGTCAATGTGAAGGTCCAAGGGATACAGTAAACCTGCACTGGTGCATCGGAATCTAATACTGGTCTCCCAGGAGCCACTCAAAGCACAAACTCTTAGAAGATTCATTCTTCTTGTACTTAAGTTGGCATTGTGCCTTTTATATTCAATTCCGATGCGATTTCTGTGTTTCATCGTCAATGCGAAGGTCCAAGGGATACAGTAAACCTGCACTGGTGCATCGGAATCTAATACTGGTCTCCCAGGAGCCGCTCAAAGCACAAGCTCTTAGAAGATTCATCTTTCTTGTACTGAAGTCGGCATTGTGCCTTTTATATTCAATTCCGATGCGATTTCTGTGTTTCATCGTCAATGTGAAGGTCCAAGGGATACAGTGAACCTGCACTTGTGCAGAGGAATTCAATACCGGTGTCCCAGGAGCCGCTCAAAACACAAACTATTAGAAGATTCACTCTTCTTGTACTTAAGTCGCTATTGTGCTTTTTATATTCAATTCCGATGCGATTTCTGTGTTTCATCGTCAATGTGAAGGTCCAAGGGATACAGTAAACCTGCACTGGTGCAGAGGAATTCAATACTGGTGTCCCAGGAGCCGCTCAAAGGACAAACCCTTAGAAGATTCACCCTTATTGTACATAAGTCGGCATTGTGCCATTTATATTCAATTCCGATGCGATTTCTGTGTTTCATCGTCAATGTGAAGGTCCAAGGTATACAGTAAACCTGCACTGGTGCATCGGAATCTAATACTTGTCTCCCAGGAGCCGCTCAAAGCACAAACTCTGAGAAGATTCACTCTTTTTGTACTTAAGTCGGCACTGTGCCTTTTATATTCAATTCCGATGCGATTTCTGTGTTTCATCGTCAATGTGAAGGTTCAAGGGATAGAGTAAACCTGCACTGGTGCATCGGAATCTAATACTGGTCTCCCAGGAGCCGCTCAAACCACAAACTCTTACGAGACTCACTCTTCTTGTACTTAAATCGGCACTGTGTATTTTATATTCAACTCCGATGCGATTTCTGTGTTTCATCGTCAATGTGAAGGTGCAAGGGATAGAGTAAACCTGCACTGGTGCATCGGAATCTAATACTGGTCTCCCAGGAGCCGCTCAAAGCACAAACTCTTAGAAGATTCACTCTTCTTGTACTTAAGTCTGCATTGTGCCTTTTATATTCAATTCCGATGCGACTTCTGTGTGTCATCGTCAATGTGAAGGTCCAAGGGATACAGTAAACCTGCACTGGTGCATCGGAATCTAATACTGGTCTCCCAGGAGCCACTCAAAGCACAAACTCTTAGAAGATTCACTCTTCTTGTACTTAAGTCGGTATTGGGCCTTTTATATTCAATTCCGATGCGATTTCTGTGTTTCATCGTCAATGTGACGGCCCAAGGGATACAGTAAACCTGCACTGGTGCATCCGAATCTAATACTGGTCTCCCAGGAGCCGCTCAAAGCACAAACTCTGAGAAGATTCACTCTTCTTGTACTTAAGTCGGCACAGTGCCTTTTATATTCAATTCCGATGCGATTTCTGTGTTTCATCGTCAATGTGAAGGTCCAAGGGATAGAGTAAACCTGCACTGGTGCATCGGAATCTAATACGGGTCTCCCAGGAGCCGCTCAAAGCACAAGCTCTTAGAAGATTCGCTCTTCTTGTACTTAAGTCGGCATTGTGCCTTTTATATTCAATTCCGATGCGATTTCTGTGTTTCATTGTCAATGTGAAGGTCCAAGGGATAAAGTAAACCTTCACTGGTGCATCGGAATCCAATACTGGTCTCCCAGGAGCCGCTCAAAGCACAAACTCTGAGAAGATTCACTCTTCTCGTACTTAAGTCGGCATTGTTCCTTTTATATTCAATTCCGATGCGATTTCTGTGTTTCATCTTCAATGTGAAGGTCCAAGAGATACAGTAAACCTGCACTGGTGCAGAGGAATTCAATACTGGTGTCCCAGGAGCCGCTCAAAGCACAAACTATTAGAAGATTCACTCTTCTTGTACTTAAGTTGGTATTGTGCCTCTTATATTCAATTCAGAAGCAATTTCTGTGTTTCATCGTCAATGTGAAGGTCCAAGGGATACAGTAAATCTGCACTGGTGCTTCGGAATCTAATTCTGGTCTGCCAGGATCCGCTCAAAGCACAAACTCTTAGAAGATTCACTCTTCTTGTACTTAAGTCGGCATTGTGCCTTTTATATTCAATTCCGATGCGATTTCTGTGTTTCATCGTCAATGTGAAGGTCCAAGGGATACAGTAAACCTGCACTGGTGCATCGGAATCCAATACTGGTCTCCCAGGAGCCGCTCAAAGCACAAACTCTTAGAAGATTCAATCTTCTTGTACTTAAGTCGGTATTGTGCCTTTTATGTTCAATTCCGATGTGATTTCTGTGTTTCATTGTCAATGTGAAGGTCGAAGGGATACAGTAAACCTGCACTGGTGCATCGGAATCCAATACTGGTCTCCCAGGAGCCGCTCAAAGCACAACTCTTACAACCTTCACTCTTCTTGTACTTAAGTCGGCATTGTGCCTTTGATATTCAATTCCGATGCGATTTCTGTGTTTCATCGTCAATGTGACGGTCCAAGGGATACAGTAAACCTGCACTGGTGCATCGGAATCCAATGCTGGTCTCCCAGGTGCCACTGAAAGCACAAACCCTTAGAAGATTCACTCTTCTTGTACATAAGTCGGCATTCGGCCTTTTATATTCAATTCCGATGCGATATCTGTGTTTCATTGTCAATGTGACGGTCCAAGGGATACAGTAAACCTGCACTGGTGCATCGGAATCTAATACTGGTCTCCCAGGAGCCGCTCAAAGCACAAACTCTGAGAAGCTTCACTCTTCTTGTACTTAAGTCGGCACTGTGCCTTTTATATTCAATTCCGATGCGATTTCTGTGTTTCATCGTCAATGTGAAGGTCCAAGAGATACAGTAAACCTGCACCGGTGCATCGGAATCCAATACTGGTCTCCCAGCATCCGCTCAAAGCACAAACTCTTAGAAGATTCACTCTTCTTGTACTTAAGTCGGCATTGTGCCTTTTATATTCAATTCCGATGCGATTTCTGTGTTTCATCGTCAATGTGAAGGTCCAAGGGATACAGTAAACCTGCACTGGTGCATCGGAATCCAATACTGGTCTCCCAGGAGCCGCACAAAGCACAAACTCGTAGAAGATTCACTCTTCTTGTACTTAAGTCGACACTGTGCGTTTCATATTCAATTCCGATGCGATTTCTGTGTTTCATCGTCAAAGTGAAGGTCCAAGGGATACAGTAAACCTGCACTGGTGCATCGGAATCCAATACTGGTCTCCCAGGAGCCGCTCAAAGCACAAACTCTTAGGAGACTCATTCTTCTTGTACTTAAGTCGGCACTGTGCCTTTATATTCAATTCCGATGCGATTTCTGTGTTTCATCGTCAATGTGAAGGTCCAAGGGATACAGTAAACCTGCACTGGTGCATCGGAATCCAATACTGGTCTCCCAGGAGCCGCTCAAACCACAAACTCTTAGGAGACTCACTCTTCTTGTACTTAAGTCGGCATTGTGCCTTTTATATTCAATTCCGATGCGATTTCTGTATTTCATCGTCAATGTGAAGGTCCAAGGGATAGGGTAAACCTGCAATGGTGCATCGGCATCTAATACTGGTCTCCCAGGAGCCGCTCAAAGCACATACTCTGAGAAGATTCACTCTTCTTGTACTTAAGTCGGCACTGTGCCTTTTACATTCAATTCCGATGCGATTTCTGTGTTTCATCGTCAATGTGAAGGTCCAAGGGATACAGTAAACCTGCACTGGTGCATCGGAATCCAATACTGGTCTCCCAGGATCCGCTCAAAGCACAAACTCTTAGGAGACTCACTCTTCTTGTACTTAAGTCGGCATTGTGCCTTTGATATTCAATTCCGATGCGATTTCTGTGTTTCATCGTCAATGTGAAGGTCCAAGGGATACACTAAACCTGCACTGGTGCATCGGAAACCAATACTGGTCTCCCAGGAGCCGCTCAAACCACAAACTCTTAGGAGACTCACTCTTCTTGTACTTAAGTCGGCATTGTGCCTTTTATATTCAATTCCGATGCGATTTCTGTGTTTCATTGTCAATGTGAAAGTCCAAGGGATACAGTAAACCTGCACTGGTGCATCGGAATCCAATACTAGTCTCCCAGGAGCCGCTCAAAGCACAAACTCTTAGGAGACTCACTCTTCTTGTACTTAAGTCGGCATTGTGCCTTTGATATTCAACTCCGATGCGATTTCTGAGTTTCATTTTCAATGTGAAGGTCCAAGGGATACAGTAAACCTGCACTGGTGCATCGGAATCCAATACTGGTCTCCCAGGAGCCGCTCAAACCACAAACTCTTAGGAGACTCACTCTTCTTGTACTTAAGTCGGCACTGTGTCTTTTATATTCAATTCCGATGCGATTTCTGTGTTTCATCGTCAATGTGAAGGTCCAAGGGATACAGTAAACCTGCACTGGTGCATCGGAATCTAATACTGGTCTCCCAGGAGCCGATCAAACCACAAACTCTTAGGAGACTCACTCTTCTTGTACTTAAGTCGGCATTGTGCCTTTTATGTTCAATTCAGAAGCAATTTCTGTGTTTCATCGTCTATGTGAAGGTCCAAGGGATACAGTAAACCTGCACTGGTGCATCGGAATCTAATACTGGTCTGCCAGGATCCGCTCAAAGCACAAACTCTTAGAAGATTCACTCTTCTTGTACTTAAGTCGGCATTGTGCCTTTTATATTCAATTCCGATGCGATTTCTGTGTTTCATTGTCAATGTGAAGGTCCAAGGGATACAGTAAACCTGCACTGGTGCATCGGAATCCAATACTGGTCTCCCAGGAGCCGCTCAAAGCACAACTCTTACAACCTTCACTCTTCTTGTACTTAAGTCGGCATTGTGCCTTTGATATTAAATTCCGATGCGATTTCTGTGTTTCATCGTCAATGTGACGGTCCAAGGGATACAGTAAACCTGCACTGGTGCATCGGAATCCAATACTGATCTCCCAGGTGCCGCTGAAAGCACAAACCCTTAGAAGATTCACTCTTCTTGTACATAAGTGGCATTCGGCCTTTTATATTCAATTCCGATGCGATTTCTGTGTTTCATTGTCAATGTGACGGTCCAAGGGATACAGTAAACCTGCACCGGTGCATCGGAATCCAATACTGGTCTCCCAGGATCCGCTCAAAGCACAAACTCTTAGAAGATTCACTCTTCTTGTACTTAAGTCGGCATTGTGCCTTTTATATTCAATTCCGATGCGATTTCTGTGTTTCATCGTCAATGTGAAGGTCCAAGGGATACAGTAAACCTGCACTGGTGCATCGGAATCCAATACTGGTCTCCCAGGAGCCGCACAAAGCACAAACTCGTAGAAGATTCACTCTTCTTGTACTTAAGTCGGCACTGTGAATTTTATATTCAATTCCGATGCGATTTCTGTGTTTCATCGTCAAAGTGAAGCTCCAAGGGATACAGTAAACCTGCACTGGTGCATCGGAATCCAAGACTGGTCTCCCAGGAGCCGCTCAAAGCACAAACTCTTAGGAGACTCACTCTTCTTGTACTTAAGTCGGCACTGTGCCTTTTATATTCAATTCCGATGCGATTTCTGTGTTTCATCGTCAATGTGAAGGTCCAAGGGATACAGTAAACCTGCACTGGTGCATCGGAATCCAATACTGGTCTCCCAGGAGCCGCTCAAACCACAAACTCTTAGGAGACTCACTCTTCTTGTACTTAAGTCGGCATTGTTCCTTTTATATTCAATTCCGATGCGATTTCTGTGTTTCATCGTCAATGTGAAAGTCCAAGGGATAGGGTAAACCTGCAATGGTGCGTAGGAATCTAATACTGGTCTCCCAGGAGCCGCTCAAAGCACAAACTCTGAGAAGATTCACTCTTCTTGTACTTAAGTCGGCACTGTGCCTTTTATATTCAATTCCGATGCGATTTCTGTGTTTCATCGTCAATGTGAAGGTCCAAGGGATACAGTAAACCTGCACTGGTGCATCGGAATCCTATACTGGTCTCCCAGGATCCGCTCAAAGCACAAACTCTTAGGAGACTCACTCTTCTTGTACTTAGGTCGGCATTGTGCCTTTGATATTCAATTCCGATGCGATTTCTGTGTTTCATTGTCAATGTGAAAGTCCAAGGGATACAGTAAACCTGCACTGGTGCATCGGAATCCAATACTGGTCTCCCAGGAGCTGCTCAAAGCACAAACTCTTAGGAGACTCACTCTTCTTGTACTTAAGTCGGCATTGTGCCTTTTATATTCAATTTCGATGTGATTTCTGTGTTTCATTGTCAATGTGACGGTCCAAGGGATACAGTAAACCTGCACTGGTGCATCGGAATCCAATACTGGTCTCCCAGGAGCCGCTCAAAGCACAAACTCTGAGAAGATTCACTCTTCTTGTACTTAAGTCGGCACTGTGCCTTTTATATTCAATTCCGATGCGATTTCTGTGTTTCATCGTCAATGTGAAGGTCCAAGGGATACAGTAAACCTGCACTGGTGCATCGGAATCCAATACTGGTCTCCCAGGATCCGCTCAAAGCACAAACTCTTAGGAGACTCACTCTTCTTGTACTTAAGTCGGCATTGTGCCTTTGATATTCAATTCCGATGCGATTTCTGTGTTTCATCGTCAATGTGAAGGTCCAAGGGATACACTAAACCTGCACTGGTGCATCGGAAACCAATACTGGTCTCCCAGGAGCCGCTCAAACCACAAACTCTGAGGAGACTCACTCTTCTTGTACTTAAGTCGGCATTGTGCCTTTTATATTCAATTCCGATGCGATTTCTGTGTTTCATTGTCAATGTGAAAGTCCAAGGGATACAGTAAACCTGCACTGGTGCATCGGAATCCAATACTTGTCTCCCAGGAGCCGCTCAAAGCACAAATTCTTAGGAGACTCACTCTTCTTGTACTTAAGTCGGCATTGTGCCTTTTATATTCAATTCCGATGCGATTTCTGTGTTTCATTGTCAATGTGACGGTCCAAGGGATACAGTAAACCTGCACTGGTGCATCGGAATCCAATACTTGTCTCCCAGGAGCCGCTCAAAGCACAAACTCTTAGAAGATTCACTCTTCTTGTACTTAATTCGGCATTGTGCCTTTTATATTCAATTCCGATGCGATTTCTGTGTTTCATTGTCAATGTGACGGTCCAAGGGATACAGTAAACCTGCACTGGTGCATCGGAATCCAATACTGGTTTGCCAGGAGCCACTCAAAGCAGAACTCTTAGAAGATTCACTCTTCTTGTACTTAAGTCGGCATTGTGCCTTTTATATTCAATTCCGATGCGATTTCTGTGTTTCATCGTCAATGTGAAGGTCCAAGGGATACAGTAAACCTGCACTGGTGCATCGGAATCCAATACTTGTCTCCCAGGAGCCGCTCAAAGCACAAATTCTTAGGAGACTCACTCTTCTTGTACTTAAGTCGGCATTGTGCCTTTTATATTCAATTCCGATGCGATTTCTGTGTTTCATCGTCAATGTCAAGGTCCAAGGGATACAGTAAACCTGCACTGGTGCATCGGAATCCAATACTGGTCTCCCAGGAGCCGCACAAAGCACAAACTCGTAGAAGATTCACTCTTCTTGTACTTAAGTCGGCACTGTGAATTTTATATTCAATTCCGATGCGATTTCTGTGTTTCATCGTCAAAGTGAAGCTCCAAGGGATACAGTAAACCTGCACTGGTGCATCGGAATCCAATACTGGTCTCCCAGGAGCCGCTCAAAGCACAAACTCTTAGGAGACTCACTCTTCTTGTACTTAAGTCGGCACTGTGCCTTTTATATTCAATTCCGATGCGATTTCTGTGTTTCATCGTCAATGTGAAGGTCCAAGGGATACAGTAAACCTGCACTGGTGCATCGGAATCCAATACTGGTCTCCCAGGAGCCGCTCAAACCACAAACTCTTAGGAGTCTCACTCTTCTTGTACTTAAGTCGGCATTGTTCCTTTTATATTCAATTCCGATGCGATTTCTGTGTTTCATCGTCAATGTGAAAGTCCAAGGGATAGGGTAAACCTGCAATGGTGCGTAGGAATCTAATACTGGTCTCCCAGGAGCCGCTCAAAGCACAAACTCTGAGAAGATTCACTCTTCTTGTACTTAAGTCGGCACTGTGCCTTTTATATTCAATTCCGATGCGATTTCTGTGTTTCATCGTCAATGTGAAGGTCCAAGGGATACAGTAAACCTGCACTGGTGCATCGGAATCCTATACTGGTCTCCCAGGATCCGCTCAAAGCACAAACTCTTAGGAGACTCACTCTTCTTGTACTTAGGTCGGCATTGTGCCTTTGATATTCAATTCCGATGCGATTTCTGTGTTTCATTGTCAATGTGAAAGTCCAAGGGATACAGTAAACCTGCACTGGTGCATCGGAATCCAATACTGGTCTCCCAGGAGCTGCTCAAAGCACAAACTCTTAGGAGACTCACTCTTCTTGTACTTAAGTCGGCATTGTGCTTTTTATATTCAATTTCGATGTGATTTCTGTGTTTCATTGTCAATGTGACGGTCCAAGGGATACAGTAAACCTGCACTGGTGCATCGGAATCCAATACTGGTCTCCCAGGAGCCGCTCAAAGCACAAACTCTGAGAAGATTCACTCTTCTTGTACTTAAGTCGGCACTGTGCCTTTTATATTCAATTCCGATGCGATTTCTGTGTTTCATCGTCAATGTGAAGGTCCAAGGGATACAGTAAACCTGCACTGGTGCATCGGAATCCAATACTGGTCTCCCAGGATCCGCTCAAAGCACAAACTCTTAGGAGACTCACTCTTCTTGTACTTAAGTCGGCATTGTGCCTTTGATATTCAATTCCGATGCGATTTCTGTGTTTCATCGTCAATGTGAAGGTCCAAGGGATACACTAAACCTGCGCTGGTGCATCGGAAACCAATACTGGTCTCCCAGGAGCCGCTCAAACCACAAACTCTTAGGAGACTCACTCTTCTTGTACTTAAGTCGGCATTGTGCCTTTTATATTCAATTCCGAAGCGATTTCTGTGTTTCATTGTCAATGTGAAAGTCCAAGGGATACAGTAAACCTGCACTGGTGCATCGGAATCCAATACTTGTCTCCCAGGAGCCGCTCAAAGCACAAATTCTTAGGAGACTCACTCTTCTTGTACTTAAGTCGGCATTGTGCTTTTATATTCAATTCCGATGCGATTTCTGTGTTTCATTGTCAATGTGACGGTCCAAGGGATACAGTAAACCTGCACTGGTGCATCGGAATCCAATACTTGTCTCCCAGGAGCCGCTCAAAGCACAAACTCATAGAAGATTCACTCTTCTTGTACTTAATTCGGCATTGTGCCTTTTATATTCAATTCCGATGCGATTTCTGTGTTTCATTGTCAATGTGACGGTCCAAGGGATACAGTAAACCTGCACTGGTGCATCGGAATCCAATACTTGTTTCCCAGGAGCCACTCAAAGCAGAACTCCTAGAAGATTCACTCTTCTTGTACTTAAGTCGGCATTGTGCCTTTTATATTCAATTCCGATGCGATTTCTGTGTTTCATCGTCAATGTGAAGGTCCAAGGGATACAGTAAACCTGCACTGGTGCATCGGAATCCAATACTGGTCTCCCAGGAGCCGCTCAAAGCAGAAACTGTTAGAAGATTCAATCTTCTTGTACTTAAGTCGGTATTGTGCCTTTTATATTCAATTCCGATGCGATTTCTGTGTTTCATTGTCAATGTGAAGGTCCAAGGGATACAGTAAACCTGCACTGGTGCATCGGAATCCAATACTTGTCTCCCAGGAGCCGCTCAAAGCACAAACTCTTAGAAGATTCACTCTTCTTGTACTTAAGTCGGCATTGTGCCTTTTATGTTCAATTCAGAAGCAATTTCTGTGTTTCATCGTCTATGTGAAGGTCCAAGGGATACAGTAAACCTGCACTGGTGCATCGGAATCTAATACTGGTCTGCCAGGATCCGCTCAAAGCACAAACTCTTAGAAGATTCACTCTTCTTGTACTTAAGTCGGCATTGTGCCTTTTATATTCAATTCCGATGCGATTTCTGTGTTTCATCGTCAATGTGAAGGTCCAAGGGATACAGTAAACCTGCACTGGTGCATCGGAATCCAATACTGGTCTCCCAGGAGCCGCTCAAAGCAGAAACTGTTAGAAGATTCAATCTTCTTGCACTTAAGTCGGTATTGTGCCTTTTATATTCAATTCCGATGCGATTTCTGTGTTTCATTGTCAATGTGAAGGTCCAAGGGATACAGTAAACCTGCACTGGTGCATCGGAATCCAATACTGGTCTCCCAGGACCCGCTCAAAGCACAACTCTTACAACCTTCACTCTTCTTGTACTTAAGTCGGCATCGTGCCTTTGATATTCAATTCCGATGCGATTTCTTTGTTTCATCGTCAATGTGACGGTCCAAGGGATACAGTAAACCTGCACTGGTGCATCGGAATCCAATACTGGTCTCCCAGGTGCCGCTGAAAGCACAAACCCTTAGAAGATTCACTCTTCTTGTACTTAAGTCGGCACTGTGCCTTTTATATTCAATTCCGATGCGATTTCTGTGTTTCATCGTCAATGTGACGGTCCAAGGGATACAGTAAACCTGAACCGGTGCATCGGAATCCAATACTGGTCTCCCAGGATCCGCTCAAAGCACAAACTCTTAGAAGATTCACTCTTCTTGTACTTAAGTCGGCATTGTGCCTTTTATATTCAATTCCGATGCGATTTCTGTGTTTCATCGTCAATGTGAAGGTCCAAGGGATACAGTAAACCTGCACTGGTGCATCGGAATCCAATACTGGTCTCCCAGGAGCCGCACAAAGCACAAACTCGTAGAAGATTCACTCTTCTTGTACTTAAGTCGGCACTGTGCATTTTATATTCAATTCCGATGCGATTTCTGTGTTTCATCGTCAAAGTGAAGGTCCAAGGGATACAGTAAACCTGCACTGGTGCATCGGAATCCGATACTGGTCTCATAGGAGCCGCTCAAAGCACAAACTCTTAGGAGACTCACTCTTCTTGTACTTAAGTCGGCACTGTGCCTTTTATATTCAATTCCGATGCGATTTCTGTGTTTCATCGTCAATGTGAAGGTCCAAGGGATACAGTAAACCTGCACTGGTGCATCGGAATCCAATACTGGTCTCCCAGGAGCCGCTTAAACCACAAACTCTTAGGAGACTCACTCTTCTTGTACTTAAGTCGGCATTGTTCCTTTTATATTCAATTCCGATGCGATTTCTGTGTTTCATGGTCAATGTGAAGGTCCAAGGGATAGGGTAAACCTGCAATGGTGCGTAGGAATCTAATACTGGTCTCCCAGGAGCCGCTCAAAGCACAAACTCTGAGAAGATTCACTCTTCTTGTACTTAAGTCGGCACTGTGCCTTTTATATTCAATTCCGATGCGATTTCTGTGTTTCATTGTCAATGTGAAAGTCCAAGGGATACAGTAAACCTGCACTGGTGCATCGGAATCCAATACTGGTCTCCCAGGAGCCGCACAAAGCACAAACTCGTAGAAGATTCACTCTTCTTGTACTTAAGTCGGCACTGTGAATTTTATATTCAATTCCGATGCGATTTCTGTGTTTCATCGTCAAAGTGAAGCTCCAAGGGATACAGTAAACCTGCACTGGTGCATCGGAATCCAATACTGGTCTCCCAGGATCCGCTCAAAGCACAAACTCTTAGGAGACCCACTCTTCTTGTACTTAAGTCGGCATTGTGCCTTTGATATTCAATTCCGATGCGATTTCTGTGTTTCATTGTCAATGTGAAAGTCCAAGGGATACAGTAAACCTGCACTGGTGCATCGGAATCCAATACTGGTCTCCCAGGAGCTGCTCAAAGCACAAACTCTTAGGAGACTCACTCTTCTTGTACTTAAGTCGGCATTGTGCCTTTTATATTCAATTTCGATGTGATTTCTGTGTTTCATTGTCAATGTGACGGTCCAAGTGATACAGTAAACCTGCACTGGTGCATCGGAATCCAATACTGGTCTCCCAGGAGCCGCTCAAAGCACAAACTCTTAGATGATTCACTCTTCTTGTACTTAATTCGGCATTGTGCCTTTTATATTCAATTCCGATGCGATTTCTGTGTTTCATTGTCAATGTGACGGTCCAAAGGATACAGTAAACCTGCACTGGTGCATCGGAATCCAATACTGATTTCCCAGGAGCCACTCAAAGCAGAACTCTTAGAAGATTCACTCTTCTTGTACTTACGTCGGCATTGTGCCTTTGATATTCAATTCCGATGCGATTTCTGAGTTTCATTGTCAATGTGAAGGTCCAAGGGATACAGTAAACCTGCACTGGTGCATCGGAATCCAATACTGGTCTCCCAGGAGCCGCTCAAACAACAAATTCTTAGGAGACTCACTCTTCTTGTACTTAAGTCGGCACTGTGCCTTTTATATTCAATTCCGATGCGATTTCTGTGTTTCATCGTCAATGTGAAGGTCCAAGGGATACAGTAAACCTGCACTGGTGCATCGGAATCCAATACTGGTCTCCCAGGTGCCGCTGAAAGCACAAACCCTTAGAAGATTCACTCTTCTTGTACTTAAGTCGGCACTGTGCCTTTTATATTCAATTCCGATGCGATTTCTGTGTTTCATTGTCAATGTGACGGTCCAAGGGATACAGTAAACCTGCACTGGTGCATCGGAATCCAATACTTGTCTCCCAGGAGCCGCTCAAAGCACAAACTCTTAGAAGATTCACTCTTCTTGTACTTAATTCGGCATTGTGCCTTTTATATTCAATTCCGATGCGATTTCTGTGTTTCATTGTCAATGTGACGGTCCAAGGGATACAGTAAACCTGCACTGGTGCATCGGAATCCAATACTTGTTTCCCAGGAGCCACTCAAAGCAGAACTCTTAGAAGATTCACTCTTCTTGTACTTAAGTCGGCATTGTGCCTTTTATATTCAATTCCGATGCGATTTCTGTGTTTCATCGTCAATGTGAAGGTCCAAGGGATACAGTAAACCTGCACTGGTGCATCGGAATCCAATACTGGTCTCCCAGGAGCCGCTCAAAGCAGAAACTGTTAGAAGATTCAATCTTCTTGTACTTAAGTCGGTATTGTGCCTTTTATATTCAATTCCGATGCGATTTCTGTGTTTCATTGTCAATGTGAAGGTCCAAGGGATACAGTAAACCTGCACTGGTGCATCGGAATCCAATACTTGTCTCCCAGGAGCCGCTCAAAGCACAAACTCTTAGAAGATTCACTCTTCTTGTACTTAAGTCGGCATTGTGCCTTTTATGTTCAATTCAGAAGCAATTTCTGTGTTTCATCGTCTATGTGAAGGTCCAAGGGATACAGTAAACCTTCACTGGTGCATCGGAATCTAATACTGGTCTGCCAGGATCCGCTCAAAGCACAAACTCTTAGAAGATTCACTCTTCTTTTACTTAAGTCGGCATTGTACCTTTTATATTCAATTCCGATGCGATTTCTGTGTTTCATCGTCAATGTGAAGGTCCAAGGGATACAGTAAACCTGCACTGGTGCATCGGAATCCAATACTGGTCTCCCAGGAGCCGCTCAAAGCAGAAACTGTTAGAAGATTCAATCTTCTTGCACTTAAGTCGGTATTGTGCCTTTTATATTCAATTCCGATGCGATTTCTGTGTTTCATTGTCAATGTGAAGGTCCAAGGGATACAGTAAACCTGCACTGGTGCATCGGAATCCAATACTGGTCTCCCAGGACCCGCTCAAAGCACAACTCTTACAACCTTCACTCTTCTTGTACTTAAGTCGGCATCGTGCCTTTGATATTCAATTCCGATGCGATTTCTGTGTTTCATCGTCAATGTGACGGTCCAAGGGATACAGTAAACCTGCACTGGTGCATCGGAATCCAATACTGGTCTCCCAGGTGCCGCTGAAAGCACAAACCCTTAGAAGATTCACTCTTCTTGTACTTAAGTCGGCACTGTGCCTTTTATATTCAATTCCGATGCGATTTCTGTGTTTCATCGTCAATGTGACGGTCCAAGGGATACAGTAAACCTGCACCGGTGCATCGGAATCCAATACTGGTCTCCCAGGATCCGCTCAAAGCACAAACTCTTAGAAGATTCACTCTTCTTGTACTTAAGTCGGCATTGTGCCTTTTATATTCAATTCCGATGCGATTTCTGTGTTTCATCGTCAATGTGAAGGTCCAAGGGATACAGTAAACCTGCACTGGTGCATCGGAATCCAATACTGGTCTCCCAGGAGCCGCACAAAGCACAAACTCGTAGAAGATTCACTCTTCTTGTACTTAAGTCGGCACTGTGCATTTTATATTCAATTCCGATGCGATTTCTGTGTTTCATCGTCAAAGTGAAGGTCCAAGGGATACAGTAAACCTGCACTGGTGCATCGGAATCCAATACTGGTCTCATAGGAGCCGCTCAAAGCACAAACTCTTAGGAGACTCACTCTTCTTGTACTTAAGTCGGCACTGTGCCTTTTATATTCAATTCCGATGCGATTTCTGTGTTTCATCGTCAATGTGAAGGTCCAAGGGATACAGTAAACCTGCACTGGTGCATCGGAATCCAATACTGGTCTCCCAGGAGCCGCTCAAACCACAAACTCTTAGGAGACTCACTCTTCTTGTACTTAAGTCGGCATTGTTCCTTTTATATTCAATTCCGATGCGATTTCTGTGTTTCATGGTCAATGTGAAGGTCCAAGGGATAGGGTAAACCTGCAATGGTGCGTAGGAATCTAATACTGGTCTCCCAGGAGCCGCTCAAAGCACAAACTCTGAGAAGATTCACTCTTCTTGTACTTAAGTCGGCACTGTGCCTTTTATATTCAATTCCGATGCGATTTCTGTGTTTCATCGTCAATGTGAAGGTCCAAGGGATACAGTAAACATGCACTGGTGCATCGGAATCCAATACTGGTCTCCCAGGATCCGCTCAAAGCACAAACTCTTAGGAGACCCACTCTTCTTGTACTTAAGTCGGCATTGTGCCTTTGATATTCAATTCCGATGCGATTTCTGTGTTTCATTGTCAATGTGAAAGTCCAAGGGATACAGTAAACCTGCACTGGTGCATCGGAATCCAATACTGGTCTCCCAGGAGCTGCTCAAAGCACAAACTCTTAGGAGACTCACTCTTCTTGTACTTAAGTCGGCATTGTGCCTTTTATATTCAATTTCGATGTGATTTCTGTGTTTCATTGTCAATGTGACGGTCCAAGTGATACAGTAAACCTGCACTGGTGCATCGGAATCCAATACTGGTCTCCCAGGAGCCGCTCAAAGCACAAACTCTTAGATGATTCACTCTTCTTGTACTTAATTCGGCATTGTGCCTTTTATATTCAATTCCGATGCGATTTCTGTGTTTCATTGTCAATGTGACGGTCCAAAGGATACAGTAAACCTGCACTGGTGCATCGGAATCCAATACTGATTTCCCAGGAGCCACTCAAAGCAGAACTCTTAGAAGATTCACTCTTCTTGTACTTACGTCGGCATTGTGCCTTTGATATTCAATTCCGATGCGATTTCTGAGTTTCATTGTCAATGTGAAGGTCCAAGGGATACAGTAAACCTGCACTGGTGCATCGGAATCCAATACTGGTCTCCCAGGAGCCGCTCAAACAACAAATTCTTAGGAGACTCACTCTTCTTGTACTTAAGTCGGCACTGTGCATTTTATATTCAATTCCGATGCGATTTCTGTGTTTCATCGTCAATGTGAAGGTCCAAGGGATACAGTAAACCTGCACTGGTGCATCGGAATCCAATACTGGTCTCCCAGGTGCCGCTGAAAGCACAAACCCTTAGAAGATTCACTCTTCTTGTACTTAAGTCGGCACTGTGCCTTTTATATTCAATTCCGATGCGATTTCTGTGTTTCATTGTCAATGTGACGGTCCAAGGGATACAGTAAACCTGCACTGGTGCATCGGAATCCAATACTTGTCTCCCAGGAGCCGCTCAAAGCACAAACTCTTAGAAGATTCACTCTTCTTGTACTTAATTCGGCATTGTGCCTTTTATATTCAATTCCGATGCGATTTCTGTGTTTCATTGTCAATGTGACGGTCCAAGGGATACAGTAAACCTGCACTGGTGCATCGGAATCCAATACTTGTTTCCCAGGAGCCACTCAAAGCAGAACTCTTAGAAGATTCACTCTTCTTGTACTTAAGTCGGCATTGTGCCTTTTATATTCAATTCCGATGCGATTTCTGTGTTTCATCGTCAATGTG
The DNA here is from genome assembly GCF_023898315.1 of Schistocerca nitens. NCBI lineage: Eukaryota > Metazoa > Arthropoda > Insecta > Orthoptera > Acrididae > Schistocerca > Schistocerca nitens. The sequence goes on from NC_064625.1 coordinate 185,302,379, forward strand.
AAGGTCCAAGGGATACAGTAAACCTGCACTGGTGCATCGGAATCCAATACTGGTCTCCCAGGAGCCGCTCAAAGCAGAAACTGTTAGAAGATTCAATCTTCTTGTACTTAAGTCGGTATTGTGCCTTTTATATTCAATTCCGATGCGATTTCTGTGTTTCATTGTCAATGTGAAGGTCCAAGGGATACAGTAAACCTGCACTGGTGCATCGGAATCCAATACTTGTCTCCCAGGAGCCGCTCAAAGCACAAACTCTTAGAAGATTCACTCTTCTTGTACTTAAGTCGGCATTGTGCCTTTTATGTTCAATTCAGAAGCAATTTCTGTGTTTCATCGTCTATGTGAAGGTCCAAGGGATACAGTAAACCTTCACTGGTGCATCGGAATCTAATACTGGTCTGCCAGGATCCGCTCAAAGCACAAACTCTTAGAAGATTCACTCTTCTTTTACTTAAGTCGGCATTGTACCTTTTATATTCAATTCCGATGCGATTTCTGTGTTTCATCGTCAATGTGAAGGTCCAAGGGATACAGTAAACCTGCACTGGTGCATCGGAATCCAATACTGGTCTCCCAGGAGCCGCTCAAAGCAGAAACTGTTAGAAGATTCAATCTTCTTGCACTTAAGTCGGTATTGTGCCTTTTATATTCAATTCCGATGCGATTTCTGTGTTTCATTGTCAATGTGAAGGTCCAAGGGATACAGTAAACCTGCACTGGTGCATCGGAATCCAATACTGGTCTCCCAGGACCCGCTCAAAGCACAACTCTTACAACCTTCACTCTTCTTGTACTTAAGTCGGCATCGTGCCTTTGATATTCAATTCCGATGCGATTTCTGTGTTTCATCGTCAATGTGACGGTCCAAGGGATACAGTAAACCTGCACTGGTGCATCGGAATCCAATACTGGTCTCCCAGGTGCCGCTGAAAGCACAAACCCTTAGAAGATTCACTCTTCTTGTACTTAAGTCGGCACTGTGCCTTTTATATTCAATTCCGATGCGATTTCTGTGTTTCATCGTCAATGTGACGGTCCAAGGGATACAGTAAACCTGCACCGGTGCATCGGAATCCAATACTGGTCTCCCAGGATCCGCTCAAAGCACAAACTCTTAGAAGATTCACTCTTCTTGTACTTAAGTCGGCATTGTGCCTTTTATATTCAATTCCGATGCGATTTCTGTGTTTCATCGTCAATGTGAAGGTCCAAGGGATACAGTAAACCTGCACTGGTGCATCGGAATCCAATACTGGTCTCCCAGGAGCCGCACAAAGCACAAACTCGTAGAAGATTCACTCTTCTTGTACTTAAGTCGGCACTGTGCATTTTATATTCAATTCCGATGCGATTTCTGTGTTTCATCGTCAAAGTGAAGGTCCAAGGGATACAGTAAACCTGCACTGGTGCATCGGAATCCAATACTGGTCTCATAGGAGCCGCTCAAAGCACAAACTCTTAGGAGACTCACTCTTCTTGTACTTAAGTCGGCACTGTGCCTTTTATATTCAATTCCGATGCGATTTCTGTGTTTCATCGTCAATGTGAAGGTCCAAGGGATACAGTAAACCTGCACTGGTGCATCGGAATCCAATACTGGTCTCCCAGGAGCCGCTCAAACCACAAACTCTTAGGAGACTCACTCTTCTTGTACTTAAGTCGGCATTGTTCCTTTTATATTCAATTCCGATGCGATTTCTGTGTTTCATGGTCAATGTGAAGGTCCAAGGGATAGGGTAAACCTGCAATGGTGCGTAGGAATCTAATACTGGTCTCCCAGGAGCCGCTCAAAGCACAAACTCTGAGAAGATTCACTCTTCTTGTACTTAAGTCGGCACTGTGCCTTTTATATTCAATTCCGATGCGATTTCTGTGTTTCATCGTCAATGTGAAGGTCCAAGGGATACAGTAAACATGCACTGGTGCATCGGAATCCAATACTGGTCTCCCAGGATCCGCTCAAAGCACAAACTCTTAGGAGACCCACTCTTCTTGTACTTAAGTCGGCATTGTGCCTTTGATATTCAATTCCGATGCGATTTCTGTGTTTCATTGTCAATGTGAAAGTCCAAGGGATACAGTAAACCTGCACTGGTGCATCGGAATCCAATACTGGTCTCCCAGGAGCTGCTCAAAGCACAAACTCTTAGGAGACTCACTCTTCTTGTACTTAAGTCGGCATTGTGCCTTTTATATTCAATTTCGATGTGATTTCTGTGTTTCATTGTCAATGTGACGGTCCAAGGGATACAGTAAACCTGCACTGGTGCATCGGAATCCAATACTGGTCTCCCAGGAGCCGCTCAAAGCACAAACTCTTAGATGATTCACTCTTCTTGTACTTAATTCGGCATTGTGCCTTTTATATTCAATTCCGATGCGATTTCTGTGTTTCATTGTCAATGTGACGGTCCAAAGGATACAGTAAACCTGCACTGGTGCATCGGAATCCAATACTGATTTCCCAGGAGCCACTCAAAGCAGAACTCTTAGAAGATTCACTCTTCTTGTACTTACGTCGGCATTGTGCCTTTGATATTCAATTCCGATGCGATTTCTGAGTTTCATTGTCAATGTGAAGGTCCAAGGGATACAGTAAACCTGCACTGGTGCATCGGAATCCAATACTGGTCTCCCAGGAGCCGCTCAAACAACAAATTCTTAGGAGACTCACTCTTCTTGTACTTAAGTCGGCACTGTGCCTTTTATATTCAATTCCGATGCGATTTCTGTGTTTCATCGTCAATGTGAAGGTCCAAGGGATACAGTAAACCTGCACTGGTGCATCGGAATCCAATACTGGTCTCCCAGGAGCCGCTCAAAGCACAAACTCTTAGGAGACTCACTCTCCTTGTACTTAAGTCGGCATTGTGCCTTTTATATTCAATTCCGATGCGATTTCTGTGTTTCATCGTCAATGTGAAGGTCCAAGGGATAGGGTAAACCTGCAATGGTGCATCGGAATCTAATACTGGTCTCCCAGGAGCCGCTCAATGCACAAACTCTGAGAAGATTCACTCTTCTTGTACTTAAGTCGGCACTGTGCCTTTTATATTCAATTCCGATGCGATTTCTGTGTTTCATCGTCAATGTGAAGGTCCAAGGGATACAGTAAACCTGCACTGGTGCATCGGAATCCAATACTGGTCTCCCAGGAGCCGCTCAAAGCAGAAACTGTTAGACGATTCAATCTTCTTGCACTTAAGTCGGTATTGTGCCTTTTATATTCAATTCCGATGCGATTTCTGTGTTTCATTGTCAATGTGAAGGTCCAAGGGATACAGTAAACCTGCACTGGTGCATCGGAATCCAATACTGGTCTCCCAGGACCCGCTCAAAGCACAACTCTTACAACCTTCACTCTTCTTGTACTTAAGTCGGCATCGTGCCTTTGATATTCAATTCCGATGCGATTTCTGTGTTTCATCGTCAATGTGACGGTCCAAGGGATACAGTAAACCTGCACTGGTGCATCGGAATCCTATACTGGTCTCCCAGGTGCCGCTGAAAGCACAAACCCTTAGAAGATTCACTCTTCTTGTACTTAAGTCGGCACTGTGCCTTTTATATTCAATTCCGATGCGATTTCTGTGTTTCATCGTCAATGTGACGGTCCAAGGGATACAGTAAACCTGCACCGGTGTATCGGAATCCAATACTGGTCTCCCAGGATCCGCTCAAAGCACAAACTCTTAGAAGATTCACTCTTCTTGTACTTAAGTCGGCATTGTGCCTTTTATATTCAATTCCGATGCGATTTCTGTGTTTCATCGTCAATGTGAAGGTCCAAGGGATACAGTAAACCTGCACTGGTGCATCGGAATCCAATACTGGTCTCCCAGGAGCCGCACAAAGCACAAACTCGTAGAAGATTCACTCTTCTTGTACTTAAGTCGGCACTGTGCATTTTATATTCAATTCCGATGCGATTTCTGTGTTTCATCGTCAAAGTGAAGGTCCAAGGGATACAGTAAACCTGCACTGGTGCATCGGAATCCAATACTGGTCTCATAGGAGCCGCTCAAAGCACAAACTCTTAGGAGACTCACTCTTCTTGTACTTAAGTCGGCACTGTGCCTTTTATATTCAATTCCGATGCGATTTCTGTGTTTCATCGTCAATGTGAAGGTCCAAGGGATACAGTAAACCTGCACTGGTGCATCGGAATCCAATACTGGTCTCCCAGGAGCCGCTCAAACCACAAACTCTTAGGAGACTCACTCTTCTTGTACTTAAGTCGGCATTGTTCCTTTTATATTCAATTCCGATGCGATTTCTGTGTTTCATGGTCAATGTGAAGGTCCAAGGGATAGGGTAGACCTGCAATGGTGCGTAGGAATCTAATACTGGTCTCCCAGGAGCCGCTCAAAGCACAAACTCTGAGAAGATTCACTCTTCTTGTACTTAAGTCGGCACTGTGCCTTTTATATTCAATTCCGATGCGATTTCTGTGTTTCATCGTCAATGTGAAGGTCCAAGGGATACAGTAAACATGCACTGGTGCATCGGAATCCAATACTGGTCTCCCAGGATCCACTCAAAGCACAAACTCTTAGGAGACCCACTCTTCTTGTACTTAAGTCGGCATTGTGCCTTTGATATTCAATTCCGATGCGATTTCTGTGTTTCATTGTCAATGTGAAAGTCCAAGGGATACAGTAAACCTGCACTGGTGCATCGGAATCCAATACTGGTCTCCCAGGAGCTGCTCAAAGCACAAACTCTTAGGAGACTCACTCTTCTTGTACTTAAGTCGGCATTGTGCCTTTTATATTCAATTTCGATGTGATTTCTGTGTTTCATTGTCAATGTGACGGTCCAAGGGATACAGTAAACCTGCACTGGTGCATCGGAATCCAATACTGGTCTCCCAGGAGCCGCTCAAAGCACAAACTCTTAGATGATTCACTCTTCTTGTACTTAATTCGGCATTGTGCCTTTTATATTCAATTCCGATGCGATTTCTGTGTTTCATTGTCAATGTGACGGTCCAAAGGATACAGTAAACCTGCACTGGTGCATCGGAATCCAATACTGATTTCCCAGGAGCCACTCAAAGCAGAACTCTTAGAAGATTCACTCTTCTTGTACTTACGTCGGCATTGTGCCTTTGATATTCAATTCCGATGCGATTTCTGAGTTTCATTGTCAATGTGAAGGTCCAAGGGATACAGTAAACCTGCACTGGTGCATCGGAATCCAATACTGGTCTCCCAGGAGCCGCTCAAACAACAAATTCTTAGGAGACTCACTCTTCTTGTACTTAAGTCGGCACTGTGCCTTTTATATTCAATTCCGATGCGATTTCTGTGTTTCATCGTCAATGTGAAGGTCCAAGGGATACAGTAAACCTGCACTGGTGCATCGGAATCCAATACTGGTCTCCCAGGAGCCGCTCAAAGCACAAACTCTTAGGAGACTCACTCTCCTTGTACTTAAGTCGGCATTGTGCCTTTTATATTCAATTCCGATGCGATTTCTGTGTTTCATCGTCAATGTGAAGGTCCAAGGGATAGGGTAAACCTGCAATGGTGCATCGGAATCTAATACTGGTCTCCCAGGAGCCGCTCAATGCACAAACTCTGAGAAGATTCACTCTTCTTGTACTTAAGTCGGCACTGTGCCTTTTATATTCAATTCCGATGCGATTTCTGTGTTTCATCGTCAATGTGAAGGTCCAAGGGATACAGTAAACCTGCACTGGTGCATCGGAATCCAATACTGGTCTCCCAGGATCCGCTCAAAGCACAAACTCTTAGGAGACTCACTCTTCTTGTACTTAAGTCGGCATTGTGCCTTTGATATTCAATTCCGATGCGATTTCTGTGTTTCATCGTCAATGTGAAGGTCCAAGGGATACACTAAACCTGCACTGGTGCATCGGAAACCAATACTGGTCTCCCAGGAGCCGCTCAAACCACAAACTCTTAGGAGACTCACTCTTCTTGTACTTATGTCGGCATTGTGCCTTTTATATTCAATTCCGATGCGATTTCTGTGTTTCATTGTCCATGTGAAATTCCAAGGGATACAGTAAACCTGCACTGGTGCATCGGAATCCAATACTGGTCTCCCAGGAGCCGCTCAAACCACAAACTCTTAGAAGATTCACTCTTCTTGTACTTAATTCGGCATTGTGCCTTTTATATTCAATTCCGATGCGATTTCTGTGTTTCATTGTCAATGTGACGGTCCAAGGGATACAGTAAACCTGCACTGGTGCATCGGAATCCAATACTGGTTTCCCAGGAGCCACTCAAAGCAGAATTCTTAGAAGATTCACTCTTCTTGTACTTAAGTCGGCATTGTGCCTTTGATATTCAATTCCGATGCGATTTCTGAGTTTCATTGTCAATGGGAAGGTCCAAGGGATACAGAAAACCTGCACTGGTGCATCGGAATCCAATACTGGTCTCCCAGGAGCCGCTCAAACCACAAACTCTTAGGAGACTCACTCTTCTTGTACTTAAGTCGCCACTGTGCCTTTTATATTCAATTCCGATGCGATTTCTGTGTTTCATCGTCAATGTGAAGGTCCAAGGGATACTGTAAACCTGCACTGGTGCATCGGAATCCAATACTGGTCTCCCAGGAGCCGCTCAAACCACAAACTCTTAGGAGACTCACTCTTCTTGTACTTAAGTCGGTATTGTGCCTTTTATATTCAATTCCGATGTGATTTCTGTGTTTCATTGTCAATGTGGAGGTCCAAGGGATAGAGTAAACCTGCACTGGAGCATCGGAATCCAATACTGGTCTCCCAGGAGCCGCTCAAAGAACAAACTCTGAGAAGATACACTCTTCTTGTACTTAAGTCGGCACTGAGCCTTTTTTATATTCAATTCCGATGCGATTTCTGTGTTTCATCGTCAATGTGAAGGTCCAAGGGATACAGTAAACCTACACTGGTGCATCGGAATCCAATACTGGTCTCCCAGGAGCCGCTCAAAGCACAAACTCTTAGGAGACTCACTCTCCTTGTACTTAAGTCGGCATTGTGCCTTTTATATTCAATTCCGATGCGATTTCTGTGTTTCATCGTCAATGTGAAGGTCCAAGGGATAGGGTAAACCTGCAATGGTGCATCGGAATCTAATACTGGTCTCCCAGGAGCCGCTCAATGCACAAACTCTGAGAAGATTCACTCTTCTTGTACTTAAGTCGGCACTGTGCCTTTTATATTCAATTCCGATGCGATTTCTGTGTTTCATCGTCAATGTGAAGGTCCAAGGGATACAGTAAACCTGCACTGGTGCATCGGAATCCAATACTGGTCTCCCAGGATCCGCTCAAAGCACAAACTCTTAGGAGACTCACTCTTCTTGTACTTAAGTCGGCATTGTGCCTTTGATATTCAATTCCGATGCGATTTCTGTGTTTCATCGTCAATGTGAAGGTCCAAGGGATACACTAAACCTGCACTGGTGCATCGGAAACCAATACTGGTCTCCCAGGAGCCGCTCAAACCACAAACTCTTAGGAGACTCACTCTTCTTGTACTTATGTCGGCATTGTGCCTTTTATATTCAATTCCGATGCGATTTCTGTGTTTCATTGTCCATGTGAAATTCCAAGGGATACAGTAAACCTGCACTGGTGCATCGGAATCCAATACTGGTCTCCCAGGAGCCGCTCAAACCACAAACTCTTAGAAGATTCACTCTTCTTGTACTTAATTCGGCATTGTGCCTTTTATATTCAATTCCGATGCGATTTCTGTGTTTCATTGTCAATGTGACGGTCCAAGGGATACAGTAAACCTGCACTGGTGCATCGGAATCCAATACTGGTTTCCCAGGAGCCACTCAAAGCAGAATTCTTAGAAGATTCACTCTTCTTGTACTTAAGTCGGCATTGTGCCTTTGATATTCAATTCCGATGCGATTTCTGAGTTTCATTGTCAATGGGAAGGTCCAAGGGATACAGAAAACCTGCACTGGTGCATCGGAATCCAATACTGGTCTCCCAGGAGCCGCTCAAAGAACAAACTCTGAGAAGATACACTCTTCTTGTACTTAAGTCGGCACTGAGCCTTTTTTATATTCAATTCCGATGCGATTTCTGTGTTTCATCGTCAATGTGAAGGTCCAAGGGATACAGTAAACCTACACTGGTGCATCGGAATCCAATACTGGTCTCCCAGGAGCCGCTCAAACCACAAACTCTTAGGAGACTCACTCTTCTTGTACTTAAGTCGGCATTGTGCCTTTTATATTCAATTCCGATGCGATTTCTGTGTTTCATCGTCAATGTGAAGGTCCAAGGGGTACAGTAAACCTGCACTGGTGCATTGGAATCCAATACTGGTCTCCCAGGAGCCGCTCAAACCACAAACTCTTAGGAGACTCACTCTTCTTGTACTTAAGTCGGCACTGTGCCTTTTATATTCATTTCCGATGCGATTTCTGTGTTTCATCGTCAATGTGACGGTCCAAGGGATACAGTAAACCTGCACTGGTGCATCGGAATCCAATACTGGTCTCCCAGGTGCCGCTCAAAGCACAAACCCTTAGAAGATTCACTCTTTTTGTACATAAGTCGGTATTGTGCCTTTCATATTCAATTCCGATGCGATTTCTGTGTTTCATTGTCAATGTGGAGTTCCAAGGGATAGAGTAAACCTGCACTGGAGCATCGGAATCCAATACTGGTCTCCCAGGAGCCGCTCAAACCACAAACTCTGAGAAGATTCACTCTTCTTGTACTTAAGTCGGCACTGTGCCTTTTTTATATTCAATTCCGATGCGATTTCTGTGTTTCATCGTCAATGTGAAGGTCCAAGGGATACAGTTAACCTGTACTGGTGCATCGGAATCCAATACTGGTCTCCCAGGAGCCGCTCAAAGCACAAACTCTTAGGAGACTCACTCTTCTTGTACTTAAGTCGGCATTGTGCCTTTTATATTCAATTCCGATGCGATTTCTGTGTTTCATCGTCAATGTGAAGGTCCAAGGGATACAGTAAACCTGCACTGGTGCATCGGAATCCAACACTGGTCTCCCAGGAGCCGCTCAAACCACAAACTCTTAGGAGACTCACTCTTCTTGTACTTAAGTCGGCATTGTGCCTTTGATATTCAATTCCGATGCGATTTCTGTGTTTCATCGTCAAAGTGAAGGTCCAAGGGGTACAGTAAACCTGCACTGGTGCATCGGAATCCAATACTGGTCTCCCAGGAGCCGCTCAAACCACAAACTCTTAAGAGACTCACTCTTCTTGTACTTAAGTCGGCACAGTGCCTTTTATATTCAATTCCGATGCGATTTCTGTGTTTCATCGTCAATGTGACGGTCCAAGGGGTACAGTAAACCTGCACTGGTGCATCGGAATCCAATACTGGTCTCCCAGGTGCCGCTCAAAGCACAAACCCTTAGAAGATTCACTCTTCTTGTACATAAGTCGGCATTGTGCCTTTTATATTCAATTCCGATGCGATTTCTGTGTTTCATTGTCAATGTGACGGTCCAAGGGATACAGTAAACCTGCACTGGTGCATCGGAATCTAATACTGGCCTCCCAGGAGCCGCTCAAAGCACAAACTCTGAGAAGATTCACTCTTCTTGTACTTATGTCGGCACTGTACCTTTAATATTCAATTCCGATGCGATATCTGTGTTTCATCGTCAATGTGAAGGTCCAAGGGATACAGTAAACCTGCACTGGTGCATCGGAATCCAATACTGGTCTCCCAGGATCCGCTCAAAGCACAAACTCTTAGGAGACTCACTCTTCTTGTACTTAAGTCGGCACTGTGCCTTTTATATTCAATTCCGATGCGATTTCTGTGTTTCATCATCAATGTGAAGGTCCAAGGGATACAGGAAACCTGCACTGGTGCATCGGAATCCAATACTGGTCTCCCAGGATACGCGCAAAGCACAAACTCTTAGGAGACTCACTCTTGTTGTACTTAAGTCGGCATTGTGCCTTTTATATTCAATTCCGATGCGATTTCTGTGTTTCATCGTCAATGTGAAGGTCAAAGGGATACACTAAACCTGCACTGGTGCATCGGAAACCAATACTGGTCTCCCAGGAGCCGCACAAATCACAAACTCTAAGGAGACTCACTCTTCTTGTACTTAAGTCGGCATTGTGCCTTTGATATTCAATTCCGATGCGATTTCTGTGTTTCATTGTCAATGTGAAGGTCAAAGGGATACACTAAACCTGCACTGGTGCATCGGAATCCAATACTGGTCTCCCAGGAGCCGCTCAAAGCACAAACTCTTAGGAGACTCACTCTTCTTGTACTTAAGTCGGCATTGTACCTTTTATATTCAATTCCGATGCGATTTCTGTGTTTCATTGTCAATGTGACCGTCCAAGGGATACAGTAAACCTGCACTGGTGCATCGGAATCCAATACTGGTCTCCTAGGAGCCGCTCAAAGCACAAATTCTTAGAAGATTCACTCTCCTTGTACTTAAGTCGGCATTGTGCCTTTTATATTCAATTCCGATGCGATTTCTGTGTTTCATTGTCAATGTGACGGTCCAAGGGATACAGTAAACCTGCACTGGTGCATCGGAATCCAATACTGGTCTCCCAGGAGCCACTCAAAGCAGAACTCTTAGAAGATTCACTCTTCTTGTACTTAAGTCGGCACTGTGCCTTTTTTATATTCAATTCCGATGCGATTTCTGTATTTCATCGTCAATGTGAAGGTCCAAGGGATACAGTAAACCTGCACTGGTGCATCGGAATCCAATACAGGTCTCCCAGGAGCCGTTCAAACCACAAACTCTTAGGAGACTCACTCTTCTTGTACTTAAGTCGGCACTGTGCCTTTTATATTCAATTCCGATGCGATTTCTGTGTTTCATCGTCAATGTGAAGGTCCAAGGGATACAGTAAACCTGCACTGGTGCATCGGAATCCAATACTGGTCTCCCAGGAGCCGCTCGAACCACAAACTCTTAGGAGACTCACTCTTCTTGTACTTAAGTCGGTATTGTGCCTTTTATATTCAATTCCGATGCGATTTCTGTGTTTCATTGTCAATGTGGAGGTCCAAGGGATAGAGTAAACTTGCACTGGTGCATCGGAATCCAATACTGGTCTCCCAGGAGCCGCTCAAAGCACAAACTCTGAGAAGATTCACTCTTCTTGTACTTAAGTCGGCACTGTGCCTTTTTTTATTCAATTCCGATGCGATTTCTGTGTTTCATCGTCAATGTGAAGGTCCAAGGGATACAGTAAACCTGTACTGGTGCATCGGAATCCAATACTGGTCTCCCAGGAGCCGCTCAAAGCAGAAACTCTTAGGAGACTCACTCTTCTTGTACTTAAGTCGGCATTGTGCCTTTTATATTCAATTCCGATGCGATTTCTGTGTTTCATCGTCAATGTGAAGGTCCAAGGGATACAGTAAACCTGCACTGGTGCATCGGAATCAAATACTGGTCTCCCAGGAGCCGCTCAAACCACAAACTCTTAGGAGACTCACTCTTCTTGTACTTAAGTCGGCATTGTGCCTTTTATATTCAATTCCGATGCGATTTCTGTGTTTCATCGTCAATGTGAAGCTCCAAGGGATACAGTAAACCTGCACTGGTGCATCGGAATCTAATACTGGTCTCCCAGGAGCCGCTCAAAGCACAAATTCTTAGAAGATTCACTCTTCTTGTACTTAAGTCGGCATTGTGCCTTTTTTATTCAATTCCGATGCGATTTCTGTGTTTGATTGTCAATGTGACGGTCCAAGGGATACAGTAAACCTGCACTGGTGCATCGGAATCCAATACTGGTCTCCCAGGATCCGCTCAAAGCACAAACTCTTAGAAGATTCACTCTTCTTGTACTTAAGTCGGCATTGTGCCTTTTATATTCAATTCCGATGCGATTTCTGTGTTTCATTGTCAATGTGACGGTCCAAGGGATACAGTAAACCTGCACTGGTGCATCGGAATCCAATACTGGTCTCCCAGGATCCGCTCAAAGCACAAACTCTTTAAAGATCACTCTTCTTGTACTTTAGCCGGCATTGTGCCTTTTATATTCAATTCCGATGCGATTTCTGTGTTTCATTGTCAATGTGACGGTCCAAGGGATACAGTAAACCTGCACTGGTGCATCGGAATCCAATACTGGTCTCCCAGGAGCCGCTCAAAGCACTAACTCTTAGAAGATTCACTCTTCTTGTACATAAGTCGGCATTGTGCCTTTTATATTCAATTCCGATGCGATTTCTGTGTTTCATCGTCAATGTGAAGGTCCAAGGGATACAGTAAACCTGCACTGGTGCATCGGAATCCAATACTGGTCTCCCAGGATCCGCTCAAAGCACAAACTCTTAGAAGATTCACTCTTCTTGTACTTAAGTCGGCATTGTGCCTTTTATATTCAATTCCGATGCGATTTCTGTGTTTCATCGTCAATGTGAAGGTCCAAGGGATACAGTAAACCTGCACCGGTGCATCGGAATCCAATACTGGTCTCCCAGGAGCCGCACAAAGCACAAACTCGTAGAAGATTCACTCTTCTTGTACTTAAGTCGGCACAGTGCATTTTATATTCAATTCCGATGCGATTTCTGTGTTTCATCGTCAATGTGAAGGTCCAAGGGATACAGTAAACCTGCACTGGTGTATCGGAATCCAATACTGGTCTCGCAGGAGCCGCTCAAACCACAAACTCTTACGAGACTCGCTCTTCTTGTACTTAAGTCGGCACTGTGCCTTTTATATTCAATTCCGATGCGATTTCTGTGTTTCATCGTCAATGTGAAGGTCCAAGGGATACAGTAAACCTGCACTGGTGCATCGGAATCCAATACTGGTCTCCCAGGAGCCGCCCAAAGCACAAACTCTGAGAAGATTCACTCTTCTTGTACTTACGTCGGCACTGCGCCTTTTATATTCAATTCCGATGCGATTTCTGTGTTTCATCGTCAATGTGAAGGTCCAAGGGATACAGTAAACCTGCACTGGTGCATCGGAATCCAATACTGGGCTCCCAGGAGCCGCACAAAGCACAAACAAGTAGAAGATTCACTCTTCTTGTACTTAAGTCGGCACTGTGCATTTTATATTCAATTCCGATGCGATTTCTGTGTTTCATCGTCAATGTGAAGGTCCAAGGGATACAGTAAACCTGCACTGGTGCATCGGAATCCAATACTGGTCTCGCAGGAGCCGCTCAAACCACAAACTCTTGGGAGACTCACTCTTCTTGTACTTAAGTTGGCACTGTGCCTTTTATATTCAATTGCGATGCGATTTCTGTGTTTCATCGTCAATGTGAAGGTCCAAGGGATACAGTAAACCTGCACTGGTGCATCGGAATCCAATACTGGTCTCCAAGGAGCCGCCCAAAGCACAAACTCTGAGAAGATTCACTCTTCTTGTACTTACGTCGGCACTGTGCCTTTTATATTCAATTCCGATGCGATTTCTGTGTTGCATCGTCAATGTGAAGGTCCAAGGGATACAGTAAACCTGCACTGGTGCATCGGAATCCAATACTGATCTCCCAGGAGCCGCCCAAAGCACAAACTCTGAGAAGATTCACTCTTCTTGTACTTAAGTCGGCACTGTGTCTTTTATGTTCAATTCCGATGCGATTTCTGTGTTTCATCGTCAATGTGAAGGTCCAAGGGATACAGTAAACCTGCACTGGTGCATCGGAATCCAATACTGGTCTCCCAGGAGCCGCTCAAAGCACAAACTCTTAGGAGACTCACTCTTCTTGTACTTAAGTCGGCACTGTGCCTTTTATATTCAATTCCGATGCGATTTCTGTGTTTCATCGTCAATGTGAAGGTCCAAGGGATACAGTAAACCTGCACTGGTGCATCGGAATCCAATACTGGTCTCCCAGGAGCCGCTCAAACCACAAACTCTTAGGAGACTCACTCTTCTTGTACTTAAGTCGGCATTGTTCCTTTTATATTCAATTCCGATGCGATTTCTGTGTTTCATGGTCAATGTGAAGGTCCAAGGGATTGGGTAAACCTGCAATGGTGCGTAGGAATCTAATACTCGTCTCCCAGGAGCCGCTCAAAGCACAAACTCTGAGAAGATTCACTCTTCTTGTACTTAAGTCGGCACTGTGCCTTTTATATTCAATTCCGATGCGATTTCTGTGTTTCATCGTCAATGTGAAGGTCCAAGGGATACAGTAAACATGCACTGGTGCATCTCAATCCAATACTGGTCTCCCAGGATCCGCTCAAAGCACAAACTCTTAGGAGACCCACTCTTCTTGTACTTAAGTCGGCATTGTGCCTTTGATATTCAATTCCGATGCGATTTCTGTGTTTCATTGTCAATGTGAAAGTCCAAGGGATACAGTAAACCTGCACTGGTGCATCGGAATCCAATACTGGTCTCCCAGGAGCTGCTCAAAGCACAAACTCTTAGGAGACTCACTCTTCTTGTACTTAAGTCGGCATTGTGCCTTTTATATTCAATTTCGATGTGATTTCTGTGTTTCATTGTCAATGTGACGGTCCAAGGGATACAGTAAACCTGCACTGGTGCATCGGAATCCAATACTGGTCTCCCAGGAGCCGCTCAAAGCACAAACTCTTAGAAGATTCACTCTTCTTGTACTTAATTCGGCATTGTGCCTTTTATATTCAATTCCGATGCGATTTCTGTGTTTCATTGTCAATGTGACGGTCCAAAGGATACAGTAAACCTGCACTGGTGCATCGGAATCCAATACTGATTTCCCAGGAGCCACTCAAAGCAGAACTCTTAGAAGATTCACTCTTCTTGTACTTACGTCGGCATTGTGCCTTTGATATTCAATTCCGATGCGATTTCTGAGTTTCATTGTCAATGTGAAGGTCCAAGGGATACAGTAAACCTGCACTGGTGCATCGGAATCCAATACTGGTCTCCCAGGAGCCGCTCAAACCGCAAATTCTTAGGAGACTCAGTCTTCTTGTACTTAAGTCGGCACTGTGCCTTTTATATTCAATTCCGATGCGATTTCTGTGTTTCATCGTCAATGTGAAGGTCCAAGGGATACAGTAAACCTGCACTGGTGCATCGGAATCCAATACTGGTCTCCCAGGAGCCGCTCAAAGCACAAACTCTTAGGAGACTCACTCTCCTTGTACTTAAGTCGGCATTGTGCCTTTTATATTCAATTCCGATGCGATTTCTGTGTTTCATCGTCAATGTGAAGGTCCAAGGGATAGGGTAAACCTGCAATGGTGCATCGGAATCTAATACTGGTCTCCCAGGAGCCGCTCAATGCACAAACTCTGAGAAGATTCACTCTTCTTGTACTTAAGTCGGCACTGTGCCTTTTATATTCAATTCCGATGCGATTTCTTTGTTTCATCGTCAATGTGAAGGTCCAAGGGATACAGTAAACCTGCACTGGTGCATCGGAATCCAATACTGGTCTCCCAGGATCCGCTCAAAGCACAAACTCTTAGGAGACTCACTCTTCTTGTACTTAAGTCGGCATTGTGCCTTTGATATTCAATTCCGATGCGATTTCTGTGTTTCATCGTCAATGTGAAGGTCCAAGGGATACACTAAACCTGCACTGGTGCATCGGAAACCAATACTGGTCTCCCAGGAGCCGCTCAAACCACAAACTCTTAGGAGACTAACTCTTCTTGTACTTATGTCGGCATTGTGCCTTTTATATTCAATTCCGATGCGATTTCTGTGTTTCATTGTCTATGTGAAATTCCAAGGGATACAGTAAACCTGCACTGGAGCATCGGAATCCAATACTGGTCTCCCAGGAGCCGCTCAAACCACAAACTCTTAGAAGATTCACTCTTCTTGTACTTAATTCGGCATTGTGCCTTTTATATTCAATTCCGATGCGATTTCTGTGTTTCATTGTCAATGTGACGGTCCAAGGGATACAGTAAACCTGCACTGGTGCATCGGAATCCAATACTGGTTTCCCAGGAGCCACTCAAAGCAGAACTCTTAGAAGATTCACTCTTCTTGTACTTAAGTCGGCATTGTGCCTTTGATATTCAATTCCGATGCGATTTCTGAGTTTCATTGTCAATGGGAAGGTCCAAGGGATACAGAAAACCTGCACTGGTGCATCGGAATCCAATACTGGTCTCCCAGGAGCCGCTCAAACCACAAACTCTTAGGAGACTCACTCTTCTTGTACTTAAGTCGCCACTGTGCCTTTTATATTCAATTCCGATGCGATTTCTGTGTTTCATCGTCAATGTGAAGGTCCAAGGGATACTGTAAACCTGCACTGGAGCATCGGAATCCAATACTGGTCTCCCAGGAGCCGCTCAAACCACAAACTCTGAGAAGATTCACTCTTCTTGTACTTAAGTCGGCACTGTGCCTTTTTTATATTCAATTCCGATGCGATTTCTGTGTTTCATCGTCAATGTGAAGGTCCAAGGGATACAGTTAACCTGTAATGGTGCATCGGAATCCAATACTGGTCTCCCAGGAGCCGCTCAAAGCACAAACTCTTAGGAGACTCACTCTTCTTGTACTTAAGTCGGCATTGTGCCTTTTATATTCAATTCCGATGCGATTTCTGTGTTTCATCGTCAATGTGAAGGTCCAAGGGATACAGTAAACCTGCACTGGTGCATCGGAATCCAACACTGGTCTCCCAGGAGCCGCTCAAACCACAAACTCTTAGGAGACTCACTCTTCTTGTACTTAAGTCGGCATTGTGCCTTTGATATTCAATTCCGATGCGATTTCTGTGTTTCATCGTCAAAGTGAAGGTCCAAGGGGTACAGTAAACCTGCACTGGTGCATCGGAATCCAATACTGGTCTCCCAGGAGCCGCTCAAACCACAAACTCTTAGGAGACTCACTCTTCTTGTACTTAAGTCGGCACTGTGCCTTTTATATTCAATTCCGATGCGATTTCTGTGTTTCATCGTCAATGTGACGGTCCAAGGGGTACAGTAAACCTGCACTGGTGCATCGGAATCCAATACTGGTCTCCCAGGTGCCGCTCAAAGCACAAACCCTTAGAAGATTCACTCTTCTTGTACATAAGTCGGCATTGTGCCTTTTATATTCAATTCCGATGCGATTTCTGTGTTTCATTGTCAAAGTGACGGTCCAAGGGATACAGTAAACCTGCACTGGTGCATCGGAATCTAATACTGGCCTCCCAGGAGCCGCTCAAAGCACAAACTCTGAGAAGATTCACTCTTCTTGTACTTATGTCGGCACTGTACCTTTAATATTCAATTCCGATGCGATATCTGTGTTTCATCGTCAATGTGAAGGTCCAAGGGATACAGTAAACCTGCACTGGTGCATCGGAATCCAATACTGGTCTCCCAGGATCCGCTCAAAGCACAAACTCTTAGGAGACTCACTCTTCTTGTACTTAAGTCGGCACTGTGCCTTTTATATTCAATTCCGATGCGATTTCTGTGTTTCATTGTCAATGTGACCGTCCAAGGGATACAGTAAACCTGCACTGGTGCATCGGAATCCAATACTGGTCTCCTAGGAGCCGCTCAAAGCACAAACTCTTAGAAGATTCACTCTCCTTGTACTTAAGTCGGCATTGTGCCTTTTATATTCAATTCCGATGCGATTTCTGTGTTTCATTGTCAATGTGACGGTCCAAGGGATACAGTAAACCTGCACTGGTGCATCGGAATCCAATACTGGTCTCCCAGGAGCAACTCAAAGCAGAACTCTTAGAAGATTCACTCTTCTTGTACTTAAGTCGGCACTGTGCCTTTTTTATATTCAATTCCGATGCGATTTCTGTATTTCATCGTCAATGTGAAGGTCCAAGGGATACAGTAAACCTGCACTGGTGCATCGGAATCCAATACAGGTCTCCCAGGAGCCGCTCAAACCACAAACTCTTAGGAGACTCACTCTTCTTGTACTTAAGTCGGCACTGTGCCTTTTATATTCAATTCCGATGCGATTTCTGTGTTTCATCGTCAATGTGAAGGTCCAAGGGATACAGTAAACCTGCACTGGTGCATCGGAATCCAATACTGGTCTCCCAGGAGCCGCTCGAACCACAAACTCTTAGGAGACTCACTCTTCTTGTACTTAAGTCGGTATTGTGCCTTTTATATTCAATTCCGATGCGATTTCTGTGTTTCATTGTCAATGTGGAGGTCCAAGGGATAGAGTAATCTTGCACTGGTGCATCGGAATCCAATACTGGTCTCCCAGGAGCCGCTCAAAGCACAAACTCTGAGAAGATTCACTCTTCTTGTACTTAAGTCGGCACTGTGCCTTTTTTTATTCAATTCCGATGCGATTTCTGTGTTTCATCGTCAATGTGAAGGTCCAAGGGATACAGTAAACCTGTACTGGTGCATCGGAATCCAATACTGGTCTCCCAGGAGCCGCTCAAAGCACAAACTCTTAGGAGACTCACTCTTCTTGTACTTAAGTCGGCATTGTGCCTTTTATATTCAATTCCGATGCGATTTCTGTGTTTCATCGTCAATGTGAAGGTCCAAGGGATACAGTAAACCTGCACTGGTGCATCGGAATCAAATACTGGTCTCCCAGGAGCCGCT
Source organism: Schistocerca nitens (assembly GCF_023898315.1). Taxonomy (NCBI): domain Eukaryota; kingdom Metazoa; phylum Arthropoda; class Insecta; order Orthoptera; family Acrididae; genus Schistocerca; species Schistocerca nitens. The sequence goes on from NC_064625.1 coordinate 185,320,855, forward strand.
CAAACCACAAACTCTTAGGAGACTCACTCTTCTGGTACTTAAGTCGGCATTGTGCCTTTTATATTCAATTCCGATGCGATTTCTGTGTTTCATCGTCAATGTGAAGCTCCAAGGGATACAGTAAACCTGCACTGGTGCATCGGAATCTAATACTGGTCTCCCAGGAGCCGCTCAAAGCACAAATTCTTAGAAGATTCACTCTTCTTGTACTTAAGTCGGCAATGTGCCTTTTTTATTCAATTCCGATGCGATTTCTGTGTTTCATTGTCAATGTGACGGTCCAAGGGATACAGTAAACCTGCACTGGTGCATCGGAATCCAATACTGGTCTCCCAGGATCCGCTCAAAGCACAAACTCTTAGAAGATTCACTCTTCTTGTACTTAAGTCGGCATTGTGCCTTTTATATTCAATTCCGATGCGATTTCTGTGTTTCATTGTCAATGTGACGGTCCAAGGGATACAGTAAACCTGCACTGGTGCATCGGAATCCAATACTGGTCTCCCAGGATCCGCTCAAAGCACAAACTCTTTAAAGATTCACTCTTCTTGTACTTTAGCCGGCATTGTGCCTTTTATATTCAATTCCGATGCGATTTCTGTGTTTCATTGTCAATGTGACGGTCCAAGGGATACAGTAAACCTGCACTGGTGCATCGGAATCCAATACTGGTCTCCCAGGATCCGCTCAAAGCACTAACTCTTAGAAGATTCACTCTTCTTGTACATAAGTCGGCATTGTGCCTTTTATATTCAATTCCGATGCGATTTCTGTGTTTCATCGTCAATGTGAAGGTCCAAGGGATACAGTAAACCTGCACTGGTGCATCGGAATCCAATACTGGTCTCCCAGGATCCGCTCAAAGCACAAACTCTTAGAAGATTCACTCTTCTTGTACTTAAGTCGGCATTGTGCCTTTTATATTCAATTCCGATGCGATTTCTGTGTTTCATCGTCAATGTGAAGGTCCAAGGGATACAGTAAACCTGCACCGGTGCATCGGATTCCAATACTGGTCTCCCAGGAGCCGCACAAAGCACAAACTCGTAGAAGATTCACTCTTCTTGTACTTAAGTCGGCACAGTGCATTTTATATTCAATTCCGATGCGATTTCTGTGTTTCATCGTCAATGTGAAGGTCCAAGGGATACAGTAAACCTGCACTGGTGTATCGGAATCCAATACTGGTCTCGCAGGAGCCGCTCAAACCACAAACTCTTACGACACTCACTCTTCTTGTACTTAAGTCGGCACTGTGCCTTTTATATTCAATTCCGATGCGAATTCTGTGTTTCATCGTCAATGTGAAGGTCCAAGGGATACAGTAAACCTGCACTGGTGCATCGGAATCCAATACTGGTCTCCCAGGAGCCGCCCAAAGCACAAACTCTGAGAAGATTCACTCTTCTTGTACTTACGTCGGCACTGCGCCTTTTATATTCAATTCCGATGCGATTTCTGTGTTTCATCGTCAATGTGAAGGTCCAAGGGATACAGTAAACCTGCACTGGTGCATCGGAATCCAATACTGGGCTCCCAGGAGCCGCACAAAGCACAAACAAGTAGAAGATTCACTCTTCTTGTACTTAAGTCGGCACTGTGCATTTTATATTCAATTCCGATGCGATTTCTGTGTTTCATCGTCAATGTGAAGGTCCAAGGGATACAGTAAACCTGCACTGGTGCATCGGAATCCAATACTGGTCTCGCAGGAGCCGCTCAAACCACAAACTCTTAGGAGACTCACTCTTCTTGTACTTAAGTCGGCACTGTGCCTTTTATATTCAATTGCGATGCGATTTCTGTGTTTCATCGTCAATGTGAAGGTCCAAGGGATACAGTAAACCTGCACTGGTGCATCGGAATCCAATACTGGTCTCCAAGGAGCCGCCCAAAGCACAAACTCTGAGAAGATTCACTCTTCTTGTACTTCCGTCGGCACTGTGCCTTTTATATTCAATTCCGATGCGATTTCTGTGTTGCATCGTCAATGTGAAGGTCCAAGGGATACAGTAAACCTGCACTGGTGCATCGGAATCCAATACTGGTCTCCCAGGAGCCGCCCAAAGCACAAACTCTGAGAAGATTCACTCTTCTTGTACTTAAGTCGGCACTGTGTCTTTTATATTCAATTCCGATGCGATTTCTGTGTTTCATCGTCAATGTGAAGGTCCAAGGGATACAGTAAACCTGCACTGGTGCATCGGAATCCAATACTGGTATCCCAGGAGCCGCGCAAAGCACAAACTCTGAGAAGATTCACTCTTCTTGTACTTAAGTCGGCACTGTGCCTTTATATTCAATTCCGATGCGATTTCTGTGTTTCATCGTCAATGTGAAGGTCCAAGGGATACAGTAAACCTGCACTGGTGCATCGGAATCCAATACTGGTCTCCCAGGAGCCGCCCAAAGCACAAACTCTGAGAAGATTCACTCTTCTTGTACTTAAGTCGGCATTGTGACTTTTTTATATTCAATTCCGATGCGATTTCTGTGTTTCATCGTCAATGTGAAGGTCCAAGGGATACAGTAAACATGCACTGGTGTAGAGGAATTCAATACTGGTGTCCCAGGAGCCGCTCAAAGCACAACTCTTAGAAGATTCACTCTTCTTGTACTTAAGTCGGCATTCTGCCTTTGATATTCAATTCCGATGCGATTTCTGTGTTTCATCGTCAATGTGAAGGTCCAAGGGATAGAGTAAACCTGCACTAGTGCATCGTAATCCAATACTGGTCTCCCAGGTGCCGCTCAAAGCAAAAACCCATAGAAGATTCACTCTTGTTGTACTTAAGTTGGCACTGTGCCTTTTATATTCAATTCCGATGCGATTTCTGTGTTTCTTCGTCAATGTGACGGTCCAAGGGATACAGTAAACCTGCACTGGTGCATCGGAATCCAATACTGGTCTCCCAGGTGCCGCTCAAAGCGCAAACCCTTAGAGAATTCACTCTTCTTGTACATAAGTCGGCATTGTGCCTTTTATATTCAATTCCGATGCGATTTCTGTGTTTCATTGTCAATGTGACGGTCCAAGGGATACAGTAAATCTGCACTGGTGCATCGGAATCTAATACTGGTCTCCCAGGAGCCGCTCAAAGCACAAACTCTTAGAAGATTCACTCTTCTTGTACTTAAGCCGGCATTGTGCCTTTGATATTCAATTCCGATGCGATTTCTGTGTTTCATTGTCAATGTGACGGTCCAAGGGATACAGTAAACCTGCACTGGTGCATCGGAATCCAATACTGGTCTCCTAGGATCCGCTCAAAGCACTAACTCTTAGAAGATTCACTCTTCTTGTACATAAGTCGGCATTGTGCCTTTTATATTCAATTCCGATGCGATTTCTGTGTTTCATCGTCAATGTGAAGGTCCAAGGGATACAGTAAACCTGCACCGGTGCATCGGAATCCAATACTGGTCTCCCAAGAGCCGCACAAAGCACAGACTCGTAGAAGATTCACTCTTCTTGTACTTAAGTCGGCACTGTGCATTTTATATTCAATTCCGATGCGATTTCTGTGTTTCATCGTCAATGTGAAGGTCCAAGGGATACAGTAAACCTGCACTGGTGTATCGGAATCCAATACTGGTCTCGCAGGAGCCGCTCAAACCACAAACTCTTAGGAGACTCACTCTTCTTGTACTTAAGTCGGCACTGTGCCTTTTATATTCAATTCCGATGCGATTTCTGTGTTTCATCGTCAATGTGAAGGTCCAAGGGATACAGTAAACCTGCACTGGTGCATCGGAATCCAATACTGGTCTCCCAGGAGCCGCCCAAAGCACAAACTCTGAGAGGATTCACTCTTCTTGTACTTACGTCGGCACTGTGCCTCTTATATTCAATTCCGATGCGATTTCTGTGTTTCATCGTAAATGTGAAGGTCCAAGGAATACAGTAAACCTGCACTGGTGCATCGGAATCCAATACTGGTCTCCCAGGAGCCGCTCAAAGCACAAACTGTGAGAAGATTCACTCTTCTTGTACTTAAGTCGGCACTGTGTCTTTTATATTCAATGCCGATGCGATTTCTGTGTTTCATCGTCAATGTGAAGGTCCAAGGGATACAGTAAACCTGCACTGGTGCATCGGAATCCAATACTGGTCTCCCAGGATCCGCTCAAAGCACAAACTCTTAGAAGATTCACTCTTCTTGTACTTAAGTCGGCATTGTGCCTTTTATATTCAATTCCGATGCGATTTCTGTGTTTCATCGTCAATGTGAAGGTCCAAGGGATACAGTAAACCTGCACTGGTGCATCGGAATCCAATACTGGTCTCCCAGGAGCCGCACAAACAAGTAGAAGATTCACTCTTCTTGTACTTAAGTCGGCACTGTGCATTTTATATTCAATTCCGATGCGATTTCTGTGTTTCATCGTCAATGTGAAGGTCCAAGGGATACAGTAAACATGCACTGGTGCATCGGAATCCAATACTGGTCTCCCAGGAGCCGCCCAAAGCACAAACTCTGAGAAGATTCACTCTTCTTGTACTTAAGTCGGCACTGTGTATTTTATATTCAATTCCGATGCGATTTCTGTGTTTCATCGTCAATCTGAAGGTCCAAGGGATACAGTAAACCTGCACTGGTGCATCGGAATCCAATACTGGTCTCCCAGGAGCCACTCATACCACAAACTGTTAGGAGACTCACTCTTCTTGTACTTAAGTCGGCACTGTGTCTTTTATATTCAATTCCGATGCGATTTCTGTGTTTCATTGTCAATGTGAAGGTCCAAGGAATACAGTAAATTTGCACTGGTGCATCGGAATCCAATACTGGTCTCCCAGGAGCCGCTCAAACGACAAACTCTTAGGTGACTCACTCTTCTTGTACTTAAGTCGGCACTGTGTCTTTTATATTCAATTCCGATGCGATTTCTGTGTTTCATTGTCAATGTGAAGGTCCAAGGGATACAGTAAACCTGCACTGGTGCATAGGAATCCAATACTGGTCTCCCAGGAGCCGCTCAAACCACAAACTCTTACGAGACTCACTCTTCTTGTACTTAAGTCGGCACTGTGTATTTTATATTCAATTCCTATGCGATTTCTGTGTTTCATTGTCAATGTGAAGGTCCAAGGGATACAGTAAACCTGCACTGGTGCATCGGAATCCAATACTGGTCTCCCAGGATCCGCTCAAAGCACAAACTCTTAGGAGACTCACTCTTCTTGTACTTAAGTTGGCATTGTGCCTTTTATATTCAATTCCGATGCGATTTCTGTGTTTCATCGTCAATTTGAAGGTCCAAGGGATACAGTAAACCTGCACTGGTGCATCGGAATCCAATACTGGTCTCCCAGGTGCCGCTCAAAGCACAAACCCTTAGAGAATTCACTCTTCTTGTACATAAGTCGGCATTGTGCCTTTTATATTCAATTCCGATGCGATTTCTGTGTTTCATTGTCAATGTGACGGTCCAAGGGATACAGTAAACCTGCACTGGTGCATCGGAATCTAATACTGGTCTCCCAGGAGCCGCTCAAAGCACAAACTCTTAGAAGATTCACTCTTCTTGTACTTAAGTCGGCATTGTGCCTTTTATATTCAATTCCGATGCGATTTCTGGGTTTCATTGTCAATGTGACGGTCCAAGGGATACAGTAAACCTGCACTGGTGCATCGGAATCCAATACTGGTCTCCCAGGATCCGCTCAAAGCACAAACTCTTAGAAGATTCACTCTTCTTGTACTTAAGTCGGCATTGTGCCTTTTATATTCAATTCCGAAGCGATTTCTGTGTTTCATTGTCAATGTGACTGTCCAAGGGATACAGTAAACCTGCACTGGTGCATCGGAATCCAATACTGGTCTCCCAGGATCCGCTCAAAGCACAAACTCTTTAAAGATTCACTCTTCTTGTACTTAAGCCGGCATTGTGCCTTTTATATTCAATTCCGATGCGATTTCTGTGTTTCATTGTCAATGTGACGGTCCAAGGGATACAGTAAACCTGCACTGGTGCATCGGAATCCAATACTGGTCTCCCAGGAGCCGCACAAAGCACAAACTCGTAGAAGATTCACTCTTCTTGTACTTAAGTCGGCACTGTGCATTTTATATTCAATTCCGATGCGATTTCTGTGTTTCATCCTTAATGTGAAGGTCCAAGGGTTACAGTAAACCTGCGCTGGTGTATCGGAATCCAATACTGGTCTCGCAGGAGCCGCTCAAACCACAAACTCTTAGGAGACTCGCTCTTCTTGTACTTAAGTCGGCACTGTGCCTTTTATTTTAAATTCCGATGCGATTTCTGTGTTTCATCGTCAATGTGAAGGTCCAAGGGATACAGTAAACATGCACTGGTTTATCGGAATCCAATACTGGTCTCCCAGGAGCCGCCCAAAGCACAAACTCTGAGAAGATTCACTCTTCTTGTACTTAAGTCGGCACTGTGTCTTTTATATTCAACTCCGATGCGATTTCTGTGTTTCATCGTCAATGTGAAGGTCCAAGGGATACAGTAAACCTGCACTGGTGCATCGGAAACCAATACTGGTCTCCCAGGATCCGCTCAAAGCACAAGCTCTTTGAAGATTCACTCTTCTTGTACTTAGGTCGGCATTGTGCCTTTTATATTCAATTCCGATGCGATTTCTGTGTTTCATCGTCAATGTGAAGGTCCAAGGGATACAGTAAACCTGCACTGATGCATCGGAATCCAATACTGGTCTCCCAAGAGCCGCACAAAGCACAAACAAGTAGAAGATTCACTCTTCTTGTACTTAAGTCGGCACTGTGCATTTTATATTCAATTCCGATGCGATTTCTGTGTTTCATCGTCAATGTGAAGGTCCAAGGGATACAGTAAACATGCACTGGTGCATCGGAATCCAATAGTGGTCTCGCAGGGGCCGCTCAAACCACAAACTCTTAGGAGACTCACTCTTCTTGTACTTAAGTCGGCACTGTGCCTTTTATATTCAATTCCGATGCGATTTCTGTGTTTCATCGTCAATGTGAAGGTCCAAGGGATACAGTAAACCTGCACTGGTTCATCGGAATCCAATACTGGTCTCCCAGGAGCCGCCCAAAGCACAAACTCTGAGAAGATTCACTCTTCTTGTACTTACGTCGGCAATGTGCCTTTTATATTCAATTCCGTTGCGATTTCTGTGTTTCATCGTCAATGTGAAGGTCCAAGGGATACAGTAAACATGCACTGGTGCATCGGATTCCAATACTGGTCTCCCAGGAGCTGCCCAAAGCACAAACTCTGAGAAGATTCACTCTTCTTGTACTTAAGTCGGCACTGTGTCTTTTATATTCAATTCCGATGCGATATCTGTGTTTCATCGTCAATGTGAAGGTCCAAGGGATAAAGTAAACCTGCATTGGTGCATCGGAATCCAATACTGGTCTCCCAGGAGCCGCTCATACCACAAACTCTTAGGAGACTCACTCTTCTTGTACTTAAGTCGGCACTGTGTCTTTTATATTCAATTCCGATGCGATTTCTGTGTTTCATTGTCAATGTGACGGTCCAAGGGATACAGTAAACCTGCACTGGTGCATCGGATTCCAATACTGGTCTCCCAGGATCCGCTCAAAGCAATTACTCTTAGAAGATTCACTCTTCTTGTACTTAAGTCGGCATTGTGCCTTTTATATTCAATTCCGAAGCGATTTCTGTGTTTCATTGTCAATGTGACGGTCCAAGGGATACAGTAAACCTGCACTGGTGCATCGGAATCCAATACTGGTCTCCCAGGATCCGCTCAAAGCACAAACTCTTTAAAGATTCACTCTTCTTGTACTTAAGCCGGCATTGTGCCTTTTATATTCAATTCCGATGCGATTTCTGTGTTTCATTGTCAATGTGACGGTCCAAGGGATACAGTAAACCTGCACTGGTGCATCGGAATCCAATACTGGTCTCCCAGGATCCGCTCAAAGCACTAACTCTTAGAAGATTCACTCTTCTTGTACATAAGTCGGCATTGTGCCTTTTATATTCAATTCCGATGCGATTTCTGTGTTTCGTCGTCAATGTGAAGGTCCAAGGGATACAGTAAACCTGCACTGGTGCATCGGAATCCAATACTGGTCTCCCAGGATCTGCTCAAAGCACAAACTCTTAGAAGATTCACTCTTCTTGTACTTAAGTCGGCATTGTGCCTTTTATATTCAATTCCGATGCGATTTCTGTGTTTCATCGTCAATGTAAAGGTCCAAGGGATACAGTAAACCTGCACCGGTGCATCGGAATCCAATACTGGTCTCCCAGGATCCGCACAAACACAAACTCGTAGAAGATTCACTCTTCTTGTACTTAAGTCGGCACTGTGCATTTTATATTCAATTCCGATGCGATTTCTGTGTTTCATCGTCAATGTGAAGGTCCAAGGGATACAGTAAACCTGCGCTGGTGTATCGGAATCCAATACTGGTCTCGCAGGAGCCGCTCAAACCACAAACTCTTAGGAGACTCGCTCTTCTTGTACTTAAGTCGGCACTGTGCCTTTTATATTCAATTCCGATGCGATTTCTGTGTTTCATCGTCAATGTGAAGGTCCAAGGGATACAGTAAACATGCACTGGTTTATCGGAATCCAATACTGGTCTCCCAGGAGCCGCCCAAAGCACAAACTCTGAGAAGATTCACTCTTCTTGTACTTAAGTCGGCACTGTGCCTTTTATATTCAACTCCGATGCGATTTCTGTGATTCATCGTCAATGTGAAGGTCCAAGGGATACAGTAAACCTGCACTGGTGCATCGGAAACCAATACTGGTCTCCCAGGATCCGCTCAAAGCACAAACTCTTTGAAGATTCACTCTTCTTGTACTTAGGTCGGCATTGTGCCTTTTATATTCAATTCCGATGCGATTTCTGTGTTTCATCGTCAATGTGAAGGTCCAAGGGATACAGTAAACCTGCACTGGTGCATCGGAATCCAATACTGGTCTCCCAAGAGCCGCACAAAGCACAAACAAGTAGAAGATTCACTCTTCTTGTACTTAAGTCGGCACTGTGCATTTTATATTCAATTCCGATGCGATTTCTGTGTTTCATCGTCAATGTGAAGGTCCAAGGGATACAGTAAACCTGCACTGGTGCATCGGAATCCAATACTGGTCTCGCAGGAGCCGCTCAAACCACAAACTCTTAGGAGACTCACTCTTCTTGTACTTAAGTCCGCACTGTGCATTTTATATTCAATTCCGATGCGATTTCTGTGTTTCATCGTCAATGTGAAGGTCCAAGGGATACAGTAAACCTGCACTGGTTCATCGGAATCCAATACTGGTCTCCCAGGAGCCGCCCAAAGCACAAACTCTGAGAAGATTCACTCTTCTTGTACTTACGTCGGCACTGTGCCTTTTATATTCAATTCCGTTGCGATTTCTGTGTTTCATCGTCAATGTGAAGGTCCAAGGGATACAGTAAACATGCACTGGTGCATCGGATTCCAATACTGGTCTCCCAGGAGCTGCCCAAAGCACAAACTCTGAGAAGATTCACTGTTCTTGTAGTTAAGTCGGCACTGTGTCTTTTATATACAATTCCGATGCGATTTCTGTGTTTCATCGTCAATGTGAAGGTCCAAGGGATACAGTAAACCTGCACTGGTGCATCGGAATCCAATACTGGTCTCCCAGGAGCCGCTCATACCACAAACTCTTAGGAGACTCACTCTTCTTGTACTTAAGTCGGCACTGTGTTTTTATATTCAATTCCGATGCGATTTCTGTGTTTCATTGTCAATGTGAAGGTCCAAGGGATACAGTAAATTTGCACTGGTGCATCGGAATCCAATACTGGCCTCCCAGGAGCCGCTCAAACCACAAACTCTTACGAGACTCACTCTTCTTGTACTTAAGTCGGCACTGTGTATTTTATATTCAATTCCGATGCGATTTCTGTGTTTCATTGTCAATGTGAAGGTCCAAGGGATACAGTAAACCTGCACTGGTGCATCGGAATCCAATACTGGTCTCCCAGGATCCGCTCAAAGCACAAACTCTTAGGAGACTCACTCTTCTTGTACTTAAGTTGGCATTGTGCATTTTATATTCAATTCCGATTCGATTTCTGTGTTTCATCGTCAGTTTGAAGGTCCAAGGGATACAGTAAACCTGCACTGGTGCATCGGAATCCAATACTGGCCTCTGAGGAGCCGCTCAAACCACAAACTCTTAGGAGACTCACTCTTCTTGTACTTAAGTCGGCATTGTGCCTTTTATATTCAATTCCGATGCGATTTCTGTGTTTCATCGTCAATGTGAAGGTCCAAGGGATACAGTAAACCTGCACTGGTGCATCGGAATCCAATACTGGTCTCCCAGGAGCCGCCCAAAGCACAAACTCTTAGGAGACTCACTCTTCTTGTACTTAAGACGGCACTTTGCATTTTGTATTCAATTCCGATGCGATTTCTGTGTTTCATCGTCAATGTGAAGGTCCAAGGGATACAGTAAACCTGCACTGGTGCATCGGAATCCAATACTGGTCTCCCAGGAGCCGCCCAAAGCACAAACTCTGAGAAGATTCACTCTTCTTGTACTTAAGTCGGCACTGTGCCTTTTAAATTCAATTCCGATGCGATTTCTGTTTTTCATCGTCAATGTGAAGGTCCAAGGGATACAGTAAACCTGCACTGGTGCATCGGAATCCAATACTGGTCTCCCAGGATCCGCTCAAAGCACAAACTCTGAGATGATTCACTCTTCTTGTACTTAAGTCGCAATTGTGCCTTTTATATTCAATTCCGATACGATTTCTGTGTTTCATCGTCAATGTGAAGGTCCAAGGGATACAGTAAACCTGCACTGGTGCATCGGAATCCAATTCTGGTCTCCCAGGAGCCGCCCAAAGCACAAACTCTGAGAAGATTCACTCTTCTTGTACTTAAGTCGGCACTGTGCCTTTTATATTCAATTCCGATGCGATTTCTGTGTTTCATCGTCAATGTGAAGGTCCAAGGGATACAGTAAACCTGCACTGGTGCATCGGAATCCAATACTGGTCTCCTAGGAGCCGCCCAAAGCACAAACTCTGAGAAGATTCACTCTTCTTGTACTTAAGTCGGCATTGTGACTTTTTTATATTCAATTCCGATGCGATTTCTGTGTTTGATCGTCAATGTGAAGGTCCAAGGGATACAGTAAACATGCACTGGTGCATCAGAATCCAATACTGGTCTCCCAGGAGCCGCTCAAACCACAAACTCTTACGAGACTCACTCTTCTTGTACATAAGTCGGCACTGTGTATTTTATATTCAATTCCGATGCGATTTCTGTGTTTCATTGTCAATGTGAAGGTCCAAGGGATACAGTAAACCTGCACTGGTGCATCGGAATCCAATACTGGTCTCCCAGGATCCGCTCAAAGCACAAACTCTTAGGAGACTCACTCTTCTTGTACTTAAGATGGCATTGTGCATTTTATATTCAATTCCGATGCGATTTCTGTGTTTCATCGTCAATTTGAAGGTCCAAGGGATACAGTAAACCTGCACTGGTGCATCGGAATCCAATACTGGTCTCCCAGGAGCCGCTCAAACCACAAACTCTTAGGAGACTCACTCTTCTTGTACTTAAGTCGGCATTGTGCCTTTTATATTCAATTCCGATGCGATTTCTGTGTTTCATCGTCAGTGTGAAGGTCCAAGGGATACAGTAAACCTGCACTGGTGCATCGGAATCCAATACTGGTCTCCCAGGAGCCGCCCAAAGCACAAACTCTTAATAGACTCACTCTTCTTGTACTTAAGTCGGCACTGTGCATTTTGTATTCAATTCCGATGCGATTTCTGTGTTTCATCGTCAATGTGAAGGTCCAAGGGATACAGTAAACCTGCACTGGTGCATCGGAATCCAATACTGGTCTCCCAGGAGCCGCCCAAAGCACAAACTCTGAGAAGATTCACTCTTCTTGTACTTAAGTCGGCACTGTGCCTTTTATATTCAATTCCGATGCGATTTCTGTGTTTCATCGTCAATGTGAAGGTCCAAGGGATACAGTAAACCTGCACTGGTGCATCGGAATCCAATACTGGTCTCCCAGGATCCGCTCAAAGCACAAACTCTGAGATGATTCACTCTTCTTGTACTTAAGTCGCAATTGTGCCTTTTATATTCAATTCCGATACGATTTCTGTGTTTCATCGTCAATGTGAAGGTCCAAGGGATACAGTAAACCTGCACTGGTGCATCGGAATCCAATTCTGGTCTCCCAGGACCCGCCCAAAGCACAAACTCTGAGAAGATTCACTCTTCTTGTACTTAAGTCGGCACTGTGCCTTTTATATTCAATTCCGATGCGATTTCTGTGTTTCATCGTCAATGTGAAGGTCCAAGGGATACAGTAAACCTGCACTGGTGCATCGGAATCCAATACTGGTCTCCTAGGAGCCGCCCAAAGCACAAACTCTGAGAAGATTCACTCTTCTTGTACTTAAGTCGGCATTGTGACTTTTTTATATTCAATTCCGATGCGATTTCTGTGTTTCATCGTCAATGTGAAGGTCCAAGGGATACAGTAAACATGCACTGCTGCAGAGGAATTCAATACTGGTGTCCTAGGAGCCGCTCAAAGCACAAACTATTAGAAGATTCACTCTTCTTGTACTTAAGTCGGTATTGTGCCTTTTATATTCAATTCCGATGCGATTTCTGTGTTTCATCGTCAATGTGACGGTCCAAGGGATACAGTAAACCTGCACTGGTGCAGAGGAATTCAATACTGGTGTCCCAGGAGCCGCTCAAAGCACAACTCTTAGAAGATTCACTCTTCTTGTACTTAAGTCGGCATTGTGCCTTTGATATTCAATTCCGATGCGATTTCTGTGTTTCATCGTCAATGTGAAGGTCCAAGGGATAGAGTAAACCTGCACTAGTGCATCGTAATCCAATACTGGTCTCCCAGGTGCCGCTCAAAGCACAAACCCATAGAAGATTCACTCTTCTTGTACATAAGTCGGCATTGTGCCTTTTATATTCAATTCCGATGGGATTTCTGTGTTTCATTGTCAATGTGACGGTCCAAGGGATACAGTAAACCTGCAATGGTGCATCGGAATCTAATACTGGTCTCCCAGGAGCCGCTCAAAGCACAAACTCTGAGATGATTCACTCTTCTTGTACTTAAGTCGGCACTGTGCCTTTTATATTCAATTCCGATGCGATTTCTGTGTTTCATCGTCAATGTGAAGGTCCAAGGGATAGAGTAAACCTCCACTGGTGCATCGGAATCCAATACTGGTCTCCCAGGAGCCGCACAAAGCACAAACAAATAGAAGATTCACTCTTCTTGTACTTAAGTCGGCACTGTGCATTTTATATTCAATTCCGATGCGTTTTCTGTGTTTCATCGTCAATGTGAAGGTCCAAGGGATACAGTAAACCTGCACTGGTGCATCGGAATCCAATACTGGTCTCGCAGGAGCCGCTCAAAAAACAAACTCTTAGGAGACTCACTTTTCTTGTACTTAAGTCGGCACTGTGCCTTTTATATTCAATTCCGATGCGATTTCTGTGTTTCATCGTCAATGTGAAGGTCCAAGGGATACAGTAAACCTGCACTGGTGCATCGGAATCCAATACTGGTCTCCCAGGAGCCGCCCAAAGCAGAAACTCTGAGAAGATTCACTCTTCTTGTACTTACGTCGGCTCTGTGCCTTTTATATTCAATTCCGATGCGATTTCTGTGTTTCATCGTCAATGTGAAGGTCCAAGGGATACAGTAAACCTGCACTGGTGCATCTGAATCCAATACTGGTCTCCCAGGAGCCGCCCAAAGTACAAACTCTGAGAAGATTCACTCTTCTTATACTTAAGTCGGCACTGTGTCTTTTATATTCAATTCCGATGCGATTTCTGTGTTTCATCGTCAATGTGAAGGTCCAAGGGATACAGTAAACCTGCACTGGTGCATCGGAATCCAATACTGGTCCCCCAGGTGCCGCTCAAACCACAAACTCTTAGGAGACTCACTCTTCTAGTACTTAAGTCGGCACTGTGTCCTTTATATTCAATTCCGATGCGATTTCTGTGTTTCATTGTCAATGTGAAGGTCCAAGGGATACAGTAAATTTGCACTGGTGCATCGGAATCCAATACTGGTCTCCCAGGAGCCGCTCAAACCACAAACTCTTAGGTGACTCACTCTTCTTGTACTTAAGTCGGCACTGTGCCTCTTATATTCAATTCCGATGCGATTTCTGTGTTTCATTGTCAATGTGAAGGTCCAAGGGATACAGTAAACCTGCACTGGTGCATCGGAATCCAATACTGGTCTCCCAGGAGCCGCTCAAACCACAAACTCTTACGAAACTCACTCTTCTTGTACTTAAGTCGGCACTGTGTATTTTATATTCAATTCCGATGCGATTTCTGTGTTTCATTGTCAATGTGAAGGTCCAAGGGATGCAGTAAACCTGCACTGGTGCATCGGAATCCAAAACTGGTCTCCCAGGATCCGCTCAAAGCACAAACTCTTAGGAGACTCACTCTTCTTGTACTTAAGTTGGCATTGTGCCTTTTATATTCAATTCCGATGCGATTTCTGTGTTTCATCGTCAATTTGAAGGTCCAAGGGATACAGTAAACCTGCACTGGTGCATCGGAATCCAATACTGGTCTCCCAGGAGCCGCTCAAAACACAAACTCTTAGGAGACTCACTCTTCTAGTACTTAAGTCGGCACTGTGTCCTTTATATTCAATTCCGATGCGATTTCTGTGTTTCATTGTCAATTTGAAGGTCCAAGGGATACAGTACATTTGCACTGGTGCATCGGAATCCAATACTGGTCTCCCAGGAGCCGCTCAAACCACAAACTCTTAGGTGACTCACTCTTCTTGTACTTAAGTCGGCACTGTGTCTTTTATATTCAATTCCGATGCGATTTCTGTGTTTCATTGTCAATGTGAAGGTCCAAGGGATACAGTAAACCTGCACTGGTGCATCGGAATCCAATACTGGTCTCCCAGGAGCCGCTCAAAACACAAACTCTTAGGAGACTCACTCTTCTTGTACTTAAGTTGGCATTGTGCCTTTTATATTCAATTCCGATGCGATTTCTGTGTTTCATCGTGAATTTGAAGGTCCAAGGGATACAGTAAACCTGCACTGGTGCATCGGAATCCAATACTGGTCTCCCAGGAGCCGCTCAAACCACAAACTCTTAGGACACTCACTCTTCTTGTACTTAAGTCGGCATTGTGTCTCTTATATTCAATTCCGATGCGATTTCTGTGTTTCATCGTCAATGTGAAGGTCCAAGGGATACAGTAAACCTGCACTGGTGCATCGGAATCCAATACTGGTCTCCCAGGAGCCCCCAAAGCACAAACTCTTAGGAGACTCACTCTTCTTGTACTTAAGTCGGCACTGTGCCTTTTGTATTCAATTCCGATGCGATTTCTGTGTTTCATCGTCAATGTGAAGGTCCAAGGGATACAGTAAACCTGCACTGGAGCATCGGAATCCAATACTGGTCTCCCAGGAGCCGCCCAAAGCACAAACTCTGAGAAGATTCACTCTTCTTGTACTTAAGTCGGCACTGTGCCTTTTATATTCAATTCCGATGCGATTTCTGTGTTTCATCGTCAATTTGAAGGTCCAAGGGATACAGTAAATCTGCACTGGTGCATCGGACTCCAATACTGGTCTCCCAGGAGCCGCTCAAACCACAAACTCTTAGGAGACTCACTCTTCTTGTACTTAAGTCGGCATTGTGCCTTTTATATTCAATTCCGATACGATTTCTGTGTTTCATCGTCAATGTGAAGGTCCAAGGGATACAGTAAACCTGCACTGGTGCATCGGAATCCAATACTGGTCTCCCAGGAGCCGCCCAAAGCACAAACTCTGAGAAGATTCACTCTTCTTGTACTTACGTCGGCACTGTGCCTTTTATATTCGATTCCGATGCGATTTCTGTGTTTCATCGTCAATGTGAAGGTCCAAGGGATACAGTAAACCTGCACTGGTGCATCGGAATCCAATACTGGTCTCCCAGGAGCCGCCCAAAGTACAAACTCTGAGAAGATTCACTCTTCTTGTACTTAAGTCGGCACTGTGTCTTTTATATTCAATTCCGATGCGATTTCTGTGTTTCATCGTCAATGTGAAGGTCCAAGGGATACAGTAAACCTGCACTGGTGCATCGTAATTCAATACTGGTCCCCCAGGAGCCGCTCAAACCACAAACTCTTAGGAGACTCACTCTTCTAGTACTTAAGTCGGCACTGTGTCCTTTATATTCAATTCCGACGCGATTTCTGTGTTTCATTGTCAATGTGAAGGTCCAAGGGATACAGTAAATTTGCACTGGTGCATCGGAATCCAATACTGGTCTCCCAGGAGCCGCTCAAACCACAAACTCTTAGGTGACTCACTCTTCTTGTACTTAAGTCGGCACTGTGTCTTTTATATTCAATTCCGATGCGATATCTGTGTTTCATTGTCAATGTGAAGGTCCAAGGGATACAGTAAACCTGCACTGGTGCATCGGAATCCAATACTGGTCTCCCAGGAGCCGCTCAAACCACAAACTCTTACGAGACTCACTCTTCTTGTACTTACGTCGGCACTGTGTATTTTATATTCAATTCCGATGCGATTTCTGTGTTTCATTGTCAATGTGAAGGTCCAAGGGATACAGTAAACCTGCACTGGTGCATCGGAATCCAATACTGGTCTCCCAGGATCCGCTCAGGAGACTCACTCTTCTTGTACTTAAGTTGGCATTGTGCCTTTTATATTCAATTCCGATGCGATTTCTGTGTTTCATCGTCAATTTGAAGGTCCAAGGGATACAGTAAACCTGCACTGGTGCATCGGACTCCAATACTGGTCTCCCAGGAGCCGCTCAAACCACAAACTCTTAGGAGACTCACTCTTCTTGTACTTAAGTCGGCATTGTGTCTTTTATATTCAATTCCGATGCGATTTCTGTGTTTCATCGTCAATGTGAAGGTCCAAGGGATACAGTAAACCTGCACTGGTGCATCGGAATCCAATACTGGTCTCCCAGGAGCCGCCCAAAGCACAAACTCTTAGGAGACTCACTCTTCTTGTACTTAAGTCGGCACTGTGCCTTTTGTATTCAATTCCGATGCGATTTCTGTGTTTCATCGTCAATGTGAAGGTCCAAGGGATACAGTAAACATGCACTGGAGCATCGGAATCCAATACTGGTCTCCCAGGAGCCGCCCAAAGCACAAACTCTGAGAAGATTCACTCTTCTTGTACTTAAGTCGGCATTGTGACTTTTATATTCAATTCCGATGCGATTTCTGTGTTTCATCGTCAATGTGAAGGTCCAAGGGATACAGTAAACATGCACTGGTGCAGAGGAATTCAATACTGGAGTCCCAGGAGCCGCTCAAAGCACAAACTATTAGAAGATTCACTCTGCTTGTACTTAAGTCGGTATTGTGCCTTTTATATTCAATTCCGATGCGATTTCTGTGTTTCATCGTCAATGTGACGGTCCAAGGGATACAGTAAACCTGCACTGGTGCAGAGGAATTCAATACTGGTGTCCCAGGAGCCGCTCAAAGCACAACTCTTATAAGATTCACTCTTCTTGTACTTAAGTCGGCATTGTGCCTTTGATATTCAATTCCGATGCGATTTCTGTGTTTCATCGTCAATGTGAAGGTCCAAGGGATAGAGTAAACCTGCACTAGTGCATCGTAATCCAATACTGGTCTCCCAGGTGCCGCTCAAAGCACAAACCCATAGAAGATTCACTCTTCTTGTACACAAGTCGGCATTGTGCCTTTTATATTCAATTCCGATGCGATTTCTGTGTTTCATTGTCAATGTGACGGTCCAAGGGATACAGTAAACCTGCACTGGTGCATCGGAATCTAATACTGGTCTCCCAGGAGCCGCTCAAAGCACAAACTCTGAGATGATTCACTCTTCTTGTACTTAAGTCGGCACTGTGCCTTTTATATTCAATTCCGATGCGATTTCTGTGTTTCATCGTCAATGTGAAGGTCCAAGGGATAGAGTAAACCTCCACTGGTGCATCGGAATCTAATACTGGTCTCCCAGGAGCCGCTCAAAGCACAAGCTCTTAGAAGATTCACTCTTCTTGTCCTTAAGTCGGCACTGTGCCTTTTATATTCAATTCCGATGCGATTTCTGTGTTTCATCGTCAATGTGAAGGTCCAAGGGATAGAGTAAACCTGCACTGGTGCATCGGAATCTAATACTGGTGTCCCAGGAGCCGCTCAAAGCACAAACTCTTAGAAGATTCACTCTTCTTGTACTTAAGTCGGCATTGTTCCTTTTATATTCAATTCCGATGCGATTTCTGTGTTTCATCGTCAATGTGAAGGTTCAAGGGATACAGTAAACCTGCACTGGTGCAGAGGAATTCAATACTGGTGTCCCAGGAGCCGCTCAAAGCACAAACTATTAGAAGATTCACTCTTCTTGTACTTAAGTCGGCATTGTGCCTTTGATATTCAATTCCGATGCGATTTCTGTGTTTCATCGTCAATGTGAAGGTCCAAGGGATAGAGTAAATCTCCACTGGTGCATCGGAATCTAATACTGGTCTCCCAGGAGCCGCTCAAAGCACAAGCTCTTAGAAGATTCACTCTTCTTGTACTTAAGACGGCACTGTGCCTTTTATATTCAATTCCGATGCGATTTCTGTGTTTCATCGTCAATGTGAAGGTCCAAG
This sequence comes from Schistocerca nitens, assembly GCF_023898315.1. Classification (NCBI taxonomy): domain Eukaryota; kingdom Metazoa; phylum Arthropoda; class Insecta; order Orthoptera; family Acrididae; genus Schistocerca; species Schistocerca nitens. The sequence continues at coordinate 185,339,521 of NC_064625.1, forward strand.
GGATACAGTAAACCTGCACTGATGCATCGGAATCTAATACTGGTCTCCCAGGAGCCGCCCAAAGCACAAACTCTTAGGAGACTCACTCTTCTTGTACTTAAGTCGGCACTGTGCCTTTTGTATTCAATTCCGATGCGATTTCTGTGTTTCATCGTCAATGTGAAGGTCCAAGGGATACAGTAAACCTGCACTGGAGCATCGGAATCCAATACTGGTCTCCCAGGAGCCGCCCAAAGCACAAACTCTGAGAAGATTCACTCTTCTTGTACTTACGTCGGCACTGTGCCTTTTATATTCAATTCCGATGCGATTTCTGTGTTTCATCGTCAATGTGAAGGTCCAAGGGATACAGTAAACCTGCACTGGTGCATCGGAATCCAATACTGGTCCCCCAGGAGCCGCTCAAACCACAAACTCTTAGGAGACTCACTCTTCTAGTACTTAAGTCGGCACTGTGTACTTTATATTCAATTCCGATGCGATTTCTGTGTTTCATTGTCAATTTGAAGGTCCAAGGGATACAGTAAATTTGCACTGGTGCATCGGAATCCAATACTGGTCTCCCAGGAGCCGCTCAAACCACAAACTCTTAGGTGACTCACTCTTCTTGTACTTAAGTCGGCACTGTGTCTTTTATATTCAATTCCGATGCGATATCTGTGTTTCATTGTCAATGTGAAGGTCCAAGGGATACAGTAAACTTGCACTGGTGCATCGGAATCCAATACTGGTCTCCCAGGAGCCGCTCAAACCACAAACTCTTACGAGACTCACTCTTCTTGTACTTAAGTCGGCATTGTGTCTTTTATATTCAATTCCGATGCGATTTCTGTGTTTCATCGTCAATGTGAAGGTCCAAGGGATACAGTAAACCTGCACTGGTGCATCGGAATCCAATACTGGTCTCCCAGGAGCCCCCAAAGCACAAACTCTTAGGAGACTCACTCTTCTTGTACTTAAGTCGGCACTGTGCCTTTTGTATTCAATTCCGATGCGATTTCTGTGTTTCATCGTCAATGTGAAGGTCCAACGGATACAGTAAACCTGCACTGGAGCATCGGAATCCAATACTGGTCTCCCATGAGCCGCCCGAAGCACAAACTCTGAGAAGATTCACTCTTCTTGTACTTAAGTCGGCACTGTGCATTTTATATTCAATTCCGATGCGATTTCTGTGTTTCATCGTCAATTTGAAGGTCCAAGGGATACAGTAAACCTGCACTGGTGCATCGGACTCCAATACTGGTCTCCCAGGAGCCGCTCAAACCACAAACTCTTAGGAGACTCACTCTTCTTGTACTTAAGTCGGCATTGTGCCTTTTATATTCAATTCCGATGCGATTTCTGTGTTTCATCGTCAATGTGAAGGTCCAAGGGATACAGTAAACCTGCACTGGTGCATCGGAATCCAATACTGGTCTCCCAGGAGCCGCCCAAAGCACAAACTCTGAGAAGATTCACTCTTCTTGTACTTACGTCGGCACTGTGCCTTTTATATTCAATTCCGATGCGATTTCTGTGTTTCATCGTCAATGTGAAGGTCCAAGGGATAGTGTAAACCTCCACTGGTGCATCGGAATCTAATACTGGTCTCCCAGGAGCCGCTCAAAGCACAAGCTCTTAGAAGATTCACTCTTCTTGTACTTAAGTCGGCACTGTGCCTTTTATATTCAATTCCGATGCGATTTCTGTGTTTCATCGTCAATGTGAAGGTCCAAGGGATAGAGTAAACCTGCACTGGTGCATCGGAATCTAATACTGGTGTCCCAGGAGCCGCTCAAAGCACAAACTCTTAGAAGATTCACTCTTCTTGTACTTAAGTCGGCATTGTTCCTTTTATATTCAATTCCGATGCGATTTCTGTGTTTCATCGTCAATGTGAAGGTTCAAGGGATACAAGAAACCTGCACTGGTGCAGAGGAATTCAATACTGGTGTCCCAGGAGCCGCTCAAAGCACAAACTATTAGAAGATTCACTCTTCTTGTACTTAAGTCGGCATTGTGCCTTTGATATTCAATTCCGATGCGATTTCTGTGTTTCATCGTCAATGTGAAGGTCCAAGGGATAGAGTAAATCTCCACTGGTGCATCGGAATCTAATACTGGTCTCCCAGGAGCCGCTCAAAGCACAAGCTCTTAGAAGATTCACTCTTCTTGTACTTAAGTCGGCACTGTGCCTTTTATATTCAATTCCGATGCGATTTCTGTGTTTCATCGTCAATGTGAAGGTCCAAGGGATACAGTAAACCTGCACTGATGCATCGGAATCCAATACTGGTCCCCCAGGAGCCGCTCAAACCACAAACTCTTAGGAGACTCACTCTTCTAGTACTTAAGTCGGCACTGTGTCCTTTATATTCAATTCCGACGCGATTTCTGTGTTTCATTGTCAATGTGAAGGTCCAAGGGATACAGTAAATTTGCACTGGTGCATCGGAATCCAATACTGGTCTCCCAGGAGCCGCTCAAACCACAAACTCTTAGGTGACTCACTCTTCTTGTACTTAAGTCGGCACTGTGTCTTTTATATTCAATTCCGATGCGATATCTGTGTTTCATTGTCAATGTGAAGGTCCAAGGGATACAGTAAACCTGCACTGGTGCATCGGAATCCAATACTGGTCTCCCAGGAGCCGCTCAAACCACAAACTCTTACGAGACTCACTCTTCTTGTACTTACGTCGGCACTGTGTATTTTATATTCAATTCCGATGCGATTTCTGTGTTTCATTGTCAATGTGAAGGTCCAAGGGATACAGTAAACCTGCACTGGTGCATCGGAATCCAATACTGGTCTCCCAGGATCCGCTCAGGAGACTCACTCTTCTTGTACTTAAGTTGGCATTGTGCCTTTTATATTCAATTCCGATGCGATTTCTGTGTTTCATCGTCAATTTGAAGGTCCAAGGGATACAGTAAACCTGCACTGGTGCATCGGACTCCAATACTGGTCTCCCAGGAGCCGCTCAAACCACAAACTCTTAGGAGACTCACTCTTCTTGTACTTAAGTCGGCATTGTGTCTTTTATATTCAATTCCGATGCGATTTCTGTGTTTCATCGTCAATGTGAAGGTCCAAGGGATACAGTAAACCTGCACTGGTGCATCGGAATCCAATACTGGTCTCCCAGGAGCCGCCCAAAGCACAAACTCTTAGGAGACTCACTCTTCTTGTACTTAAGTCGGCACTGTGCCTTTTGTATTCAATTCCGATGCGATTTCTGTGTTTCATCGTCAATGTGAAGGTCCAAGGGATACAGTAAACATGCACTGGAGCATCGGAATCCAATACTGGTCTCCCAGGAGCCGCCCAAAGCACAAACTCTGAGAAGATTCACTCTTCTTGTACTTAAGTCGGCATTGTGACTTTTATATTCAATTCCGATGCGATTTCTGTGTTTCATCGTCAATGTGAAGGTCCAAGGGATACAGTAAACATGCACTGGTGCAGAGGAATTCAATACTGGAGTCCCAGGAGCCGCTCAAAGCACAAACTATTAGAAGATTCACTCTGCTTGTACTTAAGTCGGTATTGTGCCTTTTATATTCAATTCCGATGCGATTTCTGTGTTTCATCGTCAATGTGACGGTCCAAGGGATACAGTAAACCTGCACTGGTGCAGAGGAATTCAATACTGGTGTCCCAGGAGCCGCTCAAAGCACAACTCTTATAAGATTCACTCTTCTTGTACTTAAGTCGGCATTGTGCCTTTGATATTCAATTCCGATGCGATTTCTGTGTTTCATCGTCAATGTGAAGGTCCAAGGGATAGAGTAAACCTGCACTAGTGCATCGTAATCCAATACTGGTCTCCCAGGTGCCGCTCAAAGCACAAACCCATAGAAGATTCACTCTTCTTGTACACAAGTCGGCATTGTGCCTTTTATATTCAATTCCGATGCGATTTCTGTGTTTCATTGTCAATGTGACGGTCCAAGGGATACAGTAAACCTGCACTGGTGCATCGGAATCTAATACTGGTCTCCCAGGAGCCGCTCAAAGCACAAACTCTGAGATGATTCACTCTTCTTGTACTTAAGTCGGCACTGTGCCTTTTATATTCAATTCCGATGCGATTTCTGTGTTTCATCGTCAATGTGAAGGTCCAAGGGATAGAGTAAACCTCCACTGGTGCATCGGAATCTAATACTGGTCTCCCAGGAGCCGCTCAAAGCACAAGCTCTTAGAAGATTCACTCTTCTTGTCCTTAAGTCGGCACTGTGCCTTTTATATTCAATTCCGATGCGATTTCTGTGTTTCATCGTCAATGTGAAGGTCCAAGGGATAGAGTAAACCTGCACTGGTGCATCGGAATCTAATACTGGTGTCCCAGGAGCCGCTCAAAGCACAAACTCTTAGAAGATTCACTCTTCTTGTACTTAAGTCGGCATTGTTCCTTTTATATTCAATTCCGATGCGATTTCTGTGTTTCATCGTCAATGTGAAGGTTCAAGGGATACAGTAAACCTGCACTGGTGCAGAGGAATTCAATACTGGTGTCCCAGGAGCCGCTCAAAGCACAAACTATTAGAAGATTCACTCTTCTTGTACTTAAGTCGGCATTGTGCCTTTGATATTCAATTCCGATGCGATTTCTGTGTTTCATCGTCAATGTGAAGGTCCAAGGGATAGAGTAAATCTCCACTGGTGCATCGGAATCTAATACTGGTCTCCCAGGAGCCGCTCAAAGCACAAGCTCTTAGAAGATTCACTCTTCTTGTACTTAAGACGGCACTGTGCCTTTTATATTCAATTCCGATGCGATTTCTGTGTTTCATCGTCAATGTGAAGGTCCAAGGGATACAGTAAACCTGCACTGATGCATCGGAATCTAATACTGGTCTCCCAGGAGCCGCCCAAAGCACAAACTCTTAGGAGACTCACTCTTCTTGTACTTAAGTCGGCACTGTGCCTTTTGTATTCAATTCCGATGCGATTTCTGTGTTTCATCGTCAATGTGAAGGTCCAAGGGATACAGTAAACCTGCACTGGAGCATCGGAATCCAATACTGGTCTCCCAGGAGCCGCCCAAAGCACAAACTCTGAGAAGATTCACTCTTCTTGTACTTACGTCGGCACTGTGCCTTTTATATTCAATTCCGATGCGATTTCTGTGTTTCATCGTCAATGTGAAGGTCCAAGGGATACAGTAAACCTGCACTGGTGCATCGGAATCCAATACTGGTCCCCCAGGAGCCGCTCAAACCACAAACTCTTAGGAGACTCACTCTTCTAGTACTTAAGTCGGCACTGTGTACTTTATATTCAATTCCGATGCGATTTCTGTGTTTCATTGTCAATTTGAAGGTCCAAGGGATACAGTAAATTTGCACTGGTGCATCGGAATCCAATACTGGTCTCCCAGGAGCCGCTCAAACCACAAACTCTTAGGTGACTCACTCTTCTTGTACTTAAGTCGGCACTGTGTCTTTTATATTCAATTCCGATGCGATATCTGTGTTTCATTGTCAATGTGAAGGTCCAAGGGATACAGTAAACTTGCACTGGTGCATCGGAATCCAATACTGGTCTCCCAGGAGCCGCTCAAACCACAAACTCTTACGAGACTCACTCTTCTTGTACTTAAGTCGGCATTGTGTCTTTTATATTCAATTCCGATGCGATTTCTGTGTTTCATCGTCAATGTGAAGGTCCAAGGGATACAGTAAACCTGCACTGGTGCATCGGAATCCAATACTGGTCTCCCAGGAGCCCCCAAAGCACAAACTCTTAGGAGACTCACTCTTCTTGTACTTAAGTCGGCACTGTGCCTTTTGTATTCAATTCCGATGCGATTTCTGTGTTTCATCGTCAATGTGAAGGTCCAACGGATACAGTAAACCTGCACTGGAGCATCGGAATCCAATACTGGTCTCCCATGAGCCGCCCGAAGCACAAACTCTGAGAAGATTCACTCTTCTTGTACTTAAGTCGGCACTGTGCATTTTATATTCAATTCCGATGCGATTTCTGTGTTTCATCGTCAATTTGAAGGTCCAAGGGATACAGTAAACCTGCACTGGTGCATCGGACTCCAATACTGGTCTCCCAGGAGCCGCTCAAACCACAAACTCTTAGGAGACTCACTCTTCTTGTACTTAAGTCGGCATTGTGCCTTTTATATTCAATTCCGATGCGATTTCTGTGTTTCATCGTCAATGTGAAGGTCCAAGGGATACAGTAAACCTGCACTGGTGCATCGGAATCCAATACTGGTCTCCCAGGAGCCGCCCAAAGCACAAACTCTGAGAAGATTCACTCTTCTTGTACTTACGTCGGCACTGTGCCTTTTATATTCAATTCCGATGCGATTTCTGTGTTTCATCGTCAATGTGAAGGTCCAAGGGATAGTGTAAACCTCCACTGGTGCATCGGAATCTAATACTGGTCTCCCAGGAGCCGCTCAAAGCACAAGCTCTTAGAAGATTCACTCTTCTTGTACTTAAGTCGGCACTGTGCCTTTTATATTCAATTCCGATGCGATTTCTGTGTTTCATCGTCAATGTGAAGGTCCAAGGGATAGAGTAAACCTGCACTGGTGCATCGGAATCTAATACTGGTGTCCCAGGAGCCGCTCAAAGCACAAACTCTTAGAAGATTCACTCTTCTTGTACTTAAGTCGGCATTGTTCCTTTTATATTCAATTCCGATGCGATTTCTGTGTTTCATCGTCAATGTGAAGGTTCAAGGGATACAAGAAACCTGCACTGGTGCAGAGGAATTCAATACTGGTGTCCCAGGAGCCGCTCAAAGCACAAACTATTAGAAGATTCACTCTTCTTGTACTTAAGTCGGCATTGTGCCTTTGATATTCAATTCCGATGCGATTTCTGTGTTTCATCGTCAATGTGAAGGTCCAAGGGATAGAGTAAATCTCCACTGGTGCATCGGAATCTAATACTGGTCTCCCAGGAGCCGCTCAAAGCACAAGCTCTTAGAAGATTCACTCTTCTTGTACTTAAGTCGGCACTGTGCCTTTTATATTCAATTCCGATGCGATTTCTGTGTTTCATCGTCAATGTGAAGGTCCAAGGGATACAGTAAACCTGCACTGATGCATCGGAATCCAATACTGGTCTCCCAGGAGCCGCCCAAAGCACAAACTCTTAGGAGACTCACTCTTCTTGTACTTAAGTCGGCACTGTGCCTTTTGTATTCAATTCCGATGCGATTTCTGTGTTTCATCGTCAATGTGAAGGTCCAAGGGATACAGTAAACCTGCACTTGTGCAGAGGAATTCAATACTGGTGTTCCAGGAGCCGCTCAAAGCACAAACTATTAGAAGATTCACTCTTCTTGTACTTAAGTCGGTATTGTGCTTTTTATATTCAATTCCGATGCGATTTCTGTGTTTCATCGTCAATGTGAACGTCCAAGGGATACAGTAAACCTGCACTGGTGCAGAGGAATTCAATACTGGTGTCCCAGGAGCCGCTCAAACACAAACCCTTACAAGATTCACTCTTATTGTACATAAATCGGCATTGTGCCTTTTATATTCAATTCCGTTGCGATTTCTGTGTTTCATCGTCGATGTGACGGTCCAAGGGATACAGTAAACCTGCACTGGTGCATCGGAATCTAAAACTGGTCTCCCAGGACCCGCTCAAAGCAGAAACTCTGAGATGATTCACTCTTCTTGTACTTAAGTCGGCACTGTGCCTTTTATATTCAATTCCGATGCGATTTCTGTGTTTCATCGTCAATGTGAAGGTCCAAGGGATAGAGTAAACCTGCACTGGTGCATCGGAATCTAATACTGGTGTCCGAGGAGCCGCTCAAAGCACAAACTCTTAGAAGATTCACTCTTCTTGTACTTAAGTCGGCATTGTTCCTTTTATATTCAATTCCGATGCGATTTCTGTGTTTCATCGTCAATGTGAAGGTTCAAGGGATACAGTAAACCTGCACTGGTGCAGAGGAATTCAATACTGGTGTCCCAGGAGCCGCTCAAAGCACAAACTATTAGAAGATTCATTCTTCTTGTACTTAAGTCGGCATTAAGCCTTTTATATTCAATTCCGATGCGATTTCTGTGTTTCATCGTCAATGTGAAGGTCCAAGGGATAGAGTAAACCTGCACTGGTGCATCGGAATCTAATACTGGTCTCCCAGGAGCCGCTCAAACACAAGCTCTTAGAAGATTCACCTTTCTTGTACTGAAGTCGGCATTGTGCCTTTTATATTCAATTCCGATGCGATTTCTGTGTTTCATCGTCAATGTGAAGGTCCAAGGGATACAGTGAACCTGCACTTGTGCAGAGGAATTCAATACTGGTGTCCCAGGAGCCGCTCAAAGCAACAAACTATTAGAAGATTCACTCTTCTTGTACTTAAGTCGGTATTGTGCTTTTTATATTCAATTCCGATGCGATTTCTGTGTTTCATCGTCAATGTGAAGGTCCAAGGGATACAGTAAACCTGCACTGGTGCATCGGAATCCAATACTGGTCTCCCAGGAGCCGCCCAAAGTACAAACTCTGAGAAGATTCACTCTTCTTGTACTTAAGTCGGCACTGTGTCTTTTATATTCAATTCCGATGCGATTTCTGTGTTTCATCGTCAATGTGAAGATCCAAGGGATACAGTAAACCTGCACTGGTGCATCGGAATTCAATACTGGTCCCCCAGGAGCCGCTCAAACCACAAACACTTAGGAGACTCACTCTTCTAGTACTTAAGTCGGCACTGTGTCCTTTATATTCAATTCCGATGCGATTTCTGTGTTTCATTGTCAATGTGAAGGTCCAAGGGATACAGTAAATTTGCACTGGTGCATCGGAATCCAATACTGGTCTCCCAGGAGCCGCTCAAACCACAAACTCTTAGGTGACTCACTCTTCTTGTACTTAAGTCGGCACTGTGTCTTTTATATTCAATTCCGATGCGATATCTGTGTTTCATTGTCAATGTGAAGGTCCAAGGGATACAGTAAAACTGCACTGGTGCATCGGAATCCAATACTGGTCTCCCAGGAGCCGCTCAAACCACAAACTCTTACGAGACTCACTCTTCTTGTACTTAAGTCGGCACTGTGTATTTTATATTCAATTCCGATGCGATTTCTGTGTTTCATTGTCAATGTGATGGTCCAAGGGATACAGTAAACCTGCACTGGTGCATCGGAATCCAATACTGGTCTCCCAGGATCCGCTCAAAACACAAACTCTTAGGAGACTCACTCTTCTTGTACTTAAGTTGGCATTGTGCCTTTTATATTCAATTCCGATGCGATTTCTGTGTTTCATCGTCACTTCGAAGGTCCAAGGGATACAGTAAACCCGCACTGGTGCATCGGACTCCAATACTGGTCTCCCAGGAGCCGCTCAAACCACAAACTCTTAGGAGACTCACTCTTCTTGTACTTAAGTCGGCATTGTGTCTTTTATATTCAATTCCGATGCGATTTCTGTGTTTCATCGTCAATGTGAAGGTCCAAGGGATACAGTAAACCTGCACTGGTGCATCGGAATCCAATACTGGTCTCCCAGGAGCCGCCCAAAGCACAAACTCTTAGGAGACTCACTCTTCTTGTACTTAAGTCGGCACTGTGCCTTTTGTATTCAATTCCGATGCGATTTCTGTGTTTCATCGTCAATGTGAAGGTCCAAGGGATACAGTAAACCTGCACTGGAGCATCGGAATCCAATACTGGTCTCCCAGGAGCCGCCCAAAGCACAAACTCTGAGAAGATTCACTCTTCTTGTACTTAAGTCGGCACCGTGCATTTATATATTCAATTCCGATGCGATTTCTGTGTTTCATCGTCAATGTGACGGTCCAAGGGATACAGTATACCTGCACTGGTGCATCGGAATCCAATACTGGTCTCCCAGGAGCCGCCCAAAGCACAAACTCTGAGAAGATTCACTCTTCTTGTACTTAAGTCGGCATTGTGACTTTTATATTCAATTCCGATGCGATTTCTGTGTTTCATCGTCAATGTGAAGGTCCAAGGGATACAGTAAACATGCACTGGTGCAGAGGAATTCAATACTGGAGTCCCAGGAGCCGCTCAAAGCACAAACTATTAGAAGATTCACTCTGCTTGTACTTAAGTCGGTATTGTGACTTTTATATTCAATTCCGATGCGATTTCTGTGTTTCATCGTCAATGTGAAGGTCCAAGGGATACAGTAAACCTGCACTGGTGCAGAGGAATCCTATACTGGAGTCCCAGGAGCCGCTCAAAGCACAAACTATTAGAAGATTCACTCTGCTTGTACTTAAGTCGGTATTGTGCCTTTTATATTCAATTCCGATGCGATTTCTGTGTTTCATCGTCAATGTGAAGGTCCAAGGGATACAGTAAACCTGCACTGGTGCAGAGGAATCCTATACTGGAGTCCCAGGAGCCGCTCAAAGCACAAACTATTAGAAGATTCACTCTGCTTGTACTTAAGTCGGCATTGTGCCTTTTATATTCAATTCCGATGCGATTTCTGTGTTTCATTGTCAATGTGACGGTCCAAGGGATACAGTAAACCTGCACTGGTGCATTGGAATCTAATACTGGTCTCCCAGGAGCCGCTCAAAGCACAAACTCTGAGATGATTCACTCTTCTTGTACTTAAGTCGGCACGGTGCCTTTTATATTCAATTCCGATGCGATTTCTGTGTTTCATCGTCAATGTGAAGGTCCAAGGGATAGAGTAAACCTGCACTGGTGCATCGGAATCTAATACTGGTCTCCCAGGAGCCGCTCAAAGCACAAGCTCTTAGAAGATTCACTCTTCTTGTACTTAAGTCGGCACTGTGCCTTTTATATTCAATTCCGATGCGATTTCTGTGTTTCATCGTCAATGTGAAGGTCCAAGGGATAGAGTAAACCTGCACTGGTGCATCGGAATCTAATACTGGTGTCCCAGGAGCCGCTCAAAGCACAAACTCTTAGAAGATTCACTCTTCTTGTACTTAAGTCGGCATTGTTCCTTTTATATTCAATTCCGATGCGATTTCTGTGTTTCATCGTCAATGTGAAGGTTCAAGGGATACAGTAAACCTGCACTGGTGCAGAGGAATTCAATACTGGTGTCCCAGGAGCCGCTCAAAGCACAAACTATTAGAAGATTCACTCTTCTTGTACTTAAGTCGGCATTGTGCCTTTGATATTCAATTCCGATGCGATTTCTGTGTTTCATCGTCAATGTGAAGGTCCAAGGGATAGAGTAAACCTGCACTAGTGCATCGGAATCTAATACTGGTCTCCCAGGAGCCGCTCAAAGCACAAACTCTGAGATGATTCACTCTTCTTGTACTTAAGTCGGCACTGTGCCTTTTATATTCAATTCCGATGCGATTTCTGTGTTTCATCGGCAATGTGAAGGTCCAAGGGATAGAGTAAACCTCCACTGGTGCATCGGAATCTAATACTGGTCTCCCAGGAGCCGCTCAAAGCACAAGCTCTTAGCAGATTCACTCTTCTTGTACTTAAGTCGGCACTGTGCCTTTTCTATTCAATTCCGATGCGATTTCTGTGTTTCATCGTCAATGTGAAGGGCCAAGGGATAGAGTAAACCTGCACTGGTGCATCGGAATCTAATACTGGTGCCCCAGGAGCCGCTCAAAGCACAAACTCTTAGAAGATTCACTCTTCTTGTACTTAAGTCGGCATTGTTCCTTTTATATTCAATTCCGATGCGATTTCTGTGTTTCATCGTCAATGTGAAGGTTCAAGGGATACAGTAAACCTGCACTGGTGCAGAGGAATTCAATACTGGTGTCCCAGGAGCCGCTCAAAGCACAAACTATTAGAAGATTCACTCTTCTTGTACTTAAGTCGGCATTGTGCCTTTTATATTCAATTCCGATGCGATTTCTGTGTTTCATCGTCAATGTGAAGGTCCAAGGGATAGAGTAAACCTGCACTGGTGCATCGGAATCTAATACTGGTCTCCCAGGAGCCGCTCAAAGCACAAACTCTTAGAAGATTCACTCTTCTTGTACTTAAGTCGGCATTGTGCCTTTGATATTCAATTCCGATGCGCTTTCTGTGTGTCATCGTCAATGTGAAGGTCCAAGGGATACAGTAAACCTGCACTGGTGCATCGGAATCTAATACTGGTCTCCCAGGAGCCACTCAAAGCACAAACTCTTAGAAGATTCACTCTTCTTGTACTTAAGTCGGCATTGTGCCTTTTATATTCAATTCCGATGCGATTTCTGTGTTTCATCGTCAATGTGAAGGTCCAAGGGATACAGTGAACCTGCACTTGTGCAGAGGAATTCAATACTGGTGTCCCAGGAGCCGCTCAAAGCACAAACTATTAGAAGATTCACTCTTCTTGTACTTAAGTCGGTATTGTGCTTTTTATATTCAATTCCGATGCGATTTCTGTGTTTCATCGTCAATGTGAAGGTCCAAGGGATACAGTAAACCTGCACTGGTGCAGAGGAATTCAATACTGGTGTCCCAGGAGCCGCTCAAAGCACAAACACTTAGAAGATTCACTCTTATTGTACATAAGTCGGCATTGTGCCTTTTATATTCAATTCCGATGCGATTTCTGTGTTTCATCGTCAATGTGACGGTCCAAGGGATACAGTAAACCTGCACTGGTGCATCGGAATCTAATACTGGTCTCCCAGGAGCCGCTCAAAGCACAAACTCTTAGAAGATTCACTCTTCTTGTACTTAAGTCGGCATTGTGCATTTTATATTCAATTCCGATGCGATTTCTGTGTGTCATCGTCAATGTGAAGGTCCAAGGGATACAGTAAACCTGCACTGGTGCATCGGAATCTAATACTGGTCTCCCAGGAGCCACTCAAAGCACAAACTCTTTGAAGATTCACTCTTCTTGTACTTAAGTCGGTATTGTGCCTTTTATATTCAATTCCGATGCGATTTCTGTGTTTCATCGTCAATGTGATGGTCCAAGGGATACAGTGAACCTGCACTTGTGCAGAGGAATTCAATACTGGTGTTCCAGGAGCCGCTCAAAGCACAAACTATTAGAAGATTCACTCTTCTTGTACTTAAGTCGGTATTGTGCTTTTTATATTCAATTCCGATGCGATTTCTGTGTTTCATCGTCAATGTGAACGTCCAAGGGATACAGTAAACCTGCACTGGTGCAGAGGAATTCAATACTGGTGTCCCAGGAGCCGCTCAAACACAAACCCTTACAAGATTCACTCTTATTGTACATAAATCGGCATTGTGCCTTTTATATTCAATTCCGTTGCGATTTCTGTGTTTCATCGTCAATGTGACGGTCCAAGGGATACAGTAAACCTGCACTGGTGCATCGGAATCTAATACTGGTCTCCCAGGACCCGCTCAAAGCACAAACTCTGAGATGATTCACTCTTCTTGTACTTAAGTCGGCACTGTGCCTTTTATATTCAATTCCGATGCGATTTCTGTGTTTCATCGTCAATGTGAAGGTCCACGGGATAGAGTAAACCTGCACTGGTGCATCGGAATCTAATACTGGTGTCCGAGGAGCCGCTCAAAGCACAAACTCTTAGAAGATTCACTCTTCTTGTACTTAAGTCGGCATTGTTCCTTTTATATTCAATTCCGATGCGATTTCTGTGTTTCATCGTCAATGTGAAGGTTCAAGGGATACAGTAAACCTGCACTGGTGCAGAGGAATTCAATACTGGTGTCCCAGGAGCCGCTCAAAGCACAAACTATTAGAAGATTCATTCTTCTTGTACTTAAGTCGGCATTAAGCCTTTTATATTCAATTCCGATGCGATTTCTGTGTTTCATCGTCAATGTGAAGGTCCAAGGGATAGAGTAAACCTGCACTGGTGCATCGGAATCTAATACTGGTCTCCCAGGAGCCGCTCAAAGCACAAACTCTTAGAAGATTCACTCTTCTTGTACTTAAGTCGGCATTGTGCCCTTTATATTCAATTCCGATGCGCTTTCTGTGTGTCATCGTCAATGTGAAGGTCCAAAGGATACAGTAAACCTGCACTGGAGCATCGGAATCTAATACTGGTCTCCCAGGAGCCACTCAAAGCACAAACTCTTAGAAGATTCACTCTTCTTGTACTTAAGTCGGCATTGTGCCTTTTATATTCAATTCCGATGCGATTTATGTGTTTCATCGTCAATGTGAAGGTCCAAGGGATACAGTAAACCTGCACTGGTGCATCGGAATCTAATACTGGTCTCCCAGGAGCCGCTCAAACACAAGCTCTTAGAAGATTCACCTTTCTTGTACTGAAGTCGGCATTGTGCCTTTTATATTCAATTCCGATGCGATTTTTGTGTTTCATCGTCAATGTGAAGGTCCAAGGGATACAGTGAACCTGCACTTGTGCAGAGGAATTCAATACTGGTGTCCCAGGAGCCGCTCAAAGCACAAACTATTAGAAGATTCACTCTTCTTGTACTTAAGTCGGTATTGTGCTTTTTATATTCAATTCCGATGCGATTTCTGTGTTTCATCGTCAATGTGAATGTCCAAAGGATACAGTAAACCTGCACTGGTGCAGAGGAATTCAATACTGGTGTCCCAGGAGCCGCTCAAAGCACAAACCCTTAGAAGATTCACTCTTATTGTACATAAGTCGGCATTGTGCCTTTTATATTCAATTCCGATGCGATTTCTGTGTTTCATCGTCAATGTGACGGTCCAATTAATACAGTAAACCTGCACTGGTGCATCGGAATCTAATACTGGTCTCCCAGGAGCCGCTCAAAGCACAAACTCTGAGAAGATACACTCTTCTTGTACTTAAGTCGGCACTGTGCCTTTTATATTCAATTCCGATGCGATTTCTGTGTTTCATCGTCAATGTGAAGGTCCAAGGGATAGAGTAAACCTGCACTGGTGCATCGGAATCTAATACTGGTCTCCCAGGAGCCGCTCAAAGCACAAACTCTTAGAAGATTCACTCTTCTTGTACTTAAGTCGCACTGTGCCTTTTATATTCAATTCCGATGCGATTTCTGTGTTTCATCGTCAATGTGAAGGTCCAAGGGATAGAGTAAACCTGCACTGGTGCATCGGAATCTAATACTGGTCTCCCAGGACCCGCTCAAAGCACAAACTCTTAGAAGTTTCACTCTACTTGTACTTAAGTCGGCATTGTGCCTTTTATATTCAATTCCGATGCGCTTTCTGTGTGTCATCGTCAATGTGAAGGTCCAAGGGATACAGTAAACCTGCACTGGTGCATCGGAATCTAATACTGGTCTCCCAGGAGCCACTCAAAGCACAAACTCTTAGAAGATTCACTCTTCTTGTACTTAAGTCGGTATTGTGCCTTTTATATTCAATTCCGATGCGATTTCTGTGTTTCATCGTCAATGTGAAGGTCCAAGGGATACAGTAAACCTGCACTGGTGCATCGGAATCTAATACTGGTCTCCCAGGAGCCGCTCAAAGCACAAGCTCTTAGAAGATTCGCTCTTCTTGTACTTAAGTCGGCATTGTGCATTTTATATTCAATTCCGATGCGATTTCTGTGTTTCATCGTCAATGTGAAGGTCCAAGGGATAAACTAAACCTTCACTGGTGCATCGGAATCCAATACTGGTCTCCCAGGAGCCGCTCAAATCACAAACTCTTAGAAGATTCACTCTTCTTGTACTTAAGTCGGCATTGTTCCTTTTATATTCAATTCCGATGCGATTTCTGTGTTTCATCGTCAATGTGAAGGTCCAAGGGATACGGTAAACCTGCACTGGTGCACAGGAATTCAATACTGGTGTCCCAGGAGCCGCTCAAAGCACAACTCTTACAACCTTCACTCTTCTTGTACTTAAGTCGGCATTGTGCCTTTGATTTTCAATTCCGATGCGATTTCTGTGTTTCATCGTCAATGTGACGGTCCAAGGGATACAGTAAACCTGCACTGGTGCATCGGAATCCAATACTGGTCTCCCAGGTGCCGCTGAAAGCACAAACCCTTAGAAGATTCACTCTTCTTGTACATAAGTCGGCATTGTGCCTTTTATATTCAATTCCGAAGCGATTTCTGTGTTTCATTGTCAATGTGACGGTCCAAGGGATACAGTAAACCTGTACTGGTGCATCGGAATCTAATACTGGTCTCCCAGGAGCCGCTCAAAGCACAAACTCTGAGAAGATTCACTCTTCTTGTACTTAAGTCGGCACTGTGCCTTTTATATTCAATTCCGATGCGATTTCTGTGTTTCATCGTCAATGTGAAGCTCCAAGGGATACAGTAAACCTGCACCGGTGCATCGGAATCCAATACTGGTCTCCCATTATCCGCTCAAAGCACAAACTCTTAGAAGATTCACTCTTCTTGTACTTAAGTCGGCATTGTGCCTTTTATATTCAATTCCGATGCGATTTCTGTGTTTCATCGTCAATGTGAAGGTCCAAGGGATACAGTAAACCTGCACTGGTGCATCGGAATCCAATACTGGTCTCCCAGGAGCCGCACAAAGCACAAACTCGTAGAAGATTCACTCTTCTTGTACTTAAGTCGGCACTGTGCATTTTATATCCAATTCCGATGCGATTTCTGTCTTTCATCGTCAAAGTGAAGGTCCAAGGGATACAGTAAACCTGCACTGGTGCATCGGAATCCAATACTGGTCTCCCAGGAGCCGCTCAAAGCACAAACTCTTAGGAGACTCACTCTTCTTGTACTTAAGTCGGCACTGTGCCTTTTATATTCAATTCCGATGCGATTTCTGTGTTTCATCGTCAATGTGAAGGTCCAAGGGATACAGTAAACCTGCACTGGTGCATCGGAATCCAATACTGGTCTCCCAGGAGCCGCTCAAACCACAAACTCTTAGGAGACTCACTCTTCTTGTACTTAAGTCGGCATTGTTCCTTTTATATTCAATTCCGATGCGATTTCTGTGTTTCATGGTCAATGTGAAGGTCCAAGGGATAGGGTAAACCTGCAATGGTGCGTAGGAATCTAATACTGGTCTCCCAGGAGCCGCTCAAAGCACAAACCCTGAGAAGATTCACTCTTCTTGTACTTAAGTCGGCACTGTGCCTTTTATATTCAATTCCGATGCGATTTCTGTGTTTCATCGTCAATGTGAAGGTCCAAGGGATACAGTAAACCTGCACTGGTGCATCGAAGTCCAATACTGGTCTCCCAGGATCCGCTCAAAGCACAAACTCTTAGGAGACTCACTCTTCTTGTACTTAAGTCGGCATTGTGCCTTTGATATTCAATTCCGATGCGATTTCTGTGTTTCATCGTCAATGTGAAGGTCCAAGGGATACACTAAACCTGCACTGGTGCATCGGAAACCAATACTGGTCTCCCAGGAGCCGCTCAAACCACAAACTCTTAGGAGACTCACTCTTCTTGTACTTAAGTCGGCATTGTGCCTTTTATATTCAATTCCGATGCGATTTCTGTGTTTCATTGTCAATGTGAAAGTCCAAGGGTAACAGTAAACCTGCACTGGTGCATCGGAATCCAATACTGGTCTCCCAGGAGCCGCTCAAAGCACAAACTCTTAGGAGACTCACTCTTCTTGTACTTAAGTCGGCACTGTGCCTTTTATATTCAATTCCGATGCGATTTCTGTGTTTCATCGTCAATGTGAAGGTCCAAGGGATACAGTAAACCTGCACTGGTGCATCGGAATCCAATACTGGTCTCCCAGGAGCCGCTCAAACCACAAACTCTAAGGAGACTCACTCTTCTTGTACTTAAGTCGGTATTGTGCCTTTTATATTCAATTCCGATGCGACTTCTGTGTTTCATTGTCAATGTGGAGGTCCGAGGGATAGAGTAAACCTGCACTGGTGCATCGGAATCCAATACTGGTCTCCCAGGAGGCACTCAAAGCACAAACTCTGAGAAGATTCACTCTTCTTGTACTTAAGTCGGCACTGTGCCTTTTTTATATTCAATTCCGATGCGATTTCTGTGTTTCATCGTCAATGTGAAGGTCCAAGGGATACAGTTAATCTGTACTGGTGCATCGGAATCCAATACTGGTCTCCCAGGAGCCGCTCAAAGCACAAACTCTTAGGAGACTCACTCTTCTTGTACTTAAGTCGGCATTGTGCCTTTTATATTCAATTCCGATGCGATTTCTGTGTTTCATCGTCAATGTGAAGGTCCAAGGGATACAGTAAACCTGCACTGGTGCATCGGAATCCAATACTGGTCTCCCAGGAGCCGCTCAAACCACAAACTCTTACGAGACTCACTCTTCTTGCACTTAAGTCGGCACTGTGCCTTTTATATTCAATTCCGATGCGATTTCTGTGTTTCATCGTCAATGTGACGGTCCAAGGGATACAGTAAACCTGCACTGGTGCATCGGAATCCAATACTGGTCTCCCAGGTGCCGCTCAAAGCACAAACCCTTAGAAGATTCACTCTTCTTGTACATAAGTCGGCATTGTGCCTTTTATATTAAATTCCGATGCGATTTCTGTGTTTCATTGTCAATGTGACGGTACAAGGGATACAGTAAACCTTCACTGGTGCATCGGAATCTAATACTGGTCTCCCAGGAGCCGCTCAAAGCACAAACTCTGAGAAGATTCACTCTTCTTGTACTTATGTCGGCACTGTACCTTTAATATTCAATTCCGATGCGATTTCTGTGTTTCATCGTCAATGTGAAGGTCCAAGGGATACAGTAAACCTGCATTGGTGCATCGGAATCCAATACTGGTCTCCCAGGATCCGCTCAAAGCACAAACTCTTAGGAGACTCACACTTCTTGTACTTAAGTCGGCATTGTGCCTTTTATATTCAATTCCGATGCGATTTCTGTGTTTCATCGTCAATGTGAAGGTCCAAGGGATACACTAAACCTGCACTGGTGCATCGGAAACCAATACTGGTCTCCCAGGAGCCGCTCAAACCACAAACTCTTAGGAGATTCACTCTTCTTGTACTTAATTCGGCATTGTGCATTTTATATTCAATTCCGATGCGATTTCTGTGTTTCATTGTCAATGTGACGGTCCAAGGGATACAGTAAACCTGCACTGGCGCATCGGAATCCAATACTGGTTAACCAGGAGCCACTCAAAGCAGAACTCTTAGAAGATTCACTCTTCTTGTACTTAAGTCGGCATTGTGCCTTTGATATTCAATTCCGATGCGATTTCTGAGTTTCATTGTCAATGTGAAGGTCCAAGGGATACAGTAAACCTGCACTGGTGCATCGGAATCCAATACTGGTCTCCCAGGAGCCGCTCAAACCACAAACTCTTAGGAGACTCACTCTTCTTGTACTTAAGTCGGCACTGTGCCTTTTATATTCAATACCGATGCGATTTCTGTGTTTCATCGTCAATGTGAAGGTCCAAGGGATACAGTAAACCTGCACTGGTGCATCGGAATCCAATACTGGTCTCCCAGGAGCCGCTCAAACCACAAACTCTTAGGAGACTCACTGTTCTTGTACTTAAGTCGGTATTGTGCCTTTTATATTCAATTCCGATGCGACTTCTGTGTTTCATTGTCAATGTGGAGGTCCAAGGGATAGAGTATTCCTGCACTGGTGCATCGGAATCCAATACTGGTCTCCCAGGAGGCACTCAAAGCACAAACTCTGAGAAGATTCACTCTTCTTGTACTTAAGTCGGCACTGTGCCTTTTTTATATTCAATTCCGATGCGATTTCTGTGTTTCATCGTCAATGTGAAGGTCCAAGGGATACAGTTAATCTGTACTGGTGCATCGGAATCCAATACTGGTCTCCCAGGAGCCGCTCAAAGCACAAACTCTTAGGAGACTCACTCTTCTTGTACTTAAGTCGGCATTGTGCCTTTTATATTCAATTCCGATGCGATTTCTGTGTTTCATCGTCAATGTGAAGGTCCAAGGGGTACAGTAAACCTGCACTGGTGCATCGGAATCCAATACTGGTCTCCCAGGAGCCGCTCAAACCACAAACTCTTACGAGACTCACTCTTCTTGCACTTAAGTCGGCACTGTGCCTTTTATATTCACTTCCGATGCGATTTCTGTGTTTCATCGTCAATGTGACGGTCCAAGGGATACAGTAAACCTGCACTGGTGCATCGGAATCCAATACTGGTCTCCCAGGAGCCGCTCAAACCACAAACTCTTACGAGACTCACTCTTCTTGCACTTAAGTCGGCACTGTGCCTTTTATATTCAATTCCGATGCGATTTCTGTGTTTCATCGTCAATGTGACGGTCCAAGGGATACAGTAAACCTGCACTGGTGCATCGGAATCCAATACTGGTCTCCCAGGTGCCGCTCAAAGCACAAACCCTTAGAAGATTCACTCTTCTTGTACATAAGTCGGCATTGTGCCTTTTATATTAAATTCCGATGCGATTTCTGTGTTTCATTGTCAATGTGACGGTACAAGGGATACAGTAAACCTTCACTGGTGCATCGGAATCTAATACTGGTCTCCCAGGAGCCGCTCAAAGCACAAACTCTGAGAAGATTCACTCTTCTTGTACTTATGTCGGCACTGTGCCTTTTATATTCAATACCGATGCGATTTCTGTGTTTCATCGTCAATGTGAAGGTCCAAGGGATACAGTAAACCTGCACTGGTGCATCGGAATCCAATACTGGTCTCCCAGGAGCCGCTCAAACCACAAACTCTTAGGAGACTCACTGTTCTTGTACTTAAGTCGGTATTGTGCCTTTTATATTCAATTCCGATGCGACTTCTGTGTTTCATTGTCAATGTGGAGGTCCAAGGGATAGAGTATTCCTGCACTGGTGCATCGGAATCCAATACTGGTCTCCCAGGAGGCACTCAAAGCACAAACTCTGAGAAGATTCACTCTTCTTGTACTTAAGTCGGCACTGTGCCTTTTTTATATTCAATTCCGATGCGATTTCTGTGTTTCATCGTCAATGTGAAGGTCCAAGGGATACAGTTAATCTGTACTGGTGCATCGGAATCCAATACTGGTCTCCCAGGAGCCGCTCAAAGCACAAACTCTTAGGAGACTCACTCTTCTTGTACTTAAGTCGGCATTGTGCCTTTTATATTCAATTCCGATGCGATTTCTGTGTTTCATCGTCAATGTGAAGGTCCAAGGGGTACAGTAAACCTGCACTGGTGCATCGGAATCCAATACTGGTCTCCCAGGAGCCGCTCAAACCACAAACTCTTACGAGACTCACTCTTCTTGCACTTAAGTCGGCACTGTGCCTTTTATATTCACTTCCGATGCGATTTCTGTGTTTCATCGTCAATGTGACGGTCCAAGGGATACAGTAAACCTGCACTGGTGCATCGGAATCCAATACTGGTCTCCCAGGAGCCGCTCAAACCACAAACTCTTACGAGACTCACTCTTCTTGCACTTAAGTCGGCACTGTGCCTTTTATATTCAATTCCGATGCGATTTCTGTGTTTCATCGTCAATGTGACGGTCCAAGGGATACAGTAAACCTGCACTGGTGCATCGGAATCCAATACTGGTCTCCCAGGTGCCGCTCAAAGCACAAACCCTTAGAAGATTCACTCTTCTTGTACATAAGTCGGCATTGTGCCTTTTATATTAAATTCCGATGCGATTTCTGTGTTTCATTGTCAATGTGACGGTACAAGGGATACAGTAAACCTTCACTGGTGCATCGGAATCTAATACTGGTCTCCCAGGAGCCGCTCAAAGCACAAACTCTGAGAAGATTCACTCTTCTTGTACTTATGTCGGCACTGTACCTTTAATATTCAATTCCGATGCGATTTCTGTGTTTCATCGTCAATGTGAAGGTCCAAGGGATACAGTAAACCTGCATTGGTGCATCGGAATCCAATACTGGTCTCCCAGGATCCGCTCAAAGCACAAACTCTTAGGAGACTCACACTTCTTGTACTTAAGTCGGCATTGTGCCTTTTATATTCAATTCCGATGCGATTTCTGTGTTTCATCGTCAATGTGAAGGTCCAAGGGATACACTAAACCTGCACTGGTGCATCGGAAACCAATACTGGTCTCCCAGGAGCCGCTCAAACCACAAACTCTTAGGAGATTCACTCTTCTTGTACTTAATTCGGCATTGTGCATTTTATATTCAATTCCGATGCGATTTCTGTGTTTCATTGTCAATGTGACGGTCCAAGGGATACAGTAAACCTGCACTGGCGCATCGGAATCCAATACTGGTTAACCAGGAGCCACTCAAAGCAGAACTCTTAGAAGATTCACTCTTCTTGTACTTAAGTCGGCATTGTGCCTTTGATATTCAATTCCGATGCGATTTCTGAGTTTCATTGTCAATGTGAAGGTCCAAGGGATACAGTAAACCTGCACTGGTGCATCGGAATCCAATACTGGTCTCCCAGGAGCCGCTCAAACCACAAACTCTTAGGAGACTCACTCTTCTTGTACTTAAGTCGGCACTGTGCCTTTTATATTCAATACCGATGCGATTTCTGTGTTTCATCGTCAATGTGAAGGTCCAAGGGATACAGTAAACCTGCACTGGTGCATCGGAATCCAATACTGGTCTCCCAGGAGCCGCTCAAACCACAAACTCTTAGGAGACTCACTGTTCTTGTACTTAAGTCGGTATTGTGCCTTTTATATTCAATTCCGATGCGACTTCTGTGTTTCATTGTCAATGTGGAGGTCCAAGGGATAGAGTATTCCTGCACTGGTGCATCGGAATCCAATACTGGTCTCCCAGGAGGCACTCAAAGCACAAACTCTGAGAAGATTCACTCTTCTTGTACTTAAGTCGGCACTGTGCCTTTTTTATATTCAATTCCGATGCGATTTCTGTGTTTCATCGTCAATGTGAAGGTCCAAGGGATACAGTTAATCTGTACTGGTGCATCGGAATCCAATACTGGTCTCCCAGGAGCCGCTCAAAGCACAAACTCTTAGGAGACTCACTCTTCTTGTACTTAAGTCGGCATTGTGCCTTTTATATTCAATTCCGATGCGATTTCTGTGTTTCATCGTCAATGTGAAGGTCCAAGGGGTACAGTAAACCTGCACTGGTGCATCGGAATCCAATACTGGTCTCCCAGGAGCCGCTCAAACCACAAACTCTTACGAGACTCACTCTTCTTGCACTTAAGTCGGCACTGTGCCTTTTATATTCACTTCCGATGCGATTTCTGTGTTTCATCGTCAATGTGACGGTCCAAGGGATACAGTAAACCTGCACTGGTGCATCGGAATCCAATACTGGTCTCCCAGGAGCCGCTCAAACCACAAACTCTTACGAGACTCACTCTTCTTGCACTTAAGTCGGCACTGTGCCTTTTATATTCAATTCCGATGCGATTTCTGTGTTTCATCGTCAATGTGACGGTCCAAGGGATACAGTAAACCTGCACTGGTGCATCGGAATCCAATACTGGTCTCCCAGGTGCCGCTCAAAGCACAAACCCTTAGAAGATTCACTCTTCTTGTACATAAGTCGGCATTGTGCCTTTTATATTAAATTCCGATGCGATTTCTGTGTTTCATTGTCAATGTGACGGTACAAGGGATACAGTAAACCTTCACTGGTGCATCGGAATCCAATACTGGTGTCCCAGGAGCCACTCAAAGCACAGACTATTAGAAGATTCACTCTTCTTGTACTTAAGTCGGCATTGTGCCTTTTATATTCAATTCCGATGCGATTTCTGTGTTTCATCGTCAATGTGAATGTCCAAGGGATACAGTAAACCTGCACTGGTGCATCGGAATCCAATACTGGTCTGCCATAATCCGCTCAAAGCACAAACTCTTAGAAGATTCACTCTTCTTGTAGTTAAGTCGGCATTGTGTTTTTTATATTCAATTCCGATGCGATTTCTGTGTTTCATCGTCAATGTGAAGGTCCAAGGGATACAGTAAACCTGCACTGGTGCATCGGAATCCAATACTGGTCTCCCAGGAGCCGATCAAAGCACAAACCCTTAGAAGATTCAATCTTCTTGTTCTTAAGTCGGTATTGTGCCTTTTATACTCAATTCCGATGCGAGTTCTGTGTTTCATCGTCAATGTGAAGGTCCAAGGGATACAGTAAACCTGCACTGGTGCATCGGAATCTAATACTGGTCTCCCAGGAGCCGCTCAAAGCACAAACTGCTAGAAGACTCACTCTTCTTGTACTTAAGTCGGCACTGTGCCTTTTATATTCAATTCCGATGCGATTTCTGTGTTTCATCGTCAATGTGACGGTCCAAGGGATACAGTAAACCTGCTCTGGTGCATCGGAATCCAATACTGGTCTCCCAGGAGCCGCTCAAAGCACAAACTCTTAGAAGATTCACTCTTCTTGTACTTAAGTCGGCATTGTGCCTTTTATATTCAATTCCGATGCGATTTCTGTGTTTCATCGTCAATATGAAGGTCCAAGGGATACAGTAAACCTGCACTGGTGCATCGGAATCTAATACTGGTCTGCCAGGATCCGCTCAAAGCACAAACTCATAGAAGATTCACTCTTCTTGTACTTAAGTCGGCATTGTGCCTTTTATATTCAATTCCGATGCGATTTCTGTGTTTCATCGTCAATGTGAAGGTCCAAGGGATACAGTAAACCTGCACTGGTGCATCGGAATCCAATACTGGTCTCCCAGGAGCCGCTCAAAGCACAAACTCTTAGAAGATTCACTCTTCTTGTACTTAAGTCGGCATTGTGCCTTTTATATTCAATTCCGATGCGATTTCTGTGTTTCATCGTCAATGTGAAGGTCCAAGGGATACAGTAAACCTGCACTGGTGCATCGGAATCTAAAACTGGTCTCCCAGGAACCGCTCAAAGCACAAACTCTTAGAAGATTCACTCTTCTTGTACTTAAGTCGGCATTGTGCCTTTTATATTCAATTCCGATGCGATTTCTGTGTTTCATCGTCAATGTGAAGGTCCAAGGGACACAGTAAACCTGCACTGGTGCATCAGAATCTAATACTGGTCTCCCAGGAGCCGCTCAAAGCACAAACTGCTAGAAGACTCACTCTTCTTGTACTTAAGTCGGCATTGTGCCTTTTATGTTCAATTCCGATGCGATTTCTGTGTTTCATCGTCAATGTGAGGGTCCAAGGGATACAGTAAACCTGCACTGGTGCATCGGAATCTAATACTGGTCTCCCAGGAGCCGCTCAAAGCACAAACTCTTAGAAGATTCACTCTTCTTGTACTTAAGTCGGCACTGTGCCTTTTATATTCAATTCCGATGCGATTTCTGTGTTTCATCGTCAATGTGAAGGTCCAAGGGATACAGTAAACCTGCACTGGTGCATCGGAATCTAATACAGGTCTCCCAGGAGCCGCTCAAAGCAGAAACTCTTAGAAGATTCACTCATCTTGTACTTAAGTCGGCATTGTGCCTTTTATATTCAATTCCGATGCGAATTCTGTGTTTCATCGTCAATGTGAAGGTCCAAGGGATACAGTAAACCTGCACTGGTGCATCGGAATCCAATTGTGGTCTCCCAGGAGCCGCTCAAAGCACAAACTCTTAGAAGATTCACTCTTCTTGTACTTAACTCGGCATTGTGCCTTTTATATTCAATTCCGATGCGATTTCTGTGTTTCATCGTCAATGGGAAGGTCCAAGGGATACAGTAAACCTTCACTGGTGCATCGGAATCTCATACTGGTCTCCCAGGAGCCACTCAAAGCACAAACTCTTAGAAGATTCACTCTTTTTGTACTTAAGTCGGAATTGTCCCTTTTATATTCAATTCCGATGCGATTTCTGTGTTTCATCGTCAATGTGAAGGTCCAAGGGATACAGTAAACCTGCACTGGTGCATCGGAATCCAATTCTGGTGTCCCAGGAGCCACTCAAAGCACAGACTATTAGAAGATTCACTCTTCTTGTACTTAAGTCGGCATTGTGCCTTTTATATTCAATTCCGATGCGATTTCTGTGTTTCATCGTCAATGTGAAGGTCCAAGGGATACAGTAAACCTGCACTGGTGCATCGGAATCCAATACTGGTGTCCCAGGAGCCACTCAAAGCACAGACTATTAGAAGATTCACTCTTCTTGTACTTAAGTCGGCATTGTGCTTTTTATATTCAATTCCGATGCGATTTCTGTGTTTCATCGTCAATGTGAAGGTCCAAGGGATACAGTAAACCTGCACTGGTGCATCGGAATCCAATACTGGTCTCCCAGGAGCCGCTCAAACCACAAACTCTTACGAGACTCACTCTTCTTGCACTTAAGTCGGCACTGTGCCTTTTATATTCACTTCCGATGCGATTTCTGTGTTTCATCGTCAATGTGACGGTCCAAGGGATACAGTAAACCTGCACTGGTGCATCGGAATCCAATACTGGTCTCCCAGGAGCCGCTCAAACCACAAACTCTTACGAGACTCACTCTTCTTGCACTTAAGTCGGCACTGTGCCTTTTATATTCAATTCCGATGCGATTTCTGTGTTTCATCGTCAATGTGACGGTCCAAGGGATACAGTAAACCTGCACTGGTGCATCGGAATCCAATACTGGTCTCCCAGGTGCCGCTCAAAGCACAAACCCTTAGAAGATTCACTCTTCTTGTACATAAGTCGGCATTGTGCCTTTTATATTAAATTCCGATGCGATTTCTGTGTTTCATTGTCAATGTGACGGTACAAGGGATACAGTAAACCTTCACTGGTGCATCGGAATCTAATACTGGTCTCCCAGGAGCCGCTCAAAGCACAAACTCTGAGAAGATTCACTCTTCTTGTACTTATGTCGGCACTGTGCCTTTTATATTCAATACCGATGCGATTTCTGTGTTTCATCGTCAATGTGAAGGTCCAAGGGATACAGTAAACCTGCACTGGTGCATCGGAATCCAATACTGGTCTCCCAGGAGCCGCTCAAACCACAAACTCTTAGGAGACTCACTGTTCTTGTACTTAAGTCGGTATTGTGCCTTTTATATTCAATTCCGATGCGACTTCTGTGTTTCATTGTCAATGTGGAGGTCCAAGGGATAGAGTATTCCTGCACTGGTGCATCGGAATCCAATACTGGTCTCCCAGGAGGCACTCAAAGCACAAACTCTGAGAAGATTCACTCTTCTTGTACTTAAGTCGGCACTGTGCCTTTTTTATATTCAATTCCGATGCGATTTCTGTGTTTCATCGTCAATGTGAAGGTCCAAGGGATACAGTTAATCTGTACTGGTGCATCGGAATCCAATACTGGTCTCCCAGGAGCCGCTCAAAGCACAAACTCTTAGGAGACTCACTCTTCTTGTACTTAAGTCGGCATTGTGCCTTTTATATTCAATTCCGATGCGATTTCTGTGTTTCATCGTCAATGTGAAGGTCCAAGGGGTACAGTAAACCTGCACTGGTGCATCGGAATCCAATACTGGTCTCCCAGGAGCCGCTCAAACCACAAACTCTTACGAGACTCACTCTTCTTGCACTTAAGTCGGCACTGTGCCTTTTATATTCACTTCCGATGCGATTTCTGTGTTTCATCGTCAATGTGACGGTCCAAGGGATACAGTAAACCTGCACTGGTGCATCGGAATCCAATACTGGTCTCCCAGGAGCCGCTCAAACCACAAACTCTTACGAGACTCACTCTTCTTGCACTTAAGTCGGCACTGTGCCTTTTATATTCAATTCCGATGCGATTTCTGTGTTTCATCGTCAATGTGACGGTCCAAGGGATACAGTAAACCTGCACTGGTGCATCGGAATCCAATACTGGTCTCCCAGGTGCCGCTCAAAGCACAAACCCTTAGAAGATTCACTCTTCTTGTACATAAGTCGGCATTGTGCCTTTTATATTAAATTCCGATGCGATTTCTGTGTTTCATTGTCAATGTGACGGTACAAGGGATACAGTAAACCTTCACTGGTGCATCGGAATCTAATACTGGTCTCCCAGGAGCCGCTCAAAGCACAAACTCTGAGAAGATTCACTCTTCTTGTACTTATGTCGGCACTGTACCTTTAATATTCAATTCCGATGCGATTTCTGTGTTTCATCGTCAATGTGAAGGTCCAAGGGATACAGTAAACCTGCATTGGTGCATCGGAATCCAATACTGGTCTCCCAGGATCCGCTCAAAGCACAAACTCTTAGGAGACTCACACTTCTTGTACTTAAGTCGGCATTGTGCCTTTTATATTCAATTCCGATGCGATTTCTGTGTTTCATCGTCAATGTGAAGGTCCAAGGGATACACTAAACCTGCACTGGTGCATCGGAAACCAATACTGGTCTCCCAGGAGCCGCTCAAACCACAAACTCTTAGGAGATTCACTCTTCTTGTACTTAATTCGGCATTGTGCATTTTATATTCAATTCCGATGCGATTTCTGTGTTTCATTGTCAATGTGACGGTCCAAGGGATACAGTAAACCTGCACTGGCGCATCGGAATCCAATACTGGTTAACCAGGAGCCACTCAAAGCAGAACTCTTAGAAGATTCACTCTTCTTGTACTTAAGTCGGCATTGTGCCTTTGATATTCAATTCCGATGCGATTTCTGAGTTTCATTGTCAATGTGAAGGTCCAAGGGATACAGTAAACCTGCACTGGTGCATCGGAATCCAATACTGGTCTCCCAGGAGCCGCTCAAACCACAAACTCTTAGGAGACTCACTCTTCTTGTACTTAAGTCGGCACTGTGCCTTTTATATTCAATACCGATGCGATTTCTGTGTTTCATCGTCAATGTGAAGGTCCAAGGGATACAGTAAACCTGCACTGGTGCATCGGAATCCAATACTGGTCTCCCAGGAGCCGCTCAAACCACAAACTCTTAGGAGACTCACTGTTCTTGTACTTAAGTCGGTATTGTGCCTTTTATATTCAATTCCGATGCGACTTCTGTGTTTCATTGTCAATGTGGAGGTCCAAGGGATAGAGTATTCCTGCACTGGTGCATCGGAATCCAATACTGGTCTCCCAGGAGGCACTCAAAGCACAAACTCTGAGAAGATTCACTCTTCTTGTACTTAAGTCGGCACTGTGCCTTTTTTATATTCAATTCCGATGCGATTTCTGTGTTTCATCGTCAATGTGAAGGTCCAAGGGATACAGTTAATCTGTACTGGTGCATCGGAATCCAATACTGGTCTCCCAGGAGCCGCTCAAAGCACAAACTCTTAGGAGACTCACTCTTCTTGTACTTAAGTCGGCATTGTGCCTTTTATATTCAATTCCGATGCGATTTCTGTGTTTCATCGTCAATGTGAAGGTCCAAGGGGTACAGTAAACCTGCACTGGTGCATCGGAATCCAATACTGGTCTCCCAGGAGCCGCTCAAACCACAAACTCTTACGAGACTCACTCTTCTTGCACTTAAGTCGGCACTGTGCCTTTTATATTCACTTCCGATGCGATTTCTGTGTTTCATCGTCAATGTGACGGTCCAAGGGATACAGTAAACCTGCACTGGTGCATCGGAATCCAATACTGGTCTCCCAGGTGCCGCTCAAAGCACAAACCCTTAGAAGATTCACTCTTCTTGTACATAAGTCGGCATTGTGCCTTTTATATTCAATTCCGATGCGATTTCTGTGTTTCATTGTCAATGTGACGGTCCAAGGGATACAGTAAACCTTCACTGGTGCATCGGAATCTAATACTGGTCTCCCAGGAGCCGCTCAAAGCACAAACTCTGAGAAGATTCACTCTTCTTGTACTTAAGTCGGCACTGTGCCTTTTATATTCAATTCCGATGCGATTTCTGTGTTTCATCGTCAATGTGAAGGTCCAAGGGATACAGTAAACCTGCATTGGTGCATCGGAATCCAATACTGGTCTCCCAGGATCCGCTCAAAGCACAAACTCTTAGGAGACTCACACTTCTTGTACTTAAGTCGGCATTGTGCCTTTTATATTCAATTCCGATGCGATTTCTGTGTTTCATCGTCAATGTGAAGGTCCAAGGGATACACTAAACCTGCACTGGTGCATCGGAAACCAATACTGGTCTCCCAGGAGCCGCTCAAACCACAAACTCTTAGGAGACTCACTCTTCTTGTACTTAAGTCGGCATTGTGCCTTTGATATTCAATTCCGATGCGATTTCTGTGTTTCATCGTCAATGTGAAGGTCCAAGGGATACACTAAACCTGCACTGGTGCATCGGAAACCAATACTGGTCTCCCAGGAGCCGCTCAAACCACAAACTCTTAGGAGACTCACTCTTCTTGTACTTAAGTCGGCATTGTGCCTTTTATATTCAATTCCGATGCGATTTCTGTGTTTCATTGTCAATGTGAAAGTCCAAGGGTAACAGTAAACCTGCACTGGTGCATCGGAATCCAATACTGGTCTCCCAGGAGCCGCTCAAAGCACAAACTCTTAGGAGACTCACTCTTCTTGTACTTAAGTCGGCACTGTGCCTTTTATATTCAATTCCGATGCGATTTCTGTGTTTCATCGTCAATGTGAAGGTCCAAGGGATACAGTAAACCTGCACTGGTGCATCGGAATCCAATACTGGTCTCCCAGGAGCCGCTCAAACCACAAACTCTAAGGAGACTCACTCTTCTTGTACTTAAGTCGGTATTGTGCCTTTTATATTCAATTCCGATGCGACTTCTGTGTTTCATTGTCAATGTGGAGGTCCGAGGGATAGAGTAAACCTGCACTGGTGCATCGGAATCCAATACTGGTCTCCCAGGAGGCACTCAAAGCACAAACTCTGAGAAGATTCACTCTTCTTGTACTTAAGTCGGCACTGTGCCTTTTTTATATTCAATTCCGATGCGATTTCTGTGTTTCATCGTCAATGTGAAGGTCCAAGGGATACAGTTAATCTGTACTGGTGCATCGGAATCCAATACTGGTCTCCCAGGAGCCGCTCAAAGCACAAACTCTTAGGAGACTCACTCTTCTTGTACTTAAGTCGGCATTGTGCCTTTTATATTCAATTCCGATGCGATTTCTGTGTTTCATCGTCAATGTGAAGGTCCAAGGGATACAGTAAACCTGCACTGGTGCATCGGAATCCAATACTGGTCTCCCAGGAGCCGCTCAAACCACAAACTCTTACGAGACTCACTCTTCTTGCACTTAAGTCGGCACTGTGCCTTTTATATTCAATTCCGATGCGATTTCTGTGTTTCATCGTCAATGTGACGGTCCAAGGGATACAGTAAACCTGCACTGGTGCATCGGAATCCAATACTGGTCTCCCAGGTGCCGCTCAAAGCACAAACCCTTAGAAGATTCACTCTTCTTGTACATAAGTCGGCATTGTGCCTTTTATATTAAATTCCGATGCGATTTCTGTGTTTCATTGTCAATGTGACGGTACAAGGGATACAGTAAACCTTCACTGGTGCATCGGAATCTAATACTGGTCTCCCAGGAGCCGCTCAAAGCACAAACTCTGAGAAGATTCACTCTTCTTGTACTTATGTCGGCACTGTACCTTTAATATTCAATTCCGATGCGATTTCTGTGTTTCATCGTCAATGTGAAGGTCCAAGGGATACAGTAAACCTGCATTGGTGCATCGGAATCCAATACTGGTCTCCCAGGATCCGCTCAAAGCACAAACTCTTAGGAGACTCACACTTCTTGTACTTAAGTCGGCATTGTGCCTTTTATATTCAATTCCGATGCGATTTCTGTGTTTCATCGTCAATGTGAAGGTCCAAGGGATACACTAAACCTGCACTGGTGCATCGGAAACCAATACTGGTCTCCCAGGAGCCGCTCAAACCACAAACTCTTAGGAGATTCACTCTTCTTGTACTTAATTCGGCATTGTGCATTTTATATTCAATTCCGATGCGATTTCTGTGTTTCATTGTCAATGTGACGGTCCAAGGGATACAGTAAACCTGCACTGGCGCATCGGAATCCAATACTGGTTAACCAGGAGCCACTCAAAGCAGAACTCTTAGAAGATTCACTCTTCTTGTACTTAAGTCGGCATTGTGCCTTTGATATTCAATTCCGATGCGATTTCTGAGTTTCATTGTCAATGTGAAGGTCCAAGGGATACAGTAAACCTGCACTGGTGCATCGGAATCCAATACTGGTCTCCCAGGAGCCGCTCAAACCACAAACTCTTAGGAGACTCACTCTTCTTGTACTTAAGTCGGCACTGTGCCTTTTATATTCAATACCGATGCGATTTCTGTGTTTCATCGTCAATGTGAAGGTCCAAGGGATACAGTAAACCTGCACTGGTGCATCGGAATCCAATACTGGTCTCCCAGGAGCCGCTCAAACCACAAACTCTTAGGAGACTCACTGTTCTTGTACTTAAGTCGGTATTGTGCCTTTTATATTCAATTCCGATGCGACTTCTGTGTTTCATTGTCAATGTGGAGGTCCAAGGGATAGAGTATTCCTGCACTGGTGCATCGGAATCCAATACTGGTCTCCCAGGAGGCACTCAAAGCACAAACTCTGAGAAGATTCACTCTTCTTGTACTTAAGTCGGCACTGTGCCTTTTTTATATTCAATTCCGATGCGATTTCTGTGTTTCATCGTCAATGTGAAGGTCCAAGGGATACAGTTAATCTGTACTGGTGCATCGGAATCCAATACTGGTCTCCCAGGAGCCGCTCAAAGCACAAACTCTTAGGAGACTCACTCTTCTTGTACTTAAGTCGGCATTGTGCCTTTTATATTCAATTCCGATGCGATTTCTGTGTTTCATCGTCAATGTGAAGGTCCAAGGGGTACAGTAAACCTGCACTGGTGCATCGGAATCCAATACTGGTCTCCCAGGAGCCGCTCAAACCACAAACTCTTACGAGACTCACTCTTCTTGCACTTAAGTCGGCACTGTGCCTTTTATATTCACTTCCGATGCGATTTCTGTGTTTCATCGTCAATGTGACGGTCCAAGGGATACAGTAAACCTGCACTGGTGCATCGGAATCCAATACTGGTCTCCCAGGAGCCGCTCAAACCACAAACTCTTACGAGACTCACTCTTCTTGCACTTAAGTCGGCACTGTGCCTTTTATATTCAATTCCGATGCGATTTCTGTGTTTCATCGTCAATGTGACGGTCCAAGGGATACAGTAAACCTGCACTGGTGCATCGGAATCCAATACTGGTCTCCCAGGTGCCGCTCAAAGCACAAACCCTTAGAAGATTCACTCTTCTTGTACATAAGTCGGCATTGTGCCTTTTATATTAAATTCCGATGCGATTTCTGTGTTTCATTGTCAATGTGACGGTACAAGGGATACAGTAAACCTTCACTGGTGCATCGGAATCTAATACTGGTCTCCCAGGAGCCGCTCAAAGCACAAACTCTGAGAAGATTCACTCTTCTTGTACTTATGTCGGCACTGTGCCTTTTATATTCAATACCGATGCGATTTCTGTGTTTCATCGTCAATGTGAAGGTCCAAGGGATACAGTAAACCTGCACTGGTGCATCGGAATCCAATACTGGTCTCCCAGGAGCCGCTCAAACCACAAACTCTTAGGAGACTCACTGTTCTTGTACTTAAGTCGGTATTGTGCCTTTTATATTCAATTCCGATGCGACTTCTGTGTTTCATTGTCAATGTGGAGGTCCAAGGGATAGAGTATTCCTGCACTGGTGCATCGGAATCCAATACTGGTCTCCCAGGAGGCACTCAAAGCACAAACTCTGAGAAGATTCACTCTTCTTGTACTTAAGTCGGCACTGTGCCTTTTTTATATTCAATTCCGATGCGATTTCTGTGTTTCATCGTCAATGTGAAGGTCCAAGGGATACAGTTAATCTGTACTGGTGCATCGGAATCCAATACTGGTCTCCCAGGAGCCGCTCAAAGCACAAACTCTTAGGAGACTCACTCTTCTTGTACTTAAGTCGGCATTGTGCCTTTTATATTCAATTCCGATGCGATTTCTGTGTTTCATCGTCAATGTGAAGGTCCAAGGGGTACAGTAAACCTGCACTGGTGCATCGGAATCCAATACTGGTCTCCCAGGAGCCGCTCAAACCACAAACTCTTACGAGACTCACTCTTCTTGCACTTAAGTCGGCACTGTGCCTTTTATATTCACTTCCGATGCGATTTCTGTGTTTCATCGTCAATGTGACGGTCCAAGGGATACAGTAAACCTGCACTGGTGCATCGGAATCCAATACTGGTCTCCCAGGAGCCGCTCAAACCACAAACTCTTACGAGACTCACTCTTCTTGCACTTAAGTCGGCACTGTGCCTTTTATATTCAATTCCGATGCGATTTCTGTGTTTCATCGTCAATGTGACGGTCCAAGGGATACAGTAAACCTGCACTGGTGCATCGGAATCCAATACTGGTCTCCCAGGTGCCGCTCAAAGCACAAACCCTTAGAAGATTCACTCTTCTTGTACATAAGTCGGCATTGTGCCTTTTATATTAAATTCCGATGCGATTTCTGTGTTTCATTGTCAATGTGACGGTACAAGGGATACAGTAAACCTTCACTGGTGCATCGGAATCTAATACTGGTCTCCCAGGAGCCGCTCAAAGCACAAACTCTGAGAAGATTCACTCTTCTTGTACTTATGTCGGCACTGTACCTTTAATATTCAATTCCGATGCGATTTCTGTGTTTCATCGTCAATGTGAAGGTCCAAGGGATACAGTAAACCTGCATTGGTGCATCGGAATCCAATACTGGTCTCCCAGGATCCGCTCAAAGCACAAACTCTTAGGAGACTCACACTTCTTGTACTTAAGTCGGCATTGTGCCTTTTATATTCAATTCCGATGCGATTTCTGTGTTTCATCGTCAATGTGAAGGTCCAAGGGATACACTAAACCTGCACTGGTGCATCGGAAACCAATACTGGTCTCCCAGGAGCCGCTCAAACCACAAACTCTTAGGAGATTCACTCTTCTTGTACTTAATTCGGCATTGTGCATTTTATATTCAATTCCGATGCGATTTCTGTGTTTCATTGTCAATGTGACGGTCCAAGGGATACAGTAAACCTGCACTGGCGCATCGGAATCCAATACTGGTTAACCAGGAGCCACTCAAAGCAGAACTCTTAGAAGATTCACTCTTCTTGTACTTAAGTCGGCATTGTGCCTTTGATATTCAATTCCGATGCGATTTCTGAGTTTCATTGTCAATGTGAAGGTCCAAGGGATACAGTAAACCTGCACTGGTGCATCGGAATCCAATACTGGTCTCCCAGGAGCCGCTCAAACCACAAACTCTTAGGAGACTCACTCTTCTTGTACTTAAGTCGGCACTGTGCCTTTTATATTCAATACCGATGCGATTTCTGTGTTTCATCGTCAATGTGAAGGTCCAAGGGATACAGTAAACCTGCACTGGTGCATCGGAATCCAATACTGGTCTCCCAGGAGCCGCTCAAACCACAAACTCTTAGGAGACTCACTGTTCTTGTACTTAAGTCGGTATTGTGCCTTTTATATTCAATTCCGATGCGACTTCTGTGTTTCATTGTCAATGTGGAGGTCCAAGGGATAGAGTATTCCTGCACTGGTGCATCGGAATCCAATACTGGTCTCCCAGGAGGCACTCAAAGCACAAACTCTGAGAAGATTCACTCTTCTTGTACTTAAGTCGGCACTGTGCCTTTTTTATATTCAATTCCGATGCGATTTCTGTGTTTCATCGTCAATGTGAAGGTCCAAGGGATACAGTTAATCTGTACTGGTGCATCGGAATCCAATACTGGTCTCCCAGGAGCCGCTCAAAGCACAAACTCTTAGGAGACTCACTCTTCTTGTACTTAAGTCGGCATTGTGCCTTTTATATTCAATTCCGATGCGATTTCTGTGTTTCATCGTCAATGTGAAGGTCCAAGGGGTACAGTAAACCTGCACTGGTGCATCGGAATCCAATACTGGTCTCCCAGGAGCCGCTCAAACCACAAACTCTTACGAGACTCACTCTTCTTGCACTTAAGTCGGCACTGTGCCTTTTATATTCACTTCCGATGCGATTTCTGTGTTTCATCGTCAATGTGACGGTCCAAGGGATACAGTAAACCTGCACTGGTGCATCGGAATCCAATACTGGTCTCCCAGGTGCCGCTCAAAGCACAAACCCTTAGAAGATTCACTCTTCTTGTACATAAGTCGGCATTGTGCCTTTTATATTCAATTCCGATGCGATTTCTGTGTTTCATTGTCAATGTGACGGTCCAAGGGATACAGTAAACCTTCACTGGTGCATCGGAATCTAATACTGGTCTCCCAGGAGCCGCTCAAAGCACAAACTCTGAGAAGATTCACTCTTCTTGTACTTAAGTCGGCACTGTGCCTTTTATATTCAATTCCGATGCGATTTCTGTGTTTCATCGTCAATGTGAAGGTCCAAGGGATACAGTAAACCTGCATTGGTGCATCGGAATCCAATACTGGTCTCCCAGGATCCGCTCAAAGCACAAACTCTTAGGAGACTCACACTTCTTGTACTTAAGTCGGCATTGTGCCTTTTATATTCAATTCCGATGCGATTTCTGTGTTTCATCGTCAATGTGAAGGTCCAAGGGATACACTAAACCTGCACTGGTGCATCGGAAACCAATACTGGTCTCCCAGGAGCCGCTCAAACCACAAACTCTTAGGAGACTCACTCTTCTTGTACTTAAGTCGGCATTGTGCCTTTGATATTCAATTCCGATGCGATTTCTGTGTTTCATTGTCAATGTGAAGGTCCAAGGGATACACTAAACCTGCACTGGTGCATCGGAATCCAATACTGGTCTCCCAGGAGCCGCTCAAAGCACAAACTCTTAGGAGACTCACTCTTCTTGTACTTAAGTCGGCATTGTACCTTTTATATTCAATTCCGATGCGATTTCTGTGTTTCATTGTCAATGTGACGGTCCAAGGGATACAGTAAACCTGCACTGGTGCATCGGAATCCAATACTGGTCTCCCAGGAGCCGCTCAAAGCACAAACTCTTAGAAGATTCACTCTTCTTGTACTTAAGTCGGCATTGTGCCTTTTATATTCAATTCCGATGCGATTTCTGTGTTTCATTGTCAATGTGACGGTCCAAGGGATACAGTAAACCTGCACTGGTGCATCGGAATCCAATACTGGTCTCCCAGGAGCCACTCAAAGCAGAACTCTTAGAGGATTCACTCTTCTTGTACTTAAGTCGGCATTGTGCCTTTGATATTCAATTCCGATGAGATTTCTGTGTTTCATTGTCAATGTGAAGGTCCAAGGGATACAGTAAACCTGCACTGGTTCATCGGAATCCAATACTGGTCTCCCAGGAGCCGCTCAAACCACAAACTCTTAGGAGACTCACTCTTCTTGTACTTAAGTCGGTGTTGTGCATTTATATTCAATTCCGATGCGATTTCTGTGTTTCATTGTCAATGTGGAGGTCCAAGGGATAGAGTAAACCTGCACTGGTGCATCGGAATCCAATACTGGTCTCCCAGGAGCCGCTCAAAGCACAAACTCTGAGAAGATTCACTCTTCTTGTACTTAAGTCGGCACTGTGCCCTTTTTATATTCAATTCCGATGCGATTTCTGTGTTTCATCGTCAATGTGAAGGTCCGAGGGATATAGTAAACCTGTACTGGTGCATCGGAATCCAATACTGGTCTCCCAGGAGCCGCTCAAAGCACAAACTCTTGGGAGACTCACTCTTCTTGTACTTAAGTCGGCATTGTGCCTTTTATATTCAATTCCGATGCGATTTCTGTGTTTCATCGTCAATGTGAAGGTCCAAGGGATACAGTAAACCTGCACTGGTGCATCGGAATCAAATACTGGTCTCCCAGGAGCCGCTCAAACCACAAACTCTTAGGAGACTCACTCTTCTTGTACTTAAGTCGGCATTGTGCCTTTTATATTCAATTCCGATGCGATTTCTGTGTTTCATCGTCAATGTGAAGGTCCAAGGGATACAGTAAACCTGCACTGGTGCATCGGAATCCAATACTGGTCTCCCAGGAGCCGCTCAAACCACAAACTCTTAGGAGACTCACTCTTCTTGTACTTAAGTCGGCACTGTGCCTTTTATATTCAATTCCGATGCGATTTCTGTGTTTCATCGTCAATGTGAAGCTCCAAGGGATACAGTAAACCTGCACCGGTGCATCGGAATCCAATACTGGTCTCCCATTATCCGCTCAAAGCACAAACTCTTAGATGATTCACTCTTCCTGTACTTAAGTCGGCATTGTGCCTTTTATATTCAATTCCGATGCGATTTCTGTGTTTCATCGTCAATGTGAAGGTCCAAGGGATACAGTAAACCTGCACTGGTGCATCGGAATCCAATACTGGTCTCCCAGGAGCCGCACAAAGCACAAACTCGTAGAAGATTCACTCTTCTTGTACTTAAGTCGGCACTGTGCATTTTATATTCAATTCCGATGCGATTTCTGTCTTTCATCGTCAAAGTGAAGGTCCAAGGGATACAGTAAACCTGCACTGGTGCATCGGAATCCAATACTGGTCTCCCAGGAGCCGCTCAAAGCACAAACTCTTAGGAGACTCACTCTTCTTGTACTTCAGTCGGCACTGTGCCTTTTATATTCAATTCCGATGCGATTTCTGTGTTTCATCGTCAATGTGAAGGTCCAAGGGATACAGTAAACCTGCACTGGTGCATCGGAATCCAATACTGGTCTCCCAGGAGCCGCTCAAACCACAAACTCTTAGGAGACTCACTCTTCTTGTACTTAAGTCGGCATTGTGCCTTTTATATTCAATTCCGATGCGATTTCTGTGTTTCATCGTCAATGTGATGGTCCAAGGGATAGGGTAAACCTGCAATGGTGCATCGGAATCTAATACTGGTCTCCCAGGAGCCGCTCAAAGCACAAACCCTGAGAAGATTCACTCTTCTTGTACTTAAGTCGGCACTGTGCCTTTTATATTCAATTCCGATGCGATTTCTGTGTTTCATCGTCAATGTGAAGGTCCAAGGGATACAGTAAACCTGCACTGGTGCATCGAAGTCCAATACTGGTCTCCCAGGATCCGCTCAAAGCACAAACTCTTAGGAGACTCACTCTTCTTGTACTTAAGTCGGCATTGTGCCTTTGATATTCAATTCCGATGCGATTTCTGTGTTTCATCGTCAATGTGAAGGTCCAAGGGATACACTAAACCTGCACTGGTGCATCGGAAACCAATACTGGTCTCCCAGGAGCCGCTCAAACCACAAACTCTTAGGAGTCTCACTCTTCTTGTACTTAAGTCGGCATTGTGCCTTTTATATTCAATTCCGATGCGATTTCTGTGTTTCATTGTCAATGTGAAAGTCCAAGGGTAACAGTAAACCTGCACTGGTGCATCGGAATCCAATACTGGTCTCCCAGGAGCCGCTCAAAGCACAAACTCTTAGGAGACTCACTCTTCTTGTACTTAAGTCGGCATTGTGCCTTTTATATTCAATTCCGATGCGATTTCTGTGTTTCATTGTCAGTGTGACGGTCCAAGGGATACAGTAAACCTGCACTGGTGCATCGGAATCCAATACTGGTCTCCCAGGAGCCGCTCAAAGCACAAACTCTTAGAAGATTCACTCTTCTTGTACTTAATTCGGCATTGTGCATTTTATATTCAATTCCGATGCGATTTCTGTGTTTCATTGTCAATGTGACGGTCCAAGGGATACAGTAAACCTGCACTGGTGCATCGGAATCCAATACTGGTTAACCAGGAGCCACTCAAAGCAGAACTCTTAGAAGATTCACTCTTCTTGTACTTAAGTCGGCATTGTGCCTTTGATATTCAATTCCGATGCGATTTCTGAGTTTCATTGTCAATGTGAAGGTCCAAGGGATACAGTAAACCTGCACTGGTGCATCGGAATCCAATACTGGTCTCCCAGGAGCCGCTCAAACAACAAACTCTTAGGAGACTCACTCTTCTTGTACTTAAGTCGGCACTGTGCCTTTTATATTCAATTCCGATGCGATTTCTGTGTTTCATCGTCAATGTGAAGGTCCAAGGGATACAGTAAACCTGCACTGGTGCATCGGAATCCAATACTGGTCTCCCAGGAGCCGCTCAAACCACAAACTCTTAGGAGACTCACTCTTCTTGTACTTAAGTCGGTATTGTGCCTTTTATATTCAATTCCGATGCGACTTCTGTGTTTCATTGTCAATGTGGAGGTCCAAGGGATAGAGTAAACCTGCACTGGTGCATCGGAATCCAATACTGGTCTCCCAGGAGGCACTCAAAGCACAAACTCTGAGAAGATTCACTCTTCTTGTACTTAAGTCGGCACTGTGCCTTTTTTATATTCAATTCCGATGCGATTTCTGTGTTTCATCGTCAATGTGAAGGTCCAAGGGATACAGTTAATCTGTACTGGTGCATCGGAATCCAATACTGGTCTCCCAGGAGCCGCTCAAAGCACAAACTCTTAGGAGACTCACTCTTCTTGTACTTAAGTCGGCATTGTGCCTTTTATATTCAATTCCGATGCGATTTCTGTGTTTCATCGTCAATGTGAAGGTCCAAGGGGTACAGTAAACCTGCACTGGTGCATCGGAATCCAATACTGGTCTCCCAGGAGCCGCTCAAACCACAAACTCTTACGAGACTCACTCTTCTTGCACTTAAGTCGGCACTGTGCCTTTTATATTCAATTCCGATGCGATTTCTGTGTTTCATCGTCAATGTGACGGTCCAAGGGATACAGTAAACCTGCACTGGTGCATCGGAATCCAATACTGGTCTCCCAGGTGCCGCTCAAAGCACAAACCCTTAGAAGATTCACTCTTCTTGTACATAAGTCGGCATTGTGCCTTTTATATTCAATTCCGATGCGATTTCTGTGTTTCATTGTCAATGTGACGGTCCAAGGGATACAGTAAACCTTCACTGGTGCATCGGAATCTAATACTGGTCTCCCAGGAGCCGCTCAAAGCACAAACTCTGAGAAGATTCACTCTTCTTGTACTTATGTCGGCACTGTACCTTTAATATTCAATTCCGATGCGATTTCTGTGTTTCATCGTCAATGTGAAGGTCCAAGGGATACAGTAAACCTGCATTGGTGCATCGGAATCCAATACTGGTCTCCCAGGATCCGCTCAAAGCACAAACTCTTAGGAGACTCACACTTCTTGTACTTAAGTCGGCATTGTGCCTTTTATATTCAATTCCGATGCGATTTCTGTGTTTCATCGTCAATGTGAAGGTCCAAGGGATACACTAAACCTGCACTGGTGCATCGGAAACCAATACTGGTCTCCCAGGAGCCGCTCAAACCACAAACTCTTAGGAGATTCACTCTTCTTGTACTTAATTCGGCATTGTGCATTTTATATTCAATTCCGATGCGATTTCTGTGTTTCATTGTCAATGTGACGGTCCAAGGGATACAGTAAACCTGCACTGGTGCATCGGAATCCAATACTGGTTAACCAGGAGCCACTCAAAGCAGAACTCTTAGAAGATTCACTCTTCTTGTACTTAAGTCGGCATTGTGCCTTTGATATTCAATTCCGATGCGATTTCTGAGTTTCATTGTCAATGTGAAGGTCCAAGGGATACAGTAAACCTGCACTGGTGCATCGGAATCCAATACTGGTCTCCCAGGAGCCGCTCAAACCACAAACTCTTAGGAGACTCACTCTTCTTGTACTTAAGTCGGCACTGTGCCTTTTATATTCAATTCCGATGCGATTTCTGTGTTTCATCGTCAATGTGAAGGTCCAAGGGATACAGTAAACCTGCACTGGTGCATCGGAATCCAATACTGGTCTCCCAGGAGCCGCTCAAACCACAAACTCTTAGGAGACTCACTGTTCTTGTACTTAAGTCGGTATTGTGCCTTTTATATTCAATTCCGATGCGACTTCTGTGTTTCATTGTCAATGTGGAGGTCCAAGGGATAGAGTATTCCTGCACTGGTGCATCGGAATCCAATACTGGTCTCCCAGGAGGCACTCAAAGCACAAACTCTGAGAAGATTCACTCTTCTTGTACTTAAGTCGGCACTGTGCCTTTTTTATATTCAATTCCGATGCGATTTCTGTGTTTCATCGTCAATGTGAAGGTCCAAGGGATACAGTTAATCTGTACTGGTGCATCGGAATCCAATACTGGTCTCCCAGGAGCCGCTCAAAGCACAAACTCTTAGGAGACTCACTCTTCTTGTACTTAAGTCGGCATTTTGCCTTTTATATTCAATTCCGATGCGATTTCTGTGTTTCATCGTCAATGTGAAGGTCCAAGGGGTACAGTAAACCTGCACTGGTGCATCGGAATCCAATACTGGTCTCCCAGGAGCCGCTCAAACCACAAACTCTTACGAGACTCACTCTTCTTGCACTTAAGTCGGCACTGTGCCTTTTATATTCAATTCCGATGCGATTTCTGTGTTTCATCGTCAATGTGACGGTCCAAGGGATACAGTAAACCTGCACTGGTGCATCGGAATCCAATACTGGTCTCCCAGGTGCCGCTCAAAGCACAAACCCTTAGAAGATTCACTCTTCTTGTACATAAGTCGGCATTGTGCCTTTTATAT
This sequence comes from Schistocerca nitens, assembly GCF_023898315.1. Lineage (NCBI taxonomy): Eukaryota > Metazoa > Arthropoda > Insecta > Orthoptera > Acrididae > Schistocerca > Schistocerca nitens. The sequence goes on from NC_064625.1 coordinate 185,381,779, forward strand.
TCAATTCCGATGCGATTTCTGTGTTTCATTGTCAATGTGACGGTCCAAGGGATACAGTAAACCTTCACTGGTGCATCGGAATCTAATACTGGTCTCCCAGGAGCCGCTCAAAGCACAAACTCTGAGAAGATTCACTCTTCTTGTACTTATGTCGGCACTGTACCTTTAATATTCAATTCCGATGCGATTTCTGTGTTTCATCGTCAATGTGAAGGTCCAAGGGATACAGTAAACATGCACTGGTGCATCGGAATCCAATACTGGTCTCCCAGGAGCCGCTCAAACCACAAACTCTTAGGAGACTCACTCTTCTTGTACTTAAGTCGGCATTGTGCCTTTTATATTCAATTCCGATGCGATTTCTGTGTTTCATCGTCAATGTGAAGGTCCAAGGGATAGAGTAAACCTGCAATGGTGCATCGGAATCTAATACTGGTTTCCCAGGAGCCGCTCAAAGCACAAACTCTGAAAAGATTCACTCTTCTTGTACTTAAGTCGGAACTGTGCCTTTTATATTCAATTCCGATGCGATTTCTGTGTTTCATCGTCAATGTGAAGGTCCAAGGGATACAGTAAACCTGCATTGGTGCATCGGAATCCAATACTGGTCTCCCAGGATCCGCTCAAAGCACAAACTCTTAGGAGACTCACACTTCTTGTACTTAAGTCGGCATTGTGCCTTTTATATTCAATTCCGATGCGATTTCTGTGTTTCATCGTCAATGTGAAGGTCCAAGGGATACAGTAAACCTGCACTGGTGCATCGGAAACCAATACTGGTCTCCCAGGAGCCGCTCAAACCACAAACTCTTAGGAGACTCACTCTTCTTGTACTTAAGTCGGCATTGTGCCTTTGATATTCAATTCCGATGCGATTTCTGTGTTTCATTGTCAATGTGAAGGTCCAAGGGATACACTAAACCTGCACTGGTGCATCGGAATCCAATACTGGTCTCCCAGGAGCCGCTCAAAGCACAAACTCTTAGGAGACTCACTCTTCTTGTACTTAAGTCGGCATTGTACCTTTTATATTCAATTCCGATGCGATTTCTGTGTTTCATTGTCAATGTGACGGTCCAAGGGATACAGTAAACCTGCACTGGTGCATCGGAATCCAATACTGGTCTCCCAGGAGCCGCTCAAAGCACAAACTCTTAGAAGATTCACTCTTCTTGTACTTAAGTCGGCATTGTGCCTTTTATATTCAATTCCGATGCGATTTCTGTGTTTCATTGTCAATGTGACGGTCCAAGGGATACAGTAAACCTGCACTGGTGCATCGGAATCCAATACTGGTCTCCCAGGAGCCACTCAAAGCAGAACTCTTAGAAGATTCACTCTTCTTGTACTTAAGTCGGCATTGTGCCTTTGATATTCAATTCCGATGCGATTTCTGTGTTTCATCGTCAATGTGAAGGTCCAAGGGATACAGTAAACCTGCACTGGTGCATCGGAATCAAATACTGGTCTCCCAGGAGCCGCTCAAACCACAAACTCTTAGGAGACTCACTCTTCTTGTACTTAAGTCGGCATTGTGCCTTTTATATTCAATTCCGATGCGATTTCTGTGTTTCATCGTCAATGTGAATGTCCAAGGGATACAGTAAACCTGCACTGGTGCATCGGAATCCAATACTGGTCTCCCAGGAGCCGCTCAAACCACAAACTCTTAGGAGACTCACTCTTCTTGTACTTAAGTCGGCACTGTGCCTTTTATATTCAATTCCGATGCGATTTCTGTGTTTCATCGGCAATGTGAAGGTCCAAGGGATACAGTAAACCTGCACTGGTGCATCGGAATCCAATACTGGTCTCCCAGGAGCCGCACAAAGGACAAACTCGTAGAAGATTCACTCTTCTTGTACTTAAGTCGGCACTGTGCATTTTATATTCAATTCCGATGCGATTTCTGTCTTTCATCGTCAAAGTGAAGGTCCAAGGGATACAGTAAACCTGCACTGGTGCATCGGAATCCAATACTGGTCTCCCAGGAGCCGCTCAAAGCACAAACTCTTAGGAGACTCACTCTTCTTGTACTTCAGTCGGCACTGTGCCTTTTATATTCAATTCCGATGCGATTTCTGTGTTTCATCGTCAATGTGAAGGTCCAAGGGATACAGTAAACCTGCACTGGTGCATTGGAATCCCATACTGGTCTCCCAGGAGCCGCTCAAACCACAAACTCTTAGGAGACTCACTCTTCTTGTACTTAAGTCGGCATTGTGCCTTTTATATTCAATTCCGATGCGATTTCTGTGTTTCATCGTCAATGTGAAGGTCCAAGGGATAGGGTAAACCTGCAATGGTGCATCGGAATCTAATACTGGTCTCCCAGGAGCCGCTCAAAGCACAAACCCTGAGAAGATTCACTCTTCTTGAACTTAATTCGGCACTGTGCCTTTTATATTCAATTCCGATGCGATTTCTGTGTTTCATCGTCAATGTGAAGGTCCAAGGGATACAGTAAACCTGCACTGGTGCATCGAAGTCCAATACTGGTCTCCCAGGATCCGCTCAAAGCACAAACTCTTAGGAGACTCACTCTTCTTGTACTTAAGTCGGCATTGTGCCTTTGATATTCAATTCCGATGCGATTTCTGTGTTTCATCGTCAATGTGAAGGTCCAAGGGATACACTAAACCTGCACTGGTGCATCGGAATCCAATACTGGTCTCCCAGGAGCCGCTCAAACCACAAACTCTTAGGAGACTCACTCTTCTTGTACTTAAGTCGGCATTGTGCCTTTTATATTCAATTCCGATGCGATTTCTGTGTTTCATTGTCAATGTGAAAGTCCAAGGGTAACAGTAAACCTGCACTGGTGCATCGGAATCCAATACTGGTCTCCCAGGAGCCGCTCAAAGCACAAACTCTTAGTAGACTCACTCTTCTTGTACTTAAGTCGGCATTGTGCCTTTTATATTCAATTCCGATGCGATTACTGTGTTTCATTGTCAGTGTGACGGTCCAAGGGATACAGTAAACCTGCACTGGTGCATCGGAATCCAATACTGGTCTCCCAGGAGCCGCTCAAAGCACAAACTCTTAGAAGATTCACTCTTCTTGTACTTAATTCGGCATTGTGCCTTTTATATTCAATTCCGATGCGATTTCTGTGTTTCATTGTCAATGTGACGGTCCAAGGGATACAGTAAACCTGCACTGGTGCATCGGAATCCAATACTGGTTAACCAGGAGCCACTCAAAGCAGAACTCTTAGAAGATTCACTCTTCTTGTACTTAAGTCGGCATTGTGCCTTTGATATTCAATTCCGATGCGATTTCTGAGTTTCATTGTCAATGTGAAGGTCCAAGGGATACAGTAAACCTGCACTGGTGCATCGGAATCCAATACTGGTCTCCCAGGAGCCGCTCAAACCACAAACTCTTAGGAGACTCACTCTTCTTGTACTTAAGTCGGCACTGTGCCTTTTATATTCAATTCCGATGCGATTTCTGTGTTTCATCGTCAATGTGAAGGTCCAAGGGATACAGTAAACCTGCACTGGTGCATCGGAATCCAATACTGGTCTCCCAGGAGCCGCTCAAACCACAAACTCTTAGGAGACTCACTCTTCTTGTACTTAAGTCGGTATTGTGCCTTTTATATTCAATTCCGATGCGACTTCTGTGTTTCATTGTCAATGTGGAGGTCCAAGGGATAGAGAAAACCTGCACTGGTGCATCGGAATCCAATACTGGTCTCCCAGGAGGCACTCAAAGCACAAACTCTGAGAAGATTCACTCTTCTTGTACTTAAGTCGGCACTGTGCCTTTTTTATATTCAATTCCGATGCGATTTCTGTGTTTCATCGTCAATGTGAAGGTCCAAGGGATACAGTTAATCTGTACTGGTGCATCGGAATCCAATACTGGTCTCCCAGGAGCCGCTCAAAGCACAAACTCTTAGGAGACTCACTCTTCTTGTACTTAAGTCGGCATTGTGCCTTTTATATTCAATTCCGATGCGATTTCTGTGTTTCATCGTCAATGTGAAGGTCCAAGGGGTACAGTAAACCTGCACTGGTGCATCGGAATCCAATACTGGTCTCCCAGGAGCCGCTCAAACCACAAACTCTTACGAGACTCACTCTTCTTGCACTTAAGTCGGCACTGTGCCTTTTATATTCAATTCCGATGCGATTTCTGTGTTTCATCGTCAATGTGACGGTCCAAGGGATACAGTAAACCTGCGCTGGTGCATCGGAATCCAATACTGGTCTCCCAGGTGCCGCTCAAAGCACAAACCCTTAGAAGATTCACTCTTCTTGTACATAAGTCGGCATTGTGCCTTTTATATTCAATTCCGATGCGATTTCTGTGTTTCATTGTCAATGTGACGGTCCAAGGGATACAGTAAACCTTCACTGGTGCATCGGAATCTAATACTGGTCTCCCAGGAGCCGCTCAAAGCACAAACTCTGAGAAGATTCACTCTTCTTGTACTTATGTCGGCACTGTACCTTTAATATTCAATTCCGATGCGATTTCTGTGTTTCATCGTCAATGTGAAGGTCCAAGGGATACAGTAAACCTGCACTGGTGCATCGGAATCCAATACTGGTCTCCCAGGAGCCGCTCAAACCACAAACTCTTAGGAGACTCACTCTTCTTGTACTTAAATCGGCATTGTGCCTTTTATATTCAATTCCGATGCGATTTCTGTGTTTCATCGTCAATGTGAAGGTCCAAGGGATAGAGTAAACCTGCAATGGTGCATCGGAATCTAATACTGGTGTCCCAGGAGCCGCTCAAAGCACAAACTCTGAAAAGATTCACTCTTCTTGTACTTAAGTCGGCACTGTGCCTTTTATATTCAATTCCGATGCGATTTCTGTGTTTCATCGTCAATGTGAAGGTCCAAGGGATACAGTAAACCTGCATTGGTGCATCGGAATCCAATACTGGTCTCCCAGGATCCGCTCAAAGCACAAACTCTTAGGAGACTCACACTTCTTGTACTTAAGTCGGCATTGTGCCTTTTATATTCAATTCCGATGCGATTTCTGTGTTTCATCGTCAATGTGAAGGTCCAAGGGATACACTAAACCTGCACTGGTGCATCGGAAACCAATACTGGTCTCCCAGGAGCCGCTCAAACCACAAACTCTTAGGAGACTCACTCTTCTTGTACTTAAGTCGGCATTGTGCCTTTGATATTCAATTCCGATGCGATTTCTGTGATTCATTGTCAATGTGAAGGTCCAAGGGATACACTAAACCTGCACTGGTGCATCGGAATCCAATACTGGTCTCCCAGGAGCCGCTCAAAGCACAAACTCTTAGGAGACTCACTCTTCTTGTACTTACGTCGGCATTGTTCCTTTTATATTCAATTCCGATGCGATTTCTGTGTTTCATTGTCAATGTGACGGTCCAAGGGATACAGTAAACCTGCACTGGTGCATCGGAATCCAATACTGGTCTCCCAGCAGCCGCTCAAAGCACAAACTCTTAGAAGATTCACTCTTCTTGTACTTAAGTCGGCATTGTGCCTTTTATATTCAATTCCGATGCGATTTCTGTGTTTCATTGTCAATGTGACGGTCCAAGGGATACAGTAAACCTGCACTGGTGCATCGGAATCCAATACTGGTCTCCCAGGAGCCACTCAAAGCAGAACTTTTAGAAGATTCACTCTTCTTGTACTTAAGTCGGCATTGTGCCTTTGATATTCAATTCCGATGCGATTTCTGTGTTTCATTGTCAATGTGAAGGTCCAAGGGATACAGTAAACCTGCACTGGTGCATCGGAATCCAATACTGGTCTCCCAGGAGCCGCTCAAACCACAAACTCTTAGGAGACTCACTCTTCTTGTACTTAAGTCGGTGTTGTGCATTTATATTCAATTCCGATGCGATTTCTGTGTTTCATTGTCAATGTGGAGGTCCAAGGTATAGAGTAAACCTGCACTGGTGCATCGGAATCCAATACTGGTCTCCCAGGAGCCGCTCAAAGCACAAACTCTGAGAAGATTCACTCTTCTTGTACTTAAGTCGGCACTGTGCCTTTTTTATATTCAATTCCGATGCGATTTCTGTGTTTCATCGTCAATGTGAAGGTCCAAGGGATACACTAAACCTGTACTGGTGCATCGGAATCCAATACTGGTCTCCCAGGAGCCGCTCAAAGCACAAACTCTTGGGAGACTCACTCTTCTTGTACTTAAGTCGGCATTGTGCCTTTTATATTCAATTCCGATGCGATTTCTGTGTTTCATCGTCAATGTGAAGGTCCAAGGGATACAGTAAACCTGCACTGGTGCATCGGAATCAAATACTGGTCTCCCAGGAGCCGCTCAAACCACAAACTCTTAGGAGACTCACTCTTCTTCTACTTAAGTCGGCATTGTGCCTTTTATATTCACTTCCGATGCGATTTCTGTGTTTCATCGTCAATGTGAAGGTCCAAGGGATACAGTAAACCTGCACTGGTGCATCGGAATCCAATACTGGTCTCCCAGGAGCCGCTCAAACCACAAACTCTTAGGAGACTCACTCTTCTTGTACTTAAGTCGGCACTGTGCCTTTTATATTCAATTCCGATGCGATTTCTGTGTTTCATCGTCAATGTGACGGTCCAAGGGATACAGTAAACCTGCACTGGTGCATCTGAATCCAATACTGGTCTCCCAGGTGCCGCTCAAAGCACAAACCCTTAGAGAATTCACTCTTCTTGTACATAAGTCGGCTTTGTGCCTTTTATATTCAATTCCGATGCGATTTCTGTGTTTCATTGTCAATGTGACGGTCCAAGGGATACAGTAAACCTGCACTGGTGCATCGGAATCTAATACTGGTCTCCCAGGAGCCGCTCAAAGCACAAACTCTTAGAAGATTCACTCTTCTTGTACTTAAGTCGGCATTGTGCCTTTTATATTCAATTCCGATGCGATTTCTGTGTTTCATTGTCAATGTGACGGTCCAAGGGATACAGTAAACCTGCACTGGTGCATCGGAATCCAATACTGGTCTCCCAGGATCCGCTCAAAGCACAAACTCTTAGAAGATTCACTCTTCTTGTACTTAAGTCGGCATTGTGCCTTTTATATTCAATTCCGATGCGATTTCTGTGTTTCATTGTCAATGTGACGGTCCAAGGGATACAGTAAACCTGCACTGGTGCATCGGAATCCAATACTGGTCTCCCAGGAGCCGCTCAAACCACAAATTCTTAGAAGATTCACTCTTCTTGTACTTAAGCCGGCATTGTGCCTTTTATATTCAATTCCGATTCGATTCTGTGTTTCATTGACAATGTGACGGTCCAAGGGATACTGTAAACCTGCACTGGTGCATCGGAATCCAATACTGGTCTCCCAGGAGCCGCCCAAAGCACAAACTCTGAGAAGATTCACTCTTCTTGTACTTACGTCGCCACTGTGCCTTTTATATTCAATTCCGATGCGATTTCTGTGTTTCATCGTCAATGTGAAGGTCCAAGGGATACAGTAAACCTGCACTGGTGAATCAGAATCCAATACTGGTCTCCCAGGAGCCGCCCAAAGCACAAACTCTGAGAAGATTCACTCTTCTTGTACTTAAGTCGGCACTGTGTCTTTTATATTCAATTCCGATGCGATTTCTGTGTTTCGTCGTCAATGTGAAGGTCCAAGGGATACAGTAAACCTGCACTGGTGCATCGGAATCCAATACTGGTCTCCCAGGATCCGCTCAAACACAAACTCTTAGAAGATTCACTCTTCTTGTACTTAAGTCGGCATTGTGCTTTTTATATTCAATTCCGATGCGATTTCTGTGTTTCATCGTCAATGTGATGGTCCAAGGGATACAGTAAACCTGCACTTTTGCATCGGAATCCAATACTGGTCCCCCAGGTGCCGCTCAAAGCACAAACCCATAGAAGATTCACTCTTCTTGTACATAAGTCGGCATTGTGCCTTTTATATTCAATTCCGATGCGATTTCTGTGTTTCATCCTCAATGTGAAGGTCCAAGGGATAGAGTAAACCTGCACTAGTGCATCGTAATCCAATACTGGTCTCCCAGGTGCCGCTCAAAGCACAAACCCATAGAAGATTCACTCTTCTTGTACATAAGTCGGCATTGTGCCTTTTATATTCAATTCCGATGCGATTTCTGTGTTTCATTGTCAATGTGACGGTCCAAGGGATACAGTAAACCTGCACTGGTGCATCGGAATCTAATACTGGTCTCCCAGGAGCCGCTCAAAGCACAAACTCTGAGATGATTCACTCTTCTTGTACTTAAGTCGGCACTGTGCCTTTTATATTCAATTAGTATGCGATTTCTGTGTTTCATCGTCAATGTGAAGGTCCAAGGGATACAGTAAACCTGCACTGGTGCATCGGAATCTAATACTGGTCTCCCAGGAGCCACTCAAAGCACAAACTCTTAGAAGATTCACTCTTCTTGTACTTAAGTCGGCATTGTGCTTTTTATATTCAATTCCGATGCGATTTCTGTGTTTCATCGTCAATGTGAAGGTTCAAGGGATACAGTAAAGCTGCACTGGTGCAGAGGAATTCAATACTGGTGTCCCAGGAGCCGCTCAAAGCACAAACTATTAGAAGATTCACTCTTCTTGTACTTAAGTCGGCATTGTGCCTTTGATATTCAATTCCGATGCGATTTCTGTGTTTCATCGTCAATGTGAAGGTCCAACGGATAGAGTAAACCTGCACTAGTGCATCGTAATCCAATACTGGTCTCCCAGGAGCCGCTCAAAGCACAAACTCTGAGATGATTCACTCTTCTTGTACTTAAGTCGGCACTGTGCCTTTTAAATTCAATTCCGATGCGATTTCTGTGTTTCATCGTCAATGTGAAGGTCCAAGAGATAGAGTAAACCTCCACTGGTGCATCGGAATCTAATACTCGTCTCCCAGGAGCCGCTCAAAGCACAAGCTCTTAGAAGATTCACTCTTCTTGTACTTAAGTCGGCACTGTGCCTTTTATATTCAATTCCGATGCGATTTCTGTGTTTCATCGTCAATGTGAAGGTCCAAGGGATACAGTAAACCTGCACTTTTGCATCGGAATCCAATACTGGTCCCCCAGGTGCCGCTCAAAGCACAAACCCATAGAAGATTCACTCTTCTTGTACATAAGTCGGCATTGTGCCTTTTATATTCAATTCCGATGCGATTTCTGTGTTTCATCCTCAATGTGAAGGTCCAAGGGATAGAGTAAACCTGCACTAGTGCATCGTAATCCAATACTGGTCTCCCAGGTGCCGCTCAAAGCACAAACCCATAGAAGATTCACTCTTCTTGTACATAAGTCGGCATTGTGCCTTTTATATTCAATTCCGATGCGATTTCTGTGTTTCATTGTCAATGTGACGGTCCAAGGGATACAGTAAACCTGCACTGGTGCATCGGAATCTAATACTGGTCTCCCAGGAGCCGCTCAAAGCACAAACTCTGAGATGATTCACTCTTCTTGTACTTAAGTCGGCACTGTGCCTTTTATATTCAATTAGTATGCGATTTCTGTGTTTCATCGTCAATGTGAAGGTCCAAGGGATACAGTAAACCTGCACTGGTGCATCGGAATCTAATACTGGTCTCCCAGGAGCCACTCAAAGCACAAACTCTTAGAAGATTCACTCTTCTTGTACTTAAGTCGGCATTGTGCTTTTTATATTCAATTCCGATGCGATTTCTGTGTTTCATCGTCAATGTGAAGGTTCAAGGGATACAGTAAAGCTGCACTGGTGCAGAGGAATTCAATACTGGTGTCCCAGGAGCCGCTCAAAGCACAAACTATTAGAAGATTCACTCTTCTTGTACTTAAGTCGGCATTGTGCCTTTGATATTCAATTCCGATGCGATTTCTGTGTTTCATCGTCAATGTGAAGGTCCAACGGATAGAGTAAACCTGCACTAGCGCATCGTAATCCAATACTGGTCTCCCAGGAGCCGCTCAAAGCACAAACTCTGAGATGATTCACTCATCTTGTACTTAAGTCGGCACTGTGCCTTTTAAATTCAATTCCGATGCGATTTCTGTGTTTCATCGTCAATGTGAAGGTCCAAGAGATAGAGTAAACCTCCACTGGTGCATCGGAATCTAATACTCGTCTCCCAGGATCCGCTCAAAGCACAAGCTCTTAGAAGATTCACTCTTCTTGTACTTAAGTCGGCACTGTGCCTTTTATATTCAATTCCGATGCGATTTCTGTGTTTCATCGTCAATGTGAAGGTTCAAGGGATACAGTAAAGCTGCACTGGTGCAGAGGAATTCAATACTGGTGTCCCAGGAGCCGCTCAAAGCACAAACTATTAGAAGATTCACTCTTCTTGTACTTAAGTCGGCATTGTGCCTTTTATATTCAATTCCGATGCGATTTCTGTGTTTCATCCTCAATGTGAAGGTCCAAGGGATAGAGTAAACCTGCACTGGTGCATCGGAATCTAATACTGGTCTCCCAGGAGCCGCTCAAAGCACAAACTCTTAGAAGATTCACTCTTCTTGTACTTAAGTCGGCATTGTGCCTTTTATATTCAATTCCGATGCGCTTTCTGTGTGTCATCGTCAATGTGAAGGTCCAAGGGATACAGTAAACCTGCACTGGTGCAGAGGAATTCAATACTGGTGTCCCAGGAGCCGCTCAAAGCACAAACTATTAGAAGATTCACTCTTCTTGTACTTAAGGCGGCATTGTGCCTTTTATATTCAATTCCGATGCGATTTCTGTGTTTCATCCTCAATGTGAAGGTCCAAGGGATAGAGTAAACCTGCACTGGTGCATCGGAATCTAATACTGGTCTCCCAGGAGCCGCTCAAAGCACAAACTCTTAGAAGATTCACTCTTCTTGTACTTAAGTCGGCATTGTGCCTTTTATATTCAATTCCGATGCGCTTTCTGTGTGTCATCGTCAATGTGAAGGTCCAAGGGATACAGTAAACCTGCACTGGTGCATCGGAATCTAATACTGGTCTCCCAGGAGCCACTCAAAGCACAAACTCTTAGAAGATTCACTCTTCTTGTACTTAAGTCGGCATTGTGCTTTTTATATTCAATTCCGATGCGATTTCTGTGTTTCATCGTCAATGTGAAGGTCCAAGGGATACAGTGAACCTGCACTTGTGCAGAGGAATTCAATACTGGTGTCCCAGGAGCCGCTCAAAGCACAAACTATTAGAAGATTCACTCTTCTTGTACTTAAGTCGGTATTGTGCTTTTTATATTCAATTCCGATGCGATTTCTGTGTTTCATCGTCAATGTGAAGGTCCAAGGGATACAGTAAACCTGCACTGGTGCAGAGGAATTCAATACTGGTGTCCCAGGAGCCGCTCAAAGCACAAACACTTAGAAGATTCACTCTTATTGTACATAAGTCGGCATTGTGCCTTTTATATTCAATTCCGATGCGATTTCTGTGTTTCATCGTCAATGTGACGGTCCAAGGGATACAGTAAACCTGCACTGGTGCATCGGAATCTAATACTGGTCTCCCAGGAGCCGCTCAAAGCACAAAATCTTAGAAGATTCACTCTTCTTGTACTTAAGTCGGCACTGTGCCTTTGATATTCATTTCCGATGCGATTTCTGTGTTTCATCGTCAATGTGAAGGTCCAAGGGATAGAGTAAACCTGCACTGGTGCATCGGAATCTAATACTGGTCTCCCAGGAGCCACTCAAAGCACAAACTCTTAGAAGATTCACTCTTCTTGTACTTAAGTCGGTATTGTGCCTTTTATATTCAATTCCGATGCGATTTCTGTGTTTCATCGTCAATGTGAAGGTCCAAGGGATACAGTAAACCTGCACTGGTGCATCGGAATCTAATACTTGTCTCCCAGGAGCCGCTCAAAGCACAAGCTCTTAGAAGATTCACCTTTCTTGTACTGAAGTCGGCATTGTGCCTTTTATATTCAATTCCGATGCGATTTCTGTGTTTCATCGTCAATGTGATGGTCCAAGGGATAGAGTAAACCTGCACTGGTGCAGAGGAATTCAATACTGGTGTTCCAGGAGCCGCTCAAAGCACAAACTATTAGAAGATTCACTCTTCTTGTACTTAAGTCGGTATTGTGCTTTTTATATTCAATTCCGATGCGATTTCTGTGTTTCATCGTCAATGTGAACGTCCAAGGGATACAGTAAACCTGCACTGGTGCAGAGGAATTCAATACTGGTGTCCCAGGAGCCGCTCAAACACAAACCCTTAGAAGATTCACTCTTATTGTACATAAGTCGGCATTGTGCCTTTTATATTCAATTCCGTTGCGATTTCTGTGTTTCATCGTCAATGTGACGGTCCAAGGGATAGAGTAAACCTGCACTGGTGCATCGGAATCTAATACTGGTCTCCCAGGAGCCACTCAAAGCACAAACTCTTAGAAGATTCACTCTTCTTGTACTTAAGTCGGTATTGTGCCTTTTATATTCAATTCCGATGCGATTTCTGTGTTTCATCGTCAATGTGATGGTCCAAGGGATACAGTAAACCTGCACTGGTGCAGAGGAATTCAATACTGGTGTTCCAGGAGCCGCTCAAAGCACAAACTATTAGAAGATTCACTCTTCTTGTACTTAAGTCGGCATTGTTCCTTTTATATTCAATTCCGATGCGATTTCTGTGTTTCATCGTCAATGTGAAGGTCCAAGGGATAGAGTAAACCTGCACTGGTGCACCGGAATCTAATACTGGTCTCCCAGGAGCCGCTCAAAGCACAAACTCTTAAAAGATTCACTCTTCTTGTACTTAAGTCGGCATTGTTCCTTTTATATTCAATTCCGATGCGATTTCTGTGTTTCATCGTCAATGTGAACGTCCAAGGGATACAGTAAACCTGCACTGGTGCAGAGGAATTCAATACTGGTGTCCCAGGAGCCGCTCAAACACAAACCCTTAGAAGATTCACTCTTCTTGTACTTAAGTCGGCACTGTGCCTTTTATATTCAATTCCGTTGCGATTTCTGTGTTTCATCGTCAATGTGACGGTCCAAGGGATACAGTAGACCTGCACTGGTGCATCGGAATCTAATACTGGTCTCCCAGGACCCGCTCAAAGCACAAACTCTGAGATGATTCACTCTTCTTGTACGTAAGTCGGCACTGTGCCTTTTATATTCAATTCCGATGCGATTTCTGTGTTTCATCGTCAATGTGAAGGTCCAAGGGATAGAGTAAACCTGCACTGGTGCATCGGAATCTAATACTGGTGTCCCAGGAGCCGCTCAAAGCACAAACTCTTAGAAGATTCACTCTTCTTGTTCTTAAGTCGGCATTGTTCCTTTTATATTCAATTCCGATGCGATTTCTGTGTTTCATCGTCAATGTGAAGGTTCAAGGGATACAGTAAACCTGCACTGGTGCAGAGGAATTCAATACTGGTGTCCCAGGAGCCGCTCAAAGCACAAACTATTAGAAGATTCATTCTTCTTGTACTTAAGTCGGCATTGTGCCTTTTATATTCAATTCCGATGCGATTTCTGTGTTTCATCGTCAATGTGAAGGTCCAAGGGATAGAGTAAACCTGCACTGGTGCACCGGAATCTAATACTGGTCTCCCAGGACCCGCTCAAAGCACAAACTCTGAGATGATTCACTCTTCTTGTACGTAAGTCGGCACTGTGCCTTTTATATTCAATTCCGATGCGATATCTGTGTTTCATCGTCAATGTGAAGGTCCAAGGCATAGAGTAAACCTGCACTGGTGCATCGGAATCTAATACTGGTGTCCCAGGAGCCGCTCAAAGCACAAGCTCTTAGAAGATTCACCTTTCTTGTACTGAAGTCGGCATTGTGCCTTTTATATTCAATTCCGATGCGATTTCTGTGTTTCATCGTCAATGTGATGGTCCAAGGGATAGAGTAAACCTGCACTTGTGCAGAGGAGTTCAATACTGGTGTTCCAGGAGCCGCTCAAAGCACAAACTATTAGAAGATTCACTCTTCTTGTACTTAAGTCGGCATTGTTCCTTTTATATTCAATTCCGATGCGATTTCTGTGTTTCATCGTCAATGTGATGGTCCAAGGGATAGAGTAAACCTGCACTTGTGCAGAGGAATTCAATACTGGTGTTCCAGGAGCCGCTCAAAGCACAAACTATTAGAAGATTCACTCTTCTTGTACTTAAGTCGGTATTGTGCTTTTTATATTCAATTCCGATGCGATTTCTGTGTTTCATCGTCAATGTGAACGTCCAAGGGATACAGTAAACCTGCACTGGTGCAGAGGAATTCAATACTGGTGTCCCAGGAGCCGCTCAAACACAAACCCTTAGAAGATTCACTCTTATTGTACATAAGTCGGCATTGTGCCTTTTATATTCAATTCCGTTGCGATTTCTGTGTTTCATCGTCAATGTGACGGTCCAAGGGATACAGTAGACCTGCACTGGTGCATCGGAATCTAATACTGGTCTCCCAGGAGCCGCTCAAAGCACAAACTATTAGAAGATTCACTCTTATTGTACATCAGTCGGCATTGTGCCTTTTATATTCAATTCCGATGCGATTTCTGTGTTTCATCGTCAATGTGACGGTCCAAGGGATACAGTAAACCTGCACTGGTGCATCGGAATCTAATACTGGTCTCCCAGGAGCCGCTCAAACACAAGCTCTTAGAAGATTCACCTTTCTTGTACTTAAGTCGGCATTGTGCCTTTTATATTCAATTCCGATGCGATTTCTGTGTTTCATCGTCAATGTGAAGGTCCAAGGGATACACTAAACCTGCACTGGTGCAGAGGAATTCAATACTGGTGTCCCAGGAGCCGCTCAAAGCACAAACTATTAGAAGATTCACTCTTCTTGTACTTAAGTCGGTATTGTGCTTTTTATATTCAATTCCGATGCGATTTCTGTGTTTCATCGTCAATGTGAATGTCCAAGGGATACAGTAAACCTGCACTGGTGCAGAGGAATTCAATACTGGTGTCCCAGGAGCCGCTCAAAGCACAAACCCTTAGAAGATTCACTCTTATTGTACATCAGTCGGCATTGTGCCTTTTATATTCAATTCCGATGCGATTTCTGTGTTTCATCGTCAATGTGACGGTCCAATTGATACAGTAAACCTGCACTGGTGCATCGGAATCCAATACTGGTCTCCCAGGAGCCGCTCAAAGCACAAACTCTGAGAAGATACACTCTTCTTGTACTTAAGTCGGCACTGTGCCTTTTATATTCAATTCCGATGCGATTTCTGTGTTTCATCGTCAATGTGAAGATCCAAGGGATAGAGTAAACCTGCACTGGTGCATCGGAATCTAATACTGGTCTCCCAGGAGCCACTCAAAGCACAAACTCTGAGCAGATTCACTCTTCTTGTACTTAAGTCGGTATTGTGCCTTTTATATTCAATTCCGATGCGATTTCTGTGTTTCATCGTCAATGTGAAGGTCCAAGGGATAGAGTAAACCTGCACTGGTGCATCGGAATCTAATACTGGTCTCCCAGGAGCCGCTCAAAGCACAAACTATTAGAAGATTCACTCTTCTTGTACTTGAGTCGGTATTGTGCTTTTTATATTCAATTCCGATGCGATTTCTGTGTTTCATCGTCAATGTGAACGTCCAAGGGATACAGTAAACCTGCACTGGTGCAGAGGAATTCAATACTGGTGTCCCAGGAGCCGCTCAAACACAAACCCTTAGAAGATTCACTCTTATTGTACATAAGTCGGCATTGTGCCTTTTATATTCAATTCCGTTGCGATTTCTGTGTTTCATCGTCAATGTGACGGTCCAAGGGATACAGTTGACCTGCACTGGTGCATCGGAATCTAATACTGGTCTCCCAGGACCCGCTCAAAGCACAAACTCTGAGATGATTCACTCTTCTTGTACGTAAGTCGGCACTGTGCCTTTTATATTCAATTCCGATGCGATTTCTGTGTTTCATCGTCAATGTGAAGGTCCAAGGGATAGAGTAAACCTGCACTGGTGCATCGGAATCTAATACTGGTGTCCCAGGAGCCGCTCAAAGCACAAACTCTTAGAAGATTCACTCTTCTTGTACTTAAGTCGGCATTGTTCCTTTTATATTCAATTCCGATGCGATTTCTGTGTTTCATCGTCAATGTGAAGGTTCAAGGGATACAGTAAACCTGCACTGGTGCAGAGGAATTCAATACTGGTGTCCCAGGAGCCGCTCAAAGCACAAACTATTAGAAGATTCATTCTTCTTGTACTTAAGTCGGCATTGTGCCTTTTATATTCAATTCCGATGCGATTTATGTGTTTCATCGTCAATGTGAAGGTCCAAGGGATACAATAAACCTGCACTGGTGCATCGGAATCTAATACTGGTCTCCCAGGAGCCGCTCAAACAGAAGCTCTTAGAAGATTCACCTTTCTTGTACTGAAGTCGGCATTGTGCCTTTTATATTCAATTCCGATGCGATTTCTGTGTTTCATCGTCAATGTGAAGGTCCAAGGGATACACTAAACCTGCACTGGTGCAGAGGAATTCAATACTGGTGTCCCAGGAGCCGCTCAAAGCACAAACTATTAGAAGATTCACTCTTCTTGTACTTAAGTCGGTATTGTGCTTTTTATATTCAATTCCGATGCGATTTCTGTGTTTCATCGTCAATGTGAATGTCCAAGGGATACAGTAAACCTGCACTGGTGCAGAGGAATTCAATACTGGTGTCCCAGGAGCCGCTCAAAGCACAAACCCTTAGAAGATTCACTCTTATTGTACATAAGTCGGCATTGTGCCTTTTATATTCAATTCCGATGCGATTTCTGTGTTTCATCGTCAATGTGACGGTCCAATTGATACAGTAAACCTGCACTGGTGCATCGGAATCCAATACTGGTCTCCCAGGAGCCGCTCAAAGCACAAACTCTGAGAAGATACACTCTTCTTGTACTTAAGGCGGCACTGTGCCTTTTATATTCAATTCCGATGCGATTTCTGTGTTTCATCGTCAATGTGAAGATCCAAGGGATAGAGTAGACCTGCACTGGTGCATCGGAATCTAATACTGGTCTCCCAGGAGCCGCTCAAAGCACAAACTCTTAGAAGATTCACTCTTCTTGTACTTAAGTCGCACTGTGCCTTTTATATTCAATTCCGATGCGATTTCTGTGTTTCATCGTCAATGTGATGGTCCAAGGGATAGAGTAAACCTGCACTGGTGCATCGGAATCTAATACTGGTCTCCCATGACCCGCTCAAAGCACAAACTCTTAGAAGATTCACTCTTCTTGTACTTAAGTCGGCATTGTGCCTTTTATATTCAATTCCGATGCGCTTTCTGTGAGTCATCGTCAATGTGAAGGTCCAAGGGATACAGTAAACCTGCACTGGTGCATCGGAATCTAATACTGGTCTCCCAGGAGCCACTCAAAGCACAAACTCTTAGAAGATTCACTCTTCTTGTTCTTAAGTCGGTATTGTGCCTTTTATATTCAATTCCGATGCGATTTCTGTGTTTCATCGTCAATGTGAAGGTCCAAGGGATACAGTAAACCTGCACTGGTGCATCGGAATCTAATACTGGTCTCCCAGGAGCCGCTCAAAGCACAAGCTCTTAGAAGATTCGCTCTTCTTGTACTTAAGTGGGCATTGTGCCTTTTATATTCAATTCCGATGCGATTTCTGTGTTTCATCGTCAATGTGAAGGTCCAAGGGATAAAGTAAACCTTCACTGGTGCATCGGAATCCAATACTGGTCTCCCAGGAGCCGCTCAAATCACAAACTCTTAGAAGATTCACTCTTCTTGTACTTAAGTCGGCATTGTTCCTTTTATATTCAATTCCGATGCGATTTCTGTGTTTCATCGTCAATTTGAAGGTCCAAGGGATACGGTAAACCTGCACTGGTGCAGAGGAATTCAATACTGGTGTCCCAGGAGCCGCTCAAAGCACAACTCTTACAACCTTCACTCTTCTTGTACTTAAGTCGGCATTGTGCCTTTGATTTTCAATTCCGATGCGATTTCTGTGTTTCATCGTCAATGTGACGGTCCAAGGGATACAGTAAACCTGCACTGGTGCATCGGAATCCAATACTGGTCTCCCAGGTGCCGCTGAAAGCACAAACCCTTAGAAGATTCACTCTTCTTGTACATAAGTCGGCATTGTGCCTTTTATATTCAATTCCGATGCGATTTCTGTGTTTCATTGTCAATGTGACGGTCCAAGGGATACAGTAAACCTGCACTGGTCCATCGGAATCTAATACTGGTCTCCCAGGAGCCGCTCAAAGCACAAACTCTGAGAAGATTCACTCTTCTTGTACTTAAGTCGGCACTGTGCCTTTTATATTCCATTCCGATGCGATTTCTGTGTTTCATCGTCAATGTGAAGCTCCAAGGGATACAGTAAACCTCCACCGGTGCATCGGAATCCAATACTGGTCTCCCATTATCCGCTCAAAGCGCAAACTCTTAGAAGATTCACTCTTCTTGTACTTAAGTCGGCATTGTGCCTTTTATATTCAATTCCGATGCGATTTCTGTGTTTCATCGTCAATGTGAAGGTCCAATGGATACAGTAAACCTGCACTGGTGCATCGGAATCCAATACTGGTCTCCCAGGAGCCGCACAAAGCACAAACTCGTAGAAGATTCACTCTTCTTGTACTTAAGTCGGCGCTGTGCATTTTATATTCAATTCCGATGCGATTTCTGTGTTTCATCGTCAAAGTGAAGGTCCAAGGGATACAGTAAACCTGCACTGGTGCATCGGAATCCAATACTGGTCTCCCAGGAGCCGCTCAAAGCACAAACTCTTAGGAGACTCACTCTTCTTGTACTTCAGTCGGCACTGTGCCTTTTATATTCAATTCCGATGCGATTTCTGTGTTTCATCGTCAATGTGAAGGTCCAAGGGATACAGTAAACCTGCAGTGGTGCATCGGAATCCAATACTGGTCTCCCAGGAGCCGCTCAAACCACAAACTCTTAGGAGACTCACTCTTCTTGTACTTAAGTCGGCATTGTGCCTTTTATATTCAATTCCGATGCGATTTCTGTGTTTCATCGTCAATGTGAAGGTCCAAGGGATAGGGTAAACCTGCAATGGTGCATCGGAATCTAATACTGGTCTCCCAGGAGCCGCTCAAAGCACAAACTCTGAGAAGATTCACTCTTCTTGTACTTAAGTCGGCACTGTGCCTTTTATATTCAATTCCGATGCGATTTCTGTGTTTCATCGTCAATGTGAAGGTCCAAGGGATACAGTAAACCTGCACTGGTGCATCGAAATCCAATACTGGTCTCCCAGGATCCGCTCAAAGCACAAACTCTTAGGAGACTCACTCTTCTTGTACTTAAGTCGGCATTGTGCCTTTGATATTCAATTCCGATGCGATTTCTGTGTTTCATCGTCAATGTGAAGGTCCAAGGGATACACTAAACCTGCACTGGTGCATCGGAAACCAATACTGGTCTCCCAGGAGCCGCTCAAACCACAAACTCTTAGGAGACTCACTCTTCTTGTACTTAAGTCGGCATTGTGCCTTTTATATTCAATTCCGATGCGATTTCTGTGTTTCATTGTCAATGTGAAAGTCCAAGGGTAACAGTAAACCTGCACTGGTGCATCGGAATCCAATACTGGTCTCCCAGGAGCCGCTCAAAGCACAAACTCTTAGGAGACTCACTCTTCTTGTACTTAAGGCGGCATTGTGCCTTTTATATTCAATTCCGATGCGATTTCTGTGTTTCATTGTCAGTGTGACGGTCCAAGGGATACAGTAAACCTGCACTGGTGCATCGGAATCCAATACTGGTCTCCCAGGAGCCGCTCAAAGCACAAACTCTTAGAAGATTCACTCTTCTTGTACTTAATTCGGCATTGTGCCTTTTATATTCAATTCCGATGCGATTTCTGTGTTTCATTGTCAATGTGACGGTCCAAGGGATACAGTAAACCTGCACTGGTGCATCGGAATCCAATACTGGTTAACCAGGAGCCACTCAAAGCAGAACTCTTAGAAGATTCACTCTTCTTGTACTTAAGTCGGCATTGTGCATTTGATATTCAATTCCGATGCGATTTCTGAGTTTCATTGTCAATTTGAAGGTCCAAGGGATACAGTAAACCTGCACTGGTGCATCGGAATCCAATACTGGTCTCCCAGGAGCCGCTCAAACCACAAACTCTTAGGAGACTCACTCTTCTTGTACTTAAGTCGGCACTGTGCCTTTTATATTCAATTCCGATGCGATTTCTGTGTTTCATCGTCAATGTGAAGGTCCAAGGTATACAGTAAACCTGCACTGGTGCATCGGAATCCAATACTGGTCTCCCAGGAGCCGCTCAAACCACAAACTCTTAGGAGACTCACTCTTCTTGTACTTAAGTCGGTATTGTGCCTTTTATATTCAATTCCGATGCGATTTCTGTGTTTCATTGTCAATGTGGAGGTCCAAGGGATAGAGTAAACCTGCACTGGTGCATCGGAATCCAATACTGGTCTCCCAGGAGGCACTCAAAGCACAAACTCTGAGAAGATTCACTCTTCTTGTACTTAAGTCGGCACTGTGCCTTTTTTATATTCAATTCCGATGCGATTTCTGTGTTTCATCGTCAATGTGAAGGTCCAAGGGATACAGTTAATCTGTACTGGTGCATCGGAATCCAATACTGGTCTCCCAGGAGCCGCTCAAACCACAAACTCTTAGGAGACTCACTCTTCTTGTACTTAAGTCGGCATTGTGCCTTTTATATTCAATTCCGATGCGATTTCTGTGTTTTATGGTAAATGTGAAGGTCCAAGGGGTACAGTAAACCTGCACTGGTGCATCGGAATCCAATACTGGTCTCCCAGGGGCCGCTCAAACCACAAACTCTTAGGAGACTCACTTTTCTTGCACTTCAGTCGGCACTGTGCCTTTTATATTCAATTCCGATGCGATTTCTGTGTTTCATCGTCAATGTGACGGTCCAAGGGATACAGTAAACCTGCACTGGTGCATCGGAATCCAATACTGGTCTCCCAGGACCCGCCCAAAACACAAACCCTTAGAAGATTCACTCTTCTTGTACATAAGTCGGCATTGTGCCTTTTATATTCAATTCCGATGCGATTTCTGTGTTTCATTGTCAATGGGACGGTCCAAGGGATACAGTAAACCTTCACTGGTGCATCGGAATCTAATACTGGTCTCCCAGGAGCCGCTCAAAGCACAAACTCTGAGAAGATTCACTCTTCTTGTACTTATGTCGGCACTGTACCTTTAATATTCAATTCCGATGCGATTTCTGTGTTTCATCGTCAATGTGAAGGTCCAAGGGATACAGTAAACCTGCACTGGTGCATCGGAATCCAATACTGGTCTCCCAGGATCCGCTCAAAGCACAAACTCTTAGGAGACTCACTCTTCTTGTACTTAAGTCGGCACTGTGCCTTTTATATTCAATTCCGATGCGATTTCTGTGTTTCATCGTCAATGTGAAGGTCCAAGGGATACAGTAAACCTGCACTGGTGCATCGGAATCCAATACTGGTCTCCCAGGAGCCGCTCAAACCACAAACTCTTAGGAGACTCACTCTTCTTGTACTTAAGTCGGCATTGTGCCTTTTATATTCAATTCCGATGCGATTTCTGTGTTTCATCGTCAATGTGAAGGTCCAAGGGATAGAGTAAACCTGCAATGGTGCATCGGAATCTAATACTGGTTTCCCAGGAGCCGCTCAAAGCACAAACTCTGAAAAGATTCACTCTTCTTGTACTTAAGTCGGCACTGTGCCTTTTATATTCAATTCCGATGCGATTTCTGTGTTTCATCGTCAATGTGACGGTCCAAGGGATACAGTAAACCTGCACTGGTGCATCGGAATCCAATACTGGTCTCCCAGGATCCGCTCAAAGCACAAACTCTTAGGAGACTCACACTTCTTGTACTTAAGTCGGCATTGTGCCTTTTATATTCAATTCCGATGCGATTTCTGTGTTTCATCGTCAATGTGAAGGTCCAAGGGATACACTAAACCTGCACTGGTGCATCCGAAACCAATACTGGTCTCCCAGGAGCCGCTCAAACCACAAACTCTTAGGAGACTCACTCTTCTTGTACTTAAGTCGGCATTGTGCCTTTGATATTCAATTCCGATGCGATTTCTGTGTTTCATTGTCAATGTGAAGGTCCAAGGGATACACTAAACCTGCACTGGTGCATCGGAATCCAATACTGGTCTCCCAGGAGCCGCTCAAAGCACAAACTCTTAGGAGACTCACTCTTCTTGCACTTAAGTCGGCATTGTACCTTTTATATTCAATTCCGATGCGATTTCTGTGTTTCATTGTCAATGTGACGGTCCAAGGGATACAGTAAACCTGCACTGGTGCATCGGAATCCAATACTGGTCTCCCAGGAGCCGCTCAAAGCACAAACTCTTAGAAGATTCACTCTTCTTGTACTTAAGTCGGCACTGTGCCTTTTATATTCAATTCCGATGCGATTTCTGTGTTTCATTGTCAATGTGACGGTCCAAGGGATACAGTAAACCTGCACTGGTGCATCGGAATCCAATACTGGTCTCCCAGGAGCCACTCAAAGCAGAACTCTTAGAAGATTCACTCTTCTTGTACTTAAGTCGGCATTGTGCCTTTGATATTCAATTCCGATGCGATTTCTGTGTTTCATTGTCAATGTGAAGGTCCAAGGGATACAGTAAACCTGCACTGGTGCATCGGAATCCAATACAGGTCTCCCAGGAGCCGCTCAAACCACAAACTCTTAGGAGACTCACTCTTCTTGTACTTAAGTCGGTGTTGTGCATTTATATTCAATTCCGATGCGATTTCTGTGTTTCGTTGTCAATGTGGAGGTCCAAGGGATAGAGTAAACCTGCACTGCTGCATCGGAATCCAATACTGGTCTCCCAGGAGCCGCTCAAAGCACAAACTCTGAGAAGATTCACTCTTCTTGTACTTAAGTCGGCACTGTGTTTTTTTTATATTCAATTCCGATGCGATTTCTGTGTTTCATCGTCAATGTGAAGGTCCAAGGGATATAGTAAACCTGTACTGGTGCATCGGAATCCAATACTGGTCTCCCAGGAGCCGCTCAAAGCACAAACTCTTGGGAGACTCACTCTTCTTGTACTTAAGTCGGCATTGTGCCTTTTATATTCAATTCCGATGCGATTTCTGTGTTTCATTGTCAGTGTGACGGTCCAAGGGATACAGTAAACCTGCACTGGTGCATCGGAATCCAATACTGGTCTCCCAGGAGCCGCTCAAAGCACAAACTCTTAGAAGATTCACTCTCCTTGTACTTAATTCGGCATTGTGCCTTTTATATTCAATTCCGATGCGATTTCTGTGTTTCATTGTCAATGTGACGGTCCAAGGGATACAGTAAACCTGCACTGGTGCATCGGAATCCAATACTGGTTAACCAGGAGCCACTCAAAGCAGAACTCTTAGAAGATTCACTCTTCTTGTACTTAAGTCGGCATTGTGCCTTTTATATTCAATTCCGATGCGATTTCTGTGTTTCATTGTCAATGTGGAGGTCCAAGGGATAGAGTAAACCTGCACTGGTGCATCGGAATCCAATACTGGTCTCCCAGGAGGCACTCAAAGCACAAACTCTGGGAAGATGCACTCTTCTTGTACTTAAGTCGGCACTGTGCCTTTTTTATATTCAATTCCGATGCGATTTCTGTGTTTCATCGTCAATGTGAAGGTCCAAGGGATACAGTTAATCTGTACTGGTGCATCGGAATCCAATACTGGTCTCCCAGGAGCCGCTCAAACCACAAACTCTTAGGAGACTCACTCTTCTTGTACTTAAGTCGGCATTGTGCCTTTTATATTCAATTCCGATGCGATTTCTGTGTTTTATCGTCAGTGTGAAGGTCCAAGGGGTACAGTAAACCTGCACTGGTGCATCGGAATCCAATACTGGTCTCCCAGGAGCCGCTCAAACCACAAACTCTTAGGAGACTCACTTTTCTTGCACTTCAGTCGGCACTGTGCCTTTTATATTCAATTCCGATGCGATTTCTGTGTTTCATCGTCAATGTGACGGTCCAAGGGATACAGTAAACCTGCACTGGTGCATCGGAATCCAATACTGGTCTCCCAGGACCCGCCCAAAGCACAAACCCTTAGAAGATTCACTCTTCTTGTACATAAGTCGGCATTGTGCCTTTTATATTCAATTCCGATGCGATTTCTGTGTTTCATTGTCAATGGGACGGTCCAAGGGATACAGTAAACCTTCACTGGTGCATCGGAATCTAATACTGGTCTCCCAGGAGCCGCTCAAAGCACAAACTCTGAGAAGATTCACTCTTCTTGTACTTATGTCGGCACTGTACCTTTAATATTCAATTCCGATGCGATTTCTGTGTTTCATCGTCAATGTGAAGGTCCAAGGGATACAGTAAACCTGCACTGGTGCATCGGAATCCAATACTGGTCTCCCAGGATCCGCTCAAAGCACAAACTCTTAGGAGACTCACTCTTCTTGTACTTAAGTCGGCACTGTGCCTTTTATATTCAATTCCGATGCGATTTCTGTGTTTCATCGTCAATGTGAAGGTCCAAGGGATACAGTAAACCTGCACTGGTGCATCGGAATCCAATACTGGTCTCCCAGGAGCCGCTCAAACCACAAACTCTTAGGAGACTCACTCTTCTTGTACTTAAGTCGGCATTGTGCCTTTTATATTCAATTCCGATGCGATTTCTGTGTTTCATCGTCAATGTGAAGGTCCAAGGGATAGAGTAAACCTGCAATGGTGCATCGGAATCTAATACTGGTTTCCCAGGAGCCGCTCAAAGAAAAAACTCTGAAAAGATTCACTCTTCTTGTACTTAAGTCGGCACTGTGCCTTTTATATTCAATTCCGATGCGATTTCTGTGTTTCATCGTCAATGTGACGGTCCAAGGGATACAGTAAACCTGCACTGGTGCATCGGAATCCAATACTGGTCTCCCAGGATCCGCTCAAAGCACAAACTCTTAGGAGACTCACACTTCTTGTACTTAAGTCGGCATTGTGCCTTTTATATTCAATTCCGATGCGATTTCTGTGTTTCATCGTCAATGTGAAGGTCCAAGGGATACACTAAACCTGCACTGGTGCATCGGAAACCAATACTGGTCTCCCAGGAGCCGCTCAAACCACAAACTCTTAGGAGACTCACTCTTCTTGTACTTAAGTCGGCATTGTGCCTTTGATATTCAATTCCGATGCGTTTTCTGTGTTTCATTGTCAATGTGAAGGTCCAAGGGATACACTAAACCTGCACTGGTGCATCGGAATCCAATACTGGTCTCCCAGGAGCCGCTCAAAGCACAAAATCTTAGGAGACTCACTCTTCTTGCACTTAAGTCGGCAATGTACCTTTTATATTCAATTCCGATGCGATTTCTGTGTTTCATTGTCAATGTGACGGTCCAAGGGATACAGTAAACCGGCACTGGTGCATCGGAATCCAATACTGGTCTCCCAGGAGCCGCTCAAAGCACAAACTCTTAGGAGACTCACTCTTCTTGCACTTAAGTCGGCATTGTACCTTTTATATTCAATTCCGATGCGATTTCTGTGTTTCATTGTCAATGTGACGGACCAAGGGATACAGTAAACCTGCACTGGTGCATCGGAATCCAATACTGGTCTCCCAGGAGCCGCTCAAAGCACAAACTCTTAGAAGATTCACTCTTCTTGTACTTAAGTCGGCACTGTGCCTTTTATATTCAATTCCGATGCGATTTCTGTGTTTCATTGTCAATGTGACGGTCCAAGGGATACAGTAAACCTGCACTGGTGCATCGGAATCCAATACTGGTCTCCCAGGAGCCACTCAAAGCAGAACTCTTAGAAGATTCACTCTTCTTGTACTTAAGTCGGCATTGTGCCTTTGATATTCAATTCCGATGCGATTTCTGTGTTTCATTGTCAATGTGAAGGTCCAAGGGATACAGTAAACCTGCACTGGTGCATCGGAATCCAATACAGGTCTCCCAGGAGCCGCTCAAACCACAAACTCTTAGGAGACTCACTCTTCTTGTACTTAAGTCGGTGTTGTGCATTTATATTCAATTCCGATGCGATTTCTGTGTTTCGTTGTCAATGTGGAGGTCCAAGGGATAGAGTAAACCTGCACTGGTGCATCGGAATCCAATACTGGTCTCCCAGGAGCCGCTCAAAGCACAAACTCTGAGAAGATTCACTCTTCTTGTACTTAAGTCGGCACTGTGTTTTTTTTATATTCAATTCCGATGCGATTTCTGTGTTTCATCGTCAATGTGAAGGTCCAAGGGATATAGTAAACCTGTACTGGTGCATCGGAATCCAATACTGGTCTCCCAGGAGCCGCTCAAAGCACAAACTCTTGGGAGACTCACTCTTCTTGTACTTAAGTCGGCATTGTGCCTTTTATATTCAATTCCGATGCGATTTCTGTGTTTCATCGTCAATGTGAAGGTCCAAGGGATACAGTAAACCTGCACTGGTGCATCGGAATCAAATACTGGTCTCCCAGGAGCCGCTCAAACCACAAACTCTTAGGAGACTCACTCTTTTTGTACTTAAGTCGGCATTGTGCCTTTTATATTCAATTCCGATGCGATTTCTGTGTTTCATCGTCAATGTGAAGGTCCAAGGGATACAGTAAACCTGCACTGGTGCATCGGAATCCAATACTGGTCTCCCAGGAGCCGCTCAAACCACAAACTCTTAGGAGACTCACTCTTCTTGTACTTAAGTCGGCACTGTGCCTTTTATATTCAATTCCGATGCGATTTCTGTGTTTCATCGTCAATGTGACGGTCCAAGGGATACACTAAACCTGCACTGGTGCATCTGAATCCAATACTGGTCTCCCAGGTGCCGCTCAAAGCACAAACCCTTAGAGAATTCACTCTTCTTGTACATAAGTCGGCTTTGTGCCTTTTATATTCAATTCCGATGCGATTTCTGTGTTTCATTGTCAATGTGACGGTCCAAGGGATACAGTAAACCTGCACTGGTGCATCGGAATCTAATACTGGTCTCCCAGGAGCCGCTCAAAGCACAAACTCTTAGAAGATTCACTCTTCTTGTACTTAAGTCGGCATTGTGCCTTTTATATTCAATTCCGATGCGATTTCTGTGTTTCATTGTCAATGTGATGGTCCAAGGGATACAGAAAACCTGCACTGGTGCATCGGAATCCAATACTGGTCTCCCAGGAGCCGCTCAAAGCACAAACTCTTAGAAGATTCACTCTTCTTGTACTTAAGTCGGCATTGTCCCTTTTATATTCAATTCCGATGCGATTTCTGTGTTTCATTGTCAATGTGACGGTCCAAGGGATACAGTAAACCTGCACTGGTGCATCGGAATCCAATACTGGTCTCCCAGGATCCGCTCAAAGCACAAATTCTTAGAAGATTCACTCTTCTTGTACTTAAGCCGGCATTGTGCCTTTTATATTCAATTCCAATTCGATTCTGTGTTTCATTGTCAATGTGACGGTCCAAGGGATACAGTAAACCTGCACTGGTGCATCGGAATCCAATACTGGTCTCCCAGGATCCGATCAAAGCACCAACTCTTAGAAGATTCACTCTTCTTGTACATAAGTCGGCATTGTGCCTTTTATATTCAATTCCGATGCGATTTCTGTGTTTCATCGTCAATGTGAAGGTCCAAGGGATACAGTAAACCTGCACTGGTGCATCGGAATCCAATAGTGGTCTCCCAGGATCCGCTCAAAGCACAAACTCTAAGAAGATTCACTCTTCTTGTACTTAAGTCGGCATTGTGCCTTTTATATTCAATTCCGATGCGATTTCTGTGTTTCATCGTCAATGTGAAGGTCCAAGGGATACAGTAAACCTGCACTGGTGCATCGGAATCCAATACTGGTCTCCCAGGAGCCGCACAAAGCACAAACTCGTAGAAGATTCACTCTTCTTGTACTTAAGTCGGCACTGTGCATTTTATATTCAATTCCGATGCGATTTCTGTGTTTCATCGTCAATGTGAAGGTCCAAGGGATACAGTAAACCTGCACTGGTGCATCGGAATCCAATACTGGTCTCCCAGGAGCCGCTCAAACCACAAACTCTTAGGAGACTCACTCTTCTTGTACTTAAGTCGGCACTGTGCCTTTTATATTCAATTCCGATGCGATTTCTGTGTTTCATCGTCAATGTGAAGGTCCAAGGGATACAGTAAACCTGCACTGGTGCATCGGAATCCAATACTGGTCTCCCAGGAGCCGCCCAAAGCACAAACTCTGAGAAGATTCACTCTTCTTGTACTTACGTCGGCACTGTGCGCCTTTTATATTCAATTCCGATGCGATTTCTGTGTTTCATCGTCAATGTGAAGGTCTAAGGGATACAGTAAACCTGCACTGGTGCATCGGAATCCAATACTGGTCTCCCAGGAGCCGCCCAAAGCACAAACTCTGAGAAGATTCACTCTTCTTGTACTTAAGTCGGCACTGTGTCTTTTATATTCAATTCCGATGCGATTTCTGTGTTTCATCGTCAATGTGAAGGTCCAAGGGATACAGTAAACCTGCACTGGTGCATCGGAATCCAATACTGGTCTCCCAGGATCCGCTCAAAGCACAAACTCTTAGAAGATTCACTCTTCTTGTATTTAAGTCGGCATTGTGCTTTTTATATTCAATTCCGATGCGATTTCTGTGTTTCATCGTCAATGTGAAGGTCCAAGGGATACAGTAAACCTGCACTTTTGCATCGGAATCCAATACTGGTCTCCCAGGATCCGCTCAAAGCACAAACTCTTAGAAGATTCACTCTTCTTGTACTTAAGTCGGCATTGTGCTTTTTATATTCAATTCCGATGCGATTTCTGTGTTTCATTGTCAATGTGACGGTCCAAGGGATACAGTAAACCTGCACTGGTGCATCGGAATCCAATACTGGTCTCCCAGGATCCGCTCAAAGCACAAACTCTCAGAAGATTCACTCTTCTTGTACATAAGTCGGCATTGTGCCTTTTATATTCAATTCCGATGCGATTTCTGTGTTTCATCGTCAATGTGAAGGTCCAAGGGATACAGTAAACCTGCACTGGTGCATCGGAATCCAATACTGGTCTCCCAGGATCCGCTCAAAGCACAAACTCTTAGAAGATTCACTCTTCTTGTACTTAAGTCGGCATTGTGCCTTTTATATTCAATTCCGATGCGATTTCTGTGTTTCATCGTCAATGTGAAGGTCCAAGGGATACAGTAAACCTGCACTGGTGCATCGGAATCCAATACTGGTCTCCCAGGATCCGCTCAAAGCACAAACTCTCAGAAGATTCACTCTTCTTGTACATAAGTCGGCATTGTGCCTTTTATATTCAATTCCGATGCGATTTCTGTGTTTCATCGTCAATGTGAAGGTCCAAGGGATACAGTAAACCTGCACTGGTGCATCGGAATCCAATACTGGTCTCCCAGGATCCGCTCAAAGCACAAACTCTTAGAAGATTCACTCTTCTTGTACTTAAGTCGGCATTGTGCTTTTTATATTCAATTCCGATGCGATTTCTGTGTTTCATTGTCAATGTGACGGTCCAAGGGATACAGTAAACCTGCACTGGTGCATCGGAATCCAATACTGGTCTCCCAGGATCCGCTCAAAGCACAAACTCTCAGAAGATTCACTCTTCTTGTACATAAGTCGGCATTGTGCCTTTTATATTCAATTCCGATGCGATTTCTGTGTTTCATCGTCAATGTGAAGGTCCAAGGGATACAGTAAACCTGCACTGGTGCATCGGAATCCAATACTGGTCTCCCAGGATCCGCTCAAAGCACAAACTCTTAGAAGATTCACTCTTCTTGTACTTAAGTCGGCATTGTGCCTTTTATATTCAATTCCGATGCGATTTCTGTGTTTCATCGTCAATGTGAAGGTCCAAGGGATACAGTAAACCTGCACTGGTGCATCGGAATCCAATACTGGTCTCCCAGGAGCCGCACAAAGCACAAACTCTTAGAAGATTCACTCTTCTTGTACTTAAGTCGGCACTGTGCATTTTATATTCAATTCCGATGCGATTTCTGTGTTTCATCGTCAATGTGAAGGTCCAAGGGATACAGTAAAACTGCACTGGTGCATCGGAATCCAATACTAGTCTCGCAGGAGCCGCTCAAACCACAAACTCTTAGGAGACTCACTCTTCTTGTACTTAAGTCGGCACTGTGCCTTTTATATTCAATTCCGATGCGATTTCTGTGTTTCATCGTCAATGTGAAGGTCCAAGGGATACAGTAAACCTGCACTGGTGCATCGGAATCCAATACTGGTCTCCCAGGAGCCGCCCAAAGCACAAACTCTGAGAAGATTCACTCATCTTGTACTTACGTCGGCACTGTGCCTTTTATATTCAATTCCGATGCGATTTCTGTGTTTCATCGTCAATGTGAAGGTCCAAGGGATACAGTAAACCTGCACTGGTGCATCGGAATCTAATAATACTGGTCTCCCAGGAGCCGCCTAAAGCACAAACTCTGAGAAGATTCACTCTTCTTGTACTTAAGTCGGCACTGTGTCTTTTATATTAAATTCCGATGCGATATCTGTGTTTCATCGTCAATGTGAAGGTCCAAGGGATACAGTAAACCTGCACTGGTGCATCGGAATCCAATACTGGTCTCCCAGGAGATGCTCAAACCACAAACTCTTAGGAGACTCACTCTTCTTGTACTTAAGTCGGCACTGTGTCTTTTATATTCAATTCCAATGCGATTTCAGTGTTTCATTGTCAATGTGAAGGTCCAAGGGATACAGTAAATTTGCACTGGTGCATCGGAATCCAATACTGGTCTCCCAGGAGCCGCTCAAACCACAAACTCTTAGGAGACTCACTCTTCTTGTACTTAAGTCGGCACTGTGTCTTTTATATACAATTCCGATGCGATTTCTGTGTTTCATTGTCAATGTGAAGGTCCAAGGGATACAGTAAACCTGCACTTGTGCATCGGAATCCAATACTGGTCTCCCAGGAGCCGCTCAAAGCACAAACTCTTAGAAGATTCACTCTTCTTGTACTTAAGTCGGCATTGTGCCTTTTATATTCAATTCCGATGCGATTTCTGTGTTTCATCGTCAATGTGAAGGTCCAAGGGATACAGTAAACCTGCACTGGTGCATCGGAATCCAATACTGGTCTCCCAGGAGCCGCACAAAGCACAAACTCGTAGAAGATTCACTCTTCTTGTACTTAAGTCGGCAGTGTGCATTTTATATTCAATT
Source organism: Schistocerca nitens (assembly GCF_023898315.1). NCBI lineage: Eukaryota > Metazoa > Arthropoda > Insecta > Orthoptera > Acrididae > Schistocerca > Schistocerca nitens. The sequence continues at coordinate 185,412,913 of NC_064625.1, forward strand.
CCGATGCGATTTCTGTGTTTCATCGTCAATGTGAAGGTCCAAGGGATACAGTATACCTGCACTGGTGCATCGGAATCCAATACTGGTCTCCCAGGAGCCGCTCAAACCACAAACTCTTAGGAGACTCACTCTTCTTGTACTTAAGTCGGCACTGTGCCTTTTATATTCAATTCCGATGCGATTTCTGTGTTTCATCGTCAATGTGAAGGTCCAAGGGATACAGTAAACCTGCACTGGTGCATCGGAATCCAATACTGGTCTCCCAGGATCCGCTCAAAGCACAAACTCTTAGAAGATTCACTCTTCTTGTACTTAAGTCGGCATTGTGCCTTTTATATTCAATTCCGATGCGATTTCTGTGTTTCATTGTCAATGTGACGGTCCAAGGGATACAGTAAACCTGCACTGGTGCATCGGAATACAATACTGGTCTCCCAGGATCCGCTCAAAGCACAAACTCTCAGAAGATTCACTCTTCTTGTACATAAGTCGGCATTGTGCCTTTTATATTCAATTCCGATGCGATTTCTGTGTTTCATCGTCAATGTGAAGGTCCAAGGGATACAGTAAACCTGCACTGGTGCATCGGAATCCAATACTGGTCTCCCAGGATCCGCTCAAAGCACAAACTCTTAGAAGATTCACTCTTCTTGTACTTAAGTCGGCATTGTGCCTTTTATATTCAATTCCGATGCGATTTCTGTGTTTCATCGTCAATGTGAAGGTCCAAGGGATACAGTAAACCTGCACTGGTGCATCGGAATCCAATACTGGTCTCCCAGGAGCCGCACAAAGCACAAACTCGTAGAAGATTCACTCTTCTTGTACTTAAGTCGGCACTGTGCATTTTATATTCAATTCCGATGCGATTTCTGTGTTTCATCGTCAATGTGAAGGTCCAAGGGATACAGTAAAACTGCACTGGTGCATCGGAATCCAATACTAGTCTCGCAGGAGCCGCTCAAACCACAAACTCTTAGGAGACTCACTCTTCTTGTACTTAAGTCGGCACTGTGCCTTTTATATTTAATTCCGATGCGATTTCTGTGTTTCATCGTCAATGTGAAGGTCCAAGGGATACAGTAAACCGGCACTGGTGCATCGGAATCCAATACTGGTCTCCCAGGAGCCGCCCAAAGCACAAACTCTGAGAAGATTCACTCATCTTGTACTTACGTCGGCACTGTGCCTTTTATATTCAATTCCGATGCGATTTCTGTGTTTCATCGTCAATGTGAAGGTCCAAGGGATACAGTAAACCTGCACTGGTGCATCGGAATCTAATAATACTGGTCTCCCAGGAGCCGCCTAAAGCACAAACTCTGAGAAGATTCACTCTTCTTGTACTTAAGTCGGCACTGTGTCTTTTATATTAAATTCCGATGCGATATCTGTGTTTCATCGTCAATGTGAAGGTCCAAGGGATACAGTAAACCTGCACTGGTGCATCGGAATCCAATACTGGTCTCCCAGGAGATGCTCAAACCACAAACACTTAGGAGACTCACTCTTCTTGTACTTAAGTCGGCACTGTGTCTTTTATATTCAATTCCAATGCGATTTCTGTGTTTCATTGTCAATGTGAAGGTCCAAGGGATACAGTAAATTTGCACTGGTGCATCGGAATCCAATACTGGTCTCCCAGGAGCCGCTCAAACCACAAACTCTTAGGAGACTCACTCTTCTTGTACTTAAGTCGGCACTGTGTCTTTTATATTCAATTCCGATGCGATTTCTGTGTTTCATTGTCAATGTGAAGGTCCAAGGGATACAGTAAACCTGCACTTGTGCATCGGAATCCAATACTGGTCTCCCAGGAGCCGCTCAAAGCACAAACTCTTAGAAGATTCACTCTTCTTGTACTTAAGTCGGCATTGTGCCTTTTATATTCAATTCCGATGCGATTTCTGTGTTTCATCGTCAATGTGAAGGTCCAAGGGATACAGTAAACGTGCACTGGTGCATCGGAATCCAATACTGGTCTCCCAGGAGCCGCACAAAGCACAAACTCATAGAAGATTCACTCTTCTTGTACTTAAGTCGGCACTGTGCATTTTATATTCAATTCCGATGCGATTTCTGTGTTTCATCGTCAATGTGAAGGTCCAAGGGATACAGTAAAACTGCACTGGTGCATCGGAATCCAATACTAGTCTCGCAGGAGCCGCTCAAACCACAAACTCTTAGGAGACTCACTCTTCTTGTACTTAAGTCGGCACTGTGCCTTTTATATTCAATTCCTATGCGATTTCTGTGTTTCATCGTCAATGTGAAGGTCCAAGGGATACAGTAAACCTGCACTGGTGCATCGGAATCCAATACTGGTCTCCCAGGAGCCGCCCAAAGCACAAACTCTGAGAAGATTCACTCATCTTGTACTTACGTCGGCACTGTGCCTTTTATATTCAATTCCGATGCGATTTCTGTGTTTCATCGTCAATGTGAAGGTCCAAGGGATACAGTAAACCTGCACTGGTGCATCGGAATCCAATACTGGTCTCCCAGGAGCCGCCTAAAGCACAAACTCTGAGAAGATTCACTCTTCTTGTACTTAAGTCGGCACTGTGTCTTTTATATTAAATTCCGATGCGATATCTGTGTTTCATCGTCAATGTGAAGGTCCAAGGGATACAGTAAACCTGCACTGGTGCATCGGAATCCAATACTGGTCTCCCAGGAGCCGCTCAAACCACAAACTCTTACGAGACTCACTCTTCTTGTACTTAAATCGGCACTGTGTATTTTATATTCAATTCCGATGCGATTTCTGTGTTTCATTGTCAATGTGAAGGTCCAAGGGATACAGTAAACCTGCACTGGTGCATCGGAATCCAATATTGGTCTCCCAGGATCCGCTCAAAGCACAAACTCTTAGGAGACTCACTCTTCTTGTACTTAAGTCGGCATTGTGCCTTTTATATTCAATTCCGATGCGATTTCTGTGTTTCATCGTCAATTTGAAAGTCCAAGGGATACAGTAAACCTGCACTGGTGCATCGGAATCCAATACTGGTCTCCCAGGAGCCGCTCAAACCACAAAGTCTTAGGAGACTCACTCTTCCTGTACTTAAGTCGGCATTGTGCCTTTTATATTCAATTCCGATGCGATTTCTGTGTTTCATCGTCAATGTGAAGGTCCAAGGGATACAGTAAACCTGCACTTGTGCATCGGAATCCAATACCGGTCTCCCAGGAGCCGCCCAAAGCACAAACTCTTAGGAGACTCACTCTTCTTGTACTTAAGTCGGCACTGTGCCTTTTATATTCAGTTCCGATGCGATTTCTGTGTTTCATCGTCAATGTGAAGGTCCAAGGGATACAGTAAACCTGCACTGGTGCATCGGAATCCAATACTGGTCTCCCAGGAGCCGCCCAAAGCACAAACTCTGAGAAGATTCCCTCTTCTTGTACTTAAGTCGGCACTGTGCCTTTTATATTCAATTCCGATGCGATTTCTGTGTTTCATCGTCAATGTGAAGGTCCAAGGGATACATTAAACCTGCACTGGTGCATCGGAATCCAATACTGGTCTCCCAGGATCCGCTCAAAGCACAAACTCTCAGAAGATTCACTCTTCTTGTACTTAAGTCGCAATTGTGCCTTTTATATTCAATTCCGATGCGATTTCTGTGTTTCATCGTCAATGTGAATGTCCAAGGGATACAGTAAACCTCCACTGGTGCATCGGAATCCAATACTGGTCTCCAAGGAGCCGCTCAAAGCACAAACTCTGAGAAGATTCACTCTTCTTGTACTTATGTCGGCACTGTACCTTTAATATTCAATTCCGATGCGATTTCTGTGTTTCATCGTCAATGTGAAGGTCCAAGGGATACAGTAAACCTGCACTAGTGCATCGGAATCCAATACTGGTCTCCCAGGATCCGCTCAAAGCACAAACTCTTACGAGACTCACTCTTCTTGTACTTAAGTCGGCACTGTGCCTTTTATATTCAATTCCGATGCGATTTCTGTGTTTCATCGTCAATGTGAAGGTCCAAGGGCTACAGTAAACCTGCACTGGTGCATCGGAATCCAATACTGGTCTCCCAGGAGCCGCTCAAACCACAAACTCTTAGGAGACACTCTTCTTGTACTTAAGTCGGCATTGTGCCTTTTATATTCAATTCCGATGCGATTTCTGTGTTTCATTGTCAATGTGAAGGTCCAAGGGATACAGTAAACCTGCACTGGTGCATCGGAATCTAATACTGGTCTCCCAGGAGCCGCTCAAAGCACAAACACTGAGAAGATTCACTCTTCTTGTACTTATGTCGGCACTGTACCTTTAATATTCAATTCCGATGCGATTTCTGTGTTTCATCGTCAATGTGAAGGTCCTAGGGATACAGTAAACCTGCACTGGTGCATCGGAATCCAGTACTGGTCTCCTAGGATCCGCTCAAAGCACAAACTCTTAGGAGACTCACTCTTCTTGTACTTAAGTCGGCACTGTGCCTTTTATATTCAATTCCGATGCGATTTCTGTGTTTCATCGTCAATGTGAAGGTCCAAGGGATACAGTAAACCTGCACTGGTGCATCGGAATCCAATACTGGTCTCCCAGGAGCCGCTCAAACCACAAACTCTTAGGAGACTCACTCTTCTTGTACTTAAGTCGGCATTGTGCCTTTTATATTCAATTCCGATGCGATTTCTGTGTTTCATTGTCAATGTGAAGGTCCAAGGGATACAGTAAACCTGCACTGGTGCATCGGAATCCAATATTGGTCTCCCAGGATCCGCTCAAAGCACAAACTCTTAGGAGACTCACTCTTCTTGTACTTAAGTCGGCATTGTGCCTTTTATATTCAATTCCGATGCGATTTCTGTGTTTCATCGTCAATTTGAAGGTCCAAGGGATACAGTAAACCCGCACTGGTGCATCGGAATCCAATACTGGTCTCCCAGGAGCCGCTCAAACCACAAACTCTTAGGAGACTCACTCTTCCTGTACTTAAGTTGGCATTGTGCCTTTTATATTCAATTCCGATGCGATTTCTGTGTTTCATCGTCAATGTGAAGGTCCAAGGGATACAGTAAACCTGCACTGGTGCATCGGAATCCAATACTGGTCTCCCAGGAGCCGCCCAATGCACAAACTCTTAGGAGACTCACTCTTCTTGTACTTAAGTCGGCACTGTGCCTTTTATACTCAATTCCGATGCGATTTCTGTGTTTCATCGTCAATGTGAAGGTCCAAGGGATACAGTAAACCTCCACTGGTGCATCGGAATCCAATACTGGTCTCCCAGGAGCCGCCCAAAGCACAAACTCTGAGAAGATTCCCTCTTCTTGTACTTAAGTCGGCACTGTGCCTTTTATATTCAATTCCTATGCGATATCTGTGTTTCATCGTCAATGTGAAGGTCCAAGGGATACAGTAAACCTGCACTGGTGCATCGGAATCCAATACTGGTCTCCCAGGAGCCGCTCAAACCACAAACTCTTACGAGACTCACTCTTCTTGTACTTAAATCGGCACTGTGTATTTTATATTCAATTCCGATGCGATTTCTGTGTTTCATTGTCAATGTGAAGGTCCAAGGGATACAGTAAACCTGCACTGGTGCATCGGAATCCAATATTGGTCTCCCAGGATCCGCTCAAAGCACAAACTCTTAGGAGACTCACTCTTCTTGTACTTAAGTCGGCATTGTGCCTTTTATATTCAATTCCGATGCGATTTCTGTGTTTCATCGTCAATTTGAAGGTCCAAGGGATACAGTAAACCTGCACTGGTGCATCGGAATCCAATACTGGTCTCCCAGGAGCCGCTCAAACCAATAACTCTTAGGAGACTCACTCTTCCTGTACTTAAGTCGGCATTGTGCCTTTTATATTCAATTCCGATGCGATTTCTGTGTATCATCGTCAATGTGAAGGTCCAAGGGATACAGTAAACCTGCACTGGTGCATCGGAATCCAATACTGGTCTCCCAGGAGCCGCCCAAAGCACAAACTCTTAGGAGACTCACTCTTCTTGTACTTAAGTCGGCACTGTGCCTTTTATATTCAATTCCGATGCGATTTCTGTGTTTCATCGTCAATGTGAAGGTCCAAGGGATACAGTAAACCTGCACTGGTGCATCGGAATCCAATACTGGTCTCCCAGGAGCCGCCCAAAGCACAAACTCTGAGAAGATTCCCTCTTCTTGTACTTAAGTCGGCACTGTGCCTTTTATATTCAATTCCGATGCGATTTCTGTGTTTCATCGTCAATGTGAAGGTCCAAGGGATACAGTAAACCTGCACTGGTGCATCGGAATCCAATACTGGTCTCCCAGGATCCGCTCAAAGCACAAACTCTCAGAAGATTCACTCTTCTTGTACTTAAGTCGCAATTGTGCCTTTTATATTCAATTCCGATGCGATTTCTGTGTTTCATCGTCAATGTGAATGTCCAAGGGATACAGTAAACCTCCACTGGTGCATCGGAATCCAATACTGGTCTCCCAGGAGCCGCTCAAAGCACAAACTCTGAGAAGATTCACTCTTCTTGTACTTATGTCGGCACTGTACCTTTAATATTCAATTCCGATGCGATTTCTGTGTTTCATCGTCAATGTGAAGGTCCAAGGGATACAGTAAACCTGCACTGGTGCATCGGAATCCAATACTGGTCTCCCAGGATCCGCTCAAAGCACAAACTCTTACGAGACTCACTCTTCTTGTACTTAAGTCGGCACTGTGCCTTTTATATTCAATTCCGATGCGATTTCTGTGTTTCATCGTCAATGTGAAGGTCCAAGGGCTACAGTAAACCTGCACTGGTGCATCGGAATCCAATACTGGTCTCCCAGGAGCCGCTCAAACCACAAACTCTTAGGAGACTCACTCTTCTTGTACTTAAGTCGGCATTGTGCTTTTTATATTCAATTGCGATGCGATTTCTGTGTTTCATTGTCAATGTGAAGGTCCAAGGGATACAGTAAACCTGCACTGGTGCATCGGAATCTAATACTGGTCTCCCAGGAGCCGCTCAAAGCACAAACACTGAGAAGATTCACTCTTCTTGTACTTATGTCGGCACTGTACCTTTAATATTCAATTCCGATGCGATTTCTGTGTTTCATCGTCAATGTGAAGGTCCAAGGGATACAGTAAACCTGCACTGGTGCATCGGAATCCAATACTGGTCTCCCAGGATCCGCTCAAAGCACAAACTCTTACGAGACTCACTCTTCTTGTACTTAAGTCGGCACTGTGCCTTTTATATTCAATTCCGATGCGATTTCTGTGTTTCATCGTTAATGTGAAGGTCCAAGGGCTACAGTAAACCTGCACTGGTGCATCGGAATCCAATACTGGTCTCCCAGGAGCCGCTCAAACCACAAACTCTTAGGAGACTCACTCTTCTTGTACTTAAGTCGGCATTGCGCCTTTTATATTCAATTCCGATGCGATTTATGTGTTTCATTGTCAATGTGAAGGTCCAAGGGATAGAGTAAACCTGCAATGGTGCATCGGAATCTAATACTGGTCTCCCAGGAGCCGCTCAAAGCACAAACTCTTAGGAGACTCACTCTTCTTGTACTTAAGTCGGCATTGTGCCTTTTATATTCAATTCCGATGCGATTTCTGTGTTTCATTGTCAATGTGAAGGTCCAAGGGATAGAGTAAACCTGCAATGGTGCATCGGAATCTAATACTGGTCTCCCAGGAGCCGCTCAAAGCACAAACTCTGAGAAGATTCACTCATCTTGTACTTACGTCGGCACTGTGCCTTTTATATTCAATTCCGATGCGATTTCTGTGTTTCATCGTCAATGTGAAGGTCCAAGGGATACAGTAAACCTGCACTGGTGCATCGGAATCCAATACTGGTCTCCCAGGAGCCGCTCAAACCACAAACTCTTACGAGACTCACTCTTCTTGTACTTAAATCGGCACTGTGTATTTTATATTCAATTCCGATGCGATTTCTGTGTTTCATTGTCAATGTGAAGGTCCAAGGGATACAGTAAACCTGCACTGGTGCATCGGAATCCAATATTGGTCTCCCAGGATCCGCTCAAAGCACAAACTCTTAGGAGACTCACTCTTCTTGTACTTAAGTCGGCATTGTGCCTTTTATATTCAATTCCGATGCGATTTCTGTGTTTCATCGTCAATTTGAAGGTCCAAGGGACACAGTAAACCTGCACTGGTGCATCGGAATCCAATACTGGTCTCCCAGGAGCCGCTCAAACCACAAACTCTTAGGAGACTCACTCTTCCTGTACTTAAGTCGGCATTGTGCCTTTTATATTCAATTCCGATGCGATTTCTGTGTTTCATCGTCAATGTGAAGGTCCAAGGGATACAGTAAACCTGCACTGGTGCATCGGAATCCAATACTGATCTCCCAGTAGCCGCCCAAAGCACAAACTCTTAGGAGACTCACTCTTCTTGTACTTAAGTTGGCACTGTGCCTTTTATACTCAATTCCGATGCGATTTCTGTGTTTCATCGTCAATGTGAAGGTCCAAGGGATACAGTAAACCTGCACTGGTGCATCGGAATCCAATACTGGTCTCCCAGGAGCCGCCCAAAGCACAAACTCTGAGAAGATTCCCTCTTCTTGTACTTAAGTCGGCACTGTGCCTTTTATATTCAATTCCGATGCGATTTCTGGGTTTCATCGTCAATGTGAAGGTCCAAGGGATACAGTAAACCTGCACTGGTGCATCGGAATCCAATACTGGTCTCCCAGGATCCGCTCAAAGCACAAACTCTCAGAAGATTCACTCTTCTTGTACTTAAGTCGCAATTGTGCCTTTTATATTCAATTCCGATGCGATTTCTGTGTTTCATCGTCAATGTGAATGTCCAAGGGATACAGTAAACCTCCACTGGTGCATCGGAATCCAATACTGGTCTCCCAGGAGCCACTCAAAGCACAAACTCTGAGAAGATTCACTCTTCTTGTACTTAAGTCGGCACTGTGCCTTTTTTATATTCAATGCCGATGCGATTTCTGTGTTTCATCGTCAATGTGAAGGTCCAAGGGATACAGTTAACCTATACTGGTGCATCGGAATCCAATACTGGTCTCCCAGGAGCCGCTCAAAGCACAAACTCTTAGGAGACTCACTCTTCTTGTACTTATGTCGGCATTGTGCCTTTTATATTCAATTCCGATGCGATTTCTGTGTTTCATCGTCAATGTGAAGGTCCAAGGGATACAGTAAACCAGCACTGGTGCATCGGAATCCAATACTGGTCTCCCAGGAGCCGCTCAAACCACAAACTCTTAGGAGACTCACTCTTCTTGTACTTAAGTCGGCATTGTGCCTTTTATACTCAATTCCGATGCGATTTCTGTGTTTCATCGTCAATGTGAAGGTCCAAGGGGTACAGTAAACCTGCACTGGTGCATCGGAATCCAATACTGGTCTCCCAGGAGCCGCTCAAACCACAAACTCTTAGGAGACTCACTCTTCTTGTACTTAAGTCGGCACTGTGCCTTTTATATTCAATTCCGATGCGATTTCTGTGTTTCATCGTCAATGTGACGGTCCAAGGGATACAGTAAACCTGCACTGGTGCTTCGGAATCCAATACTGGTCTCCCAGGTGCCACTCAAAGCACAAACCCTTAGAAGATTCACTCTTCTTGTACATAAGTCGGCATTGTGCCTTTTATATTCAATTCCGATGCTATTTCTGTGTTTCATTGTCAATGTGACGGTCCAAGGGATACAGTAAACCTGCACTGGTGCATCGGAATCTAATACTGGTCTCCCAGGAGCCGCTCAAAGCACAAACTCTGAGAAGATTCACTCTTCTTGTACTTATGTCGGCACTGTACCTTTAATATTCAATTCCGATGCGATTTCTGTGTTTCATCGTCAATGTGAAGGTCCAAGGGATACAGTAAACCTGCACTGGTGCATCGGAATCCAATACTGGTCTCCCAGGATCCGCTCAAAGCACAAACTCTTAGGAGACTCACTCTTCTTGTACTTAAGTCGGCACTGTGCATTTATATTCAATTCCGATGCGATTTCTGTGTTTCATCGTCAATGTGAAGGTCCAAGGGCTACAGCAAACCTGCACTGGTGCATCGGAATCCAATACTGGTCTCCCAGGAGCCGCTCAAACCACAAACTCTTAGGAGACTCACTCTTCTTGTACTTAAGTCGGCATTGTGGCTTTTATATTCAATTCCGATGCGATTTCTGTGTTTCATTGTCAATGTGAAGGTCCAAGGGATACAGTAAACCTGCACTGGTGCATCGGAATCTAATACTGGTCTCCCAGGAGCCGCTCAAAGCACAAACTCTGAGAAGATTCACTCTTCTTGTACTTATGTCGGCACTGTACCTTTAATATTCAATTCCGATGCGATTTCTGTGTTTCATCGTCAATGTGAAGGTCCAAGGGATACAGTAAACCTGCACTGGTGCATCGGAATCCAATACTGGTCTCCCAGGATCCGCTCAAAGCACAAACTCTTAGGAGACTCACTCTTCTTGTACTTAAATCGGCACTGTGTATTTTATATTCAATTCCGATGCGATTTCTGTGTTTCATTGTCAATGTGAAGGTCCAAGGGATACAGTAAACCTGCACTGGTGCATCGGAATCCAATATTGGTCTCCCAGGATCCGCTCAAAGCACAAACTCTTAGGAGACTCACTCTTCTTGTACTTAAGTCGGCATTGTGCCTTTTATATTCAATTCCGATGCGATTTCTGTGTTTCATCGTCAATTTGAAGGTCCAAGGGACACAGTAAACCTGCACTGGTGCATCGGAATCCAATACTGGTCTCCCAGGAGCCGCTCAAACCACAAACTCTTAGGAGACTCACTCTTCCTGTACTTAAGTCGGCATTGTGCCTTTTATATTCAATTCCGATGCGATTTCTGTGTTTCATCGTCAATGTGAAGGTCCAAGGGATACAGTAAACCTGCACTGGTGCATCGGAATCCAATACTGATCTCCCAGTAGCCGCCCAAAGCACAAACTCTTAGGAGACTCACTCTTCTTGTACTTAAGTCGGCACTGTGCCTTTTATACTCAATTCCGATGCGATTTCTGTGTTTCATCGTCAATGTGAAGGTCCAAGGGATACAGTAAACCTGCACTGGTGCATCGGAATCCAATACTGGTCTCCCAGGAGCCGCCCAAAGCACAAACTCTGAGAAGATTCCCTCTTCTTGTACTTAAGTCGGCACTGTGCCTTTTATATTCAATTCCGATGCGATTTCTGGGTTTCATCGTCAATGTGAAGGTCCAAGGGATACAGTAAACCTGCACTGGTGCATCGGAATCCAATACTGGTCTCCCAGGATCCGCTCAAAGCACAAACTCTCAGAAGATTCACTCTTCTTGTACTTAAGTCGCAATTGTGCCTTTTATATTCAATTCCGATGCGATTTCTGTGTTTCATCGTCAATGTGAATGTCCAAGGGATACAGTAAACCTCCACTGGTGCATCGGAATCCAATACTGGTCTCCCAGGAGCCACTCAAAGCACAAACTCTGAGAAGATTCACTCTTCTTGTACTTAAGTCGGCACTGTGCCTTTTTTATATTCAATGCCGATGCGATTTCTGTGTTTCATCGTCAATGTGAAGGTCCAAGGGATACAGTTAACCTATACTGGTGCATCGGAATCCAATACTGGTCTCCCAGGAGCCGCTCAAAGCACAAACTCTTAGGAGACTCACTCTTCTTGTACTTATGTCGGCATTGTGCCTTTTATATTCAATTCCGATGCGATTTCTGTGTTTCATCGTCAATGTGAAGGTCCAAGGGATACAGTAAACCAGCACTGGTGCATCGGAATCCAATACTGGTCTCCCAGGAGCCGCTCAAACCACAAACTCTTAGGAGACTCACTCTTCTTGTACTTAAGTCGGCATTGTGCCTTTTATACTCAATTCCGATGCGATTTCTGTGTTTCATCGTCAATGTGAAGGTCCAAGGGGTACAGTAAACCTGCACTGGTGCATCGGAATCCAATACTGGTCTCCCAGGAGCCGCTCAAACCACAAACTCTTAGGAGACTCACTCTTCTTGTACTTAAGTCGGCACTGTGCCTTTTATATTCAATTCCGATGCGATTTCTGTGTTTCATCGTCAATGTGACGGTCCAAGGGATACAGTAAACCTGCACTGGTGCTTCGGAATCCAATACTGGTCTCCCAGGTGCCACTCAAAGCACAAACCCTTAGAAGATTCACTCTTCTTGTACATAAGTCGGCATTGTGCCTTTTATATTCAATTCCGATGCTATTTCTGTGTTTCATTGTCAATGTGACGGTCCAAGGGATACAGTAAACCTGCACTGGTGCATCGGAATCTAATACTGGTCTCCCAGGAGCCGCTCAAAGCACAAACTCTGAGAAGATTCACTCTTCTTGTACTTATGTCGGCACTGTACCTTTAATATTCAATTCCGATGCGATTTCTGTGTTTCATCGTCAATGTGAAGGTCCAAGGGATACAGTAAACCTGCACTGGTGCATCGGAATCCAATACTGGTCTCCCAGGATCCGCTCAAAGCACAAACTCTTAGGAGACTCACTCTTCTTGTACTTAAGTCGGCACTGTGCATTTATATTCAATTCCGATGCGATTTCTGTGTTTCATCGTCAATGTGAAGGTCCAAGGGCTACAGCAAACCTGCACTGGTGCATCGGAATCCAATACTGGTCTCCCAGGAGCCGCTCAAACCACAAACTCTTAGGAGACTCACTCTTCTTGTACTTAAGTCGGCATTGTGGCTTTTATATTCAATTCCGATGCGATTTCTGTGTTTCATTGTCAATGTGAAGGTCCAAGGGATACAGTAAACCTGCACTGGTGCATCGGAATCTAATACTGGTCTCCCAGGAGCCGCTCAAAGCACAAACTCTGAGAAGATTCACTCTTCTTGTACTTATGTCGGCACTGTACCTTTAATATTCAATTCCGATGCGATTTCTGTGTTTCATCGTCAATGTGAAGGTCCAAGGGATACAGTAAACCTGCACTGGTGCATCGGAATCCAATACTGGTCTCCCAGGATCCGCTCAAAGCACAAACTCTTAGGAGACTCACTCTTCTTGTACTTAAGTCGGCACTGTGCATTTATATTCAATTCCGATGCGATTTCTGTGTTTCATCGTCAATGTGAAGGTCCAAGGGCTACAGCAAACCTGCACTGGTGCATCGGAATCCAATACTGGTCTCCCAGGAGCCGCTCAAACCACAAACTCTTAGGAGACTCACTCTTCTTGTACTTAAGTCGGCATTGTGGCTTTTATATTCAATTCCGATGCGATTTCTGTGTTTCATTGTCAATGTGAAGGTCCAAGGGATACAGTAAACCTGCACTGGTGCATCGGAATCTAATACTGGTCTCCCAGGAGCCGCTCAAAGCACAAACTCTGAGAAGATTCACTCTTCTTGTACTTATGTCGGCACTGTACCTTTAATATTCAATTCCGATGCGATTTCTGTGTTTCATCGTCAATGTGAAGGTCCAAGGGATACAGTAAACCTGCACTGGTGCATCGGAATCCAATACTGGTCTCCCAGGATCCGCTCAAAGCACAAACTCTTAGGAGACTCACTCTTCTTGTACTTAAGTCGGCACTGTGCCTTTTATATTCAATTCCGATGCGATTTTTGTGTTTCATCGTCAATGTGAAGGTCCAAGGGCTACAGTAAACCTGCACTGGTGCATCGGAATCCAATACTGGTCTCCCAGGAGCCGCTCAAACCACAAACTCTTAGGAGACTCACTCTTCTTGTACTTAAGTCGGCATTGTGCCTTTTATATTCAATTCCGATGCGATTTCTGTGTTTCATTGTCAATGTGAAGGTCCAAGGGATAGAGTAAACCTGCAATGGTGCATCGGAATCTAATACTGGTCTCCCAGGAGCCGCTCAAAGCACAAACTCTTAGGAGACTCACTCTTCTTGTACTTAAGTCGGCATTGTGCCTTTTATATTCAATTCCGATGCGATTTCTGTGTTTCATTGTCAATGTGAAGGTCCAAGGGATAGAGTAAACCTGCAATGGTGCATCGGAATCTAATACTGGTCTCCCAGGAGCCGCTCAAAGCACAAACTCTGAGAAGATTCACTCTTCTTGTACTTAAGTCGGCACTGTGCCTTTTATATTCAATTCCGATGCGATTTCTGTGTTTCATCGTCAATGTGAAGGTCCAAGGGATACAGTAAACCTGCACTGGTGCATCGGAATCCAATACTGGTCTCCCAGGATCCGCTCAAAGCACAAACTCTTAGGAGACTCACTCTTCTTGTACTTAAGTCGGCATTGTGCCTTTTATATTCAATTCCGATGCGATTTCTGTGTTTCATCGTCAATGTGAAGGTCCAAGGGATACACTAAACCTGCACTGGTGCATCGGAAACCAATACTGGTCTCCCAGGAGCCGCTCAAACCACAAACTCTTAGGAGACTCACTCTTCTTGTACTTAAGTCGGCATTGTGCCTTTGATATTCAATTCCGATGCGATTTCTGTGTTTCATTGTCAATGAGAAGGTCCAAGGGATACACTAAACCTGCACTGGTGCATCGGAATCCGATACTGGTCTCCCAGGAGCCGCTCTAAGCACAAACTCTTAGGAGACTCTCTCTTCTTGTACTTAAGTCGGCATTGTACCTTTTATATTCAATTCCGATGCGATTTCTGTGTTTCATTGTCAATGTGACGGTCCAAGGGATACAGTAAACCTGCACTGGTGCATCGGAATCCAATACTGGTCTCCCAGGAGCCGCTCAAAGCACAAACTCTTAGAAGATTCACTCTTCTGTACTTAAGTCGGCATTGTGCCTTTTATATTCAATTCCGATGCGATTTCTGTGTTTCATTGTCAATGTGACGGTCCAAGGGATACAGTAAACCTGCACTGGTGCATCGGAATCCAATACTGGTCTCCCAGGAGCCGCTCAAACCACAAACTCTTAGGAGACTCACTCTTCTTGTACTTAAGTCGGTATTGTGCATTTTATATTCAATTCCGATGCGATTTCTGTGTTTCATTGTCAATGTGGAGGTCCAAGGGATACAGTAAACCTGCACTGGTGCATCGGAATCCAATACTGGTCTCCCAGGAGCCGCTCAAAGCACAAACTCTGAGAAGATTCACTCTTCTTGTACTTAAGTCGGCACTGTGCCTTTTTTATATTCAATTCCAATGCGATTTCTGTGTTTCATCGTCAATGTGAAGGTCCAAAGGATACAGTAAACCTGTACTGTTGCATCGAAATCCAATACTGGTCTCCCAGGAGCCGCTCAAAGCACAAACTCTTAGGAGACTCACTCTTCTTGTACTTAAGTCGGCATTGTGCCTTTTATATTCAATTCCGATGCGATATCTGTGTTTCATCGTCAATGTGAAGGTCCAAGGGATACAGTAAACCTGCACTGGTGCATCGGAATCCAATACGGGTCTCCCAGGTGCCGCTCAAAGCACAAACCCTTAGAGAATTCACTCTTTTTGTACATAAGTCGGCATTGTGCCTTTTATATTCAATTCCGATGCGATTTCTGTGTTTCATTGTCAATGTGACTGTCCAAGAGATACAGTAAACCTGCACTGGTGCATCGGAATCTAATACTGGTCTCCCAGGAGCCGCTCAAAGCACAAACTCTTAGAAGATTCACTCTTCTTGTACTTAAGTCGGCATTGTGCCTTTTATATTCAATTCCGGTGCGATTTCTGTGTTTCATTGTCAATGTGACGGTCCAAGGGATACAGTAAACCTGCACTGGTGCATCGGAATCCAATACTGGTCTCCCAGGATCCGCTCAAAGCACAAACTCCTAGAAGATTCACTCTTCTTGTACTTAAGTCGGCATTGGGCATTTTATATTCAATTCCGATGCGATTTCTGTGTTTCATTGTCAATGTGACGGTCCAAGGGATACAGTAAACCTGCACTGGTGCATCGGAATCCAATACTGGTCTCCCAGGATCCGCTCAAAGCACAAACTCTTAGAAGATTCACTCTTCTTGTACTTAAGCAGGCATTGTGCCTTTTATATTCAATTCCGATTCGATTTCTGTGTTTCATTGTCAATGTGACGGTCCAAGGGATACAGTAAACCTGCACTGGTGCATCGGAATCCAATACTGGTCTCCCATAATCCGCTCAAAGCACTAACTCTTAGAAGATTCAATCTTCTTGTACATAAGTCGGCATTGTGCCTTTTATATTCAATTCCGATGCGATGTCTGTGTTTCATCGTCAATGTGAAGGTCCAAGGGATACAGTAAACCTGCACTGGTGCATCGGAATCCAATACTGGTCTCCCAGGATCCGCTCAAACCACAAACTCTTAGAAGATTCACTCTTCTAGTACTTAAGTCGGCATTGTGCCTTTTATATTCAATTCCGATGCGATTTCTGTGTTTCATCGTCAATGTGAAGGTCCAAGGGATACAGTAAACCTGCACTGGTGCATCGGAATCCAATACTGGTCTCCCAGGAGCCGCACAAAGCACAAACTCGTAGAAGATTCACTCTTCTTGTACTTAAGTCGGCACTGTGCATTTTATATTCAATTCCGATGCGATTTCTGTGTTTCATCGTCAATGTGAAGGTCCAAGGGATACAGTAAACCTGCACTGGTGCATCGGAATCCAATACTGGTCTCGCAGGAGCCGCTCAAACCACAAACTCTTAGGAGACTCACTCTTCTTGTACTTAAGTCGGCACTGTGCCTTTTATATTCAGTTCCGATGCGATTTCTGTGTTTCATCGTCAATGTGAAGGTCCAAGGGATACAGTAAACCTGCACTGGTGCATCGGAATCCAATACTGGTCTCCCAGGAGCCGCCCAAAGCACAAACTCTGAGAAGATTCACTCTTCTTGTACTTACGTCGGCACTGTGCCTTTTATATTCAATTCCGATGCGATTTCTGTGTTTCATCGTCAATGTGAAGGTCCAAGGGATACAGTAAACCTGCACTGGTGCATCGGAATCCAATACTGGTCTCCCAGGAGCCGCCCAAAGCACAAACTCTGAGAAGATTCACTCTTCTTGTACTTAAGTCTGCACTGTGTCTTTTATATTCAATTCCGATGCGATTTCTGTGTTTCATCGTCAATGTGAAGGTCCAAGGGATAGAGTAAACCTGCACTGGTGCATCAGAATCCAATACTGGTCTCCCAGGAGCCGCCTAAAGCACAAACTCTGAGAAGATTCACTCTTCTTGTACTTAAGTCGGCACTGTGTCTTTTATATTCAATTCCGATGCGATTTCTGTGTTTCATCGTCAATGTGAAGGTCCAAGGGATACAGTAAACCTGCACTGGTGCATCGGAATCAAATACTGGTCTCCCAGGAGCCGCTCAAACCACAAACTCATAGGAAACTCACTCTTCTTGGACTTAAGTCGGCACTGTGCCTTTTATATTCAATTCCGATGCGATTTCTGTGTTTCATCGTCAATGTGACGGTCCAAGGGAGACAGTAAACCTGCACTGGTGCATCGGAATCCAATACTGGTCTCCCAGGTGACGCTCAAAGCACAAACCCTTAGAGAATTCACTCTTCTTGTACATAAGTCGGCATTGTGCCTTTTATATTCAATTCCGATGCGATTTCTGTGTTTCATTGTCAATGTGACGGTTCAAGAGATACAGTAAACCTGCACTGGTGCATCGGAATCTAATGCTGGTCTCCCAGGAGCCGCTCAAAGCACAATCTCTTAGAAGATTCACTCTTCTTGTACTTAAGTCGGCATTGTGCCTTTTATATTCAATTCCGATGCGATATCTGTGTTTCATTGTCAATGTGACGTTCCAAGGGATACAGTAAACCTGCACTGGTGCATCGGAATCCAATACTGGTCTCCCAGGATCCGCTCAAAGCACAAACTCTTAGAAGATTCACTCTTCTTGTACTTAAGTCGGCATTGTGCCTTTTATATTCAATTCCGATGCGATTTCTGTGTTTCATTGTCAATGTGACGGTCCAAGGGATACAGTAAACCTGCACTGGTGCACCGGAATCCAATACTGGTCTCCCAGGATCCGCTCAAAGCACAAACTCTTAGAAGATTCACTCTTCTTGTACTTAAGCCGGCATTGTGCCTTTTATATTCAATTCCGATTCGATTTCTGTGTTTCATTGTCAATGTGACGGTCCAAGGGATACAGTAAACCTGCACTGGTGCATCGGAATCCAATACTGGTCTCCCAGGATCCGCTCAAAGCACTAACTCTTAGAAGAATCACTCTTCTTGTACATAAGTCGGCATTGTGCCTTTTATATTCAATTCCGATGCAATTTCTGTGTTTCATCGTCAATGTGAAGGTCCAAGGGATACAGTAAACCTGCACTGGTGCATCGGAATCCAATACTGGTCTCCCAGGATCCGCTCAAAGCACAAACTCTTAGGAGATTCACTCTTCTTGTACTTAAGTCGGCATTGTGCCTTTTATATTCAATTCCGATGTGATTTCTGTGTTTCATCGTCAATGTGAAGGTCCAAGGGATACAGTAAACCTGCACTGGTGCATCGGAATCCAATACTGGTCTCCCAGGAGCCGCACAAAGCACAAACTCGTAGAAGATTCACTCTTCTTGTACTTACGTCTGCACTGTGCATTTCATATTCAATTCCGATGCGATTTCTGTGTTTCATCGTCAATGTGAAGGTCCAAGGGATACAGTAAACCTGCACTGGTGCGTCGGAATCCAATACTGGTCTCCCAGGAGCCGCCCAATGCACAAACTCTGAGAAGATTCACTCTTCTTGTACTTACGTCGGCACTGTGCCTTTTATATTCAATTCCGATGCGATTTCTGTGTTTCAACGTCAATGTGAAGGTCCAAGGGATACAGTAAACCTGCACTGGTGCATCGGAATCCAATACTGGTCTCCCAGGAGCCGCCCAAAGCACAAACTCTGAGAAGATTCACTCTTCTTGTACTTAAGTCGGTACTGTGTCTTTTATATTCAATTCCGATGCGATTTCTGTGTTTCATCGTCAATGTGAAGGTCCAAGGGATACAGTAAACCTGCACTGGTGCATCGGAATCCAATACTGGTCTCCCAGGATCCGCCCAAAGCACAAACTCTTAGAAGATTCTCTCTTCTTGTACATAAGTCGGCATTGTGCCTTTTATATTCAATTCCGATGCGATTTCTGTGTTTCATCGTCAATGTGAAGGTCCAAGGGATACAGTAAACCTGCACTGGTGCATCGGAATCCAATACTGGTCTCCCAGGATCCGCTCAAAGCACAAACTCTTAGAAGATTCGCTCTTCTTGTACTTAAGTCGGCATTGTGCCTTTTATATTCAATTCCGATGCGATTTCTGTGTTTCATCGTCAATGTGAAGGTCCAAGGGATACAGTAAACCTGCACTGGTGCATCGGAATCCAATACTGGTCTCCCAGGAGCCGCACAAAGCACAAACTCGTAGAAGATTCACTCTTCTTGTACTTAAGTCGGCACTGTGCATTTTATATTCAATTCCGATGCGATTTCTGTGTTTCATCGTCAATGTGAAGGTCCAAGGGATACAGTAAAACTGCACTGGTGCATCGGAATACAATACTGGTCTCGCAGGAGCCGCTCAAAGCACAAACTCCTAGAAGATTCACTCTTCTTGTACTTAAGTCGGCATTGTGCCTTTTATATTCAATTCCGATGCGATTTCTGTGTTTCATTGTGAATGTGACGGTCCAAGGGATACAGTAAACCTGCACTGGTGCATCGGAATCCAATACTGGTCTCCCAGGATCCGCTCAAAGCACAAACTCTTAGAAGGTTCACTCTTCTTGTACTTAAGCAGGCATTGTGCCTTTTATATTCAATTCCGATTCGATTTCTGTGTTTCATTGTCAATGTGACGGTCCAAGGGATACAGTAAACCTGCACTGGTGCATCGGAATCCAATACTGGTCTCCCAGGATCCGCTCAAAGCACTAACTCTTAGAAGATTCAATCTTCTTGTACATAAGTCGGCATTGTGCCTTTTATATTGAATTCCGATGCGATTTCTGTGTTTCATCGTCAATGTGAAGGTCCAAGGGATAAAGTAAACCTGCACTGGTGCATCGGAATCCAATACTGGTCTCCCAGGATCCGCTCAAACCACAAACTCTTAGAAGATTCCCTCTTCTTGTACTTAAGTCGGCATTGTGCCTTTTATATTCAATTCCGATGCGATTTCTGTGTTTCATCGTCAATGTGAAGGTCCAAGGGATAGAGTAAACCTGCACTGGTGCATCGGAATCCAATACTGGTCTCGCAGGAGCCGCTCAAACCACAAACTCTTAGGAGACTCTCTCTTCTTGTACTTAAGTCGGCATTGTACCTTTTATATTCAATTCCGATGCGATTTCTGTGTTTCATTGTCAATGTGACGGTCCAAGGGATACAGTAAACCTGCACTGGTGCATCGGAATCCAATACTGGTCTCCCAGGAGCCGCTCAAAGCACAAACTCTTAGAAGATTCACTCTTCTGTACTTAAGTCGGCATTGTGCCTTTTATATTCAATTCCGATGCGATTTCTGTGTTTCATTGTCAATGTGACGGTCCAAGGGATACAGTAAACCTGCACTGGTGCATCGGAATCCAATACTGGTCTCCCAGGATCCGCTCAAAGCACAAACTCTTAGAAGATTCACTCTTCTTGTACTTAAGTCGGCATTGTGCCTTTTATATTCAATTCCGATGCGATTTCTGTGTTTCATTGTCAATGTGACGGTCCAAGGGATACAGTAAACCTGCACTGGTGCATCGGAATCCAATACTGGTCTCCCAGGAGCCGCTCAAAGCACAAACTCTGAGAAGATTCACTCTTCTTGTACTTATGTCGGCACTGTACCTTTAATATTCAATTCCGATGCGATTTCTGTGTTTCATCGTCAATGTGAAGGTCCAAGGGATACAGTAAACCTGCACTGGTGCATCGGAATCCAATACTGGTCTCCCAGGATCCGCTCAAAGCACAAACTCTTAGGAGACTCACTCTTCTTGTACTTAAGTCGGCATTGTGCCTTTTATATTCAATTCCGATGCGATTTCTGTGTTTCATCGTCAATGTGAAGGTCCAAGGGATACACTAAACCTGCACTAGTGCATCGGAAACCAATACTGGTCTCCCAGGAGCCGCTCAAACCACAAACTCTTAGGAGACTCACTCTTCTTGTACTTAAGTCGGCATTGTGCCTTTGATATTCAATTCCGATGCGATTTCTGTGTTTCATTGTCAATGTGAAGGTCCAAGGGATACACTAAACCTGCACTGGTGCATCGGAATCCAATACTGGTCTCCCAGGTGCCGCTCAAAGCACAAACTCTTAGGAGACTCACTCTTCTTGTACTTAAGTCGGCATTGTACCTTTTATATTCAATTCCGATGCGATTTCTGTGTTTCATTGTCAATGTGACGGTCCAAGGGATACAGTAAACCTGCACTGGTGCATCGGAATCCAATACTGGTCTCCCAGGAGCCGCTCAAAGCACAAACTCTTAGAAGATTAACTCTTCTTGTACTTAAGTCGTCATTGTGCCTTTTATATTCAATTCCAATGCGATTTCTGTGTTTCATTGTCAATGTGACGGTCCAAGGGATACAGTAAACCTGCACTGGTGCATCGGAATCCAATACTGGTCTCCCAGGAGCCGCTCAAACCACAAACTCTTAGGAGACTCACTCTTCTTGTACTTAAGTCGGTATTGTGCATTTTATATTCAATTCCGATGCGATTTCTGTGTTTCATTGTCAATGTGGAGGTCCAAGGGATACAGTAAACCTGCACTGGTGCATCGGAATCCAATACTGGTCTCCCAGGAGCCGCTCAAAGCACAAACTCTGAGAAGATTCACTCTTCTTGTACTTAAGTCGGCACTGTGCCTTTTTTATATTCAATTCCAATGCGATTTCTGTGTTTCATCGTCAATGTGAAGGTCCAAAGGATACAGTAAACCTGTACTGTTGCATCGAAATCCAATACTGGTCTCCCAGGAGCCGCTCAAAGCACAAACTCTTAGGAGACTCACTCTTCTTGTACTTAAGTCGGCATTGTGCCTTTTATATTCAATTCCGATGCGATATCTGTGTTTCATCGTCAATGAGAAGGTCCAAGGGATACAGTAAACCTGCACTGGTGCATCGGAATCCAATACTGGTCTCCCAGGAGCCGCTCAAACCACAAACTCTTAGGAGACTCACTCTTCTTGTACTTAAGTCGGCACTGTGCCTTTTATATTCAATTCCGATGCGATTTCTGTGTTTAATCGTCAATGTGACGGTGCAAGGGATACAGTAAACCTGCACTGGTGCTTCGGAATCCAATACTGGTCTCCCAGGTGCCACTCAAAGCACAAACCCTTAGAAGATTCACTCTTCTTGTACATAAGTCGGCATTGTGCCTTTTATATTCAATTCCGATGCTATTTCTGTGTTTCATTGTCAATGTGACGGTCCAAGGGATACAGTAAACCTGCACTGGTGCATCGGAATCTAATACTGGTCTCCCAGGAGCCGCTCAAAGCACAAACTCTTAGAAGATTCACTCTTCTTGTACTTAAGTCGGCATTGTGCCTTTTATATTCAATTCCGGTGCGATTTCTGTGTTTCATTGTCAATGTGACGGTCCAAGGGATACAGTAAACCTGCACTGGTGCATCGGAATCCAATACTGGTCTCCCAGGATCCGCTCAAAGCACAAACTCCTAGAAGATTCACTCTTCTTGTACTTAAGTCGGCATTGGGCCTTTTATATTCAATTCCGATGCGATTTCTGTGTTTCATCGTCAATGTGAAGGTCCAAGGGATACAGTAAACCTGCACTGGTGCATCGGAATCCAATACTGGTCTCCCAGGAGCCGACCAAAGCACAAACTCTGAGAAGATTCACTCTTCTTGTACTTAAGTCGGTACTGTGTCTTTTATATTCAATTCCGATGCGATTTCTGTGTTTCATCGTCAATGTGAAGGTCCAAGGGATACAGTAAACCTGCACTGGTGCATCGGAATCCAATACTGGTCTCCCAGGAGCCGCACAAAGCACAAACTCGTAGAAGATTCACTCTTCTTGTACTTACGTCGGCACTGTGCATTTCATATTCAATTCCGATGCGATTTCTGTGTTTCATCGTCAATGTGAAGGTCCAAGGGATACAGTAAACCTGCACTGGTGCGTCGGAATCCAATACTGGTCTCCCAGGAGCCGCCCAATGCACAAACTCTGAGAAGATTCACTCTTCTTGTACTTACGTCGGCACTGTGCCTTTTATATTCAATTCCGATGCGATTTCTGTGTTTCAACGTCAATGTGAAGGTCCAAGGGATACAGTAAACCTGCACTGGTGCATCGGAATCCAATACTGGTCTCCCAGGAGCCGCCCAAAGCACAAACTCTGAGAAGATTCACTCTTCTTGTACTTAAGTCGGTACTGTGTCTTTTATATTCAATTCCGATGCGATTTCTGTGTTTCATCGTCAATGTGAAGGTCCAAGGGATACAGTAAACCTGCACTGGTGCATCGGAATCCAATACTGGTCTCCCAGGATCCGCCCAAAGCACAAACTCTTAGAAGATTCACTCTTCTTGTACATAAGTCGGCATTGTGCCTTTTATATTCAATTCCGATGCGATTTCTGTGTTTCATCGTCAATGTGAAGGTCCAAGGGATACAGTAAACCTGCACTGGTGCATCGGAATCCAATACTGGTCTCCCAGGATCCGCTCAAAGCACAAACTCTTAGAAGATTCGCTCTTCTTGTACTTAAGTCGGCATTGTGCCTTTTATATTCAATTCCGATGCGATTTCTGTGTTTCATCGTCAATGTGAAGGTCCAAGGGATACAGTAAACCTGCACTGGTGCATCGGAATCCAATACTGGTCTCCCAGGAGCCGCACAAAGCACAAACTCGTAGATGATTCACTCTTCTTGTACTTAAGTCGGCACTGTGCATTTTATATTCAATTCCGATGCGATTTCTGTGTTTCATCGTCAATGTGAAGGTCCAAGGGATACAGTAAAACTGCACTGGTGCATCGGAATACAATACTGGTCTCGCAGGAGCCGCTCAAAGCACAAACTCCTAGAAGATTCACTCTTCTTGTACTTAAGTCGGCATTGTGCCTTTTATATTCAATTCCGATGCGAATTCTGTGTTTCATTGTGAATGTGACGGTCCAAGGGATACAGTAAACCTGCACTGGTGCATCGGAATCCAATACTGGTCTCCCAGGATCCGCTCAAAGCACAAACTCTTAGAAGGTTCACTCTTCTTGTACTTAAGCAGGCATTGTGCCTTTTATATTCAATTCCGATTCGATTTCTGTGTTTCATTGTCAATGTGACGGTCCAAGGGATACAGTAAACCTGCACTGGTGCATCGGAATCCAATACTGGTCTCCCAGGATCCGCTCAAAGCACTAACTCTTAGAAGATTCAATCTTCTTGTACATAAGTCGGCATTGTGCCTTTTATATTGAATTCCGATGCGATTTCTGTGTTTCATCGTCAATGTGAAGGTCCAAGGGATAAAGTAAACCTGCACTGGTGCATCGGAATCCAATACTGGTCTCCCAGGATCCGCTCAAACCACAAACTCTTAGAAGATTCCCTCTTCTTGTACTTAAGTCGGCATTGTGCCTTTTATATTCAATTCCGATGCGATTTCTGTGTTTCATCGTCAATGTGAAGGTCCAAGGGATAGAGTAAACCTGCACTGGTGCATCGGAATCCAATACTGGTCTCGCAGGAGCCGCTCAAACCACAAACTCTTAGGAGACTCTCTCTTCTTGTACTTAAGTCGGCATTGTACCTTTTATATTCAATTCCGATGCGATTTCTGTGTTTCATTGTCAATGTGACGGTCCAAGGGATACAGTAAACCTGCACTGGTGCATCGGAATCCAATACTGGTCTCCCAGGAGCCGCTCAAAGCACAAACTCTTAGAAGATTCACTCTTCTGTACTTAAGTCGGCATTGTGCCTTTTATATTCAATTCCGATGCGATTTCTGTGTTTCATTGTCAATGTGACGGTCCAAGGGATACAGTAAACCTGCACTGGTGCATCGGAATCCAATACTGGTCTCCCAGGATCCGCTCAAAGCACAAACTCTTAGAAGATTCACTCTTCTTGTACTTAAGTCGGCATTGTGCCTTTTATATTCAATTCCGATGCGATTTCTGTGTTTCATTGTCAATGTGACGGTCCAAGGGATACAGTAAACCTGCACTGGTGCATCGGAATCCAATACTGGTCTCCCAGGAGCCGCTCAAAGCACAAACTCTGAGAATATTCACTCTTCTTGTACTTATGTCGGCACTGTACCTTTAATATTCAATTCCGATGCGATTTCTGTGTTTCATCGTCAATGTGAAGGTCCAAGGGATACAGTAAACCTGCACTGGTGCATCGGAATCCAATACTGGTCTCCCAGGATCCGCTCAAAGCACAAACTCTTAGGAGACTCACTCTTCTTGTACTTAAGTCGGCATTGTGCCTTTTATATTCAATTCCGATGCGATTTCTGTGTTTCATCGTCAATGTGAAGGTCCAAGGGATACACTAAACCTGCACTAGTGCATCGGAAACCAATACTGGTCTCCCAGGAGCCGCTCAAACCACAAACTCTTAGGAGACTCACTCTTCTTGTACTTAAGTCGGCATTGTGCCTTTGATATTCAATTCCGATGCGATTTCTGTGTTTCATTGTCAATGTGAAGGTCCAAGGGATACACTAAACCTGCACTGGTGCATCGGAATCCAATACTGGTCTCCCAGGTGCCGCTCAAAGCACAAACTCTTAGGAGACTCACTCTTCTTGTACTTAAGTCGGCATTGTACCTTTTATATTCAATTCCGATGCGATTTCTGTGTTTCATTGTCAATGTGACGGTCCAAGGGATACAGTAAACCTGCACTGGTGCATCGGAATCCAATACTGGTCTCCCAGGAGCCGCTCAAAGCACAAACTCTTAGAAGATTAACTCTTCTTGTACTTAAGTCGTCATTGTGCCTTTTATATTCAATTCCAATGCGATTTCTGTGTTTCATTGTCAATGTGACGGTCCAAGGGATACAGTAAACCTGCACTGGTGCTTCGGAATCCAATACTGGTCTCCCAGGAGCCGCTCAAACCACAAACTCTTAGGAGACTCACTCTTCTTGTACTTAAGTCGGTATTGTGCATTTTATATTCAATTCCGATGCGATTTCTGTGTTTCATTGTCAATGTGGAGGTCCAAGGGATACAGTAAACCTGCACTGGTGCATCGGAATCCAATACTGGTCTCCCAGGAGCCGCTCAAAGCACAAACTCTGAGAAGATTCACTCTTCTTGTACTTAAGTCGGCACTGTGCCTTTTTTATATTCAATTCCAATGCGATTTCTGTGTTTCATCGTCAATGTGAAGGTCCAAAGGATACAGTAAACCTGTACTGTTGCATCGAAATCCAATACTGGTCTCCCAGGAGCCGCTCAAAGCACAAACTCTTAGGAGACTCACCCTTCTTGTACTTAAGTCGGCATTGTGCCTTTTATATTCAATTCCGATGCGATATCTGTGTTTCATCGTCAATGAGAAGGTCCAAGGGATACAGTAAACCTGCACTGGTGCATCGGAATCCAATACTGGTCTCCCAGGAGCCGCTCAAACCACAAACTCTTAGGAGACTCACTCTTCTTGTACTTAAGTCGGCACTGTGCCTTTTATATTCAATTCCGATGCGATTTCTGTGTTTCATCGTCAATGTGACGGTGCAAGGGATACAGTAAACCTGCACTGGTGCTTCGGAATCCAATACTGGTCTCCCAGGTGCCACTCAAAGCACAAACCCTTAGAAGATTCACTCTTCTTGTACATAAGTCGGCATTGTGCCTTTTATTTTCAATTCCGATGCTATTTCTGTGTTTCATTGTCAATGTGACGGTCCAAGGGATACAGTAAACCTGCACTGGTGCATCGGAATCTAATACTGGTCTCCCAGGAGCCGCTCAAAGCACAAACTCTTAGAAGATTCACTCTTCTTGTACTTAAGTCGGCATTGTGCCTTTTATATTCAATTCCGGTGCGATTTCTGTGTTTCATTGTCAATGTGACGGTCCAAGGGATACAGTAAACCTGCACTGGTGCATCGGAATCCAATACTGGTCTCCCAGGATCCGCTCAAAGCACAAACTCCTAGAAGATTCACTCTTCTTGTACTTAAGTCGGCATTGGGCCTTTTATATTCAATTCCGATGCGATTTCTGTGTTTCATTGTCAATGTGACGGTCCAAGGGATACAGTAAACCTGCACTGGTGCATCGGAATCCAATACTGGTCTCCCAGGATCCGCTCAAAGCACAAACTCTTAGAAGATTCACTCTTCTTGTACTTAAGCAGGCATTGTGCCTTTTATATTCAATTCCGATTCGATTTCTGTGTTTCATTGTCAATGTGACGGTCCAAGGGATACAGTAAACCTGCACTGGTGCATCGGAATCCAATACTGGTCTCCCATAATCCGCTCAAAGCACTAACTCTTAGAAGATTCAATCTTCTTGTACATAAGTCGGAATTGTGCCTTTTATATTCAATTCCGATGCGATGTCTGTGTTTCATCGTCAATGTGAAGGTCCAAGGGATACAGTAAACCTGCACTGGTGCATCGGAATCCAATACTGGTCTCCCAGGATCCGCTCAAACCACAAACTCTTAGAAGATTCACTCTTCTAGTACTTAAGTCGGCATTGTGCCTTTTATATTCAATTCCGATGCGATTTCTGTGTTTCATCGTCAATGTGAAGGTCCAAGGGATACAGTAAACCTGCACTGGTGCATCGGAATCCAATACTGGTCTCCCAGGAGCCGCACAAAGCACAAACTCGTAGAAGATTCACTCTTCTTGTACTTAAGTCGGCACTGTGCATTTTATATTCAATTCCGATGCGATTTCTGTGTTTCATCGTCAATGTGAAGGTCCAAGGGATACAGTAAACCTGCACTGGTGCATCGGAATCCAATACTGGTCTCGCAGGAGCCGCTCAAACCACAAACTCTTAGGAGACTCACTCTTCTTGTACTTAAGTCGGCACTGTGCCTTTTATATTCAATTCCGATGCGATTTCTGTGTTTCATCGTCAATGTGAAGGTCCAAGGGATACAGTAAACCTGCACTGGTGCATCGGAATCCAATACTGGTCTCCCAGGAGCCGCCCAAAGCACAAACTCTGAGAAGATTCACTCTTCTTGTACTTACGTCGGCACTGTGCCTTTTATATTCAATTCCGATGCGATTTCTGTGTTTCATCGTCAATGTGAAGGTCCAAGGGATACAGTAAACCTGCACTGGTGCATCGGAATCCAATACTGGTCTCCCAGGAGCCGCCCAAAGCACAAACTCTGAGAAGATTCACTCTTCTTGTACTTAAGTCTGCACTGTGTCTTTTATATTCAATTCCGATGCGATTTCTGTGTTTCATCGTCAATGTGAAGGTCCAAGGGATAGAGTAAACCTGCACTGGTGCATCAGAATCCAATACTGGTCTCCCAGGAGCCGCCTAAAGCACAAACTCTGAGAAGATTCACTCTTCTTGTACTTAAGTCGGCACTGTGTCTTTTATATTCAATTCCGATGCGATTTCTGTGTTTCATCGTCAATGTGAAGGTCCAAGGGATACAGTAAACCTGCACTGGTGCATCGGAATCAAATACTGGTCTCCCAGGAGCCGCTCAAACCACAAACTCATAGGAAACTCACTCTTCTTGGACTTAAGTCGGCACTGTGCCTTTTATATTCAATTCCGATGCGATTTCTGTGTTTCATCGTCAATGTGACGGTCCAAGGGAGACAGTAAACCTGCACTGGTGCATCGGAATCCAATACTGGTCTCCCAGGTGACGCTCAAAGCACAAACCCTTAGAGAATTCACTCTTCTTGTACATAAGTCGGCATTGTGCCTTTTATATTCAATTCCGATGCGATTTCTGTGTTTCATTGTCAATGTGACGGTTCAAGAGATACAGTAAACCTGCACTGGTGCATCGGAATCTAATGCTGGTCTCCCAGGAGCCGCTCAAAGCACAATCTCTTAGAAGATTCACTCTTCTTGTACTTAAGTCGGCATTGTGCCTTTTATATTCAATTCCGATGCGATATCTGTGTTTCATTGTCAATGTGACGTTCCAAGGGATACAGTAAACCTGCACTGGTGCATCGGAATCCAATACTGGTCTCCCAGGATCCGCTCAAAGCACAAACTCTTAGAAGATTCACTCTTCTTGTACTTAAGTCGGCATTGTGCCTTTTATATTCAATTCCGATGCGATTTCTGTGTTTCATTGTCAATGTGACGGTCCAAGGGATACAGTAAACCTGCACTGGTGCATCGGAATCCAATACTGGTCTCCCAGGATCCGCTCAAAGCACAAACTCTTAGAAGATTCACTCTTCTTGTACTTAAGCCGGCATTGTGCCTTTTATATTCAATTCCGATTCGATTTCTGTGTTTCATTGTCAATGTGACGGTCCAAGGGATACAGTAAACCTGCACTGGTGCATCGGAATCCAATACTGGTCTCCCAGGATCCGCTCAAAGCACTAACTCTTAGAAGAATCACTCTTCTTGTACATAAGTCGGCATTGTGCCTTTTATATTCAATTCCGATGCGATTTCTGTGTTTCATCGTCAATGTGAAGGTCCAAGGGATACAGTAAACCTGCACTGGTGCATCGGAATCCAATACTGGTCTCCCAGGATCCGCTCAAAGCACAAACTCTTAGAAGATTCACTCTTCTTGTACTTAAGTCGGCATTGTGCCTTTTATATTCAATTCCGATGTGATTTCTGTGTTTCATCGTCAATGTGAAGGTCCAAGGGATACAGTAAACCTGCACTGGTGCATCGGAATCCAATACTGGTCTCCCAGGAGCCGCACAAAGCACAAACTCGTAGAAGATTCACTCTTCTTGTACTTACGTCGGCACTGTGCATTTCATATTCAATTCCGATGCGATTTCTGTGTTTCATCGTCAATGTGAAGGTCCAAGGGATACAGTAAACCTGCACTGGTGCGTCGGAATCCAATACTGGTCTCCCAGGAGCCGCCCAATGCACAAACTCTGAGAAGATTCACTCTTCTTGTACTTACGTCGGCACTGTGCCTTTTATATTCAATTCCGATGCGATTTCTGTGTTTCAACGTCAATGTGAAGGTCCAAGGGATACAGTAAACCTGCACTGGTGCATCGGAATCCAATACTTGTCTCCCAGGAGCCGCCCAAAGCACAAACTCTGAGAAGATTCACTCTTCTTGTACTTAAGTCGGTACTGTGTCTTTTATATTCAATTCCGATGCGATTTCTGTGTTTCATCGTCAATGTGAAGGTCCAAGGGATACAGTAAACCTGCACTGGTGCATCGGAATCCAATACTGGTCTCCCAGGATCCGCCCAAAGCACAAACTCTTAGAAGATTCACTCTTCTTGTACATAAGTCGGCATTGTGCCTTTTATATTCAATTCCGATGCGATTTCTGTGTTTCATCGTCAATGTGAAGGTCCAAGGGATACAGTAAACCTGCACTGGTGCATCGGAATCCAATACTGGTCTCCCAGGATCCGCTCAAAGCACAAACTCTTAGAAGATTCGCTCTTCTTGTACTTAAGTCGGCATTGTGCCTTTTATATTCAATTCCGATGCGATTTCTGTGTTTCATCGTCAATGTGAAGGTCCAAGGGATACAGTAAACCTGCACTGGTGCATCGGAATCCAATACTGGTCTCCCAGGAGCCGCACAAAGCACAAACTCGTAGAAGATTCACTCTTCTTGTACTTAAGTCGGCACTGTGCATTTTATATTCAATTCCGATGCGATTTCTGTGTTTCATCGTCAATGTGAAGGTCCAAGGGATACAGTAAAACTGCACTGGTGCATCGGAATACAATACTGGTCTCGCAGGAGCCGCTCAAAGCACAAACTCCTAGAAGATTCACTCTTCTTGTACTTAAGTCGGCATTGTGCCTTTTATATTCAATTCCGATGCGATTTCTGTGTTTCATTGTGAATGTGACGGTCCAAGGGATACAGTAAACCTGCACTGGTGCATCGGAATCCAATACTGGTCTCCCAGGATCCGCTCAAAGCACAAACTCTTAGAAGGTTCACTCTTCTTGTACTTAAGCAGGCATTGTGCCTTTTATATTCAATTCCGATTCGATTTCTGTGTTTCATTGTCAATGTGACGGTCCAAGGGATACAGTAAACCTGCACTGGTGCATCGGAATCCAATACTGGTCTCCCAGGATCCGCTCAAAGCAATAACTCTTAGAAGATTCAATCTTCTTGTACATAAGTCGGCATTGTGCCTTTTATATTGAATTCCGATGCGATTTCTGTGTTTCATCGTCAATGTGAAGGTCCAAGGGATAAAGTAAACCTGCACTGGTGCATCGGAATCCAATACTGGTCTCCCAGGATCCGCTCAAACCACAAACTCTTAGAAGATTCCCTCTTCTTGTACTTAAGTCGGCATTGTGCCTTTTATATTCAATTCCGATGCGATTTCTGTGTTTCATCGTCAATGTGAAGGTCCAAGGGATACAGTAAACCTGCACTGGTGCATCGGAATCCAATACTGGTCTCCCAGGAGCCGCACAAAGCACAAACTCGTAGAAGATTCACTCTTCTTGTACTTAAGTCGGCACTGTGCATTTTATATTCAATTCCGATGCGATTTCTGTGTTTCATCGTCAATGTGAAGGTCCAAGGGATAGAGTAAACCTGCACTGGTGCATCGGAATCCAATACTGGTCTCGCAGGAGCCGCTCAAACCACAAACTCTTAGGAGACTCACTCTTCTTGTACTTAAGTCGGCACTGTGCCTTTTATATTCAATTCCGATGCGATTTCTGTGTTTCATCGTCAATGTGAAGGTCCAAGGGATACAGTAAACCTGCACTGGTGCATCGGAATCCAATACTGGTCTCCCAGGAGCTGCCCAAACACAAA
The DNA here is from genome assembly GCF_023898315.1 of Schistocerca nitens. Classification (NCBI taxonomy): domain Eukaryota; kingdom Metazoa; phylum Arthropoda; class Insecta; order Orthoptera; family Acrididae; genus Schistocerca; species Schistocerca nitens. The sequence goes on from NC_064625.1 coordinate 185,444,850, forward strand.
CTCTGAGAAGATTCACTCTTCTTGTACTTACGTCGGCACTGTGCCTTTTATATTCAATTCCGATGCGATTTCTGTGTTTCATCGTCAATGTGAAGGTCCAAGGGATACAGTAAACCTGCACTGGTGCATCGGAATCCAATACTGGTCTCCCAGGAGCCGCCCAAAGCACAAACTCTGAGAAGATTCACTCTTCTTGTACTTAAGTCGGCACTGTGTCTTTTATATTCAATTCCGATGCGATTTCTGTGTTTCATCGTCAATGTGAAGGTCCAAGGGATAGAGTAAACCTGCACTGGTGCATCAGAATCCAATACTGGTCTCCCAGGAGCCGCCTAAAGCACAAACTCTGAGAAGATTCACTCTTCTTGTACTTAAGTCGGCACTGTGTCTTTTATATTCAATTCCGATGCGATTTCTGTGTTTCATCGTCAATGTGAAGGTCCAAGGGATACAGTAAACCTGCACTGGTGCATCGGAATCAAATACTGGTCTCCCAGGAGCCGCTCAAACCACAAACTCTTAGGAAACTCACTCTTCTTGTACTTAAGTCGGCACTGTGCCTTTTATATTCAATTCCGATGCGATTTCTGTGTTTCATCGTCAATGTGACGGTCCAAGGGATACAGTAAACCTGCACTGGTGCATCGGAATCCAATACTGGTCTCCCAGGTGACGCTCAAAGCACAAACCCTTAGAGAATTCACTCTTCTTGTACATAAGTCGGCATGGTGCCTTTTATATTCAATTCCGATGCGATTTCTGTGTTTCATTGTCAATGTGACGGTTCAAGAGATACAGTAAACCTGCACTGGTGCATCGGAATCTAATACTGGTCTCCCAGGAGCCGCTCAAAGCACAAACTCTTAGAAGATTCACTCTTCTTGTACTTAAGTCGGCATTGTGCCTTTTATATTCAATTCCGATGCGATATCTGTGTTTCATTGTCAATGTGACGGTCCAAGGGATACAGTAAACCTGCACTGGTGCATCGGAATCCAATACTGGTCTCCCAGGATCCGCTCAAAGCACAAACTCTTAGAAGATTCACTCTTCTTGTACTTAAGTCGGCATTGTGCCTTTTATATTCAATTCCGATGCGATTTCTGTGTTTCATTGTCAATGTGACGGTCCAAGGGATACAGTAAACCTGCACTGGTGCATCGGAATCCAATACTGGTCTCCCAGGATCCGCTCAAAGCACAAACTCTTAGAAGATTCACTCTTCTTGTACTTAAGCCGGCATTGTGCCTTTTATATTCAATTAAGATTCGATTTCTGTGTTTCATTGTCAATGTGACGGTCCAAGGGATACAGTAAACCTGCACTGGTGCATCGGAATCCAATACTGGTCTCCCAGGAGCCGCACAAAGCACAAACTCGTAGAAGATTCACTCTTCTTGTACTTAAGTCGGCACTGTGCATTTCATATTCAATTCCGATGCGATTTCTGTGTTTCATCGTCAATGTGAAGGTCCAAGGGATACACTAAACCTGCACTGATGCATCGGAATCCAATACTGGTCTCGCAGGAGCCGCTCAAACCACAAACTCTTAGGAGACTCACTCTTCTTGTACTTAAGTCGGCACTGTGCCTTTTATATTCAATTCCGATGCGATTTCTGTGTTTCATCGTCAATGTGAAGGTCCAAGGGATACAGTAAACCTGCACTGGTGCGTCGGAATCCAATACTGGTCTCCCAGGAGCCGCCCGATGCACAAACTCTGAGAAGATTCACTCTTCTTGTACTTAAGTCGGCACTGTGCCTTTTATATTCAATTCCGACGCGATTTCTGTGTTTCATCGTCAATGTGAAGGTCCAAGGGATACAGTAAACCTGCACTGGTGCATCGGAATCCAATACTGGTCTCCCAGGAGCCGCCCAAAGCACAAACTCTGAGAAGATTCACTCTTCTTGTACTTAAGTCGGTACTGTGTCTTTTATATTCAATTCCGATGCGATTTCTGTGTTTCATCGTCAATGTGAAGGTCCAAGGGATACAGTTAACCTGCACTGGTGCATCGGAATCCAATACTGGTCTCCCCGGATCCGCTCAAAGCACAAACTCTTAGAAGATTCACTCTTCTTGTACTTAAGTCGGCATTGTGCCTTTTATATTCAATTCCGATGCGATTTCTGTGTTTCATCGTCAATGTGAAGGTCCAAGGGATACAGTAAACCTGCACTGGTGCATCGGAATCCAATACTGGTCTCCCAGGATCCGCTCAAAGCACAAACTCTTAGAAGATTCACTCTTCTTGTACTTAAGTCGGCATTGTGCCTTTTATATTCAATTCCGATGCGATTTCTGTGTTTCATTGTCAATGTGACGGTCCAAGGGATACAGTAAACCTGCACTGGTGCATCGGAATCCAATACTGGTCTCCCAGGATCCGCCCAAAGCACAAACTCTTAGAAGATTCACTCTTCTTGTACATAAGTCGGCATTGTGCCTTTTATATTCAATTCCGATGCGATTTCTGTGTTTCATCGTCAATGTGAAGGTCCAAGGGATACAGTAAACCTGCACTGGTGCATCGGAATCCAATACTGGTCTCCCAGGATCCGCTCAAAGCACAAACTCTTAGAAGATTCGCTCTTCTTGTACTTAAGTCGGCATTGTGCCTTTTATATTCAATTCCGATGCGATTTCTGTGTTTCATCGTCAATGTGAAGGTCCAAGGGATACAGTAAACCTGCACTGGTGCATCGGAATGCAATACTGGTCTCCCAGGAGCCGCACAAAGCACAAACTCGTAGAAGATTCACTCTTCTTGTACTTAAGTCGGCACTGTGCATTTTATATTCAATTCCGATGCGATTTCTGTGTTTCATCGTCAATGTGAAGGTCCAAGGGATACAGTAAACCTGCACTGGTGCATCGGAATCCAATACTGGTCTCCCAGGAGCCGCCTAAAGCACAAACTCTGAGAACATTCACTCTTCTTGTACTTAAGTCGGCACTGTGTCTTTTATATTCAATTCCGATGCGATTTCTGTGTTTCATCGTCAATGTGAAGGTCCAAGGGATACAGTAAACCTGCACTGGTGCATCGGAATCCAATACTGGTCTCCCAGGAGCCGCTCAAACCACAAACTCTTAGGAGACTCACACTTCTTGTACTTAAGTCGGCACTGTGTCTTTTATATTCAATTCCGATGCGATTTCTGTGTTTCATTGTCAATGTGAAGGTCCAAGGGATACAGTAAACCTGCACTGGTGCATCGGAATCCAATACTGGTCTCCCAGGATCCGCTCAAAGCACAAACTCTTAGGAGACTCTCTCTTCTTGTACTTAAGTCGGCATTGTGCATTTTATATTCAATTCCGATGCGATTTCTGTGTTTCAACGTCAATTTGAAGGTCCAAGGGATACAGTAAACCTGCACTGGTGCATCGGAATCCAATACTGGTCTCCCAGAAGCCGCTCAAACCACAAACTCTTAGGAGACTCACTCTTCTTGAACTTAAGTCGGCATTGTGCATTTTATATTCAATTCCGATGCGATTTCTGTGTTTCATCGTCAATGTGAAGGTCCAAGCGATACAGTAAACCTGCACTGGTGCATCGGAATCCAATACTGGTCTCCCAGGAGCCGCCCAAAGCACAAACTCTTAGGAGACTCACTCTTCTTGTACTTAAGTCGGCACTGTGCCTTTTATATTCAATTCCGATGCGATTTCTGTGTTTCATCGTCAATGTGAAGGTCCAAGGGATACAGTAAACCGGCACTGGTGCATCGGATTCCAATACTGGTCTCCCAGGACCCGCCCAAAGCACAAACTCTGAGAAGATTCACTCTTCTTGTACTTAAGTCGGCACTGTGCCTTTTATATTCAATTCCGATGCGATTTCAGTGTTTCATCGTCAATGTGAAGGTCCAAGGGATACAGTAAACCTGCACTGGTGCATCGGAATCCAATACTGGTCTCCCAGGATCCGCTCAAAGCACAAACTGAGAAGATTCACTCTTCTTGTACTTAAGTCGCAATTGTGCCTTTTATATTCAATTCCGATGCGATTTCTTTGTTTCATCGTCAATGTGAAGGTCCAAGGGATACAGTAAACCTGCACTGGTGCATCGGAATCCAATACTGGTCTCCCAGGAGCCGCCCAATGCACAAACTCTGAGAAGATTCACTCTTCTTGTACTTAAGTCGGCACTGTGCCTTTTATATTGAATTCCGATGCGATTTCTGTGTTTCATCGTCAATGTGAAGGTCCAAGGGATACAGTAAACCTGCACTGGTGCATCGGAATCCAATACTGGTCTCCCAGGAGCCGCCCAAAGCACAAACTCTGAGAAGATTCACTCTTCTTGTACTTAAGTTGGCACTGTGCCTTTTACATTCAATTCCGATGCGATTTCTGTGTTTCATCGTCAATGTGAAGGTCCAAGGGATACAGTAAACCTGCACTGCTGCATCGGACTCCAATACTGGTCTCCCAGGAGCCGCCCAAAGCACAAACTCTGAGAAGATTCACTCTTCTTGTACTTAAGTCGGCACTGTGCCTTTTATATTCAATTCCGATGCGATTTCTGTGTTTCATCGTCAATGTGAAGGTCCAATGGATACAGTAAACCTGCACTGGTGCATCGGAATCCAATACTGGTCTCCCAGGAGCCGCCCAAAGCACAAACTCTTAGGAGACTCACTCTTCTTGTACTTAAGTCGGCACTGTGCCTTTTATATTAAATTCCGATGCGATTTCTGTGTTTCGTCGTCAATGTGAAGGTCCAAGGGATACAGTAAACCTGCACTGGTGCATCGGAATCCAATACTGGTCTCCCAGGAGCCGCCCAAAGCACAAACTCTGAGAAGATTCACTCTTCTTGTACTTAAGTCGGCACTGTGCCTTTTATATTCAATTCCGATGCGATTTCTGTGTTTCATCGTCAATGTGAAGGTCCAAGGGATACAGTAAACCTGCAATGGTGCATCGGAATCCAATACTGGTCTCCCAGGAGCCGCCCAAAGCACAAACTCTTAGGAGACTCACTCTTCTTGTACTTAAGTCGGCACTGTGCCTTTTATATTCAGTTCCGATGCGATTTCTGTGTTTCATCGTCAATGTGTAGGTCCACGGGATACAGTAAACCTGCAATGGTGCATCGGAATCCAATACTGGTCTCCCAGGAGCCGCCCAAAGCACAAACTCTGAGAAGATTCACTCTTCTTGTACTTAAGTCGGCACTGTGCCTTTCATATTCAATTCCGATGCGATTTCTGTGTTTCATCGTCAATGTGAAGGTCCAAGGGATACAGTAAACCTGCACTGACGCATCGGAATCCAATACTGGTCTCCCAGGATCCGCTCAAAGCACAAACTCTGAGAAGATTCACTCTTCTTGTACTTAAGTCGGCACTGTGCCTTTTATGTTCAATTCCGATGCGATTTCTGTGTTTCATCGTCAATGTGAAGGTCCAAGGGATACAGTAAACCTGCACTGGTGCATCGGAATCCAATAATGGTCTCCCAGGAGCCGCTCAAAGCACAAACTCTTACAAGATTCACTCTTCTTGTACTTAAGTCGGCATTGTGCCTTTTATATTCAATTCCGATGCGATTTCTGTGTTTCATTGTCAATGTGAAGGTCCAAGGTATACAGTAAACCTGCACTGGTGCATCGGAAGCCAATACTGGTCTCCCAGGATCCGCTCAAAGCACAAACTCTTAGAAGATTCACTCTTCTTGTACTTAAGTCGGCATTGTGCCTTTTATATTCAATTCCGATGCGATTTCTGTGTTTCATTGTCAATGTGACGGTCCAAGGGATACAGTAAACCTGCACTGGTGCATCGGAATCCAATACTGGTCTCCCAGGAGCCGCTCAAAGCACTAACTCTTAGAAGATTCACTCTTCTTGTACATAAGTCGGCATTGTGCCTTTTATATTCAATTCCGATGCGATTTCTGTGTTTCATCGTCAATGTAAAGGTCCAAGGGATACAGTAAACCTGCACTGGTGCATCGGAATCCAATACTTGCCTCCCAGGATCCGCTCAAAGCACAAATCCTTAGAAGATTCACTCTTCTTGTACTTAAGTCGGCATTGTGCATTTTATATTCAATTCCGATGCGATTTCTGTGTTTCATCGTCAATGTGAAGGTCCAAGGGATACAGTAAACCTGCACTGGTGCATCGGAATCCAATACTGGTCTCCCAGGAGCCGCACAAAGAACAAACTCGTAGAAGATTCACTCTTCTTGTACTTAAGTCGGCACTGTGTCTTTTATATTCAATTCCGATGCGATATCTGTGTTTCATCGTCAATGTGAAGGTCCAAGGGATACAGTAAACCTGCACTGGTGCATCGGAATCCAATACTGGTCTCGCAGGAGCCGCTGAAACCACAAACTCTTAGGAGACTCACTCTTCTTGTACTTAAGTCGGCACTGTGCCTTTTATATTCAACTCCGATGCGATTTCTGTGTTTCATCGTCAATGTGAAGGTCCAAGGGATACAGTAAACCTGCACTGGTGCATCGGAATCCAATACGGGTCTCCCAGGAGCCGCCCAAAGCACAAACTCTGAGAAGATTCACTCTTCTTGTACTTACGTCGGCACTGTGCCTTTTATATTCAATTCCGATGCGATTTCTGTGTTTCATCGTCAATGTGAAGGTCCAAGGGATACAGTAAACCTGCACTGGTGCATCGGAATCCAATACTGGTCTCCCAGGAGCCGCCCAAAGCACAAACTCCGAGAAGATTCACTCTTCTTGTACTTAAGTCGGCACTGTGTCTTTTATATTCAATTCCGATGCGATTTCTGTGTTTCATCGTCAATGTGAAGGTCCAAGGGATACAGTAAACCTGCACTGGTGCATCGGAATCCAATACTGGTCTCCCAGGATCCGCTCAAAGCACAAACTCTTAGAAGACTCACTCTTCTTGTACTTAAGTCGGCATTGTGCATTTTTTATATTCAATTCTGATGCGATTTCTGTGTCTCATTGTCAATGTGACGGTCCAAGGGATACAGTAAACCTGCACTGGTGCATCGGAATCCAATACTGGTCTCCCAGGATCCGCTCAAAACACTAACTCTTAGAAGATTCACTCTTCTTGTACATAAGTCGGCATTGTGCCTTTTATATTCAATTCCGATGCGATTTCTGTGTTTCATCGTCAATGTGAAGGTCCAAGGGATACAGTAAACTTGCACTGGTGCATCGGAATCCAATACTGGTCTCCCAGGATCCGCTCAAAGCACAAATCCTTAGAAGATTCACTCTTCTTGTACTTAAGTCGGCATTGTGCCTTTTATATTCAATTCCGATGCGATATCTGTGTTTCATCGTCAATGTGATGGTCCAAGGGATACAGTAAACCTGCACTGGTGCATCGGAATCCAATACTGGTCTCGCAGGAGCCGCTCAAACCACAAACTCTTAGGAGACTCTCTCTTCTTGTACTTAAGTCGGCACTGTGCATTTTATATTCAATTCCGATGCGATTTCTGTGTTTCATCGTCAATGTGAAGGTCCAAGGGATACAGTAAACCTGCACTGGTGCATCGGAAACCAATATTGGTCTCCCAGGAGCCGCCCAAAGCACAAACTCTGAGAAGATTCACTCTTCTTGTACTTACGTCGGCACTGTGCAATTTATATTCAATTCCGATGCGATTTCTGTGTTTCATCGTCAATGTAAAGGTCCAAGGGATACAGTAAACATGCACTGGTGCATCGGAATCCAATACTGGTCTCCCAGGAGCCGCCCAAAGCACAAACTCCGAGAAGATTCACTCTTCTTGTACTTAAGTCGGCACTGTGTCTTTTATATTCAATTCCGATGCGATTTCTGTGTTTCATCGTCAATGTGAAGGTCCAAGGGATACAGTAAACCTGCACTGGTGCATCGGAATCCAATACTGGTCTCCCAGGATCCGCTCAAAGCACAAACTCTTAGAAGATTCACTCTTCTTGTACTAAAGTCGGCATTGTGCCTTTTATATTCTATTCCGATGCGATTTCTGTGTTTCATCGTCAATGTGAAGGTCCAAGTGATACAGTAAACCTGCACTGGTGCATCGGAATCCAATACTGGTCTCCCAGGATCCGCTCAAAGCACAAACCCTGAGAAGATTCACTCTTCTTGTACTTAAGTCGGCATTGTGCCTTTTATATTCAATTCCGATGCGATTTCTGTGTTTCATTGTCAATGTGACGGTCCAAGGGATACAGTAAACCTGCACTGGTGCATCGGAATCCAATACTGGTCCCCCAGGATCCGCTCAAAGCACAAACTCTGAGAAGATTCACTCTTCTTGTACTCAAGTCGGCACTGTGCCTTTCATATTCAATTCCGATGCGATTTCTGTGTTTCATCGTCAATGTGAAGGTCCAAGGGATACAGTAAACCTGCACTGGTGCATCGGAATCCAATACTGGTCTCCCAGGAGCCGCTCAAAGCACAAACTCTTAGAAGATTCACTCTTCTTGTACTTAAGTCGGCATTGTGCCTTTTATATTCAATTCCGACGCGATTTCTGTGTTTCATCGTCAATGTGAAGGTCCAAGGGATACAGTAAACCTGCACTGGTGCATCGGAATCCAATACTGGTCTCCCAGGAGCCGCACAAATCACAAACTCGTAGAAGATTCACTCTTCTTGTACTTAAGTCGGCACTGTGCATTTTATATTCAATTCCGATGCGATTTCTGTGTTTCATCGTCAATGTGAAGGTCCAAGGGATACAGTAAACCTGCACTGGTGCATCGGAATCCAATACTGGTCTCCAAGGAGCCGCCCAAAGCACAAACTCTGAGAAGATTCACTCTTCTTGTACTTACGTCGGCACTGTGCCTTTTATATTCAATTCCAATGCGATTTCTGTGTTTCATCGTCAATGTGAAGGTCCAAGGGATACAGTAAACCTGCACTGGTGCATCGGAATCCAATACTGGTCTCCCAGGAGCCGCCCAAAGCACAAACTCTGAGAAGATTCACTCTTCTTGTACTTAAGTCGGCACTGTGTCTTTTATATTGAATTCCGATGCGATTTCTGTGTTTCATCGTCAATGTGAAGGTCCAAGGGATACAGTAAACCTGCACTGGTGCATCGGAATCCAATACTGGTCTCCCAGGAGCCGCTGAAACCACAAACTCTTAGGAGACTCACTCTTCTTGTACTTAAGTCGGCACTGTGTCTTTTATATTCAATTCCGATGTGATTTCTGTGTTTCATTGTCAATGCGAAGGTCCAAGGGATACAGTAAATTTGCACTGGTGCATCGGAATCCAATACTGGTCTCCCAGGAGCCGCTCAAACCAAAAACTCTTAGGAGACTCACTCTTCTTGTACTTAAGTCGGCACTGTGTCCTTTATATTCAATTCCGATGCGATTTCTGTGTTTCATTGTCAATGTGAAGGTCCAAGGGATACAGTAAACCTGCACTGGTGCATCGGAATCCAATACTGGTCTCCCAGGAGCCGCTCAAACCACAAACTCTTACGAGACTCACTCTTCTTGTACTTAAGTCGGCACTGTGTATTTTATATTCAATTCCGATGCGATTTCTGTGTTTCATTGTCAATGTGAAGGTCCAAGGGATACAGAAAACCTGCACTGGTGCATCGGAATCCAATACTGGTCTCCCAGGATCCGCTCAAAGCGCAAACTCTTAGGAGACTCACTCTTCTTGTACTTAAGTCGGCATTGTGCCTTTATATTCAATTCCGATGCGATTTCTGTGTTTCATCGTCAATGTGAAGGTCCAAGGGATACAGTAAACCTGCACTGGTGCATCGGAATCCAATAATGGTCTCCCAGGAGCCGCTCAAAGCACAAACTCTTACAAGATTCACTCTTCTTGTACTTAAGTCGGCACTGTGCCTTTTATATTCAATTCCGATGCGATTTCTGTGTTTCATTGTCAATGTGAAGGTCCAAGGGATACAGTAAACCTGCACTGGTGCATCGGAAGCCAATACTGGTCTCCCAGGATCCGCTCAAAGCACAAACTCTTAGAAGATTCACTCTTCTTGTACTTAAGTCGGCATTGTGCCTTTTATATTCAATTCCGATGCGATTTCTGTGTTTCATTGTCAATGTGACGGTCCAAGGGATACAGTAAACCTGCACTGGTGCATCGGAATCCAATACTGGTCTCCCAGGATCCGCTCAAAGCACTAACTCTTAGAAGATTCACTCTTCTTGTACATAAGTCGGCACTGTGCCTTTTATATTAAATTCCGATGCGATTTCTGTGTTTCATCGTCAATGTGAAGGTCCAAGGGATACAGTAAACCTGCACTGGTGCATCGGAATCCAATACTGGTCTCCCAGGAGCCGCCCAAAACACAAACTCTTAGGAGACTCACTCTTCTTGTACTTAAGTCGGCACTGTGCCTTTTATATTCAATTCCGATGCGATTTCTGTGTTTCATCGTCAATGTGAAGGTCCAAGGGATACAGTAAACCTGCAATGGTGCTTCGGAATCCAATACTGGTCTCCCAGGAGCCGCCCAAAGCACAAACTCTGAGAAGATTCACTCTTCTTGTACTTAAGTCGGCACTGTGCCTTTTATATTCAATTCCGATGCGATTTCTGTGTTTCATCGTCAATGTGAAGGTCCAAGGGATACAGTAAACCTGCACTGGTGCATCGGAATCCAATACTGGTCTCCCAGGAGCCGCCTAAAGCACAAACTCTGAGAAGATTCACTCTTCTTGTACTTAAGTCGGCACCGTGCCTTTTATATTCAATTCCGATGCGATTTCTGTGTTTCATCGTCAATGTGAAGGTCCAAGGGATACAGTAAACCTGCACTGGTGCATCGGAATCCAATACTGGTCTCCCAGGAGCCGCCCAAAGCACAAACTCTTAGGAGACTCACTCTTCTTGTACTTAAGTCGGCACTGTGCCTTTTATATTCAATTCCGATGCGATTTCTGTGTTTCATCGTCAATGTGAAGGTCCAAGGGATAGAGTAAACCTGCAATGGTGCATCGGAATCCAATACTGGTCTCCCAGGAGCCGCCCAAAGCACAAACTCTGAGAAGATTCACTCTTCTTGTACTTAAGTCGGCACTGTGCCTTTTATATTCAATTCCGATGCGATTTCTGTGTTTCATCGTCAATGTGAAGGTCCAAGGGATACAGTAAACCTGCACTGGTGCATCGGAATCCAATACTGGTCTCCCAGGATCCGCTCAAAGCACAAACTCTGAGAAGATTCACTCTTCTTGTACTCAAGTCGGCACTGTGCCTTTCATATTCAATTCCGATGCGATTTCTGTGTTTCATCGTCAATGTGAAGGTCCAAGGGATACAGTAAACCTGCACTGGTGCATCGGAATCCAATACTGGTCTCCCAGGAGCCGCCCAAAGCACAAACTCTTAGGAGACTCACCCTTCTTGTACTTAAGTCGGCACTATGCCTTTTATATTCAATTCCGATGTGATTTCTGTGTTTCATCGTCAATGTGAAGGTCCAAGGGATACAGTAAACCTGCACTGGTGCATCGGAATCCAATACTGGTCTCCCAGGAGCCGCCCAAAGCACAAACTCTGAGAAGATTCACTCTTCTTGTACTTAAGTCGGCACTGTGCCTTTTATATTCAATTCCGATGCGATTTCTGTGTTTCATCGTCAATGTGAAGGTCCAAGGGATACAGTAAACCTGCACTGGTGCATCGGAAGCCAATACTGGTCTCCCAGGATCCGCTCAAAGCACAAACTCTTAAAAGATTCTCTCTTCTTGTACTTAAGTCGGCATTGTGCCTTTTATATTCAATTCCGATGCGATTTCTGTGTTTCATTGTCAATGTGACGGTCCAAGGGATACAGTAAACCTGCACTGGTGCATCGGAATCCAATACTGGTCTCCCAGGATCCGCTCAAAGCACTAACTCTTAGAAGATTCACTCTTCTTGTACATAAGTCGGCATTGTGCCTTTTATATTCAATTCCGATGCGATTTCTGTGTTTCATCGTCAATGTAAAGGTCCAAGGGATACAGTAAACCTGCACTGGTGCATCGGAATCCAATACTTGCCTCCCAGGATCCGCTCAAAGCACAAATCCTTAGAAGATTCACTCTTCTTGTACTTTAGTCGGCACTGTGTCTTTTATATTCAATTCCGATGCGATATGTGTGTTTCATCGTCAATGTGAAGGTCCAAGGGATACAGTAAACCTGCACTGGTGCATCGGAATCCTATATTGGTCTCGCAGGAGCCGCTGAAACCACAAACTCTTAGGAGACTCACTCTTCTTGTACTTAAGTCGGCACTGTGCCTTTTATATTCAATTCCGATGCGATTTCTGTGTTTCATCGTCAATGTGAAGGTCCAAGGGATACAGTAAACCTGCACTGGTGCATCGGAATCCAATACTGGTCTCCCAGGAGCCGCCCAAAGCACAAACTCTTAGGAGACTCACTCTTCTTGTACTTAAGTCGGCACTGTGCCTTTTATATTCAATTCCGATGCGATTTCTGTGTTTCATCGTCAATGTGAAGGTCCAAGGGATACAGTAAACCTGCACTGGTGCATCGGAATCCAATACTGGTCTCCCAGGAGCCGCCTAAAGCACAAACTCTGAGAAGATTCACTCTTCTTGTACTTAAGTCGGCACCGTGCCTTTTATATTCAATTCCGATGCGATTTCTGTGTTTCATCGTCAATGTGAAGGTCCAAGGGATACAGTAAACCTGCACTGGTGCATCGGAATCCAATACTGGTCTCCCAGGAGCCGCCCAAAGCACAAACTCTTAGGAGACTCACTCTTCTTGTACTTAAGTCGGCACTGTGCCTTTTATATTCAATTCCGATGCGATTTCTGTGTTTCATCGTCAATGTGAAGGTCCAAGGGATAGAGTAAACCTGCAATGGTGCATCGGAATCCAATACTGGTCTCCCAGGAGCCGCCCAAAGCACAAACTCTGAGAAGATTCACTCTTCTTGTACTTAAGTCGGCACTGTGCCTTTTATATTCAATTCCGATGCGATTTCTGTGTTTCATCGTCAATGTGAAGGTCCAAGGGATACAGTAAACCTGCACTGGTGCATCGGAATCCAATACTGGTCTCCCAGGATCCGCTCAAAGCACAAACTCTGAGAAGATTCACTCTTCTTGTACTCAAGTCGGCACTGTGCCTTTCATATTCAATTCCGATGCGATTTCTGTGTTTCATCGTCAATGTGAAGGTCCAAGGGATACAGTAAACCTGCACTGGTGCATCGGAATCCAATACTGGTCTCCCAGGAGCCGCCCAAAGCACAAACTCTTAGGAGACTCACCCTTCTTGTACTTAAGTCGGCACTATGCCTTTTATATTCAATTCCGATGTGATTTCTGTGTTTCATCGTCAATGTGAAGGTCCAAGGGATACAGTAAACCTGCACTGGTGCATCGGAATCCAATACTGGTCTCCCAGGAGCCGCCCAAAGCACAAACTCTGAGAAGATTCACTCTTCTTGTACTTAAGTCGGCACTGTGCCTTTTATATTCAATTCCGATGCGATTTCTGTGTTTCATCGTCAATGTGAAGGTCCAAGGGATACAGTAAACCTGCACTGGTGCATCGGAATCCAATACTGGTCTCCCAGGATCCGCTCAAAGCACAAACTCTGAGAAGATTCACTCTTCTTGTACTTAAGTCGGCACTGTGCATTTTATGTTCAATTCCGATGCGATTTCTGTGTTTCATCGTCAATGTGAAGGTCCAAGGGATACAGTAAACCTACACTGGTGCATCGGAATCCAATAATGGTCTCCCAGGAGCCGCTCAAAGCACAAACTCTTACAAGATTCACTCTTCTTGTACTTAAGTCGGCATTGTGCCTTTTATATTCAATTCCGATGCGATTTCTGTGTTTCATTGTCAATGTGAAGGTCCAAGGGATACAGTAAACCTGCACTGGTGCATCGGAAGCCAATACTGGTCTCCCAGGATCCGCTCAAAGCACAAACTCTTAAAAGATTCTCTCTTCTTGTACTTAAGTCGGCATTGTGCCTTTTATATTCAATTCCGATGCGATTTCTGTGTTTCATTGTCAATGTGACGGTCCAAGGGATACAGTAAACCTGCACTGGTGCATCGGAATCCAATACTGGTCTCCCAGGATCCGCTCAAAGCACTAACTCTTAGAAGATTCACTCTTCTTGTACATAAGTCGGCATTGTGCCTTTTATATTCAATTCCGATGCGATATGTGTGTTTCATCGTCAATGTGAAGGTCCAAGGGATACAGTAAACCTGCACTGGTGCATCGGAATCCTATACTGGTCTCGCAGGAGCCGCTGAAACCACAAACTCTTAGGAGACTCACTCTTCTTGTACTTAAGTCGGCACTGTGCCTTTTATATTCAATTCCGATGCGATTTCTGTGTTTCATCGTCAATGTGAAGGTCCAAGGGATACAGTAAACCTGCACTGGTGCATCGGAATCCAATACGGGTCTCCCAGGAGCCGCCCAAAGCACAAACTCTGAGAAGATTCACTCTTCTTGTACTTACGTCGGCACTGTGCCTTTTATATTCAATTCCGATGCGATTTCTGTGTTTCATCGTCAATGTGAAGGTCCAAGGGATACAGTAAACCTGCACTGGTGCATCGGAATCCAATACTGGTCTCCCAGGAGCCGCTCAAAGCACAAACTCTTAGGAGACTCACTCTTCTTGTACTTAAGTCGGCATTGTGCCTTTTATATTCAATTCCGATGCGATTTCTGTGTTTCATCGTCAACGTGAAGATCCAAGGGATACAGTAAACCTGCACTGGTGCATCGGAATCCAATACTGGTCTCCCAGGAGCCGCCCAAAGCACAAACTCTTAGGAGACTCACTCTTCTTGTACTTAAGTCGGCACTGTGCCTTTTATATTCAATTCCGATGCGATTTCTGTGTTTCATCGTCAATGTGAAGGTCCAAGGGATACAGTAAACCTGCACTGGTGCATCGGAATCCAATACTGGTCTCCCAGGAGCCGCTCAAAGCACAAACTCTTAGAAAATTCACTCTACTTGTACTTAAGTCTGCACTGTGCCTTTTATATTCAATTCCGATGCGATTTCTGTGTTTCATTGTCAATGTGAAGGTCCAAGGGATACAGTAAACCTGCACTGGTGCATCGGAATCTAATACTGGTCTCCCAGGATCCGCTCAAAGCACAAACTCTTAGGAGACTCACTCTTCTTGTACTTAAGTCGCAATTGTGCCTTTTATATTCAATTCCGATGCGATTTCTGTGTTTCATCGTCAATGTGAAGGTCCAAGGGATACAGTTAACCTGCACTGGTGCATCGGAATCCAATACTGGTCACCCAGGATCCGCTCAAAGCACAAACTCTTAGAAGATTCACTCTTCTTGTACTTAAGTCGGCATTGTGCCTTTTATATTCAATTCCGATGCGATTTCTGTGTTTCATTGTCAATGTGACGGTCCAAGGGATACAGTAAACCTGCACTGGTGCATCGGAATCCAATACTGGTCTCCCAGGATCCGCTCAAAGCACAAATCCTTAGAAGATTCACTCTTCTTGTACTTAAGTCGGCATTGTGCCTTTTATATTCAATTCCGATGCGATATCTGTGTTTCATCGTCAATGTGAAGGTCCAAGGGATACAGTAAACCTGCACTGGTGCATCGGAATCCAATACTGGTCTCGCAGGAGCCACTCAAACCACAAACTCTTAGGAGACTCACTCTTCTTGTACTTAAGTCGGCACTGTGCATTTTATATTCAATTCCGATGCGATTTCTGTGTTTCATCGTCAATGTGAAGGTCCAAGGGATACAGTAAACCTGCACTGGTGCATCGGAATCCAATATTGGTCTCCCAGGAGCCGCCCAAAGCACAAACTCTGAGAAGATTCACTCTTCTTGTACTTACGTCGGCACTGTGCAATTTATATTCAATTCCGATGCGATTTCTGTGTTTCATCGTCAATGTAAAGGTCCAAGGGATACAGCAAACCTGCACTGGTGCATCGGAATCCAATACTGGTCTCCCAGGAGCCGCCCAAAGCACAAACTCCGAGAAGATTCACTCTTCTTGTACTTAAGTCGGCACTGTGTCTTTTATATTCAATTCCGATGCGATTTCTGTGTTTCATCGTCAATGTGAAGGTCCAAGGGATACAGTAAACCTGCACTGGTGCATCGGAATCCAATACTGGTCTCCCAGGATCCGCTCAAAGCACAAACTCTTAGAAGATTCACTCTTCTTGTACATAAGTCGGCATTGTGCCTTTTATATTCAATTCCGATGCGATTTCTGTGTTTCATCGTCAATGTGAAGGTCCAAGGGATACAGTAAACCTGCACTGGTGCATCAGAATCCAATACTGGTCTCCCAGGAGCCGCTCAAAGCACAAACTCCTAGAAGATTCACTCTTCTTGTACTTAAGTCGGCATTGTGCCTTTTATATTCAATTCCGACGCGATTTCTGTGTTTCATCGTCAATGTGAAGGTCCAAGGGATACAGTAAACCTGCACTGGTGCATCGGAATCCAATACTGGTCTCCCAGGAGCCGCACAAATCACAAACTCGTAGAAGATTCACTCTTCTTGTACTTAAGTCGGCACTGTGCATTTTATATTCAATTCCGATGCGATTTCTGTGTTTCATCGTCAATGTGAAGGTCCAAGGGATACAGTAAACCTGCACTGGTGCATCGGAATCCAATACTGGTCTCCCAGGAGCCGCCCAAAGCACAAACTCTGAGAAGATTCACTCTTCTTGTACTTACGTCGGCACTGTGCCTTTTATATTCAATTCCAATGAGATTTCTGTGTTTCATCGTCAATGTGAAGGTCCAAGGGTTACAGTAAACCTGCACTGGTGCATCGGAATCCAATACTGGTCTCCCAGGAGCCGCCCAAAGCACAA
Organism: Schistocerca nitens; assembly: GCF_023898315.1. Taxonomy (NCBI): domain Eukaryota; kingdom Metazoa; phylum Arthropoda; class Insecta; order Orthoptera; family Acrididae; genus Schistocerca; species Schistocerca nitens. Next base: position 185,461,704 of record NC_064625.1, read on the forward strand.
ACTCTGAGAAGATTCACTCTTCTTGTACTTAAGTCGGCACTGTGTCTTTTATATTGAATTCCGATGCGATTTCTGTGTTTCATCGTCAATGTGAAGGTCCAAGGGATACAGTAAACCTGCACTGGTGCATCGGAATCCAATACTGGTCTCCCAGGAGCCGCTCAAACCACAAACTCTTAGGAGACTCACTCTTCTTGTACTTAAGTCGGCACTGTGTCTTTTATATTCAATTCCGATGCGATTTCTGTGTTTCATTGTCAATGCGAAGGTCCAAGGGATACAGTAAATTTGCACTGGTGCATCGGAATCCAATACTGGTCTCCCAGGAGCCGCTCAAACCAAAAACTCTTAGGAGACTCACTCTTCTTGTACTTAAGTCGGCACTGTGTCCTTTATATTCAATTCCGATGCGATTTCTGTGTTTCATTGTCAATGTGAAGGTCCAAGGGATACAGTAAACCTGCACTGGTGCATCGGAATCCAATACTGGTCTCCCAGGAGCCGCTCAAACCACAAACTCTTACGAGACTCACTCTTCTTGTACTTAAGTCGGCACTGTGTATTTTATATTCAATTCCGATGCGATTTCTGTGTTTCATTGTCAATGTGAAGGTCCAAGGGATACAGAAAACCTGCACTGGTGCATCGGAATCCAATACTGGTCTCCCAGGATCCGCTCAAAGCGCAAACTCTTAGAAGACTCACTCTTCTTGTACTTAAGTCGGCATTGTGCATTTATATTCAATTCCGATGCGATTTCTGTGTTTCATCGTCAATTTGAAGGTCCAAGGGATACAGTAAACCTGCACTGGTGCATCGGAATCCAATACTGGTCTCCCAGGAGCAGCTCAAACCACAAACTCTTAGGAGACTCACTCTTCTTGTACTTAAGTCGGCACTGTGTCTTTTATATTCAATTCCGATGCGATTTCTGTGTTTCATCGTCAATGTGAAGGTCCAAGGGATACAGTAAACCTGCAATGGTGCATCGGAATCCAATACTGGTCTCCCAGGAGCCGCCCAAAGCACAAACTCTGAGAAGATTCACTCTTCTTGTACTTAAGTCGGCACTGTGCCTTTTATATTCAATTCCGATGCGATTTCTGTGTTTCATCGTCAATGTGAAGGTCCAAGGGATACAGTAAACCTGCACTGGTGCATCGGAATCCAATACTGGTCTCCCAGGATCCGCTCAAAGCAAAAACTCTGAGAAGATTCACTCTTCTTGTACTCAAGTCGGCACTGTGCCTTTCATATTCAATTCCGATGCGATTTCTGTGTTTCATCGTCAATGTGAAGGTCCAAGGGATACAGTAAACCTGCACTGGTGCATCGGAATCCAATACTGGTCTCCCAGGAGCCGCCCAAAGCACAAACTCTTAGGAGACTCACCCTTCTTGTACTTAAGTCGGCACTATGCCTTTTATATTCAATTCCGATGTGATTTCTGTGTTTCATCGTCAATGTGAAGGTCCAAGGGATACAGTAAACCTGCACTGGTGCATCGGAATCCAATACTGGTCTCCCAGGAGCCGCCCAAAGCACAAACTCTGAGAAGATTCACTCTTCTTGTACTTAAGTCGGCACTGTGCCTTTTATATTCAATTCCGATGCGATTTCTGTGTTTCATCGTCAATGTGAAGGTCCAAGGGATACAGTAAACCTGCACTGGTGCATCGGAATCCAATACTGGTCTCCCAGGATCCGCTCAAAGCACAAACTCTGAGAAGATTCACTCTTCTTGTACTTAAGTCGGCACTGTGCCTTTTATGTTCAATTCCGATGCGATTTCTGTGTTTCATCGTCAATGTGAAGGTCCAAGGGATACAGTAAACCTACACTGGTGCATCGGAATCCAATAATGGTCTCCCAGGAGCCGCTCAAAGCACAAACTCTTACAAGATTCACTCTTCTTGTACTTAAGTCGGCATTGTGCCTTTTATATTCAATTCCGATGCGATTTCTGTGTTTCATTGTCAATGTGAAGGTCCAAGGGATACAGTAAACCTGCACTGGTGCATCGGAAGCCAATACTGGTCTCCCAGGATCCGCTCAAAGCACAAACTCTTAAAAGATTCTCTCTTCTTGTACTTAAGTCGGCATTGTGCCTTTTATATTCAATTCCGATGCGATTTCTGTGTTTCATTGTCAATGTGACGGTCCAAGGGATACAGTAAACCTGCACTGGTGCATCGGAATCCAATACTGGTCTCCCAGGATCCGCTCAAAGCACTAACTCTTAGAAGATTCACTCTTCTTGTACATAAGTCGGCATTGTGCCTTTTATATTCAATTCCGATGCGATATGTGTGTTTCATCGTCAATGTGAAGGTCCAAGGGATACAGTAAACCTGCACTGGTGCATCGGAATCCTATACTGGTCTCGCAGGAGCCGCTGAAACCACAAACTCTTAGGAGACTCACTCTTCTTGTACTTAAGTCGGCACTGTGCCTTTTATATTCAATTCCGATGCGATTTCTGTGTTTCATCGTCAATGTGAAGGTCCAAGGGATACAGTAAACCTGCACTGGTGCATCGGAATCCAATACGGGTCTCCCAGGAGCCGCCCAAAGCACAAACTCTGAGAAGATTCACTCTTCTTGTACTTACGTCGGCACTGTGCCTTTTATATTCAATTCCGATGCGATTTCTGTGTTTCATCGTCAATGTGAAGGTCCAAGGGATACAGTAAACCTGCACTGGTGCATCGGAATCCAATACTGGTCTCCCAGGAGCCGCTCAAAGCACAAACTCTTAGGAGACTCACTCTTCTTGTACTTAAGTCGGCATTGTGCCTTTTATATTCAATTCCGATGCGATTTCTGTGTTTCATCGTCAATGTGAAGGTCCAAGGGATACAGTAAACCTGCACTGGTGCATCGGAATCCAATACTGGTCTCCCAGGAGCCGCCCAAAGCACAAACTCTTAGGAGACTCACTCTTCTTGTACTTAAGTCGGCACTGTGCCTTTTATATTCAATTCCGATGCGATTTCTGTGTTTCATCGTCAATGTGAAGGTCCAAGGGATACAGTAAACCTGCACTGGTGCATCGGAATCCAATACTGGTCTCCCAGGAGCCGCTCAAAGCACAAACTCTTAGAAAATTCACTCTACTTGTACTTAAGTCTGCACTGTGCCTTTTATATTCAATTCCGATGCGATTTCTGTGTTTCATTGTCAATGTGAAGGTCCAAGGGATACAGTAAACCTGCACTGGTGCATCGGAATCTAATACTGGTCTCCCAGGATCCGCTCAAAGCACAAACTCTTAGGAGACTCACTCTTCTTGTACTTAAGTCGCAATTGTGCCTTTTATATTCAATTCCGATGCGATTTCTGTGTTTCATCGTCAATGTGAAGGTCCAAGGGATACAGTTAACCTGCACTGGTGCATCGGAATCCAATACTGGTCACCCAGGATCCGCTCAAAGCACAAACTCTTAGAAGATTCACTCTTCTTGTACTTAAGTCGGCATTGTGCCTTTTATATTCAATTCCGATGCGATTTCTGTGTTTCATTGTCAATGTGACGGTCCAAGGGATACAGTAAACCTGCACTGGTGCATCGGAATCCAATACTGGTCTCCCAGGATCCGCTCAAAGCACAAATCCTTAGAAGATTCACTCTTCTTGTACTTAAGTCGGCATTGTGCCTTTTATATTCAATTCCGATGCGATATCTGTGTTTCATCGTCAATGTGAAGGTCCAAGGGATACAGTAAACCTGCACTGGTGCATCGGAATCCAATACTGGTCTCGCAGGAGCCACTCAAACCACAAACTCTTAGGAGACTCACTCTTCTTGTACTTAAGTCGGCACTGTGCATTTTATATTCAATTCCGATGCGATTTCTGTGTTTCATCGTCAATGTGAAGGTCCAAGGGATACAGTAAACCTGCACTGGTGCATCGGAATCCAATATTGGTCTCCCAGGAGCCGCCCAAAGCACAAACTCTGAGAAGATTCACTCTTCTTGTACTTACGTCGGCACTGTGCAATTTATATTCAATTCCGATGCGATTTCTGTGTTTCATCGTCAATGTAAAGGTCCAAGGGATACAGCAAACCTGCACTGGTGCATCGGAATCCAATACTGGTCTCCCAGGAGCCGCCCAAAGCACAAACTCCGAGAAGATTCACTCTTCTTGTACTTAAGTCGGCACTGTGTCTTTTATATTCAATTCCGATGCGATTTCTGTGTTTCATCGTCAATGTGAAGGTCCAAGGGATACAGTAAACCTGCACTGGTGCATCGGAATCCAATACTGGTCTCCCAGGATCCGCTCAAAGCACAAACTCTTAGAAGATTCACTCTTCTTGTACATAAGTCGGCATTGTGCCTTTTATATTCAATTCCGATGCGATTTCTGTGTTTCATCGTCAATGTGAAGGTCCAAGGGATACAGTAAACCTGCACTGGTGCATCAGAATCCAATACTGGTCTCCCAGGAGCCGCTCAAAGCACAAACTCTTAGAAGATTCACTCTTCTTGTACTTAAGTCGGCATTGTGCCTTTTATATTCAATTCCGACGCGATTTCTGTGTTTCATCGTCAATGTGAAGGTCCAAGGGATACAGTAAACCTGCACTGGTGCATCGGAATCCAATACTGGTCTCCCAGGAGCCGCACAAATCACAAACTCGTAGAAGATTCACTCTTCTTGTACTTAAGTCGGCACTGTGCATTTTATATTCAATTCCGATGCGATTTCTGTGTTTCATCGTCAATGTGAAGGTCCAAGGGATACAGTAAACCTGCACTGGTGCATCGGAATCCAATACTGGTCTCCCAGGAGCCGCCCAAAGCACAAACTCTGAGAAGATTCACTCTTCTTGTACTTACGTCGGCACTGTGCCTTTTATATTCAATTCCAATGAGATTTCTGTGTTTCATCGTCAATGTGAAGGTCCAAGGGTTACAGTAAACCTGCACTGGTGCATCGGAATCCAATACTGGTCTCCCAGGAGCCGCCCAAAGCACAAACTCTGAGAAGATTCACTCTTCTTGTACTTAAGTCGGCACTGTGTCTTTTATATTGAATTCCGATGCGATTTCTGTGTTTCATCGTCAATGTGAAGGTCCAAGGGATACAGTAAACCTGCACTGGTGCATCGGAATCCAATACTGGTCTCCCAGGAGCCGCTCAAACCACAAACTCTTAGGAGACTCACTCTTCTTGTACTTAAGTCGGCACTGTGTCTTTTATATTCAATTCCGATGCGATTTCTGTGTTTCATTGTCAATGCGAAGGTCCAAGGGATACAGTAAATTTGCACTGGTGCATCGGAATCCAATACTGGTCTCCCAGGAGCCGCTCAAACCAAAAACTCTTAGGAGACTCACTCTTCTTGTACTTAAGTCGGCACTGTGTCCTTTATATTCAATTCCGATGCGATTTCTGTGTTTCATTGTCAATGTGAAGGTCCAAGGGATACAGTAAACCTGCACTGGTGCATCGGAATCCAATACTGGTCTCCCAGGAGCCGCTCAAACCACAAACTCTTACGAGACTCACTCTTCTTGTACTTAAGTCGGCACTGTGTATTTTATATTCAATTCCGATGCGATTTCTGTGTTTCATTGTCAATGTGAAGGTCCAAGGGATACAGAAAACCTGCACTGGTGCATCGGAATCCAATACTGGTCTCCCAGGATCCGCTCAAAGCGCAAACTCTTAGAAGACTCACTCTTCTTGTACTTAAGTCGGCATTGTGCATTTATATTCAATTCCGATGCGATTTCTGTGTTTCATCGTCAATTTGAAGGTCCAAGGGATACAGTAAACCTGCACTGGTGCATCGGAATCCAATACTGGTCTCCCAGGAGCAGCTCAAACCACAAACTCTTAGGAGACTCACTCTTCTTGTACTTAAGTCGGCATTGTGCCTTTTATATTCAATTCCGATGCGATTTCTGTGTTTCATCGTCAATGTGAAGGTCCAAGGGATACAGTAAACCTGCTCTGGTGCATCGGAATCCAATACTGGTCTCCCAGGAGCCGCCCAAAGCACAAACTCTTAGGAGACTCACTCTTCTTGTACTTAAGTCGGCACTGTGCCTTTTATATTCAATTGCGATGCGATTTCTGTGTTTCATCGTCAATGTGAAGGTCCAAGGGATACAGTAAACCTGCACTGGTGCATCGGAATCCAATACTGGTCTCCCAGGATCCGCTCAAAGCACAAACTCTGAGAAGATTCACTCTTCTTGTACTTAAGTCGCAATTGTGCCTTTTATATTCAATTCCGATGCGATTTCTGTGTTTCATCGTCAATGTGAAGGTCCAAGGGATACAGTAAACCTGCACTGGTGCATCGGAATCCAATACTGGACTCCCAGGAGCCGCCCAAAAGCACAAACTCTGAGAAGATTCACTCTTCTTGTACTTAAGTAGGCACTGTGCCTTTTATATTCAATTCCGATGCGATTTCTGTGTTTCATCGTCAATGTGAAGGTCCAAGGGATACAGTAAACCTGCACTGGTGCATCGGAATCCAATACTGGTCTCCCAGGAGCCGCCCAAAGCACAAACTCTGAGAAGATTCACTCTTCTTGTACTTAAGTCGGCACTGTGCCTTTTATATTCAATTCCGATGCGATTTCTGTGTTTCATCGTCAATGTGAAGGTCCAAGGGATACAGTAAACCTGCACTGGTGCATCGGAATCCAATACTGGTCTCCCAGGAGCCGCCCAAATCACAAACCCTGAGAAGATTCACTCTTCTTGTACTTAAGTCGGCACTGTGCCTTTTATATTCAATTCCGATGCGATTTCTGTGTTTCATCGTCAATGTGAAGGTCCAAGGGATACAGTAAACCTGCACTGGTGCATCGGAATCCAATACTGGTCTCCCAGGAGCCGCCCAAAGCACAAACTCTTAGGAGACTCACTCTTCTTGTACGTAAGTCGGCACTGTGCCTTTTATATTCAATTCCGATGCGATTTCTGTGTTTCATCGTCAATGAGAAGGTCCAAGGGATACAGTAAACCTGCAATGGTGCATCGGAATCCAATACTGGTCTCCCAGGAGCCGCCAAAAGCACAAACTCTGAGAAGATTCACTCTTCTTGTACTTAAGTCGGCACTGTGCCTTTTATATTCAATTCCGATGCGATTTCTGTGTTTCATCGTCAATGTGAAGGTCCAAGGGATACAGTAAACCTGCACTGGTGCATCGGAATCCAATACTGGTCTCCCAGGATCCGCTCAAAGCACAAACTCTGAGAAGATTCACTCTTCTTGTACTTACGTCGGCACTGTGCTTTTTATGTTCAATTCCGATGCGATTTCTGTGTTTCATCGTCAATGTGAAGGTCCAAGGGATACAGTAAACCTGCACTGGTGCATCGGAATCCAATACTGGTCTCCCAGGATCCGCTCAAAGCACAAACTCTGAGAAGATTCACTCTTCTTGTACTTAAGTCGGCACTGTGCATTTTATATTCAATTCCGATGCGATTTCTGTGTTTCATCGTCAATGTGAAGGTCCAAGGGATACAGTAAACCTGCACTGGTGCATCGGAATCCAATACTGGTCTCCCAGGAGCCGCTCAAACCACAAACTCTTAGGAGACTCACTCTTCTTGTACTTAAGTCGGCACTGTGCCTTTTATATTCAATTCCGATGCGGTTTCTGTGTTTCATTGTCAATGTGAAGGTCCAAGGGATACAGTAAACCTGCACTGGTGCATCGGAATCTAATACTGGTCTCCCAGGAGCCGCTCAAACCACAAACTCTTAGGAGACTCACTCTTCTTGTACTTAGGTCGGCACTGTGCCTTTTATATTCAATTCCGATGCGATTTCTGTGTTTCATCGTCAATGTGAAGGTCCAAGGGATACAGTAAACCTGCACTGGTGCATCGGAATCCAATACTGGTCTCCCAGGATCCGCTCAAAGCAAAAACTCTTAGGAGACTCACTCTTCTTGTACTTAAGTCGGCACTGTGCCTTTTATATTCAATTCCGATGCGATTTCTGTGTTTCATCGTCAATGTGAAGGTCCAAGGGATACAGTAAACCTGCACTGGTGCATCGGAATCCAATACTGGTCTCCCAGGATCCGCTCAAAGCACAAACTCTGAGAAGATTCACTCTTCTTGTACTTAAGTCGGCACTGTGCCTTTCATATTCAATTCCGATGCGATTTCTGTGTTTCATCGTCAATGTGAAGGTCCAAGGGATACAGTAAACCTGCACTGGTGCATCGGAATCCAATACTGGTCTCCCAGGAGCCGCCCAAAGCACAAACTCTTAGGAGACTCACTCTTCTTGTACCTAAGTCGGCACTGTGCCTTTTATATTCAATTCCGATGCGATTTCTGTGTTTCATCGTCAATGTGAAGGTCCAAGGGATACAGTAAACCTGCACTGGTGCATCGGAATCCAATACTGGTCTCCCAGGAGCCGCCCAAAGCACAAACTCTGAGAAGATTCACTCTTCTTGTACTTAAGTCGGCACTGTGCCTTTTATATTCAATTCCGATGCGATTTCTGTGTTTCATCGTCAATGTGAAGGTCCAAGGGATACAGTAAACCTGCACTGGTGCATCGGAATCCAATACTGGTCTCCCAGGATCCGCTCAAAGCACAAACTCTGAGAAGATTCACTCTTCTTGTACTTACGTCGGCACTGTGCTTTTTATGTTCAATTCCGATGCGATTTCTGTGTTTCATCGTCAATGTGAAGGTCCAAGGGATACAGTAAACCTGCACTGGTGCATCGGAATCCAATACTGGTCTCCCAGGATCCGCTCAAAGCACAAACTCTGAGAAGATTCACTCTTCTTGTACTTAAGTCGGCACTGTGCATTTTATATTCAATTCCGATGCGATTTCTGTGTTTCATCGTCAATGTGAAGGACCAAGGGATACAGTAAACCTGCACTGGTGCATCGGAATCCAATACTGGTCTCCCAGGAGCCGCTCAAACCACAAACTCTTAGGAGACTCACTCTTCTTGTACTTAAGTCGGCACTGTGCCTTTTATATTCAATTCCGATGCGGTTTCTGTGTTTCATTGTCAATGTGAAGGTCCAAGGGATACAGTAAACCTGCACTGGTGCATCGGAATCTAATACTGGTCTCCCAGGAGCCGCTCAAACCACAAACTCTTAGGAGACTCACTCTTCTTGTACTTAGGTCGGCACTGTGCTTTTTATATTCAATTCCGATGCGATTTCTGTGTTTCATCGTCAATGTGAAGGTCCAAGGGATACAGTAAACCTGCACTGGTGCATCGGAATCCAATACTGGTCTCCCAGGATCCGCTCAAAGCAAAAACTCTTAGGAGACTCACTCTTCTTGTACTTAAGTCGGCATTTTGCCTCTTATATGCAATTCCGATACGATATCTGTGTTTCATTGTGAATGTGAAGGTCCAAGGGATACAGTAAACCTGCACTGGTGCATCGGAATCCAATACTGGTCTCCCAGGATCCGCTCAAAGCACAAACTCTTAGGAGACTCACTCTTCTTGTACTTAAGTCGGCATTGTGCCTTTTATATTCAATTCCGATGCGATTTCTGTGTTTCATCGTCAATGTGAAGGTCCAAGGGATACAGTAAACCTGCACTGGTGCATCGGAATCCAATACTGGTCTCCCAGGATCCGCTCAAAGCACAAACTCTTAGGAGACTCACTCTTCTTGTACTTCAGTCGGCATTGTGCCTTTTATATTCAATTCCGATGCGATTTCTGTGTTTCATCGTCAATGTGAAGGTCCAAGGGATACAGTAAACCTGCACTGGTGCATCGGAATCCAATACTGGTCTCCCAGGAGCCGCTCAAAGCACAAACTCTTAGAAAATTCACTCTACTTGTACTTAAGTCTGCACTGTGCCTTTTATATTCAATTCCGATGCGATTTCTGTGTTTCATTGTCAATGTGAAGGTCCAAGGATACAGTAAACCTGCACTGGTGCATCGGAATCTAATACTGGTCTCCCAGGATCCGCTCAAAGCACAAACTCTTAGGAGACTCACTCTTCTTGTACTTAAGTTGCAATTGTGCCTTTTATATTCAATTCCGATGCGATTTCTGTGTTTCATCGTCAATGTGAAGGTCCAAGGGATACAGTAAACCTGCACTGGTGCATCGGAATCCAATACTGGTCTCCCAGGAGCCGCTCAAACCACAAACTCTTAGGAGACTCACTCTTCTTGTACTTAAGTCGGCACTGTGTCTTTTATATTCAATTCCGATGCGATTTCTGTGTTTCATTGTCAATGTGAAGGTCCAAGGGATACAGTAAACCTGCACTGGTGCATCGGAATCCAATTCTGGTCTCCCAGGAGCCGCCCAAAGCACAAACTCTGAGAAGATTCACTCTTCTTGTACTTAAGTCGGCACTGTGCCTTTCATATTCAATTCCGATGCGATTTCTGTGTTTCATCGTCAATGTGAAGGTCCAAGGGATACAGTAAACCTGCACTGGTGCATCGGAATCCAATACTGGTCTCCCAGGATCCGCTCAAAGCACAAACTCTGAGAAGATTCACTCTTCTTGTACTTAAGTCGGCACTGTGCCTTTCATATTCAATTCCGATGCGATTTCTGTGTTTCATCGTCAATGTGAAGGTCCAAGGGATACAGTAAACCTGCACTGGTGCATCGGAATCCAATACTGGTCTCCCAGGAGCCGCCCAAAGCACAAACCCTTAGGAGACTCACTCTTCTTGTACTTAAGTCGGCACTGTGCCTTTTATATTCAATTCCGATGCGATTTCTGTGTTTCATCGTCAATGTGAAGGTCCAAGGGATACAGTAAACCTGCACTGGTGCATCGGAATCCAATACTGGTCTCCCAGGAGCCGCCCAAAGCACAAACTCTGAGAAGATTCACTCTTCTTGTACTTAAGTCGGCACTGTGCCTTTTATATTCAATTCCGATGCGATTTCTGTGTTTCATCGTCAATGTGAAGGTCCAAGGGATACAGTAAACCTGCACTGGTGCATCGGAATCCAATACTGGTCTCCCAGGATCCGCTCAAAGCACAAACTCTGAGAAGATTCACTCTTCTTGTACTTACGTCGGCACTGTGCCTTTTATGTTCAATTCCGATGCGATTTCTGTGTTTCATCGTCAATGTGAAGGTCCAAGGGATACAGTAAACCTGCACTGGTGCATCGGAATCCAATACTGGTCTCCCAGGATCCGCTCAAAGCACACACTCTGAGAAGATTCACTCTTCTTTTACTTAAGTCGGCACTGTGCATTTTATATTCAATTCCGATGCGATTTCTGTGTTTCATCGTCAATGTGAAGGTCCAAGGGATACAGTAAACCTGCACTGGTGCATCGGAATCCAATACTGGTCTCCCAGGAGACGCTCAAACCACAAACTCTTAGGAGACTCACTCTTCTTGTACTTAAGTCGGCACTGTGCCTTTTATATTCAATTCCGATGCGGTTTCTGTGTTTCATTGTCAATGTGAAGGTCCAAGGGATACAGTAAACCTGCACTGGTGCATCGGAATCTAATACTGGTCTCCCAGGAGCCGCTCAAACCACAAACTCTTAGGAGACTCACTCTTCTTGTACTTAGGTCGGCACTGTGCCTTTTATATTCAATTCCGATGCGATTTCTGTGTTTCATCGTCAATGTGAAGGTCCAAGGGATACAGTAAACCTGCACTGGTGCATCGGAATCCAATACTGGTCTCCCAGGATCCGCGCAAAGCAAAAACTCTTAGGAGACTCACTCTTCTTGTACTTAAGTCGGCATTGTGCCTTTTATATGCAATTCCGATGCGATATCTGTGTTTCATTGTGAATGTGAAGGTCCAAGGGATACAGTAAACCTGCACTGGTGCATCGGAATCCAATACTGGTCTCCCAGGATCCGCTCAAAGCACAAACTCTTAGGAGACTCACTCTTCTTGTACTTATGTCGGCATTGTGCCTTTTATATTCAATTCCGATGCGATTTCTGTGTTTCATCGTCAATGTGAAGGTCCAAGGGATACAGTAAACCTGCACTGGTGCATCGGAATCCAATACTGGTCTCCCAGGAGCCGCCCAAAGCACAAACTCTTAGGAGACTCACTCTTCTTGTACTTAAGTCGGCACTGTGCCTTTTATATTCAATTCCGATGCGATTTCTGTGTTTCATCGTCAATGTGAAGGTCCAAGGGATACAGTAAACCTGCACTGGTGCATCGGAATCCAATACTGGTCTCCCAGGAGCCGCTCAAAGCACAAACTCTTAGAAAATTCACTCTACTTGTACTTAAGTCTGCACTGTGCCTTTTATATTCAATTCCGATGCGATTTCTGTGTTTCATTGTCAATGTGAAGGTCCAAGGGATACAGTAAACCTGCACTGGTGCATCGGAATCAAATACTGGTCTCCCAGGATCCGCTCAAAGCACAAACTCTTAGGAGACTCACTCTTCTTGTACTTAAGTCGCAATTGTGCCTTTTATATTCAATTCCGATGCGATTTCTGTGTTTCATCGTCAATGTGAAGGTCCAAGGGATACAGTAAACCTGCACTTGTGCATCGGAATCCAATACTGGTCTCCCAGGAGCCGCTCAAACCACAAACTCTTAGGAGACTCACTCTTCTTGTAGTTAAGTCGGCACTGTGTCTTTTATATTCAATTCCGATGCGATTTCTGTGTTTCATTGTCAATGTGAAGGTCCAAGGGATACAGTAAACCTGCACTGGTGCATCGGAATCCAATTCTGGTCTCCCAGGAGCCGCCCAAAGCACAAACTCTGAGAAGATTCACTCTTCTTGTACTTACGTCGGCACTGTGCCTTTTATATTCAATTCCGATGCGATTTCTGTGTTTCATCGTCAATGTGAAGGTCCAAGGGATACAGTAAACCTGCACTGGTGCATCGGAAACCAATACTGGTCTCCCAGGTGCCGCTCAAATCACAAACCCAAGGAAGATTCACTCTTCTTGTACATAAGTCGGCATTGTGCCTTTTATATTCAATTCCGATGCGATTTCTGTGTTTCATTGTCAATGTGACGGTCCAAGGGATACAGTAAACCTGCACTGGTGCATCGGAATCTAATACTGGTCTCCCAGGAGCCGCTCCAAGCACAATCTCTGAGAAGATTCACTCTTCTTGTAGTTAAGTCGGCACTGTGGCTTTTATATTCAATTCCGATGCGATTTCTGTGTTTCATTGTCAATGTGAAGGTCCAAGGGATACAGTAAATTTGCACAGGTGCATCGGAATCCAATACTGGTCTCCCAGGAGCCGCTCAAACCACAAACTCTTAGGAGACTCACTCTTCTTGTACTTAAGTCGGGACTGTGCCTTTTATAATCAATTCCGATGCGATTTCTGTGTGTCATCGTCAATGTGAAGGTCCAAGGGATACAGTAAACCTGCAGTGGTGCATCGGAATCCAATACTGGTCTCCCAGGAGCCGCTCAAACCACAAACTCTTACGAGACTCACTCTTCTTGTACTTAAGTCGGCACTGTGTCTTTTATATTCAATTCCGATGCGATTTCTGTGATTCATTGTCAATGTGAAGGTCCAAGGGATACAGTAAACCTGCACTGGTGCATCGGGATCCAATACTGGTCTCCCAGGATCCGCTCAAAGCACAAACTCCTAGGAGACCCACTCCTCTTGTACTTAAGTCGGCATTGTGCCTTTTATATTCAATTCCGATGCGATATCTGTGTTTCATTGTCAATGTGAAGGTCCAAGGGATACAGTAAACATGCACTGGTGCATCGGAATCCAATACTGGTCTCCCAGGATCCGCTCAAAGCACAAACTCTTAGGAGACTCACTCTTCTTGTACTTAAGTCGCCATTGTGCCTTTTATATTCAATTCCGATGCAATTTCTGTGTTTCATCGTCAATGTGAAGGTCCAAGGGATACAGTAAACCTGCACTGGTGCATCGGAATCCAATACTGGTCTCCCAGGAGCCGCCGAAAGCACAAACTCTTAGGAGACTCACTCTTCTTGTACTTAAGTCGGCACTGTGCCTTTTATATTCAATTCCGATGCGATTTCTGTGTTTCATCGTCAATGTAAAGGTCCAAGGGATACAGTAAACCTGCACTGGTGCATCGGAATCCAATACTGGTCTCCCAGTAGCCGCCCAAAGCACAAACTCTTATTTGACTCACTCTTCTTGTACTTAAGTCGGCACTGAGCCTTTTATATTCAATTCCGATGCGATTTCTGTGTTTCATTGTCAATGTGAAGGTCCAAGGGATACAGTAAACCTGCACTGGTGCATCGGAATCCAATACTGGTCTCCCAGGTGCCGCTCAAAGCACCAACTCTTAGAAAATTCACTCTTCTTGTACTTGAGTCGGCATTGTGCCTTTGATATTCAATTCCGATGCGATTTCTGTGTTTCATCGTCAATGTGAAGGTCCAAGGGATACAGTAAACCTGCACTGGTGCATCGGAATCCACTACTGGTCTCCCAGGTGCCGCCCAAAGCACAAACCCATAGAAGATTCACTCTTCTTGTACATAAGTCGGCATTGTGCCTTTTATATTCAATTCCGATGCGCTTTCTGTGTTTCATCGTCAATGTGAAGGTCCAAGGGATACAGTAAACCTGCACTGGTGCATCGGAATCCAATACTGGTCCCCAGGAGCCGCCCAAAGCACAAACTCTTATTTGACTCACTCTTCTTGTACTTAAGTCGGCACTGAGCCTTTTTATATTCAATTCCGATGCGATTTCTGTGTTTCATCGTCAATGTGAAGGTCCAAGGGATACAGTAAACCTGCACTGGTGCATCGGAATCCAATACTGGTCTCCCAGGAGCCGCTCAAAGCACACACTCTTAGAAAATTCACTCTTCTTGTACTTATGTCGGCATTGTGCCTTTGATATTCAATTCCGATGCGATTTCTGTGTTTCATCGTCAATGTGAAGGTCCAAGGGATACAGTAAACCTGCACTGGTGCATCGGAATCCAATACTGGTCTCCCAGGTGCCGCTCAAAGCACAAACCCATAGAAGATTCACTCTTCATGTACATAAGTCGGCATTGTGCCTTTTATATTCAATTCCGATGCGATTTCTGTCTTTCATCGTCAATGTGAAGGTCCAAGGGATACAGTAAACCTGCACTGGTGCATCGGAATTCAATACTGGTCTCCCAGGAGCCGCCCAAAGCACAAACTCTTATTTGACTCACTCTTCTTGTACTTAAGTCGGCACTGAGCCTTTTATATTCAATTCCGATGCGATTTCTGTGTTTCATCGTCAATGTGAAGGTCCAAGGGATACAGTAAACCTGCGCTGGTGCATCGGAATCCAATACTGGTCTCCCAGGAGCCGCTCAAAGCACAAACTCTTAGAAAATTCACTCTTCTTGTACTTAAGTCGGCATTGTGCCTTTGATACTCAATTCCGATGCGATTTCTGTGTTTCATCGTCAATGTGAAGGTCCAAGGGATACAGTAAACCTGCACTGGTGCATCGGAATCCAATACTGGTGCCCAGGAGCCGCTCAAAGCATCAACTCTTAGAAAATTCACTCTTCTTGTACTTAAGTCGGCATTGTGCCTTTGATACTCAATTCCGATGCGATTTCTGTGTTTCATCGTCAATGTGAAGGTCCAAGGGATACAGTAAACCTGCACTGGTGCATCGGAATCCAATACTGGTCTCCCAGGAGCCGCTCAAAGCACAAATTCTTAGAAAATTCACTCTTATTCTACTTAAGTCTGCATTATGCCTTTGATATTCAATTCCGAAGGGATTTCTGTGTTTCATCGTCAATGTGAAGGTCCAAGGGATACAGTAAACCTGCACTGGTGCATCGGAATCCAATACTGGTCTCCCAGGTGCCGCTCGAAGCACAAACCCATAGACGATTCACTCTTCTTGTACATAAGTCGGCATTGTGCGTTTTATATTCAATTCCGATGCGATTTCTGTGTTTCATCGTCAATGTGAAGGTCCAAGGGATACAGTAAACCTGCACTGGTGCATCGGAATACAATACTGGTCTCCCAGGAGCCGCCCAAAGCACAAACTCTTATTTGACTCTCTCCTCTTGTACTTAAGTCGGCACTGAGCCTTTTATATTCAATTCCGATGCGATTTCTGTGTTTCATCGTCAATGTGAAGGTCCAAGGGATACAGTAAACCTGCACTGGTGCATCGGAATCCAATACTGGTCTCCCAGGAGCCGTTCAAAGCACAAACTCTTAGAAAATTCACTCTTCTTGTACTTAAGTAGGCATTGTGCCTTTGATATTCAATTAAGATGCGATTTCTGTGTTTCATCGTCAATGTGAAGGTCCAAGGGATACAGTAAACCTGCACTGGTGCATCGGAATCCAATACTGGTCTCCCAGGTGCCGCTCAAATCACAAACCCATAGAAGATTCACTCTTCTTGTACATAAGTCGGCATTGTGCCTTTTATATTCAATTCCGATGCGATTTCTGTGTTTCATTGTCAATGTGACGGTCCAAGGGATACAGTAAACCTGCACTGGTGCATCGGAATCTAATACTGGTCTCCCAGGAGCCGCTCCAAGCACAATCTCTGAGAAGATTCACTCTTCTTGTAGTTAAGTCGGCACTGTGGCTTTTATATTCAATTCCGATGCGATTTCTGTGTTTCATCGTCAATGTGAAGGTCCAAGGGATACAGTAAACCTGCACTGGTTCATCGGAATCTAATACTGGTCTCCCAGAAGCCGCTCAAAGCACAAATTCGTAGAAGATTCACTCTTCTTGTACTTAAGTCGGCACTGTGGTTTTATATTCAATTCCGATGCGATTTCTGTGTTTCATTGTCAATGTGAAGGTCCTAGGGATACAGTAAACCTGCACTGCTGCATCGGAATCTAATACTGGTCTCCCAGGAGCCGCTCAAACCACAAACTCTTAGGAGACTCACTCTTCTTGTACTTAAGTCGGCATTGTGCCTTTTATATTCAATTCCGATGCGATTTCTGTGTTTCATCGTCAATGTGAAGGTCCAAGGGATACAGTAAACCTGCACTTGTGCATCGGAATCCAATACTGGTCTCCCAGGAGCCGCTCAAACCACAAACTCTTAGGAGACTCACTCTTCTTGTAGTTAAGTCGGCACTGTGTCTTTTATATTCAATTCCGATGCGATTTCTGTGTTTCATTGTCAATGTGAAGGTCCAAGGGATACAGTAAACCTGCACTGGTGCATCGGAATCCAATTCTGGTCTCCCAGGAGCCGCCCAAAGCACAAACTCTGAGAAGATTCACTCTTCTTGTACTTACGTCGGCACTGTGCCTTTTATATTCAATTCCGATGCGATTTCTGTGTTTCATCGTCAATGTGAAGGTCCAAGGGATACAGTAAACCTGCACTGGTGCATCGGAAACCAATACTGGTCTCCCAGGTGCCGCTCAAATCACAAACCCAAGGAAGATTCACTCTTCTTGTACATAAGTCGGCATTGTGCCTTTTATATTCAATTCCGATGCGATTTCTGTGTTTCATTGTCAATGTGACGGTCCAAGGGATACAGTAAACCTGCACTGGTGCATCGGAATCTAATACTGGTCTCCCAGGAGCCGCTCCAAGCACAATCTCTGAGAAGATTCACTCTTCTTGTAGTTAAGTCGGCACTGTGGCTTTTATATTCAATTCCGATGCGATTTCTGTGTTTCATTGTCAATGTGAAGGTCCAAGGGATACAGTAAATTTGCACAGGTGCATCGGAATCCAATACTGGTCTCCCAGGAGCCGCTCAAACCACAAACTCTTAGGAGACTCACTCTTCTTGTACTTAAGTCGGGACTGTGCCTTTTATAATCAATTCCGATGCGATTTCTGTGTGTCATCGTCAATGTGAAGGTCCAAGGGATACAGTAAACCTGCAGTGGTGCATCGGAATCCAATACTGGTCTCCCAGGAGCCGCTCAAACCACAAACTCTTACGAGACTCACTCTTCTTGTACTTAAGTCGGCACTGTGTCTTTTATATTCAATTCCGATGCGATTTCTGTGATTCATTGTCAATGTGAAGGTCCAAGGGATACAGTAAACCTGCACTGGTGCATCGGGATCCAATACTGGTCTCCCAGGATCCGCTCAAAGCACAAACTCCTAGGAGACCCACTCCTCTTGTACTTAAGTCGGCATTGTGCCTTTTATATTCAATTCCGATGCGATATCTGTGTTTCATTGTCAATGTGAAGGTCCAAGGGATACAGTAAACATGCACTGGTGCATCGGAATCCAATACTGGTCTCCCAGGATCCGCTCAAAGCACAAACTCTTAGGAGACTCACTCTTCTTGTACTTAAGTCGCCATTGTGCCTTTTATATTCAATTCCGATGCAATTTCTGTGTTTCATCGTCAATGTGAAGGTCCAAGGGATACAGTAAACCTGCACTGGTGCATCGGAATCCAATACTGGTCTCCCAGGAGCCGCCGAAAGCACAAACTCTTAGGAGACTCACTCTTCTTGTACTTAAGTCGGCACTGTGCCTTTTATATTCAATTCCGATGCGATTTCTGTGTTTCATCGTCAATGTAAAGGTCCAAGGGATACAGTAAACCTGCACTGGTGCATCGGAATCCAATACTGGTCTCCCAGTAGCCGCCCAAAGCACAAACTCTTATTTGACTCACTCTTCTTGTACTTAAGTCGGCACTGAGCCTTTTATATTCAATTCCGATGCGATTTCTGTGTTTCATTGTCAATGTGAAGGTCCAAGGGATACAGTAAACCTGCACTGGTGCATCGGAATCCAATACTGGTCTCCCAGGTGCCGCTCAAAGCACCAACTCTTAGAAAATTCACTCTTCTTGTACTTGAGTCGGCATTGTGCCTTTGATATTCAATTCCGATGCGATTTCTGTGTTTCATCGTCAATGTGAAGGTCCAAGGGATACAGTAAACCTGCACTGGTGCATCGGAATCCACTACTGGTCTCCCAGGTGCCGCCCAAAGCACAAACCCATAGAAGATTCACTCTTCTTGTACATAAGTCGGCATTGTGCCTTTTATATTCAATTCCGATGCGCTTTCTGTGTTTCATCGTCAATGTGAAGGTCCAAGGGATACAGTAAACCTGCACTGGTGCATCGGAATCCAATACTGGTCCCCAGGAGCCGCCCAAAGCACAAACTCTTATTTGACTCACTCTTCTTGTACTTAAGTCGGCACTGAGCCTTTTTATATTCAATTCCGATGCGATTTCTGTGTTTCATCGTCAATGTGAAGGTCCAAGGGATACAGTAAACCTGCACTGGTGCATCGGAATCCAATACTGGTCTCCCAGGAGCCGCTCAAAGCACACACTCTTAGAAAATTCACTCTTCTTGTACTTATGTCGGCATTGTGCCTTTGATATTCAATTCCGATGCGATTTCTGTGTTTCATCGTCAATGTGAAGGTCCAAGGGATACAGTAAACCTGCACTGGTGCATCGGAATCCAATACTGGTCTCCCAGGTGCCGCTCAAAGCACAAACCCATAGAAGATTCACTCTTCATGTACATAAGTCGGCATTGTGCCTTTTATATTCAATTCCGATGCGATTTCTGTCTTTCATCGTCAATGTGAAGGTCCAAGGGATACAGTAAACCTGCACTGGTGCATCGGAATTCAATACTGGTCTCCCAGGAGCCGCCCAAAGCACAAACTCTTATTTGACTCACTCTTCTTGTACTTAAGTCGGCACTGAGCCTTTTATATTCAATTCCGATGCGATTTCTGTGTTTCATCGTCAATGTGAAGGTCCAAGGGATACAGTAAACCTGCGCTGGTGCATCGGAATCCAATACTGGTCTCCCAGGAGCCGCTCAAAGCACAAACTCTTAGAAAATTCACTCTTCTTGTACTTAAGTCGGCATTGTGCCTTTGATACTCAATTCCGATGCGATTTCTGTGTTTCATCGTCAATGTGAAGGTCCAAGGGATACAGTAAACCTGCACTGGTGCATCGGAATCCAATACTGGTGCCCAGGAGCCGCTCAAAGCATCAACTCTTAGAAAATTCACTCTTCTTGTACTTAAGTCGGCATTGTGCCTTTGATACTCAATTCCGATGCGATTTCTGTGTTTCATCGTCAATGTGAAGGTCCAAGGGATACAGTAAACCTGCACTGGTGCATCGGAATCCAATACTGGTCTCCCAGGAGCCGCTCAAAGCACAAATTCTTAGAAAATTCACTCTTATTCTACTTAAGTCTGCATTATGCCTTTGATATTCAATTCCGAAGGGATTTCTGTGTTTCATCGTCAATGTGAAGGTCCAAGGGATACAGTAAACCTGCACTGGTGCATCGGAATCCAATACTGGTCTCCCAGGTGCCGCTCGAAGCACAAACCCATAGACGATTCACTCTTCTTGTACATAAGTCGGCATTGTGCGTTTTATATTCAATTCCGATGCGATTTCTGTGTTTCATCGTCAATGTGAAGGTCCAAGGGATACAGTAAACCTGCACTGGTGCATCGGAATACAATACTGGTCTCCCAGGAGCCGCCCAAAGCACAAACTCTTATTTGACTCTCTCCTCTTGTACTTAAGTCGGCACTGAGCCTTTTATATTCAATTCCGATGCGATTTCTGTGTTTCATCGTCAATGTGAAGGTCCAAGGGATACAGTAAACCTGCACTGGTGCATCGGAATCCAATACTGGTCTCCCAGGAGCCGTTCAAAGCACAAACTCTTAGAAAATTCACTCTTCTTGTACTTAAGTAGGCATTGTGCCTTTGATATTCAATTAAGATGCGATTTCTGTGTTTCATCGTCAATGTGAAGGTCCAAGGGATACAGTAAACCTGCACTGGTGCATCGGAATCCAATACTGGTCTCCCAGGTGCCGCTCAAATCACAAACCCATAGAAGATTCACTCTTCTTGTACATAAGTCGGCATTGTGCCTTTTATATTCAATTCCGATGCGATTTCTGTGTTTCATTGTCAATGTGACGGTCCAAGGGATACAGTAAACCTGCACTGGTGCATCGGAATCTAATACTGGTCTCCCAGGAGCCGCTCCAAGCACAATCTCTGAGAAGATTCACTCTTCTTGT
Organism: Schistocerca nitens; assembly: GCF_023898315.1. NCBI lineage: Eukaryota > Metazoa > Arthropoda > Insecta > Orthoptera > Acrididae > Schistocerca > Schistocerca nitens. The sequence goes on from NC_064625.1 coordinate 185,482,709, forward strand.
AGTTAAGTCGGCACTGTGGCTTTTATATTCAATTCCGATGCGATTTCTGTGTTTCATCGTCAATGTGAAGGTCCAAGGGATACAGTAAACCTGCACTGGTTCATCGGAATCTAATACTGGTCTCCCAGAAGCCGCTCAAAGCACAAATTCGTAGAAGATTCACTCTTCTTGTACTTAAGTCGGCACTGTGGTTTTATATTCAATTCCGATGCGATTTCTGTGTTTCATTGTCAATGTGAAGGTCCTAGGGATACAGTAAACCTGCACTGCTGCATCGGAATCTAATACTGGTCTCCCAGGAGCCGCTCAAACCACAAACTCTTAGGAGACTCACTCTTCTTGTACTTAAGTCGGCATTGTGCCTTTTATATTCAATTCCGATGCGATTTCTGTGTTTCATCGTCAATGTGAAGGTCCAAGGGATACAGTAAATCTGCACTGGTGCATCGGAATCCAATACTGGTCTCCCAGGAGCCGCACAAAGCAAAAACTCTGAGAAGATTCACTCTTCTTGTACTTACGTCGGCACTGTGCCTTTTATATTCAAATCCGATGCGATTTCTGTGTTTCATCGTCAATGTGAAGGTCCAAGGGATACAGTAAACCTGCAGTGGTGCATCGGAATCCAATACTGGTCTCCCAGGAGCCGCTCAAACCACAAACTCTTAGGAGACTCACTCTTCTTGTACTTAAGTCGGCACTGTGTCTTTTATATTCAATTCCGATGCGATTTCTGTGTTTCATTGTCAATGTGAAGGTCCAAGGGATACAGTAAATTTGCACTGGTGCATCGGAATCCAATACTGGTCTCCCAGGAGCCGCTCAAACCACAAACTCTTAGCAGACTCACTCTTCTTGTACTTAAGTCGGCACTGTGTCTTTTATATCCAATTCCGATGCGATTTCTGTGTTTCATTGCCAATGTGAAGGTCCAAGGGATACAGTAAACCTGCACTGGTGCATCGGAATCCAATACTGGTCTCCCAGGATTCGCTCAAAGCACAAACTCTTAGGAGACTCACTCTTCATGTACTTAAGTCGGCATTGTGCCTTTAATATTCAATTCCGATGCGATATCTGTGTTTCATTGTCAATGTGAAGGTCCAAGGGATACAGTAAACCTGCACTGGTGCATCGGAATCCAATACTGGTCTCCCAGGATCCGCTCAAAGCACAAACTCTTAGGAGTCTCACTCTTCTTGTACTTATGTAGGCATTGTGCCTTTTATATTCAATTCTGATGCGATTTCTGTGTTTCATCGTAAATTTGAAGGTCCAAGGGATACAGTAAACCTGCACTGGTGCATCGGAATCCAATACTGGTCTCCCAGGATCCGCTCAAAGCACAAACTCTTAGGAGACTCACTCTTCTTGTACTTAAGTCGGCATTGTGCCTTTTATATTCAATTCCGATGCGATTTCTGTGTTTCATCGTCAATTTGAAGGTCCAAGGGATACAGTAAACCTGCACTGGTGCATCGGAATCCAATACTGGTCTCCCAGGAGCCGCTCAAACCACAAACTCTTAGGAGACTCACTCTTCTTGTACTTAAGTCTCCATTGTGCCTTTTATATTCAATTCCGATGCCATTTCTGTGTTTCATCGTCAATGTGAAGGTCCAAGGGATACAGTAAACCTGCACTGGTGCATCGGAATCCAATACTGGTCTCCCAGGAGCCGCCGAAAGCACAAACTCTTAGGAGACTCACTCTTCTTGTACTTAAGTCGGCACTGTGCCTTTTATATTCAATTCCGATGCGATTTCTGTGTTTCATCGTCAATGTGAAGGTCCAAGGGATACAGTAAACCTGCACTGGTGCATCGGAATCCAATACTGGTCTCCCAGGAGCCGCTCAAACCACAAACTCTTAGAAAATTCACTCTTCTTGTACTTAAGTCGGCATTGTGCCTTTGATATTCAATTCCGATGCGATTTCTGTGTTTCATCGTCAATGTGAAGGTCCAAGGGATACAGTAAACCTGCACTGGTGCATCGGAATCCAATACTGGTCTCCCAGGAGCCGCTCAAAGCACAAATTCTTAGAAAATTCACTCTTCTTGTACTTGAGTCAGCATTGCGCCTTTGATATTCAATTCCGATGCGATTTCTGTGTTTCATCGTCAATGTGAAGGTCCAAGGGATACAGTAAACCAGCACTGGTGCATCGGAATCCACTACTGGTCTCCCAGGTGCCGCTCAAAAGCACAAACCCATAGAAGATTCACTCTTCTTGTACATAAGTCGGCATTGTGCCTTTTATATTCAATTCCGATGCGATTTCTGTGTTTCATCGTCAATGTGAAGGTCCAAGGGATACAGTAAACCTGCACTGGTGCATCGGAATCCAATACTGGTCTCCCAGAAGCCGCCCAAAGCACAAACTCTTATTTGACTCACTCTTCTTGGACTTAAGTCGGCACTGAGCCTTTTATATTCAATTCCGATGCGATTTCTGTGTTTCATCGTCAATGTGAAGGTCCAAGGGATACAGTAAACCTGCACAGGTGCATCGGAATCCAATACTGGTCTCCCAGGAGCCGCCCAAAGCACAAACTCTTATTTGACTCACTCTTCTTGTACTTAAGTCGGCACTGAGCCTTTTATATTCAATTCCGATGCGATATCTGTGTTTCATCGTCAATGTGAAAGTCCAAGGGATACAGTAAACCTGCACTGATGCATCGGCATCCAATACTGGTCTCCCAGGTGCCGCTCAAAGCACAAACTCTTAGAAAATTCACTCTTCTTGTACTTGAGTCGGCATTGTGCCTTTGATATTCAATTCCGATGCGATTTCTGTGTTTCATCGTCAATGTGAAGGTCCAAGGGATACAGTAAACCTGCACTGGTGCATCGGAATCCACTACTGGTCTCCCAGGTGCCGCTCAAAGCACAAACCCATAGAAGATTCACTCTTCTTGTACATAAGTCGGCATTGTGCCTTTTATATTCAATTCCGATGCGCTTTCTGTGTTTCATCGTCAATGTGAAGGTCCAAGGGATACAGTAAACCTGCACTGGTGCATCGGAATCCAATACTGGTCTCCCAGGAGCCGCCCAAAGCACAAACTCTTATTTGACTCACTCTTCTTGTACTTAAGTCGGCACTGAGCCTTTTATATTCAATTCCGATGCGATTTCTGTGTTTCATCGTCAATGTGAAGGTCCAAGGGATACAGTAAACCTGCACTGGTGCATCGGAATCCAATACTGGTCTCCCAGGAGCCGCCCAAAGCACAAACTCTTATTTGACTCACTCTTCTTGGACTTAAGTCGGCACTGAGCCTTTTATATTCAATTCCGATGCGATTTCTGTGTTTCATCGTCAATGTGAAGGTCCAAGGGATACAGTAAACCTGCACTGGTGCATCGGAATCCAATACTGGTCTCCCAGGAGCCGCCCAAAGCACAAACTCTTATTTGACTCACTCTTCTTGTACTTAAGTCGGCACTGAGCCTTTTATATTCAATTCCGATGCGATTTCTGTGTTTCGTCGTCAATGTGAAGGTCCAAGGGATACAGTTAACCTGCACTGGTGCATCGGAATCCAATACTGGTCTCCCAGGTGCCGCCCAAAGCACAAACCCATAGAAGATTCACTCTTCTTGTACATAAGTCGGCATTGTGCCTTTTATATTCAATTCCGATGCGCTTTCTGTGTTTCATCGTCAATGTGAAGGTCCAAGGGATACAGTAAACCTGCACTGGTGCATCGGAATCCAATACTGGTCCCCAGGAGCCGCCCAAAGCACAAACTCTTATTTGACTCACTCTTCTTGTACTTAAGTCGGCACTGAGCCTTTTATATTCAATTCCGATGCGATTTCTGTGTTTCATCGTCAATGTGAAGGTCCAAGGGATACAGTAAACCTGCACTGGTGCATCGGAATCCAATACTGGTCTCCCAGGAGCCGCTCAAAGCACAAACTATTAGAAAATTCACTCTTCTTGTACTTATGTCGGCATTGTGCCTTTGATATTCAATTCCGATGCGATTTCTGTGTTTCATCGTCAATGTGAAGGTCCAAGGGATACAGTAAACCTGCACTGGTGCATCGGAATCCAATACTGGTCTCCCAGGTGCCGCTCAAAGCACAAACCCATAGAAGATTCACTCTTCATGTACATAAGTCGGCATTGTGCCTTTTATATTCAATTCCGATGCGATTTCTGTGTTTCATCGTCAATGTGAAGGTCCAAGGAATACAGTAAACCTGCACTGGTGCATCGGAATCCAATACTGGTCTCCCAGGAGCCGCCCAAAGCACAAACTCTTATTTGACTCACTCTTCTTGTACTTAAGTCGGCACTGAGCCTTTTATATTCAATTCCGATGCGATTTCTGTGTTTCATCGTCAATGTGAAGGTCCAAGGGATACAGTAAACCTGCACTGGTGCATCGGAATCCAATACTGGTCTCCCAGGAGCCGCTCAAAGCACAAACTCTTAGAAAATTCACTCTTCTTGTACTTAAGTCGGCATTGTGCCTTTGATACTCAATTCCGATGCGATTTCTGTGTTTCATCGTCAATGTGAAGGTCCAAGGGATACAGTAAACCTGCACTGGTGCATCGGAATCCAATACTGGTCTCCCAGGAGCCGCTCAAAGCACAAACTCTTAGAAAATTCACTCTTCTTGTACTTAAGTCTGCATTATGCCTTTGATATTCAATTCCGAAGGGATTTCTGTGTTTCATCGTCAATGAGAAGGTCCAAGGGATACAGTAAACCTGCACCGGTGCATCGGAATCCAATACTGGTCTCCCAGGTGCCGCTCGAAGCACAAACCCATAGAAGATTCACTCTTCTTGTACATAAGTCGGCATTGTGCGTTTTATATTCAATTCCGATGCGATTTCTGTGTTTCATCGTCAATGTGAAGGTCCAAGGGATACAGTAAACCTGCACTGGTGCATCGGAATCCAATACTGGTCTCCCAGGAGCCGCCCAAAGCACAAACTCTTATTTGACTCTCTCTTCTCGTACTTAAGTCGGCACTGAGCCTTTTATATTCAATTCCGATGCGATTTCTGTGTTTCATCGTCAATGTGAAGGTCCAAGGGATACAGTAAACCTGCACTGGTGCATCGGAATCCAATACTGGTCTCCCAGGAGCCGCTCAAAGCACAAACTCTTAGAAAATTCACTCTTCTTGTACTTAAGTCGGCATTGTGCCTTTGATATTCAATTAAGATGCGATTTCTGTGTTTCATCGTCAATGTGAAGGTCCAAGGGATACAGTAAACCTGCACTGGTGCATCGGAATCCAATACTGGTCTCCCAGGTGCCGCTCAAATCACAAACCCATAGAAGATTCACTCTTCTTGTACATAAGTCGGCATTGTGCCTTTTATATTCAATTCCGATGCGATTTCTGTGTTTCATTGTCAATGTGACGGTCCAAGGGATACAGTAAACCTGCACTGGTGCATCGGAATCTAATACTGGTCTCCCAGGAGCCGCTCCAAGCACAATCTCTGAGAAGATTCACTCTTCTTGTAGTTAAGTCGGCACTGTGGCTTTTATATTCAATTCCGATGCGATTTCTGTGTTTCATCGTCAATGTGAAGGTCCAAGGGATACAGTAAACCTGCACTGGTTCATCGGAATCTAATACTGGTCTCCCAGAAGCCGCTCAAGGCACAAATTCGTAGAAGATTCACTCTTCTTGTACTTAAGTCGGCACTGTGGTTTTATATTCAATTCCGATGCGATTTCTGTGTTTCATTGTCAATGTGAAGGTCCTAGGGATACAGTAAACCTGCACTGCTGCATCGGAATCTAATACTGGTCTCCCAGGAGCCGCTCAAACCACAAACTCTTAGGAGACTCACTCTTCTTGTACTTAAGTCGGCATTGTGCCTTTTATATTCAATTCCGATGCGATTTCTGTGTTTCATCGTCAATTTGAAGGTCCAAGGGATACAGTAAATCTGCACTGGTGCATCGGAATCCAATACTGGTCTCCCAGGAGCCGCACAAAGCACAAACTCGTAGAGAACTCACTCTTCTTGTACTTAAGTCGGCACTGTGCCTTTTATATTCAATTCCGATGCGATTTCTGTGTTTCATCGTCAATGTGAAGGAGCAAGGGATACAGTAAACCTGCACTGGTGCATCGGAATCCAATACTGGTCTCCCAGGATAGGCTCAAACTACAAACTCTTAGGAGACTGACTCTTCTTGTACTTAAGTCGGCACTGTGCCTTTTATATTCAATTCCGATGCGATTTCTGTGTTTCATCGTCAATGTGAAGGTCCAAGGGATACAGTAAACCTGCAGTGGTGCATCGGAATCCAATACTGGTCCCCCAGGAGCCGCTCAAACCACAAACTCTTAGGAGACTCACTCTTCTTGTACTTAAGTCGGCACTGTGTCTTTTATATTCAATTCCGATGCGATTTCTGTGTTTCAATGTCAATGTGAAGGTCCAAGGGATACAGTAAACCTGCACTGGTGCATCGGAATCCAATACTGGTCTCCCAGGAGCCGCCCAAAGCAAAAACTCTGAGAAGATTCACTCTTCTTGTACTTACGTCGGCACTGTGCCTTTTATATTCAAATCCGATGCGATTTCTGTGTTTCATCGTCAATGTGAAGGTCCAAGGGATACAGTAAACCTGCACTGGTGCATCGGAATCAAATACTGGTCTCCCAGGAGCCGCCCAAAGCACAAACTCTGAGAAGATTCACTCTTCTTGTACTTAAGTCGGCACTGTGCCTTTTATATTCAATTCCGATGCGATTTCTGTGTTTCATCGTCAATGTGAAGGTCCAAGGGATACAGTAAACCTGCAGTGGTGCATCGGAATCCAATACTGGTCTCCCAGGAGCCGCTCAAACCACAAACTCTTAGGAGACTCACTCTTCTTGTACTTAAGTCGGCACTGTGTCTTTTATATTCAATTCCGATGCGATTTCTGTGTTTCATTGTCAATGTGAAGGTCCAAGGGATACAGTAAATTTGCACTGGTGCATCGGAATCCAATACTGGTCTCCCAGGAGCCGCTCAAACCACAAACTCTTAGCAGACTCACTCTTCTTGTACTTAAGTCGGCACTGTGTCTTTTATATCCAATTCCGATGCGATTTCTGTGTTTCATTGCCAATGTGAAGGTCCAAGGGATACAGTAAACCTGCACTGGTGCATCGGAATCCAATACTGGTCTCCCAGGATTCGCTCAAAGCACAAACTCTTAGGAGACTCACTCTTCTTGTACTTAAGTCGGCATTGTGCCTTTAATATTCAATTCCGATGCGATATCTGTGTTTCATTGTCAATGTGAAGGTCCAAGGGATACAGTAAACCTGCACTGGTGCATCGGAATCCAATACTGGTCTCCCAGGATCCGCTCAAAGCACAAACTCTTAGGAGTCTCACTCTTCTTGTACTTATGTAGGCATTGTGCCTTTTATATTCAATTCTGATGCGATTTCTGTGTTTCATCGTCAATTTGAAGGTCCAAGGGATACAGTAAACCTGCACTGGTGCATCGGAATCCAATACTGGTCTCCCAGGATCCGCTCAAAGCACAAACTCTTAGGAGACTCACTCCTCTTGTACTTAAGTCGGCATTGTGCCTATTATATTCAATTCCGATGCGATTTCTGTGTTTCATCGTCAATTTGAAGGTCCAAGGGATACAGTAAACCTGCACTGGTGCATCGGAATCCAATACTGGTCTCCCAGGAGCCGCTCAAACCACAAACTCTTAGGAGACTCACTCTTCTTGTACTTAAGTCTCCATTGTGCCTTTTATATTCAATTCCGATGCCATTTCTGTGTTTCATCGTCAATGTGAAGGTCCAAGGGATACAGTAAACCTGCACTGGTGCATCGGAATCCAATACTGGTCTCCCAGGAGCCGCCGAAAGCACAAACTCTTAGGAGACTCACTCTTCTTGTACTTAAGTCGGCACTGTGCCTTTTATATTCAATTCCGATGCGATGTCTGTGTTTCATCGTCAATGTGAAGGTCCAAGGGATACAGTAAACCTGCACTGGTGCATCGGAATCCAATACTGGACTCCCAGGAGCCGCTCAAAGCACAAACTCTTAGAAAATTCATTCTTCTTGTACTTGAGTCAGCATTGTTCCTTTGATATTCAATTCCGATGCGATTTCTGTGTTTCATCGTCAATGTGAAGGTCCAAGGGATACAGTAAACCTGCACTGGTGCATCGGAATCCACTACTGGTCTCCCAGGTGCCGCTCAAAAGCACAAACCCATAGAAGATTCACTCTTCTTGTACATAAGTCGGCATTGTGCCTTTTATATTCAATTCCGATGCGATTTCTGTGTTTCATCGTCAATGTGAAGGTCCAAGGGATACAGTAAACCTGCACTGGTGCATCGGAATCCAATACTGGTCTCCCAGAAGCCGCCCAAAGCACAAACTCTTATTTGACTCACTCTTCTTGGACTTAAGTCGGCACTGAGCCTTTTATATTCAATTCCGATGCGATTTCTGTGTTTCATCGTCAATGTGAAGGTCCAAGGGATACAGTAAACCTGCACTGGTGCATCGGAATCCAATACTGGTCTCCCAGGAGCCGCCCAAAGCACAAACTCTTATTTGACTCACTCTTCTTGTACTTAAGTCGGCACTGAGCCTTTTATATTCAATTCCGATGCGATATCTGTGTTTCATCGTAAATGTGAAGGTCCAAGGGATACAGTAAACCTGCACTGGTGCATCGGCATCCAATACTGGTCTCCCAGGTGCCGCTCAAAGCACAAACTCTTAGAAAATTCACTCTTCTTGTACTTGAGTCGGCATTGTGCCTTTGATATTCAATTCCGATGCGATTTCTGTGTTTCATCGTCAATGTGAAGGTCCAAGGGATACAGTAAACCTGCACCGGTGCATCGGAATCCACTACTGGTCTCCCAGGTGCCGCTCAAAGCACAAACCCATAGAAGATTCACTCTTCTTGTACATAAGTCGGCATTGTGCCTTTTATATTCAATTCCGATGCGCTTTCTGTGTTTCATCGTCAATGTGAAGGTCCAAGGGATACAGTAAACCTGCACTGGTGCATCGGAATCCAATACTGGTCTCCCAGGAGCCGCCCAAAGCACAAACTCTTATTTGACTCACTCTTCTTGTACTTAAGTCGGCACTGAGCCTTTTATATTCAATTCCGATGCGATATCTGTGTTTCATCGTAAATGTGAAGGTCCAAGGGATACAGTAAACCTGCACTGGTGCATCGGCATCCAATACTGGTCTCCCAGGTGCCGCTCAAAGCACAAACCCATAGAAGATTCACTCTTCTTGTACATAAGTCGGCATTGTGCCTTTTATATTCAATTCCGATGCGCTTTCTGTGTTTCATCGTCAATGTGAAGGTCCAAGGGATACAGTAAACCTGCACTGGTGCATCGGAATCCAATACTGGTCTCCCAGGAGCCGCCCAAAGCACAAACTCTTATTTGACTCACTCTTCTTGTACTTAAGTCGGCACTGAGCCTTTTATATTCAATTCCGATGCGATTTCTGTGTTTCATCGTCAATGTGAAGGTCCAAGGGATACAGTAAACCTGCACTGGTGCATCGGAATCCAATACTGGTCTCCCAGGAGCCGCCCAAAGCACAAACTCTTATTTGACTCACTCTTCTTGGACTTAAGTCGGCACTGAGCCTTTTATATTCAATTCCGATGCGATTTCTGTGTTTCATCGTCAATGTGAAGGTCCAAGGGATACAGTAAACCTGCACTGGTGCATCGGAATCCAATAGTGGTCTCCCAGGAGCCGCCCAAAGCACAAACTCTTATTTGACTCACTCTTCTTGTACTTAAGTCGGCACTGAGCTTTTTATATTCAATTCCGATGCGATTTCTGTGTTTCATCGTCAATGTGAAGGTCCAAGGGATACAGTAAACCTGCACTGGTGCATCGGAATCCAATACTGGTCTCCCAGGTGCCGCCCAAAGCACAAACCCATAGAAGATTCACTCTTCTTGTACATAAGTCGGCATTGTGCCTTTTATATTCAATTCCGATGCGCTTTCTGTGTTTCATCGTCAATGTGAAGGTCCAAGGGATACAGTAAACCTGCACTGGTGCATCGGAATCCAATACTGGTCCCCAGGAGCCGCCCAAAGCACAAACTCTTATTTGACTCACTCTTCTTGTACTTAAGTCGGCACTGAGCCTTTTATATTCAATTCCGATGCGATTTCTGTGTTTCATCGTCAATGTGAAGGTCCAAGGGATACAGTAAACCTGCACTGGTGCATCGGAATCCAATACTGGTCTCCCAGGAGCCGCTCAAAGCACAAACTCTTAGAAAATTCACTCTTCTTGTACTTATGTCGGCATTGTGCCTTTGATATTCAATTCCGATGCGATTTCTGTGTTTCATCGTCAATGTGAAGGTCCAAGGGATACAGTAAACCTGCACTCGTGCATCGGAATCCAATACTGGTCTCCCAGGTGCCGCTCAAAGCACAAACCCATAGAAGATTCACTCTTCATGTACATAAGTCGGCATTGTGCCTTTTATATTCAATTCCGATGCGATTTCTGTGTTTCATCGTCAATGTGAAGGTCCAAGGGATACAGTAAACCTGCACTGGTGCATCGGAATCCAATACTGGTCTCCCAGGAGCCGCCCAAAGCACAAACTCTTATTTGACTCACTCTTCTTGTACTTAAGTCGGCACTGAGCCTTTTATATTCAATTCCGATGCGATTTCTGTGTTTCATCGTCAATGTGAAGGTCCAAGGGATACAGTAAACCTGCACTGGTGCATCGGAATCCAATACTGGTCTCCCAGGAGCCGCTCAAAGCACAAACTCTTAGAAAATTCACTCTTCTTGTACTTAAGTCGGCATTGTGCCTTTGATATTCAATTAAGATGCGATTTCTGTGTTTCATCGTCAATGTGAAGGTCCAAGGGATACAGTAAACCTGCACTGGTGCATCGGAATCCAATACTGGTCTCCCAGGTGCCGCTCAAATCACAAACCCATAGAAGATTCACTCTTCTTGTACATAAGTCGGCATTGTGCCTTTTATATTCAATTCCGATGCGATTTCTGTGTTTCATTGTCAATGTGACGGTCCAAGGGATACAGTAAACCTGCACTGGTGCATCGGAATCTAATACTGGTCTCCCAGGAGCCGCTCCAAGCACAATCTCTGAGAAGATTCACTCTTCTTGTAGTTAAGTCGGCACTGTGGCTTTTATATTCAATTCCGATGCGATTTCTGTGTTTCATCGTCAATGTGAAGGTCCAAGGGATACAGTAAACCTGCACTGGTTCATCGGAATCTAATACTGGTCTCCCAGAAGCCGCTCAAAGCACAAATTCGTAGAAGATTCACTCTTCTTGTACTTAAGTCGGCACTGTGGTTTTATATTCAATTCCGATGCGATTTCTGTGTTTCATTGTCAATGTGAAGGTCCTAGGGATACAGTAAACCTGCACTGCTGCATCGGAATCTAATACTGGTCTCCCAGGAGCCGCTCAAACCACAAACTCTTAGGAGACTCACTCTTCTTGTACTTAAGTCGGCATTGTGCCTTTTATATTCAATTCCGATGCGATTTCTGTGTTTCATCGTCAATTTGAAGGTCCAAGGGATACAGTAAATCTGCACTGGTGCATCGGAATCCAATACTGGTCTCCCAGGAGCCGCACAAAGCACAAACTCGTAGAAGACTCACTCTTCTTGTACTTAAGTCGGCACTGTGCCTTTTATATTCAATTCCGATGCGATTTCTGTGTTTCATCGTCAATGTGAAGGAGCAAGGGATACAGTAAACCTGCACTGGTGCATCGGAATCCAATACTGGTCTCCCAGGATAGGCTCAAACTACAAACTCTTAGGAGACTCACTCTTCTTGTACTTAAGTCGGCACTGTGCCTTTTATATTCAATTCCGATGCGATTTCTGTGTTTCATCGTCAATGTGAAGGTCCAAGGGATACAGTAAACCTGCAGTGGTGCATCGGAATCCAATACTGGTCCCCCAGGAGCCGCTCAAACCACAAACTCTTAGGAGACTCACTCTTCTTGTACTTAAGTCGGCACTGTGTCTTTTATATTCAATTCCGATGCGATTTCTGTGTTTCAATGTCAATGTGAAGGTCCAAGGGATACAGTAAACCTGCACTGGTGCATCGGAATCCAATACTGGTCTCCCAGGAGCCGCCCAAAGCAAAAACTCTGAGAAGATTCACTCTTCTTGTACTTACGTCGGCACTGTGCCTTTTATATTCAAATCCGATGCGATTTCTGTGTTTCATCGTCAATGTGAAGGTCCAAGGGATACAGTAAACCTGCACTGGTGCATCGGAATCAAATACTGGTCTCCCAGGAGCCGCCCAAAGCACAAACTCGGAGAAGATTCACTCTTCTTGTACTTAAGTCGGCACTGTGCCTTTTATATTCAATTCCGATGCGATTTCTGTGTTTCATCGTCAATGTGAAGGTCCAAGGGATACAGTAAACCTGCAGTGGTGCATCGGAATCCAATACTGGTCTCCCAGGAGCCGCTCAAACCACAAACTCTTAGGAGACTCACTCTTCTTGTACTTAAGTCGGCACTGTGTCTTTTATATTCAATTCCGATGCGATTTCTGTGTTTCATTGTCAATGTGAAGGTCCAAGGGATACAGTAAATTTGCACTGGTGCATCGGAATCCAATACTGGTCTCCCAGGAGCCGCTCAAACCACAAACTCTTAGCAGACTCACTCTTCTTGTACTTAAGTCGGCACTGTGTCTTTTATATCCAATTCCGATGCGATTTCTGTGTTTCATTGCCAATGTGAAGGTCCAAGGGATACAGTAAACCTGCACTGGTGCATCGGAATCCAATACTGGTCTCCCAGGATTCGCTCAAAGCACAAACTCTTAGGAGACTCACTCTTCTTGTACTTAAGTCGGCATTGTGCCTTTAATATTCAATTCCGATGCGATATCTGTGTTTCATTGTCAATGTGAAGGTCCAAGGGATACAGTAAACCTGCACTGGTGCATCGGAATCCAATACTGGTCTCCCAGGATCCGCTCAAAGCACAAACTCTTAGGAGTCTCACTCTTCTTGTACTTATGTAGGCATTGTGCCTTTTATATTCAATTCTGATGCGATTTCTGTGTTTCATCGTCATTTTGAAGGTCCAAGGGATACAGTAAACCTGCACTGGTGCATCGGAATCCAATACTGGTCTCCCAGGATCCGCTCAAAGCACAAACTCTTAGGAGACTCACTCCTCTTGTACTTAAGTCGGCATTGCGCCTTTTATATTCAATTCCGATGCGATTTCTGTGTTTCATCGTCAATTTGAAGGTCCAAGGGATACAGTAAACCTGCACTGGTGCATCGGAATCCAATACTGGTCCCCCAGGAGCCGCTCAAACCACAAACTCTTAGGAGACTCACTCTTCTTCTACTTAAGTCGGCACTGTGTCTTTTATATTCAATTCCGATGCGATTTCTGTGTTTCAATGTCAATGTGAAGGTCCAAGGGATACAGTAAACCTGCACTGGTGCATCGGAATCCAATACTGGTCTCCCAGGAGCCGCCCAAAGCAAAAACTCTGAGAAGATTCACTCTTCTTGTACTTACGTCGGCACTGTGCCTTTTATATTCAAATCCGATGCGATTTCTGTGTTTCATCGTCAATGTGAAGGTCCAAGGGATACAGTAAACCTGCACTGGTGCATCGGAATCAAATACTGGTCTCCCAGGAGCCGCCCAAAGCACAAACTCGGAGAAGATTCACTCTTCTTGTACTTAAGTCGGCACTGTGCCTTTTATATTCAATTCCGATGCGATTTCTGTGTTTCATCGTCAATGTGAAGGTCCAAGGGATACAGTAAACCTGCAGTGGTGCATCGGAATCCAATACTGGTCTCCCAGGAGCCGCTCAAACCACAAACTCTTAGGAGACTCACTCTTCTTGTACTTAAGTCGGCACTGTGTCTTTTATATTCAATTCCGATGCGATTTCTGTGTTTCATTGTCAATGTGAAGGTCCAAGGGATACAGTAAATTTGCACTGGTGCATCGGAATCCAATACTGGTCTCCCAGGAGCCGCTCAAACCACAAACTCTTAGCAGACTCACTCTTCTTGTACTTAAGTCGGCACTGTGTCTTTTATATCCAATTCCGATGCGATTTCTGTGTTTCATTGCCAATGTGAAGGTCCAAGGGATACAGTAAACCTGCACTGGTGCATCGGAATCCAATACTGGTCTCCCAGGATTCGCTCAAAGCACAAACTCTTAGGAGACTCACTCTTCTTGTACTTAAGTCGGCATTGTGCCTTTAATATTCAATTCCGATGCGATATCTGTGTTTCATTGTCAATGTGAAGGTCCAAGGGATACAGTAAACCTGCACTGGTGCATCGGAATCCAATACTGGTCTCCCAGGATCCGCTCAAAGCACAAACTCTTAGGAGTCTCACTCTTCTTGTACTTATGTAGGCATTGTGCCTTTTATATTCAATTCTGATGCGATTTCTGTGTTTCATCGTCAATTTGAAGGTCCAAGGGATACAGTAAACCTGCACTGGTGCATCGGAATCCAATACTGGTCTCCCAGGATCCGCTCAAAGCACAAACTCTTAGGAGACTCACTCCTCTTGTACTTAAGTCGGCATTGCGCCTTTTATATTCAATTCCGATGCGATTTCTGTGTTTCATCGTCAATTTGAAGGTCCAAGGGATACAGTAAACCTGCACTGGTGCATCGGAATCCAATACTGGTCTCCCAGGAGCCGCTCAAAGCACAAACTCTTAGAAAATTCACTCTTCTTGTACTTGAGTCAGCATTGTGCCTTTGATATTCAATTCCGATGTGATTTCTGTGTTTCATCGTCAATGTGAAGGTCCAAGGGATACAGTAAACCTGCACTGGTGCATCGGAATCCACTACTGGTCTCCCAGGTGCCGCTCAAAAGCACAAACCCATAGAAGATTCACTCTTCTTGTACATAAGTCGGCATTGTGCCTTTTATATTCAATTCCGATGCGATTTCTGTGTTTCATCGTCAATGTGAAGGTCCAAGGGATACAGTAAACCTGCACTGGTGCATCGGAATCCAATACTGGTCTCCCAGAAGCCGCCCAAAGCACAAACTCTTATTTGACTCACTCTTCTTGGACTTAAGTCGGCACTGAGCCTTTTATATTCAATTCCGATGCGATTTCTGTGTTTCATCGTCAATGTGAAAATCCAAGGGATACAGTAAACCTGCACTGGTGCATCGGAATCCAATACTGGTCTCCCAGGAGCCGCCCAAAGCACAAACTCTTATTTGACTCACTCTTCTTGTACTTAAGTCGGCACTGAGCCTTTTATATTCAATTCCGATGCGATATCTGTGTTTCATCGTAAATGTGAAGGTCCAAGGGATACAGTAAACCTGCACTGGTGCATCGGCATCCAATACTGGTCTCCCAGGTGCCGCTCAAAGCACAAACTCTTAGAAAATTCACTCTTCTTGTACTTGAGTCGGCATTGTGCCTTTGATATTCAATTCCGAGGCGATTTCTGTGTTTCATCGTCAATGTGAAGGTCCAAGGGATACAGTAAACCTGCACTGGTGCATCGGAATCCACTACTGGTCTCCCAGGTGCCGCTCAAAGCACAAACCCATAGAAGATTCACTCTTCTTGTACATAAGTCGGCATTGTGCCTTTTATATTCAATTCCGATGCGCTTTCTGTGTTTCATCGTCAATGTGAAGGTCCAAGGGATACAGTAAACCTGCACTGGTGCATCGGAATCCAATACTGGTCTCCCAGGAGCCGCCCAAAGCACAAACTCTTATTTGACTCACTCTTCTTGTACTTAAGTCGGCACTGAGCCTTTTATATTCAATTCCGATGCGATTTCTGTGTTTCATCGTCAATGTGAAGGTCCAAGGGATACAGTAAACCTGCACTGGTGCATCGGAATCCAATACTGGTCTCCCAGGAGCCGCCCAAAGCACAAACTCTTATTTGACTCACTCTTCTTGGACTTACGTCGGCACTGTGCCTTTTATATTCAATTCCGATGCGATTTCTGTGTTTCATCGTCAATGTGAAGGTCCAAGGGATACAGTAAAATTGCACTGGTGCATCGGAATCCAATACTGGTCTCCCAGGAGCCGCCCAAAGCACAAACTCTTATTTGACTCACTCTTCTTGTACTTAAGTCGGCACTGAGCCTTTTATATTCAATTCCGATGCGATTTCTGTGTTTCATCGTCAATGTGAAGGTCCAAGGGATACAGTAAACCTGCACTGGTGCATCGGAATCCAATACTGGTCTCCCAGGTGCCGCCCAAAGCACAAACCCATAGAAGATTCACTCTTCTTGTACATAAGTCGGCATTGTGCCTTTTATATTCAATTCCGATGCGCTTTCTGTGTTTCATCGTCAATGTGAAGGTCCAAGGGATACAGTAAACCTGCACTGGTGCATCGGAATCCAATACTGGTCTCCCAGGAGCCGCCCAAAGCACAAACTCTTATTTGACTCACTCTTCTTGGACTTACGTCGGCACTGTGCCTTTTATATTCAATTCCGATGCGATTTCTGTGTTTCATTGCCAATGTGAAGGTCCAAGGGATACAGTAAACCTGCACTGGTGCATCGGAATCCAATACTGGTCTCCCAGGATTCGCTCAAAGCACAAACTCTTAGGAGACTCACTCTTCTTGTACTTAAGTCGGCATTGTGCCTTTAATATTCAATTCCAATGCGATATCTGTGTTTCATTGTCAATGTGATGGTCCAAGGGATACAGTAAACCTGCACTGGTGCATCGGAATCCAATACTGGTCTCCCAGGATCCGCTCAAAGCACAAACTCTTAGGAGTCTCACTCTTCTTGTACTTATGTAGGCATTGTGCCTTTTATATTCAATTCTGATGCGATTTCTGTGTTTCATCGTCAATTTGAAGGTCCAAGGGATACAGTAAACCTGCACTGGTGCATCGGAATCCAATACTGGTCTCCCAGGATCCGCTCAAACCACAAACTCTTAGGAGACTCACTCCTCTTGTACTTAAGTCGGCATTGTGCCTTTTATATTCAATTCCGATGCGATTTCTGTGTTTCATCGTCAATTTGAAGGTCCAAGGGATACAGTAAACCTGCACTGGTGCATCGGAATCCAATACTGGTCTCCCAGGAGCCGCTCAAACCACAAACTCTTAGGAGACTCACTCTTCTTGTACTTAAGTCTCCATTGTGCCTTTTATATTCAATTCCGATGCCATTTCTGTGTTTCATCGTCAATGTGAAGGTCCAAGGGATACAGTAAACCTGCACTGGTGCATCGGAATCCAATACTGGTCTCCCAGGAGCCGCCGAAAGCACAAACTCTTAGGAGACTCACTCTTCTTGTACTTAAGTCGGCACTGTGCCTTTTATATTCAATTCCGATGCGATTTCTGTGTTTCATCATCAATGTGAAGGTCCAAGGGATACAGTAAACCTGCACTGGTGCATCGGAATCCAATACTGGTCTCCCAGGAGCCGCTCAAACCACAAACTCTTAGAAAATTCACTCTTCTTGTACTTAAGTCGGCATTGTGCCTTTGATATTCAATTCCGATGCGATTTCTGTGTTTCATCGTCAATGTGAAGGTCCAAGGGATACAGTAAACCTGCACTGGTGCATCGGAATCCAATACTGGTCTCCCAGGAGCCGCTCAAAGCACAAACTCTTAGAAAATTCATTCTTCTTGTACTTGAGTCAGCATTGTTCCTTTGATATTCAATTCCGATGCGATTTCTGTGTTTCATCGTCAATGTGAAGGTCCAAGGGATACAGTAAACCTGCACTGGTGCATCGGAATCCACTACTGGTCTCCCAGGTGCCGCTCAAAAGCACAAACCCATAGAAGATTCACTCTTCTTGTACATAAGTCGGCATTGTGCCTTTTATATTCAATTCCGATGCGATTTCTGTGTTTCATCGTCAATGTGAAGGTCCAAGGGATACAGTAAACCTGCACTGGTGCATCGGAATCCAATACTGGTCTCCCAGAAGCCGCCCAAAGCACAAACTCTTATTTGACTCACTCTTCTTGGACTTAAGTCGGCACTGAGCCTTTTATATTCAATTCCGATGCGATTTCTGTGTTTCATCGTCAATGTGAAGGTCCAAGGGATACAGTAAACCTGCACTGGTGCATCGGAATCCAATACTGGTCTCCCAGGAGCCGCCCAAAGCACAAACTCTTATTTGACTCACTCTTCTTGTACTTAATTCGGCACTGAGCCTTTTATATTCAATTCCGATGCGATATCTGTGTTTCATCGTAAATGTGAAGGTCCAAGGGATACAGTAAACCTGCACTGGTGCATCGGCATCCAATACTGGTCTCCCAGGTGCCGCTCAAAGCACAAACTCTTAGAAAATTCACTCTTCTTGTACTTGAGTCGGCATTGTGCCTTTGATATTCAATTCCGATGCGATTTCTGTGTTTCATCGTCAATGTGAAGGTCCAAGGGATACAGTAAACCTGCACTGGTGCATCGGAATCCACTACTGGTCTCCCAGGTGCCGCTCAAAGCACAAACCCATAGAAGATTCACTCTTCTTGTACATAAGTCGGCATTGTGCCTTTTATATTCAATTCCGATGCGCTTTCTGTGTTTCATCGTCAATGTGAAGGTCCAAGGGATACAGTAAACCTGCACTGGTGCATCGGAATCCAATACTGGTCTCCCAGGAGCCGCCCAAAGCACAAACTCTTATTTGACTCACTCTTCTTGTACTTAAGTCGGCACTGAGCCTTTTATATTCAATTCCGATGCGATATCTGTGTTTCATCGTAAATGTGAAGGTCCAAGGGATACAGTAAACCTGCACTGGTGCATCGGCATCCAATACTGGTCTCCCAGGTGCCGCTCAAAGCACAAACCCATAGAAGATTCACTCTTCTTGTACATAAGTCGGCATTGTGCCTTTTATATTCAATTCCGATGCGCTTTCTGTGTTTCATCGTCAATGTGAAGGTCCAAGGGATACAGTAAACCTGCACTGGTGCATCGGAATCCAATACTGGTCTCCCAGGAGCCGCCCAAAGCACAAACTCTTATTTGACTCACTCTTCTTGTACTTAAGTCGGCACTGAGCCTTTTATATTCAATTCCGATGCGATTTCTGTGTTTCATCGTCAATGTGAAGGTCCAAGGGATACAGTAAACCTGCACTGGTGCATCGGAATCCAATACTGGTCTCCCAGGAGCCGCCCAAAGCACAAACTCTTATTTGACTCACTCTTCTTGGACTTAAGTCGGCACTGAGCCTTTTATATTCAATTCCGATGCGATTTCTGTGTTTCATCGTCAATGTGAAGGTCCAAGGGATACAGTAAACCTGCACTGGTGCATCGGAATCCAATAGTGGTCTCCCAGGAGCCGCCCAAAGCACAAACTCTTATTTGACTCACTCTTCTTGTACTTAAGTCGGCACTGAGCTTTTTATATTCAATTCCGATGCGATTTCTGTGTTTCATCGTCAATGTGAAGGTCCAAGGGATACAGTAAACCTGCACTGGTGCATCGGAATCCAATACTGGTCTCCCAGGTGCCGCCCAAAGCACAAACCCATAGAAGATTCACTCTTCTTGTACATAAGTCGGCATTGTGCCTTTTATATTCAATTCCGATGCGCTTTCTGTGTTTCATCGTCAATGTGAAGGTCCAAGGGATACAGTAAACCTGCACTGGTGCATCGGAATCCAATACTGGTCCCCAGGAGCCGCCCAAAGCACAAACTCTTATTTGACTCACTCTTCTTGGACTTAAGTCGGCACTGAGCCTTTTATATTCAATTCCGATGCGATTTCTGTGTTTCATCGTCAATGTGAAAATCCAAGGGATACAGTAAACCTGCACTGGTGCATCGGAATCCAATACTGGTCTCCCAGGAGCCGCCCAAAGCACAAACTCTTATTTGACTCACTCTTCTTGTACTTAAGTCGGCACTGAGCCTTTTATATTCAATTCCGATGCGATATCTGTGTTTCATCGTAAATGTGAAGGTCCAAGGGATACAGTAAACCTGCACTGGTGCATCGGCATCCAATACTGGTCTCCCAGGTGCCGCTCAAAGCACAAACTCTTAGAAAATTCACTCTTCTTGTACTTGAGTCGGCATTGTGCCTTTGATATTCAATTCCGAGGCGATTTCTGTGTTTCATCGTCAATGTGAAGGTCCAAGGGATACAGTAAACCTGCACTGGTGCATCGGAATCCACTACTGGTCTCCCAGGTGCCGCTCAAAGCACAAACCCATAGAAGATTCACTCTTCTTGTACATAAGTCGGCATTGTGCCTTTTATATTCAATTCCGATGCGCTTTCTGTGTTTCATCGTCAATGTGAAGGTCCAAGGGATACAGTAAACCTGCACTGGTGCATCGGAATCCAATACTGGTCTCCCAGGAGCCGCCCAAAGCACAAACTCTTATTTGACTCACTCTTCTTGTACTTAAGTCGGCACTGAGCCTTTTATATTCAATTCCGATGCGATTTCTGTGTTTCATCGTCAATGTGAAGGTCCAAGGGATACAGTAAACCTGCACTGGTGCATCGGAATCCAATACTGGTCTCCCAGGAGCCGCCCAAAGCACAAACTCTTATTTGACTCACTCTTCTTGGACTTACGTCGGCACTGTGCCTTTTATATTCAATTCCGATGCGATTTCTGTGTTTCATCGTCAATGTGAAGGTCCAAGGGATACAGTAAAATTGCACTGGTGCATCGGAATCCAATACTGGTCTCCCAGGAGCCGCCCAAAGCACAAACTCTTATTTGACTCACTCTTCTTGTACTTAAGTCGGCACTGAGCCTTTTATATTCAATTCCGATGCGATTTCTGTGTTTCATCGTCAATGTGAAGGTCCAAGGGATACAGTAAACCTGCACTGGTGCATCGGAATCCAATACTGGTCTCCCAGGTGCCGCCCAAAGCACAAACCCATAGAAGATTCACTCTTCTTGTACATAAGTCGGCATTGTGCCTTTTATATTCAATTCCGATGCGCTTTCTGTGTTTCATCGTCAATGTGAAGGTCCAAGGGATACAGTAAACCTGCACTGGTGCATCGGAATCCAATACTGGTCTCCCAGGAGCCGCCCAAAGCACAAACTCTTATTTGACTCACTCTTCTTGGACTTACGTCGGCACTGTGCCTTTTATATTCAATTCCGATGCGATTTCTGTGTTTCATTGCCAATGTGAAGGTCCAAGGGATACAGTAAACCTGCACTGGTGCATCGGAATCCAATACTGGTCTCCCAGGATTCGCTCAAAGCACAAACTCTTAGGAGACTCACTCTTCTTGTACTTAAGTCGGCATTGTGCCTTTAATATTCAATTCCAATGCGATATCTGTGTTTCATTGTCAATGTGAAGGTCCAAGGGATACAGTAAACCTGCACTGGTGCATCGGAATCCAATACTGGTCTCCCAGGATTCGCTCAAAGCACAAACTCTTAGGAGACTCACTCTTCTTGTACTTAAGTCGGCATTGTGCCTTTAATATTCAATTCCAATGCGATATCTGTGTTTCATCGTCAATGTGAAGGTCCAAGGGATACAGTAAACCTGCACTGGTGCATCGGAATCCACTACTGGTCTCCCAGGTGCCGCTCAAAGCACAAACCCATAGAAGATTCACTCTTCTTGTACATAAGTCGGCATTGTGCCTTTTATATTCAATTCCGATGCGCTTTCTGTGTTTCATCGTCAATGTGAAGGTCCAAGGGATACAGTAAACCTGCACTGGTGCATCGGAATCCAATACTGGTCTCCCAGGAGCCGCCCAAAGCACAAACTCTTATTTGACTCACTCTTCTTGTACTTAAGTCGGCACTGAGCCTTTTATATTCAATTCCGATGCGATATCTGTGTTTCATCGTAAATGTGAAGGTCCAAGGGATACAGTAAACCTGCACTGGTGCATCGGCATCCAATACTGGTCTCCCAGGTGCCGCTCAAAGCACAAACCCATAGAAGATTCACTCTTCTTGTACATAAGTCGGCATTGTGCCTTTTATATTCAATTCCGATGCGCTTTCTGTGTTTCATCGTCAATGTGAAGGTCCAAGGGATACAGTAAACCTGCACTGGTGCATCGGAATCCAATACTGGTCTCCCAGGAGCCGCCCAAAGCACAAACTCTTATTTGACTCACTCTTCTTGTACTTAAGTCGGCACTGAGCCTTTTATATTCAATTCCGATGCGATTTCTGTGTTTCATCGTCAATGTGAAGGTCCAAGGGATACAGTAAACCTGCACTGGTGCATCGGAATCCAATACTGGTCTCCCAGGAGCCGCCCAAAGCACAAACTCTTATTTGACTCACTCTTCTTGGACTTAAGTCGGCACTGAGCCTTTTATATTCAATTCCGATGCGATTTCTGTGTTTCATCGTCAATGTGAAGGTCCAAGGGATACAGTAAACCTGCACTGGTGCATCGGAATCCAATAGTGGTCTCCCAGGAGCCGCCCAAAGCACAAACTCTTATTTGACTCACTCTTCTTGTACTTAAGTCGGCACTGAGCTTTTTATATTCAATTCCGATGCGATTTCTGTGTTTCATCGTCAATGTGAAGGTCCAAGGGATACAGTAAACCTGCACTGGTGCATCGGAATCCAATACTGGTCTCCCAGGTGCCGCCCAAAGCACAAACCCATAGAAGATTCACTCTTCTTGTACATAAGTCGGCATTGTGCCTTTTATATTCAATTCCGATGCGCTTTCTGTGTTTCATCGTCAATGTGAAGGTCCAAGGGATACAGTAAACCTGCACTGGTGCATCGGAATCCAATACTGGTCCCCAGGAGCCGCCCAAAGCACAAACTCTTATTTGACTCACTCTTCTTGGACTTAAGTCGGCACTGAGCCTTTTATATTCAATTCCGATGCGATTTCTGTGTTTCATCGTCAATGTGAAAATCCAAGGGATACAGTAAACCTGCACTGGTGCATCGGAATCCAATACTGGTCTCCCAGGAGCCGCCCAAAGCACAAACTCTTATTTGACTCACTCTTCTTGTACTTAAGTCGGCACTGAGCCTTTTATATTCAATTCCGATGCGATATCTGTGTTTCATCGTAAATGTGAAGGTCCAAGGGATACAGTAAACCTGCACTGGTGCATCGGCATCCAATACTGGTCTCCCAGGTGCCGCTCAAAGCACAAACTCTTAGAAAATTCACTCTTCTTGTACTTGAGTCGGCATTGTGCCTTTGATATTCAATTCCGAGGCGATTTCTGTGTTTCATCGTCAATGTGAAGGTCCAAGGGATACAGTAAACCTGCACTGGTGCATCGGAATCCACTACTGGTCTCCCAGGTGCCGCTCAAAGCACAAACCCATAGAAGATTCACTCTTCTTGTACATAAGTCGGCATTGTGCCTTTTATATTCAATTCCGATGCGCTTTCTGTGTTTCATCGTCAATGTGAAGGTCCAAGGGATACAGTAAACCTGCACTGGTGCATCGGAATCCAATACTGGTCTCCCAGGAGCCGCCCAAAGCACAAACTCTTATTTGACTCACTCTTCTTGTACTTAAGTCGGCACTGAGCCTTTTATATTCAATTCCGATGCGATTTCTGTGTTTCATCGTCAATGTGAAGGTCCAAGGGATACAGTAAACCTGCACTGGTGCATCGGAATCCAATACTGGTCTCCCAGGAGCCGCCCAAAGCACAAACTCTTATTTGACTCACTCTTCTTGGACTTACGTCGGCACTGTGCCTTTTATATTCAATTCCGATGCGATTTCTGTGTTTCATCGTCAATGTGAAGGTCCAAGGGATACAGTAAAATTGCACTGGTGCATCGGAATCCAATACTGGTCTCCCAGGAGCCGCCCAAAGCACAAACTCTTATTTGACTCACTCTTCTTGTACTTAAGTCGGCACTGAGCCTTTTATATTCAATTCCGATGCGATTTCTGTGTTTCATCGTCAATGTGAAGGTCCAAGGGATACAGTAAACCTGCACTGGTGCATCGGAATCCAATACTGGTCTCCCAGGTGCCGCCCAAAGCACAAACCCATAGAAGATTCACTCTTCTTGTACATAAGTCGGCATTGTGCCTTTTATATTCAATTCCGATGCGCTTTCTGTGTTTCATCGTCAATGTGAAGGTCCAAGGGATACAGTAAACCTGCACTGGTGCATCGGAATCCAATACTGGTCTCCCAGGAGCCGCCCAAAGCACAAACTCTTATTTGACTCACTCTTCTTGGACTTACGTCGGCACTGTGCCTTTTATATTCAATTCCGATGCGATTTCTGTGTTTCATTGCCAATGTGAAGGTCCAAGGGATACAGTAAACCTGCACTGGTGCATCGGAATCCAATACTGGTCTCCCAGGATTCGCTCAAAGCACAAACTCTTAGGAGACTCACTCTTCTTGTACTTAAGTCGGCATTGTGCCTTTAATATTCAATTCCAATGCGATATCTGTGTTTCATTGTCAATGTGAAGGTCCAAGGGATACAGTAAACCTGCACTGGTGCATCGGAATCCAATACTGGTCTCCCAGGATCCGCTCAAAGCACAAACTCTTAGGAGTCTCACTCTTCTTGTACTTATGTAGGCATTGTGCCTTTTATATTCAATTCTGATGCGATTTCTGTGTTTCATCGTCAATTTGAAGGTCCAAGGGATACAGTAAACCTGCACTGGTGCATCGGAATCCAATACTGGTCTCCCAGGATCCGCTCAAACCACAAACTCTTAGGAGACTCACTCCTCTTGTACTTAAGTCGGCATTGTGCCTTTTATATTCAATTCCGATGCGATTTCTGTGTTTCATCGTCAATTTGAAGGTCCAAGGGATACAGTAAACCTGCACTGGTGCATCGGAATCCAATACTGGTCTCCCAGGAGCCGCTCAAACCACAAACTCTTAGGAGACTCACTCTTCTTGTACTTAAGTCTCCATTGTGCCTTTTATATTCAATTCCGATGCCATTTCTGTGTTTCATCGTCAATGTGAAGGTCCAAGGGATACAGTAAACCTGCACTGGTGCATCGGAATCCAATACTGGTCTCCCAGGAGCCGCCGAAAGCACAAACTCTTAGGAGACTCACTCTTCTTGTACTTAAGTCGGCACTGTGCCTTTTATATTCAATTCCGATGCGATTTCTGTGTTTCATCATCAATGTGAAGGTCCAAGGGATACAGTAAACCTGCACTGGTGCATCGGAATCCAATACTGGTCTCCCAGGAGCCGCTCAAACCACAAACTCTTAGAAAATTCACTCTTCTTGTACTTAAGTCGGCATTGTGCCTTTGATATTCAATTCCGATGCGATTTCTGTGTTTCATCGTCAATGTGAAGGTCCAAGGGATACAGTAAACCTGCACTGGTGCATCGGAATCCAATACTGGTCTCCCAGGAGCCGCTCAAAGCACAAACTCTTAGAAAATTCATTCTTCTTGTACTTGAGTCAGCATTGTTCCTTTGATATTCAATTCCGATGCGATTTCTGTGTTTCATCGTCAATGTGAAGGTCCAAGGGATACAGTAAACCTGCACTGGTGCATCGGAATCCACTACTGGTCTCCCAGGTGCCGCTCAAAAGCACAAACCCATAGAAGATTCACTCTTCTTGTACATAAGTCGGCATTGTGCCTTTTATATTCAATTCCGATGCGATTTCTGTGTTTCATCGTCAATGTGAAGGTCCAAGGGATACAGTAAACCTGCACTGGTGCATCGGAATCCAATACTGGTCTCCCAGAAGCCGCCCAAAGCACAAACTCTTATTTGACTCACTCTTCTTGGACTTAAGTCGGCACTGAGCCTTTTATATTCAATTCCGATGCGATTTCTGTGTTTCATCGTCAATGTGAAGGTCCAAGGGATACAGTAAACCTGCACTGGTGCATCGGAATCCAATACTGGTCTCCCAGGAGCCGCCCAAAGCACAAACTCTTATTTGACTCACTCTTCTTGTACTTAATTCGGCACTGAGCCTTTTATATTCAATTCCGATGCGATATCTGTGTTTCATCGTAAATGTGAAGGTCCAAGGGATACAGTAAACCTGCACTGGTGCATCGGCATCCAATACTGGTCTCCCAGGTGCCGCTCAAAGCACAAACTCTTAGAAAATTCACTCTTCTTGTACTTGAGTCGGCATTGTGCCTTTGATATTCAATTCCGATGCGATTTCTGTGTTTCATCGTCAATGTGAAGGTCCAAGGGATACAGTAAACCTGCACTGGTGCATCGGAATCCACTACTGGTCTCCCAGGTGCCGCTCAAAGCACAAACCCATAGAAGATTCACTCTTCTTGTACATAAGTCGGCATTGTGCCTTTTATATTCAATTCCGATGCGCTTTCTGTGTTTCATCGTCAATGTGAAGGTCCAAGGGATACAGTAAACCTGCACTGGTGCATCGGAATCCAATACTGGTCTCCCAGGAGCCGCCCAAAGCACAAACTCTTATTTGACTCACTCTTCTTGTACTTAAGTCGGCACTGAGCCTTTTATATTCAATTCCGATGCGATATCTGTGTTTCATCGTAAATGTGAAGGTCCAAGGGATACAGTAAACCTGCACTGGTGCATCGGCATCCAATACTGGTCTCCCAGGTGCCGCTCAAAGCACAAACCCATAGAAGATTCACTCTTCTTGTACATAAGTCGGCATTGTGCCTTTTATATTCAATTCCGATGCGCTTTCTGTGTTTCATCGTCAATGTGAAGGTCCAAGGGATACAGTAAACCTGCACTGGTGCATCGGAATCCAATACTGGTCTCCCAGGAGCCGCCCAAAGCACAAACTCTTATTTGACTCACTCTTCTTGTACTTAAGTCGGCACTGAGCCTTTTATATTCAATTCCGATGCGATTTCTGTGTTTCATCGTCAATGTGAAGGTCCAAGGGATACAGTAAACCTGCACTGGTGCATCGGAATCCAATACTGGTCTCCCAGGAGCCGCCCAAAGCACAAACTCTTATTTGACTCACTCTTCTTGGACTTAAGTCGGCACTGAGCCTTTTATATTCAATTCCGATGCGATTTCTGTGTTTCATCGTCAATGTGAAGGTCCAAGGGATACAGTAAACCTGCACTGGTGCATCGGAATCCAATAGTGGTCTCCCAGGAGCCGCCCAAAGCACAAACTCTTATTTGACTCACTCTTCTTGTACTTAAGTCGGCACTGAGCTTTTTATATTCAATTCCGATGCGATTTCTGTGTTTCATCGTCAATGTGAAGGTCCAAGGGATACAGTAAACCTGCACTGGTGCATCGGAATCCAATACTGGTCTCCCAGGTGCCGCCCAAAGCACAAACCCATAGAAGATTCACTCTTCTTGTACATAAGTCGGCATTGTGCCTTTTATATTCAATTCCGATGCGCTTTCTGTGTTTCATCGTCAATGTGAAGGTCCAAGGGATACAGTAAACCTGCACTGGTGCATCGGAATCCAATACTGGTCCCCAGGAGCCGCCCAAAGCACAAACTCTTATTTGACTCACTCTTCTTGTACTTAAGTCGGCACTGAGCCTTTTATATTCAATTCCGATGCGATTTCTGTGTTTCATCGTCAATGTGAAGGTCCAAGGGATACAGTAAACCTGCACTGGTGCATCGGAATCCAATACTGGTCTCCCAGGAGCCGCCCAAAGCACAAACTCTTATTTGACTCACTCTTCTTGTACTTAAGTCGGCACTGAGCCTTTTATATTCAATTCCGATGCGATTTCTGTGTTTCATCGTCAATGTGAAGGTCCAAGGGATACAGTAAACCTGCACTCGTGCATCGGAATCCAATACTGGTCTCCCAGGTGCCGCTCAAAGCACAAACCCATAGAAGATTCACTCTTCATGTACATAAGTCGGCATTGTGCCTTTTATATTCAATTCCGATGCGATTTCTGTGTTTCATCGTCAATGTGAAGGTCCAAGGGATACAGTAAACCTGCACTGGTGCATCGGAATCCAATACTGGTCTCCCAGGAGCCGCCCAAAGCACAAACTCTTATTTGACTCACTCTTCTTGTACTTAAGTCGGCACTGAGCCTTTTATATTCAATTCCGATGCGATTTCTGTGTTTCATCGTCAATGTGAAGGTCCAAGGGATACAGTAAACCTGCACTGGTGCATCGGAATCCAATACTGGTCTCCCAGGAGCCGCTCAAAGCACAAACTCTTAGAAAATTCACTCTTCTTGTACTTAAGTCGGCATTGTGCCTTTGATATTCAATTAAGATGCGATTTCTGTGTTTCATCGTCAATGTGAAGGTCCAAGGGATACAGTAAACCTGCACTGGTGCATCGGAATCCAATACTGGTCTCCCAGGTGCCGCTCAAATCACAAACCCATAGAAGATTCACTCTTCTTGTACATAAGTCGGCATTGTGCCTTTTATATTCAATTCCGATGCGATTTCTGTGTTTCATTGTCAATGTGACGGTCCAAGGGATACAGTAAACCTGCACTGGTGCATCGGAATCTAATACTGGTCTCCCAGGAGCCGCTCCAAGCACAATCTCTGAGAAGATTCACTCTTCTTGTAGTTAAGTCGGCACTGTGGCTTTTATATTCAATTCCGATGCGATTTCTGTGTTTCATCGTCAATGTGAAGGTCCAAGGGATACAGTAAACCTGCACTGGTTCATCGGAATCTAATACTGGTCTCCCAGAAGCCGCTCAAAGCACAAATTCGTAGAAGATTCACTCTTCTTGTACTTAAGTCGGCACTGTGGTTTTATATTCAATTCCGATGCGATTTCTGTGTTTCATTGTCAATGTGAAGGTCCTAGGGATACAGTAAACCTGCACTGCTGCATCGGAATCTAATACTGGTCTCCCAGGAGCCGCTCAAACCACAAACTCTTAGGAGACTCACTCTTCTTGTACTTAAGTCGGCATTGTGCCTTTTATATTCAATTCCGATGCGATTTCTGTGTTTCATCGTCAATTTGAAGGTCCAAGGGATACAGTAAATCTGCACTGGTGCATCGGAATCCAATACTGGTCTCCCAGGAGCCGCACAAAGCACAAACTCGTAGAAGACTCACTCTTCTTGTACTTAAGTCGGCACTGTGCCTTTTATATTCAATTCCGATGCGATTTCTGTGTTTCATCGTCAATGTGAAGGAGCAAGGGATACAGTAAACCTGCACTGGTGCATCGGAATCCAATACTGGTCTCCCAGGATAGGCTCAAACTACAAACTCTTAGGAGACTCACTCTTCTTGTACTTAAGTCGGCACTGTGCCTTTTATATTCAATTCCGATGCGATTTCTGTGTTTCATCGTCAATGTGAAGGTCCAAGGGATACAGTAAACCTGCAGTGGTGCATCGGAATCCAATACTGGTCCCCCAGGAGCCGCTCAAACCACAAACTCTTAGGAGACTCACTCTTCTTGTACTTAAGTCGGCACTGTGTCTTTTATATTCAATTCCGATGCGATTTCTGTGTTTCAATGTCAATGTGAAGGTCCAAGGGATACAGTAAACCTGCACTGGTGCATCGGAATCCAATACTGGTCTCCCAGGAGCCGCCCAAAGCAAAAACTCTGAGAAGATTCACTCTTCTTGTACTTACGTCGGCACTGTGCCTTTTATATTCAAATCCGATGCGATTTCTGTGTTTCATCGTCAATGTGAAGGTCCAAGGGATACAGTAAACCTGCACTGGTGCATCGGAATCAAATACTGGTCTCCCAGGAGCCGCCCAAAGCACAAACTCTGAGAAGATTCACTCTTCTTGTACTTAAGTCGGCACTGTGCCTTTTATATTCAATTCCGATGCGATTTCTGTGTTTCATCGTCAATGTGAAGGTCCAAGGGATACAGTAAACCTGCAGTGGTGCATCGGAATCCAATACTGGTCTCCCAGGAGCCGCTCAAACCACAAACTCTTAGGAGACTCACTCTTCTTGTACTTAAGTCGGCACTGTGTCTTTTATATTCAATTCCGATGCGATTTCTGTGTTTCATTGTCAATGTGAAGGTCCAAGGGATACAGTAAATTTGCACTGGTGCATCGGAATCCAATACTGGTCTCCCAGGAGCCGCTCAAACCACAAACTCTTAGCAGACTCACTCTTCTTGTACTTAAGTCGGCACTGTGTCTTTTATATCCAATTCCGATGCGATTTCTGTGTTTCATTGCCAATGTGAAGGTCCAAGGGATACAGTAAACCTGCACTGGTGCATCGGAATCCAATACTGGTCTCCCAGGATTCGCTCAAACACAAACTCTTAGGAGACTCACTCTTCTTGTACTTAAGTCGGCATTGTGCCTTTAATATTCAATTCCGATGCGATATCTGTGTTTCATTGTCAATGTGAAGGTCCAAGGGATACAGTAAACCTGCACTGGTGCATCGGAATCCAATACTGGTCTCCCAGGATCCGCTCAAAGCACAAACTCTTAGGAGTCTCACTCTTCTTGTACTTATGTAGGCATTGTGCCTTTTATATTCAATTCTGATGCGATTTCTGTGTTTCATCGTCAATTTGAAGGTCCAAGGGATACAGTAAACCTGCACTGGTGCATCGGAATCCAATACTGGTCTCCCAGGATCCGCTCAAAGCACAAACTCTTAGGAGACTCACTCCTCTTGTACTTAAGTCGGCATTGTGCCTTTTATATTCAATTCCGATGCGATTTCTGTGTTTCATCGTCAATTTGAAGGTCCAAGGGATACAGTAAACCTGCACTGGTGCATCGGAATCCAATACTGGTCTCCCAGGAGCCGCTCAAAGCACAAACTCTTAGAAAATTCACTCTTCTTGTACTTGAGTCAGCATTGTGCCTTTGATATTCAATTCCGATGCGATTTCTGTGTTTCATCGTCAATGTGAAGGTCCAAGGGATACAGTAAACCTGCACTGGTGCATCGGAATCCACTACTGGTCTCCCAGGTGCCGCTCAAAAGCACAAACCCATAGAAGATTCACTCTTCTTGTACATAAGTCGGCATTGTGCCTTTTATATTCAATTCCGATGCGATTTCTGTGTTTCATCGTCAATGTGAAGGTCCAAGGGATACAGTAAACCTGCACTGGTGCATCGGAATCCAATACTGGTCTCCCAGAAGCCGCCCAAAGCACAAACTCTTATTTGACTCACTCTTCTTGGACTTAAGTCGGCACTGAGCCTTTTATATTCAATTCCGATGCGATTTCTGTGTTTCATCGTCAATGTGAAAATCCAAGGGATACAGTAAACCTGCACTGGTGCATCGGAATCCAATACAGGTCTCCCAGGAGCCGCCCAAAGCACAAACTCTTATTTGACTCACTCTTCTTGTACTTAAGTCGGCACTGAGCATTTTATATTCAATTCCGATGCGATATCTGTGTTTCATCGTAAATGTGAAGGTCCAAGGGATACAGTAAACCTGCACTGGTGCATCGGCATCCAATACTGGTCTCCCAGGTGCCGCTCAAAGCACAAACTCTTAGAAAATTCACTCTTCTTGTACTTGAGTCGGCATTGTGCCTTTGATATTCAATTCCGATGCGATTTCTGTGTTTCATCGTCAATGTGAAGGTCCAAGGGATACAGTAAACCTGCACTGGTGCATCGGAATCCACTACTGGTCTCCCAGGTGCCGCTCAAAGCACAAACCCATAGAAGATTCACTCTTCTTGTACATAAGTCGGCATTGTGCCTTTTATATTCAATTCCGATGCGCTTTCTGTGTTTCATCGTCAATGTGAAGGTCCAAGGGATACAGTAAACCTGCACTGGTGCATCGGAATCCAATACTGGTCTCCCAGGAACCGCCCAAAGCACAAACTCTTATTTGACTCACTCTTCTTGTACTTAAGTCGGCACTGAGCCTTTTATATTCAATTCCGATGCGATTTCTGTGTTTCATCGTCAATGTGAAGGTCCAAGGGATACAGTAAACCTGCACTGGTGCATCGGAATCCAATACTGGTCTCCCAGGAGCCGCCCAAAGCACAAACTCTTATTTGACTCACTCTTCTTGGACTTACGTCGGCACTGTGCCTTTTATATTCAATTCCGATGCGATTTCTGTGTTTCATCGTCAATGTGAAGGTCCAAGGGATACAGTAAAATTGCACTGGTGCATCGGAATCCAATACTGGTCTCCCAGGAGCCGCCCAAAGCACAAACTCTTATTTGACTCACTCTTCTTGTACTTAAGTCGGCACTGAGCCTTTTATATTCAATTCCGATGCGATTTCTGTGTTTCATCGTCAATGTGAAGGTCCAAGGGATACAGTAAACCTGCACTGGTGCATCGGAATCCAATACTGGTCTCCCAGGTGCCGCCCAAAGCACAAACCCATAGAAGATTCACTCTTCTTGTACATAAGTCGGCATTGTGCCTTTTATATTCAATTCCGATGCGCTTTCTGTGTTTCATCGTCAATGTGAAGGTCCAAGGGATACAGTAAACCTGCACTGGTGCATCGGAATCCAATACTGGTCCCCAGGAGCCGCCCAAAGCACAAACTCTTATTTGACTCACTCTTCTTGTACTTAAGTCGGCACTGAGCCTTTTATATTCAATTCCGATGCGATTTCTGTGTTTCATCGTCAATGTGAAGGTCCAAGGGATACAGTAAACCTGCACTGGTGCATCGGAATCCAATACTGGTCTCCCAGGAGCCGCTCAAAGCACAAACTCTTAGAAAATTCACTCTTCTTGTACTTATGTCGGCATTGTGCCTTTGATATTCAATTCCGATGCGATTTCTGTGTTTCATCGTCAATGTGAAGGTCCAAGGGATACAGTAAACCTGCACTGGTGCATCGGAATCCAATACTGGTCTCCCAGGTGCCGCTCAAAGCACAAACCCATAGAAGATTCACTCTTCATGTACATAAGTCGGCATTGTGCCTTTTATATTCAATTCCGATGCGATTTCTGTGTTTCATCGTCAATGTGAAGGTCCAAGGGATACAGTAAACCTGCACTGGTGCATCGGAATCCAATACTGGTCTCCCAGGAGCCGCTCAAAGCACAAACTCTTAGAAAATTCACTCTTCTTGTACTTAAGTCGGCATTGTGCCTTTGATACTCAATTCCGATGCGATTTCTGTGTTTCATCGTCAATGTGAAGGTCCTAGGGATACAGTAAACCTGCACTGGTGCATCGGAATCCAATACTGGTCTCCCAGGAGCCGCTCAAAGCACAACCTCTTAGAAAATTCACTCTTCTTGTACTTATGTCGGCATTGTGCGTTTTATATTCAATTCCGATGCGATTTCTGTGTTTCATCGTCAATGTGAAGGTCCAAGGGATACAGTAAACCTGCACTGGTGCATCGGAATCCAATACTGGTCTCCCAGGAGCCGCCCAAAGCACAAACTCTTATTTGACTCTCTCTTCTTGTACTTAAGTCGGCACTGAGCCTTTTATATTCAATTCCGATGTGATTTCTGTGTTTCATCGTCAATGTGAAGGTCCAAGGGATACAGTAAACCTGCACTGGTGCATCGGAATCCAATACTGGTCTCCCAGGAGCCGCTCAAAGCACAAACTCTTAGAAAATTCACTCTTCTTGTACTTAAGTCGGCATTGTGCCTTTGATATTCAATTAAGATGCGATTTCTGTGTTTCATCGTCAATGTGAAGGTCCAAGGGATACAGTAAACCTGCACTGGTGCATCGGAATCCAATACTGGTCTCCCAGGTGCCGCTCAAATCACAAACCCATAGAAGATTCACTCTTCTTGTACATAAGTCGGCATTGTGCCTTTTATATTCAATTCCGATGCGATTTCTGTGTTTCATTGTCAATGTGACGGTCCAAGGGATACAGTAAACCTGCACTGGTGCATCGGAATCTAATACTGGTCTCCCAGGAGCCGCTCCAAGCACAATCTCTGAGAAGATTCACTCTTCTTGTAGTTAAGTCGGCACTGTGGCTTTTATATTCAATTCCGATGCGATTTCTGTGTTTCATCGTCAATGTGAAGGTCCAAGGGATACAGTAAACCTGCACTGGTTCATCGGAATCTAATACTGGTCTCCCAGAAGCCGCTCAAAGCACAAATTCGTAGAAGATTCACTCTTCTTGTACTTAAGTCGGCACTGTGGTTTTATATTCAATTCCGATGCGATTTCTGTGTTTCATTGTCAATGTGAAGGTCCTAGGGATACAGTAAACCTGCACTGCTGCATCGGAATCTAATACTGGTCTCCCAGGAGCCGCTCAAACCACAAACTCTTAGGAGACTCACTCTTCTTGTACTTAAGTCGGCATTGTGCCTTTTATATTCAATTCCGATGCGATTTCTGTGTTTCATCGTCAATTTGAAGGTCCAAGGGATACAGTAAATCTGCACTGGTGCATCGGAATCCAATACTGGTCTCCCAGGAGCCGCACAAAGCACAAACTCGTAGAAGACTCACTCTTCTTGTACTTAAGTCGGCACTGTGCCTTTTATATTCAATTCCGATGCGATTTCTGTGTTTCATCGTCAATGTGAAGGAGCAAGGGATACAGTAAACCTGCAATGGTTCATCGGAATCCAATACTGGTCTCCCAGGATAGGCTCAAACTACAAACTCTTAGGAGACTCACTCTTCTTGTACTTAAGTCGGCACTGTGCCTTTTATATTCAATTCCGATGCGATTTCTGTGTTTCATCGTCAATGTGAAGGTCCAAGGGATACAGTAAACCTGCAGTGGTGCATCGGAATCCAATACTGGTCCCCCAGGAGCCGCTCAAACCACAAACTCATAGGAGACTCACTCTTCTTGTACTTAAGTCGGCACTGTGTCTTTTATATTCAATTCCGATGCGATTTCTGTGTTTCAATGTCAATGTGAAGGTCCAAGGGATACAGTAAACCTGCACTGGTGCATCGGAATCCAATACTGGTCTCCCAGGAGCCGCCCAAAGCAAAAACTCTGAGAAGATTCACTCTTCTTGTACTTACGTCGGCACTGTGCCTTTTATATTCAAATCCGATGCGATTTCTGTGTTTCATCGTCAATGTGAAGGTCCAAGGGATACAGTAAACCTGCACTGGTGCATCGGAATCAAATAC
Source organism: Schistocerca nitens (assembly GCF_023898315.1). Classification (NCBI taxonomy): domain Eukaryota; kingdom Metazoa; phylum Arthropoda; class Insecta; order Orthoptera; family Acrididae; genus Schistocerca; species Schistocerca nitens. The sequence continues at coordinate 185,517,736 of NC_064625.1, forward strand.
TGGTCTCCCAGGAGCCGCCCAAAGCACAAACTCTTAGAAGATTCACTCTTCTTGTACTTAAGTCGGCTCTGTGCCTTTTATATTCAATTCCGATGCGATTTCTGTGTTTCATCGTCAATGTGAAGGTCCAAGGGATACAGTAAACCTGCAGTGGTGCATCGGAATCCAATACTGGTCTCCCAGGAGCCGCTCAAACCACAAACTCTTAGGAGACTCACTCTTCTTGTACTTAAGTCGGTACTGTGTCTTTTATATTCAATTCCGATGCGATTTCTGTGTTTCATTGTCAATGTGAAGGTCCAAGGGATACAGTAAATTTGCACTGGTGCATCGGAATCCAATACTGGTCTCCCAGGAGCCGCTCAAACCACAAACTCTTAGCAGACTCACTCTTCTTGTACTTAAGTCGGCACTGTGTCTTTTATATCCAATTCCGATGCGATTTCTGTGTTTCATTGCCAATGTGAAGGTCCAAGGGATACAGTAAACCTGCACTGGTGCATCGGAATCCAATACTGGTCTCCCAGGATTCGCTCAAAGCACAAACTCTTAGGAGACTCACTCTTCTTGTACTTAAGTCGGCATTGTGCCTTTAATATTCAATTCCGATGCGATATCTGTGTTTCATTGTCAATGTGAAGGTCCAAGGGATACAGTAAACCTGCACTGGTGCATCGGAATCCAATACTGGTCTCCCAGGAGCCGCTCAAACCACAAACTCTTAGGAGTCTCACTCTTCTTGTACTTAAGTCTCCATTGTGCCTTTTATATTCAATTCCGATGCCATTTCTGTGTTTCATCGTCAATGTGAAGGTCCAAGGGATACAGTAAACCTGCACTGGTGCATCGGAATCCAATACTGGTCTCCCAGGAGCCGCCGAAAGCACAAACTCTTAGGAGACTCACTCTTCTTGTACTTAAGTCGGCACTGTGCCTTTTATATTCAATTCCGATGCGATTTCTGTGTTTCATCGTCAATGTGAAGGTCCAAGGGATACAGTAAACCTGCACTGGTGCATCGGAATCCAATACTGGTCTCCCAGGAGCCGCTCAAACCACAAACTCTTAGAAAATTCACTCTTCTTGTACTTAAGTCGGCATTGTGCCTTTGATATTCAATTCCGATGCGATTTCTGTGTTTCATCGTCAATGTGAAGGTCCAAGGGATACAGTAAACCTGCACTGGTGCATCGGAATCCAATACAGGTCTCCCAGGAGCCGCTCAAAGCACAAACTCTTAGAAAATTCACTCTTCTTGTACTTGAGTCAGCATTGTGCCTTTGATATTCAATTCCGATGCGATTTCTGTGTTTCATCGTCAATGTGAAGGTCCAAGGGATACAGTAAACCTGCACTGGTGCATCGGAATCCACTACTGGTCTCCCAGGTGCCGCTCAAAAGCACAAACCCATAGAAGATTCACTCTTCTTGTACATAAGTCGGCATTGTGCCTTTTATATTCAATTCCGATGCGATTTCTGTGTTTCATCGTCAATGTGAAGGTCCAAGGGATACAGTAAACCTGCACTGGTGCATCGGAATCCAATACTGGTCTCCCAGAAGCCGCCCAAAGCACAAACTCTTATTTGACTCACTCTTCTTGGACTTAAGTCGGCACTGAGCCTTTTATATTCAATTCCGATGCGATTTCTGTGTTTCATCGTCAATGTGAAGGTCCAAGGGATACAGTAAACCTGCACTGGTGCATCGGAATCCAATACTGGTCTCCCAGGAGCCGCCCAAAGCACAAACTCTTATTTGACTCACTCTTCTTGTACTTAAGTCGGCACTGAGCCTTTTATATTCAATTCCGATGCGATATCTGTGTTTCATCGTAAATGTGAAGGTCCAAGGGATACAGTAAACCTGCACCGGTGCATCGGCATCCAATACTGGTCTCCCAGGTGCCGCTCAAAGCACAAACTCTTAGAAAATTCACTCTTCTTGTACTTGAGTCGGCATTGTGCCTTTGATATTCAGTTCCGATGCGATTTCTGTGTTTCATCGTCAATGTGAAGGTCCAAGGGATACAGTAAACCTGCACTGGTGCATCGGAATCCACTACTGGTCTCCCAGGTTCCGCTCAAAGCACAAACCCATAGAAGATTCACTCTTCTTGTACATAAGTCGGCATTGTGCCTTTTATATTCAATTCCGATGCGCTTTCTGTGTTTCATCGTCAATGTGAAGGTCCAAGGGATACAGTAAACCTGCACTGGTGCATCGGAATCCAATACTGGTCTCCCAGGAGCCGCCCAAAGCACAAACTCTTATTTGACTCACTCTTCTTGTACTTAAGTCGGCACTGAGCCTTTTATATTCAATTCCGATGCGATTTCTGTGTTTCATCGTCAATGTGAAGGTCCAAGTGATACAGTAAACCTGCACTGGTGCATCGGAATCCAATACTGGTCTCCCAGGATCCGCTCAAAGCACAAACTCTTAGGAGACTCACTCCTCTTGTACTTAAGTCGGCATTGTGCCTTTTATATTCAATTCCGATGCGATTTCTGTGTTTCATCGTCAATTTGAAGGTCCAAGGGATACAGTAAACCTGCACTGGTGCATCGGAATCCAATACTGGTCTCCCAGGAGCCGCTCAAAGCACAAACTCTTAGAAAATTCACTCTTCTTGTACTTGAGTCAGCATTGTGCCTTTGATATTCAATTCCGATGCGATTTCTGTGTTTCATCGTCAATGTGAAGGTCCAAGGGATACAGTAAACCTGCACTGGTGCATCGGAATCCACTACTGGTCTCCCAGGTGCCGCTCAAAAGCACAAACCCATAGAAGATTCACTCTTCTTGTACATAAGTCGGCATTGTGCCTTTTATATTCAATTCCGATGCGATTTCTGTGTTTCATCGTCAATGTGAAGGTCCAAGGGATACAGTAAACCTGCACTGGTGCATCGGAATCCAATACTGGTCTCCCAGAAGCCGCCCAAAGCACAAACTCTTATTTGACTCACTCTTCTTGGACTTAAGTCGGCACTGAGCCTTTTATATTCAATTCCGATGCGATTTCTGTGTTTCATCGTCAATGTGAAAATCCAAGGGATACAGTAAACCTGCACTGGTGCATCGGAATCCAATACTGGTCTCCCAGGAGCCGCCCAAAGCACAAACTCTTATTTGACTCACTCTTCTTGTACTTAAGTCGGCACTGAGCCTTTTATATTCAATTCCGATGCGATATCTGTGTTTCATCGTAAATGTGAAGGTCCAAGGGATACAGTAAACCTGCACTGGTGCATCGGCATCCAATACTGGTCTCCCAGGTGCCGCTCAAAGCACAAACTCTTAGAAAATTCACTCTTCTTGTACTTGAGTCGGCATTGTGCCTTTGATATTCAATTCCGATGCGATTTCTGTGTTTCATCGTCAATGTGAAGGTCCAAGGGATACAGTAAACCTGCACTGGTGCATCGGAATCCACTACTGGTCTCCCAGGTGCCGCTCAAAGCACAAACCCATAGAAGATTCACTCTTCTTGTACATAAGTCGGCATTGTGCCTTTTATATTCAATTCCGATGCGCTTTCTGTGTTTCATCGTCAATGTGAAGGTCCAAGGGATACAGTAAACCTGCACTGGTGCATCGGAATCCAATACTGGTCTCCCAGGAGCCGCCCAAAGCACAAACTCTTATTTGACTCACACTTCTTGTACTTAAGTCGGCACTGAGCCTTTTATATTCAATTCCGATGCGATTTCTGTGTTTCATCGTCAATGTGAAGGTCCAAGGGATACAGTAAACCTGCACTGGTGCATCGGAATCCAATACTGGTCTCCCAGGAGCCGCCCAAAGCACAAACTCTGAGAAGATTCACTCTTCTTGTACTTAAGTCGGCACTGTGCCTCTTATATTCAATTCCGATGCGATTTCTGTGTTTCATCGTCAATGTGAAGGTCCAAGGGATACAGTAAACCTGCACTGGTGCATCGGAATCCAATACTGGTCTCCCAGGAGCCGCCCAAAGCTCTAACTCTGAGAAGATTCACTCTTCTCGTACTTAAGTCGGCACTGTGCCTTTTATATTCAATTCCGATGCGATTTCTGTGTTTCATCGTAAATGTGAAGGCCCAAGGGATACAGTAAACCTGCACTGGTGCATAGGACTCCAATACTGGTCTCCCAGAATCCGCTCAAAGCACAAACACTGAGAAGATTCACTCTTCTTGTACTTGAGTCGGCACTGTGCATTTATATTCAATTCCGATGCGATTTCTGTGTTTCATCGTCAATGTGAAGGTCCAAGGGATACAGTAAACCTGCACTGGTGCATCGGAATCCAATACTGGTCCCCAGGAGCCGCCCAAAGCACAAACTCTTATTTGACTCACTCTTCTTGTACTTAAGTCGGCACTGAGCCTTTGATATTCAATTCCGATGCGATTTCTGTGTTTCATCGTCAATGTGAAGGTCCAAGGGATACAGTAAACCTGCACTGGTGCATCGGAATCCAATACTGGTCTCCCAGGAGCCGCTCAAAGCACAAACTCTTAGAAAATTCACTCTTCTTGTACTTATGTCGGCATTGTGCCTTTGATATTCAATTCCGATGCGATTTCTGTGTTTCATCGTCAATGTGAAGGTCCAAGGGATACAGTAAACCTGCACTGGTGCATCGGAATCCAATACTGGTCTCCCAGGTGCCGCTCAAAGCACAAACCCATAGAAGATTCACTCTTCATGTACATAAGTCGGCATTGTGCCTTTTATATTCAATTCCGATGCGATTTCTGTGTTTCATCGTCAATGTGAAGGTCCAAGGGATACAGTAAACCTGCACTGGTGCATCGGAATCCAATACTGGTCTCCCAGGAGCCGCTCAAAGCACAAACTCTTAGAAAATTCACTCTTCTTGTACTTAAGTCGGCATTGTGCCTTTGATACTCAATTCCGATGCGATTTCTGTGTTTCATCGTCAATGTGAAGGTCCAAGGGATACAGTAAACCTGCACTGGTGCATCGGAATCCAATACTGGTCTCCCAGGAGCCGCTCAAAGCACAAACTCTTAGAAAATTCACTCTTCTTGTACTTATGTCGGCATTGCGCGTTTTATATTCAATTCCGATGCGATTTCTGTGTTTCATCGTCAATGTGAAGGTCCAAGGGATACAGTAAACCTGCACTGGTGCATCGGAATCCAATACTGGTCTCCCAGGAGCCGCCCAAAGCACAAACTCTTATTTGACTCTCTCTTCTTGTACTTAAGTCGGCACTGAGCCTTTTATATTCAATTCCGATGTGATTTCTGTGTTTCATCGTCAATGTGAAGGTCCAAGGGATACAGTAAACCTGCACTGGTGCATCGGAATCCAATACTGGTCTCCCAGGAGCCGCTCAAAGCACAAACTCTTAGAAAATTCACTCTTCTTGTACTTAAGTCGGCATTGTGCCTTTGATATTCAATTAAGATGCGATTTCTGTGTTTCACCGTCAATGTGAAGGTCCAAGGGATACAGTAAACCTGCACTGGTGCATCGGAATCCAATACTGGTCTCCCAGGTGCCGCTCAAATCACAAACCCATAGAAGATTCACTCTTCTTGTACATAAGTCGGCATTGTGCCTTTTATATTCAATTCCGATGCGATTTCTGTGTTTCATTGTCAATGTGACGGTCCAAGGGATACAGTAAACCTGCACTGGTGCATCGGAATCTAATACTGGTCTCCCAGGAGCCGCTCCAAGCACAATCTCTGAGAAGATTCACTCTTCTTGTAGTTAAGTCGGCACTGTGGCTTTTATATTCAATTCCGATGCGACTTCTGTGTTTCATCGTCAATGTGAAGGTCCAAGGGATACAGTAAACCTGCACTGGTTCATCGGAATCTAATACTGGTCTCCCAGAAGCCGCTCAAAGCACAAATTCGTAGAAGATTCACTCTTCTTGTACTAAAGTCGGCACTGTGGTTTTATATTCAATTCCGATGCGATTTCTGTGTTTCATTGTCAATGTGAAGGTCCTAGGGATACAGTAAACCTGCACTGCTGCATCGGAATCTAATACTGGTCTCCCAGGAGCCGCTCAAACCACAAACTCTTAGGAGACTCACTCTTCTTGTACTTAAGTCGGCATTGTGCCTTTTATATTCAATTCCGATGCGATTTCTGTGTTTCATCGTCAATTTGAAGGTCCAAGGGATACAGTAAATCTGCACTGGTGCATCGGAATCCAATACTGGTCTCCCAGGAGCCGCACAAAGCACAAACTCGTAGAAGACTCACTCTTCTTGTACTTAAGTCGGCACTGTGCCTTTTATATTCAATTCCGATGCGATTTCTGTGTTTCATCGTCAATGTGAAGGAGCAAGGGATACAGTAAACCTGCAATGGTTCATCGGAATCCATCACTGGTCTCCCAGGATAGGCTCAAACTACAAACTCTTAGGAGACTCACTCTTCTTGTACTTAAGTCGGCACTGTGCCTTTTATATTCAATTCCGATGCGATTTCTGTGTTTCATCGTCAATGTGAAGGTCCAAGGGATACAGTAAACCTGCAGTGGTGCATCGGAATCCAATACTGGTCCCCCAGGAGCCGCTCAAACCACAAACTCATAGGAGACTCACTCTTCTTGTACTTAAGTCGGCACTGTGTCTTTTATATTCAATTCCGATGCGATTTCTGTGTTTCAATGTCAATGTGAAGGTCCAAGGGATACAGTAAACCTGCACTGGTGCATCGGAATCCAATACTGGTCTCCCAGGAGCCGCCCAAAGCAAAAACTCTGAGAAGATTCACTCTTCTTGTACTTACGTCGGCACTGTGCCTTTTATATTCAAATCCGATGCGATTTCTGTGTTTCATCGTCAATGTGAAGGTCCAAGGGATACAGTAAACCTGCACTGGTGCATCGGAATCAAATACTGGTCTCCCAGGAGCCGCCCAAAGCACAAACTCTGAGAAGATTCACTCTTCTTGTACTTAAGTCGGCTCTGTGCCTTTTATATTCAATTCCGATGCGATTTCTGTGTTTCATCGTCAATGTGAAGGTCCAAGGGATACAGTAAACCTGCAGTGGTGCATCGGAATCCAATACTGGTCTCCCAGGAGCCGCTCAAACCACAAACTCTTAGGAGACTCACTCTTCTTGTACTTAAGTCGGCACTGTGTCTTTTATATTCAATTCCGATGCGATTTCTGTGTTTCATTGTCAATGTGAAGGTCCAAGGGATACAGTAAATTTGCACTGGTGCATCGGAATCCAATACTGGTCTCCCAGGAGCCGCTCAAACCACAAACTCTTAGCAGACTCACTCTTCTTGTACTTAAGTCGGCACTGTGTCTTTTATATCCAATTCCGATGCGATTTCTGTGTTTCATTGCCAATGTGAAGGTCCAAGGGATACAGTAAACCTGCACTGGTGCATCGGAATCCAATACTGGTCTCCCAGGATTCGCTCAAAGCACAAACTCTTAGGAGACTCACTCTTCTTGTACTTAAGTCGGCATTGTGCCTTTAATATTCAATCCGATGCGATATCTGTGTTTCATTGTCAATGTGAAGGTCCAAGGGATACAGTAAACCTGCACTGGTGCATCGGAATCCAATACTGGTCTCCCAGGAGCCGCTCAAACCACAAACTCTTAGGAGTCTCACTCTTCTTGTACTTAAGTCTCCATTGTGCCTTTTATATTCAATTCCGATGCCATTTCTGTGTTTCATCGTCAATGTGAAGGTCCAAGGATACAGTAAACCTGCACTGGTGCATCGGAATCCAATACTGGTCTCCCAGGAGCCGCCGAAAGCACAAACTCTTAGGAGACTCACTCTTCTTGTACTTAAGTCGGCACTGTGCCTTTTATATTCAATTCCGATGCGATTTCTGTGTTTCATCGTCAATGTGAAGGTCCAAGGGATACAGTAAACCTGCACTGGTGCATCGGAATCCAATACTGGTCTCCCAGGAGCCGCTCAAACCACAAACTCTTAGAAAATTCACTCTTCTTGTACTTAAGTCGGCATTGTGCCTTTGATATTCAATTCCGATGCGATTTCTGTGTTTCATCGTCAATGTGAAGGTCCAAGGGATACAGTAAACCTGCACTGGTGCATCGGAATCCAATACAGGTCTCCCAGGAGCCGCTCAAAGCACAAACTCTTAGAAAATTCACTCTTCTTGTACTTGAGTCAGCATTGTGCCTTTGATATTCAATTCCGATGCGATTTCTGTGTTTCATCGTCAATGTGAAGGTCCAAGGGATACAGTAAACCTGCACTGGTGCATCGGAATCCACTACTGGTCTCCCAGGTGCCGCTCAAAAGCACAAACCCATAGAAGATTCACTCTTCTTGTACATAAGTCGGCATTGTGCCTTTTATATTCAATTCCGATGCGATTTCTGTGTTTCATCGTCAATGTGAAGGTCCAAGGGATACAGTAAACCTGCACTGGTGCATCGGAATCCAATACTGGTCTCCCAGAAGCCGCCCAAAGCACAAACTCTTATTTGACTCACTCTTCTTGTACATAAGTCGGCATTGTGCCTTTTATATTCAATTCCGATGCGCTTTCTGTGTTTCATCGTCAATGTGAAGGTCCAAGGGATACAGTAAACCTGCACTGGTGCATCGGAATCCAATACTGGTCTCCCAGGAGCCGCCCAAAGCACAAACTCTTATTTGACTCACTCTTCTTGTACTTAAGTCGGCACTGAGCTTTTTATATTCAATTCCGATGCGATTTCTGTGTTTCATCGTCAATGTGAAGGTCCAAGGGATACAGTAAACCTGCACTGGTGCATCGGAATCCAATACTGGTCTCCCAGGAGCCGCTCAAAGCACAAACTCTTAGAAAATTCACTCTTCTTGTACTTATGTCGGCATTGTGCCTTTGATATTCAATTCCGATGCGATTTCTGTGTTTCATCGTCAATGTGAAGGTCCAAGGGATACAGTAAACCTGCACTGGTGCATCGGAATCCAATACTGGTCTCCCAGGTGCCGCTCAAAGCACAAACCCATAGAAGATTCACTCTTCTTGTACTTAAGTCGGCATTATGCCTTTGATATTCAATTCCGAAGCGATTTCTGTGTTTCATCGTCAATGTGAAGGTCCAAGGGATACAGTAAACCTGCACTGGTGCATCGGAATCCAATACTGGTCTCCCAGGTGCCGCTCGAAGCACAAACCCATAGAAGATTCACTCTTCTTGTACATAAGTCGGCATTGTGCGTTTTATATTCAATTCCGATGCGATTTCTGTGTTTCATCGTCAATGTGAAGGTCCAAGGGATACAGTAAACCTGCACTGGTGCATCGGAATCCAATACTGGTCTCCCAGGAGCCGCCCAAAGCACAAACTCTTATTTGACTCACTCTTCTTGTACTTAAGTCGGCACTGAGCATTTTATATTCAATTCCGATGCGATTTCTGTGTTTCATCGTCAATGTGAAGGTCCATGGGATACAGTAAACCTGCACTGGTGCATCGGAATCCACTACTGGTCTCCCAGGAGCCGCTCAAAGCACAAACTCTTAGAAAATTCACTCTTCTTGTACTTAAGTCGGCATTGTGCCTTTGATATTCAATTAAGATGCGATTTCTGTGTTTCATCGTCAATGTGAAGGTCCAAGGGATACAGTAAACCTGCACTGGTGCATCGGAATCCAATACAGGTCTCCCAGGTGCCGCTCAAATCACAAACCCATAGAAGATTCACTCTTCTTGTACATAAGTCAGCATTGTGCCTTTTATATTCAATTCCGATGCGATTTCTGTGTTTCATTGTCAATGTGACGGTCCAAGGGATACAGTAAACCTGCACTGGTGCATCGGAATCTAATACTGGTCTCCCAGGAGCCGCTCAAAGCACAAACTCTGAGAAGATTCACTCTTCTTGTAGTTAAGTCGGCACTGTGCCTTTTATATTCAATTCCGATGCGATTTCTGTGTTTCATCGTCAATGTGAAGGTCCAAGGGATACAGTAAACCTGCACTGGTTCATCGGAATCTAATACTGGTCTCCCAGAAGCCGCTCAAAGCACAAATTCGTAGAAGATTCACTCTTCTTGTACTTAAGTCTGCACTGTGCCTTTTATATTCAATTCCGATGCGATTTCTGTGTTTCATTGTCAATGTGAAGGTCCTAGGGATACAGTAAACCTGCACTGGTGCATCGGAATCTAATACTGGTATCCCAGGAGCCGCTCAAACCACAAACTATTAGGAGACTCACTCTTCTTGTACTTAAGTCGGCATTGTGCCTTTTATATTCAATTCCGATGCGATTTCTGTGTTTCATCGTCAATTTGAAGGTCCAAGGGATACAGTAAATCTGCACTGGTGCATCGGAATCCAATACTGGTCTCCCAGGAGCCGCACAAAGCACAAACTCGTAGAAGACTCACTCTTCTTGTACTTAAGTCGGCACTGTGCCTTTTATATTCAATTCCGATGCGATTTCTGTGTTTCATCGTCAATGTGAAGGAGCAAGGGATACAGTACACCTGCACTGGTGCATCGGAATCCAATACTGGTCTCCCAGGATAGGCTCAAACTACAAACTCTTAGGAGACTCACTCTTCTTGTACTTAAGTCGGCACTGTGCCTTTTATATTCAATTCTGATGCGATTTCTGTGTTTCATCGTCAATGTGAAGGTCCAAGGGATACAGTAAACCTGCACTGGTGCATCGGAATCCAATACTGGTCTCCCAGGATCCGCTCAATGCACAAACTCTTAGAAGATTCACTCTTCTTGTACTTAAGTTGGCACTGTGCCTTTTATTTCAATTCCGATGCGATTTCTGTGTTTCATCGTCAATGGGAAGGTCCAAGGGATACAGTAAACCTGCACTGGTGCATCGGAATCCAATACTGGTCTCCCAGGAGCCGCTCAAACCACAAACTCTTAGGAGTCTCACTCTTCTTGTACTTAAGTCTCCATTGTGCCTTTTATATTCAATTCCGATGCCATTTCTGTGTTTCATCGTCAATGTGAAGGTCCAAGGATACAGTAAACCTGCACTGGTGCATCGGAATCCAATACTGGTCTCCCAGGAGCCGCCGAAAGCACAAACTCTTAGGAGACTCACTCTTCTTGTACTTAAGTCGGCACTGTGCCTTTTATATTCAATTCCGATGCGATTTCTGTGTTTCATCGTCAATGTGAAGGTCCAAGGGATACAGTAAACCTGCACTGGTGCATCGGAATCCAATACTGGTCTCCCAGGAGCCGCTCAAACCACAAACTCTTAGAAAATTCACTCTTCTTGTACTTAAGTCGGCATTGTGCCTTTGATATTCAATTCCGATGCGATTTCTGTGTTTCATCGTCAATGTGAAGGTCCAAGGGATACAGTAAACCTGCACTGGTGCATCGGAATCCAATACAGGTCTCCCAGGAGCCGCTCAAAGCACAAACTCTTAGAAAATTCACTCTTCTTGTACTTGAGTCAGCATTGTGCCTTTGATATTCAATTCCGATGCGATTTCTGTGTTTCATCGTCAATGTAAAGGTCCAAGGGATACAGTAAACCTGCACTGGTGCATCGGAATCCACTACTGGTCTCCCAGGTGCCGCTCAAAAGCACAAACCCATAGAAGATTCACTCTTCTTGTACATAAGTCGGCATTGTGCCTTTTATATTCAATTCCGATGCGATTTCTGTGTTTCATCGTCAATGTGAAGGTCCAAGGGATACAGTAAACCTGCACTGGTGCATCGGAATCCAATACTGGTCTCCCAGAAGCCGCCCAAAGCACAAACTCTTATTTGACTCACTCTTCTTGGACTTAAGTCGGCACTGAGCCTTTTATATTCAATTCCGATGCGATTTCTGTGTTTCATCGTCAATGTGAAGGTCCAAGGGATACAGTAAACCTGCACTGGTGCATCGGAATCCAATACTGGTCTCCCAGGAGCCGCCCAAAGCACAAACTCTTATTTGACTCACTCTTCTTGTACTTAAGTCGGCACTGAGCCTTTTATATTCAATTCCGATGCGATATCTGTGTTTCATCGTAAATGTGAAGGTCCAAGGGATACAGTAAACCTGCACCGGTGCATCGGCATCCAATACTGGTCTCCCAGGTGCCGCTCAAAGCACAAACTCTTAGAAAATTCACTCTTCTTGTACTTGAGTCGGCATTGTGCCTTTGATATTCAATTCCGATGCGATTTCTGTGTTTCATCGTCAATGTGAAGGTCCAAGGGATACAGTAAACCTGCACTGGTGCATCGGAATCCACTACTGGTCTCCCAGGTTCCGCTCAAAGCACAAACCCATAGAAGATTCACTCTTCTTGTACATAAGTCGGCATTGTGCCTTTTATATTCAATTCCGATGCGCTTTCTGTGTTTCATCGTCAATGTGAAGGTCCAAGGGATACAGTAAACCTGCACTGGTGCATCGGAATCCAATACTGGTCTCCCAGGAGCCGCCCAAAGCACAAACTCTTATTTGACTCACTCTTCTTGTACTTAAGTCGGCACTGAGCCTTTTATATTCAATTCCGATGCGATTTCTGTGTTTCATCGTCAATGTGAAGGTCCAAGGGATACAGTAAACCTGCACTGGTGCATCGGAATCCAATACTGGTCTCCCAGGAGCCGCTCAAAACACAAACTCTTAGAAAATTCACTCTTCTTGTACTTATGTCGGCATTGTGCCTTTGATATTCAATTCCGATGCGATTTCTGTGTTTCATCGTCAATGTGAAGGTCCAAGGGATACAGTAAACCTGCACTGGTGCATCGGAATCCAATACTGGTCTCCCAGGTGCCGCTCAAAGCACAAACCCATAGAAGATTCACTCTTCTTGTACTTAAGTCGGCATTATGCCTTTGATATTCAATTCCGATGCGATTTCTGTGTTTCATCGTCAATGTGAAGGTCCAAGGGATACAGTAAACCTGCACTGGTGCATCGGAATCCAATACTGGTCTCCCAGGTGCCGCTCGAAGCACAAACCCATAGAAGATTCACTCTTCTTGTACATAAGTCGGCATTGTGCGTTTTATATTCAATTCCGATGCGATTTCTGTGTTTCATCGTCAATGTGAAGGTCCAAGGGATACAGTAAACCTGCACTGGTGCATCGGAATCCAATACTGGTCTCCCAGGAGCCGCCCAAAGCACAAACTCTTATTTGACTCACTCTTCTTGTACTTAAGTCGGCACTGAGCATTTTATATTCAATTCCGATGCGATTTCTGTGTTTCATCGTCAATGTGAAGGTCCATGGGATACAGTAAACCTGCACTGGTGCATCGGAATCCACTACTGGTCTCCCAGGAGCCGCTCAAAGCACAAACTCTTAGAAAATTCACTCTTCTTGTACTTAAGTCGGCATTGTGCCTTTGATATTCAATTAAGATGCGATTTCTGTGTTTCATCGTCAATGTGAAGGTCCAAGGGATACAGTAAACCTGCACTGGTGCATCGGAATCCAATACAGGTCTCCCAGGTGCCGCTCAAATCACAAACCCATAGAAGATTCACTCTTCTTGTACATAAGTCAGCATTGTGCCTTTTATATTCAATTCCGATGCGATTTCTGTGTTTCATTGTCAATGTGACGGTCCAAGGGATACAGTAAACCTGCACTGGTGCATCGGAATCTAATACTGGTCTCCCAGGAGCCGCTCAAAGCACAAACTCTGAGAAGATTCACTCTTCTTGTAGTTAAGTCGGCACTGTGCCTTTTATATTCAATTCCGATGCGATTTCTGTGTTTCATCGTCAATGTGAAGGTCCAAGGGATACAGTAAACCTGCACTGGTTCATCGGAATCTAATACTGGTCTCCCAGAAGCCGCTCAAAGCACAAATTCGTAGAAGATTCACTCTTCTTGTACTTAAGTCTGCACTGTGCCTTTTATATTCAATTCCGATGCGATTTCTGTGTTTCATTGTCAATGTGAAGGTCCTAGGGATACAGTAAACCTGCACTGGTGCATCGGAATCTAATACTGGTATCCCAGGAGCCGCTCAAACCACAAACTATTAGGAGACTCACTCTTCTTGTACTTAAGTCGGCATTGTGCCTTTTATATTCAATTCCGATGCGATTTCTGTGTTTCATCGTCAATTTGAAGGTCCAAGGGATACAGTAAATCTGCACTGGTGCATCGGAATCCAATACTGGTCTCCCAGGAGCCGCACAAAGCACAAACTCGTAGAAGACTCACTCTTCTTGTACTTAAGTCGGCACTGTGCCTTTTATATTCAATTCCGATGCGATTTCTGTGTTTCATCGTCAATGTGAAGGAGCAAGGGATACAGTACACCTGCACTGGTGCATCGGAATCCAATACTGGTCTCCCAGGATAGGCTCAAACTACAAACTCTTAGGAGACTCACTCTTCTTGTACTTAAGTCGGCACTGTGCCTTTTATATTCAATTCTGATGCGATTTCTGTGTTTCATCGTCAATGTGAAGGTCCAAGGGATACAGTAAACCTGCACTGGTGCATCGGAATCCAATACTGGTCTCCCAGGATCCGCTCAATGCACAAACTCTTAGAAGATTCACTCTTCTTGTACTTAAGTTGGCACTGTGCCTTTTATTTCAATTCCGATGCGATTTCTGTGTTTCATCGTCAATGGGAAGGTCCAAGGGATACAGTAAACCTGCACTGGTGCATCGGAATCCAATACTGGTCTCCCAGGAGCCGCCCAAAGCACAAACTCTGAGAAGATTCACTCTTCTTGTACTTAAGCCGGCACTGTGCCTTTTATATTCAATTCCGATGCGATTTCTGTGTTTCATCGTCAATGTGAAGGTCCAAGGGATACAGTAAACCTGCACTGGTGCATCGGAATCCAATACTGGTCTCCCAGGATCCGCTCAAAGCACAAACTCTGAGAAGATTCACTCTTCTTGTAGTTAAGTCGGCACTGTGCCTTTTATATTCAATTCCGATGCGATTTCTGTGTTTCATCGTCAATGTGAAGGTCCAAGGGATACAGTAAACCGGCACTGGTGCATCGGAATCCAATACTGGTCTCCCAGGAGCCGCTCAAACCACAAACTCTTAGGAGACTCACTCTTCTTGTACTTAAGTCGGCATTGTGCCTTTTATATTCAATTCCGATGCGATTTCTGTGTTTCATCGTCAATGTGAAGGTCCAAGGGATACAGTAAACCTGCACTGGTGCATCGGAATCCAATACTGGTCTCCCAGGAGCCGCTCAAACCACAAACTCTTAGAAAATTCACTCTTCTTGTACTTAAGTCGGCATTGTGCCTTTGATATTCAATTCCGATGCGATTTCTGTGTTTCATCGTCAATGTGAAGGTCCAAGGGATACAGTAAACCTGCACTGGTGCATCGGAATCCAATACAGGTCTCCCAGGAGCCGCTCAAAGCACAAACTCTTAGAAAATTCACTCTTCTTGTACTTGAGTCAGCATTGTGCCTTTGATATTCAATTCCGATGCGATTTCTGTGTTTCATCGTCAATGTGAAGGTCCAAGGGATACAGTAAACCTGCACTGGTGCATCGGAATCCACTACTGGTCTCCCAGGTGCCGCTCAAAAGCACAAACCCATAGAAGATTCACTCTTCTTGTACATAAGTCGGCATTGTGCCTTTTATATTCAATTCCGATGCGATTTCTGTGTTTCATCGTCAATGTGAAGGTCCAAGGGATACAGTAAACCTGCACTGGTGCATCGGAATCCAATACTGGTCTCCCAGAAGCCGCCCAAAGCACAAACTCTTATTTGACTCACTCTTCTTGGACTTAAGTCGGCACTGAGCCTTTTATATTCAATTCCGATGCGATTTCTGTGTTTCATCGTCAATGTGAAGGTCCAAGGGATACAGTAAACCTGCACTGGTGCATCGGAATCCAATACTGGTCTCCCAGGAGCCGCCCAAAGCACAAACTCTTATTTGACTCACTCTTCTTGTACTTAAGTCGGCACTGAGCCTTTTATATTCAATTCCGATGCGATATCTGTGTTTCATCGTAAATGTGAAGGTCCAAGGGATACAGTAAACCTGCACCGGTGCATCGGCATCCAATACTGGTCTCCCAGGTGCCGCTCAAAGCACAAACTCTTAGAAAATTCACTCTTCTTGTACTTGAGTCGGCATTGTGCCTTTGATATTCAATTCCGATGCGATTTCTGTGTTTCATCGTCAATGTGAAGGTCCAAGGGATACAGTAAACCTGCACTGGTGCATCGGAATCCAATACTGGTCTCCCAGGTTCCGCTCAAAGCACAAACCCATAGAAGATTCACTCTTCTTGTACATAAGTCGGCATTGTGCCTTTTATATTCAATTCCGATGCGCTTTCTGTGTTTCATCGTCAATGAGAAGGTCCAAGGGATACAGTAAACCTGCACTGGTGCATCGGAATCCAATACTGGTCTCCCAGGAGCCGCTCAAAGCACAAATTCTTAGAAAATTCACTCTTCTTGTACTTAAGTCGGCATTGTGCCTTTGATACTCAATTCCGATGCGATTTCTGTGTTTCATCGTCAATGTGAAGGTCCAAGGGATACAGTAAACCTGCACTGGTGTATCGGAATCCAATACTGGTCTCCCAGGAGCCGCTCAAAGCACAAACTCTTAGAAAATTCACTCTTCTTGTACTTAAGTCGGCATTATGCCTTTGATATTCAATTCCGAAGCGATTTCTGTGTTTCATCGTCAATGTGAAGGTCCAAGGGATACAGTAAACCTGCACTGGTGCATCGGAATCCAATACTGGTCTCCCAGGTGCCGCTCGAAGCACAAACCCATAGAAGATTCACTCTTCTTGTACATAAGTCGGCATTGTGCGTTTTATATTCAATTCCGATGCGATTTCTGTGTTTCATCGTCAATGTGAAGGTCCAAGGGATACAGTAAACCTGCACTGGTGCATCGGAATCCAATACTGGTCTCCCAGGAGCCGCCCAAAGCACAAACTCTTATTTGACTCACTCTTCTTGTACTTAAGTCGGCACTGAGCATTTTATAATCAATTCCGATGCGATTTCTGTGTTTCATCGTCAATGTGAAGGTCCATGGGATACAGTAAACCTGCACTGGTGCATCGGAATCCACTACTGGTCTCCCAGGAGCCGCTCAAAGCACAAACTCTTAGAAAATTCACTCTTCTTGTACTTAAGTCGGCATTGTGCCTTTGATATTCAATTAAGATGCGATTTCTGTGTTTCATCGTCAATGTGAAGGTCCAAGGGATACAGTAAACCTGCACTGGTGCATCGGAATCCAATACAGGTCTCCCAGGTGCCGCTCAAATCACAAACCCATAGAAGATTCACTCTTCTTGTACATAAGTCAGCATTGTGCCTTTTATATTCAATTCCGATGCGATTTCTGTGTTTCATTGTCAATGTGACGGTCCAAGGGATACAGTAAACCTGCACTGGTGCATCGGAATCTAATACTGGTCTCCCAGGAGCCGCTCAAAGCACAAACTCTGAGAAGATTCACTCTTCTTGTAGTTAAGTCGGCACTGTGCCTTTTATATTCAATTCCGATGCGATTTCTGTGTTTCATCGTCAATGTGAAGGTCCAAGGGATACAGTAAACCTGCACTGGTTCATCGGAATCTAATACTGGTCTCCCAGAAGCCGCTCAAAGCACAAATTCGTAGAAGATTCACTCTTCTTGTACTTAAGTCTGCACTGTGCCTTTTATATTCAATTCCGATGCGATTTCTGTGTTTCATTGTCAATGTGAAGGTCCTAGGGATCCAGTAAACCTGCACTGGTGAATCGGAATCTAATACTGGTATCCCAGGAGCCGCTCAAACCACAAACTATTAGGAGACTCACTCTTCTTGTACTTAAGTCGGCATTGTGCCTTTTATATTCAATTCCGATGCGATTTCTGTGTTTCATCGTCAATTTGAAGGTCCAAGGGATACAGTAAATCTGCACTGGTGCATCGGAATCCAATACTGGTCTCCCAGGAGCCGCACAAAGCACAAATTCGTAGAAGATTCACTCTTCTTGTACTTAAGTCTGCACTGTGCCTTTTATATTCAATTCCGATGCGATTTCTGTGTTTCATTGTCAATGTGAAGGTCCTAGGGATACAGTAAACCTGCACTGGTGCATCGGAATCCAATACTGGTCTCCCAGGCGCCGCCCAAAGCACAAACTCTGAGAAGATTCACTCTTCTTGTACTTAAGCCGGCACTGTGCCTTTTATATTCAATTCCGATGCGATTTCTGTGTTTCATCGTCAATGTGAAGGTCCAAGGGATACAGTAAACCTGCACTGGTGCATCGGAATCCAATACTGGTCTCCCAGGATCCGCTCAAAGCACAAACTCTGAGAAGATTCACTCTTCTTGTAGTTAAGTCGGCACTGTGCCTTTTATATTCAATTCCGATGCGATTTCTGTGTTACATCGTCAATGTGAAGGTCCAAGGGATACAGTAAACCGGCACTGGTGCATCGGAATCCAATACTGGTCTCCCAGGAGCCGCTCAAACCACAAACTCTTAGGAGACTCACTCTTCTTGTACTTAAGTCGGCATTGTGCCTTTTATATTCAATTCCGATGCGATTTCTGTGTTTCATCGTCAATGTGAAGGTCCAAGGGATACAGTAAACCTGCACTGGTGCATCGGAATCCAATACTGGTCTCCCAGGATCCGCTCAAAGCACAAACTCTTAGGAGACTCACTCTTCTTGTACCTAAGTCGCCATTGTGCTTTTTATATTCAATTCCGATGCGGTTTCTGTGTTTCATCGTCAACTTGAAGGTCCAAGGGATACAGTAAACCTGCACTGGTGCATCGGAATCCAATACTGGCCTCCCAGGAGCCGCCCAAAGCACAAACTCTGAGAAGATTCACTCTTCTTGTACTTAAGTCGGGACTGTGCCTTTTATATTCAATTCCGATGCGATTTCTGTGTTTCATCGTCAATGTGAAGGTCCAAGGGATACTGTAAACCAGCACTGGTGCATCGGAATCCAATACTGGTCTCCCAGGATCCGCTCAAAGCACAAACTCTGAGAAGATTCACTCTTCTTGTACTTAAGTCGGCACTGTGTCTTTTATATTCAATTCCGATGCGATTTCTGTGTTTCATCGTCAATGTGAAGGTCCAAGGGACACAGTAAACCTGCACTGGTGCATCGGAATCCAATACTGGTCTTCCAGGAGCCGCCCAAAGCACAAACTCTGAGAAGATTCACTCTTCTTGTACTTAAGTCGGCACTGTACCTTTTATATTCAATTCCGATGCGATTTCTGTGTTTCATCGTCAATGTGAAGGTCCAAGGGATACAGTAAACCTGCACTGGTGCATCGGAATCCAATACTGGTCTCCCAGGATCCGCTCAATGCACAAACTCTGAGAAGATTCACTCTTCTTGTACTTAAGTTGGCACTGTGCCTTTTATTTCAATTCCGATGCGATTTCTGTGTTTCATCGTCAATGGGAAGGTCCAAGGGATACAGTAAACCTGCACTGGTGCATCGGAATCCAATACTGGTCTCCCAGGAGCCGCCCAAAGCACAAACTCTGAGAAGATTCACTCTTCTTGTACTTACGCCGGCACTGTGCCTTTTATATTCAATTCCGATGCGATTTCTGTGTTTCATCGTCAATGTGAAGGTCCAAGGGATACAGTAAACCTGCACTGGTGCATCGGAATCCAATACTGGTCTCCCAGGAGCCGCCCAAAGCACAAACTCTTAGGAGACTCACTCTTCTTGTACTTAAGTCGGCACTGTGCCTTTTATATTCAATTCCGATGCGATTTCTGTGTTTCATCGTCAATGTGAAGGTCCAAGGGATACAGTAAACCCGCACATGTGCATCGGAATCCATTACTGGTCTCCCAGGAGCCGCCCAAAGCACAAACTCTGAGAAGATTCACTCGTCTTGTACTTAAGTCGGCACTGTGCTTTTATATTCAATTCCGATGCGATTTCTGTGTTTCATCGTCAATGTGAAGGTCCAAGGGATACAGTAAACCTGCACTGGTGCATCGGAATCCAATACTGGTCTCCCAGGAGCCGCCCAAAGCACAAAATCTGAGAAGATTCACTCTTCTTGTACTTAAGTCGGCACTGTGCCTTTTATATTCAATTCCGATGCCATTTCTGTGTTTCATCGTCAATGTGAAGGTCCAAGGGATACAGTAAACCTGCACTGGAGCATCGGAATCCAATACTGGTCTCCCAGGATCCGCTCAATGCACAAACTCTGAGAAGATTCACTCTTCTTGTACTTAAGTTGGCACTGTGCCTTTTATATTCAATTCCGATGCGATTTCTGTGTTTCATCGTCAATGGGAAGGTCCAAGGGATACAGTAAACCCGCACATGTGCATCGGAATCCAATACTGGTCTCCCAGGAGCCGCCCAAAGCACAAACTCTGAGAAGATTCACTCTTCTTGTACTTAAGTCGGCACTGTGCCTTTTATATTCAATTCCGATGCGATTTCTGTGTTTCATCGTCAATGTGAAGGTCCAAGGGATACAGTAAACCTGCACTGGTGCATCGGAATCCAATACTGGTCTCCCAGGACCCGCCCAAAGCACAAAATCTGAGAAGATTCACTCTTCTTGTACTTAAGTCGGCACTGTGCCTTTTATATTCAATTCCGATGCCATTTCTGTGTTTCATCGTCAATTTGAAGGTCCAAGGGATACAGTAAACCGGCACTGGTGCATCGGAATCCAATACTGGTCTCCCAGGAGCCGCTCAAACCACAAACTCTTAGGAGACTCACTCTTCTTGTACTTAAGTCGGCATTGTGCCTTTTATATTCAATTCCGATGCGATTTCTGTGTTTCATCGTCAATGTGAAGGTCCAAGGGATACAGTAAACCTGCAATGGTGCATCGGAATCCAATACTGGTCTCCCAGGATCCACTCAAAGCACAAACTCTTAGGAGACTCACTCTTCTTGTACCTAAGTCGGCATTGTGCTTTTTATATTCAATTCCGATGCGGTTTCTGTGTTTCATCGTCAACTTGAAGGTCCAAGGGATACAGTAAACCTGCACTGGTGCATCGGAATCCAATACTGGTCTCCCAGGAGCCGCCCAAAGCACAAACTCTGAGAAGATTCACTCTTCTTGTACTTAAGTCGGCACTGTGCCTTTTATATTCAATTCCGATGCCATTTCTGTGTTTCATCGTCAATTTGAAGGTCCAAGGGATACAGTAAACCGGCACTGGTGCATCGGAATCCAATACTGGTCTCCCAGGAGCCGCTCAAACCACAAACTCTTAGGAGACTCACTCTTCTTGTACTTAAGTCGGCATTGTGCCTTTTATATTCAATTCCGATGCGATTTCTGTGTTTCATCGTCAATGTGAAGGTCCAAGGGATACTCTAAACCAGCACTGGTGCATCGGAATCCAATACTGGTCTCCCAGGATCCGCTCAAAGCACAAACTCTGAGAAGATTCACTCTTCTTGTACTTAAGTCGGCACTGTGTCTTTTATATTCAATTCCGATGCGATTTCTGTGTTTCATCGTCAATGTGAAGGTCCAAGGCATACAGTAAACCTGCACTGGTGCATCGGAATCCAATACTGGTCTTCCAGGAGCCGCCCAAAGCACAAACTCTGAGAAGATTCACTCTTCTTGTACTTAAGTCGGCACTGTACCTTTTATATTCAATTCCGATGCGATTTCTGTGTTTCATCGTCAATGTGAAGGTCCAAGGGATACAGTAAACCTGCACTAGTTCATCGGAATCCAATACTGGTCTCCCAGGATCCGCTCAATGCACAAACTCTGAGAAGATTCACTCTTCTTGTACTTAAGTTGGCACTGTGCCTTTTATATTCAATTCCGATGCGATTTCTGTGTTTCATCGTCAATGGGAAGGTCCAAGGGATACAGTAAACCTGCACTGGTGCATCGGAATCCAATACTGGTCTCCCAGGAGCCGCCCAAAGCACAAACTCTGAGAAGATTCACTCTTCTTGTACTTAAGTCGGCACTGTGCCTTTTATATTCAATTCCGATGCGATTTCTGTGTTTCATCGTCAATGTGAAGGTCCAAGGGATACAGTAAACCTGCACTGGTGCATCGGAATCCAATACTGGTCTCCCAGGAGCCGCCCAAAGCACAAATTCTTAGGAGACTCACTCTTCTTGTACTTAAGTCGGCACTGTGCCTTTTATATTCAATTCCGATGCGATTTCTGTGTTTCATCGTCAATGTGAAGGTCCAAGGGATACAGTAAACACGCACTGGTGCATCGGAATCCAATACTGGTCTCCCAGGGGCCGCCCAAAGCACAAACTCTGAGAAGATTCACTCTTCTTGTACTTAAGTCGGCACTGTGCCTTTTATATTCAATTCCGATGCGATTTCTGTGTTTCATCGTCAATGTGAAGGTCCAAGGGATACAGTAAACCTGCACTGGTGCATCGGAATCCAATATTGGTCTCCCAGGAGCCGCCCAAAGCACAAACTCTGAGAAGATTCACTCTTCTTGTACTTACGTCGGCACTGTGCCTTTTATATTCAATTCCGATGCGATTTCTGTGTTTCATCGTCAATGTAAAGGTCCAAGGGATACAGTAAACCTGCAATGGTGCATCGGAATCCAATACTGGTCTCCCAGGAGCCGCCCAAAGCACAAACTCCGAGAAGATTCACTCTTCTTGTACTTAAGTCGGCACTGTGTCTTTTATATTCAATTCCGATGCGATTTCTGTGTTTCATCGTCAATGTGAAGGTCCAAGGGATACAGTAAACCTGCACTGGTGCATCGGAATCCAATACTGGTCTCCCAGGATCCGCTCAAAGCACAAACTCTTAGAAGATTCACTCTTCTTGTACTAAAGTCGGCATTGTGCCTTTTATATTCTATTCCGATGCGATTTCTGTGTTTCATCGTCAATGTGAAGGTCCAAGTGATACAGTAAACCTGCACTGGTGCATCGGAATCCAATACTGGTCCCCCAGGATCCGCTCAAAGCACAAACTCTTAGAAGATTCACTCTTCTTGTACTTAAGTCGGCATTGTGCCTTTTATATTCAATTCCGATGCGATTTCTGTGTTTCATTGTCAATGTGACGGTCCAAGGGATACAGTAAACCTGCTCTGGTGCATCGGAATCCAATACTGGTCTCCCAGGATCCGCTCAAAGCACAAACTCTTCGAAGATTCACTCTTCTTGTACATAAGTCGGCATTGTGCCTTTTATATTCAATTCCGAAGCGATTTCTGTGTTTCATCGTCAATGTGAAGGTCCAAGGGATACAGTAAACCTGCACTGGTGCATCGGAATCCAATACTGGTCTCCCAGGAGCCGCTCAAAGCACAAACTCTTAGAAGATTCACTCTTGTTGTACTTAAGTCGGCATTGTGCCTTTTATATTCAATTGCGACGCGATTTCTGTGTTTCATCGTCAATGTGAAGGTCCAAGGGATACTGTAAACCTGCACTGGTGCATCGGAATCCAATACTGGTCTCCCAGGAGCCGCCCAAAGCACAAACTCTGAGAAGATTCACTCGTCTTGTACTTAAGTCGGCACTGTGCTTTTATATTCAATTCCGATGCGATTTCTGTGTTTCATCGTCAATGTGAAGGTCCAAGGGATACAGTAAACCTGCACTGGTGCATCGGAATCCAATACTGGTCTCCCAGGAGCCGCCCAAAGCACAAAATCTGAGAAGATTCACTCTTCTTGTACTTAAGTCGGCACTGTGCCTTTTATATTCAATTCCGATGCCATTTCTGTGTTTCATCGTCAATTTGAAGGTCCAAGGGATACAGTAAACCGGCACTGGTGCATCGGAATCCAATACTGGTCTCCCAGGAGCCGCTCAAACCACAAACTCTGAGAAGATTCACTCTTCTTGTACTTAAGTCGGCACTGTGTCTTTTATATTCAATTCCGATGCGATTTCTGTGTTTCATCGTCAATGTGAAGGTCCAAGGGATACAGTAAACCTGCACTGGTGCATCGGAATCCGATACTGGTCTTCCAGGAGCCGCCCAAAGCACAAACTCTGAGAAGATTCACTCTTCTTGTACTTAAGTCGGCACTGTACCTTTTATATTCAATTCCGATGCGATTTCTGTGTTTCATCGTCAATGTGAAGGTCCAAGGGATACAGTAAACCTGCACTGGTGCATCGGAATCCAATACTGGTCTCCCAGGATCCGCTCAATGCACAAACTCTGAGAAGATTCACTCTTCTTGTACTTAAGTTGGCACTGTGCCTTTTATATTCAATTCCGATGCGATTTCTGTGTTTCATCGTCAATGGGAAGGTCCAAGGGATACAGTAAACCCGCACATGTGCATCGGAATCCAATACTGGTCTCCCAGGAGCCGCCCAAAGCACAAACTCTGAGAAGATTCACTCTTCTTGTACTTAAGTCGGCACTGTGCCTTTTATATTCAATTCCGATGCGATTTCTGTGTTTCATCGTCAATGTGAAGGTCCAAGGGATACAGTAAACCTGCACTGGTGCATCGGAATCCAATACTGGTCTCCCAGGACCCGCCCAAAGCACAAAATCTGAGGAGATTCACTCTTCTTGTACTTAAGTCGGCACTGTGCCTTTTATATTCAATTCCGATGCCATTTCTGTGTTTCATCGTCAATTTGAAGGACCAAGGGATACAGTAAACCGGCACTGGTGCATCGGAATCCAATACTGGTCTCCCAGGAGCCGCTCAAACCACAAACTCTTAGGAGACTCACTCTTCTTGTACTTAAGTCGGCATTGTGCCTTTTATATTCAATTCCGATGCGATTTCTGTGTTTCATCGTCAATGTGAAGGTCCAAGGGATACAGTAAACCTGCAATGGTGCATCGGAATCCAATACTGGTCTCCCAGGATCCACTCAAAGCACAAATTCTTAGGAGACTCACTCTTCTTGTACCTAAGTCGGCATTGTGCTTTTTATATTCAATTCCGATGCGGTTTCTGTGTTTCATCGTCAACTTGAAGGTCCAAGGGATACAGTAAACCTGCACTGGTGCATCGGAATCCAATACTGGTCTCCCAGGAGCCGCCCAAAGCACAAACTCTGAGAAGATTCACTCTTCTTGTACTTAAGTCGGCACTGTGCCTTTTATATTCAATTCCGATGCCATTTCTGTGTTTCATCGTCAATTTGAAGGTCCAAGGGATACAGTAAACCGGCACTGGTGCATCGGAATCCAATACTGGTCTCCCAGGAGCCGCTCAAACCACAAACTCTTAGGAGACTCACTCTTCTTGTACTTAAGTCGGCATTGTGCCTTTTATATTCAATTCCGATGCGATTTCTGTGTTTCATCGTCAATGTGAAGGTCCAAGGGATACTGTAAACCAGCACTGGTGCATCGGAATCCAATACTGGTCTCCCAGGATCCGCTCAAAGCACAAACTCTGAGAAGATTCACTCTTCTTGTACTTAAGTCGGCACTGTGTCTTTTATATTCAATTCCGATGCGATTTCTGTGTTTCATCGTCAATGTGAAGGTCCAAGGCATACAGTAAACCTGCACTGGTGCATCGGAATCCAATACTGGTCTTCCAGGAGCCGCCCAAAGCACAAACTCTGAGAAGATTCACTCTTCTTGTACTTAAGTCGGCACTGTACCTTTTATATTCAATTCCGATGCGATTTCTGTGTTTCATCGTCAATGTGAAGGTCCAAGGGATACAGTAAACCTGCACTAGTTCATCGGAATCCAATACTGGTCTCCCAGGATCCGCTCAATGCACAAACTCTGAGAAGATTCACTCTTCTTGTACTTAAGTTGGCACTGTGCCTTTTATATTCAATTCCGATGCGATTTCTGTGTTTCATCGTCAATGGGAAGGTCCAGGGGATACAGTAAACCTGCACTGGTGCATCGGAATCCAATACTGGTCTCCCAGGAGCCGCCCAAAGCACAAACTCTGAGAAGATTCACTCTTCTTGTACTTAAGTCGGCACTGTGCCTTTTATATTCAATTCCGATGCGATTTCTGTGTTTCATCGTCAATGTGAAGGTCCAAGGGATACAGTAAACCTGCACTGGTGCATCGGAATCCAATACTGGTCTCCCAGGAGCCGCCCAAAGCACAAATTCTTAGGAGACTCACTCTTCTTGTACTTAAGTCGGCACTGTGCCTTTTATATTCAATTCCGATGCGATTTCTGTGTTTCATCGTCAATGTGAAGGTCCAAGGGATACAGTAAACACGCACTGGTGCATCGGAATCCAATACTGGTCTCCCAGGGGCCGCCCAAAGCACAAACTCTGAGAAGATTCACTCTTCTTGTACTTAAGTCGGCACTGTGCCTTTTATATTCAATTCCGATGCGATTTCTGTGTTTCATCGTCAATGTGAAGGTCCAAGGGATACAGTAAACCTGCACTGGTGCATCGGAATCCAATATTGGTCTCCCAGGAGCCGCCCAAAGCACAAACTCTGAGAAGATTCACTCTTCTTGTACTTACGTCGGCACTGTGCCTTTTATATTCAATTCCGATGCGATTTCTGTGTTTCATCGTCAATGTAAAGGTCCAAGGGATACAGTAAACCTGCAATGGTGCATCGGAATCCAATACTGGTCTCCCAGGAGCCGCCCAAAGCACAAACTCCGAGAAGATTCACTCTTCTTGTACTTAAGTCGGCACTGTGTCTTTTATATTCAATTCCGATGCGATTTCTGTGTTTCATCGTCAATGTGAAGGTCCAAGGGATACAGTAAACCTGCACTGGTGCATCGGAATCCGATACTGGTCTCCCAGGATCCGCTCAAAGCACAAACTCTTAGAAGATTCACTCTTCTTGTACTAAAGTCGGCATTGTGCCTTTTATATTCTATTCCGATGCGATTTCTGTGTTTCATCGTCAATGTGAAGGTCCAAGTGATACAGTAAACCTGCACTGGTGCATCGGAATCCAATACTGGTCCCCCAGGATCCGCTCAAAGCACAAACTCTTAGAAGATTCACTCTTCTTGTACTTAAGTCGGCATTGTGCCTTTTATATTCAATTCCGATGCGATTTCTGTGTTTCATTGTCAATGTGACGGTCCAAGGGATACAGTAAACCTGCTCTGGTGCATCGGAATCCAATACTGGTCTCCCAGGATCCGCTCAAAGCACAAACTCTTCGAAGATTCACTCTTCTTGTACATAAGTCGGCATTGTGCCTTTTATATTCAATTCCGAAGCGATTTCTGTGTTTCATCGTCAATGTGAAGGTCCAAGGGATACAGTAAACACGCACTGGTGCATCGGAATCCAATACTGGTCTCCCAGGAGCCGCTCAAAGCACAAACTCTTAGAAGATTCACTCTTGTTGTACTTAAGTCGGCATTGTGCCTTTTATATTCAATTGCGACGCGATTTCTGTGTTTCATCGTCAATGTGAAGGTCCAAGGGATACTGTAAACCTGCACTGGTGCATCGGAATCCAATACTGGTCTCCCAGGAGCCGCACAATGCACAAACTCGTAGAAGATTCACTCTTCTTGTACTTAAGTCGCCACTGTGCATTTTATATTCAATTCCGATGCGATTTCTGTGTTTCATCGTCAATGTGAAGGTCCAAGGGATACAGTTAACCTGCACTGGTGCATCGGAATCCAATACTGGTCTCCCAGGAGCCGCTCAAACCACAAACCCTTAGGAGACTCACTCTTCTTGTACTTAAGTCGGCACTGTGCCTTTTATATTCAATTCCGATGCGATTTCTGTGTTTCAACCTCAATGTGAAGGTCCAAGGGATACAGTAAACCTGCACTGGTGCATCGGAATCCAATACTGGTCTCCCAGGAGCCGCCCAAAGCACAAACTCTGAGAAGATTCACTCTTCTTGTACTTACGTCGGCACTGTGCCTTTTATATTCAATTCCAATGCGATTTCTGTGTTTCATCGTCAATGTGAAGGTCCAAGGGATACAGTAAACCTGCACTGGTGCATCGGAATCCAATACTGGTCTCCCAGGAGCCGCCCAAAGCACAAACTCTGAGAAGATTCACTCTTCTTGTACTTAAGTCGGCACTGTGTCTTTTATATTGAATTCCGATGCGATTTCTGTGTTTCATCGTCAATGTGAAGGTCCAAGGGATACAGTAAACCTGCACTGGTGCATCGGAATCCAATACTGGTCTCCCAGGAGCCGCACAATGCACAAACTCGTAGAAGATTCACTCTTCTTGTACTTAAGTCGCCACTGTGCATTTTATATTCAATTCCGATGCGATTTCTGTGTTTCATCGTCAATGTGAAGGTCCAAGGGATACAGTTAACCTGCACTGGTGCATCGGAATCCAATACTGGTCTCCCAGGAGCCGCTCAAACCACAAACCCTTAGGAGACTCACTCTTCTTGTACTTAAGTCGGCACTGTGCCTTTTATATTCAATTCCGATGCGATTTCTGTGTTTCAACCTCAATGTGAAGGTCCAAGGGATACAGTAAACCTGCACTGGTGCATCGGAATCCAATACTGGTCTCCCAGGAGCCGCCCAAAGCACAAACTCTGAGAAGATTCACTCTTCTTGTACTTACGTCGGCACTGTGCCTTTTATATTCAATTCCAATGCGATTTCTGTGTTTCATCGTCAATGTGAAGGTCCAAGGGATACAGTAAACCTGCACTGGTGCATCGGAATCCAATACTGGTCTCCCAGGAGCCGCCCAAAGCACAAACTCTGAGAAGATTCACTCTTCTTGTACTTAAGTCGGCACTGTGTCTTTTATATTGAATTCCGATGCGATTTCTGTGTTTCATCGTCAATGTGAAGGTCCAAGGGATACAGTAAACCTGCACTGGTGCATCGGAATCCAATACTGGTCTCCCAGGAGCCGCTCAAACCACAAACTCTTAGGGGACTCACTCTTCTTGTACTTAAGTCGGCACTGTGTCTTTTATATTCAATTCCGATGCGTTTTCTGTGTTTCATTGTCAATGCGAAAGTCCAAGGGATTCAGTAAATTTGCACTGGTGCATCGGAATCCAATACTGGTCTCCCAAGAGCCGCTCAAACCAAAAACTCTTAGGAGACTCACTCTTCTTGTACTTAAGTCGGCACTGTGTCCTTTATATTCAATTCCGATGCGATTTCTGTGTTTCATTGTCAATGTGAAGGTCCAAGGGATACAGTAAAACTGCACTGGTGCATCGGAATCCAATACTGGTCTCCCAGGAGCCGCTCAAACCAAAAACTCTTACGAGACTCACTCTTCTTGTACTTAACTCGGCACTGTGTATTTTATATTCAATTCCGATGCGATTTCTGTGTTTCATTGTCAATGTGAAGGTCCAAGGGATACAGAAAACCTGCACTGGTGCATCGGAATCCAATACTGGTCTCCCAGGATCCGCTCAAAGCACAAACTCTTAGAGACTCACTCTTCTTGTACTTAAGTCGGCATTGTGCCTTTATATTCAATTCCGATGCGATTTCTGTGTTTCATCGTCAATTTGAAGGTCCAAGGGATACAGTAAACCTGCACTGGTGCATCGGAATCCAATACTGGTCTCCCAGGAGCAGCTCAAACCACAAACTCTTAGGAGACTCACTCTTCTTGTACTTAAGTCGGCATTGTGCCTTTTATATTCAATTCCGATGCGATTTCTGTGTTTCATCGTCAATGTGAAGGTCCAAGGGATACAGTAAACCTGCACTGGTGCATCGGAATCCAATACTGGTCTCCCAGGAGCCGCCCAAAGCACAAACTCTTAGGAGACTCACTCTTCTTGTACTTAAGTCGGCACTGTGCCTTTTATATTCAATTCCGATGCGATTTCTGTGTTTCATCGTCAATGTGAAGGCCCAAGGGATACAGTAAACCGGCACTGGTGCATCGGAATCCAATACTGGTCTCCCAGGAGCCGCCCAAAGCACAAACTCTGAGAAGATTCACTCTTCTTGTACTTAAGTCGGCACTGTGCCTTTTATATTCAATTCCGGTGCGATTTCTGTGTTTCATCGTCAATGTGAAGGTCCAAGGGATACAGTAAACCTGCACTGGTGCATCGGAATCCAATACTGGTCTCCCAGGAGCCGCCCAAAGCACAAACTCTGAGAAGATTCACTCTTCTTGTACTTAAGTCGGCACTGTGCCTTTTATATTCAATTCCGATGCGATTTCTGTGTTTCATCGTCAATGTGAAGGTCCAATGGATACAGTAAACCTGCACTGGTGCATCGGAATCCAATACTGGTCTCCCAGGAGCCGCCCAAAGCACAAACTCTGAGAAGATTCACTCTTCTTGTACTTAAGTCGGCACTGTGCCTTTTATATTAAGGGGATACGGAATCGGATTTTGGGTTAAAAAATCGAATTTTTTTTTATTGGCGTATTATATTGTGCCATGTTTCCTCTTTAAAATGACGTATCATACATAGCTCTACTACAATTATAACTATTTTATTTTTATATATTTGTGAGATCGGGTATTGCGCTTTAGTTATACACGTCTCTCGTGGCTGACCATGAACTTTTTGGCAGTACCTTTAAAGTGACATGAATTCAAATATCCCGGTTTCCAGCGACTATTTATACACTAGTTGCCCGAAAATGTTTCTCTCTGGTTTCCTCAAGTTACTCTTTGACTTTGTGGCGGGACTGTTTTGTAAACAGTGTGATATAAGAAAGTAGTTGTTGTTGAGTTATTTCGTATTTAGTGCTTCATTTTTCGCAGTGAAAATGCCTAGAGCTAAAGCAAAAGTATTTAAAAAGCGTGTGAACTGGCAAAAGAAAAGAAATAATGATTCATTAGCAAAGCAAAGCAGTTCATCATCATCACTGTTGGAAAATGTGAATCCACTTATTACTGATTTGCCGAACGAACTTACACCAAATGAAAACAGTGCTTCTCATAAAAAACTAAGAGATTTGGAAGAGAAATATAATTTACTTGATAGAGGGAATGAAGTTTTTGAACTCATTGATACGAATATATTGTGTGAAGCTCTTGAAAACAGTTTGTGCTGCAAAAAATGTCATGGAAACGTTTCTCTGAAAGTTGAATCCCATGTTGGCCTGGCTGCCCAGTTTAATTTAATATGCAGTGTTTGTAAATACAGCTGTAAGTTTCCAAGTTCGGTTTCAGTAACTGTAAATAATGGATACAAGAAAACTGAACTTTATAGTGTAAATATTAGGTTAGTTTATGGATTGCGAGCAATTGGTAAGGGCAAAGCAGCTGGTGATATGCTATGTGGTGTTCTAAATCTTCCAAGTGCACCTTCAAAGTTTGAAGCTTACAATTATGTACTAGGATCTGCAGTTGAAGATGTAGCACAGAAGTCAATGCAGGTTGCTGTGGAAGAAGCAGTGGAAGAAAATGACGGCAGTCGTGACCTCACAGTGGCGTTTGATGGCACGTGGCAGAAAAGGGGCCACACCTCCAACAATGGTGTTGTAACAGCAACTAGTGTTGATACTGGCAAGGTTATTGATGTTGCAATAATGTCTAAATACTGTAGGTGCACAGGCAGGCTGAAAAATGAACACAGTGATGACTGTATTGCTAATTATTATGGTAGTAGTGGTGGCATGGAGGTTGCTGGGGTGAAGAAAATTTTTCATCGCTCTTCACAGTGGTATAATGTTCGCTATGTCAAATATCTGGGAGATGGTGACTCTAAAGCATTCAAAGATGTTTTGGAAAGCAAACCATATGGGAACAGTGTAAATATAAGCAAACTTGAATGTATAGGACATGTGCAGAAGAGAATGGGTGCCAGGCTGAGAAGGTTAAAATCAGTTATGAAAGGGAAAAAACTAGATGATGGGAAAACCTTGGATGGCAGAGGAAGATTGACTGATTCCATAATAGACCACATTCAGAACTGCTATGGCCTTGCAATCAGGCAAAATACAGGCAATCTTGAAGAAATGAGGAGAGCTATATGGGCTTTATATTTCCACACCGCATCCACGGATGAGCATCCACAACATGGTTTGTGCCCCAAAGGTGAAAACAGCTGGTGTAAATACAATAGGGGACTAACAACAGGAGAGAAATACATTCACCACCACAGTCTACCATCAGCCATCATGGCAGAAATAAAGCCCATTTTCAGAGATCTGGCTGACAGAAGTCTTCTGATGAAATGTCTTCACGGAAAAACGCAGAACCCCAACGAGTGCTTGAATAGTGTGATATGGCGTCGTCTCCCAAAAACAGTGTTTGTCGGAATTAATACACTACATTTTGGTGTGTATGATGCTGTGGCAACCTTCAATCTTGGAAATATAACTAAATGCCAGGTCCTTCAAAAGTTGGGTATGTGTGTTGGTTCCCGTACGGTACGTGCTATGTTCTTTTTAGATCAGCACAGACTAAGGCATGCTGATAATATAATCAAGACATTAGTGAAAAAAGCAAGACAGGTGCAGAGGGGTGCCAAAAGAAGACTTGAAGATGATTATGAAGACTGTGAAGGGGGTATTAGCTACGGATCAGGAATGTTTTAATCTTCTTTCTCCGTTTCCCGTAAGTTTACTTTTTACTTCATCTAGGAACATTATCTCAGGTACTGGTCAACCTAGAAGTCTGAAATTTTTGTGACGTAGTGACATAGGTCCCTATTACATACTGAAACAACGATTTTTTAATTACTTGATTTACAAAAGACTTAGGGGTGATAGTCTAGTAAAAAGCGATGGAAAAAATTTACTTAAAAATAAATGTACAATATCTCTGTAAGAAAATACTTTGACAATAAACTGTTGTTTCAGTATTGTTGTAACATATGAATGCACATACAGTAAAATTTTTACCTCTCTGTCTCCAGTAGTTTGTGAGAAAATGTTTCCTATAGTAGGCATATATTAACATTGCGGGGATAGGTGATTCCGTATCCCATTAAATTCCGATGCGATTTCTGTGTTTCATCGTCAATGTGAAGGTCCAAGGGATACAGTAAACCTGCACTGGTGCATCGGAATCCAATACTGGTCTCCCAGGAGCCGCCCAAAGCACAAACTCTGAGAAGATTCACTCTTCTTGTACTTAAGTCGGCACTGTGCCTTTTATATTCAATTCCGATGCGATTTCTGTGTTTCATCGTCAATGTGAAGGTCCAAGGGATACAGTAAACCTGCACTGGTGCATCGGAATCCAATACTGGTCTCCCAGGAGCCGCCCAAAGCACAAACTCTTAGGAGACTCACTCTTGTTGTACTTAAGTCGGCACTCTGCCTTTTATATTCAATTCCGATGCGATTTCTGTGTTTCATCGTCAATGTGAAGGTCCAAGGGATACAGTAAACCTGCACTGGTGCATCAGAATCCAATACTGGTCTCCCAGGAGCCGCCCAAAGCACAAACTCTTAGGAGACTCACTCTTCTTGTACTTAAGTCGGCACTGTGCCTTTTATATTCAATTCCGATGCGATTTCTGTGTTTCATCGTCAATGTGAAGGTCCAAGGGATACAGTAAACCTGCACTGGTGCATCGGAATCCAATACTGGTCTCCCAGGAGCCGCCCAAAGCACAAACTCTGAGAAGATTCACTCTTCTTGTACTTAAGTCGGCACAGTGCCTTTTATATTCAATTCCGATGCGATTTCTGTGTTTCATCGTCAATGTGAAGGTCCAAGGGATACAGTAAACCTGCACTGGTGCATCGGAATCCAATACTGGTCTCCCAGGATCCGCTCAAAGCACAAACTCTGAGAAGATTCACTCTTCTTGTACTTACGTCGGCACTGTGCCTTTTATGTTCAATTCCGATGCGATTTCTGTGTTTCATCGTCAATGTGAAGGTCCAAGGGATACAGTAAACCTGCACTGGTGCATCGGAATCCAATACTGGTCTCCCAGGAGCCGCCCAAAGCAAAAAATCTTAGAAGATTCACTCTTCTTGTACTTAAGTCGGCACTGTGCCTTTTATATTCAATTCCGATGCGATTTCTGTGTTTCATCGTCAATGTGAAGGCCCAAGGGATACAGTAAACTTTCACTGGTGCATCGGAATCCAATACTGGTCTCCCAGGATCCGCGCAAAGCACAAACTCGTAGAAGATTCACTCTTCTTGTACTTAAGTCGGCACTGTGCATTTTATATTCAATTCCGATGCGATTTCTGTGTTTCAACGTCAATGTGAAGGTCCAAGGGATACAGTAAACCTGCACTGGTGCATCGGAATCCAATACTGGTCTCCCAGGAGCCGCTCAAACCACAAACTCTTAGGAGACTCACTCTTCTTGTACTTAAGTCGGCACTGTGCCTTTTATATTCAATTCCGATGCGATTTCTGTGTTTCATTGTCAATGTGAAGGTCCAAGGGATACAGTAAACCTGCACTGGTGCATCGGAATCTAATACTGGTCTCCCAGGAGCCGCTCAAACCACAAACTCTTAGGAGACTCACCCTTCTTGTACTTAGGTCGGCACTGTGCCTTTTATATTCAATTCCGATGCGATTTCTGTGTTTCATCGTCAATGTGAAGGTCCAAGGGATACAGTAAACCTGCACTGGTGCATCGGAATCCAATACTGGTCTCCCAGGATCCGCTCAAAGCACAAACTCTTAGGAGACTCACTCTTCTTGTACTTAAGTCGGCATTGTGCCTTTTATATGCAATTCCGATGCGATATCTGTGTTTCATTGTGAATGTGAAGGTCCAAGGGATACAGTAAACCTGCCACTGGTGCATCGGAATCCAATACTGGTCTCCCAGGATCCGCTCAAAGCACAAACTCTTAGAAAATTCACTCTACTTGTACTTAAGTCTGCACTGTGCCTTTTATATTCAATTCCGATGCGATTTCTGTGCTTCATTGTCAATGTGAAGGTCCAAGGGATACAGTAAACCTGCACTGGTGCATCGGAATCCAATACTGGTCTCCCAGGAGCCGCCCAAAGCACAAACTCTGAGAAGATTCACTCTTCTTGTACTTAAGTCGGCACTGTGTCTTTTATATTCAATTCCGATGCGATTTCTGTGTTTCATCGTCAATGTGAAGGTCCAAGGGATACAGTAAACCTGCACTGGTGCATCGGAATCCAATACTGGTCTCCCAGGAGCCGCTCAAACCACAAACTCTTAGGAGACTCACTCTTCTTGTACTTAAGTCGGCACTGTGTCTTTTATATTCAATTCCGATGCGATTTCTGTGTTTCATTGTCAATGTGAATGTCCAAGGGATACAGTAAACCTGCACTGGTGCATCGGAATCCAATACTGGTCTCCCAGGAGCCGCCCAAAGCACAAACTCTGAGAAGATTCACTCTTCTTGTAGTTAAGTCGGCACTGTGGCTTTTATATTCAATTCCGATGCGATTTCTGTGTTTCATCGTCAATGTGAAGGTCCAAGGGATACAGTAAACCTGCACTGGTGCATCGGAATCCAATACTGGTCTCTCGGGATCCGCTCAAAGCACAAACTCTTAGAAGATTCACTCTTCTTGTACTTAAGTCGGCACTGTGCCTTTTATATTCAATTCCGATGCGATTTCTGTGTTTCATCGTCAATGTGAAGGTCCAAGGGATACAGTAAACCTGCACTGGTGCATCGGAATCCAATACTGGTCTCCCAGGACCCGCCCAAAGCACAAAATCTGAGAAGATTCACTCTTCTTGTACTTAAGTCGGCACTGTGCCTTTTATATTCAATTCCGATGCCATTTCTGTGTTTCATCGTCAATTTGAAGGTCCAAGGGATACAGTAAACCGGCACTGGTGCATCGGAATCCAATACTGGTCTCCCAGGAGCCGCTCAAACCACAAACTCTTAGGAGACTCACTCTTCTTGTACTTAAGTCGGCATTGTGCCTTTTATATTCAATTCCGATGCGATTTCTGTGTTTCATCGTCAATGTGAAGGTCCAAAGGATACAGTAAACCTGCACTGGTGCATCGGAATCCAATACTGGTCTCCCAGGATCCGCTCAAAGTACAAACTCTTAGGAGACTCACTCTTCTTGTACCTAAGTCTGCATTGTGCCTTTTATATTCAATTCCGATGCGGTTTCTGTGTTTCATCGTCAACTTGAAGGTCCAAGGGATACAGTAAACCTGCACTGGTGCATCGGAATCCAATACTGGTCTCCCAGGAGCCGCCCAAAGCACAAACTCTGAGAAGATTCACTCTTCTTGTACTTAAGTCGGGACTGTGCCTTTTATATTCAATTCCGATACGATTTCTGTGTTTCATCGTCAATGTGAAGGTCCAAGGGATACTGTAAACCAGCACTGGTGCATCGGAATCCAATACTGGTCTCCCAGGAACCGCTCAAAGCACAAACTCTGAGAAGATTCACTCTTCTTGTACTTAAGTCGGCACTGTGTCTTTTATATTCAATTCCGATGCGATTTCTGTGTTTCATCGTCAATGTGAATGTCCAAGGGATACAGCAAACCTGCACTGGTGCATCGGAATCCAATATTGGTCTCCCAGGAGCCGCCCAAAGCACAAACTCTGAGAAGATTCACTCTTCTTGTACTTAACTCGGCACTGTGCCTTTTATATTCAATTCCGATGCGATTTCTGTGTTTCATCGTCAATGTGAAGGTCCAAGGGATACAGCAAACCTGCACTGGTGCATCGGAATCCAATATTGGTGTCCCAGGAGCCGCCCAAAGCACAAACTCTGAGAAGATTCACTCTTCTTGCACTTACGTCGGCACTGTGCCTTTTATATTCAATTCCGATGCGATTTCTGTGTTTCATCGTCAATGTAAAGGTCCAAGGGATACAGTAAACCTGCACTGGTGCATCGGAATCCAATACTGGTCTCCCAGGATCCGCTCAAAGCACAAACTCTTAGAAGATTCACTCTTCTTGTACTAAAGTCGGCATTGTGCCTTTTATATTCTATTCCGATGCGATTTCTGTGTTTCATCGTCAATGTGAAGGTCCAAGTGATACAGTAAACCTGCACTGGTGCATCGGAATCCAATACTGGTCTCCCAGGATCCGCTCAAAGCACAAACTCTTAGAAGATTCACTCTTCTTGTACTTAAGTCGGCATTGTGCCTTTTATATTCAATTCCGATGCGATTTCTGTGTTTCAGTGTCAATGTGACGGTCCAAGGGATACAGTAAACCTGCACTGGTGCATCGGAATCCAATACTGGTCTCCCAGGATCCGCTCAAAGCACAAACTCTTAGAAGATTCACTCTTCTTGTACATAAGTCGGCATTGTGCCTTTTATATTCAATTCCGATGCGATTTCTGTGTTTCATCGTCAATGTGAAGGTCCAAGGGATACAGTAAACCTGCACTGGTGCATCGGAATCCAATACTGGTCTCCCAGGAGCCGCTCAAAGCACAAACTCTTAGAAGATTCACTCTTCTTGTACTTAAGTCGGCATTGTGCCTTTTATATTCAATTCCGACGCGATTTCTGTGTTTCATCGTCAATGTGAAGGTCCAAGGGATACAGTAAACCTGCACTGGTGCATCGGAATCCAATACTGGTCTCCCAGGAGCCGCACAAAGCACAAACTCGTAGAAGATTCACTCTTCTTGTACTTAAGTCGGCACTGTGCATTTTATATTCAATTCCGATGCGATTTCTGTGTTTCATCGTCAATGTGAAGGTCCAAGGGATACAGTAAACCTGCACTGGTGCATCGGAATCCAATACTGGTCTCCCAGGATCCGCTCAAACCACAAACTCTTAGGAGACTCACTCTTCTTGTACTTAAGTCGGCACTGTGCCTTTTATATTCAATTCCGATGCGATTTCTGTGTTTCATCATCAATGTGAAGGTCCAAGGGATACAGTAAACCTGCACTGGTGCATCGGAATCCAATACTGGTCTCCCAGGAGCCGCCCAAAGCACAAACTCTGAGAAGATTCACTCTTCTTGTACTTACGTCGGCACTGTGCCTTTTATATTCATTTCCAATGCGATTTCTGTGTTTCATCGTCAATGTGAAGGTCCAAGGGATACAGTAAACCTGCACTGGTGCATCGGAATCCAATACTGGTCTCCCAGGAGCCGCCCAAAGCACAAACTCTGAGAAGATTCACTCTTCTTGTACTTAAGTCGGCACTGTGTCTTTTATATTGAATTCCGATGAGATTTCTGTGTTTCATCGTCAATGTGAAGGTCCAAGGGATACAGTAAACCTGCACTGGTGCATCGGAATCCAATACTGGTCTCCCAGGAGCCGCTCAAACCACAAACTCTTAGGAGACTCACTCTTCTTGTACTTAAGTCGGCACTGTGTCTTTTATATTCAATTCCGATGGTATTTCTGTGTTTCATTGTCAATGCGAAGGTCCAAGGGATACAGTAAATTTGCACTGGTGCATCGGAATCCAATACTGGTCTCCCAGGAGCCGCTCAAACCAAAAACTCTTAGGAGACTCACTCTTCTTGTACTTAAGTCGGCACTGTGTCCTTTATATTCAATTCCGATGCGATTTCTGTGTTTCATTGTCAATGTGAAGGTCCAAGGGATACAGTAAAACTGCACTGGTGCATCGGAATCCAATACTGGTCTCCCAGGAGCTGCTCAAACCACAAACTCTTACGAGACTCACTCTTATTTTACTTAAGTCGGCACTGTGTATTTTATATTCAATTCCGATGCGATTTCTGTGTTTCATTGTCAATGTGAAGGTCCAAGGGATACAGAAAACCTGCACTGGTGCATCGGAATCCAATACTGGTCTCCCAGGAGCCGCCCAAAGCACAAACTCTTAGGAGACTCACTCTTCTTGTAAATAAGTCGGCATTGTGCCTTTTATATTCAATTCCGATGCGATTTCTGTGTTTCATCGTTAATGTGAAGGTCCAAGGGATACAGTAAACCTGCACTGGTGCATCGGAATCCAATACTGGTCTCCCAGGAGCCGCCCAAAGCACAAACTCTGAGAAGATTCACTCTTCTTGTACTTAAGTCGGCACTGTGCCTTTTATATTCAATTCCGATGCGATTTCTGTGTTTCATCGTCAATGTGAAGGTCCAAGGGATACAGTAAACCTGCACTGGTGCATCGGAATCGAATACTGGTCTCCCAGGAGCCGCTCAAACCACAAACTCTTACGACACTCACTCTTCTTGTACTTAAGTCGGCACTGTGCCTCTTATATTCAATTCCGATGCGATTTCTGTGTTTCATCGTCAATGTGAAGGTCCAAGGGATACAGTAAACCTGCACTGGTGCATCGGAATCCAATACTGGTCTCCCAGGAGCCGCTCAAACCACAAACTCTTAGGAGACTCACTCTTCTTGTAATTAAGTCGGCACTGTGTCTTTTATATTCAATTCCGATGCGATTTCTGTGTTTCATTGTCAATGTGAAGGTCCAAGGGATACAGTAAACCTGCACTGGTGCATCGGAATCCAATACTGGTCTCCCAGGAGCCGCCCAAAGCACAAACTCTGAGAAGATTCACTCTTCTTGTACTTACGTCGGCACTGTGCCTTTTATATTCAATTCCGATGCGATTTCTGTGTTTCATCGTCAATGTGAAGGTCCAAGGGATACAGTAAACCTGCACTGGTGCATCGGAAACCAATACTGGTCTCCCAGGAGCCGCTCAAACCACAAATTCTTAGGAGACTCACTCTTCTTGTACTTAAGTCGGCACTGTGTCTTTTATATTCAATTCCGATGCGATATCTGTGTTTCATTGTCAATGTGAAGGTCAAAGGGATACAGTAAACCTGCACTGGTGCATCGGAATCCAATACTGGTCTCCCAGGAGCCGCCCAAAGCACAAACTCTGAGAAGATTCACTCTTCTTGTACTTACGTCGGCACTGTGCCTTTTATATTCAATTCCGATGCGATTTCTGTGTTTCATCGTCAATGTGAAGGTCCAAGGGATACAGTAAACCTGCACTGGTGCATCGGAATCCAATACTGGTCTCCCAGGAGCCGCCCAAAGCACAAACTCTGAGAAGATTCACTCCTCTTGTACTTAAGTCGGCACTGTGCCTTTTATATTCAATTCCGATGCGATTTCTGTGTTTCATCGTCGATGTGAAGGTCCAAGGGATACAGTAAACCTGCACTGGTGCATCGGAATATAATACTGGTCTCCCAGGAGCCGCTCAAACCACAAACTCTTAGGAGACTCACTCTTCTTGTACTTAAGTCGGCACTGTGTCTTTTATATTCAATTCCGATGCGATTTCTGTGTTTAATTGTCAATGTGAAGGTCCAAGGGATACAGTAAATTTGCACAGGTGCATCGGAATCCAATACTGGTCTCCCAGGAGCCGCTCAAACCACAAACTCTTAGGAGACTCACTCTTCTTGTACTTAAGTCGGGACTGTGCATTTTATATTCAATTCCGATGCGATTTCTGTGTTTCATCGACAATGTGAAGGTCCAAGGGATACAGTAAACCTGCACTGGTGCATCGGAATCCAATACTGGTCTCCCAGGAGCCGCTCAAACCACAAACTCTTACGAGACTCACTCTTCTTGTACTTAAGTCGGCACTGTGTCTTTTATATTCAATTCCGATGCGATTTCTGTGTTTCATTGTCAATGTGAAGGTCCAAGGGATACAGTAAACCTGCACTGGTGCATCGGAATCCAATACTGGTCTCCCAGGATCCGCTCAAAGCACAAACTCTTAGGAGACTCACTCTTCTTGTACTTACGTCGGCACTGTGCCTTTTATATTCAATTCCGATGCGATTTCTGTGTTTCATCGTCAATGTGAAGGTCCAAGGGATACAGTAAACCTGCACTGGTGCATCGGAATCCAATACTGGTCTCCCAGGAGCCGCTCAAAGCACAAACTCTTAGAAGATTCACTCTTCTTGTACTTAAGTCGGCATTGTGCCTTTTATATTCAATTCCGACGCGATTTCTGTGTTTCATCGTCAATGTGAAGGTCCAAGGGATACAGTAAACCTGCACTGGTGCATCGGAATCCAATACTGGTCTCCCAGGAGCCGCACAAAGCACAAACTCGTAGAAGATTCACTCTTCTTGTACTTAAGTCGGCACTGTGCATTTTATATTC
The DNA here is from genome assembly GCF_023898315.1 of Schistocerca nitens. Classification (NCBI taxonomy): domain Eukaryota; kingdom Metazoa; phylum Arthropoda; class Insecta; order Orthoptera; family Acrididae; genus Schistocerca; species Schistocerca nitens. Next base: position 185,558,571 of record NC_064625.1, read on the forward strand.
AATTCCGATGCGATTTCTGTGTTTCATTGTCAATGCGAAGTTCCAAGGGATACAGTAAACCTGCACTGGTGCATCGGAATCCAATACTGGTCTCCCAGGAGCCGCACAAAGCACAAACTCGTAGAAGATTCACTCTTCTTGTACTTAAGTCGGCATTGTGCCTTTTATATTCAATTCCGATGCGATTTCTGTCTTTCAGTGTCAATGTGACGGTCCAAGGGATACAGTAAACCTGCACTGGTGCATCGGAATCCAATACTGGTCTCCCAGGATCCGCTCAAAGCACAAACTCTTAGAAGATTCACTCTTCTTGTACATAAGTCGGCATTGTGCCTTTTATATTCAATTCCGATGCGATTTCTGTGTTTCATCGTCAATGTGAAGGTCCAAGGGATACAGTAAACCTGCACTGGTGCATCGGAATCCAATACTGGTCTCCCAGGAGCCGCTCAAAGCACAAACTCTTAGAAGATTCACTCTTCTTGTACTTAAGTCGGCATTGTGCCTTTTATATTCAATTCCGACGCGATTTCTGTGTTTCATCGTCAATGTGAAGGTCCAAGGGATACAGTAAACCTGCACTGGTGCATCGGAATCCAATACTGGTCTCCCAGGAGCCGCACAAAGCACAAACTCGTAGAAGATTCACTCTTCTTGTACTTAAGTCGGCACTGTGCATTTTATATTCAATTCCGATGCGATTTCTGTGTTTCATCGTCAATGTGAAGGTCCAAGGGATACAGTAAACCTGCACTGGTGCATCGGAATCCAATACTGGTCTCCCAGGATCCGCTCAAACCACAAACTCTTAGGAGACTCACTCTTCTTGTACTTAAGTCGGCACTGTGCCTTTTATATTCAATTCCGATGCGATTTCTGTGTTTCATCATCAATGTGAAGGTCCAAGGGATACAGTGAACCTGCACTGGTGCATCGGAATCCAATACTGGTCTCCCAGGAGCCGCCCAAAGCACAAACTCTGAGAAGATTCACTCTTCTTGTACTTACGTCGGCACTCTGCCTTTTATATTCATTTCCAATGCGATTTCTGTGTTTCATCGTCAATGTGAAGGTCCAAGGGATACAGTAAACCTGCACTGGTGCATCGGAATCCAATACTGGTCTCCCAGGAGCCGCCCAAAGCACAAACTCTGAGAAGATTCACTCTTCTTGTACTTAAGTCGGCACTGTGTCTTTTATATTGAATTCCGATGAGATTTCTGTGTTTCATCGTCAATGTGAAGGTCCAAGGGATACAGTAAACCTGCACTGGTGCATCGGAATCCAATACTGGTCTCCCAGGAGCCGCTCAAACCACAAACTCTTAGGAGACTCACTCTTCTTGTACTTAAGTCGGCACTGTGTCTTTTATATTCAATTCCGATGCGATTTCTGTGTTTCATTGTCAATGCGAAGGTCCAAGGGATACAGTAAATTTGCACTGGTGCATCGGAATCCAATACTGGTCTCCCAGGAGCCGCTCAAACCAAAAACTCTTAGGAGATTCACTCTTCTTGTACTTAAGTCGGCACTGTGTCCTTTATATTCAATTCCGATGCGATTTCTGTGTTTCATTGTCAATGTGAAGGTCCAAGGGATACAGTAAAACTGCACTGGTGCATCGGAATCCAATACTGGTCTCCCAGGAGCCGCTCAAACCACAAACTCTTACGAGACTCACTCTTATTGTACTTAAGTCGGCACTGTGTATTTTATATTCAATTCCGATGCGATTTCTGTGTTTCATTGTCAATGTGAAGGTCCAAGGGATACAGAAAACCTGCACTGGTGCATCGGAATCCAATACTGGTCTCCCAGGAGCCGCCCAAAGCACAAACTCTTAGGAGACTCACTCTTCTTGTAAATAAGTCGGCATTGTGCCTTTTATATTCAATTCCGATGCGATTTCTGTGTTTCATCGTTAATGTGAAGGTCCAAGGGATACAGTAAACCTGCACTGGTGCATCGGAATCCAATACTGGTCTCCCAGGAGCCGCCCAAAGCACAAACTCTGAGAAGATTCACTCTTCTTGTACTTAAGTCGGCACTGTGCCTTTTATCTTCAATTCCGATGCGATTTCTGTGTTTCATCGTCAATGTGAAGGTCCAAGGGATACAGTAAACCTGCACTGGTGCATCGGAATCCAATACTGGTCTCCCAGGATCCGCTCAAAGCACAAACTCTGAGAAGATTCACTCTTCTTGTACTTACGTCGGCACTGTGCCTTTCATGTTCAATTGCGATGCGATTTCTGTGTTTCATCGTCAATGTGAAGGTCCAAGGGATACAGTAAACCTGCACTGGTGCATCGGAATCCAATACTGGTCTCCCAGGAGCCGCCCAAAGCACAAACTCTTAGAAGATTCACTCTTCTTGTACTTAAGTCGGCACTGTGCCTTTTATATTCAATTCCGATGCGATTTCTGTGTTTCATCGTCAATGTGAAGGTCCAAGGGATACAGTAAACCTGCACTGGTGCATCGGAATCGAATACTGGTCTCCCAGGAGCCGCTCAAACCACAAACTCTTACGACACTCACTCTTCTTGTACTTAAGTCGGCACTGTGCCTCTTATATTCAATTCCGATGCGATTTCTGTGTTTCATCGTCAATGTGAAGGTCCAAGGGATACAGTAAACCTGCACTGGTGCATCGGAATCCAATACTGGTCTCCCAGGAGCCGCTCAAAGCACAAACTCTTAGAAAATTCACTCTACTTGTACTTAAGTCTGCACTGTGCCATTTATATTCAATTCCGATGCGATTTCTGTGTTTCATTGTCAATGTGAAGGTCCAAGGGATACAGTAAACCTGCACTGGTGCATCGGAATCTAATACTGGTCTCCCAGGATCCGCTCAAAGCACAAAATCTTAGGAGACTCACTCTTCTTGTACTTAAGTTGCAATTGTGCCTTTTATATTCAATTCCGATGCGATTTCTGTGTTTCATCGTCAATGTGAAGGTCCGAGGGATACAGTAAACCTGCACTGGTGCATCGGAATCCAATACTGGTCTCCCAGGAGCCGCTCAAACCACAAACTCTTAGGAGACTCACTCTTCTTGTAATTAAGTCGGCACTGTGTCTTTTATATTCAATTCCGATGCGATTTCTGTGTTTCATTGTCAATGTGAAGGTCCAAGGGATACAGTAAACCTGCACTGGTGCATCGGAATCCAATACTGGTCTCCCAGGAGCCGCCCAAAGCACAAACTCTGAGAAGATTCACTCTTCTTGTACTTACGTCGGCACTGTGCCTTTTATATTCAATTCCGATGCGATTTCTGTGTTTCATCGTCAATGTGAAGGTCCAAGGGATAGAGTAAACCTGCACTGGTGCATCGGAAACCAATACTGGTCTCCCAGGAGCCGCTCAAACCACAAATTCTTAGGAGACTCACTCTTCTTGTACATAAGTCGGCACTGTGTCTTTTATATTCAATTCCGATGCGATATCTGTGTTTCATTGTCAATGTGAAGGTCCAAGGGATACAGTAAACCTGCACTGGTGCATCGGAATCCAATACTGGTCTCCCAGGAGCCGCCCAAAGCACAAACTCTGAGAAGATTCACTCTTCTTGTACTTACGTCGGCACTGTGCCTTTTATATTCAATTCCGATGCGATTTCTGTGTTTCATCGTCAATGTGAAGGTCCAAGGGATACAGTAAACCTGCACTGGTGCATCGGAATCCAATACTGGTCTCCCAGGAGCCGCCCAAAGCACAAACTCTGAGAAGATTCACTCTTCTTGTACTTAAGTCGGCACTGTGCCTTTTATATTCAATTCCGATGCGATTTCTGTGTTTCATCGTCGATGTGAAGGTCCAAGGGATACAGTAAACCTGCACTGGTGCATCGGAATATAATACTGGTCTCCCAGGAGCCGCTCAAACCACAAACTCTTAGGAGACTCACTCTTCTTGTACTTAAGTCGGCACTGTGTCTTTTATATTCAATTCCGATGCGATTTCTGTGTTTAATTGTCAATGTGAAGGTCCAAGGGATACAGTAAATTTGCACAGGTGCATCGGAATCCAATACTGGTCTCCCAGGAGCCGCTCAAACCACAAACTCTTAGGAGACTCACTCTTCTTGTACTTAAGTCGGGACTGTGCATTTTATATTCAATTCCGATGCGATTTCTGTGTTTCATCGACAATGTGAAGGTCCAAGGGATACAGTAAACCTGCACTGGTGCATCGGAATCCAATACTGGTCTCCCAGGAGCCGCTCAAACCACAAACTCTTACGAGACTCACTCTTCTTGTACTTAAGTCGGCACTGTGTCTTTTATATTCAATTCCGATGCGATTTCTGTGTTTCATTGTCAATGTGAAGGTCCAAGGGATACAGTAAACCTGCACTGGTGCATCGGAATCCAATACTGGTCTCCCAGGATCCGCTCAAAGCACAAACTCTTAGGAGACTCACTCTTCTTGTACTTACGTCGGCACTGTGCCTTTTATATTCAATTCCGATGCGATATCTGTGTTTCATCGTCAATGTGAAGGTCCAAGGGATACAGTAAACCTGCACTGGTGCATCGGAATCCAATACTGGTGTCCCAGGAGCCGCCCAAAGCACAAACTCTGAGAAGATTCACTCTTCTTGTACTTAAGTCGGCACTGTGCCTTTTATATTCAATTCCGATGCGATTTCTGTGTTTCATCGTCAATGTCAAGGTCCAAGGGATACAGTAAACCTGCACTGGTGCATCGGAATCCAATACTGGTCTCCCAGGAGCCGCCCAAAGCACAAACTCTGAGAAGATTCACTCTTCTTGTACTTAAGTCGGCACTGTGTCTTTTATATTCAATTCCGATGCGATTTCTGTGTTTCATCGTCAATGTGAAGGTCCAAGGGATACAGTAAACCCGCACTGGTGCATCGGAATCCAATACTGGTCTCCCAGGAGCCGCCCAAAGCACAAACTCTGAGAAGATTCACTCTTCTTGTACTTAAGTCGCCACTGTGCCTTTTATATTCAATTCCGATGCGATTTCTGTGTTTCATCGTCGATGTGAAGGTCCAAGGGATACAGTAAACCTGCACTGGTGCATCGGAATCCAATACTGGTCTACCAGGAGCCGCTCAAACCACAAACTCTTACGAGACTCACTCTTCTTGTACTTAAGTCGGCACTGTGTCTTTTATATTCAATTCCGATGCGATTTCTGTGTTTCATTGTCAATGTGAAGGTCCAAGGGATACAGTAAACCTGCACTGGTGCATCGGAATCCAATACTGGTCTCCCAGGATCCGCTCAAAGCACAAACTCTTAGGAGACCCACTCTTCTTGTACTTAAGTCGGCATTGTGCCTTTTATATTCAATTCCGATGCGATATCTGTGTTTCATTGTCAATGTGAAGGTCCAAGGGATACAGTAAACCTGCACTGGTGCATCGGAATCCAATACTGGTCTCCCAGGATCCGCTCAAAGCACAAACTCTTAGGAGACTCACTCTTCTTGTACTTAAGTCGGCACTGTGCCTTTTATATTCAATTCCGATGCGATTTCTGTGTTTCATCGTCAATGTGAAGGTCCAAGGGATACAGTAAACCTGCACTGGTGCATCGGAATCCAATACTGGTCTCCCAGGATCCGCTTAAAGCACAAACTCTGAGAAGATTCACTCTTCTTGTACTTAAGTCGCAATTGTGCCTTTTATATTCAATTTCGATGCGATTTCTATGTTTCATCGTCAATGTGAAGGTCCAAGGGATACAGTAAACCTGCACTGGTGCATCGGAATCCAATACTGGTCTCCCAGGAGCCGCCCAAAGCACAAACTCTGAGAAGATTCACTCTTCTTGTACTTAAGTCGGCACTGTGCCTTTTATATTCAATTCCGATGCGATTTCTGTGTTTCATCGTCAATGTGAAGGTCCAAGGGATACAGTAAACCTGCACTGGTGCATCGGAATCCAATACTGGTCTCCCAGGAGCCGCCCAAAGCACAAACTCTGAGAAGATTCACTCTTCTTGTACTTAAGTCGGCACTGTGCCTTTTATATTCAATTCCGATGCGATTTCTGTGTTTCATCGTCAATGTGAAGGTCCAAGGGATACAGTAAACCTGCACTGGTGCATCGGAATCCAATACTGGTCTCCCAGGAGCCGCCCAAAGCACAAACTCTGAGAAGATTCACTCTTCTTGTACTTAAGTCGGCACTGTGCCTTTTATATTCAATTCCGATGCGATTTCTGTGTTTCATCGTCAATGTGAAGGTCCAATGGATACAGTAAACCTGCACTGGTGCATCGGAATCCAATACTGGTCTCCCAGGAGCCGCCCAAACCACAAACTCTTAGGAGACTCACTCTTCTTGTACTTAAGTCGGCACTGTGCCTTTTATATTAAGGGGATACGGAATCGGATTTTGGGTTAAAAAATCGAATTTTTTTTTTTATTGGCGTATTGTATTGTGCCATGTTTCCTCTTTAAAATGACGTATCATACATTGCTCTACTACAATTATAACTATTTTATTTTTATATATTTGTGAGATCGGGTATTGCGCTTTAGTTATACACGTCTCTCGTGGCTGACCATGAACTTTTTGGCAGTACCTTTAAAGTGACATGAATTCAAATATCCCGGTTTCCAGCGACTATTTATACACTAGTTGCCCGAAAATGTTTCTCTCTGGTTTCCTCAAGTTACTCTTTGACTTTGTGGCGGGACTGTTTTGTAAACAGTGTGATATAAGAAAGTAGTTGTTGTTGAGTTATTTCGTATTTAGTGCTTCATTTTTCGCAGTGAAAATGCCTAGAGCTAAAGCAAAAGTATTTAAAAAGCGTGTGAACTGGCAAAAGAAAAGAAATAATGATTCATTAGCAAAGCAAAGCAGTTCATCATCATCACTGTTGGAAAATGTGAATCCACTTATTACTGATTTGCCGAACGAACTTACACCAAATGAAAACAGTGCTTCTCATAAAAAACTAAGAGATTTGGAAGAGAAATATAATTTACTTGATAGAGGGAATGAAGTTTTTGAACTCATTGATACGAATATATTGTGTGAAGCTCTTGAAAACAGTTTGTGCTGCAAAAAATGTCATGGAAACGTTTCTCTGAAAGTTGAATCCCATGTTGGCCTGGCTGCCCAGTTTAATTTAATATGCAGTGTTTGTAAATACAGCTGTAAGTTTCCAAGTTCGGTTTCAGTAACTGTAAATAATGGATACAAGAAAACTGAACTTTATAGTGTAAATATTAGGTTAGTTTATGGATTGCGAGCAATTGGTAAGGGCAAAGCAGCTGGTGATATGCTATGTGGTGTTCTAAATCTTCCAAGTGCACCTTCAAAGTTTGAAGCTTACAATTATGTACTAGGATCTGCAGTTGAAGATGTAGCACAGAAGTCAATGCAGGTTGCTGTGGAAGAAGCAGTGGAAGAAAATGACGGCAGTCGTGACCTCACAGTGGCGTTTGATGGCACGTGGCAGAAAAGGGGCCACACCTCCAACAATGGTGTTGTAACAGCAACTAGTGTTGATACTGGCAAGGTTATTGATGTTGCAATAATGTCTAAATACTGTAGGTGCACAGGCAGGCTGAAAAATGAACACAGTGATGACTGTATTGCTAATTATTATGGTAGTAGTGGTGGCATGGAGGTTGCTGGGGTGAAGAAAATTTTTCATCGCTCTTCACAGTGGTATAATGTTCGCTATGTCAAATATCTGGGAGATGGTGACTCTAAAGCATTCAAAGAAGTTTTGGAAAGCAAACCATATGGGAACAGTGTAAATATAAGCAAACTTGAATGTATAGGACATGTGCAGAAGAGAATGGGTGCCAGGCTGAGAAGGTTAAAATCAGTTATGAAAGGGAAAAAACTAGATGATGGGAAAACCTTGGATGGCAGAGGAAGATTGACTGATTCCATAATAGACCACATTCAGAACTGCTATGGCCTTGCAATCAGGCAAAATACAGGCAATCTTGAAGAAATGAGGAGAGCTATATGGGCTTTATATTTCCACACCGCATCCACGGATGAGCATCCACAACATGGTTTGTGCCCCAAAGGTGAAAACAGCTGGTGTAAATACAATAGGGGACTAACAACAGGAGAGAAATACATTCACCACCACAGTCTACCATCAGCCATCATGGCAGAAATAAAGCCCATTTTCAGAGATCTGGCTGACAGAAGTCTTCTGATGAAATGTCTTCACGGAAAAACGCAGAACCCCAACGAGTGCTTGAATAGTGTGATATGGCATCGTCTCCCAGTGTTTGTCGGAATTAATACACTACATTTTGGTGTGTATGATGCTGTGGCAACCTTCAATCTTGGAAATATAACTAAATGCCAGGTCCTTCAAAAGTTGGGTATGTGTGTTGGTTCCCGTACGGTACGTGCTATGTTCTTTTTAGATCAGCACAGACTAAGGCATGCTGACAATATAATCAAGACATTAGTGAAAAAAGCAAGACAGGTGCAGAGGGGTGCCAAAAGAAGACTTGAAGATGATTATGAAGACTGTGAAGGGGGTATTAGCTACGGATCAGGAATGTTTTAATCTTCTTTCTCCGTTTCCCGTAAGTTTACTTTTTACTTCATCTAGGAACATTATCTCAGGTACTGGTCAACCTAGAAGTCTGAAATTTTTATGACGTAGTGACATAGGTCCCTATTACATACCGAAACAACGATTTTTTAATTACTTGATTTACAAAAGACTTAGGGGTGATAGTCTAGTAAAAAGCGATGGAAAAAATTTACTTAAAAATAAATGTACAATATCTCTGTAAGAAAATACTTTGACAATAAACTGTTGTTTCAGTATTGTTGTAACATATGAATGCACATACAGTAAAATTTTTACCTCACTGTCTCCAGTAGTTTGTGAGAAAATGTTCCCTATAGTAGGCATATATTAACATTGCGGGGATAGGTGATTCCGTATCCCATTAAATTCCGATGCGATTTCTGTGTTTCATCGTCAATGTGAAGGTCCAAGGGATACAGTAAACCTGCACTGGTGCATCGGAATCCAATACTGGTCTCCCAGGAGCCGCTCAAACCACAAACTCTTAGGAGACTCACTCTTCTTGTAATTAAGTCGGCACTGTGTCTTTTATATTCAATTCCGATGCGATTTCTGTGTTTCATTGTCAATGTGAAGGTCCAAGGGATACAGTAAACCTGCACTGGTGCATCGGAATCCAATACTGGTCTCCCAGGAGCCGCCCAAAGCACAAACTCTGAGAAGATTCACTCTTCTTGTACTTACGTCGGCACTGTGCCTTTTATATTCAATTGCGATGCGATTTCTGTGTTTCATCGTCAATGTGAAGGTCCAAGGGATACAGTAAACCTGCACTGGTGCATCGGAAACCAATACTGGTCTCCCAGGAGCCGCTCAAACCACAAATTCTTAGGAGACTCACTCTTCTTGTACATAAGTCGGCACTGTGTCTTTTATATTCAATTCCGATGCGATATCTGTGTTTCATTGTCAATGTGAAGGTCCAAGGGATACAGTAAACCTGCACTGGTGCATCGGAATCCAATACTGGTCTCCCAGGAGCCGCCCAAAGCACAAACTCTGAGAAGATTCACTCTTCTTGTACTTACGTCGGCACTGTGCCTTTTATATTCAATTCCGATGCGATTTCTGAGTTTCATCGTCAATGTGAAGGTCCAAGGGATACAGTAAACCTGCACTGGTGCATCGGAATCCAATACTGGTCTCCCAGGAGCCGCCCAAAGCACAAACTCTGAGAAGATTCACTCTTCTTGTACTTAAGTCGGCACTGTGCCTTTTATATTCAATTCCGATGCGATTTCTGTGTTTCATCGTCGATGTGAAGGTCCAAGGGATACAGTAAACCTGCACTGGTGCATCGGAATATAATACTGGTCTCCCAGGAGCCGCTCAAACCACAAACTCTTAGGAGACTCACTCTTCTTGTACTTAAGTCGGCACTGTGTCTTTTATATTCAATTCCGATGCGATTTCTGTGTTTAATTGTCAATGTGAAGGTCCAAGGGATACAGTAAATTTGCACAGGTGCATCGGAATCCAATACTGGTCTCCCAGGAGCCGCTCAAACCACAAACTCTTACGAGACTCACTCTTCTTGTACTTAAGTCGGCACTGTGCATTTTATATTCAATTCCGATGCGATTTCTGTGTTTCATCGACAATGTGAAGGTCCAAGGGATACAGTAAACCTGCACTGGTGCATCGGAATCCAATACTGGTCTCCCAGGAGCCGCTCAAACCACAAACTCTTAGGAGACTCACTCTTCTTGTACTTAAGTCGGCACTGTGTCTTTTATATTCAATTCCGATGCGATTTCTGTGTTTCATTGTCAATGTGAAGGTCCAAGGGATACAGTAAACCTGCACTGGTGCATCGGAATCCAATACTGGTCTCCCAGGATCCGCTCAAAGCACAAACACTTAGGAGACTCACTCTTCTTGTACTTACGTCGGCACTGTGCCTTTTATATTCAATTCCGATGCGATATCTGTGTTTCGTCGTCAATGTGAAGGTCCAAGGGATACAGTAAACCTGCACTGGTGCATCGGAATCCAATACTGGTGTCCCAGGAGCCGCCCAAAGCACAAACTCTGAGAAGATTCACTCTTCTTGTACTTAAGTCGGCACTGTGCCTTTTATATTCAATTCCGATGCGATTTCTGTGTTTCATCGTCAATGTCAAGGTCCAAGGGATACAGTAAACCTGCACTGGTGCATCGGAATCCAATACTGGTCTCCCAGGAGCCGCCCAAAGCACAAACTCTGAGAAGATTCACTCTTCTTGTACTTAAGTCGGCACTGTGTCTTTTATATTCAATTCCGATGCGATTTCTGTGTTTCATCGTCAATGTGAAGGTCCAAGGGATACAGTAAACCCGCACTGGTGCATCGGAATCCAATACTGGTCTCCCAGGAGCCGCCCAAAGCACAAACTCTGAGAAGATTCACTCTTCTTGTACTTAAGTCGGCACTGTGCCTTTTATATTCAATTCCGATGCGATTTCTGTGTTTCATCGTCGATGTGAAGGTCCAAGGGATACAGTAAACCTGCACTGGTGCATCGGAATCCAATACTGGTCTACCAGGAGCCGCTCAAACCACAAACTCTTACGAGACTCACTCTTCTTGTACTTAAGTCGGCACTGTGTCTTTTATATTCAATTCCGATGCGATTTCTGTGTTTCATTGTCAATGTGAAGGTCCAAGGGATACAGTAAACCTGCACTGGTGCATCGGAATCCAATACTGGTCTCCCAGGATCCGCTCAAAGCACAAACTCTTAGGAGACCCACTCTTCTTGTACTTAAGTCGGCATTGTGCCTTTTATATTCAATTCCGATGCGATATCTGTGTTTCATTGTCAATGTGAAGGTCCAAGGGATACAGTAAACCTGCACTGGTGCATCGGAATCCAATACTGGTCTCCCAGGATCCGCTCAAAGCACAAACTCTTAGGAGACTCACTCTTCTTGTACTTAAGTCGGCACTGTGCCTTTTATATTCAATTCCGATGCGATTTCTGTGTTTCATCGTCAATGTGAAGGTCCAAGGGATACAGTAAACCTGCACTGGTGCATCGGAATCCAATACTGGTCTCCCAGGATCCGCTCAAAGCACAAACTCTGAGAAGATTCACTCTTCTTGTACTTAAGTCGCAATTGTGCCTTTTATATTCAATTTCGATGCGATTTCTATGTTTCATCGTCAATGTGAAGGTCCAAGGGATACAGTAAACCTGCACTGGTGCATCGGAATCCAATACTGGTCTCCCAGGAGCCGCCCAAAGCACAAACTCTGAGAAGATTCACTCTTCTTGTACTTAAGTCGGCACTGTGCCTTTTATATTCAATTCCGATGCGATTTCTGTGTTTCATCGTCAATGTGAAGGTCCAAGGGATACAGTAAACCTGCACTGGTGCATCGGAATCCAATACTGGTCTCCCAGGAGCCGCCCAAAGCACAAACTCTGAGAAGATTCACTCTTCTTGTACTTAAGTCGGCACTGTGCCTTTTATATTCAATTCCGATGCGATTTCTGTGTTTCATCGTCAATGTGAAGGTCCAAGGGATACAGTAAACCTGCACTGGTGCATCGGAATCCAATACTGGTCTCCCAGGAGCCGCCCAAAGCACAAACTCTGAGAAGATTAACTCTTCTTGTACTTAAGTCGGCACTGTGCCTTTTATATTCAATTCCGATGCGATTTCTGTGTTTCATCGTCAATGTGAAGGTCCAATGGATACAGTAAACCTGCACTGGTGCATCGGAATCCAATACTGGTCTCCCAGGAGCCGCTCAAACCACAAACTCTTAGGAGACTCACTCATCTTGTACTTAAGTCGTCACTGTGTCTTTTATATTCAATTCCGATGCGATTTCTGTGTTTCATTGTCAATGTGATGGTCCAAGGGATACAGTAAACCTGCACTGGTGCATCGGAATCCAATACTGGTCTCCCAGGAGCCGCCCAAAGCACAAACTCTGAGAAGATTCACTCTTCTTGTACTTACGTCGGCACTGTGCCTTTTATATTCAATTCCGATGCGATTTCTGTGTTTCATCGTCAATGTGAAGGTCCAAGGGATACAGTAAACCTGCACTGGTGCATCGGAATCCAATACTGGTCCCCCAGGAGCCGCCCAAAGCACAAACTCTGAGAAGATTCACTCTTCTTGTACCTAAGTCGGCACTGTGCCTTTTATATTCAATTCCGATGCGATTTCTGTGTTTCATCGTCGATGTGAAGGTCCAAGGGATACAGTAAACCTGCACTGGTGCGTCGGAATCCAATACTGGTCTCCCAGGAGCCGCTCAAACCACAAACTCTTAGGAGACTCACTCTTCTTGTACTTAAGTCGGCACTGTGTCTTTTATATTCAATTCCGATGCGATTTCTGTGTTTCATTGTCAATGTGAAGGTCCAAGGGATACAGTAAATTTGCACAGGTGCATCGGAATCCAATACTGGTCTCCCAGGAGCCGCTCAAACCACAAACTCTTAGGAGACTCACTCTTCTTGTACTTAAGTCGGGACTGTGCCTTTTATATTCAATTCCGATGCGATTTCTGTGTTTCATTGTCAATGTGATGGTCCAAGGGATACAGTAAACCTGCACTGGTGCATCGGAATCCAATACTGGTCTCCCAGGAGCCGCCCAAAGCACAAACTCTGAGAAGATTCACTCTTCTTGTACTTACGTCGGCACTGTGCCTTTTATATTCAATTCCGATGCGATTTCTGTGTTTCATCGTCAATGTGAAGGTCCAAGGGATACAGTAAACCTGCACTGGTGCATCGGAATCCAATACTGGTCCCCCAGGAGCCGCCCAAAGCACAAACTCTGAGAAGATTCACTCTTCTTGTACCTAAGTCGGCACTGTGCCTTTTATATTCAATTCCGATGCGATTTCTGTGTTTCATCGTCGATGTGAAGGTCCAAGGGATACAGTAAACCTGCACTGGTGCGTCGGAATCCAATACTGGTCTCCCAGGAGCCGCTCAAACCACAAACTCTTAGGAGACTCACTCTTCTTGTACTTAAGTCGGCACTGTGTCTTTTATATTCAATTCCGATGCGATTTCTGTGTTTCATTGTCAATGTGAAGGTCCAAGGGATACAGTAAATTTGCACAGGTGCATCGGAATCCAATACTGGTCTCCCAGGAGCCGCTCAAACCACAAACTCTTAGGAGACTCACTCTTCTTGTACTTAAGTCGGGACTGTGCCTTTTATATTCAATTCCGATGCGATTTCTGTGTTTCATCGACAATGTGAAGGTCCAAGGGATACAGTAAACCTGCACTGGTGCATCGGAATCCAATACTGGTCTCCCAGGAGCCGCTCAAACCACAAACTCTTACGAGACTCACTCTTCTTGTACTTAAGTCGGCACTGTGTCTTTTATATTCAATTCCGATGCGATTTCTGTGTTTCATTGTCAATGTGAAGGTCCAAGGGATACAGTAAACCTGCACTGGTGCATCGGAATCCAATACTGGTCTCCCAGGAGCCGCCCAAAGCACAAACTCTGAGAAGATTCACTCTTCTTGTACTTACGTCGGCACTGTGCCTTTCATATTCAATTCCGATGCGATTTCTGTGTTTCATCGGCAATGTGAAGGTCCAAGGGATACAGTAAAATTGCACTGGTGCATCGGAAACCAATACTGGTCTCCCAGGATCCGCTCAAAGCACAAACTCTTACGAGACTCACTCTTCTTGTACTTAAGTCGCAATTGTGCCATTTATATTCAATTCCGATGCGATTTCTGTGTTTCATTGTCAATGTGAAGGTCCAAGGGATACAGAAAACCTGCACTGGTGCATCGGAATCCAATACTGGTCTCCCAGGAGCCGCTCAAGCCACAAACTCTTAGGAGACTCACTCTTCTTGTACTTAAGTCGGCACTGTGTCTTTTATATTCAATTCCGATGCGATTTCTGTGTTTCATTGTCAATGTGAAGGTCCAAGGGATACAGTAAACCTGCACTGGTGCATCGGAATCCAATACTGGTCTCCCAGGAGCCGCCCAAAGCACAAACTCTGAGAAGATTCACTCTTCTTGTACTTACGTCGGAACTGTGCCTTTTATATTCAATTCCGATGCGATTTCTGTGTTTCATCGTCAATGTGAAGGTCCAAGGGATACAGTAAACCTGCACTGGTGCATCGGAAACCAATACTGGTCTCCCAGGAGCCGCTCAAACCACAAACTCTTAGGAGACTCACTCTTCTTGTACTTAAGTCGGCACTGTGTCTTTTATATTCAATTCCGATGCGATTTCTGTGTTTCATTGTCAATGTGATGGTCCAAGGTATACAGTAAACCTGCACTGGTGCATCGGAATCCAATACTGGTCTCCCAGGAGCCGCCCAAAGCACAAACTCTGAGAAGATTCACTCTTCTTGTACTTACGTCGGCACTGTGCCTTTTATATTCAATTCCGATGCGATTTCTCTTTTTCATCGTCAATGTGAAGGTCCAAGGGATACAGTAAACCTGCACTGGTGCATCGGAATCCAATACTGGTCCCCCAGGAGCCGCCCAAAGCACAAACTCTGAGAAGATTCACTCTTCTTGTACCTAAGTCGGCACTGTGCCTTTTATATTCAATTCCGATGCGATTTCTGTGTTTCATCGTCGATGTGAAGGTCCAAGGGATACAGTAAACCTGCACTGGTGCATCGGAATCCAATACTGGTCTCCCAGGAGCCGCTCAAACTACAAACTCTTAGGAGACTCACTCTTCTTGTACTTAGGTCGGCACTGTGTATTTTATATTCAATTCCGATGCGATTTCTGTGTTTCATTGTCAATGTGAAGGTCCAAGGGATACAGTAAATTTGCACAGGTGCATCGGAATCCAATACTGGTCTCCCAGGAGCCGCTCAAACCACAAACTCTTAGGAGACTCACTCTTCTTGTACTTAAGTCGGGACTGTGCCTTTTATATTCAATTCCGATGCGATTTCTGTGTTTCATCGACAATGTGAAGGTCCAAGGGATACAGTAAACCTGCACTGGTGCATCGGAATCCAATACTGGTCTCCCAGGAGCCGCTCAAACCACAAACTCTTACGAGACTCACTCTTCTTGTACTTAAGTCGGCACTGTGTCTTTTATATTCAATTCCGATGCGATTTCTGTGTTTCATTGTCAATGTGAAGGTCCAAGGGATACAGTAAACCTGCACTGGTGCATCGGAATCCAATACTGGTCTCCCAGGATCCGCTCAAAGCACAAACTCTTAGGAGACCCTCTCTTCATGTACTTAAGTCGGCATTGTGCCTTTTATATTCAATTCCGATGCGATATCTGTGTTTCATTGTCAATGTGAAGGTCCAAGGGATACAGTAAACCTGCACTGGTGCATCGGAATCCAATACTGGTCTCCCAGGAGCCGCTCAAACCACAAACTCTTAGGAGACTCACTCTTCTTGTACTTAAGTCGCCATTGTGCCTTTTATATTCAATTCCGATGCGATTTCTGTGTTTCATCGTCAATGTGAAGGCCCAAGGGATACAGTAAACATGCACTGGTGCATCGGAATCCAATACTGGTCTCCCAGGATCCGCTCAAAGCACAAACTCTGAGAAGATTCACTCTTCTTGTACTTACGTCGGCACTGTGCCTTTTATGTTCAATTCCGATGCGATTTCTGTGTTTCATCGTCAATGTGAAGGCCCAAGGGATACAGTAAACCTGCGCTGGTGCATCGGAATCCAATACTGGTCTCCCAGGAGCCGCGCAAAGCACAAACTCTTAGAAGATTCACTCTTCTTGTACTTAAGTCGGCACTGTGCCTTATATATTCAATTCCGATGCGATTTCTGTGTTTCATCGTCAATGTGAAGGCCCAAGGGATACAGTAAACCTGCACTGGTGCATCGGAATCCAATACTGGTCTCCCAGGATCCGCTCAAAGCACAAACTCGTAGAAGATTCACTCTTCTTGTACTTAAGTCGGCACTGTGCATTTTATATTCAATTCCGATGCGATTTCTGTGTTTCATCGTCAATGTGAAGGTCCAAGGGATACAGTAAACCTGCACTGGTGCATCGGAATCCAATACTGGTCTCCCAGGAGCCGCTCAAACCACAAACTCTTAGGAGACTCACTCTTCTTGTACTTAAGTCGGCACTGTGCCTTTTATATTCAATTCCGATGCGATTTCTGTGTTTCATTGTCAATGTGAAGGTCCAAGGGATACAGTAAACCTGCACTGGTGCATCGGAATCTAATACTGGTCTCCCAGGATCCGCTCAAACCACAAACTCTTAGGAGACTCACTCTTCTTGTACTTAGGTCGGCACTGTGCCTTTTATATTCAATTCCGATGCGATTTCTGTGTTTCATCGTCAATGTGAAGGTCCAAGGGATACAGTAAACCTGCACTGGTGCATCGGAATCCAATACTGGTCTCCCAGGATCCGCTCAAAGCACAAACGCTTAGGAGACTCACTCTTCTTGTACTTAAGTCGGCATTGTGCCTTTTATATGCAATTCCGATGCGATATCTGTGTTTCATTGTGAATGTGAAGGTCCAAGGGATACAGTAAACCTGCACTGGTGCATCGGAATCCAATACTGGTCTCCCAGGATCCGCTCAAAGCACAAACTCTTAGGAGACTCACTCTTCTTGTACTTAAGTCGGCATGGTGCCTTTTATATTCAATTCCGATGCGATTTCTGTGTTTCATCGTCAATGTGAAGGTCCAAGGGATACAGTAAACCTGCACTGGTGCATCGGAATCCAATACTGGTCTCCCAGGAGCCGCTCAAATCACAAACTCTTAGGAGACTCACTCTTCTTGTACTTAAGTCCGCACTGTGCCTTTTATATTCAATTCCGACTCGATTTCTGTGTTTCATCGTCAATGTGAAGGTCCAAGGGATACAGTAAACCTGCACTGGTGCATCGGAATCCAATACTGGTCTCCCAGGAGCCGCTCAAAGCACAAACTCTTAGAAAATTCACTCTACTTGTACTTAAGTCTGCACTGTGCCTTTTATATTCAATTCCGATGCGATTTCTGTGTTTCATTGTCAATGTGAAGGTCCAAGGGATACAGTAAACCTGCACTGGTGCATCGGAATCTAATACTGGTCTCCCAGGATCCGCTCAAAGCACAAACTCTTAGGAGACTCACTCTTCTTGTACTTACGTCGCAATTGTGCCTTTTATATTCAATTCCGATGCGATTTCTGTGTTTCATCGTCAATGTGAAGGTCCAAGAGATACAGTAAACCTGCACTGGTGGATCGGAATCCAATACTGGTCTCCCAGGATCCGCTCAAAGCACAAACTCTTACGAGACTCACTCTTCTTGTTCTTAAGTCGCAATTGTGCCATTTATATTCAATTCCGATGCGATTTCTGTGTTTCATTGTCAATGTGAAGGTCCAAGGGATACAGAAAACCTGCACTGGTGCATCGGAATCCAATACTGGTCTCCCAGGAGCCGCTCAAGCCACAAACTCTTAGGAGACTCACTCTTCTTGTACTTAAGTCGGCACTGTGTCTTTTATATTCAATTCCGATGCGATTTCTGTGTTTCATTGTCAATGTGAAGGTCCAAGGGATACAGTAAACCTGCACTGGTGCATCGGAATCCAATACTGGTCTCCCAGGAGCCGTTCAAAGCACAAACTCTGAGAAGATTCACTCTTCTTGTACTTACGTCGGCACTGTGCCTTTTATATTCAATTCCGATGCGATTTCTGTGTTTCATCGTCAATGTGAAGGTCCAAGGGATACAGTAAAATTGCACTGGTGCATCGGAAACCAATACTGGTCTCCCAGGATCCGCTCAAAGCACAAACTCTTACGAGACTCACTCTTCTTGTACTTAAGTCGCAATTGTGCCATTTATATTCAATTCCGATGCGATTTCTGTGTTTCATTGTCAATGTGAAGGTCCAAGGGATACAGAAAACCTGCACTGGTGCATCGGAATCCAATACTGGTCTCCCAGGAGCCGCTCAAGCCACAAACTCTTAGGAGACTCACTCTTCTTGTACTTAAGTCGGCACTGTGTCTTTTATATTCAATTCCGATGCGATTTCTGTGTTTCATTGTCAATGTGAAGGTCCAAGGGATACAGTAAACCTGCACTGGTGCATCGGAATCCAATACTGGTCTCCCAGGAGCCGCCCAAAGCACAAACTCTGGGAAGATTCACTCTTCTTGTACTTACGTCGGCACTGTGCCTTTTATATTCAATTCCGATGCGATTTCTGTGTTTCATCGTCAATGTGAAGGTCCAAGGGATACAGTAAACCTGCACTGGTGCATCGGAAACCAATACCGGTCTCCCAGGAGCCGCTCAAACCACAAACTCTTAGGAGACTCAGTCTTCTTGTACTTAAGTCGGCACTGTGTCTTTTATATTCAATTCCGATGCCATTTCTGTGTTTCATTGTCAATGTGATGGTCCAAGGGATACAGTAAACCTGCACTGGTGCATCGGAATCCAATACTGGTCTCCCAGGAGCCGCCCAAAGCACAAACTCTGAGAAGATTCACTCTTCTTGTACTTACGTCGGCACTGTGCCTTTTATATTCAATTCCGATGCGATTTCTGTGTTTCATCGTCAATGTGAAGGTCCAAGGGATACAGTAAACCTGCACTGGTGTATCGGAATCCAATACTGGTCCCCCAGGAGCCGCCCAAAGCACAAACTCTGAGAAGATTCACTCTTCTTGTACCTAAGTCGGCACTGTGCCTTTTATATTCAATTCCGATGCGATTTCTGTGTTTCATCGTCGATGTGAAGGTCCAAGGGATACAGTAAACCTGCACTGGTGCATCGGAATCCAATACTGGTCTCCCAGGAGCCGCTCAAACCACAAACTCTTAGGAGACTCACTCTTCTTGTACTTAAGTCGGCACTGTGTCTTTTATATTCAATTCCGATGCGATTTCTGTGTTTCATTGTCAATGTGAAGGTCCAAGGGATACAGTAAATTTGCACAGGTGCATCGGAATCCAATACTGGTCTCCCAGGAGCCGCTCAAACCACAAACTCTTAGGAGACTCACTCTTCTTGTACTTAAGTCGGGACTGTGCATTTTATATTCAATTCCGATGCGATTTCTGTGTTTCATCGACAATGTGAAGGTCCAAGGGATACAGTAAACCTGCACTGGTGCATCGGAATCCAATACTGGTCTCCCAGGAGCCGCTGAAACCACAAACTCTTACGAGACTCACTCTTCTTGTACTTAAGTCGGCACTGTGTCTTTTATATTCAATTCCGATGCGATTTCTGTGTTTCATTGTCAATGTGAAGGTCCAAGGGATACAGTAAACCTGCACTGGTGCATCGGAATCCAATACTGGTCTCCCAGGAGCCGCCCAAAGCACAAACTCTGAGAAGATTCACTCTTCTTGTACTTACGTCGGCACTGTGCCTTTTATATTCAATTCCGATGCGATTTCTGTGTTTCATCGTCAATGTGAAGGTCCAAGGGATACAGTAAAATTGCACTGGTGCATCGGAAACCAATACTGGTCTCCCAGGATCCGCTCAAAGCACAAACTCTTACGAGACTCACTCTTCTTGTACTTAAGTCGCAATTGTGCCATTTATATTCAATTCCGATGCGATTTCTGTGTTTCATTGTCAATGCGAAGGTCCAAGGGATACAGAAAACCTGCACTGGTGCATCGGAATCCAATACTGGTCTCCCAGGAGCCGCTCAAGCCACAAACTCTTAGGAGACTCACTCTTCTTGTACTTAAGTCGGCACTGTGTCTTTTATATTCAATTCCGATGCGATTTCTGTGTTTCATTGTCAATGTGAAGGTCCAAGGGATACAGTAAACCTGCACTGGTGCATCGGAATCCAATACTGGTCTCCCAGGAGCCGCCCAAAGCACAAACTCTGAGAAGATTCACTCTTCTTGTACTTACGTCGGAACTGTGCCTTTTATATTCAATTCCGATGCGATTTCTGTGTTTCATCGTCAATGTGAAGGTCCAAGGGATACAGAAAACCTGCACTGGTGCATCGGAATCCAATACTGGTCTCCCAGGAGCCGCTCAAGCCACAAACTCTTAGGAGACTCACTCTTCTTGTACTTAAGTCGGCACTGTGTCTTTTATATTCAATTCCGATGCGATTTCTGTGTTTCATTGTCAATGTGAAGGTCCAAGGGATACAGTAAACCTGCACTGGTGCATCGGAATCCAATACTGGTCTCCCAGGAGCCGTTCAAAGCACAAACTCTGAGAAGATTCACTCTTCTTGTACTTACGTCGGCACTGTGCCTTTTATATTCAATTCCGATGCGATTTCTGTGTTTCATCGTCAATGTGAAGGTCCAAGGGATACAGTAAAATTGCACTGGTGCATCGGAAACCAATACTGGTCTCCCAGGATCCGCTCAAAGCACAAACTCTTACGAGACTCACTCTTCTTGTACTTAAGTCGCAATTGTGCCATTTATATTCAATTCCGATGCGATTTCTGTGTTTCATTGTCAATGTGAAGGTCCAAGGGATACAGAAAACCTGCACTGGTGCATCGGAATCCAATACTGGTCTCCCAGGAGCCGCTCAAGCCACAAACTCTTAGGAGACTCACTCTTCTTGTACTTAAGTCGGCACTGTGTCTTTTATATTCAATTCCGATGCGATTTCTGTGTTTCATTGTCAATGTGAAGGTCCAAGGGATACAGTAAACCTGCACTGGTGCATCGGAATCCAATACTGGTCTCCCAGGAGCCGCCCAAAGCACAAACTCTGGGAAGATTCACTCTTCTTGTACTTACGTCGGCACTGTGCCTTTTATATTCAATTCCGATGCGATTTCTGTGTTTCATCGTCAATGTGAAGGTCCAAGGGATACAGTAAACCTGCACTGGTGCATCGGAAACCAATACCGGTCTCCCAGGAGCCGCTCAAACCACAATCTCTTAGGAGACTCAGTCTTCTTGTACTTAAGTCGGCACTGTGTCTTTTATATTCAATTCCGATGCCATTTCTGTGTTTCATTGTCAATGTGATGGTCCAAGGGATACAGTAAACCTGCACTGGTGCATCGGAATCCAATACTGGTCTCCCAGGAGCCGCCCAAAGCACAAACTCTGAGAAGATTCACTCTTCTTGTACTTACGTCGGCACTGTGCCTTTTATATTCAATTCCGATGCGATTTCTGTGTTTCATCGTCAATGTGAAGGTCCAAGGGATACAGTAAACCTGCACTGGTGTATCGGAATCCAATACTGGTCCCCCAGGAGCCGCCCAAAGCACAAACTCTGAGAAGATTCACTCTTCTTGTACCTAAGTCGGCACTGTGCCTTTTATATTCAATTCCGATGCGATTTCTGTGTTTCATCGTCGATGTGAAGGTCCAAGGGATACAGTAAACCTGCACTGGTGCATCGGAATCCAATACTGGTCTCCCAGGAGCCGCTCAAACCACAAACTCTTAGGAGACTCACTCTTCTTGTACTTAAGTCGGCACTGTGTCTTTTATATTCAATTCCGATGCGATTTCTGTGTTTCATTGTCAATGTGAAGGTCCAAGGGATACAGTAAATTTGCACAGGTGCATCGGAATCCAATACTGGTCTCCCAGGAGCCGCTCAAACCACAAACTCTTAGGAGACTCACTCTTCTTGTACTTAAGTCGGGACTGTGCATTTTATATTCAATTCCGATGCGATTTCTGTGTTTCATCGACAATGTGAAGGTCCAAGGGATACAGTAAACCTGCACTGGTGCATCGGAATCCAATACTGGTCTCCCAGGAGCCGCTGAAACCACAAACTCTTACGAGACTCACTCTTCTTGTACTTAAGTCGGCACTGTGTCTTTTATATTCAATTCCGATGCGATTTCTGTGTTTCATTGTCAATGTGAAGGTCCAAGGGATACAGTAAACCTGCACTGGTGCATCGGAATCCAATACTGGTCTCCCAGGAGCCGCCCAAAGCACAAACTCTGAGAAGATTCACTCTTCTTGTACTTACGTCGGCACTGTGCCTTTTATATTCAATTCCGATGCGATTTCTGTGTTTCATCGTCAATGTGAAGGTCCAAGGGATACAGTAAAATTGCACTGGTGCATCGGAAACCAATACTGGTCTCCCAGGATCCGCTCAAAGCACAAACTCTTACGAGACTCACTCTTCTTGTACTTAAGTCGCAATTGTGCCATTTATATTCAATTCCGATGCGATTTCTGTGTTTCATTGTCAATGTGAAGGTCCAAGGGATACAGAAAACCTGCACTGGTGCATCGGAATCCAATACTGGTCTCCCAGGAGCCGCTCAAGCCACAAACTCTTAGGAGACTCACTCTTCTTGTACTTAAGTCGGCACTGTGTCTTTTATATTCAATTCCGATGCGATTTCTGTGTTTCATTGTCAATGTGAAGGTCCAAGGGATACAGTAAACCTGCACTGGTGCATCGGAATCCAATACTGGTCTCCCAGGAGCCGCCCAAAGCACAAACTCTGAGAAGATTCACTCTTCTTGTACTTACGTCGGAACTGTGCCTTTTATATTCAATTCCGATGCGATTTCTGTGTTTCATCGTCAATGTGAAGGTCCAAGGGATACAGTAAACCTGCACTGGTGCATCGGAAACCAATACTGGTCTCCCAGGAGCCGCTCAAACCACAAACTCTTAGGAGACTCACTCTTCTTGTACTTAAGTCGGCACTGTGTCTTTTATATTCAATTCCGATGCGATTTCTGTGTTTCATTGTCAATGTGATGGTCCAAGGGATACAGTAAACCTGCACTGGTGCATCGGAATCCAATACTGGTCTCCCAGGAGCCGCCCAAAGCACAAACTCTGAGAAGATTCACTCTTCTTGTACTTACGTCGGCACTGTGCCTTTTATATTCAATTCCGATGCGATTTCTCTGTTTCATCGTCAATGTGAAGGTCCAAGGGATACAGTAAACCTGCACTGGTGCATCGGAATCCAATACTGGTCCCCCAGGAGCCGCCCAAAGCACAAACTCTGAGAAGATTCACTCTTCTTGTACCTAAGTCGGCACTGTGCCTTTTATATTCAATTCCGATGCGATTTCTGTGTTTCATTGTCAATGTGAAGGTCCAAGGGATACAGTAAATTTGCACAGGTGCATCGGAATCCATTACTGGTCTCCCAGGAGCCGCTCAAACCACAAACTCTTAGGAGACTCACTCTTCTTGTACTTAAGTCAGGACTGTGCCTTTTATATTCAATTCCGATGCGATTTCTGTGTTTCATCGACAATGTGAAGGTCCAAGGGATACAGTAAACCTGCACTGGTGCATCGGAATCCAATACTGGTCTCCCAGGAGCCGCTCAAACCACAAACTCTTACGAGACTCACTCTTCTTGTACTTAAGTCGGCACTGTGTCTTTTATATTCAATTCCGATGCGATTTCAGTGTTTCATTGTCAATGTGAAGGTCCAAGGGATACAGTAAACCTGCACTGGTGCATCGGAATCCAATACTGGTCCCCCAGGATCCGCTCAAAGCACAAACTCTTAGGAGACCCACTCTTCTTGTACTTAAGTCGGCATTGTGCCTTTTATATTCAATTCCGATGCGATATCTGTGTTTCATTGTCAATGTGAAGGTCCAAGGGATACAGTAAACCTGCACTGGTGCATCGGAATCCAATACTGGTCTCCCAGGTGCCGCCCAAAGCACAAACTCTTAGGAGACTCACTCTACTTGTACTTAAGTCGGCACTGTGCCTTTTATATTCAATTCCGATGCGATTTCTGTGTTTCATCGTCAATGTGAAGGTCCAAGGGATACAGTAAACCTGCACTGGTGCATCGGAATCCAATACTGGTCTCCCAGGAGCCGCTCAAAGCACAAACTCTTAGAAAATTCACTCTACTTGTACTTAAGTCTGCACTGTGCCTTTTATATTCAATTCCGATGCGATTTCTGTGTTTCATCGTCAATGTGAAGGTCCAAGGGAAACAGTAAACCTGCACTCGTGCATCGGAATCCAATACTGGTCTCCCAGGAGCCGCTCAAAGCACAAACTCTTAGAAAATTCACTCTTCTTGTACTTAAGTCGGCATTATGCCTTTGATATTCAATTCCGAAGCCATTTCTGTGTTTCATCGTCAATGTGAAGGTCCAAGGGATACAGTAAACCTGCACTGGTGCATCGGAATCCAATACTGGTCTCCCAGGTGCCGCTCAAAGCACAAACCCATAGAAGATTCACTCTTCTTGTACATAAGTCGGCATTGTGCGTTTTATATTCAATTCCGATGCGATTTCTGTGTTTCATCGTCAATGTGAAGGTCCAAGGGATACAGTAAACCTGCACTGGTGCATCGGAATCCAATACTGGTCTCCCAGGAGCCGCCCAAAGCACAAACTCTTAGGAGACTCACTCTTCTTGTACTTAAGTCGGCACTGAGCCTTTTATATTCAATTCCGATGCGATTTCTGTGTTTCATCGTCAATGTGAAGGTCCAAGGGATACAGTAAACCTGCAATGGTGCATCGGAATCCAATACTGGTCTCCCAGGATCCGCTCCAAGCACAAACTCTGAGAAGATTCACTCTTCTTGTACTTAAGTCGGCACTGTGCCTTTCATATTCAATTCCGATGCGATTTCTGTGTTTCATCGTCAATGTGAAGGTCCAAGGGATACAGTAAACCTGCACTGGTGCATCGGAATCCAATACTGGTCTCCCAGGAGCCGCCCAAAGCACAAACTCTTAGGAGACTCACTCTTCTTGTACCTAAGTCGGCACTGTGCCTTTTATATTCAATTCCGATGCGATTTCTGTGTTTCATCGTCAATGTGAAGGTCCAAGGGATACAGTAAACCTGCACTGGTGCATCGGAATCCAATACTGGTCTCCCAGGAGCCGCCCAAAACACAAACTCTGAGAAGATTCACTCTTCTTGTACTTAAGTCGGCACTGTGCCTTTTCTATTCAATTCCGATGCGATTTCTGTGTTTCATCGTCAATGTGAAGGTCCAAGGGATACAGTAAACCTGCACTGGTGCATCGGAATCCAATACTGGTCTCCCAGGATCCGCTCAAAGCACAAACTCTGAGAAGATTCACTCTTCTTGTACTTACGTAGGCACTGTGCCTTTTATGTTCAATTCCGATGCGATTTCTGTGTTTCATCGTCAATGTGAAGGTCCAAGGGATACAGTAAACCTGCACTGGTGCATCGGAATCCAATACTGGTCTCCCAGGAGCCGCCCAAAGCACAAACTCTTAGAAGATTCACTCTTCTTGTACTTAAGTCGACACTGTGCCTTTTATATTCAATTCCGATGCGATTTCTGTGTTTCATCGTCAATGTGAAGGCCCAAGGGATACAGTAAACCTGCACTGGTGCATCGGAATCCAATACTGGTCTCCCAGGATCCGCTCAAAGCACAAACTCGTAGAAGATTCACTCTTCTTGTACTTAAGTCGGCACTGTGCATTTTATATTCAATTCCGATGCGATTTCTGTGTTTCATCGTCAATGTGAAGGTCCAAGGGATACAGTAAACCTGCACTGGTGCATCGGAATCCAATACTGGTCTCCCAGGAGCCGCTCAAACCACAAACTCTTAGGAGACTCACTCTTCTTGTATTTAAGTCGGCACTGTGCCTTTTATATTCAATTCCGATGCGATTTCTGTGTTTCATTGTCAATGTGAAGGTCCAAGGGATACAGTAAACCTGCACTGGTGCATCGGAATCTAATACTGGTCTCCCAGGAGCCGCTCAAACCACAAACTCTTAGGAGACTCACTCTTCTTGTACTTAGGTCGGCACTGTGCCTTTTATATTCAATTCCGATGCGATTTCTGTGTTTCATCGTCAATGTGAAGGTCCAAGGGATACAGTAAACCTGCACTGGTGCATCGGAATCCAATACTGGTCTCCCAGGATCCGCTCAAAGCACAAACTCTTAGGAGACTCACTCTTCTTGTACTTAAGTCGGCATTGTGCCTTTTATATGCAATTCCGATGCGATATCTGTGTTTCATTGTGAATGTGAAGGTCCAAGGGATACAGTAAACCTTCACTGGTGCATCGGAATCCAATACTGGTCTCCCAGGATCCGCTCAAAGCACAAACTCTTAGGAGACTCACTCTTCTTGTACTTAAGTCGGCATTGTGCCTTTTATATTCAATTCCGATGCGATTTCTGTGTTTCATCGTCAATGTGAAGGTCCAAGGGATACAGTAAACCTGCACTGGTGCATCGGAATCCAATACTGGTCTCCCAGGAGCCGCCCAAAGCACAAACTCTTAGGAGACTCACTCTTCTTGTACTTAAGTCGGCACTGTGCCTTTTATATTCAATTCCGATGCGATTTCTGTGTTTCATCGTCAATGTGAAGGTCCAAGGGATACAGTAAACCTGCACTGGTGCATCGGAATCCAATACTGGTCTCCCAGGAGCCGCTCAAAGCACAAACCCTTAGAAAATTCACTCTACTTGTACTTAAGTCTGCACTGTGCCTTTTATATTCAATTCCGATTCGATTTCTGTGTTTCATTGTCAATGTGAAGGACCAAGGGATACAGTAAACCTGCACTGGTGCATCGGAATCTAATACTGGTCTCCCAGGATCCGCTCAAAGCACAAACTCTTAGGAGACTCACTCTTCTTGTACTTAAGTCGCAATTGTGCCTTTTATATTCAATTCCGATGCGATTTCTGTGTTTCATCGTCAATGTGAAGGTCCAAGGGATACAGTAAACCTGCACTGGTGCATCGGAATCCAATACTGGTCTCCCAGGAGCCGCTCAAACCACAAACTCTTAGGAGACTCACTCTTCTTGTACTTAAGTCGGCACTGTGTCTTTTATATTCAATTCCGATGCGATTTCTGTGTTTCATTGTCAATGTGAAGGTCCAAGGGATACAGTAAACCTGCACTGGTGCATCGGAATCCAATACTGGTCTCCCAGGAGCCGCCCAAAGCACAAACTCTGAGAAGATTCACTCTTCTTGTACTTACGTCGGCACTGTGCCTTTTATATTCAATTCCGATGCGATTTCTGTGTTTCATCGTCAATGTGAAGGTCCAAGGGATACAGTAAAATTGCACTGGTGCATCGGAAACCAATACTGGTCTCCCAGGATCCGCTCAAAGCACAAACTCTTACGAGACTCACTCTTCTTGTACTTAAGTCTCAATTGTGCCTTTTATATTCAATTCCGATGCGATTTCTGTGTTTCATTGTCAATGTGAAGGTCCAAGGGATACAGAAAACCTGCACTGGTGCATCGGAATCCAATACTGGTCTCCCAGGAGCCGCTCAAGCCACAAACTCTTAGGAGACTCACTCTTCTTGTACTTAAGTCGGCACTGTGTCTTTTATATTCAATTCCGATGCGATTTCTGTGTTTCATTGTCAATGTGAAGGTCCAAGGGATACAGTAAACCTGCACTGGTGCATCGGAATCCAATACTGGTCTCCCAGGAGCCGCTCAAAGCACAAACTCTTAGAAAATTCACTCTACTTGTACTTAAGTCTGCACTGTGCCTTTTATATTCAATTCCGATGCGATTTCTGTGTTTCATCGTCAATGTGAAGGTCCAAGGGATACAGTAAACCTGCACTGGTGCATCGGAATCCAATACTGGTCTCCCAGGAGCCGCCCAAAGCACAAACTCTTAGGAGACTCACTCTTCTTGTACTTAAGTCGGCACTGAGCCTTTTATATTCAATTCCGATGCGATTTCTGTGTTTCATCGTCAATGTGAATGTCCAAGGGATACAGTAAACCTGCAATGGTGCATCGGAATCCAATACTGGTCTCCCAGGAGCCGCCAAAAGCACAAACTCTGAGAAGATTCACTCTTCTTGTACTTAAGTCGGCACTGTGCCTTTTATATTCAATTCCGATGCGATATCTGTGTTTCATCGTCAATTTGAAGGTCCAAGGGATACAGTAAACCTGCACTGGTGCATCGGAATCCAATACTGGTCTCCCAGGATCCGCTCAAAGCACAAACTCTGAGAAGATTCACTCTTCTTGTACTTAAGTCGGCACTGTGCCTTTCATATTCAATTCCGATGCGATTTCTGTGTTTCATCGTCAATGTGAAGGTCCAAGGGATACAGTAAACCTGCACTGGTGCATCGGAATCCAATACTGGTCTCCCAGGAGCCGCCCAAAGCACAAACTCTTAGGAGACTCACTCTTCTTGTACCTAAGTCGGCACTGTGCCTTTTATATTCATTTCCGATGCGATTTCTGTGTTTCATCGTCAATGTGAAGGTCCAAGGGATACAGTAAACCTGCACTGGTGCATCGGAATCCAATACTGGTCTCCCAGGAGCCGCCCAAAGCACAAACTCTTAGAAGATTCACTCTTCTTGTACTTAAGTCGGCACTGTGCCTTTTATATTCAATTCCGATGCGATTTCTGTGTTTCATCGTCAATGTGAAGGCCCAAGGGATACAGTAAACCTGCACTGGTGCATCGGAATCCAATACTGGTCTCCCAGGATCCGCTCAAAGCACAAACTCGTAGAAGATTCACTCTTCTTGTACTTAAGTCGGCACTGTGCATTTTATATTCAATTCCGATGCGATTTCTGTGTTTCATCGTCAATGTGAAGGTCCAAGGGATACAGTAAACCTGCACTGGTGCATCGGAATCCAATACTGGTCTCCCAGGAGCCGCTCAAACCACAAACTCTTAGGAGACTCACTCTTCTTGTACTTAAGTCGGCACTGTGCCTTTTATATTCTATTCCGATGCGATTTCTGTGTTTCATTGTCAATGTGAAGGTCCAAGGGATACAGTAAACCTTCACTGGTGCATCGGAATCTAATACTGGTCTCCCAGGAGCCGCTCAAACCACAAACTCTTAGGAGACTCACTCTTCTTGTACTTAGGTCGGCACTGTGCCTTTTATATTCAATTCCGATGCGATTTCTGTGTTTCATCGTCAATGTGAAGGTCCAAGGGATACAGTAAACCTGCACTGGTGCATCGGAATCCAATACTGGTCTCCCAGGATCCGCTCAAAACACAAACTCTTAGGAGACTCACTCTTCTTGTACTTAAGTCGGCATTGTGCCTTTTATATGCAATTCCGATGCGATATCTGTGTTTCATTGTGAATGTGAAGGTCCAAGGGATACAGTAAACCTGCACTGGTGCATCGGAATCCAATACTGGTCTCCCAGGATCCGCTCAAAGCACAAACTCTTAGGAGACTCACTCTTCTTGTACTTAAGTCGGCATTGTGCCTTTTATATTCAATTCCGATGCGATTTCTGTGTTTCATCGTCAATGTGAAGGTCCAAGGGATACAGTAAACCTGCACTGGTGCATCGGAATCCAATACTGGTCTCCCAGGAGCCGCCCAAAGCACAAACTCTTAGGAGACTCACTCTTCTTGTACTTAAGTCGGCACTGTGCCTTTTATATTCAATTCCGATGCGATTTCTGTGTTTCATCGTCAATGTGAATGTCCAAGGGATACAGTAAACCTGCAATGGTGCATCGGAATCCAATACTGGTCTCCCAGGAGCCGCCAAAAGCACAAACTCTGAGAAGATTCACTCTTCTTGTACTTAAGTCGGCACTGTGCCTTTTATATTCAATTCCGATGCGATATCTGTGTTTCATCGTCAATGTGAAGGTCCAAGGGATACAGTAAACCTGCACTGGTGCATCGGAATCCAATACTGGTCTCCCAGGAGCCGCCCAAAGCACAAACTCTTAGGAGACTCACTCTTCTTGTACTTAAGTCGGCACTGAGCCTTTTATATTCAATTCCGATGCGATTTCTGTGTTTCATCGTCAATGTGAATGTCCAAGGGATACAGTAAACCTGCAATGGTGCATCGGAATCCAATACTGGTCTCCCAGGAGCCGCCAAAAGCACAAACTCTGAGAAGATTCACTCTTCTTGTACTTAAGTCGGCACTGTGCCTTTTATATTCAATTCCGATGCGATATCTGTGTTTCATCGTCAATTTGAAGGTCCAAGGGATACAGTAAACCTGCACTGGTGCATCGGAATCCAATACTGGTCTCCCAGGATCCGCTCAAAGCACAAACTCTGAGAAGATTCACTCTTCTTGTACTTAAGTCGGCACTGTGCCTTTCATATTCAATTCCGATGCGATTTCTGTGTTTCATCGTCAATGTGAAGGTCCAAGGGATACAGTAAACCTGCACTGGTGCATCGGAATCCAATACTGGTCTCCCAGGAGCCGCCCAAAGCACAAACTCTTAGGAGACTCACTCTTCTTGTACCTAAGTCGGCACTGTGCCTTTTATATTCATTTCCGATGCGATTTCTGTGTTTCATCGTCAATGTGAAGGTCCAAGGGATACAGTAAACCTGCACTGGTGCATCGGAATCCAATACTGGTCTCCCAGGAGCCGCCCAAAGCACAAACTCTTAGAAGATTCACTCTTCTTGTACTTAAGTCGGCACTGTGCCTTTTATATTCAATTCCGATGCGATTTCTGTGTTTCATCGTCAATGTGAAGGCCCAAGGGATACAGTAAACCTGCACTGGTGCATCGGAATCCAATACTGGTCTCCCAGGATCCGCTCAAAGCACAAACTCGTAGAAGATTCACTCTTCTTGTACTTAAGTCGGCACTGTGCATTTTATATTCAATTCCGATGCGATTTCTGTGTTTCATCGTCAATGTGAAGGTCCAAGGGATACAGTAAACCTGCACTGGTGCATCGGAATCCAATACTGGTCTCCCAGGAGCCGCTCAAACCACAAACTCTTAGGAGACTCACTCTTCTTGTACTTAAGTCGGCACTGTGCCTTTTATATTCTATTCCGATGCGATTTCTGTGTTTCATTGTCAATGTGAAGGTCCAAGGGATACAGTAAACCTTCACTGGTGCATCGGAATCTAATACTGGTCTCCCAGGAGCCGCTCAAACCACAAACTCTTAGGAGACTCACTCTTCTTGTACTTAGGTCGGCACTGTGCCTTTTATATTCAATTCCGATGCGATTTCTGTGTTTCATCGTCAATGTGAAGGTCCAAGGGATACAGTAAACCTGCACTGGTGCATCGGAATCCAATACTGGTCTCCCAGGATCCGCTCAAAGCACAAACTCTTAGGAGACTCACTCTTCTTGTACTTAAGTCGGCATTGTGCCTTTTATATGCAATTCCGATGCGATATCTGTGTTTCATTGTGAATGTGAAGGTCCAAGGGATACAGTAAACCTGCACTGGTGCATCGGAATCCAATACTGGTCTCCCAGGATCCGCTCAAAGCACAAACTCTTAGGAGACTCACTCTTCTTGTACTTAAGTCGGCATTGTGCCTTTTATATTCAATTCCGATGCGATTTCTGTGTTTCATCGTCAATGTGAAGGTCCAAGGGATACAGTAAACCTGCACTGGTGCATCGGAATCCAATACTGGTCTCCCAGGAGCCGCCCAAAGCACAAACTCTTAGGAGACTCACTCTTCTTGTACTTAAGTCGGCACTGTGCCTTTTATATTCAATTCCGATGCGATTTCTGTGTTTCATCGTCAATGTGAAGGTCCAAGGGATACAGTAAACCTGCACTGGTGCATCGGAATCCAATACTGGTCTCCCAGGAGCCGCTCAAAGCACAAACTCTTAGAAAATTCACTCTACTTGTACTTAAGTCTGCACTGTGCCTTTTATATTCAATTCCGATTCGATTTCTGTGTTTCATTGTCAATGTGAAGGTCCAAGGGATACAGTAAACCTGCACTGGTGCATCGGAATCTAATACTGGTCTCCCAGGATCCGCTCAAAGCACAAACTCTTAGGAGACTCACTCTTCTTGTACTTAAGTCGCAATTGTGCCTTTTATATTCAATTCCGATGCGATTTCTGTGTTTCATCGTCAATGTGAAGGTCCAAGGGATACAGTAAACCTGCACTGGTGCATCGGAATCCAATACTGGTCTCCCAGGAGCCGCTCAAACCACAAACTCTTAGGAGACTCACTCTTCTTGTACTTAAGTCGGCACTGTGTCTTTTATATTCAATTCCGATGCGATTTCTGTGTTTCATTGTCAATGTGAAGGTCCAAGGGATACAGTAAACCTGCACTGGTGCATCGGAATCCAATACTGGTCTCCCAGGAGCCGCCCAAAGCACAAACTCTGAGAAGATTCACTCTTCTTGTACTTACGTCGGCACTGTGCCTTTTATATTCAATTCCGATGCGATTTCTGTGTTTCATCGTCAATGTGAAGGTCCAAGGGATACAGTAAAATTGCACTGGTGCATCGGAAACCAATACTGGTCTCCCAGGATCCGCTCAAAGCACAAACTCTTACGAGACTCACTCTTCTTGTACTTAAGTCTCAATTGTGCCTTTTATATTCAATTCCGATGCGATTTCTGTGTTTCATTGTCAATGTGAAGGTCCAAGGGATACAGAAAACCTGCACTGGTGCATCGGAATCCAATACTGGTCTCCCAGGTGCCGCTCAAGCCACAAACTCTTAGGAGACTCACTCTTCTTGTACTTAAGTCGGCACTGTGTCTTTTATATTCAATTCCGATGCGATTTCTGTGTTTCATTGTCAATGTGAAGGTCCAAGGGATACAGTAAACCTGCACTGGTGCATCGGAATCCAATACTGGTCTCCCAGGAGCCGCTCAAAGCACAAACTCTTAGAAAATTCACTCTACTTGTACTTAAGTCTGCACTGTGCCTTTTATATTCAATTCCGATGCGATTTCTGTGTTTCATCGTCAATGTGAAGGTCCAAGGGATACAGTAAACCTGCACTGGTGCATCGGAATCCAATACTGGTCTCCCAGGAGCCGCCCAAAGCACAAACTCTTAGGAGACTCACTCTTCTTGTACTTAAGTCGGCACTGAGCCTTTTATATTCAATTCCGATGCGATTTCTGTGTTTCATCGTCAATGTGAATGTCCAAGGGATACAGTAAACCTGCAATGGTGCATCGGAATCCAATACTGGTCTCCCAGGAGCCGCCAAAAGCACAAACTCTGAGAAGATTCACTCTTCTTGTACTTAAGTCGGCACTGTGCCTTTTATATTCAATTCCGATGCGATATCTGTGTTTCATCGTCAATTTGAAGGTCCAAGGGATACAGTAAACCTGCACTGGTGCATCGGAATCCAATACTGGTCTCCCAGGATCCGCTCAAAGCACAAACTCTGAGAAGATTCACTCTTCTTGTACTTAAGTCGGCACTGTGCCTTTCATATTCAATTCCGATGCGATTTCTGTGTTTCATCGTCAATGTGAAGGTCCAAGGGATACAGTAAACCTGCACTGGTGCATCGGAATCCAATACTGGTCTCCCAGGAGCCGCCCAAAGCACAAACTCTTAGGAGACTCACTCTTCTTGTACCTAAGTCGGCACTGTGCCTTTTATATTCATTTCCGATGCGATTTCTGTGTTTCATCGTCAATGTGAAGGTCCAAGGGATACAGTAAACCTGCACTGGTGCATCGGAATCCAATACTGGTCTCCCAGGAGCCGCCCAAAGCACAAACTCTTAGAAGATTCACTCTTCTTGTACTTAAGTCGGCACTGTGCCTTTTATATTCAATTCCGATGCGATTTCTGTGTTTCATCGTCAATGTGAAGGCCCAAGGGATACAGTAAACCTGCACTGGTGCATCGGAATCCAATACTGGTCTCCCAGGATCCGCTCAAAGCACAAACTCGTAGAAGATTCACTCTTCTTGTACTTAAGTCGGCACTGTGCATTTTATATTCAATTCCGATGCGATTTCTGTGTTTCATCGTCAATGTGAAGGTCCAAGGGATACAGTAAACCTGCACTGGTGCATCGGAATCCAATACTGGTCTCCCAGGAGCCGCTCAAACCACAAACTCTTAGGAGACTCACTCTTCTTGTACTTAAGTCGGCACTGTGCCTTTTATATTCTATTCCGATGCGATTTCTGTGTTTCATTGTCAATGTGAAGGTCCAAGGGATACAGTAAACCTTCACTGGTGCATCGGAATCTAATACTGGTCTCCCAGGAGCCGCTCAAACCACAAACTCTTAGGAGACTCACTCTTCTTGTACTTAGGTCGGCACTGTGCCTTTTATATTCAATTCCGATGCGATTTCTGTGTTTCATCGTCAATGTGAAGGTCCAAGGGATACAGTAAACCTGCACTGGTGCATCGGAATCCAATACTGGTCTCCCAGGATCCGCTCAAAGCACAAACTCTTAGGAGACTCACTCTTCTTGTACTTAAGTCGGCATTGTGCCTTTTATATGCAATTCCGATGCGATATCTGTGTTTCATTGTGAATGTGAAGGTCCAAGGGATACAGTAAACCTGCACTGGTGCATCGGAATCCAATACTGGTCTCCCAGGATCCGCTCAAAGCACAAACTCTTAGGAGACTCACTCTTCTTGTACTTAAGTCGGCATTGTGCCTTTTATATTCAATTCCGATGCGATTTCTGTGTTTCATCGTCAATGTGAAGGTCCAAGGGATACAGTAAACCTGCACTGGTGCATCGGAATCCAATACTGGTCTCCCAGGAGCCGCCCAAAGCACAAACTCTTAGGAGACTCACTCTTCTTGTACTTAAGTCGGCACTGTGCCTTTTATATTCAATTCCGATGCGATTTCTGTGTTTCATCGTCAATGTGAAGGTCCAAGGGATACAGTAAACCTGCACTGGTGCATCGGAATCCAATACTGGTCTCCCAGGAGCCGCTCAAAGCACAAACTCTTAGAAAATTCACTCTACTTGTACTTAAGTCTGCACTGTGCCTTTTATATTCAATTCCGATTCGATTTCTGTGTTTCATTGTCAATGTGAAGGTCCAAGGGATACAGTAAACCTGCACTGGTGCATCGGAATCTAATACTGGTCTCCCAGGATCCGCTCAAAGCACAAACTCTTAGGAGACTCACTCTTCTTGTACTTAAGTCGCAATTGTGCCTTTTATATTCAATTCCGATGCGATTTCTGTGTTTCATCGTCAATGTGAAGGTCCAAGGGATACAGTAAACCTGCACTGGTGCATCGGAATCCAATACTGGTCTCCCAGGAGCCGCTCAAACCACAAACTCTTAGGAGACTCACTCTTCTTGTAGTTAAGTCGGCACTGTGTCTTTTATATTCATTTCCGATGCGATTTCTGTGTTTCATTGTCAATGTGAAGGTCCAAGGGATACAGTAAACCTGCACTGGTGCATCGGAATCCAATACTGGTCTCCCAGGAGCCGCCCAAAGCACAAACTCTGAGAAGATTCACTGTTCTTGTACTTACGTCGGCACTGTGCCTTTTATATTCAATTCCGATGCGATTTCTGTGTTTCATCGTCAATGTGAAGGTCCAAGGGATACAGTAAAATTGCACTGGTGCATCGGAATCCAATACTGGTCTCCCAGGAGCCGCCCAAAGCACAAACTCTTAGGAGACTCACTCTTCTTGTACCTAAGTCGGCACTGTGCCTTTTATATTCAATTCCGATGCGATTTCTGTGTTTCATCGTCAATGTGAAGGTCCAAGGGATACAGTAAACCTGCACTGGTGCATCGGAATCCAATACTGGTCTCCCAGGAGCCGCCCAAAACACAAATTCTGAGAAGATTCACTCTTCTTGTACTTAAGTCGGCACTGTGCCTTTTCTATTCAATTCCGATGCGATTTCTGTGTTTCATCGTCAATGTGAAGGTCCAAGGGATACAGTAAACCTGCACTGGTGCATCGGAATCCAATACTGGTCTCCCAGGATCCGCTCAAAGCACAAACTCTGAGAAGATTCACTCTTCTTGTACTTACGTCGGCACTGTGCCTTTTATGTTCAATTCCGATGCGATTTCTGTGTTTCATCGTCAATGTGAAGGTCCAAGGGATACAGTAAACCAGCACTGGTGCATCGGAATCCAATACTGGTCTCCCAGGAGCCGCCCAAAGCACAAACTCTTAGAAGATTCACTCTTCTTGTACTTAAGTCGGCACTGTGCCTTTTATATTCAATTCCGATGCGATTTCTGTGTTTCATCGTCAATGTGAAGGTCCAAGGGATACAGTAAACCTGCACTGGTGCATCGGAATCCAATACTGGTCTCCCAGGAGCCGCTCAAACCACAAACTCTAGGGAGACTCACTCTTCTTGTACTTAAGTCGGCACTGTGCCTTTTATATTCAATTCCGATGCGATTTCTGTGTTTCATTGTCAATGTGAAGGTCCAAGGGATACAGTAAACCTGCACTGGTGCATCGGAATCTAATACTGGTCTCCCAGGAGCCGCTCAAACCACAAACTCTTAGGAGACTCACTCTTCTTGTACTTAGGTCGGCACTGTGCCTTTTATATTCAATTCCGATGCGATTTCTGTGTTTCATCGTCAATGTGAAGGTCCAAGGGATACAGTAAACCTGCACTGGTGCATCGGAATCCAATACTGGTCTCCCAGGATCCGCTCAAAGCACAAACTCTTAGGAGACTCACTCTTCTTGTACTTAAGTCGGCATTGTGCCTTTTATATGCAATTCCAATGCGATATCTGTGTTTCATTGTGAATGTGAAGGTCCAAGGGATACAGTAAACCTTCACTGGTGCATCGGAATCCAATACTGGTCTCCCAGGATCCGCTCAAAGCACAAACTCTTAGGAGACTCACTCTTCTTGTACTTAAGTCGGCATTGTGCCATTTATATTCAATTCCGATGCGATTTCTGTGTTTCATCGTCAATGTGAAGGTCCAAGGGATACAGTAAACCTGCACTGGTGCATCGGAATCCAATACTGGTCTCCCAGGAGCCGCCCAAAGCACAAACTCTTAGGAGACTCACTCTTCTTGTACTTAAGTCGGCACTGTGCCTTTTATATTCAATTCCGATGCGATTTCTGTGTTTCATCGTCAATGTGAAGGTCCAAGGGATACAGTAAACCTGCACTGGTGCATCGGAATCCAATACTGGTCTCCCAGGAGCCGCTCAAAGCACAAACTCTTAGAAAATTCACTCTACTTGTACTTAAGTCTGCACTGTGCCTTTTATATTCAATTCCGATTCGATTTCTGTGTTTCATTGTCAATGTGAAGGTCCAAGGGATACAGTAAACCTGCACTGGTGCATCGGAATCTAATACTGGTCTCCCAGGATCCGCTCAAAGCACAAACTCTTAGGAGACTCACTCTTCTTGTACTTAAGTCGCAATTGTGCCTTTTATATTCAATTCCGATGCGATTTCTGTGTTTCATCGTCAATGTGAAGGTCCAAGGGATACAGTAAACCTGCACTGGTGCATCGGAATCCAATACTGGTCTCCCAGGAGCCGCTCAAACCACAAACTCTTAGGAGACTCACTCTTCTTGTACTTAAGTCGGCACTGTGTCTTTTATATTCAATTCCGATGCGATTTCTGTGTTTCATTGTCAATGTGAAGGTCCAAGGGATACAGTAAACCTGCACTGGTGCATCGGAATCCAATACTGGTCTCCCAGGAGCCGCCCAAAGCACAAACTCTGAGAAGATTCACTCTTCTTGTACTTACGTCGGCACTGTGCCTTTTATATTCAATTCCGATGCGATTTCTGTGTTTCATTGTCAATGTGAAGGTCCAAGGGATACAGTAAACCTGCACTGGTGCATCGGAATCCAATACTGGTCTCCCAGGAGCCGCCCAAAGCACAAACTCTAAGGAGACTCACTCTTCTTGTACTTAAGTCGGCACTGTGCCTTTTATATTCAATTCCGATGCGATTTCTGTGTTTCATCGTCAATGTGAAGGTCCAAGGGATACAGTAAACCTGCACTGGTGCATCGGAATCCAATACTGGTCTCCCAGGAGCCGCTCAAAGCACAAACTCTTAGAAAATTCACTCTACTTGTACTTAAGTCTGCACTGTGCCTTTTATATTCAATTCCGATGCGATTTCTGTGTTTCATCGTCAATGTGAAGGTCCAAGGGATACAGTAAACCTGCACTGGTGCATCGGAATCCAATACTGGTCTCCCAGGAGCCGCCCAAAGCACAAACTCTTAGGAGACTCACTCTTCTTGTACTTAAGTCGGCACTGAGCCTTTTATATTCAATTCCGATGCGATTTCTGTGTTTCATCGTCAATGTGAATGTCCAAGGGATACAGTAAACCTGCAATGGTGCATCGGAATCCAATACTGGTCTCCCAGGAGCCGCCAAAAGCACAAACTCTGAGAAGATTCACTCTTCTTGTACTTAAGTCGGCACTGTGCCTTTTATATTCAATTCCGATGCGATCTCTGTGTTTCATCGTCAATTTGAAGGTCCAAGGGATACAGTAAACCTGCACTGGTGCATCGGAATCCAATACTGGTCTCCCAGGATCCGCTCAAAGCACAAACTCTGAGAAGATTCACTCTTCTTGTACTTAAGTCGGCACTGTGCCTTTCATATTCAATTCCGATGCGATTTCTGTGTTTCATCGTCAATGTGAAGGTCCAAGGGATACAGTAAACCTGCACTGGTGCATCGGAATCCAATACTGGTCTCCCAGGAGCCGCCCAAAGCACAAACTCTTAGGAGACTCACTCTTCTGTACCTAAGTCGGCACTGTGCCTTTTATATTCATTTCCGATGCGATTTCTGTGTTTCATCGTCAATGTGAAGGTCCAAGGGATACAGTAAACCTGCACTGGTGCATCGGAATCCAATACTGGTCTCCCAGGAGCCGCCCAAAGCACAAACTCTTAGAAGATTCACTCTTCTTGTACTTAAGTCGGCACTGTGCCTTTTATATTCAATTCCGATGCGATTTCTGTGTTTCATCGTCAATGTGAAGGCCCAAGGGATACAGTAAACCAGCACTGGTGCATCGGAATCCAATACTGGTCTCCCAGGATCCGCTCAAAGCACAAACTCGTAGAAGATTCACTCTTCTTGTACTTAAGTCGGCACTGTGCATTTTATATTCAATTCCGATGCGATTTCTGTGTTTCATCGTCAATGTGAAGGTCCAAGGGATACAGTAAACCTGCACTGGTGCATCGGAATCCAATACTGGTCTCCCAGGAGCCGCTCAAACCACAAACTCTTAGGAGACTCACTCTTCTTGTACTTAAGTCGGCACTGTGCCTTTTATATTCAATTCCGATGCGATTTCTGTGTTTCATTGTCAATGTGAAGGTCCAAGGGATACAGTAAACCTGCACTGGTGCATCGGAATCTAATACTGGTCTCCCAGGAGCCGCTCAAACCACAAACTCTTAGGAGACTCACTCTTCTTGTACTTAGGTCGGCACTGTGCCTTTTATATTCAATTCCGATGCGATTTCTGTGTTTCATCGTCAATGTGAAGGTCCAAGGGATACAGTAAACCTGCACTGGTGCATCGGAATCCAATACTGGTCTCCCAGGATTCGCTCAAAGCACAAACTCTTAGGAGACTCACTCTTCTTGTACTTAAGTCGGCATTGTGCCTTTTATATGCAATTCCGATGCGATATCTGTGTTTCATTGTGAATGTGAAGGTCCAAGGGATACAGTAAACCTTCACTGGTGCATCGGAATCCAATACTGGTCTCCCAGGATCCGCTCAAAGCACAAACTCTTAGGAGACTCACTCTTCTTGTACTTAAGTCGGCATTGTGCCTTTTATATTCAATTCCGATGCGATTTCTGTGTTTCATCGTCAATGTGAAGGTCCAAGGGATACAGTAAACCTGCACTGGTGCATCGGAATCCAATACTGGTCTCCCAGGAGCCGCCCAAAGCACAAACTCTTAGGAGACTCACTCTTCTTGTACTTAAGTCGGCACTGTGCCTTTTATATTCAATTCCGATGCGATTTCTGTGTTTCATCGTCAATGTGAAGGTCCAAGGGATACAGTAAACCTGCACTGGTGCATCGGAATCCAATACTGGTCTCCCAGGAGCCGCTCAAAGCACAAACTCTTAGAAAATTCACTCTACTTGTACTTAAGTCTGCACTGTGCCTTTTATATTCAATTCCGATTCGATTTCTGTGTTTCATTGTCAATGTGAAGGTCCAAGGGATACAGTAAACCTGCACTGGTGCATCGGAATCTAATACTGGTCTCCCAGGATCCGCTCAAAGCACAA
Organism: Schistocerca nitens; assembly: GCF_023898315.1. NCBI lineage: Eukaryota > Metazoa > Arthropoda > Insecta > Orthoptera > Acrididae > Schistocerca > Schistocerca nitens. Next base: position 185,599,095 of record NC_064625.1, read on the forward strand.
ACTCTTAGGAGACTCACTCTTCTTGTAGTTAAGTCGCAATTGTGCCTTTTATATTCAATTCCGATGCGATTTCTGTGTTTCATCGTCAATGTGAAGGTCCAAGGGATACAGTAAACCTGCACTGGTGCATCGGAATCCAATACTGGTCTCCCAGGAGCCGCTCAAACCACAAACTCTTAGGAGACTCACTCTTCTTGTACTTAAGTCGGCACTGTGTCTTTTATATTCATTTCCGATGCGATTTCTGTGTTTCATTGTCAATGTGAAGGTCCAAGGGATACAGTAAACCTGCACTGGTGCATCGGAATCCAATACTGGTCTCCCAGGAGCCGCCCAAAGCACAAACTCTGAGAAGATTCACTCTTCTTGTACTTACGTCGGCACTGTGCCTTTTATATTCAATTCCGATGCGATTTCTGTGTTTCATCGTCAATGTGAAGGTCCAAGGGATACAGTAAAATTGCACTGGTGCATCGGAAACCAATACTGGTCTCCCAGGATCCGCTCAAAGCACAAACTCTTACGAGACTCACTCTTCTTGTACTTAAGTCTCAATTGTGCCTTTTATATTCAATTCCGATGCGATTTCTGTGTTTCATTGTCAATGTGAAGGTCCAAGGGATACAGAAAACCTGCACTGGTGCATCGGAATCCAATACTGGTCTCCCAGGAGCCGCTCAAGCCACAAACTCTTAGGAGACTCACTCTTCTTGTACTTAAGTCGGCACTGTGTCTTTTATATTCAATTCCGATGCGATTTCTGTGTTTCATTGTCAATGTGGAGGTCCATGGGATACAGTAAACCTGCACTGGTGCATCGGAATCCAATACTGGTCTCCCAGGAGCCGCCCAAAGCACAAACTCTAAGGAGACTCACTCTTCTTGTACTTAAGTCGGCACTGTGCCTTTCATATTCAATTCCGATGCGATTTCTGTGTTTCATCGTCAATGTGAAGGTCCAAGGGATACAGTAAACCTGCACTGGTGCATCGGAATCCAATACTGGTCTCCCAGGAGCCGCTCAAAGCACAAACTCTTAGAAAATTCACTCTACTTGTACTTAAGTCTGCACTGTGCCTTTTATATTCAATTCCGATGCGATTTCTGTGTTTCATCGTCAATGTGAAGGTCCAAGGGATACAGTAAACCTGCACTGGTGCATCGGAATCCAATACTGGTCTCCTAGGAGCCGCTCAAAGCACAAACTCTTAGAAAATTCACTCTTCTTGTACTTAAGTCGGCATTATGCCTTTGATATTCAATTCCGAAGCCATTTCTGTGTTTCATCGTCAATGTGAAGGTCCAAGGGATACAGTAAACCTGCACTGGTGCATCAGAATCCAATACTGGTCTCCCAGGTGCCGCTCAAAGCACAAACCCATAGAAGATTCACTCTTCTTGTACATAAGTCGGCATTGTGCGTTTTATATTCAATTCCGATGCGATTTCTGTGTTTCATCGTCAATGTGAAGGTCCAAGGGATACAGTAAACCTGCACTGGTGCATCGGAATCCAATACTGGTCTCCCAGGAGCCGCCCAAAGCACAAACTCTTAGGAGACTCACTCTTCTTGTACTTAAGTCGGCACTGAGCCTTTTATATTCAATTCCGATGCGATTTCTGTGTTTCATCGTCAATGTGAATGTCCAAGGGATACAGTAAACCTGCACTGGTGCATCGGAATCCAATACTGGTCTCCCAGGAGCCGCCAAAAGCACAAACTCTGAGAAGATTCACTCTTCTTGTACTTAAGTCGGCACTGTGCCTTTTATATTCAATTCCGATGCGATTTCTGTGTTTCATCGTCAATTTGAAGGTCCAAGGGATACAGTAAACCTGCACTGGTGCATCGGAATCCAATACTGGTCTCCCAGGATCCGCTCAAAGCACAAACTCTGAGAAGATTCACTCTTCTTGTACTTAAGTCGGCACTGTGCCTTTCATATTCAATTCCGATGCGATTTCTGTGTTTCATCGTCAATGTGAATTTCCAAGGGATACAGTAAACCTGCACTGGTGCATCGGAATCCAATACTGGTCTCCCAGGAGCCGCCCAAAGCACAAACTCTTAGGAGACTCACTCTTCTTGTACCTAAGTCGGCACTGTGCCTTTTATATTCAATTCCGATGCGATTTCTGTGTTTCATCGTCAATGTGAAGGTCCAAGGGATACAGTAAACCTGCACTGGTGCATCGGAATCCAATACTGGTCTCCCAGGAGCCGCCCAAAACACAAATTCTGAGAAGATTCACTCTTCTTGTACTTAAGTCGGCACTGTGCCTTTTCTATTCAATTCCGATGCGATTTCTGTGTTTCATCGTCAATGTGAAGGTCCAAGGGATACAGTAAACCTGCACTGGTGCATCGGAATCCAATACTGGTCTCCCAGGATCCGCTCAAAGCACAAACTCTGAGAAGATTCACTCTTCTTGTACTTACGTCGGCACTGTGCCTTTTATGTTCAATTCCGATGCGATTTCTGTGTTTCATCGTCAATGTGAAGGTCCAAGGGATACAGTAAACCAGCACTGGTGCATCGGAATCCAATACTGGTCTCCCAGGAGCCGCCCAAAGCACAAACTCTTAGAAGATTCACTCTTCTTGTACTTAAGTCGGCACTGTGCCTTTTATATTCAATTCCGATGCGATTTCTGTGTTTCATCGTCAATGTGAAGGTCCAAGGGATACAGTAAACCTGCACTGGTGCATCGGAATCCAATACTGGTCTCCCAGGAGCCGCTCAAACCACAAACTCTAGGGAGACTCACTCTTCTTGTACTTAAGTCGGCACTGTGCCTTTTATATTCAATTCCGATGCGATTTCTGTGTTTCATTGTCAATGTGAAGGTCCAAGGGATACAGTAAACCTGCACTGGTGCATCGGAATCTAATACTGGTCTCCCAGGAGCCGCTCAAACCACAAACTCTTAGGAGACTCACTCTTCTTGTACTTAGGTCGGCACTGTGCCTTTTATATTCAATTCCGATGCGATTTCTGTGTTTCATCGTCAATGTGAAGGTCCAAGGGATACAGTAAACCTGCACTGGTGCATCGGAATCCAATACTGGTCTCCCAGGATCCGCTCAAAGCACAAACTCTTAGGAGACTCACTCTTCTTGTACTTAAGTCGGCATTGTGCCTTTTATATGCAATTCCAATGCGATATCTGTGTTTCATTGTGAATGTGAAGGTCCAAGGGATACAGTAAACCTTCACTGGTGCATCGGAATCCAATACTGGTCTCCCAGGATCCGCTCAAAGCACAAACTCTTAGGAGACTCACTCTTCTTGTACTTAAGTCGGCATTGTGCCTTTTATATTCAATTCCGATGCGATTTCTGTGTTTCATCGTCAATGTGAAGGTCCAAGGGATACAGTAAACCTGCACTGGTGCATCGGAATCCAATACTGGTCTCCCAGGAGCCGCCCAAAGCACAAACTCTTAGGAGACTCACTCTTCTTGTACTTAAGTCGGCACTGTGCCTTTTATATTCAATTCCGATGCGATTTCTGTGTTTCATCGTCAATGTGAAGGTCCAAGGGATACAGTAAACCTGCACTGGTGCATCGGAATCCAATACTGGTCTCCCAGGAGCCGCTCAAAGCACAAACTCTTAGAAAATTCACTCTACTTGTACTTAAGTCTGCACTGTGCCTTTTATATTCAATTCCGATTCGATTTCTGTGTTTCATTGTCAATGTGAAGGTGCAAGGGATACAGTAAACCTGCACTGGTGCATCGGAATCTAATACTGGTCTCCCAGGATCCGCTCAAAGCACAAACTCTTAGGAGACTCACTCTTCTTGTACTTAAGTCGCAATTGTGCCTTTTATATTCAATTCCGATGCGATTTCTGTGTTTCATCGTCAATGTGAAGGTCCAAGGGATACAGTAAACCTGCACTGGTGCATCGGAATCCAATACTGGTCTCCCAGGAGCCGCTCAAACCACAAACTCTTAGGAGACTCACTCTTCTTGTACTTAAGTCGGCACTGTGTCTTTTATATTCAATTCCGATGCGATTTCTGTGTTTCATTGTCAATGTGAAGGTCCAAGGGATACAGTAAACCTGCACTGGTGCATCGGAATCCAATACTGGTCTCCCAGGAGCCGCCCAAAGCACAAACTCTGAGAAGATTCACTCTTCTTGTACTTACGTCGGCACTGTGCCTTTTATATTCAATTCCGATGCGATTTCTGTGTTTCATCGTCAATGTGAAGGTCCAAGGGATACAGTAAAATTGCACTGGTGCATCGGAAACCAATACTGGTCTCCCAGGATCCGCTCAAAGCACAAACTCTTACGAGACTCACTCTTCTTGTACTTAAGTCTCAATTGTGCCTTTCATATTCAATTCCGATGCGATTTCTGTGTTTCATTGTCAATGTGAAGGTCCAAGGGATACAGAAAACCTGCACTGGTGCATCGGAATCCAATACTGGTCTCCCAGGAGCCGCTCAAGCCACAAACTCTTAGGAGACTCACTCTTCTTGTACTTAAGTCGGCACTGTGTCTTTTATATTCAATTCCGATGCGATTTCTGTGTTTCATTGTCAATGTGAAGGTCCAAGGGATACAGTAAACCTGCACTGGTGCATCGGAATCCAATACTGGTCTCCGAGGAGCCGCCCAAAGCACAAACTCTAAGGAGACTCACTCTTCTTGTACTTAAGTCGGCACTGTGCCTTTTATATTCAATTCCGATGCGATTTCTGTGTTTCATCGTCAATGTGAAGGTCCAAGGGATACAGTAAACCTGCACTGGTGCATCGGAATCCAATACTGGTCTCCCAGGAGCCGCTCAAAGCACAAACTCTTAGAAAATTCACTCTACTTGTACTTAAGTATGCACTGTGCCTTTTATATTCAATTCCGATGCGATTTCTGTGTTTCATCGTCAATGTGAAGGTCCAAGGGATACAGTAAACCTGCACTGGTGCATCGGAATCCAATACTGGTCTCCCAGGAGCCGCTCAAAGCACAAACTCTTAGAAAATTCACTCTTCTTGTACTTAAGTCGGCATTATGCCTTTGATATTCAATTCCGAAGCCATTTCTGTGTTTCATCGTCAATGTGAAGGTCCAAGGGATACAGTAAACCTGCACTGGTGCATCGGAATCCAATACTGGTCTCCCAGGTGCCGCTCAAAGCACAAACCCATAGAAGATTCACTCTTCTTGTACATAAGTCGGCATTGTGCGTTTTATATTCAATTCCGATGCGATTTCTGTGTTTCATCGTCAATGTGAAGGTCCAAGGGATACAGTAAACCTGCACTGGTGCATCGGAATCCAATACTGGTCTCCCAGGAGCCGCCCAAAGCACAAACTCTTAGGAGACTCACTCTTCTTGTACTTAAGTCGGCACTGAGCCTTTTATATTCAATTCCGATGCGATTTCTGTGTTTCATCGTCAATGTGAATGTCCAAGGGATACAGTAAACCTGCAATGGTGCATCGGAATCCAATACTGGTCTCCCAGGAGCCGCCAAAAGCACAAACTCTGAGAAGATTCACTCTTCTTGTACTTAAGTCGGCACTGTGCCTTTTATATTCAATTCCGATGCGATTTCTGTGTTTCATCGTCAATGTGAAGGTCCAAGGGATACAGTAAACCTGCACTGGTGCATCGGAATCCAATACTGGTCTCCCAGGATCCGCTCAAAGCACAAACTCTGAGAAGATTCACTCTTCTTGTACTTAAGTCGGCACTGTGCCTTTCATATTCAATTCCGATGCGATTTCTGTGTTTCATCGTCAATGTGAAGGTCCAAGGGATACAGTAAACCTGCACTGGTGCATCGGAATCCAATACTGGTCTCCCAGGAGCCGCCCAAAGCACAAACTCTTAGGAGACTCACTCTTCTTGTACCTAAGTCGGCACTGTGCCTTTTATATTCAATTCCGATGCGATTTCTGTGTTTCATCGTCAATGTGAAGGTCCAAGGGATACAGTAAACCTGCACTGGTGCATCGGAATCCAATACTGGTCTCCCAGGAGCCGCCCAAAACACAAACTCTGAGAAGATTCACTCTTCTTGTACTTAAGTCGGCACTGTGCCTTTTCTATTCAATTCCGATGCGATTTCTGTGTTTCATCGTCAATGTGAAGGTCCAAGGGATACAGTAAACCTGCACTGGTGCATCGGAATCCAATACTGGTCTCCCAGGATCCGCTCAAAGCACAAACTCTGAGAAGATTCACTCTTCTTGTACTTACGTCGGCACTGTGCCTTTTATGTTCAATTCCGATGCGATTTCTGTGTTTCATCGTCAATGTGAAGGTCCAAGGGATACAGTAAACCAGCACTGGTGCATCGGAATCCAATACTGGTCTCCCAGGAGCCGCCCAAAGCACAAACTCTTAGAAGATTCACTCTTCTTGTACTTAAGTCGGCACTGTGCCTTTTATATTCAATTCCGATGCGATTTCTGTGTTTCATCGTCAATGTGAAGGCCCAAGGGATACAGTAAACCTGCACTGGTGCATCGGAATCCAATACTGGTCTCCCAGGATCCGCTCAAAGCACAAACTCGTAGAAGATTCACTCTTCTTGTACTTAAGTCGGAACTGTGCATTTTATATTCAATTCCGATGCGATTTCTGTGTTTCATCGTCAATGTGAAGGTCCAAGGGATACAGTAAACCTGCACTGGTGCATCGGAATCCAATACTGGTCTCCCAGGAGCCGCTCAAACCACAAACTCTTAGGAGACTCACTCTTCTTGTACTTAAGTCGGCACTGTGCCTTTTATTTTCAATTCCGATGCGATTTCAGTGTTTCATTGTCAATGTGAAGGTCCAAGGAATACAGAAAACCTGCACTGGTGCATCGGAATCCAATACTGGTCTCCCAGGAGCCGCTCAAACCACAAACTCTAAGGAGACTGACTCTTCTTGTACTTAGGTCGGCACTGTGCCTTTTATATTCAATTCCGATGCGATTTCTGTGTTTCATCGTCAATGTGAAGGTCCAAGGGATACAGTAAACCTGCACTGGTGCATCGGAATCCAATACTGGTCTCCCAGGATCCGCTCAAAGCACAAACTCTTAGGAGACTCACTCTTCTTGTACTTACGTCGGCACTGTGCCTTTTATATTCAATTCCGATGCGATTTCTGTGTTTCATCGTCAATGTGAAGGTCCAAGGGATACAGTAAACCTGCACTGGTGCATCGGAAACCAAAACTGGTCTCCCAGGAGCCGCTCAAACCACAAACTCTTAGGAGACTCACTCTTCTTGTACTTAAGTCGGCACTGTGTCTTTTATATTCAATTCCGATGCGATTTCTGTGTTTCATCGTCAATGTGAAGGTCCAAGGGATACAGTAAACCTGCACTGGTGCATCGGAATCCAATACTGGTCTCCCAGGAGACGCCCAAAGCACAAACTCTGAGAAGATTCACTCTTCTTGTACTTACGTTGGCACTGTGCCTTTTATATTCAATTCCGATGCGATTTCTGTGTTTCATCGTCAATGTGAAGGTCCAAGGGATACAGTAAACCCTCACTGGTGCATCGGAATCCAATACTGGTCCCCCAGGAGCCGCCCAAAGCACAAACTCTGAGAAGATTCACTCTTCTTGTACTTAAGTCGGCACTGTGCCTTTTATATTCAATTCCGATGCGATTTCTGTGTTTCATCGTCGATTTGAAGGTCCAAGGGATACAGTAAACCTGCACTGGTGCATCGGAATCCAATACTGGTCTCCCAGGAGCCGCTCAAACCACAAACTCTTAGGAGACTCACTCTTCTTGTACTTAAGTCGGCACTGTGTCTTTTATATTCAATTCCGATGCGATTTCTGTGTTTCATTGTCAATGTGAAGGTCCAAGGGATACAGTAAATTTGCACAGGTGCATCGGAATCCAATACTGGTCTCCCAGGAGCCGCTCAAACCACAAATTCTTAGGAGACTCACTCTTCTTGTACTTAAGTCGGGACTGTGCCTTTTATATTCAATTCCGATGCGATTTCTGTGTTTCATCGACAATGTGAAGGTCCAAGGGATACAGTAAACCTGCACTGGTGCATCGGAATCCAATACTGGTCTCCCAGGAGCCGCTCAAACCACAAACTCTTACTAGACTCACTCTTCTTGTACTTAAGTCGGCACTGTGTCTTTTATATTCAATTCCGATGCGATTTCTGTGTTTCATTGTCAATGTGAAGGTCCAAGGGATACAGTAAACCTGCACTGGTGCATCGGAATCCAATACTGGTCTCCCAGGATCCGCTCAAAGCACAAACTCTTAGGAGACCCACTCTTCTTGTACTTAAGTCGGCATTGTGCCTTTTATATTCAATTCCGATGCGATATCTGTGTTTCATTGTCAATGTGAAGGTCCAAGGGATACAGTAAACCTGCACTGGTGCATCGGAATCCAATACTGGTCTCCCAGGAGCCGCTCAAAGCACAAACTCTTAGGAGACTCACTCTTCTTGTACTTAAGTCGCCATTGTGCCTTTTATATTCAATTCCGATGCAATTTCTGTGTTTCATCGTCAATGTGAAGGTCCAAGGGATACAGTAAACCTGCACTGGTGCATCGGAATCCAATACTGGTCTCCCAGGAGCCGCCGAAAGCACAAACTCTTAGGAGACTCACTCTTCTTGTACTTAAGTCGGCACTGTGCCTTTTATATTCAATTCCGATGCGATTTCTGTGTTTCATCGTCAATGTGAAGGTCCAAGGGATTCCGTAAACCTGCACTGGTGCATCGGAATCCAATACTGGTCTCCCAGGAGCCGCTCAAACCACAAACTCTTAGAAAATTCACTCTTCTTGTACTTAAGTCGGCATTGTGCCTTTGATATTCAATTCCGATGCGATTTCTGTGTTTCATCGTCAATGTGAAGGTCCAAGGGATACAGTAAACCTGCACTGGTGCATCGGAATCCAATACTGGTCTCCCACGAGCCGCTCAAAGCACAAACTCTTAGAAAATTCACTCTTCTTGTACTTGAGTCGGCATTGTGCCTTTGATATTCAATTCCGATGCGATTTCTGTGTTTCATCGTCAATGTGAAGGTCCAAGGGATACAGTAAACCTGCACTGGTGCATCGGAATCCACTACTGGTCTCCCAGGTGCCGCTCAAAAGCACAAACCCATAGAAGATTCACTCTTCTTGTACATAAGTCGGCATTGTGCCTTTTACATTCAATTCCGATGCGATTTCTGTGTTTCATCGTCAATGTGAATGTCCAAGGGATACAGTAAACCTGCACTGGTGCATCGGAATCCAATACTGGTCTCCCAGGAGCCGCCCAAAGCACAAACTCTTATTTGACTCACTCTTCTTGTACTTAAGTCGGCACTGAGCCTTTTATATTCAATTCCGATGCGATTTCTGTGTTTCATCGTCAATGTGAAGGTCCAAGGGATACAGTAAACCTGCACTGGTGCATCGGAATCCAATACTGGTCTCCCAGGAGCCGCCCAAAGCACAAACTCTTATTTGACTCACTCTTCTTGTACTTAAGTCGGCACTGAGCCTTTTATATTCAATTCCGATGCGATTTCTGTGTTTCATCGTCAATGTGAAGGTCCAAGGGATACAGTAAACCTGCACTGGTGCATCGGAATCCAATACTGGTCTCCCAGGTGCCGCTCAAAGCACAAACTCTTAGAAAATTCACTCTTCTTGTACTTGAGTCGGCATTGTGCCTTTGATATTCAATTCCGATGCGATTTGTGTGTTTCATCGTCAATGTGAAGGTCCAAGGGATACAGTAAACCTGCACTGGTGCATCGGAATCCACTACTGGTCTCCCAGGTGCCGCTCAAAGCACAAACCCATAGAAGATTCACTCTTCTTGTACATAAGTCGGCATTGTGCCTTTTATATTCAATTCCGATGCGCTTTCTGTGTTTCATCGTCAATGTGAAGGTCCAAGGGATACAGTAAACCTGCACTGGTGCATCGGAATCCAATACTGGTCTCCCAGGTGCCGCTCAAAGCACAAACCCATAGAAGATTCACTCTTCTTGTACATAAGTCGGCATTGTGCGTTTTATATTCAATTCCGATGCGATTTCTGTGTTTCATCGTCAATGTGAAGGTCCAAGGGATACAGTAAACCTGCACTGGTGCATCGGAATCCAATACTGGTCTCCCAGGAGCCGCCCAAAGCACAAACTCTTAGGAGACTCACTCTTCTTGTACTTAAGTCGGCACTGAGCCTTTTATATTCAATTCCGATGCGATTTCTGTGTTTCATCGTCAATGTGAATGTCCAAGGGATACAGTAAACCTGCAATGGTGCATCGGAATCCAATACTGGTCTCCCAGGAGCCGCCAAAAGCACAAACTCTGAGAAGATTCACTCTTCTTGTACTTAAGTCGGCACTGTGCCTTTTATATTCAATTCCGATGCGATTTCTGTGTTTCATCGTCAATGTGAAGGTCCAAGGGATACAGTAAACCTGCACTGGTGCATCGGAATCCAATACTGGTCTCCCAGGATCCGCTCAAAGCACAAACTCTGAGAAGATTCACTCTTCTTGTACTTAAGTCGGCACTGTGCCTTTCATATTCAATTCCGATGCGATTTCTGTGTTTCATCGTCAATGTGAAGGTCCAAGGGATACAGTAAACCTGCACTGGTGCATCGGAATCCAATACTGGTCTCCCAGGAGCCGCCCAAAGCACAAACTCTTAGGAGACTCACTCTTCTTGTACCTAAGTCGGCACTGTGCCTTTTATATTCAATTCCGATGCGATTTCTGTGTTTCATCGTCAATGTGAAGGTCCAAGGGATACAGTAAACCTGCACTGGTGCATCGGAATCCAATACTGGTCTCCCAGGAGCCGCCCAAAACACAAACTCTGAGAAGATTCACTCTTCTTGTACTTAAGTCGGCACTGTGCCTTTTCTATTCAATTCCGATGCGATTTCTGTGTTTCATCGTCAATGTGAAGGTCCAAGGGATACAGTAAACCTGCACTGGTGCATCGGAATCCAATACTGGTCTCCCAGGATCCGCTCAAAGCACAAACTCTGAGAAGATTCACTCTTCTTGTACTTACGTCGGCACTGTGCCTTTTATATTCAATTCCGATGCGATTTCTGTGTTTCATCGTCAATGTGAAGGCCCAAGGGATACAGTAAACCTGCACTGGTGCATCGGAATCCAATACTGGTCTCCCAGGATCCGCTCAAAGCACAAACTCGTAGAAGATTCACTCTTCTTGTACTTAAGTCGGCACTGTGCATTTTATATTCAATTCCGATGCGATTTCTGTGTTTCATCGTCAATGTGAAGGTCCAAGGGATACAGTAAACCTGCACTGGTGCATCGGAATCCACTACTGGTCTCCCAGGTGCCGCTCAAAGCACAAACCCATAGAAGATTCACTCTTCTTGTACATAAGTCGGCATTGTGCCTTTTATATTCAATTCCGATGCGCTTTCTGTGTTTCATCGTCAATGTGAAGGTCCAAGGGATACAGTAAACCTGCACTGGTGCATCGGAATCCAATACTGGTCTCCCAGGTGCCGCTCAAAGCACAAACCCATAGAAGATTCACTCTTCTTGTACATAAGTCGGCATTGTGCGTTTTATATTCAATTCCGATGCGATTTCTGTGTTTCATCGTCAATGTGAAGGTCCAAGGGATACAGTAAACCTGCACTGGTGCATCGGAATCCAATACTGGTCTCCCAGGAGCCGCCCAAAGCACAAACTCTTAGGAGACTCACTCTTCTTGTACTTAAGTCGGCACTGAGCCTTTTATATTCAATTCCGATGCGATTTCTGTGTTTCATCGTCAATGTGAATGTCCAAGGGATACAGTAAACCTGCAATGGTGCATCGGAATCCAATACTGGTCTCCCAGGAGCCGCCAAAAGCACAAACTCTGAGAAGATTCACTCTTCTTGTACTTAAGTCGGCACTGTGCCTTTTATATTCAATTCCGATGCGATTTCTGTGTTTCATCGTCAGTGTGAAGGTCCAAGGGATACAGTAAACCTGCACTGGTGCATCGGAATCCAATACTGGTCTCCCAGGATCCGCTCAAAGCACAAACTCTGAGAAGATTCACTCTTCTTGTACTTAAGTCGGCACTGTGCCTTTCATATTCAATTCCGATGCGATTTCTGTGTTTCATCGTCAATGTGAAGGTCCAATTGATACAGTAAACCTGCACTGGTGCATCGGAATCCAATACTGGTCTCCCAGGAGCCGCCCAAAGCACAAACTCTTAGGAGACTCACTCTTCTTGTACCTAAGTCGGCACTGTGCCTTTTATATTCAATTCCGATGCGATTTCTGTGTTTCATCGTCAATGTGAAGGTCCAAGGGATACAGTAAACCTGCACTGGTGCATCGGAATCCAATACTGGTCTCCCAGGAGCCGCCCAAAACACAAACTCTGAGAAGATTCACTCTTCTTGTACTTAAGTCGGCACTGTGCCTTTTCTATTCAATTCCGATGCGATTTCTGTGTTTCATCGTCAATGTGAAGGTCCAAGGGATACAGTAAACCTGCACTGGTGCATCGGAATCCAATACTGGTCTCCCAGGATCCGCTCAAAGCACAAACTCTGAGAAGATTCACTCTTCTTGTACTTACGTCGGCACTGTGCCTTTTATATTCAATTCCGATGCGATTTCTGTGTTTCATCGTCAATGTGAAGGCCCAAGGGATACAGTAAACCTGCACTGGTGCATCGGAATCCAATACTGGTCTCCCAGGATCCGCTCAAAGCACAAACTCGTAGAAGATTCACTCTTCTTGTACTTAAGTCGGCACTGTGCATTTTATATTCAATTCCGATGCGATTTCTGTGTTTCATCGTCAATGTGAAGGTCCAAGGGATACAGTAAACCTGCACTGGTGCATCGGAATCCAATACTGGTCTCCCAGGAGCCGCCCAAAGCACAAACTCTTAGAAGATTCACTCTTCTTGTACTTAAGTCGGCACTGTGCCTTTTATATTCAATACCGATGCGATTTCTGTGTTTCATCGTCAATGTGAAGGCCCAAGGGATACAGTAAACCTGCACTGGTGCATCGGAATCCAATACTGGTCTCCCAGGATCCGCTCAAAGCACAAACTCGTAGAAGATTCACTCTTCTTGTACTTAAGTCGGAACTGTGCATTTTATATTCAATTCCGATGCGATTTCTGTGTTTCATCGTCAATGTGAAGGTCCAAGGGATACAGTAAACCTGCACTGGTGCATCGGAATCCAATACTGGTCTCCCAGGAGCCGCTCAAACCACAAACTCTTAGGAGACTCACTCTTCTTGTACTTAAGTCGGCACTGTGCCTTTTATATTCAATTCCGATGCGATTTCTGTGTTTCATTGTCAATGTGAAGGTCCAAGGAATACAGAAAACCTGCACTGGTGCATCGGAATCCAATACTGGTCTCCCAGGAGCCGCTCAAACCACAAACTCTAAGGAGACTGACTCTTCTTGTACTTAGGTCGGCACTGTGCCTTTTATATTCAATTCCGATGCGATTTCTGTGTTTCATCGTCAATGTGAAGGTCCAAGGGATACAGTAAACCTGCACTGGTGCATCGGAATCCAATACTGGTCTCCCAGGATCCGCTCAAAGCACAAACTCTTAGGAGACTCACTCTTCTTGTACTTACGTCGGCACTGTGCCTTTTATATTCAATTCCGATGCGATTTCTGTGTTTCATCGTCAATGTGAAGGTCCAAGGGATACAGTAAACCTGCACTGGTGCATCGGAAACCAATACTGGTCTCCCAGGAGCCGCTCAAACCACAAACTCTTAGGAGACTCACTCTTCTTGTACTTAAGTCGGCACTGTGTCTTTTATATTCAATTCCGATGCGATTTCTGTGTTTCATTGTCAATGTGAAGGTCCAAGGGATACAGTAAACCTGCACTGGTGCATCGGAATCCAATACTGGTCTCCCAGGAGACGCCCAAAGCACAAACTCTGAGAAGATTCACTCTTCTTGTACTTACGTTGGCACTGTGCCTTTTATATTCAATTCCGATGCGATTTCTGTGTTTCATCGTCAATGTGAAGGTCCAAGGGATACAGTAAACCCTCACTGGTGCATCGGAATCCAATACTGGTCCCCCAGGAGCCGCCCAAAGCACAAACTCTGAGAAGATTCACTCTTCTTGAACTTAAGTCGGCACTGTGCCTTTTATATTCAATTCCGATGCGATTTCTGTGTTTCATCGTCGATTTGAAGGTCCAAGGGATACAGTAAACCTGCACTGGTGCATCGGAATCCAATACTGGTCTCCCAGGAGCCGCTCAAACCACAAACTCTTAGGAGACTCACTCTTCTTGTACTTAAGTCGGCACTGTGTCTTTTATATTCAATTCCGATGCGATTTCTGTGTTTCATTGTCAATGTGAAGGTCCAAGGGATACAGTAAATTTGCACAGGTGCATCGGAATCCAATACTGGTCTCCCAGGAGCCGCTCAAACCACAAATTCTTAGGAGACTCACTCTTCTTGTACTTAAGTCGGGACTGTGCCTTTTATATTCAATTCCGATGCGATTTCTGTGTTTCATCGACAATGTGAAGGTCCAAGGGATACAGTAAACCTGCACTGGTGCATCGGAATCCAATACTGGTCTCCCAGGAGCCGCTCAAACCACAAACTCTTACTAGACTCACTCTTCTTGTACTTAAGTCGGCACTGTGTCTTTTATATTCAATTCCGATGCGATTTCTGTGTTTCATTGTCAATGTGAAGGTCCAAGGGATACAGTAAACCTGCACTGGTGCATCGGAATCCAATACTGGTCTCCCAGGATCCGCTCAAAGCACAAACTCTTAGGAGACCCACTCTTCTTGTACTTAAGTCGGCATTGTGCCTTTTATATTCAATTCCGATGCGATATCTGTGTTTCATTGTCAATGTGAAGGTCCATGGGATACAGTAAACCTGCACTGGTGCATCGGAATCCAATACTGGTCTCCCAGGAGCCGCTCAAAGCACAAACTCTTAGGAGACTCACTCTTCTTGTACTTAAGTCGCCATTGTGCCTTTTATATTCAATTCCGATGCAATTTCTGTGTTTCATCGTCAATGTGAAGGTCCAAGGGATACAGTAAACCTGCACTGGTGCATCGGAATCCAATACTGGTCTCCCAGGAGCCGCCGAAAGCACAAACTCTTAGGAGACTCACTCTTCTTGTACTTAAGTCGGCACTGTGCCTTTTATATTCAATTCCGATGCGATTTCTGTGTTTCATCGTCAATGTGAAGGTCCAAGGGATTCCGTAAACCTGCACTGGTGCATCGGAATCCAATACTGGTCTCCCAGGAGCCGCTCAAACCACAAACTCTTAGAAAATTCACTCTTCTTGTACTTAAGTCGGCATTGTGCCTTTGATATTCAATTCCGATGCGATTTCTGTGTTTCATCGTCAATGTGAAGGTCCAAGGGATACAGTAAACCTGCACTGGTGCATCGGAATCCAATACTGGTCTCCCACGAGCCGCTCAAAGCACAAACTCTTAGAAAATTCACTCTTCTTGTACTTGAGTCGGCATTGTGCCTTTGATATTCAATTCCGATGCGATTTCTGTGTTTCATCGTCAATGTGAAGGTCCAAGGGATACAGTAAACCTGCACTGGTGCATCGGAATCCACTACTGGTCTCCCAGGTGCCGCTCAAAAGCACAAACCCATAGAAGATTCACTCTTCTTGTACATAAGTCGGCATTGTGCCTTTTACATTCAATTCCGATGCGATTTCTGTGTTTCATCGTCAATGTGAATGTCCAAGGGATACAGTAAACCTGCACTGGTGCATCGGAATCCAATACTGGTCTCCCAGGAGCCGCCCAAAGCACAAACTCTTATTTGACTCACTCTTCTTGTACTTAAGTCGGCACTGAGCCTTTTATATTCAATTCCGATGCGATTTCTGTGTTTCATCGTCAATGTGAAGGTCCAAGGGATACAGTAAACCTGCACTGGTGCATCGGAATCCAATACTGGTCTCCCAGGAGCCGCCCAAAGCACAAACTCTTATTTGACTCACTCTTCTTGTACTTAAGTCGGCACTGAGCCTTTTATATTCAATTCCGATGCGATTTCTGTGTTTCATCGTCAATGTGAAGGTCCAAGGGATACAGTAAACCTGCACTGGTGCATCGGAATCCAATACTGGTCTCCCAGGTGCCGCTCAAAGCACAAACTCTTAGAAAATTCACTCTTCTTGTACTTGAGTCGGCATTGTGCCTTTGATATTCAATTCCGATGCGATTTGTGTGTTTCATCGTCAATGTGAAGGTCCAAGGGATACAGTAAACCTGCACTGGTGCATCGGAATCCACTACTGGTCTCCCAGGTGCCGCTCAAAGCACAAACCCATAGAAGATTCACTCTTCTTGTACATAAGTCGGCATTGTGCCTTTTATATTCAATTCCGATGCGCTTTCTGTGTTTCATCGTCAATGGGAAGGTCCAAGGGATACAGTAAACCTGCACTGGTGCATCGGAATCCAATACTGGTCTCCCAGGTGCCGCTCAAAGCACAAACCCATAGAAGATTCATTCTTCTTGTACATAAGTCGGCATTGTGCGTTTTATATTCAATTCCGATGCGATTTCTGTGTTTCATCGTCAATGTGAAGGTCCAAGGGATACAGTAAACCTGCACTGGTGCATCGGAATCCAATACTGGTCTCCCAGGAGCCGCCCAAAGCACAAACTCTTAGGAGACTCACTCTTCTTGTACTTAAGTCGGCACTGAGCCTTTTATATTCAATTCCGATGCGATTTCTGTGTTTCATCGTCAATGTGAATGTCCAAGGGATACAGTAAACCTGCAATGGTGCATCGGAATCCAATACTGGTCTCCCAGGAGCCGCCAAAAGAACAAACTCTGAGAAGATTCACTCTTCTTGTACTTAAGTCGGCACTGTGCCTTTTATATTCAATTCCGATGCGATTTCTGTGTTTCATCGTCAATGTGAAGGTCCAAGGGATACAGTAAACCTGCACTGGTGCATCGGAATCCAATACTGGTCTCCCAGGATCCGCTCAAAGCACAAACTCTGAGAAGATTCACTCTTCTTGTACTTAAGTCGGCACTGTGCCTTTCATATTCAATTCCGATGCGATTTCTGTGTTTCATCGTCAATGTGAAGGTCCAAGGGATACAGTAAACCTGCACTGGTGCATCGGAATCCAATACTGGTCTCCCAGGAGCCGCCCAAAGCACAAACTCTTAGGAGACTCACTCTTCTTGTACCTAAGTCGGCACTGTGCCTTTTATATTCAATTCCGATGCGATTTCTGTGTTTCATCGTCAATGTGAAGGTCCAAGGGATACAGTAAACCTGCACTGGTGCATCGGAATCCAATACTGGTCTCCCAGGAGCCGCCCAAAACACAAACTCTGAGAAGATTCACTCTTCTTGTACTTAAGTCGGCACTGTGCCTTTTCTATTCAATTCCGATGCGATTTCTGTGTTTCATCGTCAATGTGAAGGTCCAAGGGATACAGTAAACCTGCACTGGTGCATCGGAATCCAATACTGGTCTCCCAGGATCCGCTCAAAGCACAAACTCTGAGAAGATTCACTCTTCTTGTACTTACGTCGGCACTGTGCCTTTTATATTCAATTCCGATGCGATTTCTGTGTTTCATCGTCAATGTGAAGGCCCAAGGGATACAGTAAACCTGCACTGGTGCATCGGAATCCAATACTGGTCTCCCAGGATCCGCTCAAAGCACAAACTCGTAGAAGATTCACTCTTCTTGTACTTAAGTCGGCACTGTGCATTTTATATTCAATTCCGATGCGATTTCTGTGTTTCATCGTCAATGTGAAGGTCCAAGGGATACAGTAAACCTGCACTGGTGCATCGGAATCCAATACTGGTCTCCCAGGAGCCGCTCAAACCACAAACTCTTAGGAGACTCACTCTTCTTGTACTTAAGTCGGCACTGTGCCTTTTATATTCAATTCCGATGCGATTTCTGTGTTTCATTGTCAATGTGAAGGTCCAAGGAATACAGAAAACCTGCACTGGTGCATCGGAATCCAATACTGGTCTCCCAGGAGCCGCTCAAACCACAAACTCTAAGGAGACTCACTCTTCTTGTACTTAGGTCGGCACTGTGCCTTTTATATTCAATTCCGATGCGATTTCTGTGTTTCATCGTCAATGTGAAGGTCCAAGGGATACAGTAAACCTGCACTGGTGCATCGGAATCCAATACTGGTCTCCCAGGATCCGCTCAAAGCACAAACTCTTAGGAGACTCACTCTTCTTGTACTTACGTCGGCACTGTGCCTTTTATATTCAATTCCGATGCGATTTCTGTGTTTTATCGTCAATGTGAAGGTCCAAGGGATACAGTAAACCTGCACTGGTGCATCGGAAACCAATACTGGTCTCCCAGGAGCCGCTCAAACCACAAACTCTTAGGAGACTCACTCTTCTTGTACTTAAGTCGGCACTGTGTCTTTTATATTCAATTCCGATGCGATTTCTGTGTTTCATTGTCAATGTGAAGGTCCAAGGGATACAGTAAACCTGCACTGGTGCATCGGAATCCAATACTGGTCTCCCAGGAGACGCCCAAAGCACAAACTCTGAGAAGATTCACTCTTCTTGTACTTACGTCGGCACTGTGCCTTTTATATTCAATTCCGATGCGATTTCTGTGTTTCATCGTCAATGTGAAGGTCCAAGGGATACAGTAAACCCTCACTGGTGCATCGGAATCCAATACTGGTCCCCCAGGAGCCGCCCAAAGCACAAACTCTGAGAAGATTCACTCTTCTTGTACTTAAGTCGGCACTGTGCCTTTTATATTCAATTCCGATGCGATTTCTGTGTTTCATCGTCGATTTGAAGGTCCAAGGGATACAGTAAACCTGCACTGGTGCATCGGAATCCAATACTGGTCTCCCAGGAGCCGCTCAAACCACAAACTCTTAGGAGACTCACTCTTCTTGTACTTAAGTCGGCACTGTGTCTTTTATATTCAATTCCGATGCGATTTCTGTGTTTCATTGTCAATGTGAAGGTCCAAGGGATACAGTAAATTTGCACAGGTGCATCGGAATCCAATACTGGTCTCCCAGGAGCCGCTCAAACCACAAACTCTTAGGAGACTCACTCTTCTTGTACTTAAGTCGGGACTGTGCCTTTTATATTCAATTCCGATGCGATTTCTGTGTTTCATCGACAATGTGAAGGTCCAAGGGATACAGTAAACCTGCACTGGTGCATCGGAATCCAATACTGGTCTCCCAGGAGCCGCTCAAACCACAAACTCTTACTAGACTCACTCTTCTTGTACTTAAGTCGGCACTGTGTCTTTTATATTCAATTCCGATGCGATTTCTGTGTTTCATTGTCAATGTGAAGGTCCAAGGGATACAGTAAACCTGCACTGGTGCATCGGAATCCAATACTGGTCTCCCAGGATCCGCTCAAAGCACAAAATCTTAGGAGACCCACTCTTCTTGTACTTAAGTCGGCATTGTGCCTTTTATATTCAATTCCGATGCGATATCTGTGTTTCATTGTCAATGTGAAGGTCCAAGGGATACAGTAAACCTGCACTGGTGCATCGGAATCCAATACTGGTCTCCCAGGAGCCGCTCAAACCACAAACTCTTAGGAGACTCACTCTTCTTGTACTTAAGTCGCCATTGTGCCTTTTATATTCAATTCCGATGCAATTTCTGTGTTTCATCGTCAATGTGAAGGTCCAAGGGATACAGTAAACCTGCACTGGTGCATCGGAATCCAATACTGGTCTCCCAGGGGCCGCCGAAAGCACAAACTCTTAGGAGACTCACTCTTCTTGTACTTAAGTCGGCACTGTGCCTTTTATATTCAATTCCGATGCGATTTCTGTGTTTCATCGTCAATGTGAAGGTCCAAGGGATACAGTAAACCTACACTGGTGCATCGGAATCCAATACTGGTCTCCCAGGAGCCGCTCAAACCACAAACTCTTAGAAAATTCACTCTTCTTGTACTTAAGTCGGCATTGTGCCTTTGATATTCAATTCCGATGCGATTTCTGTGTTTCATCGTCAATGTGAATGTCCAAGGGATACAGTAAACCTGCACTGGTGCATCGGAATCCAATACTGGTCTCCCAGGAGCCGCCCAAAGCACAAACTCTTATTTGACTCACTCTTCTTGGACTTAAGTCGGCACTGAGCCTTTTATATTCAATTCCGATGCGATTTCTGTGTTTCATCGTCAATGTGAAGGTCCAAGGGATACAGTAAACCTGCACTGGTGCATCGGAATCCAATACTGGTCTCCCAGGAGCCGCCCAAAGCACAAACTCTTATTTGACTCACTCTTCTTGTACTTAAGTCGGCACTGAGCCTTTTATATTCAATTCCGATGCGATTTCTGTGTTTCATCGTCAATGTGAAGGTCCAAGGGATACAGTAAACCTGCACTGGTGCATCGGAATCCAATACTGGTCTCCCAGGTGCCGCTCAAAGCACAAACTCTTAGAAAATTCACTCTTCTTGTACTTGAGTCGGCATTGTGCCTTTGATATTCAATTCCGATGCGATTTGTGTGTTTCATCGTCAATGTGAAGGTCCAAGGGATACAGTAAACCTGCACTGGTGCATCGGAATCCACTACTGGTCTCCCAGGTGCCGCTCAAAGCACAAACCCATAGAAGATTCACTCTTCTTGTACTTAAGTCGGCACTGTGCATTTTATATTCAATTCCGATGCGATTTCTGTGTTTCATCGTCAATGTGAAGGTCCAAGAGATACAGTAAACCTGCACTGGTGCATCGGAATCCAATACTGGTCTCCCAGGAGCCGCTCAAACCACAAACTCTTAGGAGACTCACTCTTCTTGTACTTAAGTCGGCACTGTGCCTTTTATATTCAATTCCGATGCGATTTCTGTGTTTCATTGTCAATGTGAAGGTCCAAGGAATACAGAAAACCTGCACTGGTGCATCGGAATCCAATACTGGTCTCCCAGGAGCCGCTCAAACCACAAACTCTAAGGAGACTCACTCTTCTTGTACTTAGGTCGGCACTGTGCCTTTTATATTCAATTCCGATGCGATTTCTGTGTTTCATCGTCAATGTGAAGGTCCAAGGGATACAGTAAACCTGCACTGGTGCATCGGAATCCAATACTGGTCTCCCAGGATCCGCTCAAAGCACAAACTCTTAGGAGACTCACTCTTCTTGTACTTACGTCGGCACTGTGCCTTTTATATTCAATTCCGATGCGATTTCTGTGTTTCATCGTCAATGTGAAGGTCCAAGGGATACAGTAAACCTGCACTGGTGCATCGGAAACCAATACTGGTCTCCCAGGAGCCGCTCAAACCACAAACTCTTAGGAGACTCACTCTTCTTGTACTTAAGTCGGCACTGTGTCTTTTATATTCAATTCCGATGCGATTTCTGTGTTTCATTGTCAATGTGAAGGTCCAAGGGATACAGTAAACCTGCACTGGTGCATCGGAATCCAATACTGGTCTCCCAGGAGACGCCCAAAGCACAAACTCTGAGAAGATTCACTCTTCTTGTACTTACGTCGGCACTGTGCCTTTTATATTCAATTCCGATGCGATTTCTGTGTTTCATCGTCAATGTGAAGGTCCAAGGGATACAGTAAACCCTCACTGGTGCATCGGAATCCAATACTGGTCCCCCAGGAGCCGCCCAAAGCACAAACTCTGAGAAGATTCACTCTTCTTGTACTTAAGTCGGCATTGTGCCTTTTATATTCAATTCCGATGCGATATCTGTGTTTCATTGTCAATGCGAAGGTCCAAGGGATACAGTAAACCTGCACTGGTGCATCGGAATCCAATACTGGTCTCCCAGGAGCCGCTCAAACCACAAACTCTTAGGAGACTCACTCTTCTTGTACTTAAGTCGCCATTGTGCCTTTTATATTCAATTCCGATGCAATTTCTGTGTTTCATCGTCAATGTGAAGGTCCAAGGGATACAGTAAACCTGCACTGGTGCATCGGAATCCAATACTGGTCTCCCAGGAGCCGCCGAAAGCACAAACTCTTAGGAGACTCACTCTTCTTGTACTTAAGTCGGCACTGTGCCTTTTATATTCAATTCCGATGCGATTTCTGTGTTTCATCGTCAATGTGAAGGTCCAAGGGATTCCGTAAACCTGCACTGTTGCATCGGAATCCAATACTGGTCTCCCAGGAGCCGCTCAAACCACAAACTCTTAGAAAATTCACTCTTCTTGTACTTAAGTCGGCATTGTGCCTTTGATATTCAATTCCGATGCGATTTCTGTGTTTCATCGTCAATGTGAAGGTCCAAGGGATACAGTAAACCTGCACTGGTGCATCGGAATCCAATAGTGGTCTCCCACGAGCCGCTCAAAGCACAAACTCTTAGAAAATTCACTCTTCTTGTACTTGAGTCGGCATTGTGCCTTTGATATTCAATTCTGATGCGATTTCTGTGTTTTATCGTCAATGTGAAGGTCCAAGGGATACAGTAAACCTGCACTAGTGCATCGGAATCCACTACTGGTCTCCCAGGTGCCGCTCAAAAGCACAAACCCATAGAAGATTCACTCTTCTTGTACATAAGTCGGCATTGTGCCTTTTACATTCAATTCCGATGCGATTTCTGTGTTTCATCGTCAATGTGAATGTCCAAGGGATACAGTAAACCTGCACTGGTGCATCGGAATCCAATACTGGTCTCCCAGGAGCCGCCCAAAGCACAAACTCTTATTTGACTCACTCTTCTTGGACTTAAGTCGGCACTGAGCCTTTTATATTCAATTCCGATGCGATTTCTGTGTTTCATTGTCAATGTGACGGTCCAAGGGATACAGTAAACCTGCACTGGTGCATCGGAATCTAATACTGGTCTCCCAGGAGCCGCTCAAAGCACAAACTCTGAGAAGATTCACTCTTCTTGTAGTTAAGTCGGCACTGTGCCTCTTATATTCAATTCCGATGCGATTTCTGTGTTTCATTGTCAATGTGAAGGTCCTAGGGATACAGTAAACCTGCACTGGTGCATCGGAATCTAATACTGGTCTCCCAGGAGCCGCTCAAAGCACAAACTCTTAGAAAATTCACTCTTCTTGTACTTGAGTCGGCATTGTGCCTTTGATATTCAATTCCGATGCGATTTGTGTGTTTCATCGTCAATGTGAAGGTCCAAGGGATACAGTAAACCTGCACTGGTGCATCGGAATCCACTACTGGTCTCCCAGGTGCCGCTCAAAGCACAAACCCATAGAAGATTCACTCTTCTTGTACATAAGTCGGCATTGTGCCTTTTATATTCAATTCCGATGCGCTTTCTGTGTTTCATCGTCAATGTGAAGGTCCAAGGGATACAGTAAACCTGCACTGGTGCATTGGAATCCAATACTGGTCTCCCAGGAGCCGCCCAAAGCACAAACTCTTATTTGACTCACTCTTCTTGTACTTAAGTCGGCACTGAGCCTTTTATATTCTATTCCGATGCGATTTCTGTGTTTCATCGTCAATGTGAAGGTCCAAGGGATACAGTAAACCTGCACCGGTGCATCGGAATCCAATACTGGTCTCCCAGGAGCCGCTCAAAGCACAAACTCTTAGAAAATTCACTCTTCTTGTACTTATGTCGGCATTGTGCCTTTGATATTCAATTCCGATGCGATTTCTGTGTTTCATCGTCAATTTGAAGGTCCAAGGGATACAGTAAACCTGCACTGGTGCATCGGAATCCAATACTGGTCTCCCAGGTGCCGCTCAAAGCACAAACCCATAGAAGATTCACTCTTCATGTACATAAGTCGGCATTGTGCCTTTTATAATCAATTCCGATGCGATTTCTGTGTTTCATCGTCAATGTGAAGGTCCAAGGGATACAGTAAACCTGCACTGGTGCATCGGAATCCAATACTGGTCTCCCAGGAGCCGCCCAAAGCACAAACTCTTATTTGACTCACTCTTCTTGTACTTAAGTCGGCACTGAGCCTTTTATATTCAATTCCGATGCGATTTCTGTGTTTCATCGTCAATGTGAAGGTCCAAGGGATACAGTAAACTTGCACTGGTGCATCGGAATCCAATACTGGTCTCCCAGGAGCCGCTCAAAGCACAAACTCTTAGAAAATTCACTCTTCTTGTACTTAAGTCGGCATTGTGCCTTTGATACTCAATTCCGATGCGATTTCTGTGTTTCATCGTCAATGTGAAGGTCCAAGGGATACAGGAAACCTGCACTGGTGCATCGGAATCCAATACTGGTCTCCCAGGAGCCGCTCAAAGCACAAACTCTTAGAAAATTCACTCTTCTTGTACTTAAGTCGGCATTATGCCTTTGATATTCAATTCCGAAGCGATTTCTTTGTTTCATCGTCAATGTGAAGGTCCAAGGGATACAGTAAACCTGCACTGGTGCATCGGAATCCAATACTGGTCTCCCAGGTGCCGCTCAAAGCACAAACCCATAGAAGATTCACTCTTCTTGTACATAAGTCGGCATTGTGCGTTTTATATTCAATTCCGATGCGATTTCTGTGTTTCATCGTCAATGTGAAGGTCCAAGGGATACAGTGAACCTACACTGGTGCATCGGAATCCAATACTGGTCTCCCAGGAGCCGCCCAAAGCACAAACTCTTATTTGACTCACTCTTCTTGTACTTAAGTCGGCACTGAGCCTTTTATATTCAATTCCTATGCGATTTCTGTGTTTCATCGTCAATGTGAAGGTCCAAGGGATACAGTAAACCTGCACTGGTGCATCGGAATCCAATACTGGTCTCCCAGGAGCCGCTCAAAGCACAAACTCTTGGAAAATTCACTCTTCTTGTACTTAAGTCGGCATTGTGCCTTTGATATTCAATTAAGATGCGATTTCTGTGTTTCATCGTCAATGTGAAGGTCCAAGGGATACAGTAAACCTGCACTGGTGCATCGGAATCCAATACTGGTCTCCCAGGTGCCGCTCAAATCACAAACCCATAGAAGATTCACTCTTCTTGTACATAAGTCGGCATTGTGCCTTTTATATTCAATTCCGATGCGATTTCTGTGTTTCATTGTCAATGTGACGGTCCAAGGGATACAGTAAACCTGCACTGGTGCATCGGAATCTAATACTGGTCTCCCAGGAGCCGCTCAAAGCACAAACTCTGAGAAGATTCACTCTTCTTGTAGTTAAGTCGGCACTGTGCCTCTTATATTCAATTCCGATGCGATTTCTGTGTTTCATTGTCAATGTGAAGGTCCTAGGGATACAGTAAACCTGCACTGGTGCATCGGAATCTAATACTGGTCTCCCAGGAGCCGCTCAAACCACAAACTCTTAGGAGACTCACTCTTCTTGTACTTAAGTCGGCATTGTGCCTTTTATATTCAATTCCGATGCGATTTCTGTGTTTCATCGTCAATTTGAAGGTCCAAGGGATACAGTAAATCTGCACTGGTGCATCGGAATCGAATACTGGTCTCCCAGGAGCCGCACAAAGCACAAACTCGTAGAAGACTCACTCTTCTTGTACTTAAGTCGGCACTGTGCCTTTTATATTCAATTCCGATGCGATTTCTGTGTTTCATCGTCAATGTGAAGCAGCAAGGGATACAGTAAACCTGCACTGGTGCATCGGAATCCAATACTGGTCTCCCAGGATAGGCTCAAACTACAAACTCTTAGGAGACTCACTGTTCTTGTACTGAAGTCGGCACTGTGCCTTTTATATTCAATTCCGATGCGATTTCTGTGTTTCATCGTCAATGTGAAGGTCCAAGGGATACAGTAAACCTGCAGTGGTGCATCGGAATCCAATACTGGTCTCCCAGGAGTCGCTCAAACCACAAACTCTTAGGAGACTCACTCTTCTTGTACTTAAGTCGGCATTGTGCCTTTTATATTCAATTCCGATGCCATTTCTGTGTTTCATCGTCAATTTGAAGGTCCAAGGGATACAGTAAACCTGCACTGGTGCATCGGAATCCAATACTGGTCTCCCAGGAGCCGCTCAAACCACAAACTCTTAGGAGACTCACTCTTCTTGTACTTAAGTCGGCATTGTGCCTTTTATATTCAATTCCGATGCGATTTCTGTGTTTCATCGTCAATGTGAAGGTCCAAGGGATACAGTAAACCTGCACTGGTGCATCGGAATCTAATACTGGTCTCCCAGGAGCCGCCCAAAGCACAAACTCTTAGGAGACTCACTCTTCATGTACTTAAGTCGGCACTGTGCCTTTTATATTCAATTCCGATGCGATTTCTGTGTTTCATCGTCAATGTGAAGGTCCAAGGGATACAGTAAACCTGCACTGGTGCATCGGAATCCAATACTGGTCTCCCAGGAGCCGCCCAAAGCACAAAATCTTAGATGATTCACTCTTCTTGTACTTAAGTCGGCACTGTGCCTTTTATATTCAATTCCGATGCGATTTCTGTGTTTCATCGTCAATGTGAAGGTCCAAGGGATACTGTAAACCAGCACTGGTGCATCGGAATCCAATACTGGTCTTCCAGGAGCCGCCCAAAGCACAAACTCTGAGAAGATTCACTCATCTTGTACTTAAGTCGGCACTGTACCTTTTATATTCAATTCCGATGCGATTTCTGTGTTTCATCGTCAATGTGAAGGTCCAAGGGATACAGTAAACCTGCACTGGTGCATCGGAATCCAATACTGGTCTCCCAGGATCCGCTCAAAGCACAAACTCTGAGAAGATTCACTCTTCTTGTACTTAAGTCGGCACTGTGCCTTTTATATTCAATTCCGATGCGATTTCTGTGTTTCATCGTCAATGTGAAGGTCCAAGGGATACAGTAAACCTGCACTGGTGCATCGGAATCCAATACTGGTCTCCCAGGAGCCGCCCAAAGCACAAACTCTGAGAAGATTCACTCTTCTTGTACTTAAGTCGGCACTGTGCCTTTTATATTCAATTCCGATGCGATTTCTGTGTTTCATCGTCAATGTGAAGGTCCAAGGGATACAGTAAACCTGCACTGGTGCATCGGAATCCAATACTGGTCTCCCAGGAGCCGCCCAAAGCACACACTCTTAGGAGACTCACTCTTCTTGTACTTAAGTCGGCACTGTGCCTTTTATATTCAATTCCGATGCAATTTCTGTGTTTCATCGTCAATGTGAAGGTCCAACGGATACAGTAAACCCGCACTGGTGCATCGGAATCCAATACTGGTCTCCCAGGAGCCGCCCAAAGCACAAACTCTGAGAAGATTCACTCTTCTTGTACTTAAGTTGGCACTGTGCCTTTTATATTCAATTCCGATGCGATTTCTGTGTTTCATCGTCAATGTGAAGGTCCAAGGGATACAGTAAACCTGCACTGGTGCATCGGAATCCAATACTGGTCTCCCGGGATCCTCTCAAAGCACAAACTCTTAGAAGATTCACTCTTCTTGTACTTAAGTCGGCACTGTGCCTTTTATATTCAATTCCGATGCGATTTCTGTGTTTCATCGTCAATGTGAAGGTCCAAGGGATACAGTAAACCTGCACTGGTGCATCAGAATCCAATACTGGTCTCCCGGGATCCGCTCAAAGCACAAACTCTTAGATGATTCACTCTTCTTGTACTTAAGTCGGCACTGTGCCTTTTATATTCAATTCCGATGCCATTTCTGTGTTTCATCGTCAATGTGAAGGTCCAAGGGATACAGTAAACCGGCACTGGTGCATCGGAATCCAATCCTGGTCTCCCAGGAGCCGCTCAAACCACAAACTCTTAGGAGACTCACTCTTCTTGTACTTAAGTCGGCATTGTGCCTTTTATATTCAATTCCGATGCGATTTCTGTGTTTCATCGTCAATGTGAAGGTCCAAGGGATACAGTAAACCTGCACTGGTGCATCGGACTCCTATACTGGTCTCCCAGGATCCGCTCAAAGCACAAACTCTTAGGAGACTCACTATTCTTGTACCTAAGTCGGCATTGTGCTTTTTATATTCAATTCCGATGCGGTTTCTGTGTTTCATCGTCAACTTGAAGGTCCAAGGGATACAGTAAACCTGCACTGGTGCATCGGAATCCAATACTGGTCTCCCAGGAGCCGCCCAAAGCACAAACTCTGAGAAGATTCACTCTTCTTGTACTTAAGTCGGGACTGTGCCTTTTATATTCAATTCCGATGCGATTTCTGTGTTTCATCGTCAATGTGAAGGTCCAAGGGATACTGTAAACCAGCACTGGTGCATCGGAATCCAATACTGGTCTCCCAGGATCCGCTCAAAGCACAAACTCTGAGAAGATTCACTCTTCTTTTACTTATGTCGGCACTGTGTCTTTTATATTCAATTCCGATGCGATTTCTGTGTTTCATCGTCAATGTGAAGGTCCAAGGGATACAGTAAACCTGCACTGGTGCATCGGAATCCAATACTGGTCTCCCAGGAGCCGCCCAAAGCACAAACTCTGAGAAGATTCACTCTTCTTGTACTTAAGTCGGCACTGTACCTTTTATATTCAATTCCGATGCGATTTCTGTGTTTCATCGTCAATGTGAAGGTCCAAGGGATACAGTAAACCTGCACTGGTGCATCGGAATCCAATACTGGTCTCCCAGGAGCCGCTCAAAGCACAAACTCTTAGAAAATTCACTCTTCTTGTACTTAAGTCGGCATTGTGCCTTTGATATTCAATTAAGATGCGATTTCTGTGTTTCATCGTCAATGTGAAGGTCCAAGGGATACAGTAAACCTGCACTGGTGCATCGGAATCCAATACTGGTCTCCCAGGTGCCGCTCAAATCACAAACCCATAGAAGATTCACTCTTCTTGTACATAAGTCGGCATTGTGCCTTTTATATTCAATTCCGATGCGATTTCTGTGTTTCATTGTCAATGTGACGGTCCAAGGGATACAGTAAACCTGCACTGGTGCATCGGAATCTAATACTGGTCTCCCAGGAGCCGCTCAAAGCACAAACTCTGAGAAGATTCACTCTTCTTGTAGTTAAGTCGGCACTGTGCCTCTTATATTCAATTCCGATGCGATTTCTGTGTTTCATTGTCAATGTGAAGGTCCTAGGGATACAGTAAACCTGCACTGGTGCATCGGAATCTAATACTGGTCTCCCAGGAGCCGCTCAAACCACAAACTCTTAGGAGACTCACTCTTCTTGTACTTAAGTCGGCATTGTGCCTTTTATATTCAATTTCGATGCGATTTCTGTGTTTCATCGTCAATTTGAAGGTCCAAGGGATACAGTTAACCTGCAGTGGTGCATCGGAATCCAATACTGGTCTCCCAGGAGTCGCTCAAACCACAAACTCTTAGGAGACTCACTCTTCTTGTACTTAAGTGGGCACTGTGTCTTTTATATTCAATTCCGATGCGATTTCTGTGTTTCAATGTCAATATGAAGGTCCAAGGGATACAGTAAACCTGCACTGGTGCATCGGAATCCAATACTGGTCTCCCAGGAGCCGCCCAAAGCACAAACTCTGAGAAGATTCACTCTTCTTGTACTTACGTCGGCACTGTGGCTTTTATATTCAAATCCGATGCGATTTCTGTGTTTCATCGTCAATGTGAAGGTCCAAGGGATACAGTAAACGTGCACTGGTGCATCGGAATCCAATACTGGTCTCCCAGGAGCCGCCCAAAGCACAAACTCTGAGAAGATTCACTCTTCTTGTACTTAAGTCGGCACTGTGCTTTTTATATTCAATTCCGATGCGATTTCTGTGTTTCATCGTCAATGTGAAGGTCCAAGGGATACAGTAAACCTGCAGTGGTGCATCGGAATCCAATACTGGTCTCCCAGGAGCCGCTCAAACCACAAACTCTTAGGAGACTCACTCTTCTTGTACTTAAGTCGGCACTGTGTCTTTTATATTCAATTCCGATGCGATTTCTGTGTTTCATTGTCAATGTGAAGGTCCAAGGGATACAGTAAATTTGCACTGGTGCATCGGAATCCAATACTGGTCTCCCAGGAGCCGCTCAAACCACAAACTCTTAGGAGTCTCACTCTTCTTGTACTTAAGTCGGCATTGTGCCTTTTATATTCAATTCTGATGCGATTTCTGTGTTTCATCGTCAGTTTGACGGTCCAAGGGATACAGTAAACCTGCACTGGTGCATCGGAATCCAATACTGGTCTCCCAGGATCCGCTCAAAGCACAAACTCTTAGGATACTCACTCTTCTTGTACTTAAGTCGGCATTGTGCCTTTTATATTTAATTCCGATGCGATTTCTGTGTTTCATCGTCAATTTGAAGGTCCAAGGGATACAGTAAACCTGCACTGGTGCATCGGAATCCAATACTGGTCTCCCAGGAGCCGCTCAAACCACAAACTCTTAGGAGACTCACTCTTCTTGTACTTAAGTCGGCATTGTGCCTTTTATATTAAATTCCGATGCGATTTCTGTGTTTCATCGTCAATGTGAAGGTCCAAGGGATACAGTAAACCTGCACTGGTGCATCGGAATCCAATACTGGTCTCCCAGGAGCCGCCCAAAGCACAAACTCTTAGGAGACTCACTCTTCTTGTAATTAAGTCGGCACTGTGCCTTTTATATTCAATTCCGATGCGATTTCTGTGTTTCATCGTCAATGTGAAGGTCCAAGGGATACAGTAAACCTGCACTGGTGCATCGGAATCCAATACTGGTCTCCCAGGAGCCGCCCAAAGCACAAACTCAGAGAAGATTCACTCTTCTTGTACGTAAGTCGGCACTGTGCCTTTTATATTCAATTCCGATGCGATTTCTGTGTTTCATCGTCAATGTGAAGGTCCAAGGGATACTGTAAACCAGCACTGGTGCATCGGAATCCAATACTGGTCTCCCAGGATCCGCTCAAAGCACAAACTCTGAGATGATTCACTCTTCTTGTACTTAAGTCGGCACTGTGTCTTTTATATTCAATTCCGATGCGATTTCTGTGTTTCATCGTCAATGTGAAGGTCCAAGGGATACAGTAAACCTGCACTGGTGCATCGGAATCCAATACTGGTCTCCCAGGATCCGCTCAAAGCACAAACTCTGAGAAGATTCACTCTTCTTGTACTTAAGTCGGCACTGTACCTTTTATATTCAATTCCGATGCGATTTCTGTGTTTCATCGGCAATGTGAAGGTCCAAGGGATACAGTAAACCTGCTCTGGTGCATCGGAATCCAATACTGGTCTCCCAGGATCCGCTCAAAGCACAAACTCTGAGAAGATTCACTCTTCTTGTACTTAAGTCGGCACTGTGCCTTTTATATTCAATTCCGATGCGATTTCTGTGTTTCATCGTCAATGTGAAGGTCCAAGGGATACAGTAAACCTGCACTGGTGCATCGGAATCCAATACTGGTCTCCCAGGAACCGCCCAAAGCACAAACTCTGAGAAGATTCACTCTTCTTGTACTTAAGTCGGCACTGTGCCTTTTATATTCAATTCCGATGCGATTTCTGTGTTTCATCGTCAATGTGAAGGTCCAAGGGATACAGTAAACCTGCACTGGTGCATCGGAATCCAATACTGGTCTCCCAGGAGCCGCCCAAAGCACACACTCTTAGGAGACTCACTCTTCTTGTACTTAAGTCGGCACTGTGCCTTTTATATTCAATTCCGGTGCGATTTCTGTGTTTCATCGTCAATGTGAAGGTCCAAGGGATACAGTAAACCCGCACTGGTGCATCGGAATCCAATACTGGTCTCCCAGGAGCCGCCCAAAGCACAAACTCTGAGAAGATTCACTCTTCTTGTACTTAAGTCGGCACTGTGCCTTTTATATTCAATTCCGATGCGATTTCTGTGTTTCATCGTCAATGTGAAGGTCCAAGGGATACAGAAAACCTGCACTGGTGCATCGGAATCCAATACTGGTCTCCCGGGATCCGCTCAAAGCACAAACTCTTAGAAGATTCACTCTTCTTGTACTTAAGTCGGCACTGTGCCTTTTATATTCAATTCCGATGCGATTTCTGTGTTTCATCGTCAATGTGAAGGTCCAAGGGATACAGTAAACCTGCACTGGTGCATCGGAAACCAATACTGGTCTCCCAGGACCCGCCCAAAGCACAAAATCTGAGAAGATACACTCTTCTTGTACTTAAGTCGGCACTGTGCCTTTTATATTCAATTCCGATGCCATTTCTGTGTTTCATCGTCAATGTGAAGGTCCAAGGGATACAGTAAACCGGCACTGGTGCATCGGAATCCAATACTGGTCTCCCAAGAGCCGCTCAAACCACAAACTCTTAGGAGACTCACTCTTCTTGTACTTAAGTCGGCATTGTGCCTTTTATATTCAATTCCGATGCGATTTCTGTGTTTCATCGTCAATGTGAAGGTCCAAGGGATACAGTAAACCTGCACTGGTGCATCGGAATCCAATACTGGTCTCCCAGGATCCGCTCAAAGCACAAACTCTTAGGAGACTCACTCTTCTTGTACCTAAGTCGGCATTGTGCTTTTTATATTCAATTCCGATGCGGTTTCTGTGTTTCATCGCCAACTTGAAGGTCCAAGGGATACAGTAAACCTGCACTGGTGCATCGGAATCCAATACTGGTCTCCCAGGAGCCGCCCAAAGCACAAACTCTGAGAAGATTCACTCTTCTTGTACTTAAGTCGGGACTGTGCCTTTTATATTCAATTCCGATGCGATTTCTGTGTTTCATCGTCAATGTGAAGGTCCAAGGGATACTGTAAACCAGCACTGGTGCATCGGAATACAATACTGGTCTCCCAGGATCCGCTCAAAGCACAAACTCTGAGAAGATTCACTCTTCTTGTACTTAAGTCGGCACTGTGTCTTTTATATTCAATTCCGATGC
This sequence comes from Schistocerca nitens, assembly GCF_023898315.1. Lineage (NCBI taxonomy): Eukaryota > Metazoa > Arthropoda > Insecta > Orthoptera > Acrididae > Schistocerca > Schistocerca nitens. The sequence goes on from NC_064625.1 coordinate 185,631,845, forward strand.
GATTTCTGTGTTTCATCGTCAATGTGAAGGTCCAAGGGATACAGTAAACCTGCACTGGTGCATCGGAATCCAATACTGGTCTTCCAGGAGCCGCCCAAAGCACAAACTCTGAGAAGATTCACTCTTCTTGTACTTAAGTCGGCACTGTACCTTTTATATTCAATTCCGATGCGATTGCTGTGTTTCATCGTCAATGTGAAGGTCCAAGGGATACAGTAAACCTGCACTGGTGCATCGGAATCCAATACTGGTCTCCCAGGATCCGCTCAATGCACAAACTCTCAGAAGATTCACTCTTCTTGTACTTAAGTCGGGACTGTGCCTTTTATATTCAATTCCGATGCGATTTCTGTGTTTCATCGTCAATGTGAAGGTCCAAGGGATACTGTAAACCAGCACTGGTGCATCGGAATCCAATACTGGTCTCCCAGGATCCGCTCAAAGCACAAACTCTGAGAAGATTCACTCTTCTTGTACTTAAGTCGGCACTGTGTCTTTTATATTCAATTCCGATGCGATTTCTGTGTTTCATCGTCAATGTGAAGGTCCAAGGGATACAGTAAACCTGCACTGGTGCATCGGAATCCAATACTGGTCTCCCAGGAGCCGCCCAAAGCACAAACTCTTAGGAGACTCACTCTTCTTGTACTTAAGTCGGCACTGTGCCTTTTATATTCAATTCCGATGCGATTTCTGTGTTTCATCGTCAATATGAAGGTCCAAGGGATACAGTAAACCCGCACTGGTGCATCGGAATCCAATACTGGTCTCCCAGGAGCCGCCCAAAGCACAAACTCTGAGAAGATTCACTCTTCTTGTACTTAAGTCGGCACTGTGCCTTTTATATTCAATTCCGATGCGATTTCTGTGTTTCATCGTCAATGTGAAGGTCCAAGGGATACAGTAAACCTGCAGTGGTGCATCGGAATCCAATACTGGTCTCCCAGGATCCGCTCAAAGTCACAAACTCTTAGAAGATTCACTCTTCTTGTACTTAAGTCGGCACTGTGCCTTTTATATTCAATTCCGATGCGATTTCTGTGTTTCATCGTCAATGTGAAGGTCCAAGGGATACAGTAAACCTGCACTGGTGCATCGGAATCCAATACTGGACTCCCAGGAGCCGCCCAAAGCACAAACTCTGAGAAGATTCACTCTTCTTGTACATACGTCGGCACTGTGCCTTTTATATTCAATTCCGATGCGATTTCTGTGTTTCATCGTCAATGTGAAGGTCCAAGGGATACAGTAAACCTGCACTGGTGCACCGGAATCCAATACTGGTCTCCCAGGATCCGCTCAAAGCACAAACTCTTAGGAGACTCACTCTTCTTGTACCTAAGTCGGCATTGTGCCTTTTATATTCAATTCCGATGCGGTTTCTGTGTTTCATCGTCAACTTGAAGGTCCAAGGGATACAGTAAACCTGCACTGGTGCATCGGAATCCAATACTGGTCTCCCAGGTGCCGCTCAAACCACAAATTATTACGAGACTCACTCTTCTTGTACTTAAGTCGGCATTGTGCCTTTTATATTCAATTCCGATGCGATTTCTGTGTTTCATCGTCAATGTGAATGTCCAAGTTATACAGTGAACCTGCACTGGTGCATCGGAATCCAATACTGGTCTCCCAGGAGCCGCCCAAAGCACAAACTCTTAGGAGACTCACTCTTCTTGTACTTAAGTCGGCACTGTGCGTTTTATATTCAATTCCGATGCGATTTCTGTGTTTCATCGTCAATGTGAAAGTCCAAGGGATACAGTAAACCTGCACTGGTGCATCGGAATCCAATATTGGTCTCCCAGGAGCCGCTCAAAGCACAAACTCTTAGAAAATTCACTCTTCTTGTACTTAAGTCGGCATTGTGCCTTTGATATTCAATTCCGATGCGATTTCTGTGTTTCATTGTCAATGTGAAGGTCCAAGGGATACAGTAAACCTGCACTGGTGCATCGGAATCCAATACTGGTCTTCCAGGTGCCGCTCAAAGCACAAACCCATAGAAGATTCACTCTTCTTGTACATAAGTCGGCATTGTGCCTTTTATATTCAATTCCGATGCGATTTCTGTGTTTCATTGTCAATGTGACGGTCCAAGGGATACAGTAAACCTGCACTGGTGCATCGGAATCTAATACTGGTCTCCCAGGAGCCGCTCAAAGCACAAACTCGTAGAAGATTCACTCTTCTTGTACTTAAGTCGGCACTGTGCATTTTATATTCAATTCCGATGCGATTTCTGTGTTTCATCGTCAATGTGAAGGTCCAAGGGATACAGTAAACCTGCACTGGTTCATCGGAATCTAATAATGGTCTCCCAGAAGCCGCTCAAAGCACAAATTCGTAGAAGATTCACTCTTCTTGTACTTATGTCTGCACTGTGCCTTTTATATTCAATTCAGATGCGATTTCTGTGTTTCATTGTCAATGTGAAGGTCCAAGGGATACAGTAAACCTGCACTGGTGCATCCGAATCTAATAGTGGTCTCCCAGGAGCCGCTCAAACCACAAACACTTAGGAGACTCACTCTTCTTGTACTTAAGTCAGCATTATGCCTTTGATATTCAATTCCGATGCGATTTCTGTGTTTCATCGTCAATCTGAAGGTCCAAGGTATACAGTAAATCTGCACATGGTGCATCGGAATCCAATACTGGTCTCCCAGGATCCGCTCAAAGCACAAACTCTTAGGAGACTCACTCTTCTTGTACTTAAGTCGGCATTGTGCATTTTATATATCAATGCCGATGCGATTTCTGTGTTTCATCGTCAATTTGAAGGTCCAAGGGATACAGTTAACCTGCACTGGTGCATCGGAATCCAATACTGGTCTCCCAGGATCCGCTCAAAGCACAAACTCTTAGGAGACTCACTCTTCTTGTACTTAAGTCGGCATTGTGCCTTTTATATTCAATTCCGATGCGATTTCTGTGTTTCATCGTCAATTTGAAGGTCCAAGGGATACAGTAAACCTGCACTGGTGCATCGGAATCCAATACTGGTCTCCCAGGAGCCGCTCAAACCACAAACTCTTAGGAGACTCACTCTTCTTGTACTTAAGTCGGCATTGTGCCTTTTATATTCAATTCCGATGCGATTTTTGTGTTTCATCGTCAATGTGAAGGTCCAAGGGATACAGTAAACCTGCACTGGTGCATCGGAATCCAATACTGGTCTCCCAGGAGCCGCCCAAAGCACAAACTCTTAGGAGACTCACTCTTCTTTTACTTGAGTCGGCACTGTGCATTTATATTCAATTCCGATGCGATTTCTGTGTTTCATCGTCATTGTGAAGGTCCAAGGGATACAGTAAACCTGCACTGGTGCATCGGAATCCAATACTGGTCTCCCAGGAGCCACCCAAAGCACAAACTCTTAGGAGACTCACTCTTCTTGTACTTAAGTCGGCACTGTGCCTTTTATATTCAATTCCGATGCGATTTCTGTGTTTCATCGTCAATGTGAAGGTCCAAGGGATACAGTAAACCTGCACTGGTGCATCGGAATCCAATACTGGTCTCCCAGGAGCCGCCCAAAGCACAAACTCTGAGAAGATTCACTCTTCTTGTACTTAAGTCGGCACTGTGCCTTTTATATTCAATTCCGATGCGATTTCTGTGTTTCATCGTCAATGTGAAGGTCCAAGGGATACAGTAAACCTGCACTGGTGCATCGGAATCCAATACTGGTCTCCCAGGAGCCGCCCAAAGCACAAACTCTGAGAAGATTCACTCTTCTTGTACTTAAGTCGGCACTGTGCCTTTTATATTCAATTCCGATGCGATTTCTGTGTTTCATCGTCAATGTGAAGGTCCAAGGGATACAGTAAACCTGCACTGCTGCATCGGAATCCAATACTGGTCTCCCAGGAGCCGCCCAAAGCACAAACTCTTAGGAGACTCACTCTTCTTGTACTTAAGTCGGCACTGTGCCTTTTATATTCAATTCCGATGCGATTTCTGTGTTTCATCGTCAACGTGAAGGTCCAAGGGATACAGTAAACCTGCACTGATGCATCGAAATCCAATACTGGTTTCCCAGGATCCGCTCAAAGCACAAACTCTGAGAAGATTCACTCTTCTTGTACTTAATTCGGCACTGTGCCTTTTATATTCAATTCCGATGCGATTTCTGTGTTTCATCGTCAATGTGAAGGTCCAAGGGATACAGTAAACCTGCACTGGTGCATCGGAATCCAATACTGGTCTCCCAGGATCCGATCAAAGCACAAACTCTTAGGAGACTCACTCTTCTTGTACTTAAGTCGGCATTGTGCCTTTTATATTCAATTCCGATGCAATTTCTGTGTTTCATCGTCAATGTGAAGGTCCAAGGGATACAGTAAACCTGCACTGGTGCATCGGAATCCATTAGTGGTCTCCCAGGAGCCGCCCAAAGCACAAACTCTGAGAAGATTCACTCTTCTTTTACTTAAGTCGGCACTGTGCCTTTTATATTCAATTCCGATGCGATTTCTGTGTTTCATCGTCAATGTGAAGGTCCAAGGGATACAGTAAACCTGCACTGGTGCATCGGAATCCAATACTGGTCTCCCAGGAGCCGCCCAAAGCACAAACTCTGAGAAGATTCACTCTTCTTGTACTTAAGTCGGCACTGTGCCTTTTATATTCAAATCCGATGCGATTTCTGTGTTTCATCGTCAATGTGAAGGTCCAAGGGATACAGTAAACCTGCACTGGTGCATCGGAATCCAATACTGGTCTCCCAGGAGCCGCCCAAAACACAAACTCTGAGAAGATTCACTCTTCTTGTACTTTAGTCGGCACTGTGCCTTTTATATTCAATTCCGATGCGATTTCTGTGTTTCATCGTCAATGTGAAGGTCCAAGGGATACAGTAAACCTGCACTGGTGCATCGGAATCCAATACTGGTCTCCCAGGAGCCGCCCAAAGCACAAACTCTGAGAAGATTCACTCTTCTTGTACTTAAGTCGGCACTGTGCCTCTTATATTCAATTCCGTTGCGATTTCTGTGCTTCATCGTCAATGTGAAGGTCCATGGGATACAGTAAACCTGCACTGGTGCATCGGAATCCAATACTGGTCTCCCAGGAGCCGCCCAAAGCACAAACTCTGAGAAGATTCATTCTTCTTGTACTTTAGTCGGCACTGTGCCTTTTATATTCAATTCCGATGCGATTTCTGTGTTTCATCGTCAATGTGAAGGTCCATGGGATACAGTAAACCTGCACTGGTGCATCGGAATCCAATACTGGTCTCCCAGGAGCCGCCCAAAGCACAAACTCTGAGAAGATTCACTCTTCTTGTACTTAAGTCGGCACTGTGCCTCTTATATTCAATTCCGATGCGATTTCTGTGCTTCATCGTCAATGTGAAGGTCCAAGGGATACAGTAAACCTGCACTGGTGCATCGGAATCCAATACTGGTCTCCCAGGAGCCGCCCAAAGCACAAAATCTTAGGAGACTCACTCTTCTTGTACTTAAGTCGGCAATGTGCCTTTTATATTCAATTCCGATGCGATTTCTGTGTTTCATCGTCAATGTGAAGGTCCAAGGGATACAGTAAACCTGCACTGGTGCATCGGAATCCAATACTGGTCTCCCAGGAGCCGCCCAAAGCACAAACTCTGAGAAGATTCACTCTTCTTGTACATACGTCGGCACTGTGCCTTTTATATTCAATTCCGTTGCGATTTCTGTGTTTCATCGTCAATGTGAAGGTCCAAGGGATACAGTAAACCTGCACTGGTGCACCGGAATCCAATACTGGTCTCCCAGGATCCGCTCAAAGCACAAACTCTGAGAAGATTCACTCTTCCTGTACTTAAGTCGGCACTGTGCCTCTTATATTCAATTCCGATGCGATTTCTGTGCTTCATCGTCAATGTGAAGGTCCATGGGATACAGTAAACCTGCACTGGTGCATCGGAATCCAATACTGGTCTCCCAGGAGCCGCCCAAAGCACAAACTCTGAGAAGATTCACTCTTCTTGTACTTAAGTCGTCACTGTGCCTCTTATATTCAATTCCGATGCGATTTCTGTGCTTCATCGTCAATGTGAAGGTCCAAGGGATACAGTAAACCTGCACTGGTGCATCGGAATCCAATACTGGTCTCCCAGGAGCCGCCCAAAGCACAAACTCTGAGAAGATTCACTCTTCTTGTACTTAAGTCGGCACTGTACCTTTTATATTCAATTCCGATGCGATTTCTGTGTTTCATCGTCAATGTGAAGGTCCAAGGGATACAGTAAACCTGCACTGGTGCATCGGAATCCAATACTGGTCTCCCAGGAGCCGCCCAAAGCACAAACTCTGAGAAGATTCACTCTTCTTGTACTTAAGTCGGCACTGTGCCTCTTATATTCAATTCCGATGCGATTTCTGTGCTTCATCGTCAATGTGAAGGTCCATGGGATACAGTAAACCTGCACTGGTGCATCGGAATCCAATACTGGTCTCCCAGGAGCCGCCCAAAGCACAAACTCTGAGAAGATTCACTCTTCTTGTACTTAAATCGGCACTGTGCCTCTTATATTCAATTCCGATGCGATTTCTGTGCTTCATCGTCAACGTGAAGGTCCATGGGATACAGTAAACCTGCACTGGTGCATCGGAATCCAATACTGGTCTCCCAGGAGCCACCCAAAGCACAAACTCTGAGAAGATTCACTCTTCTTGTACTTAAGTCGGCACTGTGCCTCTTATATTCAATTCCGATGCGATTTCTGTGCTTCATCGTCAATGTGAAGGTCCAAGGGATACAGTAAACCTGCACTGGTGCATCGGAATCCAATACTGGTCTCCCAGGAGCCGCCCAAAGCACAAACTCTGAGAAGATTCACTCTTCTTGTACTTAAGTCGGCACTGTGCCCTTTTTATTCAATTCCGATGCGATTTCTGTGTTTCATCGTCAATGTGAAGGTCCAAGGGATACAGTAAACCTGCACTGGTGCATCGGAATCCAATACTGGTCTCCCAGGAGCCGCCCAAAGCACAAACTCTGAGAAGATTCACTCTTCTTGTACTTAAGTCGGCACTGTGCCTCTTATATTCAATTCCGATGCAATTTCTGTGCTTCATCGTCAATGTGAAGGTCCAAGGGATACAGTAAACCTGCACTGGTGCATCGGAATCCAATACTGGTCTCCCAGGAGCCGCCCGAAGCACAAACTCTGAGAAGATTCACTCTTCTTGTACTTAAGTCGGCACTGTGCCTTTTATATTCAATTCCGATGCGATTTCTGTGCTTCATCGTCAATGTGAAGGTCCATGGGATACAGTAAACCTGCACGGGTGCATCGGAATCCAATACTGGTCTCCCAGGAGCCGCCCAAATCACAAACTCTGAGAAGATTCACTCTTCTTGTACTTAAGTCGGCACTGTGCCTCTTATATTCAATTCCGATGCAATTTCTGTGCTTCATCGTCAATGTGATGGTCCAAGGGATACAGTAAACCTGCACTGGTGCATCGGAATCCAATACTGGTCTCCCAGGAGCCGCCCAAAGCACAAACTCTGAGAAGATTCACTCTTCTTGTACTTAAGTCGGCACTGTGCCTTTTATATTCAATTCCGATGCGATTTCTGTGTTTCATCGTCAATGTGAAGGTCCAAGGGATACAGTAAACCTGCACTGGTGCATCGGAATCCAATACTGGTCTCCCAGGAGCCGCACAAAGCACAAACTCTGAGAAGATTCACTCTTCTTGTACATACGTCGGCACTGTGCCTCTTATATTCAATTCCGATGCGATTTCTGTGTTTCATCGTCAATGTGAAGGTCCATGGGATACAGTAAACCTGCACTGGTGCATCGGAATCCAATACTGGTCTCCCAGGAGCCGCCCAAAGCACAAACTCTGAGAAGATTCACTCTTCTTGTACTTTAGTCGGCAATGTGCCTTTTATATTCAATTCCGATGCGATATCTGTGTTTCATCGTCAATGTGAAGGTCCATGGGATACAGTAAACCTGCACTGGTGCATCGGAATCCAATACTGGTCTCCCAGGAGCCGCCCAAAGCACAAACTCTGAGAAGATTCACTCTTCTTGTACTTAAGTCGGCACTGTGCCTCTTATATTCAATTCCGATGCGATTTCTGTGCTTCATCGTCAATGTGAAGGTCCAAGGGATACAGTAAACCTGCACTGGTGCATCGGAATCCAATACTGGTCTCCCAGGAGCCGCCCAAAGCACAAAATCTTAGGAGACTCACTCTTCTTGTACTTAAGTCGGCAATGTGCCTTTTATATTCAATTCCGATGCGATTTCTGTGTTTCATCGTCAATGTGAAGGTCCAAGGGATACAGTAAACCTGCACTGGTGCATCGGAATCCAATACTGGTCTCCCAGGAGCCGCCCAAAGCACAAACTCTTAGGAGACTCACTCTTCTTGTACTTAAGTCGGCACTGTGCCTTTTATATTCAATTCCGATGCGATTTCTGTGTTCATCGTCAATGTGAAGGTCCAAGGGATACAGTAAACCTGCAATGGTGCATCGCAATCCAATACTGGTCTCCCAGGAGCCGCCCAAAGCACAAACTCTGAGAAGATTCACTCTTCTTGTACTTAAGTCGGCACTGTGCCTTTTATATTCAATTCCGATGCGTTTTCTGTGTTTCATCGTCAATGTGAAGGCCCAAGGGATACAGTAAACCTGCACTGGTGCATCGGAATCCAATACTGGTCTCCCAGTATCCGCTCAAAGCACAAACTCTGAGAAGATTCACTCTTCTTGTACTTGAGTCGGCACTGTGCATTTATATTCAATTCCGATGCGATTTCTGTGTTTCATCGTCAATGTGAAGGTCCAAGGGATACAGTAAACCTGCACTTGTGCATCGGAATCCAATACTGGTCTCCCAGGAGCCGCCCAAAGCACAAACTCTTAGGAGACTCACTCTTCTTGTACTTAAGTCGGCACTGTGCCTTTTATATTCAATTCCGATGCGATTTCTGTGTTTCATCGTCAATGTGAAGGTCCAAAGGATACAGTAAACCTGCACTGGTGCATCGGAATCCAATACTGGTCTCCCAGGAGCCGCCCAAAGCACAAACTCTGAGAAGATTCACTCTTCTTGTACTTAAGTCGGCACTGTGCCTTTTATATTCAATTCCGATGCGATTTCTGTGTTTCATCGTCAATGTGAAGGTCCAAGGGATACAGTAAACCTGCACTGGTGCATCGGAATCCAATACTGGTCTCCCAGGAGCCGCCCAAAGCACAAACTCTGAGAAGATTCACTCTTCTTGCACTTTAGTCGGCACTGTGCCTTTTATATTCAATTCCGATGCGATTTCTGTGTTTCATCGTCAATGTGAAGGTCCAAGGGATACAGTAAACCTGCACTGGTGCATCGGAATCCAATACTGGTCTCCCAGGAGCCGCCCAAAGCACAAACTCTGAGAAGATTCACTCTTCTTGTACATACGTCGGCACTGTGCCTTTTATATTCAATTCCGTTGCGATTTCTGTGTTTCATCGTCAATGTGAAGGTCCAAGGGATACAGTAAACCTGCACTGGTGCACCGGAATCCAATACTGGTCTCCCAGGATCCGCTCAAAGCACAAACTCTGAGAAGATTCACTCTTCCTGTACTTAAGTCGGCACTGTGCCTCTTATATTCAATTCCGATGCGATTTCTGTGCTTCATCGTCAATGTGAAGGTCCATGGGATACAGTAAACCTGCACTGGTGCATCGGAATCCAATACTGGTCTCCCAGGAGCCGCCCAAAGCACAAACTCTGAGAAGATTCACTCTTCTTGTACTTAAGTCGGCACTGTGCCTCTTATATTCAATTCCGATGCGATTTCTGTGCTTCATCGTCAATGTGAAGGTCCAAGGGATACAGTAAACCTGCACTGGTGCATCGGAATCCAATACTGGTCTCCCAGGAGCCGCCCAAAGCACAAACTCTGAGAAGATTCACTCTTCTTGTACTTAAGTCGGCACTGTACCTTTTATATTCAATTCCGATGCGATTTCTGTGTTTCATCGTCAATGTGAAGGTCCAAGGGATACAGTAAACCTGCACTGGTGCATCGGAATCCAATACTGGTCTCCCAGGAGCCGCCCAAAGCACAAACTCTGAGAAGATTCACTCTTCTTGTACTTAAGTCGGCACTGTGCCTCTTATATTCAATTCCGATGCGATTTCTGTGCTTCATCGTCAATGTGAAGGTCCATGGGATACAGTAAACCTGCACTGGTGCATCGGAATCCAATACTGGTCTCCCAGGAGCCGCCCAAAGCACAAACTCTGAGAAGATTCACTCTTCTTGTACTTAAGTCGGCACTGTGCCTCTTATATTCAATTCCGATGCGATTTCTGTGCTTCATCGTCAACGTGAAGGTCCATGGGATACAGTAAACCTGCACTGGTGCATCGGAATCCAATACTGGTCTCCCAGGAGCCGCCCAAAGCACAAACTCTGAGAAGATTCACTCTTCTTGTACTTAAGTCGGCACTGTGCCTCTTATATTCAATTCCGATGCGATTTCTGTGCTTCATCGTCAATGTGAAGGTCCAAGGGATACAGTAAACCTGCACTGGTGCATCGGAATCCAATACTGGTCTCCCAGGAGCCGCCCAAAGCACAAACTCTGAGAAGATTCACTCTTCTTGTACTTAAGTCGGCACTGTGCCTTTTATATTCAATTCCGATGCGATTTCTGTGTTTCATCGTCAATGTGAAGGTCCAAGGGATACAGTAAACCTGCACTGGTGCATCGGAATCCAATACTGGTCTCCCAGGAGCCGCCCAAAGCACAAACTCTGAGAAGATTCACTCTTCTTGTACTTAAGTCGGCACTGTGCCTCTTATATTCAATTCCGATGCAATTTCTGTGCTTCATCGTCAATGTGAAGGTCCAAGGGATACAGTAAACCTGCACTGGTGCATCGGAATCCAATACTGGTCTCCCAGGAGCCGCCCGAAGCACAAACTCTGAGAAGATTCACTCTTCTTGTACTTAAGTCGGCACTGTGCCTTTTATATTCAATTCCGATGCGATTTCTGTGCTTCATCGTCAATGTGAAGGTCCATGGGATACAGTAAACCTGCACTGGTGCATCGGAATCCAATACTGGTCTCCCAGGAGCCGCCCAAATCACAAACTCTGAGAAGATTCACTCTTCTTGTACTTAAGTCGGCACTGTGCCTCTTATATTCAATTCCGATGCAATTTCTGTGCTTCATCGTCAATGTGATGGTCCAAGGGATACAGTAAACCTGCACTGGTGCATCGGAATCCAATACTGGTCTCCCAGGAGCCGCCCAAAGCACAAACTCTGAGAAGATTCACTCTTCTTGTACTTAAGTCGGCACTGTGCCTTTTATATTCAATTCCGATGCGATTTCTGTGTTTCATCGTCAATGTGAAGGTCCAAGGGATACAGTAAACCTGCACTGGTGCATCGGAATCCAATACTGGTCTCCCAGGAGCCGCACAAAGCACAAACTCTGAGAAGATTCACTCTTCTTGTACATACGTCGGCACTGTGCCTCTTATATTCAATTCCGATGCGATTTCTGTGTTTCATCGTCAATGTGAAGGTCCATGGGATACAGTAAACCTGCACTGGTGCATCGGAATCCAATACTGGTCTCCCAGGAGCCGCCCAAAGCACAAACTCTGAGAAGATTCACTCTTCTTGTACTTTAGTCGGCAATGTGTCTTTTATATTCAATTCCGATGCGATTTCTGTGTTTCATCGTCAATGTGAAGGTCCATGGGATACAGTAAACCTGCACTGGTGCATCGGAATCCAATACTGGTCTCCCAGGAGCCGCCCAAAGCACAAACTCTGAGAAGATTCACTCTTCTTGTACTTAAGTCGGCACTGTGCCTCTTATATTCAATTCCGATGCGATTTCTGTGCTTCATCGTCAATGTGAAGGTCCAAGGGATACAGTAAACCTGCACTGGTGCATCGGAATCCAATACTGGTCTCCCAGGAGCCGCCCAAAGCACAAAATCTTAGGAGACTCACTCTTCTTGTACTTAAGTCGGCAATGTGCCTTTTATATTCAATTCCGATGCGATTTCTGTGTTTCATCGTCAATGTGAAGGTCCAAGGGATACAGTAAACCTGCACTGGTGCATCGGAATCCAATACTGGTCTCCCAGGAGCCGCCCAAAGCACAAACTCTTAGGAGACTCACTCTTCTTGTACTTAAGTCGGCACTGTGCCTTTTATATTCAATTCCGATGCGATTTCTGTGTTCATCGTCAATGTGAAGGTCCAAGGGATACAGTAAACCTGCAATGGTGCATCGCAATCCAATACTGGTCTCCCAGGAGCCGCCCAAAGCACAAACTCTGAGAAGATTCACTCTTCTTGTACTTAAGTCGGCACTGTGCCTTTTATATTCAATTCCGATGCGTTTTCTGTGTTTCATCGTCAATGTGAAGGCCCAAGGGATACAGTAAACCTGCACTGGTGCATCGGAATCCAATACTGGTCTCCCAGTATCCGCTCAAAGCACAAACTCTGAGAAGATTCACTCTTCTTGTACTTGAGTCGGCACTGTGCATTTATATTCAATTCCGATGCGATTTCTGTGTTTCATCGTCAATGTGAAGGTCCAAGGGATACAGTAAACCTGCACTTGTGCATCGGAATCCAATACTGGTCTCCCAGGAGCCGCCCAAAGCACAAACTCTTAGGAGACTCACTCTTCTTGTACTTAAGTCGGCACTGTGCCTTTTATATTCAATTCCGATGCGATTTCTGTGTTTCATCGTCAATGTGAAGGTCCAAGGGATACAGTAAACCTGCACTGGTGCATCGGAATCCAATACTGGTCTCCCAGGAGCCGCCCAAAGCACAAACTCTGAGAAGATTCACTCTTCTTGTACTTAAGTCGGCACTGTGCCTTTTATATTCAATTCCGATGCGATTTCTGTGTTTCATCGTCAATGTGAAGGTCCAAGGGATACAGTAAACCTGCACTGGTGCATCGGAATCCAATACTGGTCTCCCAGGAGCCGCCCAAAGCACAAACTCTGAGAAGATTCACTCTTCTTGCACTTTAGTCGGCACTGTGCCTTTTATATTCAATTCCGATGCGATTTCTGTGTTTCATCGTCAATGTGAAGATCCAAGGGATACAGTAAACCTGCAATGGTGCATCGGAATGCAATACTGGTCTCCCAGGAGCCGCCCAAAGCACAAACTCTGAGAAGATTCACTCTTCTTGTACTTAAGTCGGCACTGTGCCTTTTATATTCAATTCCGATGCGATTTCTGTGTTTCATCGTCAATGTGAAGGCCCAAGGGATACAGTAAACCTGCACTGGTGCATCGGAATCCAATACTGGTCTCCCAGGATCCGCTCAAAGCACAAACACTGAGAAGATTCACTCTTCTTGTACTTGAGTCGGCACTGTGCATTTATATTCAATTCCGATGCGATTTCTGTGTTTCATCGTCAATGTGAAGGTCCAAGGGATACAGTAAACCTGCACTGGTGCATCGGAATCCAATACTGGTCTCCCAGGAGCCGCCCAAAGCACAAACTCTTAGGAGACTCACTCTTCTTGTACTTAAGTCGGCACTGTGCCTTTTATATTCAATTCCGATGCGATTTCTGTGTTTCATCGTCAATGTGAGGGTCCAAGGGATACAGTAAACCTGCACTGGTGCATCGGAATCCAATACTGGTCTCCCAGGAGCCGCCCAAAGCACAAACTCTGAGAAGATTCACTCTTCTTGTACTTAAGTCGGCACTGTGCCTTTTATATTCAATTCCGATGCGATTTCTGTGTTTCATCGTCAATGTGAAGGTCCAAGGGATACAGTAAACCTGCACTGGTGCATCGGAATCCAATACTGGTCTCCCAGGATCCGCTCAAAGCACAAACTCTGAGAAGATTCACTCTTCTTGTACTTAAGTCGGCACTGTGCCTTTTATATTCAATTCCGATGCGATTTCTGTGTTTCATCGTCAATGTGAAGGTCCAAGGGATACAGTAAACCTGCACTGGTGCATCGGAATCTAATACTGGTCTCCCAGAAGCCGCTCAAAGCACAAATTCGTAGAAAATTCACTCTTCTTGCACTTAATTCGGCACTGTGCCTTTTATATTCAATTCCGATGCGATTTCTGTGTTTCATTGTCAATGTGAAGGACCAACGGATACAGTAAACCTACACTGGTTCATCGGAATCTAATACTGGTCTCCCAGAAGCCGCTCAAAGCACAAACTCTTAGGAGATTCACTCTTCTTGTACTTAAGTCGGCACTGTGCCTTTTATGTTCAATTCCGATGCGATTTCTGTGTTTCATCGTCAATGTGAAGGTCCAAGGGATACAGTAAACCTGCACTGGTGCATCGGAACCTAATACTGGCCTCCCAGAAGCCGCTCAAAGCACAAATTCGTAAAAGATTCACTCTTCTTGTACTTAAGTCTTCACTGTGCCTTTTATATTCAATTCCGATGCGATTTCTGTGTTTCATTGTCAATGTGAAGGTCCAAGGGATACAGTAAACCTGCACTGGTGCATCGGAATCTAATACTGGTCTCCCAGGAGCCGATCAAACCACAAACTCTTAGGAGACTCACTCTTCTTGTACTTAAGTCGGCATTGTGCCTTTTATATTCAATTCCGATGCGATTTCTGTGTTTCATCGTCAATGTGAAGGTCCAAGCGATACAGTAAACCTGCACTGGTGCATCGGAATCCAATACTGGTCTCCCAGGAGCCGCCCAAAGCACAAACTCTGAGAAGATTCACTCTTCTTGTACTTAAGTCGGCACTGTGCCTCTTATATTCAATTCCGATGCAATTTCTGTGCTTCATCGTCAATGTGAAGGTCCAAGGGATACAGTAAACCTGCACTGGTGCATCGGAATCCAATACTGGTCTCCCAGGAGCCGCCCGAAGCACAAACTCTGAGAAGATTCACTCTTCTTGTACTTAAGTCGGCACTGTGCCTTTTATATTCAATTCCGATGCGATTTCTGTGCTTCATCGTCAATGTGAAGGTCCATGGGATACAGTAAACCTGCACTGGTGCATCGGAATCCAATACTGGTCTCCCAGGAGCCGCCCAAATCACAAACTCTGAGAAGATTCACTCTTCTTGTACTTAAGTCGGCACTGTGCCTCTTATATTCAATTCCGATGCAATTTCTGTGCTTCATCGTCAATGTGATGGTCCAAGGGATACAGTAAACCTGCACTGGTGCATCGGAATCCAATACTGGTCTCCCAGGAGCCGCCCAAAGCACAAACTCTGAGAAGATTCACTCTTCTTGTACTTAAGTCGGCACTGTGCCTTTTATATTCAATTCCGATGCGATTTCTGTGTTTCATCGTCAATGTGAAGGTCCAAGGGATACAGTAAACCTGCACTGGTGCATCGGAATCCAATACTGGTCTCCCAGGAGCCGCACAAAGCACAAATTCTGAGAAGATTCACTCTTCTTGTACATACGTCGGCACTGTGCCTCTTATATTCAATTCCGATGCGATTTCTGTGTTTCATCGTCAATGTGAAGGTCCATGGGATACAGTAAACCTGCACTGGTGCATCGGAATCCAATACTGGTCTCCCAGGAGCCGCCCAAAGCACAAACTCTGAGAAGATTCACTCTTCTTGTACTTTAGTCGGCAATGTGCCTTTTATATTCAATTCCGATGCGATTTCTGTGTTTCATCGTCAATGTGAAGGTCCAAGGGATACAGTAAACCTGCACTGGTGCATCGGAATCCAATACTGGTCTCCCAGGAGCCGCCCAAAGCACAAAATCTTAGGAGACTCACTCTTCTTGTACTTAAGTCGGCAATGTGCCTTTTATATTCAATTCCGATGCGATTTCTGTGTTTCATCGTCAATGTGAAGGTCCAAGGGATACAGTAAACCTGCACTGGTGCATCGGAATCCAATACTGGTCTCCCAGGAGCCGCCCAAAGCACAAACTCTTAGGAGACTCACTCTTCTTGTACTTAAGTCGGCACTGTGCCTTTTATATTCAATTCCGATGCGATTTCTGTGTTCATCGTCAATGTGAAGGTCCAAGGGATACAGTAAACCTGCAATGGTGCATCGCAATCCAATACTGGTCTCCCAGGAGCCGCCCAAAGCACAAACTCTGAGAAGATTCACTCTTCTTGTACTTAAGTCGGCACTGTGCCTTTTATATTCAATTCCGATGCGTTTTCTGTGTTTCATCGTCAATGTGAAGGCCCAAGGGATACAGTAAACCTGCACTGGTGCATCGGAATCCAATACTGGTCTCCCAGTATCCGCTCAAAGCACAAACTCTGAGAAGATTCACTCTTCTTGTACTTGAGTCGGCACTGTGCATTTATATTCAATTCCGATGCGATTTCTGTGTTTCATCGTCAATGTGAAGGTCCAAGGGATACAGTAAACCTGCACTTGTGCATCGGAATCCAATACTGGTCTCCCAGGAGCCGCCCAAAGCACAAACTCTTAGGAGACTCACTCTTCTTGTACTTAAGTCGGCACTGTGCCTTTTATATTCAATTCCGATGCGATTTCTGTGTTTCATCGTCAATGTGAAGGTCCAAGGGATACAGTAAACCTGCACTGGTGCATCGGAATCCAATACTGGTCTCCCAGGAGCCGCCCAAAGCACAAACTCTGAGAAGATTCACTCTTCTTGTACTTAAGTCGGCACTGTGCCTTTTATATTCAATTCCGATGCGATTTCTGTGTTTCATCGTCAATGTGAAGGTCCAAGGGATACAGTAAACCTGCACTGGTGCATCGGAATCCAATACTGGTCTCCCAGGAGCCGCCCAAAGCACAAACTCTGAGAAGATTCACTCTTCTTGCACTTTAGTCGGCACTGTGCCTTTTATATTCAATTCCGATGCGATTTCTGTGTTTCATCGTCAATGTGAAGATCCAAGGGATACAGTAAACCTGCAATGGTGCATCGGAATGCAATACTGGTCTCCCAGGAGCCGCCCAAAGCACAAACTCTGAGAAGATTCACTCTTCTTGTACTTAAGTCGGCACTGTGCCTTTTATATTCAATTCCGATGCGATTTCTGTGTTTCATCGTCAATGTGAAGGTCCAAGGGATACAGAAAACCTGCACTGGTGCATCGGAATCCAATACTGGTCTCCCAGGATCCGCTCAAAGCACAAACACTGAGAAGATTCACTCTTCTTGTACTTGAGTCGGCACTGTGCATTTATATTCAATTCCGATGCGATTTCTGTGTTTCATCGTCAATGTGAAGGTCCAAGGGATACAGTAAACCTGCACTGGTGCATCGGAATCCAATACTGGTCTCCCAGGAGCCGCCCAAAGCACAAACTCTTAGGAGACTCACTCTTCTTGTACTTAAGTCGGCACTGTGCCTTTTATATTCAATTCCGATGCGATTTCTGTGTTTCATCGTCAATGTGAGGGTCCAAGGGATACAGTAAACCTGCACTGGTGCATCGGAATCCAATACTGGTCTCCCAGGAGCCGCCCAAAGCACAAACTCTGAGAAGATTCACTCTTCTTGTACTTAAGTCGGCACTGTGCCTTTTATATTCAATTCCGATGCGATTTCTGTGTTTCATCGTCAATGTGAAGGTCCAAGGGATACAGTAAACCTGCACTGGTGCATCGGAATCCAATACTGGTCTCCCAGGATCCGCTCAAAGCACAAACTCTGAGAAGATTCACTCTTCTTGTACTTAAGTCGGCACTGTGCCTTTTATATTCAATTCCGATGCGATTTCTGTGTTTCATCGTCAATGTGAAGGTCCAAGGGATACAGTAAACCTGCACTGGTGCATCGGAATCTAATACTGGTCTCCCAGAAGCCGCTCAAAGCACAAATTCGTAGAAAATTCACTCTTCTTGCACTTAATTCGGCACTGTGCCTTTTATATTCAATTCCGATGCGATTTCTGTGTTTCATTGTCAATGTGAAGGACCAAGGGATACAGTAAACCTACACTGGTTCATCGGAATCTAATACTGGTCTCCCAGAAGCCGCTCAAAGCACAAACTCTTAGGAGATTCACTCTTCTTGTACTTAAGTCGGCACTGTGCCTTTTATGTTCAATTCCGATGCGATTTCTGTGTTTCATCGTCAATGTGAAGGTCCAAGGGATACAGTAAACCTGCACTGGTGCATCGGAACCTAATACTGGCCTCCCAGAAGCCGCTCAAAGCACAAATTCGTAAAAGATTCACTCTTCTTGTACTTAAGTCTTCACTGTGCCTTTTATATTCAATTCCGATGCGATTTCTGTGTTTCATTGTCAATGTGAAGGTCCAAGGGATACAGTAAACCTGCACTGGTGCATCGGAATCTAATACTGGTCTCCCAGGAGCCGATCAAACCACAAACTCTTAGGAGACTCACTCTTCTTGTACTTAAGTCGGCATTGTGCCTTTTATATTCAATTCCGATGCGATTTCTGTGTTTCATCGTCAATGTGAAGGTCCAAGCGATACAGTAAACCTGCACTGGTGCATCGGAATCCAATACTGGTCTCCCAAGAGTCGCTCAAAGCACAAACTCGTAGAAGATTCACTCTTCTTGTACTTAAGTCGCACTGTGCCTTTTATATTCAATTCCGATGCGATTTCTGTGTTTCATCGTCAATGTGAAGGTCCAAGGGATACAGTAAACCCGCACTGGTGCATCGGAATCCAATACTGGTCTCCCAGAAGCCGCCCAAAGCACAAACTCTGAGAAGATTCACTCTTCTTGTACTTAAGTCGGCACTGTGCCTTTTATATTCAATTCCGATGCGATTTCTGTGTTTCATCGTCAATGTGAAGGTCCAAGGGATACAGTAAACCGGCACTGGTGCATCGGAATCCAATACTGGTCTCCCAGGATCCGCTCAAAGCACAAACTCTTAGGAGACTCACTCTTCTTGTACCTAAGTCGGCATTGTGCTTTTTATATTCAATTCCGATGCGGTTTCTGTGTTTCATCGTCAACTTGAAGGTCAAAGGGATACAGTAAACCTGCACTGGTGCATCGGAATCCAATACTGGTCTCCCAGGAGCCGCCCAAAGCACAAACTCTGAGAAGATTCACTCTTCTTGTACTTAAGTCGGGACTGTGCCTTTTATATTCAATTCCGATGCGATTTCTGTGTTTCATCGTCAATGTGAAGGTCCAAGGGATACTGTAAACCAGCACTGGTGCATCGGAATACAATACTGGTCTCCCAGGATCCGCTCAAAGCACAAACTCTGAGAAGATTCACTCTTCTTGTACTTAAGTCGGGACTGTGCCTTTTATATTCAATTCCGATGCGTTTTCTGTGTTTCATCGTCAATGTGAAGGCCCAAGGGATACAGTAAACCTGCACTGGTGCATCGGAATCCAATACTGGTCTCCCAGTATCCGCTCAAAGCACAAACTCTGAGAAGATTCACTCTTCTTGTACTTGAGTCGGCACTGTGCATTTATATTCAATTCCGATGCGATTTCTGTGTTTCATCGTCAATGTGAAGGTCCAAGGGATACAGTAAACCAGCACTTGTGCATCGGAATCCAATACTGGTCTCCCAGGAGCCGCCCAAAGCACAAACTCTTAGGAGACTCACTCTTCTTGTACTTAAGTCGGCACTGTGCCTTTTATATTCAATTCCGATGCGATTTCTGTGTTTCATCGTCAATGTGAAGGTCCAAGGGATACAGTAAACCTGCACTGGTGCATCGGAATCCAATACTGGTCTCCCAGGAGCCGCCCAAAGCACAAACTCTGAGAAGATTCACTCTTCTTGTACTTAAGTCGGCACTGTGCCTTTTATATTCAATTCCGATGCGATTTCTGTGTTTCATCGTCAATGTGAAGGTCCAAGGGATACAGTAAACCTGCACTGGTGCATCGGAATCCAATACTGGTCTCCCAGGAGCCGCCCAAAGCACAAACTCTGAGAAGATTCACTCTTCTTGCACTTTAGTCGGCACTGTGCCTTTTATATTCAATTCCGATGCGATTTCTGTGTTTCATCGTCAATGTGAAGATCCAAGGGATACAGTAAACCTGCAATGGTGCATCGGAATGCAATACTGGTCTCCCAGGAGCCGCCCAAAGCACAAACTCTGAGAAGATTCACTCTTCTTGTACTTAAGTCGGCACTGTGCCTTTTATATTCAATTCCGATGCGATTTCTGTGTTTCATCGTCAATGTGAAGGCCCAAGGGATACAGTAAACCTGCACTGGTGCATCGGAATCCAATACTGGTCTCCCAGGATCCGCTCAAAGCACAAACACTGAGAAGATTCACTCTTCTTGTACTTGAGTCGGCACTGTGCATTTATATTCAATTCCGATGCGATTTCTGTGTTTCATCGTCAATGTGAAGGTCCAAGGGATACAGTAAACCTGCACTGGTGCATCGGAATCCAATACTGGTCTCCCAGGAGCCGCCCAAAGCACAAACTCTTAGGAGACTCACTCTTCTTGTACTTAAGTCGGCACTGTGCCTTTTATATTCAATTCCGATGCGATTTCTGTGTTTCATCGTCAATGTGAGGGTCCAAGGGATACAGTAAACCTGCACTGGTGCATCGGAATCCAATACTGGTCTCCCAGGAGCCGCCCAAAGCACAAACTCTGAGAAGATTCACTCTTCTTGTACTTAAGTCGGCACTGTGCCTTTTATATTCAATTCCGATGCGATTTCTGTGTTTCATCGTCAATGTGAAGGTCCAAGGGATACAGTAAACCTGCACTGGTGCATCAGAATCCAATACTGGTCTCCCAGGATCCGCTCAAAGCACAAACTCTGAGAAGATTCACTCTTCTTGTACTTAAGTCGGCACTGTGCCTTTTATATTCAATTCCGATGCGATTTCTGTGTTTCATCGTCAATGTGAAGGTCCAAGGGATACAGTAAACCTGCACTGGTGCATCGGAATCTAATACTGGTCTCCCAGAAGCCGCTCAAAGCACAAATTCGTAGAAAATTCACTCTTCTTGCACTTAATTCGGCACTGTGCCTTTTATATTCAATTCCGATGCGATTTCTGTGTTTCATTGTCAATGTGAAGGACCAAGGGATACAGTAAACCTACACTGGTTCATCGGAATATAATACTGGTCTCCCAGAAGCCGCTCAAAGCACAAACTCTTAGGAGATTCACTCTTCTTGTACTTAAGTCGGCACTGTGCCTTTTATGTTCAATTCCGATGCGATTTCTGTGTTTCATCGTCAATGTGAAGGTCCAAGGGATACAGTAAACCTGCACTGGTGCATCGGAACCTAATACTGGCCTCCCAGAAGCCGCTCAAAGCACAAATTCGTAAAAGATTCACTCTTCTTGTACTTAAGTCTTCACTGTGCCTTTTATATTCAATTCCGATGCGATTTCTGTGTTTCATTGTCAATGTGAAGGTCCAAGGGATACAGTGAACCTGCACTGGTGCATCGGAATCTAATACTGGTCTCCCAGGAGCCGATCAAACCACAAACTCTTAGGAGACTCACTCTTCTTGTACTTAAGTCGGCATTGTGCCTTTTATATTCAATTCCGATGCGATTTCTGTGTTTCATCGTCAATGTGAAGGTCCAAGCGATACAGTAAACCTGCACTGGTGCATCGGAATCCAATACTGGTCTCCCAAGAGTCGCTCAAAGCACAAACTCGTAGAAGATTCACTCTTCTTGTACTTAAGTCGGCACTGTGCCTTTTATATTCAATTCCGATGCGATTTCTGTGTTTCATCGTCAATGTGAAGGTCAAAGGGATACAGTAAACCCGCACTGGTGCATCGGAATCCAATACTGGTCTCCCAGAAGCCGCCCAAAGCACAAACTCTGAGAAGATTCACTCTTCTTGTACTTAAGTCGGCACTGTGCCTTTTATATTCAATTCCGATGCGATTTCTGTGTTTCATCGTCAATGTGAAGGTCCAAGGGATACAGTAAACCGGCACCGGTGCATCGGAATCCAATACTGGTCTCCCAGGATCCGCTCAAAGCACAAACTCTTAGGAGACTCACTCTTCTTGTACCTAAGTCGGCATTGTGCTTTTTATATTCAATTCCGATGCGTTTTCTGTGTTTCATCGTCAACTTGAAGGTCCAAGGGATACAGTAAACCTGCACTGGTGCATCGGAATCCAATACTGGTCTCCCAGGAGCCGCCCAAAGCACAAACTCTGAGAAGATTCACTCTTCTTGTACTTAAGTCGGGACTGTGCCTTTTATATTCAATTCCGATGCGATTTCTGTGTTTCATCGTCAATGTGAAGGTCCAAGGGATACTGTAAACCAGCACTGGTGCATCGGAATACAATACTGGTCTCCCAGGATCCGCTCAAAGCACAAACTCTGAGAAGATTCACTCTTCTTGTAC
Organism: Schistocerca nitens; assembly: GCF_023898315.1. Lineage (NCBI taxonomy): Eukaryota > Metazoa > Arthropoda > Insecta > Orthoptera > Acrididae > Schistocerca > Schistocerca nitens. The sequence goes on from NC_064625.1 coordinate 185,654,157, forward strand.
TTAAGTCGGGACTGTGCCTTTTATATTCAATTCCGATGCGATTTCTGTGTTTCATCGTCAATGTGAAGGTCCAAGGGATACAGTAAATCTGCACATGGTGCATCGGAATCCAATACTGGTCTCCCAGGATCCGCTCAAAGCACAAACTCTTAGGAGACTCACTCTTCTTGTACTTAAGTCGGCATTGTGCATTTTATATATCAATTCCGATGCGATTTCTGTGTTTCATCGTCAATTTGAAGGTCCAAGGGATACAGTTAACCTGCACTGGTGCATCGGAATCCAATACTGGTCTCCCAGGATCCGCTCAAAGCACAAACTCTTAGGAGACTCACTCTTCTTGTACTTAAGTCGGCATTGTGCCTTTTATATTCAATTCCGATGCGATTTCTGTGTTTCATCGTCAATTTGAAGGTCCAAGGGATACAGTAAACCTGCACTGGTGCATCGGAATCCAATACTGGTCTCCCAGGAGCCGCTCAAACCACAAACTCTTAGGAGACTCACTCTTCTTGTACTTAAGTCGGCATTGTGCCTTTTATATTCAATTCCGATGCGATTTTTGTGTTTCATCGTCAATGTGAAGGTCCAAGGGATACAGTAAACCTGCACTGGTGCATCGGAATCCAATACTGGTCTCCCAGGAGCCGCCCAAAGCACAAACTCTTAGGAGACTCACTCTTCTTGTACTTGAGTCGGCACTGTGCATTTATATTCAATTCCGATGCGATTTCTGTGTTTCATCGTCATTGTGAAGGTCCAAGGGATACAGTAAACCTGCACTGGTGCATCGGAATCCAATACTGGTCTCCCAGGAGCCGCCCAAAGCACAAACTCTTAGGAGACTCACTCTTCTTGTACTTAAGTCGGCACTGTGCCTTTTATATTCAATTCCGATGCGATTTCTGTGTTTCATCGTCAATGTGAAGGTCCAAGGGATACAGTAAACCTGCACTGGTGCATCGGAATCCAATACTGGTCTCCCAGGAGCCGCCCAAATCACAAACTCTGAGAAGATTCACTCTTCTTGTACTTAAGTCGGCACTGTGCCTTTTATATTCAATTCCGATGCGATTTCTGTGTTTCATCGTCAATGTGAAGGTCCAAGGGATACAGTAAACCTGCACTGGTGCATCGGAATCCAATACTGGTCTCCCAGGATCCGCTCAAAGCACAAACTCTGAGAAGATTCACTCTTCTTGTACTTAAGTCGGCACTGTGCCTTTTATATTCAATTGCGATGCGATTTCTGTGTTTCATCGTCAATGTGAAGGTCCAAGGGATACAGTAAACCTGCACTGGTGCATCGGAATCCAATACTGGTCTCCCAGGAGCCGCCCAAAGCACAAACTCTGAGAAGATTCACTCTTCTTGTACTTAAGTCGGCACTGTGCCTTTTATATTCAATTCCGATGCGATTTCTGTGTTTCATCGTCAATGTGAAGGTCCAAGGGATACAGTAAACCTGCACTGCTGCATCGGAATCCAATACTGGTCTCCCAGGAGCCGCCCAAAGCACAAACTCTTAGGAGACTCACTCTTCTTGTACTTAAGTCGGCACTGTGCCTTTTACATTCAATTCTGATGCGATTTCTGAGTTTCATCGTCAATGTGAACGTCCAAGGGATACAGTAAACCTGCACTGGTGCATCGGAATCTAATACTGGTCTCCCAGGAGCCGCTCAAAGCACAAACTCTGAGAAGATTCACTCTTCTTGTAGTTAAGTCGGCACTGTGCCTCTTATATTCAATTCCGATGCGATTTCTGTGTTTCATCGTCATTGTGAAGGTCCAAGGGATACAGTAAACCTGCACTGGTGCATCGGAATCCAATACTGGTCTCCCAGGAGCCGCCCAAAGCACAAACTCTGAGAAGATTCACTCTTCTTGTACTTAAGTCGGCACTGTGCCTTTTATATTCAATTCCGATGCGATTTCTGTGTTTCATCGTCAACGTGAAGGTCCAAGGGATACAGTAAACCTGCACTGGTGCATCGAAATCCAATACTGGTTTCCCAGGATCCGCTCAAAGCACAAACTCTGAGAAGATTCACTCTTCTTGTACTTAAGTCGGCACTGTGCCTTTTATATTCAATTCCGATGCGATTTCTGTGTTTCATCGTCAATGTGAAGGTCCAAGGGATACAGTAAACCTGCACTGGTGCATCGGAATCCAATACTGGTCTCCCAGGATCCGCTCAAAGCACAAACTCTTAGGAGACTCACTCTTCTTGTACTTAAGTCGGCATTGTGCCTTTTATATTCAATTCCGATGCAATTTCTGTGTTTCATCGTCAATGTGAAGGTCCAAGGGATACAGTAAACCTGCACTGGTGCATCGGAATCCATTACTGGTCTCCCAGGAGCCGCCCAAAGCACAAACTCTGAGAAGATTCACTCTTCTTTTACTTAAGTCGGCACTGTGCCTTTTATATTCAATTCCGATGCGATTTCTGTGTTTCATCGTCAATGTGAAGGTCCAAGGGATACAGTAAACCTGCACTGGTGCATCGGAATCCAATACTGGTCTCCCAGGATCCGCTCAAAGCACAAACTCTGAGAAGATTCACTCTTCTTGTACTTAAGTCGGCACTGTGCCTTTTATATTCAATTCCGATGCGATTTCTGTGTTTCATCGTCAATGTGAAGGTCCATGGGATACAGTAAACCTGCACTGGTGCATCGGAATCCAATACTGGTCTCCCAGGAGCCGCCCAAAGCACAAACTCTGAGAAGATTCACTCTTCTTGTACTTAAGTCGGCACTGTGCCTCTTATATTCAATTCCGATGCGATTTCTGTGCTTCATCGCCAATGTGAAGGTCCAAGGGATACAGTAAACCTGCACTGGTGCATCGGAATCCAATACTGGTCTCCCAGGAGCCGCCCAAAGCACAAAATCTTGGGAGACTCACTCTTCTTGTACTTAAGTCGGCACTGTGCCTTTTATATTCAATTCCGATGCGATTTCTGTGTTTCATCGTCAATGTGAAGGTCCAAGGGATACAGTAAACCTGCACTGGTGCATCGGAATCCAATACTGGTCTCCCAGGAGCCGCCCAAAGCACAAACTCTGAGAAGATTCACTCTTCTTGTACATACGTCGGCACTGTGCCTTTTATATTCAATTCCGATGCGATTTCTGTGTTTCATCGTCAATGTGAAGGTCCAAGGGATACAATAAACCTGCACTGGTGCATCGGAATCCAATACTGGTCTCCCAGGAGCCGCCCAAAGCACAAACTCTGAGAAGATTCACTCTTCTTGTACATACGTCGGCACTGTGCCTTTTATATTCAATTCCGATGCGATTTCTGTGTTTCATCGTCAATGTGAAGGTCCAAGGGATACAGTAAACCTGCACTGGTGCATCGGAATCCAATACTGGTCTCCCAGGAGCCGCCCAAAACACAAACTCTGAGAAGATTCACTCTTCTTGTACTTTAGTCGGCACTGTGCCTTTTATATTCAATTCCGATGCGATTTCTGTGTTTCATCGTCAATGTGAAGGTCCAAGGGATACAGTAAACCTGCACTGGTGCATCGGAATCCAATACTGGTCTCCCAGGAGCCGCCCAAAGCACAAACTCTGAGAAGATTCACTCTTCTTGTACTTAAGTCGGCACTGTGCCTCTTATATTCAATTCCGTTGCGATTTCTGTGCTTCATCGTCAATGTGAAGGTCCATGGGATACAGTAAACCTGCACTGGTGCATCGGAATCCAATACTGGTCTCCCAGGAGCCGCCCAAAGCACAAACTCTGAGAAGATTCATTCTTCTTGTACTTTAGTCGGCACTGTGCCTTTTATATTCAATTCCGATGCGATTTCTGTGTTTAATCGTCAATGTGAAGGTCCATGGGATACAGTAAACCTGCACTGGTGCATCGGAATCCAATACTGGTCTCCCAGGAGCCGCCCAAAGCACAAACTCTGAGAAGATTCACTCTTCTTGTACTTAAGTCGGCACTGTGCCTCTTATATTCAATTCCGATGCGATTTCTGTGCTTCATCGTCAATGTGAAGGTCCAAGGGATACAGTAAACCTGCACTGGTGCATCGGAATCCAACACTGGTCTCCCAGGAGCCGCCCAAAGCACAAAATCTTAGGAGACTCACTCTTCTTGTACTTAAGTCGGCAATGTGCCTTTTATATTCAATTCCGATGCGATTTCTGTGTTTCATCGTCAATGTGAAGGTCCAAGGGATACAGTAAACCTGCACTGGTGCATCGGAATCCAATACTGGTCTCCCAGGAGCCGCCCAAAGCACAAACTCTGAGAAGATTCACTCTTCTTGTACATACGTCGGCACTGTGCCTTTTATATTCAATTCCGATGCGATTTCTGTGTTTCATCGTCAATGTGAAGGTCCAAGGGATACAGTAAACCTGCACTGGTGCACCGGAATCCAATACTGGTCTCCCAGGATCCGCTCAAAGCACAAACTCTGAGAAGATTCACTCTTCTTGTACTTAAGTCGGCACTGTGCCTCTTATATTCAATTCCGATGCGATTTCTGTGCTTCATCGTCAATGTGAAGGTCCAAGGGATACAGTAAACCTGCACTGGTGCATCGGAATCCAATACTGGTCTCCCAGGAGCCGCCCAAAGCACAAACTCTGAGAAGATTCACTCTTCTTGTACTTAAGTCGGCACTGTACCTTTTATATTCAATTCCGATGCGATTTCTGTGTTTCATCGTCAATGTGAAGGTCCAAGGGATACAGTAAACCTGCACTGGTGCATCGGAATCCAATACTGGTCTCCCAGGAGCCGCCCAAAGCACAAACTCTGAGAAAATTCACTCTTCTTGTACTTAAGTCGGCACTGTGCCTCTTATATTCAATTCCGATGCGATTTCTGTGCTTCATCGTCAATGTGAAGGTCCATGGGATACAGTAAACCTGCACTGGTGCATCGGAATCCAATACTGGTCTCCCAGGAGCCGCCCAAAGCACAATCTCTGAGAAGATTCACTCTTCTTGTACTTAAGTCGGCACTGTGCCTCTTATATTCAATTCCGATGCGATTTCTGTGCTTCATCTTCAACGTGAAGGTCCATGGGATACAGTAAACCTGCACTGGTGCATCGGAATCCAATACTGGTCTCCCAGGAGCCGCCCAAAGCACAAACTCTGAGAAGATTCACTCTTCTTGTACTTAAGTCGGCACTGTGCCTCTTATATTCAATTCCGATGCGATTTCTGTTCTTCATCGTCAATGTGAAGGTCCAAGGGATACAGTAAACCTGCACTGGTGCATCGGAATCCAATACTGGTCTCCCAAGAGCCGCCCAAAGCACAAATTCTGAGAAGATTCACTCTTCTTGTACTTAAGTCGGCACTGTGCCTTTTGTATTCAATTCCGATGCGATTTCTGTGTTTCATCGTCAATGTGAAGGTCCAAGGGATACAGTAAACCTGCACTGGTGCATCGGAATCCAATACTGGTCTCCCAGGAGCCGCCCAAAGCACAAACTCTGAGAAGATTCACTCTTTTTGTACTTAAGTCGGCACTGTGCCTCTTATATTCAATTCCGATGCAATTTCTGTGCTTCATCGTCAATGTGAAGGTCCAAGGGATACAGTAAACCTGCACTGCTGCATCGGAATCCAATACTGGTCTCCCAGGAGCCGCCCAAAGCACAAACTCTGAGAAGATTCACTCTTCTTGTACTTAAGTCGGCACTGTGCCTTTTATATTCAATTCCGATGCGATTTCTGTGTTTCATCGTCAATGTGAAGGTCCAAGGGATACAGTAAACCTGCACTGGTGCATCGGAATCCAATACTGGTCTCCCAGGAGCCGCCCAAGGCACAAACTCTGAGAAGATTCACTCTTCTTGTACATACGTCGGCACTGTGCCTCTTATATTCAATTCCGATGCGATTTCTGTGTTTCATCGTCAATGTGAAGGTCCATGGGATACAGTAAACCTGCACTGGTGCATCGGAATCCAATACTGGTCTCCCAGGAGCCGCCCAAAGCACAAACTCTGAGAAGATTCACTCTTCTTGTACTTAAGTCGGCACTGTGCCTCTTATATTCAATTCCGATGCGATTTCTGTGCTTCATCGTCAATGTGAAGGTCCATGGGATACAGTAAACCTGCACTGGTGCATCGGAATCCAATACTGGTCTCCCAGGAGCCGCCCAAAGCACAAACTCTGAGAAGATTCACTCTTCTTGTACTTAAGTCGGCACTGTGCCTCTTATATTCAATTCCGATGCGATTTCTGTGCTTCATCGTCAATGTGAAGGTCCAAGGGATACAGTAAACCTGCACTGGTGCATCGGAATCCAATACTGGTCTCCCAGGAGCCGCCCAAAGCACAAAATCTTAGGAGACTCACTCTTCTTGTACTTAAGTCGGCAATGTGCCTTTTATATTCAATTCCGATGCGATTTCTGTGTTTCATCGTCAATGTGAAGGTCCAAGGGATACAGTAAACCTGCACTGGTGCATCGGAATCCAATACTGGTCTCCCAGGAGCCGCCCAAAGCACAAACTCTGAGAAGATTCACTCTTCTTGTACATACGTCGGCACTGTGCCTTTTATATTCAATTCCGATGCGATTTCTGTGTTTCATCGTCAATGTGAAGGTCCAAGGGATACAGTAAACCTGCACTGGTGCACCGGAATCCAATACTGGTCTCCCAGGATCCGCTCAAAGCACAAACTCTGAGAAGATTCACTCTTCCTGTACTTAAGTCGGCACTGTGCCTCTTATATTCAATTCCGATGCGATTTCTGTGCTTCATCGTCAATGTGAAGGTCCATGGGATACAGTAAACCTGCACTGGTGCATCGGAATCCAATACTGGTCTCCCAGGAGCCGCCCAAAGCACAAACTCTGAGAAGATTCACTCTTCTTGTACTTAAGTCGGCACTGTGCCTCTTATATTCAATTCCGATGCGATTTCTGTGCTTCATCTTCAACGTGAAGGTCCATGGGATACAGTAAACCTGCACTGGTGCATCGGAATCCAATACTGGTCTCCCAGGAGCCGCCCAAAGCACAAACTCTGAGAAGATTCACTCTTCTTGTACTTAAGTCGGCACTGTGCCTCTTATATTCAATTCCGATGCGATTTCTGTGCTTCATCGTCAATGTGAAGGTCCAAGGGATACAGTAAACCTGCACTGGTGCATCGGAATCCAATACTGGTCTCCCAAGAGCCGCCCAAAGCACAAATTCTGAGAAGATTCACTCTTCTTGTACTTAAGTCGGCACTGTGCCTTTTGTATTCAATTCCGATGCGATTTCTGTGTTTCATCGTCAATGTGAAGGTCCAAGGGATACAGTAAACCTGCACTGGTGCATCGGAATCCAATACTGGTCTCCCAGGAGCCGCCCAAAGCACAAACTCTGAGAAGATTCACTCTTTTTGTACTTAAGTCGGCACTGTGCCTCTTATATTCAATTCCGATGCAATTTCTGTGCTTCATCGTCAATGTGAAGGTCCAAGGGATACAGTAAACCTGCACTGCTGCATCGGAATCCAATACTGGTCTCCCAGGAGCCGCCCAAAGCACAAACTCTGAGAAGATTCACTCTTCTTGTACTTAAGTCGGCACTGTGCCTTTTATATTCAATTCCGATGCGATTTCTGTGTTTCATCGTCAATGTGAAGGTCCAAGGGATACAGTAAACCTGCACTGGTGCATCGGAATCCAATACTGGTCTCCCAGGAGCCGCCCAAGGCACAAACTCTGAGAAGATTCACTCTTCTTGTACATACGTCGGCACTGTGCCTCTTATATTCAATTCCGATGCGATTTCTGTGTTTCATCGTCAATGTGAAGATCCATGGGATACAGTAAACCTGCACTGGTGCATCGGAATCCAATACTGGTCTCCCAGGAGCCGCCCAAAGCACAAACTCTGAGAAGATTCACTCTTCTTGTACTTAAGTCGGCACTGTGCCTCTTATATTCAATTCCGATGCGATTTCTGTGCTTCATCGTCAATGTGAAGGTCCATGGGATACAGTAAACCTGCACTGGTGCATCGGAATCCAATACTGGTCTCCCAGGAGCCGCCCAAAGCACAAACTCTGAGAAGATTCACTCTTCTTGTACTTAAGTCGGCACTGTGCCTCTTATATTCAATTCCGATGCGATTTCTGTGCTTCATCGTCAATGTGAAGGTCCAAGGGATACAGTAAACCTGCACTGGTGCATCGGAATCCAATACTGGTCTCCCAGGAGCCGCCCAAAGCACAAAATCTTAGGAGACTCACTCTTCTTGTACTTAAGTCGGCAATGTGCCTTTTATATTCAATTCCGATGCGATTTCTGTGTTTCATCGTCAATGTGAAGGTCCAAGGGATACAGTAAACCTGCACTGGTGCATCGGAATCCAATACTGGTCTCCCAGGAGCCGCCCAAAGCACAAACTCTGAGAAGATTCACTCTTCTTGTACATACGTCGGCACTGTGCCTTTTATATTCAATTCCGATGCGATTTCTGTGTTTCATCGTCAATGTGAAGGTCCAAGGGATACAGTAAACCTGCACTGGTGCACCGGAATCCAATACTGGTCTCCCAGGATCCGCTCAAAGCACAAACTCTGAGAAGATTCACTCTTCTTGTACTTAAGTCGGCACTGTGCCTCTTATATTCAATTCCGATGCGATTTCTGTGCTTCATCGTCAATGTGAAGGTCCATGGGATACAGTAAACCTGCACTGGTGCATCGGAATCCAATACTGGTCTCCCAGGAGCCGCCCAAAGCACAAACTCTGAGAAGATTCACTCTTCTTGTACTTAAGTCGGCACTGTGCCTCTTATATTCAATTCCGATGCGATTTCTGTGCTTCATCGTCAATGTGAAGGTCCTAGGGATACAGTAAACCTGCACTGGTGCATCGGAATCCAATACTGGTCTCCCAGGAGCCGCCCAAAGCACAAACTCTGAGAAGATTCACTCTTCTTGTACTTAAGTCGGCACTGTACCTTTTATATTCAATTCCGATGCGATTTCTGTGTTTCATCGTCAATGTGAATGTCCAAGGGATACAGTAAACCTGCACTGGTGCATCGGAATCCAATACTGGTCTCCCAGGAGCCGCCCAAAGCACAAACTCTGAGAAAATTCACTCTTCTCGTACTTAAGTCGGCACTGTGCCTCTTATATTCAATTCCGATGCGATTTCTGTGCTTCATCGTCAATGTGAAGGTCCATGGGATACAGTAAACCTGCACTGGTGCATCGGAATCCAATACTGGTCTCCCAGGAGCCGCCCAAAGCACAAACTCTGAGAAGATTCACTCTTCTTGTACTTAAGTCGGCACTGTGCCTCTTATATTCAATTCCGATGCGATTTCTGTGCTTCATCGTCAACGTGAATGTCCATGGGATACAGGAAACCTGCACTGGTGCATCGGAATCCAATACTGGTCTCCCAGGAGCCGCCCAAAGCACAAACTCTGAGAAGATTCACTCTTCTTGTACTTAAGTCGGCACTGTGCCTCTTATATTCAATTCCGATGCGATTTCTGTGCTTCATCGTCAATGTGAAGGTCCAAGGGATACAGTAAACCTGCACTGGTGCATCGGAATCCAATACTGGTCTCCCAGGAGCCGCCCAAAGCACAAACTCTGAGAAGATTCACTCTTCTTGTACTTAAGTCGGCACTGTGCCTTTTGTATTCAATTCCAATGCGATTTCTGGGTTTCATCGTCAATGTGAAGGTCCAAGGGATACAGTAAACCTGCACTGGTGCATCGGAATCCAATACTGGTCTCCCAGGAGCCGCCCAAAGCACAAACTCTGAGAAGATTCACTCTTTTTGTACTTAAGTCGGCACTGTGCCTCTTATATTCAATTCCGATGCAATTTCTGTGCTTCATCGTCAATGTGAAGGTCCAAGGGATACAGTAAACCTGCACTGCTGCATCGGAATCCAATACTGGTCTCCCAGGAGCCGCCCAAAGCACAAACTCTGAGAAGATTCACTCTTCTTGTACTTAAGTCGGCACTGTGCCTTTTATATTCAATTCCGATGCGATTTCTGTGTTTCATCGTCAATGTGAAGGTCCAAGGGATACAGTAAACCTGCACTGGTGCATCGGAATCCAATACTGGTCTCCCAGGAGCCGCCCAAGGCACAAACTCTGAGAAGATTCACTCTTCTTGTACATACGTCGGCACTGTGCCTCTTATATTCAATTCCGATGCGATTTCTGTGTTTCATCGTCAATGTGAAGGTCCATGGGATACAGTAAACCTGCACTGGTGCATCGGAATCCAATACTGGTCTCCCAGGAGCCGCCCAAAGCACAAACTCTGAGAAGATTCACTCTTCTTGTACTTTAGTCGGCACTGTGCCTCTTATATTCAATTCCGATGCGATTTCTGTGCTTCATCGTCAATGTGAAGGTCCATGGGATACAGTAAACCTGCACTGGTGCATCGGAATCCAATACTGGTCTCCCAGGAGCCGCCCAAAGCACAAACTCTGAGAAGATTCACTCTTCTTGTACTTAAGTCGGCACTGTGCCTCTTATATTCAATTCCGATGCGATTTCTGTGCTTCATCGTCAATGTGAAGGTCCAAGGGATACAGTAAACCTGCACTGGTGCATCGGAATCCAATACTGGTCTCCCAGGAGCCGCCCAAAGCACAAACTCTTAGGAGACTCACTCTTCTTGTACTTAAGTCGGCAATGTGCCTTTTATATTCAATTCCGATGCGATTTCTGTGTTTCATCGTCAATGTGTAGGTCCAAGGGATACAGTAAACCTGCACTGGTGCATCGGAATCCAATACTGGTCTCCCAGGAGCCGCCCAAAGCACAAACTCTTAGGAGACTCACTCTTCTTGTACTTAAGTCGGCACTGTGCCTTTTATATTCAATTCCGATGCGATTTCTGTGTTTCATCGTCAATGTGAAGGTCCAAGGGATACAGTAAACCTGCAATGGTGCATCGCAATCCAATACTGGTCTCCCAGGAGCCGCCCAAAGCACAAACTCTGAGAAGATTCACTCTTCTTGTACTTAAGTCGGCACTGTGCCTTTTATATTCAATTCCGATGCGTTTTCTCTGTTTCATCGTCAATGTGAAGGCCCAAGGGATACAGTAAACCTGCACTGGTGCATCGGAATCCAATACTGGTCTCCCAGTATCCGCTCAAAGCACAAACTCTGAGAAGATTCACTCTTCTTGTACTTGAGTCGGCACTGTGCATTTATATTCAATTCCGATGCGATTTCTGTGTTTCATCGTCAATGTGAAGGTCCAAGGGATACAGTAAACCTGCACTTGTGCATCGGAATCCGATACTGGTCTCCCAGGAGCCGCCCAAAGCACAAACTCTTAGGAGACTCACTCTTCTTGTACTTAAGTCGGCACTGTGCCTTTTATATTCAATTCCGATGCAATTTCTGTGTTTCATCGTCAATGTGAAGGTCCAAGGGATACAGTAAACCTGCACTGGTGCATCGGAATCCAATACTGGTCTCCCAGGAGCCGCCCAAAGCACAAACTCTGAGAAGATTCACTCTTCTTGTACTTAAGTCGGCACTGTGCCTTTTATATTCAATTCCGATGCGATTTCTGTGTTTCATCGTCAATGTGAAGGTCCAAGGGATACAGTAAACCTGCACTGGTGCATCGGAATCCAATACTGGTCTCCCAGGAGCCGCCCAAAGCACAAACTCTGAGAAGATTCACTCTTCTTGTACTTTAGTCGGCACTGTGCCTTTTATATTCAATTCCGATGCGATTTCTGTGTTTCATCGTCAATGTGAAGATCCAAGGGATACAGTAAACCTGCAATGGTGCATCGGAATGCAATACTGGTCTCCCAGGAGCCGCCCAAAGCACAAACTCTGAGAAGATTCACTCTTCTTGTACTTAAGTCGGCACTGTGCCTTTTATATTCAATTCCGATGCGATTTCTGTGTTTCATCGTCAATGTGAAGGCCCAAGGGATACAGTAAACCTGCACTGGTGCATCGGAATCCAATACTGGTCTCCCAGGATCCGCTCAAAGCACAAACACTGAGAAGATTCACTCTTCTTGTACTTGAGTCGGCACTGTGCATTTATATTCAATTCCGATGCGATTTCTGTGTTTCATCGTCAATGTGAAGGTCCAAGGGATACAGTAAACCTGCACTGGTGCATCGGAATCCAATACTGGTCTCCCAGGAGCCGCCCAAAGCACAAACTCTGAGAAGATTCACTCTTCTTGTACTTAAGTCGGCACTGTGCCTTTTATATTCAATTCCGATGCGATTTCTGTGTTTCATCGTCAATGTGAAGGTCCAAGGGATACAGTAAACCTGCACTGCTGCATCGGAATCCAATACTGGTCTCCCAGGAGCCGCCCAAAGCACAAACTCTTAGGAGACTCACTCTTCTTGTACTTAAGTTGGCACTGTGCCTTTTACATTCAATTCTGATGCGATTTCTGAGTTTCATCGTCAATGTGAACGTCCAAGGGATACAGTAAACCTGCACTGGTGCATCGGAATCTAATACTGGTCTCCCAGGAGCCGCTCAAAGCACAAACTCTGAGAAGATTCACTCTTCTTGTAGTTAAGTCGGCACTGTGCCTCTTATATTCAATTCCGATGCGATTTCTGTGTTTCATCGTCATTGTGAAGGTCCAAGGGATACAGTAAACCTGCACTGGTGCATCGGAATCCAATACTGGTCTCCCAGGAGCCGCCCAAAGCACAAACTCTGAGAAGATTCACTCTTCTTGTACTTAAGTCGGCACTGTGCCTTTTATATTCAATTCCGATGCGATTTCTGTGTTTCATCGTCAACGTGAAGGTCCAAGGGATACAGTAAACCTGCACTGGTGCATCGAAATCCAATACTGGTTTCCCAGGATCCGCTCAAAGCACAAACTCTGAGAAGATTCACTCTTCTTGTACTTAAGTCGGCACTGTGCCTTTTATATTCAATTCCGATGCGATTTCTGTGTTTCATCGTCAATGTGAAGGTCCAAGGGATACAGTAAACCTGCACTGGTGCATCGGAATCCAATACTGGTCTCCCAGGATCCGCTCAAAGCACAAACTCTTAGGAGACTCACTCTTCTTGTACTTAAGTCGGCATTGTGCCTTTTATATTCAATTCCGATGCAATTTCTGTGTTTCATCGTCAATGTGAAGGTCCAAGGGATACAGTAAACCTGCACTGGTGCATCGGAATCCATTACTGGTCTCCCAGGAGCCGCCCAAAGCACAAACTCTGAGAAGATTCACTCTTCTTTTACTTAAGTCGGCACTGTGCCTTTTATATTCAATTCCGATGCGATTTCTGTGTTTCATCGTCAATGTGAAGGTCCAAGGGATACAGTAAACCTGCACTGGTGCATCGGAATCCAATACTGGTCTCCCAGGATCCGCTCAAAGCACAAACTCTGAGAAGATTCACTCTTCTTGTACTTAAGTCGGCACTGTGCCTTTTATATTCAATTCCGATGCGATTTCTGTGTTTCATCGTCAATGTGAAGGTCCATGGGATACAGTAAACCTGCACTGGTGCATCGGAATCCAATACTGGTCTCCCAGGAGCCGCCCAAAGCACAAACTCTGAGAAGATTCACTCTTCTTGTACTTAAGTCGGCACTGTGCCTCTTATATTCAATTCCGATGCGATTTCTGTGCTTCATCGCCAATGTGAAGGTCCAAGGGATACAGTAAACCTGCACTGGTGCATCGGAATCCAATACTGGTCTCCCAGGAGCCGCCCAAAGCACAAAATCTTAGGAGACTCACTCTTCTTGTACTTAAGTCGGCACTGTGCCTTTTATATTCAATTCCGATGCGATTTCTGTGTTTCATCGTCAATGTGAAGGTCCAAGGGATACAGTAAACCTGCACTGGTGCATCGGAATCCAATACTGGTCTCCCAGGAGCCGCCCAAAGCACAAACTCTGAGAAGATTCACTCTTCTTGTACATACGTCGGCACTGTGCCTTTTATATTCAATTCCGATGCGATTTCTGTGTTTCATCGTCAATGTGAAGGTCCAAGGGATACAATAAACCTGCACTGGTGCATCGGAATCCAATACTGGTCTCCCAGGAGCCGCCCAAAGCACAAACTCTGAGAAGATTCACTCTTCTTGTACATACGTCGGCACTGTGCCTTTTATATTCAATTCCGATGCGATTTCTGTGTTTCATCGTCAATGTGAAGGTCCAAGGGATACAGTAAACCTGCACTGGTGCATCGGAATCCAATACTGGTCTCCCAGGAGCCGCCCAAAACACAAACTCTGAGAAGATTCACTCTTCTTGTACTTTAGTCGGCACTGTGCCTTTTATATTCAATTCCGATGCGATTTCTGTGTTTCATCGTCAATGTGAAGGTCCAAGGGATACAGTAAACCTGCACTGGTGCATCGGAATCCAATACTGGTCTCCCAGGAGCCGCCCAAAGCACAAACTCTGAGAAGATTCACTCTTCTTGTACTTAAGTCGGCACTGTGCCTCTTATATTCAATTCCGTTGCGATTTCTGTGCTTCATCGTCAATGTGATGGTCCATGGGATACAGTAAACCTGCACTGGTGCATCGGAATCCAATACTGGTCTCCCAGGAGCCGCCCAAAGCACAAACTCTGAGAAGATTCATTCTTCTTGTACTTTAGTCGGCACTGTGCCTTTTATATTCAATTCCGATGCGATTTCTGTGTTTAATCGTCAATGTGAAGGTCCATGGGATACAGTAAACCTGCACTGGTGCATCGGAATCCAATACTGGTCTCCCAGGAGCCGCCCAAAGCACAAACTCTGAGAAGATTCACTCTTCTTGTACTTAAGTCGGCACTGTGCCTCTTATATTCAATTCCGATGCGATTTCTGTGCTTCATCGTCAATGTGAAGGTCCAAGGGATACAGTAAACCTGCACTGGTGCATCGGAATCCAACACTGGTCTCCCAGGAGCCGCCCAAAGCACAAAATCTTAGGAGACTCACTCTTCTTGTACTTAAGTCGGCAATGTGCCTTTTATATTCAATTCCGATGCGATTTCTGTGTTTCATCGTCAATGTGAAGGTCCAAGGGATACAGTAAACCTGCACTGGTGCATCGGAATCCAATACTGGTCTCCCAGGAGCCGCCCAAAGCACAAACTCTGAGAAGATTCACTCTTCTTGTACATACGTCGGCACTGTGCCTTTTATATTCAATTCCGATGCGATTTCTGTGTTTCATCGTCAATGTGAAGGTCCAAGGGATACAGTAAACCTGCACTGGTGCACCGGAATCCAATACTGGTCTCCCAGGATCCGCTCAAAGCACAAACTCTGAGAAGATTCACTCTTCTTGTACTTAAGTCGGCACTGTGCCTCTTATATTCAATTCCGATGCGATTTCTGTGCTTCATCGTCAATGTGAAGGTCCAAGGGATACAGTAAACCTGCACTGGTGCATCGGAATCCAATACTGGTCTCCCAGGAGCCGCCCAAAGCACAAACTCTGAGAAGATTCACTCTTCTTGTACTTAAGTCGGCACTGTACCTTTTATATTCAATTCCGATGCGATTTCTGTGTTTCATCGTCAATGTGAAGGTCCAAGGGATACAGTAAACCTGCACTGGTGCATCGGAATCCAATACTGGTCTCCCAGGAGCCGCCCAAAGCACAAACTCTGAGAAAATTCACTCTTCTTGTACTTAAGTCGGCACTGTGCCTCTTATATTCAATTCCGATGCGATTTCTGTGCTTCATCGTCAATGTGAAGGTCCATGGGATACAGTAAACCTGCACTGGTGCATCGGAATCCAATACTGGTCTCCCAGGAGCCGCCCAAAGCACAATCTCTGAGAAGATTCACTCTTCTTGTACTTAAGTCGGCACTGTGCCTCTTATATTCAATTCCGATGCGATTTCTGTGCTTCATCTTCAACGTGAAGGTCCATGGGATACAGTAAACCTGCACTGGTGCATCGGAATCCAATACTGGTCTCCCAGGAGCCGCCCAAAGCACAAACTCTGAGAAGATTCACTCTTCTTGTACTTAAGTCGGCACTGTGCCTCTTATATTCAATTCCGATGCGATTTCTGTGCTTCATCGTCAATGTGAAGGTCCAAGGGATACAGTAAACCTGCACTGGTGCATCGGAATCCAATACTGGTCTCCCAAGAGCCGCCCAAAGCACAAATTCTGAGAAGATTCACTCTTCTTGTACTTAAGTCGGCACTGTGCCTTTTGTATTCAATTCCGATGCGATTTCTGTGTTTCATCGTCAATGTGAAGGTCCAAGGGATACAGTAAACCTGCACTGGTGCATCGGAATCCAATACTGGTCTCCCAGGAGCCGCCCAAAGCACAAACTCTGAGAAGATTCACTCTTTTTGTACTTAAGTCGGCACTGTGCCTCTTATATTCAATTCCGATGCAATTTCTGTGCTTCATCGTCAATGTGAAGGTCCAAGGGATACAGTAAACCTGCACTGCTGCATCGGAATCCAATACTGGTCTCCCAGGAGCCGCCCAAAGCACAAACTCTGAGAAGATTCACTCTTCTTGTACTTAAGTCGGCACTGTGCCTTTTATATTCAATTCCGATGCGATTTCTGTGTTTCATCGTCAATGTGAAGGTCCAAGGGATACAGTAAACCTGCACTGGTGCATCGGAATCCAATACTGGTCTCCCAGGAGCCGCCCAAGGCACAAACTCTGAGAAGATTCACTCTTCTTGTACATACGTCGGCACTGTGCCTCTTATATTCAATTCCGATGCGATTTCTGTGTTTCATCGTCAATGTGAAGGTCCATGGGATACAGTAAACCTGCACTGGTGCATCGGAATCCAATACTGGTCTCCCAGGAGCCGCCCAAAGCACAAACTCTGAGAAGATTCACTCTTCTTGTACTTAAGTCGGCACTGTGCCTCTTATATTCAATTCCGATGCGATTTCTGTGCTTCATCGTCAATGTGAAGGTCCATGGGATACAGTAAACCTGCACTGGTGCATCGGAATCCAATACTGGTCTCCCAGGAGCCGCCCAAAGCACAAACTCTGAGAAGATTCACTCTTCTTGTACTTAAGTCGGCACTGTGCCTCTTATATTCAATTCCGATGCGATTTCTGTGCTTCATCGTCAATGTGAAGGTCCAAGGGATACAGTAAACCTGCACTGGTGCATCGGAATCCAATACTGGTCTCCCAGGAGCCGCCCAAAGCACAAAATCTTAGGAGACTCACTCTTCTTGTACTTAAGTCGGCAATGTGCCTTTTATATTCAATTCCGATGCGATTTCTGTGTTTCATCGTCAATGTGAAGGTCCAAGGGATACAGTAAACCTGCACTGGTGCATCGGAATCCAATACTGGTCTCCCAGGAGCCGCCCAAAGCACAAACTCTGAGAAGATTCACTCTTCTTGTACATACGTCGGCACTGTGCCTTTTATATTCAATTCCGATGCGATTTCTGTGTTTCATCGTCAATGTGAAGGTCCAAGGGATACAGTAAACCTGCACTGGTGCACCGGAATCCAATACTGGTCTCCCAGGATCCGCTCAAAGCACAAACTCTGAGAAGATTCACTCTTCCTGTACTTAAGTCGGCACTGTGCCTCTTATATTCAATTCCGATGCGATTTCTGTGCTTCATCGTCAATGTGAAGGTCCATGGGATACAGTAAACCTGCACTGGTGCATCCGAATCCAATACTGGTCTCCCAGGAGCCGCCCAAAGCACAAACTCTGAGAAGATTCACTCTTCTTGTACTTAAGTCGGCACTGTGCCTCTTATATTCAATTCCGATGCGATTTCTGTGCTTCATCTTCAACGTGAAGGTCCATGGGATACAGTAAACCTGCACTGGTGCATCGGAATCCAATACTGGTCTCCCAGGAGCCGCCCAAAGCACAAACTCTGAGAAGATTCACTCTTCTTGTACTTAAGTCGGCACTGTGCCTCTTATATTCAATTCCGATGCGATTTCTGTGCTTCATCGTCAATGTGAAGGTCCAAGGGATACAGTAAACCTGCACTGGTGCATCGGAATCCAATACTGGTCTCCCAAGAGCCGCCCAAAGCACAAATTCTGAGAAGATTCACTCTTCTTGTACTTAAGTCGGCACTGTGCCTTTTGTATTCAATTCCGATGCGATTTCTGTGTTTCATCGTCAATGTGAAGGTCCAAGGGATACAGTAAACCTGCACTGGTGCATCGGAATCCAATACTGGTCTCCCAGGAGCCGCCCAAAGCACAAACTCTGAGAAGATTCACTCTTTTTGTACTTAAGTCGGCACTGTGCCTCTTATATTCAATTCCGATGCAATTTCTGTGCTTCATCGTCAATGTGAAGGTCCAAGGGATACAGTAAACCTGCACTGCTGCATCGGAATCCAATACTGGTCTCCCAGGAGCCGCCCAAAGCACAAACTCTGAGAAGATTCACTCTTCTTGTACTTAAGTCGGCACTGTGCCTTTTATATTCAATTCCGATGCGATTTCTGTGTTTCATCGTCAATGTGAAGGTCCAAGGGATACAGTAAACCTGCACTGGTGCATCGGAATCCAATACTGGTCTCCCAGGAGCCGCCCAAGGCACAAACTCTGAGAAGATTCACTCTTCTTGTACATACGTCGGCACTGTGCCTCTTATATTCAATTCCGATGCGATTTCTGTGTTTCATCGTCAATGTGAAGATCCATGGGATACAGTAAACCTGCACTGGTGCATCGGAATCCAATACTGGTCTCCCAGGAGCCGCCCAAAGCACAAACTCTGAGAAGATTCACTCTTCTTGTACTTAAGTCGGCACTGTGCCTCTTATATTCAATTCCGATGCGATTTCTGTGCTTCATCGTCAATGTGAAGGTCCATGGGATACAGTAAACCTGCACTGGTGCATCGGAATCCAATACTGGTCTCCCAGGAGCCGCCCAAAGCACAAACTCTGAGAAGATTCACTCTTCTTGTACTTAAGTCGGCACTGTGCCTCTTATATTCAATTCCGATGCGATTTCTGTGCTTCATCGTCAATGTGAAGGTCCAAGGGATACAGTAAACCTGCACTGGTGCATCGGAATCCAATACTGGTCTCCCAGGAGCCGCCCAAAGCACAAAATCTTAGGAGACTCACTCTTCTTGTACTTAAGTCGGCAATGTGCCTTTTATATTCAATTCCGATGCGATTTCTGTGTTTCATCGTCAATGTGAAGGTCCAAGGGATACAGTAAACCTGCACTGGTGCATCGGAATCCAATACTGGTCTCCCAGGAGCCGCCCAAAGCACAAACTCTGAGAAGATTCACTCTTCTTGTACATACGTCGGCACTGTGCCTTTTATATTCAATTCCGATGCGATTTCTGTGTTTCATCGTCAATGTGAAGGTCCAAGGGATACAGTAAACCTGCACTGGTGCACCGGAATCCAATACTGGTCTCCCAGGATCCGCTCAAAGCACAAACTCTGAGAAGATTCACTCTTCTTGTACTTAAGTCGGCACTGTGCCTCTTATATTCAATTCCGATGCGATTTCTGTGCTTCATCGTCAATGTGAAGGTCCATGGGATACAGTAAACCTGCACTGGTGCATCGGAATCCAATACTGGTCTCCCAGGAGCCGCCCAAAGCACAAACTCTGAGAAGATTCACTCTTCTTGTACTTAAGTCGGCACTGTGCCTCTTATATTCAATTCCGATGCGATTTCTGTGCTTCATCGTCAATGTGAAGGTCCTAGGGATACAGTAAACCTGCACTGGTGCATCGGAATCCAATACTGGTCTCCCAGGAGCCGCCCAAAGCACAAACTCTGAGAAGATTCACTCTTCTTGTACTTAAGTCGGCACTGTACCTTTTATATTCAATTCCGATGCGATTTCTGTGTTTCATCGTCAATGTGAATGTCCAAGGGATACAGTAAACCTGCACTGGTGCATCGGAATCCAATACTGGTCTCCCAGGAGCCGCCCAAAGCACAAACTCTGAGAAAATTCACTCTTCTCGTACTTAAGTCGGCACTGTGCCTCTTATATTCAATTCCGATGCGATTTCTGTGCTTCATCGTCAATGTGAAGGTCCATGGGATACAGTAAACCTGCACTGGTGCATCGGAATCCAATACTGGTCTCCCAGGAGCCGCCCAAAGCACAAACTCTGAGAAGATTCACTCTTCTTGTACTTAAGTCGGCACTGTGCCTCTTATATTCAATTCCGATGCGATTTCTGTGCTTCATCGTCAACGTGAATGTCCATGGGATACAGTAAACCTGCACTGGTGCATCGGAATCCAATACTGGTCTCCCAGGAGCCGCCCAAAGCACAAACTCTGAGAAGATTCACTCTTCTTGTACTTAAGTCGGCACTGTGCCTCTTATATTCAATTCCGATGCGATTTCTGTGCTTCATCGTCAATGTGAAGGTCCATGGGATACAGTAAACCTGCACTGGTGCATCGGAATCCAATACTGGTCTCCCAGGAGCCGCCCAAAGCACAAACTCTGAGAAGATTCACTCTTCTTGTACTTAAGTCGGCACTGTGCCTCTTATATTCAATTCCGATGCGATTTCTGTGCTTCATCGTCAATGTGAAGGTCCATGGGATACAGTAAACCTGCACTGGTGCATCGGAATCCAATACTGGTCTCCCAGGAGCCGCCCAAAGCACAAACTCTGAGAAGATTCACTCTTCTTGTACTTAAGTCGGCACTGTGCCTCTTATATTCAATTCCGATGCGATTTCTGTGCTTCATCGTCAATGTGAAGGTCCAAGGGATACAGTAAACCTGCACTGGTGCATCGGAATCCAATACTGGTCTCCCAGGAGCCGCCCAAAGCACAAAATCTTAGGAGACTCACTCTTCTTGTACTTAAGTCGGCAATGTGCCTTTTATATTCAATTCCGATGCGATTTCTGTGTTTCATCGTCAATGTGAAGGTCCAAGGGATACAGTAAACCTGCACTGGTGCATCGGAATCCAATACTGGTCTCCCAGGAGCCGCCCAAAGCACAAACTCTGAGAAGATTCACTCTTCTTGTACATACGTCGGCACTGTGCCTTTTATATTCAATTCCGATGCGATTTCTGTGTTTCATCGTCAATGTGAAGGTCCAAGGGATACAGTAAACCTGCACTGGTGCACCGGAATCCAATACTGGTCTCCCAGGATCCGCTCAAAGCACAAACTCTGAGAAGATTCACTCTTCTTGTACTTAAGTCGGCACTGTGCCTCTTATATTCAATTCCGATGCGATTTCTGTGCTTCATCGTCAATGTGAAGGTCCATGGGATACAGTAAACCTGCACTGGTGCATCGGAATCCAATACTGGTCTCCCAGGAGCCGCCCAAAGCACAAACTCTGAGAAGATTCACTCTTCTTGTACTTAAGTCGGCACTGTGCCTCTTATATTCAATTCCGATGCGATTTCTGTGCTTCATCGTCAATGTGAAGGTCCTAGGGATACAGTAAACCTGCACTGGTGCATCGGAATCCAATACTGGTCTCCCAGGAGCCGCCCAAAGCACAAACTCTGAGAAGATTCACTCTTCTTGTACTTAAGTCGGCACTGTACCTTTTATATTCAATTCCGATGCGATTTCTGTGTTTCATCGTCAATGTGAATGTCCAAGGGATACAGTAAACCTGCACTGGTGCATCGGAATCCAATACTGGTCTCCCAGGAGCCGCCCAAAGCACAAACTCTGAGAAAATTCACTCTTCTCGTACTTAAGTCGGCACTGTGCCTCTTATATTCAATTCCGATGCGATTTCTGTGCTTCATCGTCAATGTGAAGGTCCATGGGATACAGTAAACCTGCACTGGTGCATCGGAATCCAATACTGGTCTCCCAGGAGCCGCCCAAAGCACAAACTCTGAGAAGATTCACTCTTCTTGTACTTAAGTCGGCACTGTGCCTCTTATATTCAATTCCGATGCGATTTCTGTGCTTCATCGTCAACGTGAATGTCCATGGGATACAGTAAACCTGCACTGGTGCATCGGAATCCAATACTGGTCTCCCAGGAGCCGCCCAAAGCACAAACTCTGAGAAGATTCACTCTTCTTGTACTTAAGTCGGCACTGTGCCTCTTATATTCAATTCCGATGCGATTTCTGTGCTTCATCGTCAATGTGAAGGTCCAAGGGATACAGTAAACCTGCACTGGTGCATCGGAATCCAATACTGGTCTCCCAGGAGCCGCCCAAAGCACAAACTCTGAGAAGATTCACTCTTCTTGTACTTAAGTCGGCACTGTGCCTTTTGTATTCAATTCCGATGCGATTTCTGTGTTTCATCGTCAATGTGAAGGTCCAAGGGATACAGTAAACCTGCACTGGTGCATCGGAATCCAATACTGGTCTCCCAGGAGCCGCCCAAAGCACAAACTCTGAGAAGATTCACTCTTTTTGTACTTAAGTCGGCACTGTGCCTCTTATATTCAATTCCGATGCAATTTCTGTGCTTCATCGTCAATGTGAAGGTCCAAGGGATACAGTAAACCTGCACTGCTGCATCGGAATCCAATACTGGTCTCCCAGGAGCCGCCCAAAGCACAAACTCTGAGAAGATTCACTCTTCTTGTACTTAAGTCGGCACTGTGCCTTTTATATTCAATTCCGATGCGATTTCTGTGTTTCATCGTCAATGTGAAGGTCCAAGGGATACAGTAAACCTGCACTGGTGCATCGGAATCCAATACTGGTCTCCCAGGAGCCGCCCAAGGCACAAACTCTGAGAAGATTCACTCTTCTTGTACATACGTCGGCACTGTGCCTCTTATATTCAATTCCGATGCGATTTCTGTGTTTCATCGTCAATGTGAAGGTCCATGGGATACAGTAAACCTGCACTGGTGCATCGGAATCCAATACTGGTCTCCCAGGAGCCGCCCAAAGCACAAACTCTGAGAAGATTCACTCTTCTTGTACTTTAGTCGGCACTGTGCCTCTTATATTCAATTCCGATGCGATTTCTGTGCTTCATCGTCAATGTGAAGGTCCATGGGATACAGTAAACCTGCACTGGTGCATCGGAATCCAATACTGGTCTCCCAGGAGCCGCCCAAAGCACAAACTCTGAGAAGATTCACTCTTCTTGTACTTAAGTCGGCACTGTGCCTCTTATATTCAATTCCGATGCGATTTCTGTGCTTCATCGTCAATGTGAAGGTCCAAGGGATACAGTAAACCTGCACTGGTGCATCGGAATCCAATACTGGTCTCCCAGGAGCCGCCCAAAGCACAAACTCTTAGGAGACTCACTCTTCTTGTACTTAAGTCGGCAATGTGCCTTTTATATTCAATTCCGATGCGATTTCTGTGTTTCATCGTCAATGTGTAGGTCCAAGGGATACAGTAAACCTGCACTGGTGCATCGGAATCCAATACTGGTCTCCCAGGAGCCGCCCAAAGCACAAACTCTTAGGAGACTCACTCTTCTTGTACTTAAGTCGGCACTGTGCCTTTTATATTCAATTCCGATGCGATTTCTGTGTTTCATCGTCAATGTGAAGGTCCAAGGGATACAGTAAACCTGCAATGGTGCATCGCAATCCAATACTGGTCTCCCAGGAGCCGCCCAAAGCACAAACTCTGAGAAGATTCACTCTTCTTGTACTTAAGTCGGCACTGTGCCTTTTATATTCAATTCCGATGCGTTTTCTCTGTTTCATCGTCAATGTGAAGGCCCAAGGGATACAGTAAACCTGCACTGGTGCATCGGAATCCAATACTGGTCTCCCAGTATCCGCTCAAAGCACAAACTCTGAGAAGATTCACTCTTCTTCTACTTGAGTCGGCACTGTGCATTTATATTCAATTCCGATGCGATTTCTGTGTTTCATCGTCAATGTGAAGGTCCAAGGGATACAGTAAACCTGCACTTGTGCATCGGAATCCGATACTGGTCTCCCAGGAGCCGCCCAAAGCACAAACTCTTAGGAGACTCACTCTTCTTGTACTTAAGTCGGCACTGTGCCTTTTATATTCAATTCCGATGCAATTTCTGTGTTTCATCGTCAATGTGAAGGTCCAAGGGATACAGTAAACCTGCACTGGTGCATCGGAATCCAATACTGGTCTCCCAGGAGCCGCCCAAAGCACAAACTCTGAGAAGATTCACTCTTCTTGTACTTAAGTCGGCACTGTGCCTTTTATATTCAATTCCGATGCGATTTCTGTGTTTCATCGTCAATGTGAAGGTCCAAGGGATACAGTAAACCTGCACTGGTGCATCGGAATCCAATACTGGTCTCCCAGGAGCCGCCCAAAGCACAAACTCTGAGAAGATTCACTCTTCTTGTACTTTAGTCGGCACTGTGCCTTTTATATTCAATTCCGATGCGATTTCTGTGTTTCATCGTCAATGTGAAGATCCAAGGGATACAGTAAACCTGCAATGGTGCATCGGAATGCAATACTGGTCTCCCAGGAGCCGCCCAAAGCACAAACTCTGAGAAGATTCACTCTTCTTGTACTTAAGTCGGCACTGTGCCTTTTATATTCAATTCCGATGCGATTTCTGTGTTTCATCGTCAATGTGAAGGCCCAAGGGATACAGTAAACCTGCACTGGTGCATCGGAATCCAATACTGGTCTCCCAGGATCCGCTCAAAGCACAAACACTGAGAAGATTCACTCTTCTTGTACTTGAGTCGGCACTGTGCATTTATATTCAATTCCGATGCGATTTCTGTGTTTCATCGTCAATGTGAAGGTCCAAGGGATACAGTAAACCTGCACTGGTGCATCGGAATCCAATACTGGTCTCCCAGGAGCCGCCCAAAGCACAAACTCTTAGGAGACTCACTCTTCTTGTACTTAAGTCGGCACTGTGCCTTTTATATTCAATTCCGATGCGATTTCTGTGTTTCATCGTCAATGTGAAGGTCCAAGGGATACAGTAAACCTGCACTGGTGCATCGGAATCCAATACTGGTCTCCCAGGAGCCGCCCAAAGCACAAACTCTGAGAAGATTCACTCTTCTTGTACTTAAGTCGGCACTGTGACTTTTATATTCAATTCCGATGCGATTTCTGTGTTTCATCGTCAATGTGAGGGTCCAAGGGATACAGTAAACCTGCACTGGTGCATCGGAATCCAATACTGGTCTCCCAGGAGCCGCCCAAAGCACAAACTCTGAGAAGATTCACTCTTCTTGTACTTAAGTCGGCACTGTGCCTTTTATATTCAATTCCGATGCGATTTCTGTGTTTCATCGTCAATGTGAAGGTCCAAGGGATACAGTAAACCTGCACTGGTGCATCGGAATCCAATACTGGTCTCCCAGGATCCGCTCAAAGCACAAACTCTGAGAAGATTCACTCTTCTTGTACTTAAGTCGGCACTGTGCCTTTTATATTCAATTCCGATGCGATTTCTGTGTTTCATCGTCAATGTGAAGGTCCAAGGGATACAGTAAACCTGCACTGGTGCATCGGAATCTAATACTGGTCTCCCAGAAGCCGCTCAAAGCACAAATTCGTAGAAGATTCACTCTTCTTGCACTTAATTCGGCACTGTGCCTTTTATATTCAATTCCGATGCGATTTTTGTGTTTCATTGTCAATGTGAAGGTCCAAGCGATTCAGTAAACCTGTACTGGTGCATCGGAATCTAATACTGGTCTCCCAGGAGCCGCTCAAACCACAAACTCTTAGGAGACTCACTCTTCTTGCACTTAAGTCGGCATTGTGTCTTTTATATTGAATTCCGATGCGATTTCTGTGTTTCATCGTCAATGTGAAGGTCCAAGGGATACAGTAAACCTGCACTGGTGCATCGGAATCCAATACTGGTCTCCCAGGAGCCGCCCAAAGCACAAACTCTGAGAAGATTCACTCTTCTTGTACTTAAGTCGGCACTGTGCCTCTTATATTCAATTCCGATGCGATTTCTGTGCTTCATCGTCAATGTGAAGGTCCAAGGGATACAGTAAACCTGCACTGGTGCATCGGAATCCAATACTGGTCTCCCAGGAGCCGCCCAAAGCACAAACTCTTAGGAGACTCACTCTTCTTGTACTTAAGTCGGCAATGTGCCTTTTATATTCAATTCCGATGCGATTTCTGTGTTTCATCGTCAATGTGTAGGTCCAAGGGATACAGTAAACCTGCACTGGTGCATCGGAATCCAATACTGGTCTCCCAGGAGCCGCCCAAAGCACAAACTCTTAGGAGACTCACTCTTCTTGTACTTAAGTCGGCACTGTGCCTTTTATATTCAATTCCGATGCGATTTCTGTGTTTCATCGTCAATGTGAAGGTCCAAGGGATACAGTAAACCTGCAATGGTGCATCGCAATCCAATACTGGTCTCCCAGGAGCCGCCCAAAGCACAAACTCTGAGAAGATTCACTCTTCTTGTACTTAAGTCGGCACTGTGCCTTTTATATTCAATTCCGATGCGTTTTCTCTGTTTCATCGTCAATGTGAAGGCCCAAGGGATACAGTAAACCTGCACTGGTGCATCGGAATCCAATACTGGTCTCCCAGTATCCGCTCAAAGCACAAACTCTGAGAAGATTCACTCTTCTTGTACTTGAGTCGGCACTGTGCATTTATATTCAATTCCGATGCGATTTCTGTGTTTCATCGTCAATGTGAAGGTCCAAGGGATACAGTAAACCTGCACTTGTGCATCGGAATCCGATACTGGTCTCCCAGGAGCCGCCCAAAGCACAAACTCTTAGGAGACTCACTCTTCTTGTACTTAAGTCGGCACTGTGCCTTTTATATTCAATTCCGATGCAATTTCTGTGTTTCATCGTCAATGTGAAGGTCCAAGGGATACAGTAAACCTGCACTGGTGCATCGGAATCCAATACTGGTCTCCCAGGAGCCGCCCAAAGCACAAACTCTGAGAAGATTCACTCTTCTTGTACTTAAGTCGGCACTGTGCCTTTTATATTCAATTCCGATGCGATTTCTGTGTTTCATCGTCAATGTGAAGGTCCAAGGGATACAGTAAACCTGCACTGGTGCATCGGAATCCAATACTGGTCTCCCAGGAGCCGCCCAAAGCACAAACTCTGAGAAGATTCACTCTTCTTGTACTTTAGTCGGCACTGTGCCTTTTATATTCAATTCCGATGCGATTTCTGTGTTTCATCGTCAATGTGAAGATCCAAGGGATACAGTAAACCTGCAATGGTGCATCGGAATGCAATACTGGTCTCCCAGGAGCCGCCCAAAGCACAAACTCTGAGAAGATTCACTCTTCTTGTACTTAAGTCGGCACTGTGCCTTTTATATTCAATTCCGATGCGATTTCTGTGTTTCATCGTCAATGTGAAGGCCCAAGGGATACAGTAAACCTGCACTGGTGCATCGGAATCCAATACTGGTCTCCCAGGATCCGCTCAAAGCACAAACACTGAGAAGATTCGCTCTTCTTGTACTTGAGTCGGCACTGTGCATTTATATTCAATTCCGATGCGATTTCTGTGTTTCATCGTCAATGTGAAGGTCCAAGGGATACAGTAAACCTGCACTGGTGCATCGGAATCCAATACTGGTCTCCCAGGAGCCGCCCAAAGCACAAACTCTTAGGAGACTCACTCTTCTTGTACTTAAGTCGGCACTGTGCCTTTTATATTCAATTCCGATGCGATTTCTGTGTTTCATCGTCAATGTGAAGGTCCAAGGGATACAGTAAACCTGCACTGGTGCATCGGAATCCAATACTGGTCTCCCAGGAGCCGCCCAAAGCACAAACTCTGAGAAGATTCACTCTTCTTGTACTTAAGTCGGCACTGTGACTTTTATATTCAATTCCGATGCGATTTCTGTGTTTCATCGTCAATGTGAGGGTCCAAGGGATACAGTAAACCTGCACTGGTGCATCGGAATCCAATACTGGTCTCCCAGGAGCCGCCCAAAGCACAAACTCTGAGAAGATTCACTCTTCTTGTACTTAAGTCGGCACTGTGCCTTTTATATTCAATTCCGATGCGATTTCTGTGTTTCATCGTCAATGTGAAGGTCCAAGGGATACAGTAAACCTGCACTGGTGCATCGGAATCCAATACTGGTCTCCCAGGATCCGCTCAAAGCACAAACTCTGAGAAGATTCACTCTTCTTGTACTTAAGTCGGCACTGTGCCTTTTATATTCAATTCCGATGCGATTTCTGTGTTTCATCGTCAATGTGAAGGTCCAAGGGATACAGTAAACCTGCACTGGTGCATCGGAATCTAATACTGGTCTCCCAGAAGCCGCTCAAAGCACAAATTCGTAGAAGATTCACTCTTCTTGCACTTAATTCGGCACTGTGCCTTTTATATTCAATTCCGATGCGATTTTTGTGTTTCATTGTCAATGTGAAGGTCCAAGCGATTCAGTAAACCTGTACTGGTGCATCGGAATCTAATACTGGTCTCCCAGGAGCCGCTCAAACCACAAACTCTTAGGAGACTCACTCTTCTTGCACTTAAGTCGGCATTGTGTCTTTTATATTGAATTCCGATGCGATTTCTGTGTTTCATCGTCAATGTGAAGGTCCAAGGGATACAGTAAACCTGCACTGGTGCATCGGAATCCAATACTGGTCTCCCAGGAGCCGCTCAAAGCACAAACTCTGAGAAGATTCACTCTTCTTGTACTGAAGTCGGCACTGTGCCTTTTATATTCAATTCCGATGCGATTTCTGTGTTTCATCGTCAATGTGAAGGTCCAAGGGATACAGTAAACCTGCACTCGTGCATCGGAATCCAATACTGGTCTCCCAGGAGCCGCTCAAAGCACAAACTCTTAGAAGATTCAATCTTCTTGTACTTAAGTTGGTATTGTGCCTTTTATATTCAATTCCGAGGCGATTTCTGTGTTTCATTGTCAATGTGTAGGTCCAAGGGATACAGTAAACCTGCGCTGGTGCATCGGAATCTAATACTGGTCTCCCAGGAGCCGCTCAAAGCACAAACTCTGAGAAGATTCACTCTTCTTGTACTTAAGTCGGCACTGTGCCTTTTATATTCAATTCCGATGCGATTTCTGTGTTTCATCGTCAATGTGAAGGACCAAGGGATACAGTAAACCTACACTGGTTCATCGGAATCTAATACTGGTCTCCCAGAAGCCGCCCAAAGCACAAACTCTTAGGAGATTCACTCTTCTTGTACTTAAGTCGGCACTGTGCCTTTTATGTTCAATTCCGATGCGATTTCTGTGTTTCATCGTCAATGTGAAGGTCCAAGGGATACAGTAAACCTGCACTGGTGCATCGGAACCTAATACTGGCCTCCCAGAAGCCGCTCAAAGCACAAATTCGTTAAAGATTCACTCTTCTTGTACTTAAGTCGGCACTGTGCCTTTTATATTCAATTCCGATGCGATTTCTGTGTTTCATTGTCAATGTGAAGGTCCAAGGGATACAGTAAACCTGCACTGGTGCATCGGAATCTAATACTGGTCTCCCAGGAGCCGATCAAACCACAAACTCTTAGGAGACTCACTCTTCTTGTACTTAAGTCGGCATTGTGCCTTTTATATTCAATTCCGATGCGATTTCTGTGTTTCATCGTCAATGTGAAGGTCCAAGCGATACAGTAAACCTGCACTGGTGCATCGGAATCCAATACTGGTCTCCCAAGAGCCGCTCAAAGCACAAACTCGTAGAAGATTCACTCTTCTTGTACTTAAGTCGGCACTGTGCCTTTTATATTCAATTCCGATGCGATTTCTGTGTTTCATCGTCAATGTGAAGGTCCAAGGGATACAGTAAACCCGCACTGGTGCATCGGAATCCAATACTGGTCTCCCAGGAGCCGCCCAAAGCACAAACTCTGAGAAGATTCACTCTTCTTGTACTTAAGTCGGCACTGTGCCTTTTATATTCAATTCCGATGCGATTTCTGTGTTTCATCGTCAATGTGAAGGTCCAAGGGATACAGTAAACCGGCACTGGTGCATCGGAATCCAATACTGGTCTCCCAGGATCCGCTCAAAGCACAAACTCTTAGGAGACTCACTCTTCTTGTACCTAAGTCGGCATTGTGCTTTTTATATTCAATTCCGATGCGGTTTCTGTGTTTCATCGTCAACTTGAAGGTCCAAGGGATACAGTAAACCTGCACTGGTGCATCGGAATCCAATACTGGTCTCCCAGGAGCCGCCCAAAGCACAAACTCTGAGAAGATTCACTCTTCTTGTACTTAAGTCGGGACTGTGCCTTTTATATTCAATTCCGATGCGATTTCTGTGTTTCATCGTCAATGTGAATGTCCAAGGGATACTGTAAACCAGCACTGGTGCATCGGAATCCAATACTGGTCTCCCAGGATCCGCTCAAAGCACAAACTCTGAGAAGATTCACTCTTCTTGTACTTAAGTCGGCACTGTGTCTTTTATATTCAATTCCGATGCGATTTCTGTGTTTCATCGTCAATGTGAAGGTCCAAGGGATACAGTAAACCTGCACTGGTGCATCGGAATCCAATACTGGTCTTCCAGGAGCCGCCCAAAGCACAAACTCTGAGAAGATTCACTCTTCTTGTACTTAAGTCGGCACTGTACCTTTTATATTCGATTCCGATGCGATTTCTGTGTTTCATCGTCAATGTGAAGGTCCAAGGGATACAGTAAACCTGCACTGGTGCATCGGAATCCAATACTGGTCTCCCAGGATCCGCTCAAAGCACAAACACTGAGAAGATTCACTCTTCTTGTACTTGAGTCGGCACTGTGCATTTATATTCAATTCCGATGCGATTTCTGTGTTTCATCGTCAATGTGAAGGTCCAAGGGATACAGTAAACCTGCACTGGTGCATCGGAATCCAATACTGGTCTCCCAGGAGCCGCCCAAAGCACAAACTCTTAGGAGACTCACTCTTCTTGTACTTAAGTCGGCACTGTGCCTTTTATATTCAATTCCGATGCGATTTCTGTGTTTCATCGTCAATGTGAAGGTCCAAGGGATACAGTAAACCTGCACTGGTGCATCGGAATCCAATACTGGTCTCCCAGGAGCCGCCCAAAGCACAAACTCTGAGAAGTTTCACTCTTCTTGTACTTAAGTCGGCACTGTGACTTTTATATTCAATTCCGATGCGATTTCTGTGTTTCATCGTCAATGTGAGGGTCCAAGGGATACAGTAAACCTGCACTGGTGCATCGGAATCCAATACTGGTCTCCCAGGAGCCGCCCAAAGCACAAACTCTGAGAATTTTCACTCTTCTTGTACTTAAGTCGGCACTGTGCCTTTTATATTCAATTCCGATGCGATTTCTGTGTTTCATCGTCAATGTGAAGGTCGAAGGGATACAGTAAACCTGCACTGGTGCATCGGAATCCAATACTGGTCTCCCAGGATCCGCTCAAAGCACAAACTCTGAGAAGATTCACTCTTCTTGTACTTAAGTCGGCACTGTGCCTTTTATATTCAATTCCGATGCGATTTCTGTGTTTCATCGTCAATGTGAAGGTCCAAGGGATACAGTAAACCTGCACTGGTGCATCGGAATCTAATACTGGTCTCCCAGAAGCCGCTCAAAGCACAAATTCGTAGAAGATTCACTCTTCTTGCACTTAATTCGGCACTGTGCCTTTTATATTCAATTCCGATGCGATTTCTGTGTTTCATTGTCAATGTGAAGGTCCAAGCGATACAGTAAACCTGTACTGGTGCATCGGAATCTAATACTGGTCTCCCAGGAGCCGCTCAAACCACAAACTCTTAGGAGACTCACTCTTCTTGCACTTAAGTCGGCATTGTGTCTTTTATATTGAATTCCGATGCGATTTCTGTGTTTCATCGTCAATGTGAAGGTCCAAGGGATACAGTAAACCTGCACTGGTGCATCGGAATCCAATACTGGTCTCCCAGGAGCCGCTCAAAGCACAAACTCTGAGAAGATTCACTCTTCTTGTACTGAAGTCGGCACTGTGCCTTTTATATTCAATTCCGATGCGATTTCTGTGTTTCATCGTCAATGTGAAGGTCCAAGGGATACAGTAAACCTGCACTCGTGCATCGGAATCCAATACTGGTCTCCCAGGAGCCGCTCAAAGCACAAACTCTTAGAAGATTCAATCTTCTTGTACTTAAGTCGGTATTGTGCCTTTTATATTCAATTCCGATGCGATTTCTGTGTATCATTGTCAATGTGTAGGTCCAAGGGATACAGTAAACCTGCACTGGTGCATCGGAATCTAATACTGGTCTCCCAGGAGCCGCTCAAAGCACAAACTCTGAGAAGATTCACTCTTCTTGTACTTAAGTCGGCACTGTGCCTTTTATATTCAATTCCGATGCGATTTCTGTGTTTCATCGTCAATGTGAAGGACCAAGGGATACAGTAAACCTACACTGGTTCATCGGAATCTAATACTGGTCTCCCAGAAGCCGCCCAAAGCACAAACTCTTAGGAGAATCACTCTTCTTGTACTTAAGTCGGCACTGTGCCTTTTATGTTCAATTCCGATGCGATTTCTGTGTTTCATCGTCAATGTGAAGGTCCAAGGGATACAGTATACCTGCACTGGTGCATCGGAACCTAATACTGGCCTCCCAGAAGCCGCTCAAAGCACAAATTCGTAAAAGATTCACTCTTCTTGTACTTAAGTCGGCACTGTGCCTTTTATATTCAATTCCGATGCGATTTCTGTGTTTCATTGTCAATGTGAAGGTCCAAGGGATACAGTAAACCTGCACTGGTGCATCGGAATCTAATACTGGTCTCCCAGGAGCCGATCAAACCACAAACTCTTAGGAGACTCACTCTTCTTGTACTTAAGTCGGCATTGTGCCTTTTATATTCAATTCCGATGCGATTTCTGTGTTTCATCGTCAATGTGAAGGTCCAAGCGATACAGTAAACCTGCACTGGTGCATCGGAATCCAATACTGGTCTCCCAAGAGCCGCTCAAAGCACAAACTCGTAGAAGATTCACTCTTCTTGTACTTAAGTCGGCACTGTGCCTTTTATATTCAATTCCGATGCGATTTCTGTGTTTCATCGTCAATGTGAAGGTCCAAGGGATACAGTAAACCCGCACTGGTGCATCGGAATCCAATACTGGTCTCCCAGGAGCCGCCCAAAGCACAAACTCTGAGAAGATTCACTCTTCTTGTACTTAAGTCGGCACTGTGCCTTTTATATTCAATTCCGATGCGATTTCTGTGTTTCATCGTCAATGTGAAGGTCCAAGGGATACAGTAAACCGGCACTGGTGCATCGGAATCCAATACTGGTCTCCCAGGATCCGCTCAAAGCACAAACTCTTAGGAGACTCACTCTTCTTGTACCTAAGTCGGCATTGTGCTTTTTATATTCAATTCCGATGCGGTTTCTGTGTTTCATCGTCAACTTGAAGGTCCAAGGGATACAGTAAACCTGCACTGGTGCATCGGAATCCAATACTGGTCTCCCAGGAGCCGCCCAAAGCACAAACTCTGAGAAGATTCACTCTTCTTGTACTTAAGTCGGGACTGTGCCTTTTATATTCAATTCCGATGCGATTTCTGTGTTTCATCGTCAATGTGAAGGTCCAAGGGATACTGTAAACCAGCACTGGTGCATCGGAATCCAATACTGGTCTCCCAGGATCCGCTCAAAGCACAAACTCTGAGAAGATTCACTCTTCTTGTACTTAAGTCGGCACTGTGTCTTTTATATTCAATTCCGATGTGATTTCTGTGTTTCATCGTCAATGTGAAGGTCCAAGGGATACAGTAAGCCTGCACTGGTGCATCGGAATCCAATACTGGTCTTCCAGGAGCCGCCCAAAGCACAAACTCTGAGAAGATTCACTCTTCTTGTACTTAAGTCGGCACTGTACCTTTTATATTCAATTCCGATGCGATTTCTGTGTTTCATCGTCAATGTGAAGGCCCAAGGGATACAGTAAACCTGCACTGGTGCATCGGAATCCAATACTGGTCTCCCAGGATACGCTCAATGCACAAACTCTGAGAAGATTCACTCTTCTTGTACTTAAGTCGGCACTGTGCCTTTTATATTCAATTCCGATGCGATTTCTGTGTTTCATCGTCAATGTGAAGGTCCAAGGGATACAGTAAACCTGCACTGGTGCATAGGAATCCAATACTGGTCTCCCAGGAGCCGCCCAAAGCACAAACTCTGAGAAGATTCACTCTTCTTGTACTTAAGTCGGCACTGTGCCTTTTATATTCAATTCCGATGCGATTTCTGTGTTTCATCGTCAATGTGAAGGTCCAAGGGATACAGTAAACCTGCACTGGTGCATCGGAATCCAATACTGGTCTCCCAGGAGCCGCTCAAAGCACAAACTCTTAGGAGACTCACTCTTCTTGTACTTAAGTCGGCACTGTGCCTTTTATATTCAATTCCGATGCGATTTCTGTGTTTCATCGTCAATGTGAAGGTCCAAGGGATACAGTAAACCTGCACTGGTGCATCGGAATCCAATACTGGTCTCCCAGGAGCCGCCCAAAGCACAAACTCTGAGAAGATTCACTCTTCTTGTACTTAAGTCGGCACTGTGCCTTTTATATTCAATTCCGATGCGAGTTCTGTGTTTCATCGTCAATGTGAAGGTCCAAGGGATACAGTAAACCTGCACTGGTGCATCGGAATCCAATACTGGTCTCCCAGGATCCGCTCAAAGCACAAACTCTTAGAAGATTCACTCTTCTTGTACTTAAGTCGGCACTGTGCCTTTTATATTCAATTCCGATGCGATTTCTGTGTTTCATCGTCAATGTGAAGGCCCAAGGGATACAGTAAACCTGCACTGGTGCATCGGAATCCAATACTGGTCTCCCAGGAGCCGCCCAAAGCACAAACTCTGAGAAGATTCACTCTTCTTGTACTTCAGTCGGCACTGTGCCTTTTATATTCAATTCCGATGCCATTTCTGTGTTTCATCGTCAATGTGAAGGTCCAAGGGATACAGTAAACCTGCACTGGTGCACCGGAATCCAATACTGGTCTCCCAGGATCAGCTCAAAGCACAAACTCTTAGGAGACTCACTCTTCTTGTACCTAAGTCGGCATTGTGCCTTTTATATTCAATTCCGATGCGGTTTCTGTGTTTCATCGTCAACTTGAAGGTCCAAGGGATACAGTAAACCTGCACTGGTGCATCGGAATCCAATACTGGTCTCCCAGGAGCCGCTCAAACCACAAATTATTACGAGACTCACTCTTCTTGTACTTAAGTCGGCATTGTGCCTTTTATATTCAATTCCGATGCGATTTCTGTGTTTCATCGTCAATGTGAATGTCCAAGTTATACAGTAAACCTGCACTGGTGCATCGGAATCCAATACTGGTCTCCCAGGATCCGCTCAAAACACTAACTCTTAGAAGATTCACTCTTCTTGTACATAAGTCGGCATTGTGCCTTTTATATTCAATTCCGATGCGATTTCTGTGTTTCATTGTCAATGTGAAGGTCCAAGGGATACAGTAAACCTGCACTGGTGCATCGGAATCCAATACTGGTCTCCCAGGTGCCGCTCAAAGCACAAACCCATAGAAGATTCACTCTTCTTGTACATAAGTCGGCATTGTGCCTTTTATATTCAATTCCGATGCGATTTCTGTGTTTCATTGTCAATGTGACGGTCCAAGGGATACAGTAAACCTGCACTGGTGCATCGGAATCTAATACTGGTCTCCCAGGAGCCGCTCAAAGCACAAACTCGTAAAAGATTCACTCTTCTTGTACTTAAGTCGGCACTGTGCCTTTTATATTCAATTCCGATGCGATTTCTGTGTTTCATCGTCAATGTGAAGGTCCAAGGGATACAGTAAACCTGCACTGGTTCATCGGAATCTAATAATGGTCTCCCAGAAGCCGCTCAAAGCACAAATTCGTAGAAGATTCACTCTTCTTGTACTTATGTCTGCACTGTGCCTTTTATATTCAATTCAGATGCGATTTCTGTGTTTCATTGTCAATGTGAAGTTCCAAGGGATACAGTAAACCTGCACTGGTGCATCGGAATCTAATAGTGGTCTCCCAGGAGCCGCTCAAACCACAAACACTTAGGAGACTCACTCTTCTTGTACTTAAGTCAGCATTATGCCTTTTATATTCAATTCCGATGCGATTTCTGTGTTTCATCGTCAATCTGAAGGTCCAAGGTATACAGTAAATCTGCACTGGTGCATCGGAATCCAATACTGGTCTCCCAGGATCCGCTCAAAGCACAAACTCTTAGGAGACTCACTCTTCTTGTACTTAAGTCGGCATTGTGCCTTTTATAATCAATTCCGATGCGATTTCTGTGTTTCATCGTCAATTTGAAGGTCCAAGGGATACAGTAAACCTGCACTGGTGCATCGGAATCCAATACAGGTCTCCCAGGAGCCGCTCAAACCACAAACTCTTAGGAGACTCACTCTTCTTGTACTTAAGTCGGCATTGTGCCTTTTATATTCAATTCCGATGCAATTTTTGTGTTTCATCGTCAATGTTAAGGTCCAAGGGATACAGTAAACCTGCACTGGTGCATCGGAATCAAATACTGGTCTCCCAGGAGCCGCCCAAAGCACAAACTCTTAGGAGACTCACTCTTCTTGTACTTGAGTCGACACTGTGCATTTATATACAATTCCGATGCGATTTCTGTGTTTCATCGTCAATGTGAAGGTCCAAGGGATACAGTAAACCTGCACTGGTGCATCGGAATCCAATACTGGTCTCCCAGGAGCCGCCCAAAGCACAAACTCTTAGGAGACTCACTCTTCTTGTACTTAAGTCGGCACTGTGCCTTTTATATTCAATTCCGATGCGATTTCTGTGTTTCATCGTCAATGTGAAGGTCCAAGGGATACAGTAAACCTGCACTGGTGCATCGGAATCCAATACTGGTCTCCCAGGAGCCGCCCAAAGCACAAACTCTGAGAAGATTCACTCTTCTTGTACTTAAGTCGGCACTGTGCCTTTTATATTCAATTCCGATGCGATTTCTGTGTTTCATCGTCAATGTGAAGGTCCAAGGGATACAGTAAACCTGCACTGGTGCATCGGAATCCAATACTGGTCTCCCAGGATCCGCTCAAAGCACAAACTCTGAGAAGATTCACTCTTCTTGTACTTAAGTCGGCACTGTGCCTTTTATATTCAATTCCGATGCGATTTCTGTGTTTCATCGTCAATGTGAAGGTCCAAGGGATACCGTAAACCTGCACTGGTGCATCGGAATCCAATACTGGTCTCCCAGGAGCCGCCCAAAGCACAAACTCTGAGAAGATTCACTCTTCTTGTACTTAGGTCGGCACTGTGCCTTTTATATTCAATTCCGATGCGATTTCTGTGTTTCATCGTCAATGTGAAGGTCCAAGGGATACAGTAAACCTGCACTGCTGCATCGGAATCCAATACTGGTCTCCCAGGAGCCGCCCAAAGCACAAACTCTTAGGAGACTCACTCTTCTTGTACTTAAGTCGGCACTGTGCCTTTTACATTCAATTCTGATGCGATTTCTGTGTTTCATCGTCAATGTGAAGGTCCAAGGGATACAGTAAACCTGCAATGGTGCATCGGAATCCAATACTGGTCTCCCAGGAGCCGCCCAAAGCACAAACTCTGAGAAGATTCACTCTTCTTGTACTTAAGTCGGCACTGTGCCTTTTATATTCAATTCCGATGCGATTTCTGTGTTTCATCGTCAACGTGAAGGTCCAAGGGATACAGTAAACCTGCACTGGTGCATCGAAATCCAATACTGGTTTCCCAGGATCCGATCAAAGCACAAACTCTGAGAAGATTCACTCTTCTTGTACTTAAGTCGGCACTGTGCCTTTTATATTCAATTCCGATGCGATTTCTGTGTTTCATCGTCAATGTGAAGGTCCAAGGGATACAGTAAACCTGCACTGGTGCATCGGAATCCAATACTGGTCTCCCAGGATCCGCTCATAGCACAAACTCTTAGGAGACTCACTCTTCTTGTACTTAAGTCGGCATTGTGCCTTTTATATTCAATTCCGATGCAATTTCTGTGTTTCATCGTCAATGTGAAGGTCCAAGGGATACAGTAAACCTGCACTGGTGCATCGGAATCCATTACTGGTCTCCCAGGAGCCGCCCAAAGCACAAACTCTTAGGAGACTCACTCTTCTTGTACTTAAGTCGGCACTGTGCCTTTTATATTCAATTCCGATGCGATTTCTGTGTTTCATCGTCAATGTGAAGGTCCAAGGGATACAGTAAACCTGCACTGGTGCATCGGAATCCAATACTGGTCTCCCAGGAGCCGCCCAAAGCACAAACTCTGAGAAGATTCACTCTTCTTGTACTTAAGTCGGCACTGTGCCTTTTATATTCAATTCCGATGCGATTTCTGTGTTTCATCGTCAATGTGAAGGTCCAAGGGATACAGTAAACCAGCACTGGTGCATCGGAATCCAATACTGGTCTCCCAGGATCCGCTCAAAGCTCAAACTCTGAGAAGATTCACTCTTCTTGTACTTAAGTCGGCACTGTGCATTTATATTCAATTCCGATGCGATTTCTGTGTTTCATCGTCAATGTGAAGGTCCAAGGGATACAGTAAACCTGCACTGGTGCATCGGAATCCTATACTGGTCTCCCAGGAGCCGCCCAAAGCCCAAACTCTGAGAAGATTCACTCTTCTTTTACTTAAGTCGGCACTGTGCCTTTTATATTCAATTCCGATGCGATTTCTGTGTTTCATCGTCAATGTGAAGGTCCAAGGGATACAGTAAACCTGCACTGGTGCATCGGAATCCAATACTGGTCTCCCAGGATCCGCTCAAAGCACAAACTCTGAGAAGATTCACTCTTCTTGTACTTAAGTCGGCACTGTGCCTTTTATATTCAATTCCGATGCGATTTCTGTGTTTCATCGTCAATGTGAAGGTCCATGGGATCCAGTAAACCTGCACTGGTGCATCGGAATCAAATACTGGTCTCCCAGGAGCCGCCAAAAGCACAAACTCTTAGGAGACTCACTCTTCTTGTACTTGAGTCGACACTGTGCATTTATATACAATTCCGATGCGATTTCTGTGTTTCATCGTCAATGTGAAGGTCCAAGGGATACAGTAAACCTGCACTGGTGCAACGGAATCCAATACTGGTCTCCCAGGAGCCGCCCAAAGCACAAACTCTTAGGAGACTCACTCTTCTTGTACTTAAGTCGGCACTGTGCCTTTTATATTCAATTCCGATGCGATTTCTGTGTTTCATCGTCAATGTGAAGGTCCAAGGGATACAGTAAACCTGCACTGGTGCATCGGAATCCAATACTGGTCTCCCAGGAGCCGCCCAAAGCACAAACTCTGAGAAGATTCACTCTTCTTGTACTTAAGTCGGCACTGTGCCTTTTATATTCAATTCCGATGCGATTTCTGTGTTTCATCGTCAATGTGAAGGTCCAAGGGATACAGTAAACCTGCACTGGTGCATCGGAATCCAATACTGGTCTCCCAGGATCCGCTCAAAGGTCAAACTCTGAGAAGATTCACTCTTCTTGTACTTAAGTCGGCACTGTGCCTTTTATATTCAATTCCGATGCGATTTCTGTGTTTCATCGTCAATGTGAAGGTCCAAGGGATACAGTAAACCTGCACTGGTGCATCGGAATCCAATACTGGTCTCCCAGGAGCCGCCCAAAGCACAAACTCTGAGAAGATTCACTCTTCTTGTACTTAAGTCGGCACTGTGCCTTTTATATTCAATTCCGATGCGATTTCTATGTTTCATCGTCAATGTGAAGGTCCAAGGGATACAGTAAACCTGCACTGCTGCATCGGTATCCAATACTGGTCTCCCAGGAGCCGCCCAAAGCACAAACTCTTAGGAGACTCACTCTTCTTGTACTTAAGTCGGCACTGTGCCTTTTACATTCAATTCTGATGCGATTTCTGTGTTTCATCGTCAATGTGAAGGTCCAAGGGATACAGTAAACCTGCAATGGTGCATCGGAATCCAATACTGGTCTCCCAGGAGCCGCCCAAAGCACAAACTCTGAGAAGATTCACTCTTCTTGTACTTAAGTCGGCACTGTGCCTTTTATATTCAATTCCGATGCGATATCTGTGTTTCATCGTCAACGTGAAGGTCCAAGGGATACAGTAAACCTGCACTGGTTCATCGGAATCTAATAATGGTCTCCCAGAAGCCGCTCAAAGCACAAATTCGTAGAAGATTCACTCTTCTTGTACTTATGTCTGCAGTGTGAATTTTATATTCAATTCAGATGCGATTTCTGTGTTTCATTGTCAATGTGAAGGTCCAAGGGATACAGTAAACCTGCACTGGTGCATCGGAATCTAATAGTGGTCTCCCAGGAGCCGCTCAAACCACAAACACTTAGGAGACTCACTCTTCTTGTACTTAAGTCAGCATTATGCCTTTTATATTCAATTCCGATACGATTTCTGTGTTTCATCGTCTATCTGAAGGTCCAAGGTATACAATAAATCTGCACTGGTGCATCGGAATCCAATACTGGTCTCCCAGGATCCGCTCAAAGCACAAACTCTTAGGAGACTCACTCTTCTTGTACTTAAGTCGGCATTGTGCCTTTTATAATCAATTCCGATGCGATTTCTGTGTTTCATCGTCAATTTGAAGGTCCAAGGGATACAGTAAACCTGCACTGGTGCATCGGAATCCAATACTGGTCTCCCAGGAGCCGCTCAAACCACAAACTCTTAGGAGACTCACTCTTCTTGTACTTAAGTCGGCATTGTGCCTTTTATATTCAATTCCGATGCAATTTTTGTGTTTCATCGTCAATGTGAAGGTCCAAGGGATACAGTAAACCTGCACTGGTGCATCGGAATCCAATACTGGTCTCCCAGGAGCCGCCCAAAGCACAAACTCTTAGGAGACTCACTCTTCTTGTACTTGAGTCGACACTGTGCATTTATATTCAATTCCGATGCGATTTCTGTGTTTCATCGTCAATGTGAAGGTCCAATGGATACAGTAAACCTGCACTGGTGCATCGGAATCCAATACTGGTCTCCCAGGAGCCGCCCAAAGCACAAACTCTTAGGAGACTCACTCTTCTTGTACTTAAGTCGGCACTGTGCCTTTTATATTCAATTCCGATGCGATTTCTGTGTTTCATCGTCAATGTGAAGGTCCAAGGGATACAGTAAACCTGCACTGGTGCATCGGAATCCAATACTGGTCTCCCAGGAGCCGCCCAAAGCACAAACTCTGAGAAGATTCACTCTTCTTGTACTTAAGTCGGCACTGTGCCTTTTATATTCAATTCCGATGCGATTTCTGTGTTTCATCGTCAATGTGAAGGTCCAAGGGATACAGTAAACCTGCACTGGTGCATCGGAATCCAATACTGGTCTCCCAGGATCCGCTCAAAGCACAAACTCTGAGAAGATTCACTCTTCTTGTACTGAAGTCGGCACTGTGCCTTTTATATTCAATTCCGATGCGATTTCTGTGTTTCATCGTCAATGTGAAGGTCCAAGGGATACCGTAAACCTGCACTGGTGCATCGGAATCCAATACTGGTCTCCCAGGAGCCGCCCAAAGCACAAACTCTGAGAAGATTCACTCTTCTTGTACTTAGGTCGGCACTGTGCCTTTTATATTCAATTCCGATGCGATTTCTGTGTTTCATCGTCAATGTGAAGGTCCAAGGGATACAGTAAACCTGCACTGCTGCATCGGAATCCAATACTGGTCTCCCAGGAGCCGCCCAAAGCACAAACTCTTAGGAGACTCACTCTTCTTGTACTTAAGTCGGCACTGTGCCTTTTACATTCAATTCTGATGCGATTTCTGTGTTTCATCGTCAATGTGAAGGTCCAAGGGATACAGTAAACCTGCAATGGTGCATCGGAATCCAATACTGGTCTCCCAGGAGCCGCCCAAAGCACAAACTCTGAGAAGATTCACTCTTCTTGTACTTAAGTCGGCACTGTGCCTTTTATATTCAATTCCGATGCGATTTCTGTGTTTCATCGTCAACGTGAAGGTCCAAGGGATACAGTAAACCTGCACTGGTGCATCGAAATCCAATACTGGTTTCCCAGGATCCGATCAAAGCACAAACTCTGAGAAGATTCACTCTTCTTGTACTTAAGTCGGCACTGTGCCTTTTATATTCAATTCCGATGCGATTTCTGTGTTTCATCGTCAATGTGAAGGTCCAAGGGATACAGTAAACCTGCACTGGTGCATCGGAATCCAATACTGGTCTCCCAGGATCCGCTCATAGCACAAACTCTTAGGAGACTCACTCTTCTTGTACTTAAGTCGGCATTGTGCCTTTTATATTCAATTCCGATGCAATTTCTGTGTTTCATCGTCAATGTGAAGGTCCAAGGGATACAGTAAACCTGCACTGGTGCATCGGAATCCATTACTGGTCTCCCAGGAGCCGCCCAAAGCACAAACCCTTAGGAGACTCACTCTTCTTGTACTTAAGTCGGCACTGTGCCTTTTATATTCAATTCCGATGCGATTTCTGTGTTTCATCGTCAATGTGAAGGTCCAAGGGATACAGTAAACCTGCACTGGTGCATCGGAATCCAATACTGGTCTCCCAGGAGCCGCCCAAAGCACAAACTCTGAGAAGATTCACTCTTCTTGTACTTAAGTCGGCACTGTGCCTTTTATATTCAATTCCGATGCGATTTCTGTGTTTCATCGTCAATGTGAAGGTCCAAGGGATACAGTAAACCAGCACTGGTGCATCGGAATCCAATACTGGTCTCCCAGGATCCGCTCAAAGCTCAAACTCTGAGAAGATTCACTCTTCTTGTACTTAAGTCGGCACTGTGCATTTATATTCAATTCCGATGCGATTTCTGTGTTTCATCGTCAATGTGAAGGTCCAAGGGATACAGTAAACCTGCACTGGTGCATCGGAATCCTATACTGGTCTCCCAGGAGCCGCCGAAAGCCCAAACTCTGAGAAGATTCACTCTTCTTTTACTTAAGTCGGCACTGTGCCTTTTATATTCAATTCCGATGCGATTTCTGTGTTTCATCGTCAATGTGAAGGTCCAAGGGATACAGTAAACCTGCACTGGTGCATCGGAATCCAATACTGGTCTCCCAGGATCCGCTCAAAGCACAAACTCTGAGAAGATTCACTCTTCTTGTACTTAAGTCGGCACTGTGCCTTTTATATTCAATTCCGATGCGATTTCTGTGTTTCATCGTCAATGTGAAGGTCCATGGGATCCAGTAAACCTGCACTG
This sequence comes from Schistocerca nitens, assembly GCF_023898315.1. Lineage (NCBI taxonomy): Eukaryota > Metazoa > Arthropoda > Insecta > Orthoptera > Acrididae > Schistocerca > Schistocerca nitens. Next base: position 185,697,242 of record NC_064625.1, read on the forward strand.
GTGCATCGGAATCCAATACTGGTCTCCCAGGAGCCGCCCAAAGCACAAACTCTGAGAAGATTCACTCTTCTTGTACTTAAGTCGGCACTGTGCCTCTTATATTCAATTCCGATGCGATTTCTGTGCTTCATCGTCAATGTGAAGGTCCAAGGGATACAGTAAACCTGCACTGGTGCATCGGAATCCAATACTGGTCTCCCAGGAGCCGCCCAAAGCACAAAATCTTAGGAGACTCACTCTTCTTGTACTTAAGTCGGCACTGTGCCTTTTATATTCAATTCCGATGCGATTTCTGTGTTTCATCGTAAATGTGAAGGTCCAAGGGATACAGTAAACCTGCACTGGTGCATCGGAATCCAATACTGGTCTCCCAGGAGCCGCCCAAAGCACAAACTCTTAGGAGACTCACTCTTCTTGTACTTAAGTCGGCACTGTGCCTTTTATATTCAATTCCGATGCGATTTCTGTGCTTCATCGTCAATGTGAAGGTCCAAGGGATACAGTAAACCTGCACTGGTGCATCGGAATCCAATACTGGTCTCCCAGGAGCCGCCCAAAGCACAAAATCTTAGGAGACTCACTCTTCTTGTACTGAAGTCGGCACTGTGCCTTTTATATTCAATTCCGATGCGATTTCTGTGTTTCATCGTCAATGTGAAGGTCCAAGGGATACAGTAAACCTGCACTGGTGCATCGGAATCCAATACTGGTCTCCCAGGAGCCGCCCAAAGCACAAACTCTGAGAAGATTCACTCTTCTTGTACATACGTCGGCACTGTGCCTTTTATATTCAATTCCGATGCGATTTCTGTTTTTCATCGTCAATGTGAAGGTCCAAGGGATACAGTAAACCTGCACTGGTGCATCGGAATCCAATACTGGTCTCCCAGGATCCGCTCAAAGCACAAACTCTGAGAAGATTCACTCTTCTTGTACTTAAGTCGGCACTGTGCCTTTTATATTCAATTCCGATGCGATTTCTGTGTTTCATCGTCAATGTGAAGGTCCATGGGATCCAGTATACCTGCACTGGTGCATCGGAATCCAATACTGGTCTCCCAGGAGCCGCTCAAAGCACAAACTCTGAGAAGATTCACTCTTCTTGTACTTAAGTCGGCACTGTGCCTCTTATATTCAATTCCGATGCGATTTCTGTGCTTCATCGTCAATGTGAAGGTCCAAGGGATACAGTAAACCTGCACTGGTGCATCGGAATCCAATACTGGTCTCCCAGGAGCCGCCCAAAGCACAAACTCTGAGAAGATTCACTCTTCTTGTACATACGTCGGCACTGTGCCTTTTATATTCAATTCCGATGCGATTTTTGTGTTTCATCTTCAATGTGAAGGTCCAAGGGATACAGTAAACCTGCACTGGTGCATCGGAATCCAATACTGGTCTCCCAGGAGCCGCCCAAAGCACAAACTCTGAGAAGATTCACTCTTCTTGTACTTAAGTCGGCACTGTGCCTCTTATATTCAATTCCGATGCGATTTCTGTGTTTCATCGTCAATGTGAAGGTCCAAGGGATACAGTAAACCTGCACTGGTGCATCGGAATCCAATACTGGTCTCCCAGGAGCCGCCCAAAGCTCTAACTCTGAGAAGATTCACTCTTCTCGTACTTAAGTCGGCACTGTGCCTTTTATATTCAATTCCGATGCGATTTCTGTGTTTCATCGTAAATGTGAAGGCCCAAGGGATACAGTAAACCTGCACTGGTGCATCGGACTCCAATACTGGTCTCCCAGAATCCGCTCAAAGCACAAACACTGAGAAGATTCACTCTTCTTGTACTTGAGTCGGCACTGTGCATTTATATTCAATTCCGATGCGATTTCTGTGTTTCATCGTCAATGTGAAGGTCCAAGGGATACAGTAAACCTGCACTGGTGCATCGGAATCCAATACTGGTCTCCCAGGAGCCGCCCAAAGCACAAACTCTGAGAAGATTCACTCTTCTTGTACTTAAGTCGGCACTGTGACTTTTATATTCAATTCCGATGCGATTTCTGTGTTTCATCGTCAATGTGAGGGTCCAAGGGATACAGTAAACCTGCACTGGTGCATCGGAATCCAATACTGGTCTCCCAGGAGCCGCCCAAAGCACAAACTCTGAGAAGATTCACTCTTCTTGTACTTAAGTCGGCACTGTGCCTTTTATGTTCAATTCCGATGCGATTTCTGTGTTTCATCGTCAATGTGAAGGTCCAAGGGATACAGTAAACCTGCACTGGTGCATCGGAATCTAATACTGGTCTCCCAGAAGCCGCTCAAAGCACAAATTCGTAGAAGATTCACTCTTCTTGCACTTAAGTAGGCACTGTGCCTTTTATATTCAATTCCGATGCGATTTCTGTGTTTCATTGTCAATGTGAAGGTCCAAGCGATACAGTAAACCTGTACTGGTGCATCGGAATCTAATACTGGTCTCCCAGGAGCCGCTCAAACCACAAACTCTTAGGAGACTCACTCTTCTTGCACTTAAGTCGGCATTGTGCCTTTTATATTGAATTCCGATGCGATTTCTGTGTTTCATCGTCAATGTGAAGGTCCAAGGGATACAGTAAACCTGCACTGGTGCATCGGAATCCAATACTGGTCTCCCAGGAGCCGCTCAAAGCACAAACTCTGAGAAGATTCACTCTTCTTGTACTGAAGTCGGCACTGTGCCTTTTATATTCAATTCCGATGCGATTTCTGTGTTTCATCGTCAATGTGAAGGTCCAAGGGATACAGTAAACCTGCACTGGTGCATCGGAATCCAATACTGGTCTCCCAGGAGCCGCTCAAAGCACAAACTCTTAGAAGATTCAATCTTCTTGTACTTAAGTCGGTATTGTGCCTTTTATATTCAATTCCGATGCGATTTCTGTGTTTCATTGTCAATGTGTAGGTCCAAGGGATACAGTAAACCTGCACTGGTGCATCGGAATCTAATACTGGTCTCCCAGGAGCCGCTCAAAGCACAAACTCTGAGAAGATTCACTCTTCTTGTACTTAAGTCGGCACTGTGCCTTTTATATTCAATTCCGATGCGATTTCTGTGTTTCATCGTCAATGTGAAGGTCCAAGGGATACAGTAAACCTACACTGGTTCATCGGAATCTAATACTGGTCTCCCAGAAGCCGCTCAAAGCACAAATTCGTAGAAGATTCACTCTTCTTGTACTTAAGTCGGTACTGTGCCTTTTATGTTCAATTCCGATGCGATTTCTGTGTTTCATCGTCAATGTGAAGGTCCAAGGGATACAGTAAACCTGCACTGGTGCATCGGAATCTAATACTGGCCTCCCAGAAGCCGCTCAAAGCACAAATTCGTAAAAGATTCACTCTTCTTGTACTTAAGTAGGCACTGTGCCTTTTATATTCAATTCCGATGCGATTTCTGTGTTTCATTGTCAATGTGAAGGTCCAAGGGATACAGTAAACCTGCACTGGTGCATCGGAATCTAATACTGGTCTCCCAGGAGCCGATCAAACCACAAACTCTTAGGAGACTCACTCTTCTTGTACTTAAGTCGGCATTGTGCCTTTTATAATCAATTCCGATGCGATTTCTGTGTTTCATCGTCAATTTGAAGGTCCAAGGGATACAGTAAACCTGCACTGGTGCATCGGAATCCAATACTGGTCTCCCAGGAGCCGCTCAAACCACAAACTCTTAGGAGACTCACTCTTCTTGTACTTAAGTCGGCATTGTGCCTTTTATATTCAATTCCGATGCAATTTTTGTGTTTCATCGTCAATGTGAAGGTCCAAGGGATACAGTAAACCTGCACTGGTGCATCGGAATCCAATACTGGTCTCCCAGGAGCCGCCCAAAGCACAAACTCTTAGGAGACTCACTCTTCTTGTACTTGAGTCGACACTGTGCATTTATATTCAATTCCGATGCGATTTCTGTGTTTCATCGTCAATGTGAAGGTCCAATGGATACAGTAAACCTGCACTGGTGCATCGGAATCCAATACTGGTCTCCCAGGAGCCGCCCAAAGCACAAACTCTTAGGAGACTCACTCTTCTTGTACTTAAGTCGGCACTGTGCCTTTTATATTCAATTCCGATGCGATTTCTGTGTTTCATCGTCAATGTGAAGGTCCAAGGGATACAGTAAACCTGCACTGGTGCATCGGAATCCAATACTGGTCTCCCAGGAGCCGCCCAAAGCACAAACTCTGAGAAGATTCACTCTTCTTGTACTTAAGTCGGCACTGTGCCTTTTATATTCAATTCCGATGCGATTTCTGTGTTTCATCGTCAATGTGAAGGTCCAAGGGATACAGTAAACCTGCACTGGTGCATCGGAATCCAATACTGGTCTCCCAGGATCCGCTCAAAGCACAAACTCTGAGAAGATTCACTCTTCTTGTACTGAAGTCGGCACTGTGCCTTTTATATTCAATTCCGATGCGATTTCTGTGTTTCATCGTCAATGTGAAGGTCCAAGGGATACCGTAAACCTGCACTGGTGCATCGGAATCCAATACTGGTCTCCCAGGAGCCGCCCAAAGCACAAACTCTGAGAAGATTCACTCTTCTTGTACTTAGGTCGGCACTGTGCCTTTTATATTCAATTCCGATGCGATTTCTGTGTTTCATCGTCAATGTGAAGGTCCAAGGGATACAGTAAACCTGCACTGCTGCATCGGAATCCAATACTGGTCTCCCAGGAGCCGCCCAAAGCACAAACTCTTAGGAGACTCACTCTTCTTGTACTTAAGTCGGCACTGTGCCTTTTACATTCAATTCTGATGCGATTTCTGTGTTTCATCGTCAATGTGAAGGTCCAAGGGATACAGTAAACCTGCAATGGTGCATCGGAATCCAATACTGGTCTCCCAGGAGCCGCCCAAAGCACAAACTCTGAGAAGATTCACTCTTCTTGTACTTAAGTCGGCACTGTGCCTTTTATATTCAATTCCGATGCGATTTCTGTGTTTCATCGTCAACGTGAAGGTCCAAGGGATACAGTAAACCTGCACTGGTGCATCGAAATCCAATACTGGTTTCCCAGGATCCGATCAAAGCACAAACTCTGAGAAGATTCACTCTTCTTGTACTTAAGTCGGCACTGTGCCTTTTATATTCAATTCCGATGCGATTTCTGTGTTTCATCGTCAATGTGAAGGTCCAAGGGATACAGTAAACCTGCACTGGTGCATCGGAATCCAATACTGGTCTCCCAGGATCCGCTCATAGCACAAACTCTTAGGAGACTCACTCTTCTTGTACTTAAGTCGGCATTGTGCCTTTTATATTCAATTCCGATGCAATTTCTGTGTTTCATCGTCAATGTGAAGGTCCAAGGGATACAGTAAACCTGCACTGGTGCATCGGAATCCATTACTGGTCTCCCAGGAGCCGCCCAAAGCACAAACCCTTAGGAGACTCACTCTTCTTGTACTTAAGTCGGCACTGTGCCTTTTATATTCAATTCCGATGCGATTTCTGTGTTTCATCGTCAATGTGAAGGTCCAAGGGATACAGTAAACCTGCACTGGTGCATCGGAATCCAATACTGGTCTCCCAGGAGCCGCCCAAAGCACAAACTCTGAGAAGATTCACTCTTCTTGTACTTAAGTCGGCACTGTGCCTTTTATATTCAATTCCGATGCGATTTCTGTGTTTCATCGTCAATGTGAAGGTCCAAGGGATACAGTAAACCAGCACTGGTGCATCGGAATCCAATACTGGTCTCCCAGGATCCGCTCAAAGCTCAAACTCTGAGAAGATTCACTCTTCTTGTACTTAAGTCGGCACTGTGCATTTATATTCAATTCCGATGCGATTTCTGTGTTTCATCGTCAATGTGAAGGTCCAAGGGATACAGTAAACCTGCACTGGTGCATCGGAATCCTATACTGGTCTCCCAGGAGCCGCCGAAAGCCCAAATTCTGAGAAGATTCACTCTTCTTTTACTTAAGTCGGCACTGTGCCTTTTATATTCAATTCCGATGCGATTTCTGTGTTTCATCGTCAATGTGAAGGTCCAAGGGATACAGTAAACCTGCACTGGTGCATCGGAATCCAATACTGGTCTCCCAGGATCCGCTCAAAGCACAAACTCTGAGAAGATTCACTCTTCTTGTACTTAAGTCGGCACTGTGCCTTTTATATTCAATTCCGATGCGATTTCTGTGTTTCATCGTCAATGTGAAGGTCCATGGGATCCAGTAAACCTGCACTGGTGCATCGGAATCCAATACTGGTCTCCCAGGAGCCGCCCAAAGCACAAACTCTGAGAAGATTCACTCTTCTTGTACTTAAGTCGGCACTGTGCCTCTTATATTCAATTCCGATGCGATTTCTGTGCTTCATCGTCAATGTGAAGGTCCAAGGGATACAGTAAACCTGCACTGGTGCATCGGAATCCAATACTGGTCTCCCAGGAGCCGCCCAAAGCACAAAATCTTAGGAGACTCACTCTTCTTGTACTTAAGTCGGCACTGTGCCTTTTATATTCAATTCCGATGCGATTTCTGTGTTTCATCGTAAATGTGAAGGTCCAAGGGATACAGTAAACCTGCACTGGTGCATCGGAATCCAATACTGGTCTCCCAGGAGCCGCCCAAAGCACAAACTCTTAGGAGACTCACTCTTCTTGTACTTAAGTCGGCACTGTGCCTTTTATATTCAATTCCGATGCGATTTCTGTGCTTCATCGTCAATGTGAAGGTCCAAGGGATACAGTAAACCTGCACTGGTGCATCGGAATCCAATACTGGTCTCCCAGGAGCCGCCCAAAGCACAAAATCTTAGGAGACTCACTCTTCTTGTACTGAAGTCGGCACTGTGCCTTTTATATTCAATTCCGATGCGATTTCTGTGTTTCATCGTCAATGTGAAGGTCCAAGGGATACAGTAAACCTGCACTGGTGCATCGGAATCCAATACTGGTCTCCCAGGAGCCGCCCAAAGCACAAACTCTGAGAAGATTCACTCTTCTTGTACATACGTCGGCACTGTGCCTTTTATATTCAATTCCGATGCGATTTCTGTTTTTCATCGTCAATGTGAAGGTCCAAGGGATACAGTAAACCTGCACTGGTGCATCGGAATCCAATACTGGTCTCCCAGGATCCGCTCAAAGCACAAACTCTGAGAAGATTCACTCTTCTTGTACTTAAGTCGGCACTGTGCCTTTTATATTCAATTCCGATGCGATTTCTGTGTTTCATCGTCAATGTGAAGGTCCATGGGATCCAGTATACCTGCACTGGTGCATCGGAATCCAATACTGGTCTCCCAGGAGCCGCTCAAAGCACAAACTCTGAGAAGATTCACTCTTCTTGTACTTAAGTCGGCACTGTGCCTCTTATATTCAATTCCGATGCGATTTCTGTGCTTCATCGTCAATGTGAAGGTCCAAGGGATACAGTAAACCTGCACTGGTGCATCGGAATCCAATACTGGTCTCCCAGGAGCCGCCCAAAGCACAAACTCTGAGAAGATTCACTCTTCTTGTACATACGTCGGCACTGTGCCTTTTATATTCAATTCCGATGCGATTTTTGTGTTTCATCTTCAATGTGAAGGTCCAAGGGATACAGTAAACCTGCACTGGTGCATCGGAATCCAATACTGGTCTCCCAGGAGCCGCCCAAAGCACAAACTCTGAGAAGATTCACTCTTCTTGTACTTAAGTCGGCACTGTGCCTCTTATATTCAATTCCGATGCGATTTCTGTGTTTCATCGTCAATGTGAAGGTCCAAGGGATACAGTAAACCTGCACTGGTGCATCGGAATCCAATACTGGTCTCCCAGGAGCCGCCCAAAGCTCTAACTCTGAGAAGATTCACTCTTCTCGTACTTAAGTCGGCACTGTGCCTTTTATATTCAATTCCGATGCGATTTCTGTGTTTCATCGTAAATGTGAAGGCCCAAGGGATACAGTAAACCTGCACTGGTGCATCGGACTCCAATACTGGTCTCCCAGAATCCGCTCAAAGCACAAACACTGAGAAGATTCACTCTTCTTGTACTTGAGTCGGCACTGTGCATTTATATTCAATTCCGATGCGATTTCTGTGTTTCATCGTCAATGTGAAGGTCCAAGGGATACAGTAAACCTGCACTGGTGCATCGGAATCCAATACTGGTCTCCCAGGAGCCGCCCAAAGCACAAACTCTTAGGAGACTCACTCTTCTTGTACTTAAGTCGGCACTGTGCCTTTTATATTCAATTCCGATGCGATTTCTGTGTTTCATCGTCAATGTGAAGGTCCAAGGGATACAGTAAACCTGCACTGGTGCATCGGAATCCAATACTGGTCTCCCAGGAGCCGCCCAAAGCACAAACTCTGAGAAGATTCACTCTTCTTGTACTTAAGTCGGCACTGTGACTTTTATATTCAATTCCGATGCGATTTCTGTGTTTCATCGTCAATGTGAGGGTCCAAGGGATACAGTAAACCTGCACTGGTGCATCGGAATCCAATACTGGTCTCCCAGGAGCCGCCCAAAGCACAAACTCTGAGAAGATTCACTCTTCTTGTACTTAAGTCGGCACTGTGCCTTTTATGTTCAATTCCGATGCGATTTCTGTGTTTCATCGTCAATGTGAAGGTCCAAGGGATACAGTAAACCTGCACTGGTGCATCGGAATCTAATACTGGTCTCCCAGAAGCCGCTCAAAGCACAAATTCGTAGAAGATTCACTCTTCTTGCACTTAAGTAGGCACTGTGCCTTTTATATTCAATTCCGATGCGATTTCTGTGTTTCATTGTCAATGTGAAGGTCCAAGCGATACAGTAAACCTGTACTGGTGCATCGGAATCTAATACTGGTCTCCCAGGAGCCGCTCAAACCACAAACTCTTAGGAGACTCACTCTTCTTGCACTTAAGTCGGCATTGTGCCTTTTATATTGAATTCCGATGCGATTTCTGTGTTTCATCGTCAATGTGAAGGTCCAAGGGATACAGTAAACCTGCACTGGTGCATCGGAATCCAATACTGGTCTCCCAGGAGCCGCTCAAAGCACAAACTCTGAGAAGATTCACTCTTCTTGTACTGAAGTCGGCACTGTGCCTTTTATATTCAATTCCGATGCGATTTCTGTGTTTCATCGTCAATGTGAAGGTCCAAGGGATACAGTAAACCTGCACTGGTGCATCGGAATCCAATACTGGTCTCCCAGGAGCCGCTCAAAGCACAAACTCTTAGAAGATTCAATCTTCTTGTACTTAAGTCGGTATTGTGCCTTTTATATTCAATTCCGATGCGATTTCTGTGTTTCATTGTCAATGTGTAGGTCCAAGGGATACAGTAAACCTGCACTGGTGCATCGGAATCTAATACTGGTCTCCCAGGAGCCGCTCAAAGCACAAACTCTGAGAAGATTCACTCTTCTTGTACTTAAGTCGGCACTGTGCCTTTTATATTCAATTCCGATGCGATTTCTGTGTTTCATCGTCAATGTGAAGGTCCAAGGGATACAGTAAACCTACACTGGTTCATCGGAATCTAATACTGGTCTCCCAGAAGCCGCTCAAAGCACAAATTCGTAGAAGATTCACTCTTCTTGTACTTAAGTCGGTACTGTGCCTTTTATGTTCAATTCCGATGCGATTTCTGTGTTTCATCGTCAATGTGAAGGTCCAAGGGATACAGTAAACCTGCACTGGTGCATCGGAATCTAATACTGGCCTCCCAGAAGCCGCTCAAAGCACAAATTCGTAAAAGATTCACTCTTCTTGTACTTAAGTCGGCACTGTGCCTTTTATATTCAATTCCGATGCGATTTCTGTGTTTCATTGTCAATGTGAAGGTCCAAGGGATACAGTAAACCTGCACTGGTGCATCGGAATCTAATACTGGTCTCCCAGGAGCCGATCAAACCACAAACTCTTAGGAGACTCACTCTTCTTGTACTTAAGTCGGCATTGTGCCTTTTATATTCAATTCCGATGCGATTTCTGTGTTTCATCGTCAATGTGAAGGTCCAAGCGATACAGTAAACCTGCACTGGTGCATCGGAATCCAATACTGGTCTCCCAAGAGCCGCTCAAAGCACAAACTCGTAGAAGATTCACTCTTCTTGTACTTAAGTCGGGACTGTGCCTTTTATATTCAATTCCGATGCGATTTCTGTGTTTCATCGTCAATGTGAAGGTCCAAGGGATACTGTAAACCAGCACTGGTGCATCGGAATCCAATACTGGTCTCCCAGGATCCGCTCAAAGCACAAACTCTGAGAAGATTCACTCTTCTTGTACTTAAGTCGGCACTGTGTCTTTTATATTCAATTCCGATGCGATTTCTGTGTTTCATCGTCAATGTGAAGGTCCAAGGGATACAGTAAACCTGCACTGCTGCATCGGAATCCAATACTGGTCTTCCAGGAGCCGCCTAAAGCACAAACTCTGAGAAGATTCACTCTTCTTGTACTTAAGTCGGCACTGTACCTTTTATATTCAATTCCGATGCGATTTCTGTGTTTCATCGTCAATGTGAAGGTCCAAGGGATACAGTAAACCTGCACTGGTGCATCGGAATCCAATACTGGTCTCCCAGGATCCGCTCAATGCACAAACTCTGAGAAGATTCACTCTTCTTGTACTTAAGTCGGCACTGTGCCTTTTATATTCAATTCCGATGCGATTTCTGTGTTTCATCGTCAATGTGAAGGTCCAAGGGATACAGTAAACCTGCACTGGTGCATCGGAATCCAATACTGGTCTCCCAGGAGCCGCCCAAAGCACAAACTCTGAGAAGATTCACTCTTCTTGTACTTAAGTCGGCACTGTGCCTTTTATATTCAATTCCGATGCGATTTCTGTGTTTCATCGTCAATGTGAAGGTCCTAGGGATACAGTAAACCTGCACTGGTGCATCGGAATCCAATACTGGTCTCCCAGGAGCCGCCCAAAGCACAAACTCTTAGGAGACTCACTCTTCTTGTACTTAAGTCGGCACTGTGCCTTTTATATTCAATTCCGATGCGATTTCTGTGTTTCATCGTCAATGTGAAGGTCCAAGGGATACAGTAAACCCGCACTGGTGCATCGGAATCCAATACTGGTCTCCCAGGAGCCGCCCAAAGCACAAACTCTGAGAAGATTCACTCTTCTTGTACTTCAGTCGGCACTGTGCCTTTTATATTCAATTCCGATGCCATTTCTGTGTTTCATCGTCAATGTGAAGGTCCAAGGGATACAGTAAACCTGCACTGGTGCACCGGAATCCAATACTGGTCTCCCAGGATCAGCTCAAAGCACAAACTCTTAGGAGACTCACTCTTCTTGTACCTAAGTCGGCATTGTGCCTTTTATATTCAATTCCGATGCGGTTTCTGTGTTTCATCGTCAACTTGAAGGTCCAAGGGATACAGTAAACCTGCACTGGTGCATCGGAATCCAATACTGGTCTCCCAGGAGCCGCTCAAACCACAAATTATTGCGAGACTCACTCTTCTTGTACTTAAGTCGTCATTGTGCCTTTTATATTCAATTCCGATGCGATTTCTGTGTTTCATCGTCAATGTGAATGTCCAAGTTATACAGTAAACCTGCACTGGTGCATCGGAATCCAATACTGGTCTCCCAGGAGCCGCCCAAAGCACAAACTCTTAGGAGACTCACTCTTCTTGTACTTAAGTCGGCACTGTGCCTTTTATATTCAATTCCGATGCGATTTCTGTGTTTCATCGTCAATGTGAAAGTCCAAGGGATACAGTAAACCTGCACTGGTGCATCGGAATCCAATACTGGTCTCCCAGGAGCCGCTCAAAGCACAAACTCTTAGAAAATTCACTCTTCTTGTACTTAAGTCGGCATTGTGCCTTTGATATTCAATTCCGATGCGATTTCTGTGTTTCATTGTGAATGTGAAGGTCCAAGGGATACAGTAAACCTGCACTGGTGCATCGGAATCCAATACTGGTCTCCCAGGTGCCGCTCAAAGCACAAACCCATAGAAGATTCACTCTTCTTGTACATAAGTCGGCATTGTGCCTTTTATATTCAATTCCGATGCGATTTCTGTGTCTCATTGTCAATGTGACGGTCCAAGGGATACAGTAAACCTGCACTGGTGCATCGGAATCTAATACTGGTCTCCCAGGAGCCGCTCAAAGCACAAACTCGTAGAAGATTCACTCTTCTTGTACTTAAGTCGGCACTGTGCCTTTTATATTCAATTCCGATGCGATTTCTGTGTTTCATCGTCAATGTGAAGGTCCAAGGGATACAGTAAACCTGCACTGGTTCATCGGAATCTAATAATGGTCTCCCAGAAGCCGCTCAAAGCACAAATTCGTAGAAGATTCACTCTTCTTGTACTTATGTCTGCACTGTGCCTTTTATATTCAATTCAGATGCGATTTCTGTGTTTCATTGTCAATGTGAAGGTCCAAGGGATACAGTAAACCTGCACTGGTGCATCGGAATCTAATAGTGGTCTCCCAGGAGCCGCTCAAACCACAAACACTTAGGAGACTCACTCTTCTTGTACTTAAGTCAGCATTATGCCTTTTATATTCAATTCCGATGCGATTTCTGTGTTTCATCGTCAATCTGAAGGTCCAAGGTATACAGTAAATCTGCACTGGTGCATCGGAATCCAATACTGGTCTCCCAGGATCCGCTCAAAGCACAAACTCTTAGGAGACTCACTCTTCTTGTACTTAAGTCGGCATTGTGCCTTTTATAATCAATTCCGATGCGATTTCTGTGTTTCATCGTCAATTTGAAGGTCCAAGGGATTCAGTAAACCTGCACTGGTGCATCGGAATCCAATACTGGTCTCCCAGGAGCCGCTCAAACCACAAACTCTTAGGAGACTCACTCTTCTTGTACTTAAGTCGGCATTGTGCCTTTTATATTCAATTCCGATGCGATTTTTGTGTTTCATCGTCAATGTGAAGGTCCAAGGGATACAGTAAACCTGCACTGGTGCATCGGAATCCAATACTGGTCTCCCAGGAGCCGCCCAAAGCACAAACTCTTAGGAGACTCACTCTTCTTGTACTTAAGTCGGCACTGTGCCTTTTATATTCAATTCCGATGCGATTTCTGTGTTTCATCGTCAATGTGAAGGTCCAAGGGATACAGTAAACCTGCACTGGTGCATCGGAATCCAATACTGGTCTCCCAGGATCCGCTCAAAGCACAAACTCTTAGGAGACTCACTCTTCTTGTACTTAAGTCGGCATTGTGCCTTTTATATTCAATTCCGATGCAATTTCTGTGTTTCATCGTCAATGTGAAGGTCCAAGGGATACAGTAAACCTGCACTGGTGCATCGGAATCCATTACTGGTCTCCCAGGAGCCGCCCAAAGCACAAACTCTTAGGAGACTCACTCTTCTTGTACTTAAGTCGGCACTGTGCCTTTTATATTCAATTCCGATGCGATTTCTGTGTTTAATCGTCAATGTGAAGGTCCAAGGGATACAGTAAACCTGCACTGGTTCATCGGAATCCAATACTGGTCTCCCAGGAGCCGCCCAAAGCACAAACTCTGAGAAGATTCACTCTTCTTGTACTTAAGTCGGCACTGTGCCTTTTATATTCAATTCCGATGCGATTTCTGTGTTTCATCGTCAATGTGAAGGTCCAAGGGATACAGTAAACCAGCACTGGTGCATCGGAATCCAATACTGGTCTCCCAGGATCCGCTCAAAGCTCAAACTCTGAGAAGATTCACTCTTCTTGTACTTAAGTCGGCACTGTGCCTTTTATATTCAATTCCGATGCGATTTCTGTGTTTCATCGTCAATGTGAAGGTCCAAGGGATACAGTAAACCTGCACTGGTGCATCGGAATCCAATACTGGTCTCCCAGGTTCCGCTCAAAGCACAAACTCTGAGAAGATTCACTCTTCTTGTACTTAAGTCGGCACTGTGCCTTTTATATTCAATTCCGATGCGATTTCTGTGTTTCATCGTCAATGTGAAGGTCCAAGGGATACAGTAAACCTGCACTGGTGCATCGGAATCCTATACTGGTCTCCCAGGAGCCGCCCAAAGCCCAAACTCTGAGAAGATTCACTTTTCTTTTACTTAAGTCGGCACTGTGCCTTTTATATTCAATTCCGATGCGATTTCTGTGTTTCATCGTCAATGTGAAGGTCCAAGGGATACAGTAAACCTGCACTGGTGCATCGGAATCCAATACTGGTCTCCCAGGATCCGCTCAAAGCTCAAACTCTGAGAAGATTCACTCTTCTTGTACTTAAGTCGGCACTGTGCCTTTTATATTCAATTCCGATGCGATTTCTGTGTTTCATCGTCAATGTGAAGGTCCATGGGATACAGTAAACCTGCACTGGTGCATCAGAATCCAATACTGGTCTCCCAGGAGCCGCCCAAAGCACAAACTCTGAGAAGATTCACTCTTCTTGTACTTAAGTCGGCACTGTGCCTCTTATATTCAATTCCGATGCGATTTCTGTGCTTCATCGTCAATGTGAAGGTCCAAGGGATACAGTAAACCTGCACTGGTGCAACGGAATCCAATACTGGTCTCCCAGGAGCCGGCCAAAGCACAAAATCTTAGGAGACTCACTCTTCTTGTACTTAAGTCGGCACTGTGCCTTTTATATTCAATTCCGATGCGATTTCTGTGTTTCATCGTCAATGTGAAGGTCCAAGGGATACAGTAAACCTGCACTGGTGCATCGGAATCCAATACTGGTCTCCCAGGAGCCACCCAAAGCACAAACTCTGAGAAGATTCACTCTTCTTGTACATACGTCGGCACTGTGCCTTTTATATTCAATTCCGATGCGATTTTTGTGTTTCATCGTCAATGTGAAGGTCCAAGGGATACAGTAAACCTGCACTGGTGCATCGGAATCCAATACTGGTCTCCCAGGAGCCGCCCAAAGCACAAACTCTGAGAAGATTCACTCTTTTTGTACTTAAGTCGGCACTGTGCCTTTTATATTCAATTCCGATGCGATTTCTGTGTTTCATCGTCAATGTGAAGGTCCAAGGGATACAGTAAACCTGCACTGGTGCATCGGAATCCAATACTGGTCTCCCAGGAGCCGCCCAAAGCACAAACTCTGAGAAGATTCACTCTTCTTGAAGTCGGCACTGTGCCTTTTATATTCAATTCCGATGCGATTTCTGTGTTTCATCGTCAATGTGAAGGTCCAAGGGATACAGTAAACCTGCACTGCTGCATCGGAATCCAATACTGGTCTCCCAGGAGCCGCCCAAAGCACAAACTCTTAGGAGACTCACTCTTCTTGTACTTAAGTCGGCATTGTGCCTTTTATATTCAATTCCGATGCGATTTTTGTGTTTCATCGTCAATGTGAAGGTCCAAGGGATACAGTAAACCTGCACTGGTGCATCGGAATCCAATACTGGTCTCCCAGGAGCCGCCCAAAGCACAAACTCTTAGGAGACTCACTCTTCTTGTACTTGAGTCGACACTGTGCATTTATATTCAATTCCGATGCGATTTCTGTGTTTCATCGTCAATGTGAAGGTCCAAGGGATACAGTAAACCTGCACTGGTGCATCGGAATCCAATACTGGTCTCCCAGGAGCCGCCCAAAGCACAAACTCTTTGGAGACTCACTCTTCTTGTACTTAAGTCGGCACTGTGCCTTTTATATTCAATTCCGATGCGATTTCTGTGTTTCATTGTCAATGTGAAGGTCCAAGGGATACAGTAAACCTTCACTGGTGCATCGGAATCTAATACTGGTCTCCCAGGAGCCGCTCAAAGCACAAACTCTTAGAAGATTCAATCTTCTTGTACTTAAGTCGGCATTGTGCCTTTTATATTCAATTCCGATGCGATTTCTGTGTTTCATCGTCAATGTGAGGGTCCAAGGGATACAGTAAACCTGCACTGGTGCATCGGAATCCAATACTGGTCTCCCAGGATCCGCTCAAAGCACAAACTCTGAGAAGATTCACTCCTCTTGTACTTAAGTCGGCACTGTGCCTTTTATATTCAATTCCGATGCGATTTCTGTGTTTCATCGTCAATGTGAAGGTCCAAGGGATACAGTAAACCTGCACTGGTGCATCGGAATCCAATACTGGTCTCCCAGGAGCCGCCCAAAGCACAAACTCTGAGAAGATTCACTCGTCTTGTACTTAAGTCGGCACTGTGCCTTTTATATTCAATTCCGATGCGATTTCTGTGTTTCATCGTCAATGTGAAGGTCCAAGGGATACAGTAAACCTGCACTGCTGCATCGGAATCCAATACTGGTCTCCCAGGAGCCGCCCAAAGCACAAACTCTTAGGAGACTCACTCTTCTTGTACTTAAGTCGGCACTGTGCCTTTTACATTCAATTCTGATGCGATTTCTGTGTTTCATCGTCAATGTGAAGGTCCAAGGGATACAGTAAACCAGCACTGGTGCATCGGAATCCAATACTGGTCTCCCAGGATCCGCTCAAAGCTCAAACTCTGAGAAGATTCACTCTTCTTGTACTTAAGTCGGCACTGTGCCTTTTATATTCAATTCCGATGCGATTTCTGTGTTTCATCGTCAATGTGAAGGTCCAAGGGATACAGTAAACCTGCACTGGTGCATCGGAATCCTATACTGGTCTCCCAGGAGCCGCCCAAAGCCCAAACTCTGAGAAGATTCACTCTTCTTTTACTTAAGTCGGCACTGTGCCTTTTATATTCAATTCCGATGCGATTTCTGTGTTTCATCGTCAATGTGAAGGTCCAAGGGATACAGTAAACCTGCACTGGTGCATCGGAATCCAATACTGGTCTCCCAGGAGCCGCTCAAAGCACAAACTCTGAGAAGATTCACTCTTCTTGTACTTAAGTCGGCACTGTGCCTTTTATATTCAATTCCGATGCGATTTCTGTGTTTTATCGTCAATGTGAAGGTCCATGGGATACAGTAAACCTGCACTGGTGCATCGGAATCCAATACTGGTCTCCCAGGAGCCGCCCAAAGCACAAACTCTGAGAAGATTCACTCTTCTTGTACTTAAGTCGGCACTGTGCCTCTTATATTCAATTCCGATGCGATTTCTGTGCTTCATCGTCAATGTGAAGGTCCAAGGGATACAGTAAACCTGCACTGGTGCATCGGAATCCAATACTGGTCTCCCAGGAGCCGCCCAAAGCACAAAATCTTAGGAGACTCACTCTTCTTGTACTTAAGTCGGCACTGTGCCTTTTATATTCAATTCCGATGCGATTTCTGTGTTTCATCGTCAATGTGAAGGTCCAAGGGATACAGTAAACCAGCACTGGTGCATCGGAATCCAATACTGGTCTCCCAGGATCCGCTCAAAGCTCAAACTCTGAGAAGATTCACTCTTCTTGTACTTAAGTCGGCACTGTGCATTTATATTCAATTCCGATGCGATTTCTGTGTTTCATCGTCAATGTGAAGGTCCAAGGGATACAGTAAACCTGCACTGGTGCATCGGAATCCTATACTGGTCTCCCAGGAGCCGCCCAAAGCCCAAACTCTGAGAAGATTCACTCTTCTTTTACTTAAGTCGGCACTGTGCCTTTTATATTCAATTCCGATGCGATTTCTGTGTTTCATCGTCAATGTGAAGGTCCAAGGGATACAGTAAACCTGCACTGGTGCATCGGAATCCAATACTGGTCTCCCAGGATCCGCTCAAAGCACAAACTCTGAGAAGATTCACTCTTCTTGTACTTAAGTCGGCACTGTGCCTTTTATATTCAATTCCGATGCGATTTCTGTGTTTTATCGTCAATGTGAAGGTCCATGGGATACAGTAAACCTGCACTGGTGCATCGGAATCCAATACTGGTCTCCCAGGAGCCGCCCAAAGCACAAACTCTGAGAAGATTCACTCTTCTTGTACTTAAGTCGGCACTGTGCCTCTTATATTCAATTCCGATGCGATTTCTGTGCTTCATCGTCAATGTGAAGGTCCAAGGGATACAGTAAACCTGCACTGGTGCATCGGAATCCAATACTGGTCTCCCAGGAGCCGCCCAAAGCACAAAATCTTAGGAGACTCACTCTTCTTGTACTTAAGTCGGCACTGTGCCTTTTATATTCAATTCCGATGCGATTT
Source organism: Schistocerca nitens (assembly GCF_023898315.1). Classification (NCBI taxonomy): domain Eukaryota; kingdom Metazoa; phylum Arthropoda; class Insecta; order Orthoptera; family Acrididae; genus Schistocerca; species Schistocerca nitens. Next base: position 185,715,239 of record NC_064625.1, read on the forward strand.
CTGTGTTTCATCGTCAATGTGAAGGTCCAAGGGATACAGTAAACCTGCACTGGTGCATCGGAATCCAATACTGGTCTCCCAGGAGCCGGCCAAAGCACAAACTCTGAGAAGATTCACTCTTCTTGTACATACGTCGGCACTGTGCCTTTTATATTCAATTCCGATGCGATTTCTGTGTTTCATCGTCAATGTGAAGGTCCAAGGGATACAGTAAACCTGCACTGCTGCATCGGAATCCAATACTGGTCTCCCAGGAGCCGCCCAAAGCACAAACTCTGAGAAGATTCACTCTTCTTGTACTTAAGTCGGCACTGTGCCTTTTATATTCAATTCCGATGCGATTTCTGTGTTTCATCGTCAATGTGAAGGTCCAAGGGATACAGTAAACCTGTACTGGTGCATCGGAATCCAATACTGGTCTCCCAGGAGCCGCCCAAAGCACAAACTCTGAGAAGATTCACTCTTCTTGTACTTAAGTCGGCACTGTGCCTCTTATATTCAATTCCGATGCGATTTCTGTGTTTCATCGTCAATGTGAAGGTCCAAGGGATACAGTAAACCTGCACTGGTGCATCGGAATCCAATACTGGTCTCCCAGGAGCCGCCCAAAGCACAAACTCTTAGGAGACTCACTCTTCTTGTACTTAAGTCGGCACTGTGCCTTTTACATTCAATTCTGATGCGATTTCTGTGTTTCATCGTCAATGTGAAGGTCCAAGGGATACAGTAAACCTGCAATGGCGCATCGGAATCCAATACTGGTCTCCCAGGAGCCGCCCAAAGCACAAACTCTGAGAAGATTCACTCTTCTTGTACTTAAGTCGGCACTGTGCCTTTTATATTCAATTCCGATGCGATTTCTGTGTTTCATCGTCAACGTGAAGGTCCAAGGGATACAGTAAACCTGCACTGGTGCATCGAAATCTAATACTGGTTTCGCAGGACCCGCTCAGAGCACAAACTCTGAGAAGATTCACTCTTCTTGTACTTAAGTCGGCACTGTGCCTTTTATATTCAATTCCGATGCGATTTCTGTGTTTCATCGTCAACGTGAAGGTCCAAGGGATACAGTAAACCTGCACTGGTGCATCGAAATCCAATACTGGTTTCCCAGGATCCGCTCAAAGCACAAACTCTGAGAAGGTTCACTCTTCTTGTACTTAAGTCGGCACTGTGCCTTTTATATTCAATTCCGATGTGATTTCTGTGTTTCATCGTCAATGTGAAGGTCCAAGGGATACAGTAAACCTGCACTGCTGCATCGGAATCCAATACTGGTCTCCCAGGAGCCGCCCAAAGCACAAACTCTTAGGAGACTCACTCTTCTTGTACTTAAGTCGGCAATGTGCCTTTTACATTCAATTCTGATGCGATTTCTGTGTTTCATCGTCAATGTGAAGGTCCAAGGGATACAGTAAACCTGCAATGGTGCATCGGAATCCAATACTGGTCTCCCAGGAGCCGCCCAAAGCACAAACTCTGAGAAGATTCACTCTTCTTGTACTTAAGTCGGCACTGTTCCTTTTATATTCAATTCCGATGCGATTTCTGTGTTTCATCGTTAACGTGAAGGTCCAAGGGATACAGTAAACCTGCACTGGTGCATCGAAATCCAATACTGGTTTCCCAGGATCCGCTCAAAGCACAAACTCTGAGAAGGTTCACTCTTCTTGTACTTAAGTCGGCACTGTGCCTTTTATATTCAATTCCGATGCGATTTCTGTGTTTCATCGTCAATGTGAAGGTCCAAGGGATACAGTAAACCTGCACTGGTGCATCGGAATCCAATACTGGTCTCCCAGGATCCGCTCAAAGCACAAACTCTTAGGAGACTCACTCTTCTTGTACTTAAGTCGGCATTGTGCCTTTTATATTCAATTCCGATGCAATTTCTGTGTTTCATCGTCAATGTGAAGGTCCAAGGGATACAGTAAACCTGCAATGGTGCATCGGAATCCAATACTGGTCTCCCAGGAGCCGCTCAAAGCACAAACTCTGAGAAGATACACTCTTCTTGTACTTAAGTCGGCACTGTGGCTTTTATATTCAATTCCGAAACGATTTCTGTGTTTCATCGTCAATGTGAAGGTCCAAGGGATACAGTAAACCTGCACTGGTGCATCGGAATCCAATACTGGTCTCCCAGGATCCGCTCAAAGCACAAACTCTTAGGAGACTCACTCTTCTTGTACTTAAGTCGGCATTGTGCCTTTTATATTCAATTCCGATGCAATTTCTGTGTTTCATCGTCAATGTGAAGGTCCAAGGGATACAGTAAACCTGCACTGGTGCATCGGAATCCATTACTGGTCTCCCAGGAGCCGCCCAAAGCACAAACTCTTAGGATACTCACTCTTCTTGTACTTAAGTCGGCACTGTGCATTTTATATTCAATTCCGATGCGATTTCTGTGTTTCATCGTCAATGTGAAGGTCCAAGGGATACAGTAAACCAGCACTGGTGCATCGGAATCCAATACTGGTCTCCCAGGATCCGCTCAAAGCTCAAACTCTGAGAAGATTCACTCTTCTTGTACTTAAGTCGGCACTGTGCATTTATATTCAATTCCGATGCGATTTCTGTGTTTCATCGTCAATGTGAAGGTCCAAGGGATACAGTAAACCTACACTGGTGCATCGGAATCCTATACTGGTCTCCCAGGAGCCGCCCAAAGCCCAAACTCTGAGAAGATTCACTCTTCTTTTACTTAAGTCGGCACTGTGCCTTTTATATTCAATTCCGATGCGATTTCTGTGTTTCATCGTCAATGTGAAGGTCCAAGGGATACAGTAAACCTGCACTGGTGCATCGGAATCCAATACTGGTCTCCCAGGATCCGCTCAAAGCACAAACTCTGAGAAGATTCACTCTTCTTGTACTTAAGTCGGCACTGTGCCTTTTATATTCAATTCCGATGCGATTTCTGTGTTTCATCGTCAATGTGAAGGTCCATGGGATACAGTAAACCTGCACTGGTGCATCGGAATCCAATACTGGTCTCCCAGGAGCCGCCCAAAGCACAAACTCTGAGAAGATTCACTCTTCTTGTACTTAAGTCGGCACTGTGCCTCTTATATTCAATTCCGATGCGATTTCTGTGCTTCATCGTCAATGTGAAGGTCCAAGGGATACAGTAAACCTGCACTGGTGCATCGGAATCCAATACTGGTCTCCCAGGAGCCGCCCAAACCACAAAATCTTAAGAGACTCACTCTTCTTGTACTTAAGTCGGCACTGTGCCTTTTATATTCAATTCCGATGCGATTTCTGTGTTTCATCGTCAATGTGAAGGTCCAAGGGATACAGTAAACCTGCACTGGTGCATCGGAATCCAATACTGGTCTCCCAGGAGCCGCCCAAAGCACAAACTCTTAGAAGATTCACTCTTCTTGTACATACGTCGGCACTGTGCCTTTTATATTCAATTCCGATGCGATTTTTGTGTTTCATCGTCAATGTGAAGGTCCAAGGGATACAGTAAACCTGCACTGGTGCATCGGAATCCAATACTGGTCTCCCAGGAGCCGCCCAAAGCACAAACTCTTAGAAGATTCACTCTTCTTGTACATACGTCGGCACTGTGCCTTTTATATTCAATTCCGATGCGATTTCTGTGTTTCATCGTCAATGTGAAGGTCCAAGGGATACAGTAAACCTGCACTGGTGCATCGGAATCCAATACTGGTCTCCCAGGAGCCGCCCAAAGCACAAACTCTTAGAAGATTCACTCTTCTTGTACATACGTCGGCACTGTGCCTTTTATATTCAATTCCGATGCGATTTTTGTGTTTCATCGTCAATGTGAAGGTCCAAGGGATACAGTAAACCTGCACTGGTGCATCGGAATCCAATACTGGTCTCCCAGGAGACGCCCAAAGCACAAACTCCGAGAAGATTCACTCTTCTTGTACATACGTCGGCACTGTGCCTTTTATATTCAATTCCGATGCGATTTTTGTGTTTCATCGTCAATGTGAAGGTCCAAGGGATACAGTAAACCTGCACTGGTGCATCGGAATCCAATACTGGTCTCCCAGGATCCGCTCAAAGCTCAAACTCTGAGAAGATTCACTCTTCTTGTACTTAAGTCGGCACTGTGCATTTATATTCAATTCCGATGCGATTTCTGTGTTTCATCGACAATGTGAAGGTCCAAGGGATACAGTAAACCTGCACTGGTGCATCGGAATCCTATACTGGTCTCCCAGGAGCCGCCCAAAGCCCAAACTCTGAGAAGATTCACTCTTCTTTTACTTAAGTCGGCACTGTGCCTTTTATATTCAATTCCGATGCGATTTCTGTGTTTCATCGTCAATGTGAAGGTCCAAGGGATACAGTAAACCTGCACTGGTGCATCGGAATCCAATACTGGTCTCCCAGGATCCGCTCAAAGCACAAACTCTGAGAAGAATCACTCTTCTTGTACTTAAGTCGGCACTGTGCCTTTTATATTCAATTCCGATGCGATTTCTGTGTTTTATCGTCAATGTGAAGGTCCATGGGATACAGTAAACCTGCACTGGTGCATCGGAATCCAATACTGGTCTCCCAGGAGCCGCCCAAAGCACAAACTCTGAGAAGATTCACTCTTCTTGTACTTAAGTCTGCACTGTGCCTCTTATATTCAATTCCGATGCGATTTCTGTGCTTCATCGTCAATGTGAAGGTCCAAGGGATACAGTAAACCTGCACTGGTGCATCGGAATCCAATACTGGTCTCCCAGGAGCCGCCCAAAGCACAAAATCTTAGGAGACTCACTCTTCTTGTACTTAAGTCGGCACTGTGCCTTTTATATTCAATTCCGATGCGATTTCTGTGTTTCATCGTCAATGTGAAGGTCCAAGGGATACAGTAAACCTGCACTGGTGCATCGGAATCCAATACTGGTCTCCCAGGAGCCGCCCAAAGCACAAACTCTGAGAAGATTCACTCTTCTTGTACATACGTCGGCACTGTGCCTTTTATATTCAATTCCGATGCGATTTTTGTGTTTCATCGTCAATGTGAAGGTCCAAGGGATACAGTAAACCTGCACTGGTGCATCGGAATCCAATACTGGTCTCCCAGGAGCCGCCCAAAGCACAAACTCTGAGAAGATTCACTCTTCTTGTACTTAAGTCGGCACTGTGCCTTTTATATTCAATTCCGATGCGATTTCTGTGTTTCATCGTCAATGTGAAGGTCCAAGGGATACAGTAAACCTGCACTGGTGCATCGGAATCCAATACTGGTCTCCCAGGAGCCGCCCAAAGCACAAACTCTGAGAAGATTCACTCTTCTTGTACTTAAGTCGGCACTGTGCCTCTTATATTCAATTCCGATGCGATTTCTGTGCTTCATCGTCAATGTGAAGGTCCAAGGGATACAGTAAACCTGCACTGGTGCATCGGAATCCAATACTGGTCTCCCAGGAGCCGCCCAAACCACAAAATCTTAAGAGACTCACTCTTCTTGTACTTAAGTCGGCACTGTGCCTTTTATATTCAATTCCGATGCGATTTCTGTGTTTCATCGTCAATGTGAAGGTCCAAGGGATACAGTAAACCTGCACTGGTGCATCGGAATCCAATACTGGTCTCCCAGGAGCCGCCCAAAGCACAAACTCTTAGAAGATTCACTCTTCTTGTACATACGTCGGCACTGTGCCTTTTATATTCAATTCCGATGCGATTTTTGTGTTTCATCGTCAATGTGAAGGTCCAAGGGATACAGTAAACCTGCACTGGTGCATCGGAATCCAATACTGGTCTCCCAGGAGCCGCCCAAAGCACAAACTCTTAGAAGATTCACTCTTCTTGTACATACGTCGGCACTGTGCCTTTTATATTCAATTCCGATGCGATTTCTGTGTTTCATCGTCAATGTGAAGGTCCAAGGGATACAGTAAACCTGCACTGGTGCATCGGAATCCAATACTGGTCTCCCAGGAGCCGCCCAAAGCACAAACTCTTAGAAGATTCACTCTTCTTGTACATACGTCGGCACTGTGCCTTTTATATTCAATTCCGATGCGATTTTTGTGTTTCATCGTCAATGTGAAGGTCCAAGGGATACAGTAAACCTGCACTGGTGCATCGGAATCCAATACTGGTCTCCCAGGAGACGCCCAAAGCACAAACTCCGAGAAGATTCACTCTTCTTGTACATACGTCGGCACTGTGCCTTTTATATTCAATTCCGATGCGATTTTTGTGTTTCATCGTCAATGTGAAGGTCCAAGGGATACAGTAAACCTGCACTGGTGCATCGGAATCCAATACTGGTCTCCCAGGATCCGCTCAAAGCTCAAACTCTGAGAAGATTCACTCTTCTTGTACTTAAGTCGGCACTGTGCATTTATATTCAATTCCGATGCGATTTCTGTGTTTCATCGACAATGTGAAGGTCCAAGGGATACAGTAAACCTGCACTGGTGCATCGGAATCCTATACTGGTCTCCCAGGAGCCGCCCAAAGCCCAAACTCTGAGAAGATTCACTCTTCTTTTACTTAAGTCGGCACTGTGCCTTTTATATTCAATTCCGATGCGATTTCTGTGTTTCATCGTCAATGTGAAGGTCCAAGGGATACAGTAAACCTGCACTGGTGCATCGGAATCCAATACTGGTCTCCCAGGATCCGCTCAAAGCACAAACTCTGAGAAGAATCACTCTTCTTGTACTTAAGTCGGCACTGTGCCTTTTATATTCAATTCCGATGCGATTTCTGTGTTTTATCGTCAATGTGAAGGTCCATGGGATACAGTAAACCTGCACTGGTGCATCGGAATCCAATACTGGTCTCCCAGGAGCCGCCCAAAGCACAAACTCTGAGAAGATTCACTCTTCTTGTACTTAAGTCTGCACTGTGCCTCTTATATTCAATTCCGATGCGATTTCTGTGCTTCATCGTCAATGTGAAGGTCCAAGGGATACAGTAAACCTGCACTGGTGCATCGGAATCCAATACTGGTCTCCCAGGAGCCGCCCAAAGCACAAAATCTTAGGAGACTCACTCTTCTTGTACTTAAGTCGGCACTGTGCCTTTTATATTCAATTCCGATGCGATTTCTGTGTTTCATCGTCAATGTGAAGGTCCAAGGGATACAGTAAACCTGCACTGGTGCATCGGAATCCAATACTGGTCTCCCAGGAGCCGCCCAAAGCACAAACTCTGAGAAGATTCACTCTTCTTGTACATACGTCGGCACTGTGCCTTTTATATTCAATTCCGATGCGATTTTTGTGTTTCATCGTCAATGTGAAGGTCCAAGGGATACAGTAAACCTGCACTGGTGCATCGGAATCCAATACTGGTCTCCCAGGAGCCGCCCAAAGCACAAACTCTGAGAAGATTCACTCTTCTTGTACTTAAGTCGGCACTGTGCCTTTTATATTCAATTCCGATGCGATTTCTGTGTTTCATCGTCAATGTGAAGGTCCAAGGGATACAGTAAACCTGCACTGGTGCATCGGAATCCAATACTGGTCTCCCAGGAGCCGCCCAAAGCACAAACTCTGAGAAGATTCACTCTTCTTGTACTTAAGTCGGCACTGTGCCTTTTATATTCAATTCCGATGCGATTTCTGTGTTTCATCGTCAATGTGAAGGTCCAAGGGATACAGTAAACCTGCACTGGTGCATCGGAATCCAATACTGGTCTCCCAGGAGCCGCCCAAAGCACAAACTCTTAGGAGACTCACTCTTCTTGTACTTAAGTCGGCACTGTGCCTTTTACATTCAATTCTGATGCGATTTCTGTGTTTCATCGTCAATGTGAAGGTCCAAGGGATACAGTAAACCTGCAATGGCGCATCGGAATCCAATACTGGTCTCCCAGGAGCCGCCCAAAGCCCAAACTCTGAGAAGATTCACTCTTCTTTTACTTAAGTCGGCACTGTGCCTTTTATATTCAATTCCGATGCGATTTCTGTGTTTCATCGTCAATGTGAAGGTCCAAGGGATACAGTAAACCTGCACTGGTGCATCGGAATCCAATACTGGTCTCCCAGGATCCGCTCAAAGCACAAACTCTGAGAAGAATCACTCTTCTTGTACTTAAGTCGGCACTGTGCCTTTTATATTCAATTCCGATGCGATTTCTGTGTTTTATCGTCAATGTGAAGGTCCATGGGATACAGTAAACCTGCACTGGTGCATCGGAATCCAATACTGGTCTCCCAGGAGCCGCCCAAAGCACAAACTCTGAGAAGATTCACTCTTCTTGTACTTAAGTCTGCACTGTGCCTCTTATATTCAATTCCGATGCGATTTCTGTGCTTCATCGTCAATGTGAAGGTCCAAGGGATACAGTAAACCTGCACTGGTGCATCGGAATCCAATACTGGTCTCCCAGGAGCCGCCCAAAGCACAAAATCTTAGGAGACTCACTCTTCTTGTACTTAAGTCGGCACTGTGCCTTTTATATTCAATTCCGATGCGATTTCTGTGTTTCATCGTCAATGTGAAGGTCCAAGGGATACAGTAAACCTGCACTGGTGCATCGGAATCCAATACTGGTCTCCCAGGAGCCGCCCAAAGCACAAACTCTGAGAAGATTCACTCTTCTTGTACATACGTCGGCACTGTGCCTTTTATATTCAATTCCGATGCGATTTTTGTGTTTCATCGTCAATGTGAAGGTCCAAGGGATACAGTAAACCTGCACTGGTGCATCGGAATCCAATACTGGTCTCCCAGGAGCCGCCCAAAGCACAAACTCTGAGAAGATTCACTCTTCTTGTACTTAAGTCGGCACTGTGCCTTTTATATTCAATTCCGATGCGATTTCTGTGTTTCATCGTCAATGTGAAGGTCCAAGGGATACAGTAAACCTGCACTGGTGCATCGGAATCCAATACTGGTCTCCCAGGAGCCGCCCAAAGCACAAACTCTGAGAAGATTCACTCTTCTTGTACTTAAGTCGGCACTGTGCCTTTTATATTCAATTCCGATGCGATTTCTGTGTTTCATCGTCAATGTGAAGGTCCAAGGGATACAGTAAACCTGCACTGGTGCATCGGAATCCAATACTGGTCTCCCAGGAGCCGCCCAAAGCACAAACTCTTAGGAGACTCACTCTTCTTGTACTTAAGTCGGCACTGTGCCTTTTACATTCAATTCTGATGCGATTTCTGTGTTTCATCGTCAATGTGAAGGTCCAAGGGATACAGTAAACCTGCAATGGCGCATCGGAATCCAATACTGGTCTCCCAGGAGCCGCCCAAAGCACAAACTCTGAGAAGATTCACACTTCTTGTACTTAAGTCGGCACTGTGCCTTTTATATTCAATTCCGATGCGATTTCTGTGTTTCATCGTCAACTTGAAGGTCCAAGGGATACAGTAAACCTGCACTGGTGCATCGAAATCCAATACTGGTTTCCCAGGATCCGCTCAAAGCACAAACTCTGAGAAGATTCACTCTTCTTGTACTTAAGTCGGCACTGTGCCTTTTATATTCAATTCCGATGCGATTTCTGTGTTTCATCGTCAACGTGAAGGTCCAAGGGATACAGTAAACCTGCACTGGTGCATCGAAATCCAATACTGGTTTCCCAGGATCCGCTCAAAGCACAAACTCTGAGAAGATTCACTCTTCTTGTACTTAAGTCGGCACTGTGCCTTTTATATTCAATTCCGATGCGATTTCTGTGTTTCATCGTCAATGTGAAGGTCCAAGGGATACAGTAAACCTGCACTGCTGCATCGGAATCCAATACTGGTCTCCCAGGAGCCGCCCAAAGCACAAACTCTTAGGAGACTCACTCTTCTTGTACTTAAGTCGGCAATGTGCCTTTTACATTCAATTCTGATGCGATTTCTGTGTTTCATCGTCAATGTGAAGGTCCAAGGGATACAGTAAACCTGCAATGGTGCATCGGAATCCAATACTGGTCTCCCAGGAGCCGCCCAAAGCACAAACTCTGAGAAGATTCACTCTTCTTGTACTTAAGTCGGCACTGTGCCTTTTATATTCAATTCCGATGCGATTTCTGTGTTTCATCGTCAACGTGAAGGTCCAAGGGATACAGTAAACCTGCACTGGTGCATCGAAATCCAATACTGGTTTCCCAGGATCCGCTCAAAGCACAAACTCTGAGAAGGTTCACTCTTCTTGTACTTAAGTCGGCACTGTGCCTTTTATATTCAATTCCGATGCGATTTCTGTGTTTCATCGTCAATGTGAAGGTCCAAGGGATACAGTAAACCTGCACTGGTGCATCGGAATCCAATACTGGTCTCCCAGGATCCGCTCAAAGCACAAACTCTTAGGAGACTCACTCTTCTTGTACTTAAGTCGGCATTGTGCCTTTTATATTCAATTCCGATGCAATTTCTGTGTTTCATCGTCAATGTGAAGGTCCAAGGGATACAGTAAACCTGCAATGGTGCATCGGAATCCAATACTGGTCTCCCAGGAGCCGCTCAAAGCACAAACTCTGAGAAGATACACTCTTCTTGTACTTAAGTCGGCACTGTGCCTTTTATATTCAATTCCGAAACGATTTCTGTGTTTCATCGTCAATGTGAAGGTCCAAGGGATAGAGTAAACCTGCACTGGTGCATCGGAATCCAATACTGGTCTCCCAGGATCCGCTCAAAGCACAAACTCTTAGGAGACTCACTCTTCTTGTACTTAAGTCGGCACTGTGCCTATTATATTCAATTCCGATGCAATTTCTGTGTTTCATCGTCAATGTGAAGGTCCAAGGGATACAGTAAACCTGCACTGGTGCATCGGAATCCATTACTGGTCTCCCAGGAGCCGCCCAAAGCACAAACTCTTAGGAGACTCACTCTTCTTGTACTTAAGTCGGCACTGTGCATTTTATATTCAATTCCGATGCGATTTCTGTGTTTAATCGTCAATGTGAAGGTCCAAGGGATACAGTAAACCTGCACTGGTGCATCGTAATCCAATACTGGTCTCCCAGGAGCCGCCCAAAGCACAAACTCTGAGAAGATTCACTCTTCTTCTACTTAAGTCGGCACTGTGCCTTTTATATTCAATTCCGATGCGATTTCTGTGTTTCATCGTCAATGTGAAGGTCCAAGGGATACAGTAAACCAGCACTGGTGCATCGGAATCCAATACTGGTCTCCCAGGATCCGCTCAAAGCTCAAACTCTGAGAAGATTCACTCTTCTTGTACTTAAGTCGGCACTGTGCATTTATATTCAATTCCGATGCGATTTCTGTGTTTCATCGTCAATGTGAAGGTCCAAGGGATACAGTAAACCTACACTGGTGCATCGGAATCCTATACTGGTCTCCCAGGAGCCGCCCAAAGCCCAAACTCTGAGAAGATTCACTCTTCTTTTACTTAAGTCGGCACTGTGCCTTTTGTATTCAATTCCGATGCGATTTCTGTGTTTCATCGGCAATGTGAAGGTCCAAGGGATACAGTAAACCTGCACTGGTGCATCGGAATCCAATACTGGTCTCCCAGGATCCGCTCAAAGCACAAACTCTGAGAAGATTCACTCTTCTTGTACTTAAGTCGGCACTGTGCCTTTTATATTCAATTCCGATGCGATTTCTGTGTTTCATCGTCAATGTGAAGGTCCATGGGATACAGTAAACCTGCACTGGTGCATCGGAATCCAATACTGGTCTCCCAGGAGCCGCCCAAAGCACAAACTCTGAGAAGATTCACTCTTCTTGTACTTAAGTCGGCACTGTGCCTCTAATATTCAATTCCGATGCGATTTCTGTGCTTCATCGTCAATGTGAAGGTCCAAGGGATACAGTAAACCTGCACTGGTGCATCGGAATCCAATACTGGTCTCCCAGGAGCCGCCCAAAGCACAAAATCTTAAGAGACTCACTCTTCTTGTACTTAAGTCGGCACTGTGCCTTTTATATTCAATTCCGATGCGATTTCTGTGTTTCATCGTCAATGTGAAGGTCCAAGGGATACAGTAAACCTGCACTGGTGCATCGGAATCCAATACTGGTCTCCCAGGAGCCGCCCAAAGCACAAAATCTTAAGAGACTCACTCTTCTTGTACTTAAGTCGGCACTGTGCCTTTTATATTCAATTCCGATGCGATTTTTGTGTTTCATCGTCAATGTGAAGGTCCAAGGGATACAGTAAACCTGCACTGGTGCATCGGAATCCAATACTGGTCTCCCAGGAGCCGCCCAAAGCACAAACTCTTAGAAGATTCACTCTTCTTGTACATACGTCGGCACTGTGCCTTTTATATTCAATTCCGATGCGATTTCTGTGTTTCATCGTCAATGTGAAGGTCCAAGGGATACAGTAAACCTGCACTGGTGCATCGGAATCCAATACTGGTCTCCCAGGAGCCGCCCAAAGCACAAACTCCGAGAAGATTCACTCTTCTTGTACATACGTCGGCACTGTGCCTTTTATATTCAATTCCGATGCGATTTTTGTGTTTCATCGTCAATGTGAAGGTCCAAGGGATACAGTAAACCTGCACTGGTGCATCGGAATCCAATACTGGTCTCCCAGGAGCCGCCCAAAGCACAAACTCCGAGAAGATTCACTCTTCTTGTACATACGTCGGCACTGTGCCTTTTATATTCAATTCCGATGCGATTTCTGTGTTTCATCGTCAATGTGAAGGTCCAAGAGATACAGTAAACCTGCACTGGTGCATCGGAATCCAATACTGGTCTCCCAGGAGCCGCCCAAAGCACAAACTCTTAGAAGATTCACTCTTCTTGTACATACGTCGGCACTGTGCCTTTTATATTCAATTCCGATGCGATTTCTGTGTTTCATCGTCAATGTGAAGGTCCAAGGGATACAGTAAACCTGCACTGGTGCATCGGAATCCAATACTGGTCTCCCAGGAGCCGCCCAAAGCACAAACTCTTAGAAGATTCACTCTTCTTGTACATACGTCGGCACTGTGCCTTTTATATTCAATTCCGATGCGATTTCTGTGTTTCATCGTCAATGTGAAGGTCCAAGGGATACAGTAAACCTGCACTGGTGCATCGGAATCCAATACTGGTCTCCCAGGAGCCGCCCAAAGCACAAACTCTTAGAAGATTCACTCTTCTTGTACATACGTCGGCACTGTGCCTTTTATATTCAATTCCGATGCGATTTCTGTGTTTCATCGTCAATGTGAAGGTCCAAGGGATACAGTAAACCTGCACTGGTGCATCGGAATCCAATACTGGTCTCCCAGGAGCCGCCCAAAGCACAAACTCTTAGAAGATTCACTCTTCTTGTACATACGTCGGCACTGTGCCTTTTATATTCAATTCCGATGCGATTTCTGTGTTTCATCGTCAATGTGAAGGTCCAAGGGATACAGTAAACCTGCACTGGTGCATCGGAATCCAATACTGGTCTCCCAGGAGCCGCCCAAAGCACAAAATCTTAAGAGATTCACTCTTCTTGTACTTAAGTCGGCACTGTGCTTTTTATATTCAATTCCGATGCGATTTTTGTGTTTCATCGTCAATGTGAAGGTCCAAGGGATACAGTAAACCTGCACTGGTGCATCGGAATCCAATACTGGTCTCCCAGGAGCCGCCCAAAGCACAAACTCTTAGAAGATTCACTCTTCTTGTACATACGTCGGCACTGTGCCTTTTATATTCAATTCCGATGCGATTTCTGTGTTTCATCGTCAATGTGAAGGTCCAAGGGATACAGTAAACCTGCACTGGTGCATCGGAATCCAATACTGGTCTCCCAGGAGCCGCCCAAAGCACAAACTCTTAGAAGATTCACTCTTCTTGTACATACGTCGGCACTGTGCCTTTTATATTCAATTCCGATGCGATTTCTGTGTTTCATCGTCAATGTGAAGGTCCAAGGGATACAGTAAACCTGCACTGGTGCATCGGAATCCAATACTGGTCTCCCAGGAGCCGCCCAAAGCACAAACTCTTAGAAGATTCACTCTTCTTGTACATACGTCGGCACTGTGCCTTTTATATTCAATTCCGATGCGATTTCTGTGTTTCATCGTCAATGTGAAGGTCCAAGGGATACAGTAAACCTGCACTGGTGCATCGGAATCCAATACTGGTCTCCCAGGAGCCGCCCAAAGCACAAAATCTTAAGAGATTCACTCTTCTTGTACTTAAGTCGGCACTGTGCTTTTTATATTCAATTCCGATGCGATTTTTGTGTTTCATCGTCAATGTGAAGGTCCAAGGGATACAGTAAACCTGCACTGGTGCATCGGAATCCAATACTGGTCTCCCAGGAGCCGCCCAAAGCACAAACTCTTAGAAGATTCACTCTTCTTGTACATACGTCGGCACTGTGCCTTTTATATTCAATTCCGATGCGATTTCTGTGTTTCATCGTCAATGTGAAGGTCCAAGGGATACAGTAAACCTGCACTGGTGCATCGGAATCCAATACTGGTCTCCCAGGAGCCGCCCAAAGCACAAACTCTTAGAAGATTCACTCTTCTTGTACATACGTCGGCACTGTGCCTTTTATATTCAATTCCGATGCGATTTCTGTGTTTCATCGTCAATGTGAAGGTCCAAGGGATACAGTAAACCTGCACTGGTGCATCGGAATCCAATACTGGTCTCCCAGGAGCCGCCCAAAGCACAAACTCTTAGAAGATTCACTCTTCTTGTACATACGTCGGCACTGTGCCTTTTATATTCAATTCCGATGCGATTTCTGTGTTTCATCGTCAATGTGAAGGTCCAAGGGATACAGTAAACCTGCACTGGTGCATCGGAATCCAATACTGGTCTCCCAGGAGCCGCCCAAAGCACAAAATCTTAAGAGATTCACTCTTCTTGTACTTAAGTCGGCACTGTGCTTTTTATATTCAATTCCGATGCGATTTTTGTGTTTCATCGTCAATGTGAAGGTCCAAGGGATACAGTAAACCTGCACTGGTGCATCGGAATCCAATACTGGTCTCCCAGGAGCCGCCCAAAGCACAAACTCTTAGAAGATTCACTCTTCTTGTACATACGTCGGCACTGTGCCTTTTATATTCAATTCCGATGCGATTTCTGTGTTTCATCGTCAATGTGAAGGTCCAAGGGATACAGTAAACCTGCACTGGTGCATCGGAATCCAATACTGGTCTCCCAGGAGCCGCCCAAAGCACAAACTCTTAGAAGATTCACTCTTCTTGTACATACGTCGGCACTGTGCCTTTTATATTCAATTCCGATGCGATTTCTGTGTTTCATCGTCAATGTGAAGGTCCAAGGGATACAGTAAACCTGCACTGGTGCATCGGAATCCAATACTGGTCTCCCAGGAGCCGCCCAAAGCACAAAATCTTAAGAGACTCACTCTTCTTGTACTTAAGTCGGCACTGTGCCTTTTATATTCAATTCCGATGCGATTTTTGTGTTTCATCGTCAATGTGAAGGTCCAAGGGATACAGTAAACCTGCACTGGTGCATCGGAATCCAATACTGGTCTCCCAGGAGCCGCCCAAAGCACAAACTCTTAGAAGATTCACTCTTCTTGTACATACGTCGGCACTGTGCCTTTTATATTCAATTCCGATGCGATTTCTGTGTTTCATCGTCAATGTGAAGGTCCAAGGGATACAGTAAACCTGCACTGGTGCATCGGAATCCAATACTGGTCTCCCAGGAGCCGCCCAAAGCACAAACTCCGAGAAGATTCACTCTTCTTGTACATACGTTGGCACTGTGCCTTTTATATTCAATTCCGATGCGATTTCTGTGTTTCATCGTCAATGTGAAGGTCCAAGGGATACAGTAAACCTGCACTGGTGCATCGGAATCCAATACTGGTCTCCCAGGAGCCGCCCAAAGCACAAAATCTTAAGAGACTCACTCTTCTTGTACTTAAGTCGGCACTGTGCCTTTTATATTCAATTCCGATGCGATTTTTGTGTTTCATCGTCAATGTGAAGGTCCAAGGGATACAGTAAACCTGCACTGGTGCATCGGAATCCAATACTGGTCTCCCAGGAGCCGCCCAAAGCACAAACTCTTAGAAGATTCACTCTTCTTGTACATACGTCGGCACTGTGCCTTTTATATTCAATTCCGATGCGATTTCTGTGTTTCATCGTCAATGTGAAGGTCCGAGGGATACAGTAAACCTGCACTGGTGCATCGGAATCCAATACTGGTCTCCCAGGAGCCGCCCAAAGCACAAACTCCGAGAAGATTCACTCTTCTTGTACATACGTCGGCACTGTGCCTTTTATATTCAATTCCGATGCGATTTTTGTGTTTCATCGTCAATGTGAAGGTCCAAGGGATACAGTAAACCTGCACTGGTGCATCGGAATCCAATACTGGTCTCCCAGGAGCCGCCCAAAGCACAAACTCTTAGAAGATTCACTCTTCTTGTACATACGTCGGCACTGTGCCTTTTATATTCAATTCCGATGCGATTTTTGTGTTTCATCGTCAATGTGAAGGTCCAAGGGATACAGTAAACCTGCACTGGTGCATCGGAATCCAATACTGGTCTCCCAGGAGCCGCCCAAAGCACAAACTCTTAGAAGATTCACTCTTCTTGTACATACGTCGGCACTGTGCCTTTTATATTCAATTCCGATGCGATTTCTGTGTTTCATCGTCAATGTGAAGGTCCAAGGGATACAGTAAACCTGCACTGGTGCATCGGAATCCAATACTGGTCTCCCAGGAGCCGCCCAAAGCACAAACTCTTAGAAGATTCACTCTTCTTGTACATACGTCGGCACTGTGCCTTTTATATTCAATTCCGATGCGATTTCTGTGTTTCATCGTCAATGTGAAGGTCCAAGGGATACAGTAAACCTGCACTGGTGCATCGGAATCCACTACTGGTCGCCCAGGAGCCGCCCAAAGCACAAACTCTTAGAAGATTCACTCTTCTTGTACATACGTCGGCACTGTGCCTTTTATATTCAATTCCGATGCGATTTCCGTGTTTCATCGTCAATGTGAAGGTCCAAGGGATACAGTAAACCTGCACTGGTGCATCGGAATCCAATACTGGTCTCCCAGGAGCCGCCCAAAGCACAAACTCTTAGAAGATTCACTCTTCTTGTACATACGTCGGCACTGTGCCTTTTATATTCAATTCCGATGCGATTTCTGTGTTTCATCGTCAATGTGAAGGTCCAAGGGATACAGTAAACCTGCACTGGTGCATCGGAATCCAATACTGATCTCCCAGGAGCCGCCCAAAGCACAAAATCTTAAGAGACTCACTCTTCTTGTACTTAAGTCGGCACTGTGCCTTTTATATTCAATTCCGATGCGATTTTTGTGTTTCATCGTCAATGTGAAGGTCCAAGGGATACAGTAAACCTGCACTGGTGCATCGGAATCCAATACTGGTCTCCCAGGAGCCGCCCAAAGCACAAACTCTTAGAAGATTCACTCTTCTTGTACATACGTCGGCACTGTGCCTTTTATATTCAATTCCGATGCGATTTCTGTGTTTCATCGTCAATGTGAAGGTCCAAGGGATACAGTAAACCTGCACTGGTGCATCGGAATCCAATACTGGTCTCCCAGGAGCCGCCCAAAGCACAAACTCTTAGAAGATTCACTCTTCTTGTACATACGTCGGCACTGTGCCTTTTATATTCAATTCCGATGCGATTTCTGTGTTTCATCGTCAATGTGAAGGTCCAAGGGATACAGTAAACCTGCACTGGTGCATCGGAATCCAATACTGGTCTCCCAGGAGCCGCCCAAAGCACAAAATCTTAAGAGACTCACTCTTCTTGTACTTAAGTCGGCACTGTGCCTTTTATATTCAATTCCGATGCGATTTTTGTGTTTCATCGTCAATGTGAAGGTCCAAGGGATACAGTAAACCTGCACTGGTGCATCGGAATCCAATACTGGTCTCCCAGGAGCCGCCCAAAGCACAAACTCTTAGAAGATTCACTCTTCTTGTACATACGTCGGCACTGTGCCTTTTATATTCAATTCCGATGCGATTTCTGTGTTTCATCGTCAATGTGAAGGTCCAAGGGATACAGTAAACCTGCACTGGTGCATCGGAATCCAATACTGGTCTCCCAGGAGCCGCCCAAAGCACAAACTCTTAGAAGATTCACTCTTCTTGTACATACGTCGGCACTGTGCCTTTTATATTCAATTCCGATGCGATTTCTGTGTTTCATCGTCAATGTGAAGGTCCAAGGGATACAGTAAACCTGCACTGGTGCATCGGAATCCAATACTGGTCTCCCAGGAGCCGCCCAAAGCACAAAATCTTAAGAGACTCACTCTTCTTGTACTTAAGTCGGCACTGTGCCTTTTATATTCAATTCCGATGCGATTTTTGTGTTTCATCGTCAATGTGAAGGTCCAAGGGATACAGTAAACCTGCACTGGTGCATCGGAATCCAATACTGGTCTCCCAGGAGCCGCCCAAAGCACAAACTCTTAGAAGATTCACTCTTCTTGTACATACGTCGGCACTGTGCCTTTTATATTCAATTCCGATGCGATTTCTGTGTTTCATCGTCAATGTGAAGGTCCAAGGGATACAGTAAACCTGCACTGGTGCATCGGAATCCAATACTGGTCTCCCAGGAGCCGCCCAAAGCACAAAGTCTTAGAAGATTCACTCTTCTTGTACATACGTCGGCACTGTGCCTTTTATATTCAATTCCGATGCGATTTCTGTGTTTCATCGTCAATGTGAAGGTCCAAGGGATACAGTAAACCTGCACTGGTGCATCGGAATCCAATACTGGTCTCCCAGGAGCCGCCCAAAGCACAAACTCCGAGAAGATTCACTCTTCTTGTACATACGTCGGCACTGTGCCTTTTATATTCAATTCCGATGCGATTTTTGTGTTTCATCGTCAATGTGAAGGTCCAAGGGATACAGTAAACCTGCACTGGTGCATCGGAATCCAATACTGGTCTCCCAGGAGCCGCCCAAAGCACAAACTCTTAGGAGACTCACTCTTCTTGTACTTGAGTCGGCACTGTGCATTTATATTCAATTCCGATGCAATTTCTGTGTTTCATCGTCAATGTGAAGGTCCAAGGGATACAGTAAACCTGCACTGCTGCATCGGAATCCAATACTGGTCTCCCAGGAGCCGCCCAAAGCACAAACTCTGAGAAGATTCACTCTTCTTGTACTTAAGTCGGCACTGTGCCTTTTATATTCAATTCCGATGCGATTTCTGTGTTTCATCGTCAATGTGAAGGTCCAAGGGATACAGTAAACCTGCACTGGTGCATCGGAATCCAATACTGGTCTCCCAGGATCCGCTCAAAGCACAAACTCTGAGAAGATTCACTCTTCTTGTACTTCAGTCGGCACTGTGAATTTTAAATTCAATTCCGATGCGATTTCTGTGTTTCATCGTCAATGTGAAGGTCCAAGGGATACAGTAAACCTGCACTGGTGCATCGGAATCCAATACTGGTCTCCCAGGAGCCGCCCAAAGCACAAACTCTGAGAAGATTCACTCTTCTTGTACTTAAGTCGGCACTGTGCCTTTTATATTCAATTCCGATGCGATTTCTGTGTTTCATCGTCAATGTGAAGGTCCAAGGGATACAGTAAACCTGCACTGCTGCATCGGAATCCAATACTGGCCTCCCAGGAGCCGCCCAAAGCACAAACTCTTAGGAGACTCATTCTTCTTGTACTTCAGTCGGCAATGTGCCTTTTACATTCAATTCTGATGCGATTTCTGTGTTTCATCGTCAATGTGAAGGTCCAAGGGATACAGTAAACCTGCACTGGTGCATCGGAATCCAATACTGGTCTCCCAGGAGCCGCCCAAAGCACAAACTCTGAGAAGATTCACTCTTCTTGTACTTAAGTCGGCACTGTGCCTTTTATATTCAATTCCGATGCGATTTCTGTGTTTCATCGTCAACGTGAAGGTCCAAGGGATACAGTAAACCTGCACTGGTGCATCGAAATCCAATACTGGTTTCCCAGGATACGCTCAAAGCACAAACTCTGAGAAGATTCACTCTTCTTGTACTTAAGTCGGCACTGTGCCTTTTATATTCAATTCCGATGCGATTTCTGTGTTTAATCGTCAATGTGAAGGTCCAAGGGATACAGTAAACCTGCACTGGTGCATCGGAATCCAATACTGGTCTCCCAGGATCCGCTCAAAGCACAAACTCTGAGAAGATTCACTCTTCTTGTACTTAAGTCGGCACTGTGCCTTTTATATTCAATTCCGATGCGATTTCTGTGTTTCATCGTCAATGTGAAGGTCCATGGGATACAGTAAACCTGCACTGGTGCATCGGAATCCAATACTGGTCTCCCAGGAGCCGCCCAAAGCACAAACTCTGAGAAGATTCACTCTTCTTGAACTTAAGTCGGCACTGTGCCTCTTATATTCAATTCCGATGCGATTTCTGTGCTTCATCGTCAATGTGAAGGTCCAAGGGATACAGTAAACCTGCACTGGTGCATCGGAATCCAATACTGGTCTCCCAGGAGCCGCCCAAAGCACAAAATCTTAGGAGACTCACTCTTCTTGTACTTAAGTCGGCACTGTGCTTTTTATATTCAATTCCGATGCGATTTCTGTGTTTCATCGTCAATGTGAAGGTCCAAGGGATACAGTAAACCTGCACTGGTGCATCGGAATCCAATACTGGTCTCCCAGGAGCCGCCCAAAGCACAAACTCTGAGAAGATTCACTCTTCTTGTACATACGTCGGCACTGTGCCTTTTATATTCAATTCCGATGCGATTTTTGTGTTTCATCGTCAGTGTGAAGGTCCAAGGGATACAGTAAACCTGCACTGGTGCATCGGAATCCAATACTGGTCTCCCAGGAGCCGCTTAAAGCACAAACTCTTAGGAGACTCACTCTTCTTGTACTTGAGTCGGCACTGTGCATTTATATTCAATTCCGATGCGATTTCTGTGTTTCATCGTCAATGTGAAGGTCCACGGGATACAGTAAACCTGCACTGGTGCATCGGAATCCAATACTGGTCTCCCAGGAGCCGCCCAAAGCACAAACTCTTAGGAGACTCACTCTACTTGTACTTAAGTCGGCACTGTGCCTTTTATATTCAATTTCGATGCGATTTCTGTGTTTCATCGTCAATGTGAAGGTCCAAGGGATACAGTAAACCTGCACTGGTGCATCGGAATCCAATACTGGTCTCCCAGGAGCCGCCCAAAGCACAAACTCTGAGAAGATTCACTCTTCTTGTACTTAAGTCGGCACTGTGCCTTTTATATTCAATTCCGATGCGATTTCTGTGTTTCATCGTCAATGTGAAGGTCCAAGGGATACAGTAAACCTGCACTGGTGCATCGGAATCCAATACTGGTCTCTCAGGATCCGCTCAAAGCACAAACTCTGAGAAGATTCACTCTTCTTGTACTTAAGTCGGCACTGTGCCTTTTATATTCAATTCCGATGCGATTTCTGTGTTTCATCGTCAATGTGAAGGTCCAAGGGATACAGTAAACCTGCACTGGTGCATCGGAATCCAATACTGGTCTCCCAGGAGCCGCCCAAAGCACAAACTCTGAGAAGATTCACTCTTCTTGTACTTAAGTCGGCACTGTGCCTTTTATATTCAATTCCGATGCGATTTCTGTGTTTCATCGTCAATGTGAAGGTCCAAGGGATACAGTAAACCTGCACTGCTGCATCGGAATCCAATACTGGTCTCCCAGGAGCCGCCCAAAGCACAAACTCTTAGGAGACTCACTCTTCTTGTACTTAAGTCGGCACTGTGCCTTTTACATTCAATTCTGATGCGATTTCTGTGTTTCATCGTCAATGTGAAGGTCCAAGGGATACAGTAAACCTGCACTGGTGCATCGGAATCCAATACTGGTCTCTCAGGATCCGCTCAAAGCACAAACTCTGAGAGGATTCACTCTTCTTGTACTTAAGTCGGCACTGTGCCTTTTATATTCAATTCCGATGCGATTTCTGTGTTTCATCGTCAATGTGAAGGTCCAAGGGATACAGTAAACCTGCACTGGTGCATCGGAATCCAATACTGGTCTCTCAGGATCCGCTCAAAGCACAAACTCTGAGAAGATTCACTCTTCTTGTACTTAAGTCGGCACTGTGCCTTTTATATTCAATTCCGATGCGATTTCTGTGTTTCATCGTCAATGTGAAGGTCCAAGGGATACAGTAAACCTGCACTGGTGCATCGGAATCCAATACTGGTCTCCCAGGAGCCGCCCAAAGCACAAACTCTGAGAAGATTCACTCTTCTTGAACTTAAGTCGGCACTGTGCCTCTTATATTCATTTCCGATGCGATTTCTGTGCTTCATCGTCAATGTGAAGGTCCAAGGGATACAGTAAACCTGCACTGGTGCATCGGAATCCAATACTGGTGTCCCAGGAGCCGCCCAAAGCACAAACTCTGAGAAGATTCAATCTTCTTGTACATACGTCGGCACTGTGCCTTTTATATTCAATTCCGATGCGATTTTTGTGCTTCATCGTCAGTGTGAAGGTCCAAGGGATACAGTAAACCTGCACTGGTGCATCGGAATCCAATACTGGTCTCCCAGGAGCCGCTTAAAGCACAAACTCTTAGGAGACTCACTCTTCTTGTACTTGAGTCGGCACTGTGCATTTATATTCAATTCCGATGCGATTTCTGTGTTTCATCGTCAATGTGAAGGTCCACGGGATACAGTAAACCTGCACTGGTGCATCGGAATCCAATACTGGTCTCCCAGGAGCCGCCCAAAGCACAAACTCTTAGGAGACTCACTCTACTTGTACTTAAGTCGGCACTGTGCCTTTTATATTCAATTCCGATGCGATTTCTGTGTTTCATCGTCAATGTGAAGGTCCAAGGGATACAGTAAACCTGCACTGGTGCATCGGAATCCAATACTGGTCTCTCAGGATCCGCTCAAAGCACAAACTCTGAGAAGATTCACTCTTCTTGTACTTAAGTCGGCACTGTGCCTTTTATATTCAATTCCGATGCGATTTCTGTGTTTCATCGTCAATGTGAAGGTCCAAGGGATACAGTAAACCTGCACTGGTGCATCGGAATCCAATACTGGTCTCCCAGGAGCCGCCCAAAGCACAAACTCTTAGGAGACTCACTCTTCTTGTACTTGAGTCGGCACTGTGCATTTATATTCAATTCCGATGCAATTTCTGTGTTTCATCGTCAATGTGAAGGTCCAAGGGATACAGTAAACCTGCACTGCTGCATCGGAATCCAATACTGGTCTCCCAGGAGCCGCCCAAAGCACAAACTCTGAGAAGATTCACTCTTCTTGTACTTAAGTCGGCACTGTGCCTTTTATATTCAATTCCGATGCGATTTCTGTGTTTCATCGTCAATGTGAAGGTCCAAGGGATACAGTAAACCTGCACTGGTGCATCGGAATCCAATACTGGTCTCCCAGGATCCGCTCAAAGCACAAACTCTGAGAAGATTCACTCTTCTTGTACTTCAGTCGGCACTGTGCCTTTTATATTCAATTCCGATGCGATTTCTGTGTTTCATCGTCAATGTGAAGGTCCAAGGGATACAGTAAACCTGCACTGGTGCATCGGAATCCAATACTGGTCTCCCAGGAGCCGCCCAAAGCACAAACTCTTAGGAGACTCATTCTTCTTGTACTTAAGTCGGCATTGTGCCTTTTACATTCAATTCTGATGCGATTTCTGTGTTTCATCGTCAATGTGAAGGTCCAAGGGATACAGTAAACCTGCAATGGTGCATCGGAATCCAATACTGGTCTCCCAGGAGCCGCCCAAAGCACAAACTCTGAGAAGATTCACTCTTCTTGTACTTAAGTCGGCACTGTGCCTTTTATATTCAATTCCGATGCGATTTCTGTGTTTCATCGTCAACGTGAAGGTCCAAGGGATACAGTAAACCTGCACTGGTGCATCGAAATCCAATACTGGTTTCCCAGGATACGCTCAAAGCACAAACTCTGAGAAGATTCACTCTTCTTGTACTTAAGTCGGCACTGTGCCTTTTATATTCAATTCCGATGCGATTTCTGTGTTTAATCGTCAATGTGAAGGTCCAAGGGATACAGTAAACCTGCACTGGTGCATCGGAATCCAATACTGGTCTCCCAGGATCCGCTCAAAGCACAAACTCTGAGAAGATTCACTCTTCTTGTACTTAAGTCGGCACTGTGCCTTTTATATTCAATTCCGATGCGATTTCTGTGTTTCATCGTCAATGTGAAGGTCCATGGGATACAGTAAACCTGCACTGGTGCATCGGAATCCAATACTGGTCTCCCAGGAGCCGCCCAAAGCACAAACTCTGAGAAGATTCACTCTTCTTGAACTTAAGTCGGCACTGTGCCTCTTATATTCAATTCCGATGCGATTTCTGTGCTTCATCGTCAATGTGAAGGTCCAAGGGATACAGTAAACCTGCACTGGTGCATCGGAATCCAATACTGGTCTCCCAGGAGCCGCCCAAAGCACAAAATCTTAGGAGACTCACTCTTCTTGTACTTAAGTCGGCACTGTGCCTTTTATATTCAATTCCGATGCGATTTCTGTGTTTCATCGTCAATGTGAAGGTCCAAGGGATACAGTAAACCTGCACTGGTGCATCGGAATCCAATACTGGTCTCCCAGGAGCCGCCCAAAGCACAAACTCTGAGAAGATTCACTCTTCTTGTACATACGTCGGCACTGTGCCTTTTACATTCAATTCCGATGCGATTTCTGTGTTTCATCGTCAATGTGAAGGTCCAAGGGATACAGTAAACCTGCACTGGTGCATCGGAATCCAATACTGGTCTCCCAGGAGCCGCCCAAAGCACAAAATCTTAGGAGACTCACTCTACTTGTACTTAAGTCGGCACTGTGCCTTTTATATTCAATTCCGATGCGATTTCTTTGTTTCATCGTCAATGTGAAGGTCCAAGGGATACAGTAAACCTGCACTGGTGCATCGGAATCCAATACTGGTCTCCCAGGAGCCGCTTAAAGCACAAACTCTTAGGAGACTCACTCTTCTTGTACTTGAGTCGGCACTGTGCATTTATATTCAATTCCGATGCGATTTCTGTGTTTCATCGTCAATGTGAAGGTCCACGGGATACAGTAAACCTGCACTGGTGCATCGGAATCCAATACTGGTCTCCCAGGAGCCGCCCAAAGCACAAACTCTTAGGAGACTCACTCTACTTGTACTTAAGTCGGCACTGTGCCTTTTATATTCAATTTCGATGCGATTTCTGTGTTTCATCGTCAATGTGAAGGTCCAAGGGATACAGTAAACCTGCACTGGTGCATCGGAATCCAATACTGGTCTCCCAGGAGCCGCCCAAAGCACAAACTCTGAGAAGATTCACTCTTCTTGTACTTAAGTGGGCACTGTGCCTTTTATATTCAATTCCGATGCGATTTCTGTGTTTCATCGTCAATGTGAAGGTCCAAGGGATACAGTAAACCTGCACTGGTGCATCGGAATCCAATACTGGTCTCTCAGGATCCGCTCAAAGCACAAACTCTGAGAAGATTCACTCTTCTTGTACTTAAGTCGGCACTGTGCCTTTTATATTCAATTCCGATGCGATTTCTGTGTTTCATCGTCAATGTGAAGGTCCAAGGGATACAGTAAACCTGCACTGGTGCATCGGAATCCAATACTGGTCTCCCAGGAGCCGCCCAAAGCACAAACTCTGAGAAGATTCACTCTTCTTGTACTTAAGTCGGCACTGTGCCTTTTATATTCAATTCCGATGCGATTTCTGTGTTTCATCGTCAATGTGAAGGTCCAAGGGATACAGTAAACCTGCACTGCTGCATCGGAATCCAATACTGGTCTCCCAGGAGCCGCCCAAAGCACAAACTCTTAGGAGACTCACTCTTCTTGTACTTAAGTCGGCACTGTGCCTTTTACATTCAATTCTGATGCGATTTCTGTGTTTCATCGTCAATGTGAAGGTCCAAGGGATACAGTAAACCTGCAATGGTGCATCGGAATCCAATACTGGTCTCCCAGGAGCCGCCCAAAGCACAAACTCTGAGAAGATTCACTCTTCTTGTACTTAAGTCGGCACTGTGCCTTTTATATTCAATTCCGATGCGATTTCTGTGTTTCATCGTCAACGTGAAGGTCCAAGGGATACAGTAAACCTGCACTGGTGCATCGAAATCCAATACTGGTTTCCCAGGATCCGCTCAAACCACAAACTCTGAGAAGATTCACTCTTCTTGTACTTAAGTCGGCACTGTGCCTTTTATATTCAATTCCGATGCGATTTCTGTGTTTCATCGTCAATGTGAAGGTCCAAGGGATACAGTAAACCTGCACTGGTGCATCGGAATCCAATACTGGTCTCCCAGGATCCGCTCAAAGCACAAACTCTTAGGAGACTCACTCTTCTTGTACTTAAGTCGGCATTGTGCCTTTTATATTCAATTCCGATGCAATTTCTGTGTTTCATCGTCAATGTGAAGGTCCAAGGGATACAGTAAACCTGCACTGGTGCATCGGAATCCATTACTGGTCTCCCAGGAGCCGCCCAAAGCACAAACTCTTAGGAGACTCACTCTTCTTGTACTTAAGTCGGCACTGTGCCTTTATATTCAATTCCGATGCGATTTCTGTGTTTAATCGTCAATGTGAAGGTCCAAGGGATACAGTAAACCTGCACTGGTGCATCGGAATCCAATACTGGTCTCCCAGGAGCCGCCCAAAGCACAAACTCTGAGAAGATTCACTCTTCTTGTACTTAAGTCGGCACTGTGCCTTTTATATTCAATTCCGATGCGATTTCTGTGTTTCATCGTCAATGTGAAGGTCCAAGGGATACAGTAAACCAGCACTGGTGCATCGGAATCCAATACTGGTCTCCCAGGATCCGCTCAAAGCTCAAACTCTGAGAAGATTCACTCTTCTTGTACTTAAGTCGGCACTGTGCATTTATATTCAATTCCGATGCGATTTCTGTGTTTCATCGTCAATGTGAAGGTCCAAGGGATACAGTAAACCTGCACTGGTGCATCGGAATCCTATACTGGTCTCCCAGGAGCCGCCCAAAGCACAAACTCTGAGAAGATTCACTCTTCTTTTACTTAAGTCGGCACTGTGCCTTTTATATTCAATCCCGATGCGATTTCTGTGTTTCATCGTCAATGTGAAGGTCCAAGGGATACAGTAAACCTGCACTGGTGCATCGGAATCCAATACTGGTCTCCCAGGATCCGCTCAAAGCACAAACTCTGAGAAGATTCACTCTTCTTGTACTTAAGTCGGCACTGTGCCTTTTATATTCAATTCCGATGCGATTTCTGTGTTTCATCGTCAATGTGAAGGTCCATGGGATACAGTAAACCTGCACTGGTGCATCGGAATCCAATACTGGTCTCCCAGGAGCCGCCCAAAGCACAAACTCTGAGAAGATTCACTCTTCTTGTACTTAAGTCGGCACTGTGCCTCTTATATTCAATTCCGATGCGATTTCTGTGCTTCATCGTCAATGTGAAGGTCCAAGGGATACAGTAAACCTGCACTGGTGCATCGGAATCCAATACTGGTCTCCCAGGAGCCGCCCAAAGCACAAAATCTTAGGAGACTCACTCTTCTTGTACTTAAGTCGGCACTGTGCATTTATATTCAATTCCGATGCGATTTCTGTGTTTCATCGTCAATGTGAAGGTCCAAGGGATACAGTAAACCTGCACTGGTGCATCGGAATCCAATACTGGTCTCCCAGGAGCCGCCCAAAGCACAAACTCTGAGAAGATTCACTCTTCTTGTACTTAAGTCGGCACTGTGCCTTTTATATTCAATTCCGATGCGATTTCTGTGTTTCATCGTCAATGTGAAGGTCCAAGGGATACAGTAAACCTGCACTGGTGCATCGGAATCCAATACTGGTCTCCCAGGAGCCGCCCAAAGCACAAACTCTGAGAAGATTCACTCTTCTTGTACTTAAGTCGGCACTGTGCCTTTTATATTCAATTCCGATGCGATTTCTGTGTTTCATCGTCAATGTGAAGGTCCAAGGGATACAGTAAACCTGCACTGGTGCATCGGAATCCAATACTGGTCTCCCAGGAGCCGCCCAAAGCACAAACTCTGAGAAGATTCACTCTTCTTGTACATACGTCGGCACTGTGCCTTTTATATTCAATTCCGATGCGATTTCTGTGTTTCATCGTCAATGTGAAGGTCCAAGGGATACAGTAAACCTGCACTGGTGCATCGGAATCCAATACTGGTCTCCCAGGAGCCGCCCAAAGCACAAACTCTGAGAAGATTCACTCTTCTTGTACTTAAGTCGGCACTGTGCCTTTTATATTCAATTCCGATGCGATTTCTGTGTTTCATCGTCAATGTGAAGGTCCAAGGGATACAGTAAACCTGCACTGGTGCATCGGAATCCAATACTGGTCTCCCAGGAGCCGCCCAAAGCACAAACTCTGAGAAGATTCACTCTTCTTGTACTTAAGTCGGCACTGTGCCTTTTATATTCAATTCCGATGCGATTTCTGTGTTTCATCGTCAATGTGAAGGTCCAAGGGATACAGTAAACCTGCACTGGTGCATCGGAATCCAAAACTGGTCTCCCAGGAGCCGCCCAAAGCACAAAATCTTAGGAGACTCACTCTTCTTGTACTTAAGTCGGCACTGTGCATTTATATTCAATTCCGATGCGATTTCTGTGTTTCATCGTCAATGTGAAGGTCCAAGGGATACAGTAAACCTGCACTGGTGCATCGGAATCCAATACTGGTCTCCCAGGAGCCGCCCAAAGCACAAACTCTGAGAAGATTCACTCTTCTTGTACTTAAGTCGGCACTGTGCCTCTTATATTCAATTCCGATGCGATTTCTGTGCTTCATCGTCAATGTGAAGGTCCAAGGGATACAGTAAACCTGCACTGGTGCATCGGAATCCAATACTGGTCTCCCAGGAGCCGCCCAAAGCACCAAATCTTAGGAGACTCACTCTTCTTGTACTTAAGTCGGCACTGTGCATTTATATTCAATTCCGATGCGATTTCTGTGTTTCATCGTCAATGTGAAGGTCCAAGGGATACAGTAAACCTGCACTGGTGCATCGGAATCCCATACTGGTCTCCCAGGAGCCGCCCAAAGCACAAACTCTGAGAAGATTCACTCTTCTTGTACTTGAGTCGGCACTGTGCCTTTTATATTCAATTCCGATGCGATTTCTGTGTTTCATCGTCAATGTGAAGGTCCAAGGGATACAGTAAACCTGCACTGGTGCATCGGAATCCAATACTGGTCTCCCAGGAGCCGCCCAAAGCACAAAATCTTAGGAGACTCACTCTTCTTGTACTTAAGTCGGCACTGTGCATTTATATTCAATTCCGATGCGATTTCTGTGTTTCATCGTCAATGTGAAGGTCCAAGGGATACAGTAAACCTGCACTGGTGCATCGGAATCCAATACTGGTCTCCCAGGAGCCGCCCAAAGCACAAACTCCGAGAAGATTCACTCTTCTTGTACTTAAGTCGGCACTGTGCCTTTTATATTCAATTCCGATGCGATTTCTGTGTTTCATCGTCAATGTGAAGGTCCAAGGGATACAGTAAACCTGCACTGGTGCATCGGAATCCAATACTGGTCTCCCAGGAGCCGCCCAAAGTACAAACTCTGAGAAGATTCACTCTTCTTGTACTTAAGTCGGCACTGTGCCTTTTATATTCAATTCCGATGCGATTTCTGTGTTTCATCGTCAATGTGAAGGTCCATGGGATACAGTAAACCTGCACTGGTGCATCGGAATCCAATACTGGTCTCCCAGGAGCCGCCCAAAGCACAAACTCTGAGAAGATTCACTCTTCTTGTACTTAAGTCGGCACTGTGCCTCTTATATTCAATTCCGATGCGATTTCTGTGCTTCATCGTCAATGTGAAGGTCCAAGGGATACAGTAAACCTCCACTGGTGCATCGGAATCCAATACTGGTCTCCTAGGAGCCGCCCAAAGCACAAAATCTTAGGAGACTCACTCTTCTTGTACTTAAGTCGGCACTGTGCATTTATATTCAATTCCGATGCGATTTCTGTGTTTCATCGTCAATGTGAAGGTCCAAGGGATACAGTAAACCTGCACTGGTGCATCGGAATCCAATACTGGTCTCCCAGGAGCCGCCCAAAGCACAAACTCTGAGAAGATTCACTCTTCTTGTACATACGTCGGCACTGTGCCTTTTATATTCAATTCCGATGCGATTTCTGTGTTTCATCGTCAATGTGAAGGTCCAAGGGATACAGTAAACCTGCACTGGTGCATCGGAATCCAATACTGGTCTCCCAGGAGCCGCCCAAAGCACAAACTCTGAGAAGATTCACTCTTCTTGTACTTAAGTCGGCACTGTGCCTTTTATATTCAATTCCGATGCGATTTCTGTGTTTCATCGTCAATGTGAAGGTCCAAGGGATACAGTAAACCTGCAATGGTGCATCGGAATCCAATACTGGTCTCCCAGGAGCCGCCCAAAGCACAAACTCTGAGAAGATTCACTCTTCTTGTACTTTAGTCGGCACTGTGCCTTTTATATTCAATTCCGATGCGATTTCTGTGTTTCATCGTCAATGTGAAGGTCCAAGGGATACAGTAAACCTGCACTGGTGCATCGGAATCCAATACTGGTCTCCCAGGAGCCGCCCAAAGCACAAACTCTTAGAAGATTCACTCTTCTTGTACTTAAGTCGGCACTGTGCCTTTTATATTCAATTCCGATGCGTTTTCTGTGTTTCATCGTCAATGTGAAGGCCCAAGGGATACAGTAAACCTGCACTGGTGCATCGGAATCCAATACTGGTCTCCCAGGATCCGCTCAAAGCACAAACTCTGAGAAGATTCACTCTTCTTGTACTTGAGTCGGCACTGTGCATTTATATTCAATTCCGATGCGATTTCTGTGTTTCATCGTCAATGTGAAGGTCCAAGGGATACAGTAAACCTGCACTTGTGCATCGGAATCCAATACTGGTCTCCCAGGAGCCGCCCAAAGCACAAACTCTTAGGAGACTCACTCTTCTTGTACTTAAGTCGGCACTGTGCCTTTTATATTCAATTCCGATGCGATTTCTGTGTTTCATCGTCAATGTGAAGGTCCAAGGGATACAGTAAACCTGCACTGGTGCATCGGAATCCAATACTGGTCTCCCAGGAGCCGCCCAAAGCACAAACTCTGAGAAGATTCACTCTTCTTGTACTTAAGTCGGCAGTGTGCCTTTTATATTCAATTCCGATGCGATTTCTGTGTTTCATCGTCAATGTGAAGGTCCAAGGGATACAGTAAACCTGCACTGGTGCATCGGAATCCAATACTGGTCTCCCAGGAGCCGCCCAAAGCACAAACTCTGAGAAGATTCACTCTTCTTGTACTTTAGTCGGCACTGTGCCTTTTATATTCAATTCCGATGCGATTTCTGTGTTTCATCGTCAATGTGAAGGTCCAAGGGATACAGTAAACCTGCAATGGTGCATCGGAATGCAATACTGGTCTCCCAGGAGCCGCCCAAAGAACAAACTCTGAGAAGATTCACTCTTCTTGTACTTAAGTCGGCACTGTGCCTTTTATATTCAATTCCGATGCGATTTCTGTGTTTCATCGTCAATGTGAAGGCCCAAATGATACAGTAAACCTGCACTGGTGCATCGGAATCCAATACTGGTCCCCTAGGATCCGCTCAAAGCACAAACACTGAGAAGATTCACTCTTCTTGTACTTGAGTCGGCACTGTGCATTTATATTCAATTCCGATGCGATTTCTGTGTTTCATCGTCAATGTGAAGGTCCAAGGGATACAGTAAACCTGCACTGGTGCATCGGAATCCAATACTGGTCTCCCAGGAGCCGCCCAAAGCACAGACTCTTAGGAGACTCACTCTTCTTGTACTTAAGTCGGCACTGTGCCTTTTATATTCAATTCATATGCGATTTCTGTGTTTCATCGTCAATGTGAAGGTCCAAGGGATACAGTAAACCTGCACTGGTGCATCGGAATCCAATACTGGTCTCCCAGGAGCCGCCCAAAGCACAAACTCCGAGAAGATTCACTCTTCTTGTACTTAAGTCGGCACTGTGACTTTTATATTCAATTCCGATGCGATTTCTGTGTTTCATCGTCAATGTGAAGGTCCAAGGGATACAGTAAACCTGCACTGGTGCATCGGAATCCAATACTGGTCTCCCAGGAGCCGCCCAAAGCACAAACTCTGAGAAGATTCACTCTTCTTGTACTTAAGTCGGCACTGTGCCTTTTATATTCAATTCCGATGCGATTTCTGTGTTTCATCGTCAATGTGAAGGTCCAAGGGATACAGTAAACCTGCACTGGTGCATCGGAATCCAATACTGGTCTCGCAGGATCCGCTCAAAGCACAAACTCTGAGAAGATTCACTCTTCTTGTACTTAAGTCGGCACTGTGCCTTTTATATTCAATTCCGATGCGATTTCTGTGTTTCATCGTCAATGTGAAGGTCCAAGGGATACAGTAAACCTGCACTGGTGCATCGGAATCCAATACTGGTCTCCCAGGATCCGCTCAAAGCACAAACTCTGAGAAGATTCACTCTTCTTGTACTTAAGTCGGCACTGTGCCTTTTATATTCAATTCCGATGCGATTTCTGTGTTTCATCGTCAATGTGAAGGTCCAAGGGATACAGTAAACCTGCACTGGTGCATCGGAATCTAATACTGGTCTCCCAGAAGCCGCTCAAAGCACAAATTCGTAGAAGATTCACTCTTCTTGCACATAAGTCGGCACTGTGCCTTTTATATTCAATTCCGATGCGATTTCTGTGTTTCATCGTCAATGTGAAGGTCCAAGGGATACAGTAAACCTGCACTGGTGCATCGGAATCCAATACTGGTCTCCCAGGAGCCGCTCAAAACACAAACTCTTAGAAGATTCAATCTTCTTGTACTTAAGTCGGTATTGTGCCTTTTATATTCAATTCCGATGCGATTTCTGTGTTTCATTGTCAATGTGTAGGTCCAAGGGATACAGTAAACCTGCACTGGTGCATCGGAATCTAATACTGGTCTCCCAGGAGACGCTCAAAGCACAAACGCTTAGAAAATTCACTCTTCTTGTACTTAAGTCGGCATTCTGCCTTTAATATTTAATTCCGATGCGATTTCTGTGTTTCATCGTCAATGTGAAGGTCCAAGGGATACAGT
The DNA here is from genome assembly GCF_023898315.1 of Schistocerca nitens. Taxonomy (NCBI): domain Eukaryota; kingdom Metazoa; phylum Arthropoda; class Insecta; order Orthoptera; family Acrididae; genus Schistocerca; species Schistocerca nitens. Next base: position 185,748,285 of record NC_064625.1, read on the forward strand.
AAACCTGCACTGGTGCATCATAATCCGATACTGGTCTCCCAGGTGCCGCTCAAAGCACAAACCCATAGAAGATTCACTCTTCTTGTACATAAGTCGGCATTGTGCCTTTTATATTCAATTCCGATGCGATTTCTGTGTTTCATTGTCAATGTGACGGTCCAAGGGATACAGTAAACCTGCACTGGTGCATCGGAATCTAATACTGGTCTCCCAGGAGCCGCTCAAAGCACAAACTCTGAGAAGATTCACTCTTCTTGTACTTAAGTCGGCACTGTGCCTTTTATATTCAATTCCGATGCGATTTCTGTGTTTCATCGTCAATGTGAAGGTCCAAGGGATACAGTAAACCTGCACTGGTTCATCGGAATCTAATACTGGTCTCCCAGAAGCCGCTCAAAGCACAAATTCGTAGAAGATTCACTCTTCTTGTACTTAAGTCGGCACTGTGCCTTTTATGTTCAATTCCGATGCGATTTCTGTGTTTCATCGTCAATGTGAAGGTCCAAGGGATACAGTAAACCTGCACTGGTGCATCGGAATCTAATACTGGCCTCCCAGAAGCCGCTCAAAGCACAAATTCGTAAAAGATTCACTCTTCTTGTACTTAAGTCGGCACTGTGCCTTTTATATTCAATTCCGATGCGATTTCTGTGTTTCATTGTCAATGTGAAGGTCCAAGGGATACAGTAAACCTGCACTGGTGCATCGGAATCTAATACTGGTCTCCCAGGAGCCGATCAAACCACAAACTCTTAGGAGACTCACTCTTCTTGTACTTAAGTCGGCATTGTGCCTTTTATATTCAATTCCGATGCGATTTCTGTGTTTCATCGTCAATGTGAAGGTCCAAGCGATACAGTAAACCTGCACTGGTGCATCGGAATCCAATACTGGTCTCCCAAGAGCCGCTCAAAGCACAAACTCGTAGAAGATTCACTCTTCTTGTACTTAAGTCGGCACTGTGCCCTTTATATTCAATTCCGATGCGATTTCTGTGTTTCATCGTCAATGTGAAGGTCCAAGGAATACAGTAAACCTGCACTGGTTCATCGGAATCTAATACTGGTCTCCCAGAAGGCGCTCAAAGCACAAATTCGTAGAAGATTCACTCTTCTTGTACTTAAGTCTGCACTGTGCCTTTTATATTCAATTCAGATGCGATTTCTGTGTTTCATTGTCAATGTGAAGGTCCAAGGGATACAGTAAACCTGCACTGGTGCATCGGAATCTAATACTGGTCTCCCAGGAGCCGCTCAAACCACAAACACTTAGGAGACTCACTCTTCTTGTACTTAAGTCAGCATTATGCCTTTTATATTCAATTCCGATGCGATTTCTGTGTTTCATCGTCAATGTGAAGGTCCAAGGTATACAGTAAATCTGCACTGGTGCATCGGAATCCAATATTGGTCTCCCAGGAGCCGCCCAAAGCACAAACTCTGAGAAGATTCACTCTTCTTGTACTTATGTTGGCACTGTGCCTTTTATATTCAATTCCGATGCGATTTCTGTGTTTCATCGTCAATGTGAAGGTCCAAGGGATACAGTAAACCTGCACTGGTGCATCGGAATCCAATACTGGTCTCCCAGGAGCCGCTCAAACCACAAACTCTTAGGAGACTCACTCTTCTTGTACTTAAGTCGGCACTGTGTCTTTTATATTCAATTCCGATGCGATTTCTGTGTTTCATTGTCAATGTGAAGGTCCAAGGGATACAGTAAACCTGCACTGGTGCATCGGAATCCAATACTGGTCTCGCAGGAGCCGCCCAAAGCACAAACTCTGAGATGATTCACTCTTCTTGTACTTACGTCGGCACTGTGCCTTTTATATTCAATTCCGATGCGATTTCTGTGTTTCATCGTCAATGTGAAGGTCCAAGGGATACAGTAAACCTGCACTGGTGCATCGGAATCCAATACTGGTCTCCCAGGAGCCGCCCAAAGCACAAACTCTGAGAAGAATCACTCTTCTTGTACTTAAGTCGGCACTGTGCCTATTATATTCAATTCCGATGCGATTTCTGTGTTTCATCATCAATGTGAAGAACCAAGGGTTACAGTAAACCTGCTCTGGTGCATCGGAATCCAATACTGGTCTCCCAGGAGCCGCTCCAACCACAAACTCTTAATAGACTCACTCTTCTTGTACTTAAGTCGGCACTGTGTCTTCTATATTCAATTCTGATGCGATTTCTGTGTTTCATTGTCAATGTGAAGGTCGAAGGGATACAGTAAATTTGCACTGGTGCATCGGAATCCAATACTGGTCTCCCAGGAGCCGCTCAAACCACAAACTCTTACGAGACTCACTCTTCCTGTACTTAAGTCGGCACTGTGTCTTTTATATTCAATTCCGATGCGATTTCAGTGTTTCATTGTCAATGTGAAGGTCCAAGGGATACAGTAAACCTGCAATGGTGCATCGGAATCCAATACTGGTCTCCCAGGAGCCGCCCAAAGCACAAACTCTGAGAAGATTCACTCTTCTTGTACTTATATCGGCACTGTGCCTTTTATATTCAATTGCGATGCGATTTCTGTGTTTCATCGTCAACGTGAAGGTCCAAGGGATACAGTAAACCTGCACTGGTGCATCGGAATCCAATACTGGTCTCCCAGGAGCCGCTCAAACCACAAGCTCTTAGGAGACTCACTCTTCTCTTACTTAAGTCGGCATTGTGCCTTTTATATTCAATTCCGATGCGATTTCTGTGTTTCATTGTCAATGTGTAGGTGTAAGGGATACAGTAAACCTGCACTGGTGCATCGGAATCCAATACTGGTCTCCCAGGAGCCGCCCTAAGCACATACTCTGAGAAGATTCACTCTTCTTGTACTTAAGTCGGCACTGTGCCTTTTATATTCAATTCCGATGCGATTTCTGTGTTTCATCGTCAATGTGAAGGTCCAAGGGATACAGTACACCAGCACTGGTGCATCGGAATCCAATACTGGTCTCCCAGGATCCGCTCAAAGCACAAACTCTGAGAAGATTCACTCTTCTTGTACTTATGTCGGCACTGTGTCTTTTATATTCAATTCCGATGCGATTTCTGTGTTTCATCGTCAATGTGAAGGTCCAAGGGATACAGTAAACCTGCACTGGTGTATCGGAATCCAATACTGGTCTCCCAGGAGCCGCCCAAAGCACAAACTCTGAGAAGATTCACTCTTCTTGTACTTAAGTCGGCACTGTGCCTTTTATATTCAATTCCGATGCGATTTCTGTGTTTCATCGTCAATGTGAAGGTCCAAGGGATACAGTAAACCTGCACTGGTTCTTCGGAATCCAATACTGGTCTCCCAGGATCCGCTCAAAGCACAAACTCTGAGAAGATTCACTCTTCTTGTACTTAAGTCGGCACTGTGCCTTTTATATTCAATTCCGATGCGATTTCTGTGTTTCATCGTCAATGTGAAGGTCCATGGGATACAGTAAACCTGCACTGGTGCATCGGAATCCAATACTGGTCTCCCAGGAGCCGCCCAAAGCACAAACTCTGAGAAGATTCACTCTTCTTGTACTTAAGTCGGCACTGTGCCTCTTATATTCAATTCCGATGCGATTTCTGTGTTTCATCGTCAATGTGAAGGTCCAAGGGATACAGTAAACCTGCACTGGTGCATCGGAATCCAATACTGGTCTCCCAGGAGCCGCCCAAAGCACAAACTCTTAGGAGACTCACTCTTCTTGTACTTAAGTCGGCACTGTGCCTTTTATATTCAATTCCGATGCGATTTCTGTGTTTCATCGTCAATGTGAAGGTCCAAGGGATACAGTAAACCTGCACTGGTGCATCGGAATCCAATACTGGTCTCCCAGGAGCCGCCCAAAGCACAAACTCTGAGAAGATTCACTCTTCTTGTACTTAAGTCGGCACTGTGCCTTTTATATTCAATTCCGATGCGATTTCTGTGTTTCATCGTCAATGTGAAGGTCCAAGGGATACAGTAAACCTGCACTGGTGCATCGGAATCCAATACTGGTCTCCCAGGAGCCGCCCAAAGCACAAACTCTGAGAAGATTCACTCTTCTTGTACTTAAGTCGGCACTGTGCCTTTTATATTCAATTCCGATGCGATTTCTGTGTTTCATCGTCAATGTGAAGGTCCAAGGGATACAGTAAACCTGCACTGGTGCATCGGAATCTAATACTGCTCTCCCAGGAGCCGCTCAAAGCACAAACTCTGAGAAGATTCACTCTTCTTGAACTTAAGTCGGCACTGTGCCTTTTATATTCAATTCCGATGCGATTTCTGTGTTTCATCGTCAATAAGAAGGTCCAAGGGATACAGTAAACCTGCACTGGTTCATCGGAATCTAATACTGGTCTCCCAGAAGCCGCTCAAAGCACAAATTCGTAGAAGATTCACTCTTCTTGTACTTAAGTCGGCACTGTGCCTTTTATGTTCAATTCCGATGCGATTTCTGTGTTTCATCGTCAATGTGAAGGTCCAAGGGATACAGTAAACCTGCACTGGTGCATCGGAATCTAATACTGGTCTCCCAGAAGCCGCTCAAAGCACAAATTCGTAGAAGATTCACTCTTCTTGTACTTAAGTCGGCACTGTGCCTTTTATATTCAATTCCGATTCGATTTCTGTGTTTCATTGTCAATGTGAAGGTCCAAGGGATACAGTAAACCTGCACTGGTTCATCGGAATCTAATACTGGTCTCCCACAAGCCGCTCAAAGCACAAATTCGTAGAAGATTCACTCTTCCTGTACTTAAGTCTGCACTGTGCCTTTTATATTCAATTCAGATGCGATTTCTGTGTTTCATTGTCAATGTGAAGGTCCAAGGGATACAGTAAACCTGCACTGGTGCATCGGAATCTAATACTGGTCTCCCAGGAGCCGCTCAAACCACAAACACTTAGGAGACTCACTCTTCTTGTACTTAAGTCAGCATTATGCATTTATATTCAATTCCGATGCGATTTCTGTGTTTCATCGTCAATGTGAAGGTCCAAGGTATACAGTAAATCTGCACTGGTGAATCGGAATCCAATACTGCCCTCCCAGGAGCCGCCCAAAGCACAAACTCTGAGAAGATTCACTCTTCTTGTACTTATGTCGGCACTGTGCCTTTTATATTCAATTCCGATGCGATTTCTGTGTTTCATCGTCAATGTGAAGGTCCAAGGAATACAGTAAACCTGCACTGGTGCATCGGAATCCAAAACTGGTCTCCCAGGAGCCGCCCAAACCACGAACTCTTAGGAGACTCACTCTTCTTGTACTTAAGTCGGCACTGTGTCTTTTATATTCATTTCCGATGCGATTTCTGTGTTTCATTGTCAATGTGAAGGTCCAAGGGATACAGTAAACCTGCACTGGTGCATCGGAATCCAATACTGGTCTCCCAGGAGCCGCCCAAAGCACAAACTCTGAGAAGATACACTCTTCTTGTACTTACGTCGGCACTGTGCCTTTTATATTCAATTCCGATGCGATTTCTGTGTCTCATCGTCAATGTGAAGGTCCAAGGGATACAGTAAACCTGCACTGGTGCATCGGAATCCAATACTGGTCTCCCAGAAGCCGCCCAAAGCACAAACTCTGAGAAGATTTACTCTTCTTGTACTTAAGTTGGCACTGTGCCTTTTATATTCAATTCCGATGCGATTTCTGTGTTTCATCATCAATGTGAAGGTCCAAGGGATACAGTAAACCTGCTCTGGTGCATCGGAATCCAATACTGGTCTCCCAGGAGCAGCTCAACCACAAACTCTTAGGACACTCACTCTTCTTGTACTTAAGTCGGCACTGTGTCTTTTATAATCAATTCCGATGCGATTTCTGTGTTTCATTGTCAATGTGAAGGTCCAAGGGATACAGTAAATTTGCACTGGTGCATCGGAATCCAATACTGGTCTCCCAGGAGCCGCTCAAACTACAAACTCTTAGGAGACTCACTCTTCTTGTACTTAAGTCGGCACTGTGTCTTTTATATTCAATTCCGATGCGATTTCTGTGTTTCATTGTCAATGTGAAGGTCCAAGGGATACAGTAAACCTGCAATGGTGCATCGGAATCCAATACTGGTCTCCCAGGAGCCGCTCAAACCACAAACTCTTACGAGACTCACTCTTCCTGTACTTAAGTCGGCACTGTGTCTTTTATATTCAATTCCGATGCGATTTCTGTGTTTCATTGTCAATGTGAAGGTCCAAGGGATACAGTAAACCTGCACTGGTGCATTGGAATCCAATACTGGTCTCCCAGGAGCCGCTCAAAGCACAAACTCTTAGGAGACTCACTCTTCTTGTACTTAAGTCGGCATTGTGCTTTTTATATATCAATTCCGATGCGATTTCTGTGTTCCATCGTCAATTTGAAGGTCCAAGGGATACAGTAAACCTGCACTGGTGCATCGGAATCCAATACTGGTCTCCCAGGAGCCGCTCAAATCACAAACTCTTAGGAGACTCACTCTTCTTGTACTTAAGTCGGCATTGTGCTTTTTATATTCAATTCCGATGCGATTTCTGTGTTTCATTGTCAATGTGAAGGTCCAAGGGATACAGTAAACCTGCACTGGTGCATCGGAATCCAATACTGGTCTCCCAGGAGCCGCCCAAAGCACAAACTCTGAGAAGATTCACTCTGCTTGTACTTAAGTCGGCACTGTGCTTTTTATATTTAATTCCGATGCGATTTCTGTGTTTCATCGTCAATGTGAAGGTCCAAGGGATACAGTAAACCTGCACTGGTGCATCGGAATCCAATACTGGTCTCCCAGGATCCGCTCAAAGCACAAACTCTGAGAAGATTCACTCTTCTTGTACTTAAGTCGGCACTGTGCCTTTTATATACAATTCCGATGCGATTTCTGTGTTTCATCGTCAATGTGAAGGTCCATGGGATACAGTAAACCTGCACTGGTGCATCGGAATCCAATACTGGTCTCCCAGGAGCCGCCCAAAGCACAAACTCTGAGAAGATTCACTCTTCTTGTACTTAAGTCGGCACTGTGCCTCTTATATTCAATTCCGATTCGATTTCTGTGTTTCATCGTCAATGTGAAGGTCCAAGGGATACAGTAAACCTGCACTGGTGCATCGGAATCCAATACTGGTCTCCCAGGAGCCGCCCAAAGCACAAACTCTTAGGAGACTCACTCTTCTTGTACTTAAGTCGGCACTGTGCCTTTTATATTCAATTCCGATGCGATTTCTGTGTTTCATCGTCAATGTGAAGGTCCAAGGGATACAGTAATCCTGCAGTGGTGCATCGGAATCCAATACTGGTCTCCCAGGAGCCGCCCAAAGCACAAACTTTGAGAAGATTCACTCTTCTTGTACATACGTCGGCACTGTGCCTTTTATATTCAATTCCGATGCGATTTCTGTGTTTCATCGTCAATGTGAAGGTCCAAGGGATACAGTAAACCTGCACTGGTGCATCGGAATCCAATGCTGGTCTCCCAGGAGCCGCCCAAAGTACAAACTCTTAGGAGACTCACTCTTCTTGTACTTAAGTCGGCACTGTGCCTTTTATATTCAATTCCGATGCGATTTCTGTGTTTCATCGTCAATGTGAAGGTCCAAGGGATACAGTAAACCTGCAATGGTGCATTGGAATCCAATACTGGTCTCCCAGGAGCCGCCCAAAGCACAAACTCTGAGAAGATTCACTCTTCTTGTACTTAAGTCGGCACTGTGCCTTTTATATTCAATTCCGATGCGATTTCTGTGTTTCATCGTCAATGTGAAGGCCCAAGGGATACAGTAAACCTGCACTGGTGCATCGGAATCCAATACTGGTCTCCCAGGATCCGCTCAAAGCACAAACTCTGAGAAGATTCATTCTTGTACTTGAGTCGGCACTGTGCATTTATATTCAATTCCGATGCGATTTCTGTGTTTCATCGTCAATGTGAAGGACCAAGGGATACAGTAAACCTGCACTGGTGCATCGGAATCCAATACTGGTCTCCCAGGAGCCGCCCAAAGCACAAACTCTTAGGAGACTCACTCTTCTTGTACTTAAGTCGGCACTGTGCCTTTTATATTCAATTCCGATGCGATTTCTGTGTTTCATCGTCAATGTGAAGGTCAAAGGGATACAGTAAACCTGCACTGGTGCATCGGAATCCAATACTGGTCTCCCAGGAGCCGCCCAAAGCACAAACTCTGAGAAGATTCACTCTTCTTGTACTTAAGTCGGCACTGTGCCTTTTATATTCAATTCCGATGCGATTTCTGTGTTTCATCGTCAATGTGAAGGTCCAAGGGATACAGTAAACCTGCACTGGTGCATCGGAATCCAATACTGGTCTCCCAGGAGCCGCCCAAAGCACAAACTCTGAGAAGATTCACTCTTCTTGTACTTAAGTCGGCACTGTGCCTTTTATATTCAATTCCGATGCGATTTCTGTGTTTCATCGTCAATGTGAAGGTCCAAGGGATACAGTAAACCTGCACTGGAGCATCGGAACCAATACTGGTCTCCCAGGATCCGCTCAAAGCACAAACTCTGAGAAGATTCACTCTTCTTGTACTTAAGTCGGCACTGTGCCTTTTATATTCAATTCCGATGCGATTTCTGTGTTTCATCGTCAATGTGAAGGTCCAAGGGATACAGTAAACCTGCACTGGTGCATCGGAATCTAATACTGGTCTCCCAGAAGCCGCTCAAAACACAAATTCGTAGAAGATTCACTCTTCTTGCAGTTAAGTCGGCACTGTGCCTTTTATATTCAATTCCGATGCGATTTCTGTGTTTCATTGTCAATGTGAAGGTCCAAGGGATACAGTAAACCTGTACTGGTGCATCGGAATCTAATACTGGTCTCCCAGGAGCCGCTCAAACCACAAACTCTTAGGAGACTCACTCTTCTTGTACTTAAGTCGGCATTGTGCCTTTTATATTCAATTCCGATGCGATTTCTGTGTTTCATCGTCAATGTGAAGGTCCAAGGGATACAGTAAACCTGCACTGGTGCATCGGAATCCAATACTGGTCTCCCAGGAGCCGCTCAAAGCACAAAATCTGTGAAGATTCACTCTTCTTGTACTGAAGTCGGCACTGTGCCTTTTATATTCAATTCCGATGCGATTTCTGTGTTTCATCGTCAATGTGAAGGTCCAAGGGATACAGTAAACCTGCACTGGTGCATCGGAATCTAATACTTGTCTCCCAGGAGACGCTCAAAGCACAAACTCTTAGAAAATTCACTCTTCTTGTACTTAAGTCGGCATTGTGCCTTTGATATTCAATTCCGATGCGATTTCTGTGTTTCATCGTCAATGTGAAAGTCCAAGGGATACAGTGAACCTGCACTGGTGCATCATAATCCAATACTGGTCTCCCAGGTGCCGCTCAAAGCACAAACCCATAGAAGATTCACTCTTCTTGTACATAAGTCGGCATTGTGCCTTTTATATTCAATTCCGATGCGATTTCTGTGTTTCATTGTCAATGTGACGGTCCAAGGGATACAGTAAACCTGCACTGGTGCATCGGAATCTAATACTGCTCTCCCAGGAGCCGCTCAAAGCACAAACTCTGAGAAGATTCACTCTTCTTGTACTTAAGTCGGCACTGTGCCTTTTATATTCAATTCCGATGCGATTTCTGTGTTTCATCGTCAATGTGAAGGTCCAGGGGATACAGTAAACCTGCACTGGTTCATCGGAATCTAATACTGGTCTCCCAGATGCCGCTCAAAGCACAAATTCGTAGAAGATTCACTCTTCTTGTACTTAAGTCGGCACTGTGCCTTTTATGTTCAATTCCGATGCGATTTCTGTGTTTCATCGTCAATGTGAAGGTCCAAGGGATACAGTAAACCTGCACTGGTGCATCGGAATCTAATACTGGTCTCCAAGAAGCCGCTCAAAGCACAAATTCGTAGAAGATTCACTCTTCTTGTACTTAAGTCGGCACTGTGCCTTTTATATTCAATTCCGATGCGATTTCTGTGTTTCATTGTCAATGTGAAGGTCCAAGGGATACAGTAAACCTGCACTGGTGCATCGGAATCTAATAATACTGGTCTCCCAGGAGCCGATCAAACCACAAACTCTTAGGAGACTCACTCTTCTTGTACTTAAGTCGGCATTGTGCCTTTTATATTCAATTCCGATGCGAATTCTGTGTTTCATCGTCAATGTGAAGGTCCAAGCGATACAGTAAACCTGCACTGGTGCATCGGAATCCAATACTGGTCTCCCAGGAGCCGCTCAAAGCACAAACTCGTAGAAGATTCACTCTTCTTGTACTTAAGTCGGCACTGTGCCTTTTATATTCAACTCCGATGCGATTTCTGTGTTTCATCGTCAATTTGAAGGTCCAAGGGATACAGTAAACCTGCACTGGTGCATCGGAATCCAATACTGGTCTCCCAGGAGCCGCCCAAAGCACAAACTCTGAGAAGATACACTCTTCTTGTACTTACGTCGGCACTGTGCCTTTTATATTCAATTCCGATGCGATTTCTGTGTCTCATCGTCAATGTGAAGGTCCAAGGGATACAGTAAACCTGCACTGGTGCATCGGAATCCAATACTGGTCTCCCAGAAGCCGCCCAAAGCACAAACTCTGAGAAGATTTACTCTTCTTGTACTTAAGTTGGCACTGTGCCTTTTATATTCAATTCCGATGCGATTTCTGTGTTTCATCATCAATGTGAAGGTCCAAGGGATACAGTAAACCTGCTCTGGTGCATCGGAATCCAATACTGGTCTCCCAGGAGCAGCTCAACCACAAACTCTTAGGACACTCACTCTTCTTGTACTTAAGTCGGCACTGTGTCTTTTATAATCAATTCCGATGCGATTTCTGTGTTTCATTGTCAATGTGAAGGTCCAAGGGATACAGTAAATTTGCACTGGTGCATCGGAATCCAATACTGGTCTCCCAGGAGCCGCTCAAACTACAAACTCTTAGGAGACTCACTCTTCTTGTACTTAAGTCGGCACTGTGTCTTTTATATTCAATTCCGATGCGATTTCTGTGTTTCATTGTCAATGTGAAGGTCCAAGGGATACAGTAAACCTGCAATGGTGCATCGGAATCCAATACTGGTCTCCCAGGAGCCGCTCAAACCACAAACTCTTACGAGACTCACTCTTCCTGTACTTAAGTCGGCACTGTGTCTTTTATATTCAATTCCGATGCGATTTCTGTGTTTCATTGTCAATGTGAAGGTCCAAGGGATACAGTAAACCTGCACTGGTGCATTGGAATCCAATACTGGTCTCCCAGGAGCCGCTCAAAGCACAAACTCTTAGGAGACTCACTCTTCTTGTACTTAAGTCGGCACTGTGCATTTATATTCAATTCCGATGCGATTTCTGTGTTTCATCGTCAATGTGAAGGACCAAGGGATACAGTAAACCTGCACTGGTGCATCGGAATCCAATACTGGTCTCCCAGGAGCCGCTCAAATCACAAACTCTTAGGAGACTCACTCTTCTTGTACTTAAGTCGGCATTGTGCTTTTTATATTCAATTCCGATGCGATTTCTGTGTTTCATTGTCAATGTGAAGGTCCAAGGGATACAGTAAACCTGCACTGGTGCATCGGAATCCAATACTGGTCTCCCAGGAGCCGCCCAAAGCACAAACTCTGAGAAGATTCACTCTGCTTGTACTTAAGTCGGCACTGTGCTTTTTATATTTAATTCCGATGCGATTTCTGTGTTTCATCGTCAATGTGAAGGTCCAAGGGATACAGTAAACCTGCACTGGTGCATCGGAATCCAATACTGGTCTCCCAGGATCCGCTCAAAGCACAAACTCTGAGAAGATTCACTCTTCTTGTACTTAAGTCGGCACTGTGCCTTTTATATACAATTCCGATGCGATTTCTGTGTTTCATCGTCAATGTGAAGGTCCATGGGATACAGTAAACCTGCACTGGTGCATCGGAATCCAATACTGGTCTCCCAGGAGCCGCCCAAAGCACAAACTCTGAGAAGATTCACTCTTCTTGTACTTAAGTCGGCACTGTGCCTCTTATATTCAATTCCGATTCGATTTCTGTGTTTCATCGTCAATGTGAAGGTCCAAGGGATACAATAAACCTGCACTGGTGCATCGGAATCCAATACTGGTCTCCCAGGAGCCGCCCAAAACACAAACTCTTAGGAGACTCACTCTTCTTGTACTTAAGTCGGCACTGTGCCTTTTATATTCAATTCCGATGCGATTTCTGTGTTTCATCGTCAATGTGAAGGTCCAAGGGATACAGTAATCCTGCAGTGGTGCATCGGAATCCAATACTGGTCTCCCAGGAGCCGCCCAAAGCACAAACTTTGAGAAGATTCACTCTTCTTGTACATACGTCGGCACTGTGCCTTTTATATTCAATTCCGATGCGATTTCTGTGTTTCATCGTCAATGTGAAGGTCCAAGGGATACAGTAAACCTGCACTGGTGCATCGGAATCCAATGCTGGTCTCCCAGGAGCCGCCCAAAGTACAAACTCTTAGGAGACTCACTCTTCTTGTACTTAAGTCGGCACTGTGCCTTTTATATTCAATTCCGATGCGATTTCTGTGTTTCATCGTCAATGTGAAGGTCCAAGGGATACAGTAAACCTGCAATGGTGCATTGGAATCCAATACTGGTCTCCCAGGAGCCGCCCAAAGCACAAACTCTGAGAAGATTCACTCTTCTTGTACTTAAGTCGGCACTGTGCCTTTTATATTCAATTCCGATGCGATTTCTGTGTTTCATCGTCAATGTGAAGGCCCAAGGGATACAGTAAACCTGCACTGGTGCATCGGAATCCAATACTGGTCTCCCAGGATCCGCTCAAAGCACAAACTCTGAGAAGATTCATTCTTGTACTTGAGTCGGCACTGTGCATTTATATTCAATTCCGATGCGATTTCTGTGTTTCATCGTCAATGTGAAGGACCAAGGGATACAGTAAACCTGCACTGGTGCATCGGAATCCAATACTGGTCTCCCAGGAGCCGCCCAAAGCACAAACTCTTAGGAGACTCACTCTTCTTGTACTTAAGTCGGCACTGTGCCTTTTATATTCAATTCCGATGCGATTTCTGTGTTTCATCGTCAATGTGAAGGTCAAAGGGATACAGTAAACCTGCACTGGTGCATCGGAATCCAATACTGGTCTCCCAGGAGCCGCCCAAAGCACAAACTCTGAGAAGATTCACTCTTCTTGTACTTAAGTCGGCACTGTGCCTTTTATATTCAATTCCGATGCGATTTCTGTGTTTCATCGTCAATGTGAAGGTCCAAGGGATACAGTAAACCTGCACTGGTGCATCGGAATCCAATACTGGTCTCCCAGGAGCCGCCCAAAGCACAAACTCTGAGAAGATTCACTCTTCTTGTACTTAAGTCGGCACTGTGCCTTTTATATTCAATTCCGATGCGATTTCTGTGTTTCATCGTCAATGTGAAGGTCCAAGGGATACAGTAAACCTGCACTGGAGCATCGGAACCAATACTGGTCTCCCAGGATCCGCTCAAAGCACAAACTCTGAGAAGATTCACTCTTCTTGTACTTAAGTCGGCACTGTGCCTTTTATATTCAATTCCGATGCGATTTCTGTGTTTCATCGTCAATGTGAAGGTCCAAGGGATACAGTAAACCTGCACTGGTGCATCGGAATCTAATACTGGTCTCCCAGAAGCCGCTCAAAACACAAATTCGTAGAAGATTCACTCTTCTTGCAGTTAAGTCGGCACTGTGCCTTTTATATTCAATTCCGATGCGATTTCTGTGTTTCATTGTCAATGTGAAGGTCCAAGGGATACAGTAAACCTGTACTGGTGCATCGGAATCTAATACTGGTCTCCCAGGAGCCGCTCAAACCACAAACTCTTAGGAGACTCACTCTTCTTGTACTTAAGTCGGCATTGTGCCTTTTATATTCAATTCCGATGCGATTTCTGTGTTTCATCGTCAATGTGAAGGTCCAAGGGATACAGTAAACCTGCACTGGTGCATCGGAATCCAATACTGGTCTCCCAGGAGCCGCTCAAAGCACAAAATCTGTGAAGATTCACTCTTCTTGTACTGAAGTCGGCACTGTGCCTTTTATATTCAATTCCGATGCGATTTCTGTGTTTCATCGTCAATGTGAAGGTCCAAGGGATACAGTAAACCTGCACTGGTGCATCGGAATCTAATACTTGTCTCCCAGGAGACGCTCAAAGCACAAACTCTTAGAAAATTCACTCTTCTTGTACTTAAGTCGGCATTGTGCCTTTGATATTCAATTCCGATGCGATTTCTGTGTTTCATCGTCAATGTGAAAGTCCAAGGGATACAGTGAACCTGCACTGGTGCATCATAATCCAATACTGGTCTCCCAGGTGCCGCTCAAAGCACAAACCCATAGAAGATTCACTCTTCTTGTACATAAGTCGGCATTGTGCCTTTTATATTCAATTCCGATGCGATTTCTGTGTTTCATTGTCAATGTGACGGTCCAAGGGATACAGTAAACCTGCACTGGTGCATCGGAATCTAATACTGCTCTCCCAGGAGCCGCTCAAAGCACAAACTCTGAGAATATTCACTCTTCTTGTACTTAAGTCGGCACTGTGCCTTTTATATTCAATTCCGATGCGATTTCTGTGTTTCATCGTCAATGTGAAGGTCCAGGGGATACAGTAAACCTGCACTGGTTCATCGGAATCTAATACTGGTCTCCCAGATGCCGCTCAAAGCACAAATTCGTAGAAGATTCACTCTTCTTGTACTTAAGTCGGCACTGTGCCTTTTATGTTCAATTCCGATGCGATTTCTGTGTTTCATCGTCAATGTGAAGGTCCAAGGGATACAGTAAACCTGCACTGGTGCATCGGAATCTAATACTGGTCTCCAAGAAGCCGCTCAAAGCACAAATTCGTAGAAGATTCACTCTTCTTGTACTTAAGTCGGCACTGTGCCTTTTATATTCAATTCCGATGCGATTTCTGTGTTTCATTGTCAATGTGAAGGTCCAAGGGATACAGTAAACCTGCACTGGTGCATCGGAATCTAATAATACTGGTCTCCCAGGAGCCGATCAAACCACAAACTCTTAGGAGACTCACTCTTCTTGTACTTAAGTCGGCATTGTGCCTTTTATATTCAATTCCGATGCGAATTCTGTGTTTCATCGTCAATGTGAAGGTCCAAGCGATACAGTAAACCTGCACTGGTGCATCGGAATCCAATACTGGTCTCCCAGGAGCCGCTCAAAGCACAAACTCGTAGAAGATTCACTCTTCTTGTACTTAAGTCGGCACTGTGCCTTTTATATTCAACTCCGATGCGATTTCTGTGTTTCATCGTCAATTTGAAGGTCCAAGGGATACAGTAAACCTGCACTGGTTCATCGGAATCTAATACTGGTCTCCCAGAAGCCGCTCAAAGCACAAATTCGTAGAAGATTCACTCTTCTTGTACTTAAGTCTGCACTGTGCCTTTTATATTCAATTCCGATGCGATTTCTGTGTTTCATTGTCAATGTGAAGGTCCAAGGGATACAGTAAACCTGCACTGGTGCATCGGAATCTAATACTGGTCTCCCAGGAGCCGCTCAAACCACAAACACTTAGGAGACTCACTCTTCTTGTACTTAAGTCAGCATTATGCATTTATATTCAATTCCGATGCGATTTCTGTGTTTCATCGTCAATGTGAAGTCCAAGGTATACAGTAAATCTGCACTGGTGCATCGGAATCCAATACTGGTCTCCCAGGAGCCGCCCAAAGCACAAACTCTGAGAAGATTCACTCTTCTTGTACTTATGTCGGCACTGTGCCTTTTATATTCAATTCCGATGCGATTTCTGTGTTTCATCGTCAATGTGAAGGTCCAAGGGATACAGTAAACCTGCACTGGTGCATCGGAATCCAATACTGGTCTCCCAGGAGCCGCTCAAACCACAAACTCTTAAGAGACTCACTCTTCTTGTACTTAAGTCGGCACTGTGTCTTTTATATTCATTTCCGATGCGATTTCTGTGATTCATTGTCAATGTGAAGGTCCAAGGGATACAGTAAACCTGCACTGGTGCATCGGAATCCAATACTGGTCTTCCAGGAGCCGCCCAAAGCACAAACTCTGAGAAGATTCACTCTTCTTGTACTTAAGTCGGCACTGTGCCTTTTATATTCAATTCCGATGCGATTTCTGTGTTTCATTGTCAATGTGAAGGTCCAAGGGATACAGTAAACCTGCACTGGTGCATCGGAATCCAATACTGGTCTCCCAGGAGCCGCCCAAAGCACAAACTCTGAGAAGATTCACTCTTTTTGTACTTAAGTCGGCACTGTGTCTTTTATATTCATTTCCGATGAGATTTCTGTGTTTCATTGTCAATGTGAAGGTCCAAGGGATACAGTAAACCTGCACTGGTGCATCGGAATCCAATACTGGTCTCCCAGGAGCCGCCCAAAGCACAAACTCTGAGAAGATTCACTCTTCTTGTACTTACGACGGCACTGTGCCTTTTATATTCAATTCCGATGCGATTTCTGTGTTTCATTGTCAATGTGAAGGTCCAAGGGATACAGTAAACCTGCTCTGGTGCATCGGAATCCAATACTGGTCTCCCAGGAGCCGCCCAAAGCACAAACTCTGAGAAGATTCACTCTTCTTGTACTTACGTCGGCACTGTCTTTTATATTCAATTCCGATGCGATTTCTGTGTTTCATTGTCAATGTGAAGGTCCAAGGGATACAGTAAACCTGCACTGGTGCATCGGAATCCAATACTGGTCTCCCAAGAGCCGCCCAAAGCACAAACTCTGAGAAGATTCACTCTTCTTGTACTTAAGTCGGCACTGTGTCTTTTATATTCATTTCCGATGCGATTTCTGTGTTTCATTGTCAATGTGAAGGTCCAAGGGATACAGTAAACCTGCACTGGTGCATCGGAATCCAATACTGGTCTCCCAGGAGCCGCCCAAAGCACAAACTCTGAGAAGATTCACTCTTCTTGTACTTACGTCGGCACTGTGCCTTTTATATTCAATTCCGATGCGATTTCTGTGTTTCATCGTCAACGTGAAGGTCCAAGGGATACAGTAAACCTGCACTGGTGCATCGGAATCCAATACTGGTCTCCCAGGAGCCGCTCAAACCACAAACTCTTAAGAGACTCACTCTTCTTGTACTTAAGTCGGCACTGTGTCTTTTATATTCATTTCCGATGCGATTTCTGTGTTTCATTGTCAATGTGAAGGTCCAAGGGATACAGTAAACCTGCACTGGTGCATCGGAATCCAATACTGGTCTCCCAGGAGCCGCCCAAAGCACAAACTCTGAGAAGATTCACTCTTCTTGTACTTAAGTCGGCACTGTGTCTTTTATATTCATTTCCGATGCGATTTCTGTGTTTCATTGTCAATGTGAAGGTCCAAGGGATACAGTAAACCTGCACTGGTGCATCGGAATCCAATACTGGTCTCCCAGGAGCCACCCAAAGCACAAACTCTGAGAAGATTCACTCTTCTTGTACTTACGTCGGCACTGTGCCTTTTATATTCAATTCCGATGCGATTTCTGTGTTTCATCGTCAATGTGAAGGTCCAAGGGATACAGTAAACCTGCACTGGTGCATCGGAATCCAATACTGGTCTCCCAGGAGCCGCCCAAAGCACAAACTCTGAGACGATTCACTCTTCTTGTACTTAAGTCGGCACTGTGCCTTTTATATTCAATTCCGATGCGATTTCTGTGTTTCATCATCAATGTGAAGGTCCAAGGGATACAGTGAACCTGCTCTGGTGCATCGGAATCCAATACTGGTCTCCCAGGAGCCGCTCAAACTACAAACTCTTAGGAGACTCACTCTTCTTGTATTTAAGTCGGCACTGTGTCTTTTATATTCAATTCCGATGCGATTTCTGTGTTTCATTGACAATGTGAAGGTCCAAGGGATACAGTAAACCTGCAATGGTGCATCGGAATCCAATACTGGTCTCCCAGGAGCCGCTCAAACCACAAACTCTTACGAGACTCACTCTTCCTGTACTTAAGTCGGCACTGTGTCTTTTATATTCAATTCCGATGCGATTTCTGTGTTTCATTGTCAATGTGAAGGTCCAAGGGATACAGTAAACCTGCACTGGTGCATCGGAATCCAATACTGGTCTCCCAGGATCCGCTCAAAGCACAAACTCTTAGGAGACTCACTCTTCTTGTACTTAAGTCGGCATTGTGCCTTTTATATTCAATTCCGATGCGATTTCTGTGTTTCATTGTCAATTTGAAGGTCCAAGGGATACAGTAAACCTGCACTGGTGCATCGGAATCCAATACTGGTCTCCCAGGAGCCGCTCAAACCACAAACTCTTAGGAGACTCACTCTTCTTGTACTTAAGTCGGCATTGTGCCTTTTATATTCAATTCCGATGCGATTTCTGTGTTTCATCGTCAATGTGAAGGTCCAAGGGATACAGTAAACCTGCACTGGTGCATCGGAATCCAATACTGGTCTCCCAGGAGCCGCCCAAAGCACAAACTCTTAGGAGACTCACTCTTCTTGTACTTAAGTCGGCACTGTGCCTTTTATATTCAATTCCGATGCGATTTCTGTGTTTCATCGTCAATGTGAAGGTCCAAGGGATACAGTAAACCTGCACTGGTGCATCGGAATCCAATACTGGTCTCCCAGGAGTCGCCCAAAGCACAAACTCTGAGAAGATTCACTCTTCTTGTACTTAAGTCGGCACTGTGCCTTTTATATTCAATTCCGACGCGATTTCTGTGTTTCATCGTCAATGTGAAGGTCCAAGGGATACAGTAAACCTGCACTGGTGCATCGGAATCCAATACTGGTCTCCCAGGATCCGCTCAAAGCACAAACTCTGAGAAGATTCACTCTTCTTGTACTTAAGTCGGCACTGTGTCTTTTATATTCAATTCCGATGCGATTTCTGTGTTTCATCCTCAATGTGAAGGTCCAAGGGATACAGTAAACCTGCACTGCTGCATCGGAATCCAATACTGGTCTCCCAGGAGCCGCCCAAAGCACAAACTCTTAGGTGACTCACTCTTCTTGTACTTAAGTCGGCACTGTGCCTTTTACATTCAATTCCGATGCGATTTCTGTGTTTCATCGTCAATGTGAAGGTCCAAGGGATACAGTAAACCTGCAATGGTGCATCGGAATCCAATACTGGTCTCCCAGGAGCCGCCCAAAGCACAAACTCTGAGAAGATTCACTCTTCTTGTACTTAAGTCGGCACTGTGCCTTTTATATTCAATTCCGATGCGATTTCTGTGTTTCATCGTCAATGTGAAGGTCCAAGGGATACAGTAAACCTGCACTGGTGCATCGGAATCCATTACTGGTCTCCCAGGAGCCGTCCAAAGCACAAAGTCTTAGGAGACTCATTCTTCTTGTACTTAAGTCGGCACTGTGCCTTTTATATTCAATTCCGATGCGATTTCTGTGTTTCATCGTCAATGTGAAGGTCCAAGGGATACAGTAAACCTGCACTGGTGCATCGGAATCCAATACTGGTCTCCCAGGAGCAGCCCAAAGCACAAACTCTGAGAAGATTCACTCTTCTTGTACTTAAGTCGGCACTGTGCCTTTTATATTCAATTCCGATGCGATTTCTGTGTTTCATCGTCAATGTGAAGGTCCAAGGTATACAGTAAACCAGCATTGGTGCATCGGAATCTAATACTGGTCTCCCAGGATCCGTTCAAAGCACAAACTCTGAGAAGATTCACTCTTCTTGTACTTAAGTCGGCACTGTGTCTTTTATATTCAATTCCGATGCGATTTCTGTGTTTCATCGTCAATGTGAAGGTCCAAGGGATACAGTAAACCTGCACTGGTGCATCGGAATCCAATACTGGTCTCCCAGGAGCCGCCCAAAGCACAAACTCTGAGAAGATTCACTCTTCTTGTACTTAAGTCGGCACTGTGCCTTTTACATTCAATTCCGATGCGATTTCTGTGTTTCATCGTCAATGTGAAGGTCCAAGGGATACAGTAAACCTGCACTGGTGCATCGGAATCCAATACTGGTCTCCCAGGATCCGCTCAAATGACAAATTCTGAGAAGATTCACTCTTCTTGTACTTAAGTCGGCACTGTGCCTTTTATATTCAATTCCGATGCGATTTCTGTGTTTCATCGTCAATGTGAAGGTCCATGGGATACAGTAAACCTGCACTGGTGCATCGGAATCCAATACTGGTCTCCCAGGAGCCGCCCAAAGCACAAACTCTTAGGAGACTCACTCTTCTTGTACTTAAGTCGGCACTGTGCCTTTTATATTGAATTCCGATGCGATTTCTGTGTTTCATCGTCAATGTGAAGGTCCAAGGGATACAGTAAACCTGCACTGGTGCATCGGAATCCAATACTGGTCTCCCAGGAGCCGCCCAAAGCACAAACTCCGAGAAGATTCACTCTTCTTGTACTTGAGTCGGCACTGTGCATTTATATTCAATTCCGATGCGATTTCTGTGTTTCATCGTCAATGTGAAGGTCCAAGGGATACAGTAAACCTGCACTGGTGCATCGGAATCCAATACTGGTCTCCCAGGAGCCGCCCAAAGCACAAACTCTTAGGAGACTCACTCTTCTTGTACTTAAGTCGGCACTGTGCCTTTTATATTCAATTCCGATGCGATTTCTGTGTTTCATCGTCAATGTGAAGGTCCAAGGGATACAGTAAACCTGCACTGGTGCATCGGAATCCAATACTGGTCTCCCAGGAGCCGCCCAAAGCACAAACTCTGAGAAGATTCACTCTTCTTGTACTTAATCCGGCACTGTGCCTTTTATATTCAATTCCGATGCGATTTCTGTGTTTCATCGTCAATGTGAAGGTCCAAGGGATACAGTAAACCTGCACTGGTGCATCGGAATCCTATACTGGTCTCCCAGGATCCGCTCAAAGCACAAACTCTGAGAAGATACACTCTTCTTGTACTTAAGTCGGCACTGTGCCTTTTATATTCATGTCCGATGCGATTTCTGTGTTTCATCGTCAATGTGAAGGTCCAAGGGATACAGTAAACCTGCACTGGTGCATCGGAATCTAATACTGGTCTCCCAGAAGCCGCTCAAAGCACAAATTCGTAGAAGATTCACTCTTCTTGCACTTAAGTCGGCACTGTGCCTTTTATATTCAATTCCGATGCGATTTCTGTGTTTCATTGTCAATGTGAAGGTCCTAGGGATACAGTAAACCTGTACTGGTGCATCGGAATCTAATACTGGTCTCCCAGGAGCCGCTCAAACCACAAACTCTTAGGAGACTCACTCTTCTTGTACTTAAGTCGGCATTGTGCCTTTTATATTCAATTGCGATGCGATTTCTGTGTTTCATCGTCAATGTGAAGGTCCAAGGGATACAGTAAACCTGCACTGGTGCATCGGAATCCAATACTGGCCTCCCAGGAGCCGCTCAAAGCACAAACTCTGAGAAGATTCACTCTTCTTGTACTTAAGTCGGCACTGTGCATTTTATATTCAATTCCGATGCGATTTCTGTGTTTCATCGTCAATGTGAAGGTCCAAGGGATACAGTAAACCTGCACTGGTGCATCGGAATCCAATACTGGTCTCCCAGGAGCCGCTCAAAGCACAAACTCTTAGAAGATTCAATCTTCTTGTACTTAAGTCGGTATTGTGCCTTTTATATTCAATTCCGATGCGATTTCTGTGTTTCATTGTCAATGTGAAGGTCCAAGGGTTACAGTAAACCTGCACTGGTGCATCGGAATCTAATACTGGTCTCCCAGGAGACGCTCAAAGCACAAACTCTTAGAAAATTCACTCTACTTGTACTTAAGTCGGCATTGTGCCTTTGATATTCAATTCCGATGCGATTTCTGTGTTTCATCGTCAATGTGAAGGTCCAAGGGATACAGTAAACCTGCACTGGTGCATCGGAATCCAATACTGGTCTCCCAGGTGCCGCTCAAAGCACAAACCCATAGAAGATTCACTCTTCTTGTACATAAGTCGGCATTGTGCCTTTTATATTCAATTCCGATGCGATTTCTGTGTTTCATTGTCAATGTGACGGTCCATGGGATACAGTAAACCTGCACTGGTGCATCGGAATCTAATACTGGTCTCCCAGGAGCCGCTCAAAGCACAAACTCTGAGAAGATTCACTCTTCTTGTACTTAAGTCGGCACTGTGCCTTTTATATTCAATTCCGATGCGATTTCTGTGTTTCATCGTCAATGTGAAGGTCCAAGGGATACAGTAAACCTGCACTGGGGCATCGGAATCTAATACTGGTCTCCCAGAAGCCGCTCAAATCACAAATTCGTAGAAGATTCACTCTTCTTGTACTTAAGTCGGCACTGTGCCTTTTATATTCAATTCCGATGCGATTTCTGTGTTTCATTGTCAATGTGAAGGTCTAAGGGATACAGTAAACCTGCACTGGTGCATCGGAATCTAATACTGGTATCCCAGGAGCCGATCAAACCACAAACTCTTAGGAAACTCACTCTTCTTGTACTTAAGTCGGCATTGTGCCTTTTATATTCAATTCCGATGCGATTTCTGTGTTTCATCGTCAATGTGAAGGTCCAAGCGATTCAGTAAACCTGCACTGGTGCATCGGAATCCAATACTGGTCTCCCAGGAGCAGCTCAAAGCACAAACTCGTAGAAGATTCACTCTTCTTGTACTTAAGTCGGCTCTGTGCCTTTTATATTCAATTCCGATGCGATTTCTGTGTTTCATCGTCAATGTGAAGGTCCAAGGGATACAGTAAACCTGCACTGGTGCATCGGAAACCAATACTGGTCTCCCAGGATCCGCTCAAAGCACAAACTCTTAGGAGACTCACTCTTCTTGTACTTAATTCGGCATTGTGCCTTTTATATTGAATTCCGATGCAATTTCTGTGTTTCATCGTCAATTTGAAGGTCCAAGGGATACAGTAAACCTGCACTGGTGCATCGGAATCCAATACTGGTCCCCCAGGAGCCGCTCAAACCACAAACTCTTAGGAGACTCACTCTTCTTGTACTTAAGTCGGCATTGTGCCTTTTATATTCAATTCCGATGCGATTTCTGTGTTTCATCGTCAATGTGAAGGTCCAAGGGATACAGTAAACCTGCACTGGTGCATCGGAATCCAATACTGGTCTCCCAGGAGCCGCCCAAAGCACAAACTCTTAGGAGACTCACTCTTCTTGTACTTAAGTCGTCACTGTGCGCCTTTTATATTCAATTCCGATGCGATTTCTGTGTTTCATCGTCAATGTGAAGGTCCAAGGGATACAGTAAACCTGCACTGGTGCATCGGAATCCAATACTGGTCTCCCAGGAGCCGCCCAAAGCACAAACTCTGAGAAGAATCACTCTCCTTGTACTTAAGTCGGCACTGTGCCTTTTATATTCAATTCCGATGCGATTTCTGTGTTTCATCGTCAATGTGAAGGTCCAAGGGATACAGTAAACCTGCACTGGTGCATCGGAATCCAATACTGGTCTCCCAGGAGCCGCCCAAATCACAAACTCTGAGAAGATTCACTCTTCTTGTACATAAGTCGGCACTGTGCCTTTTATATTCAATTCTGATGCGATTTCTGTGTTTCATCGTCAATGTGAAGGTCCAAGGGATACAGTAAACCTGCACTGGTGCATCGGAATCCAATACTGGTCTCCCAGGAGCCGCCCAAAGCACAAACTCTTAGGAGACTCACTCTTCTTGTACTTAAGTCGGCACTGTGCCTTTTATATTCAATTCCGATGCGATTTCTGTGTTTCATCGTCAATGTGAAGGTCCAAGGGATACAGTAAACCTGCACTGGTGCATCGGAATCCAATACTGGTCTCCCAGGATCCGCTCAAAGCACAAACTCTGAGAAGATTCACTCTTCTTGTACTTAACACGGCACTGTGTCTTTTATATTCAATTCCGATGCGATTTCTGTGTTTCATCGTCAATGTGAAGGTCCAAGGGATACAGTAAACCTGCACTGGTGCATCGGAATCCAATACTGGTCTCCCAGGAGCCACCCAAAGCACAACCTCTGAGAAGATTCACTCTTCTTGTACTTAAGTCGGCACTGTGCCTTTTATATTCAATTCCGATGCGATTTCTGTGTTTCATCGTCAATGTGAAGGTCCAAGGGATACAGTAAACCTGCACTGCTGCATCGGAATCCAATACTGGTCTCCCAGGAGCCGCCCAAAGCACAAACTCTTAGGTGACTCACTCTTCTTGTACTTAAGTCGGCACTGTGCCTTTTACATTCAATTCCGATGCGATTTCTGTGTTTCATCGTCAATGTGAAGGTCCAAGGGATACAGTAAACCTGCAGTGGTGCATCGGAATCCAATACTGGTCTCCCAGGATCCGCCCAAAGCACAAACTCTGAGAAGATTCACTCTTCTTGTACTTTAGTCGGCACTGTGCCTTTTATATTCAATTCCGATGCGATTTCTGTGTTTCATCGTCAATGTGAAGGTCCATGGGATACAGTAAACCAGCACTGGTGCATCGGAATCCAATACTGGTCTCCCAGGAGCCGCCCAAAGCACAAACTCTGATAAGATTCACTCTTCTTGTACTTAAGTCGGCCTGTGCCTCTTATATTCAATTCCGATGCGATTTCTGTGTTTCATCGTCAATGTGAAGGTCCAGGGGATACAGTAAACCTGCACTGGTGCATCGGAATCCAATACTGGTCTCCCAGGAGCCGCCCAAAGCACAAACTCTTAGGAGACTCACTCTTCTTGTACTTTAGTCGGCACTGTGCCTTTTATATTCAATTCCGATGCGATTTCTGTGTTTCATCGTCAATGTGAAGGTCCAAGGGATACAGTAAACCTGCACTGGTGCATCGGAATCCAAAACTGGTCTCCCAGGAGCCGCCCAAATCACAAACTCTGAGAAGATTCACTCTTCTTGTACATAAGTCGGCACTGTGCCTTTTATATTCAATTCCGATGCGATTTCTGTGTTTCATCGTCAATGTGAAGGACCAAGGGATACAGTAAACCTGCACTGGTGAATCGGAATCCAATACTGGTCTCCCAGGAGCCGCCCAAAGCACAAACTCTTAGGAGACTCACTCTTCTTGTACTTAAGTCGGCACTGTGCCTTTTATATTCAATTCCGATGCGATTTCTGTGTTTCATCGTCAATGTGAAGGTCCAAGGGATACAGTAAACCTGCACTGGTGCATCGGAATCCAATACTGGTCTCCCAGGATCCGCTCAAAGCACAAACTCTGAGAAGATTCACTCTTCTTGTACTTAAGTCGGCACTGTGTCTTTTATATTCAATTCCGATGCGATTTCTGTGTTTCATCGTCAATGTGAAGGTCCAAGGGATACAGTAAACCTGCACTGGTGCATCGGAATCCAATACTGGTCTCCCAGGAGCCACCCAAATCACAACCTCTGAGAAGATTCACTCTTCTAGTACTTATGTCGGCACTGTGCCTTTTATATTCAATTTAGATGCGATTTCTGTGTTTCATCGTCAATGTGAAGGTCCAAGGGATACAGTAAACCTGCACTGCTGCATCGGAATCCAATACTGGTCTCCCAGGAGCCGCCCAAAGCACAAACTCTTAGGTGACTCACTCTTCTTGTACTTAAGTCGGCACTGTGCCTTTTACATTCAATTCCGATGCGATTTCTGTGTTTCATCGTCAATGTGAAGGACCAAGGGATACAGTAAACCTGCAATGGTGCATCGGAATCCAATACTGGTCTCCCAGGAGCCGCCCAAAGCACAAACTCTGAGAAGATTCACTCTTCTTGTACTTAAGTCGGCACTGTGCCTTTTATATTCAATTCCGATGCGATTTCTGTGTTTCATCGTCAACGTGAAGGTCCAAGGGATACAGTAAACCTGCACTGGTGCATCGGAATCCAATACTGGTCTCCCAGGAGCCGCCCAAAGCACAAACTCTGAGAAGATTCACTCTTCTTGTACTTAAGTCGGCACTGTGCCTTTTATATTCAATTCCGATGCGATTTCTGTGTTTCATCGTCAACGTGAAGGTCCAAGGGATACAGTAAACCTGCACTGGTGCATCGGAATCCAATACTGGTCTCCCAGGATCCGCTCAAAGCACAAACTCTTAGGAGACTCACTCTTCTTGTACTTAAGTCGGCATTGTGCCTTTTATATTCAATTCCGATGCGATTTCTGTGTTTCATCGTCAATTTGAAGGTCCAAAGGATACAGTAAACCTGCACTGGTGCATCGGAATCCATTACTGGTCTCCCAGGAGCCGCCCAAATCACAAACTCTTAGGAGACTCACTCTTCTCGTACTTAAGTCGGCACTGTGCCTTTTATATTCAATTCCGATGCGATTTCTGTGTTTCATCGTCAATGTGAAGGTCCAAGCGATACAGTAAACCTGCACTGGTGCATCGGAATCCAATACTGGTCTCCCAGGAGCCGCTCAAAGCACAAACTCGTAGAAGATTCACTCTTCTTGTACTTAAGTCGGCACTGTGCCTTTTATATTCAATTCCGATGCGATTTCTGTGTTTCATCGTCAATGTGAAGGTCCATGGGATACAGTAAACCTGCACTATTGCATCGGAATCCATTACTGGTCTCCCAGGATCCGCCCAAAGCACAAACTCTTAGGAGACTCACTCTTCTTGTACTTAAGTCGGCATTGTGCCTTTTATATTCAATTCCGATGCGATTTCTGTGTTTCATCGTCAATTTGAAGGTCCAAAGGATACAGTAAACCTGCACTGGTGCATCGGAATCCATTACTGGTCTCCCAGGAGCCGCCCAAATCACAAACTCTTAGGAGACTCACTCTTCTCGTACTTAAGTCGGCTCTGTGCCTTTTATATTCAATTCCGATGCGATTTCTGTGTTTCATCGTCAATGTGAAGGTCCAAGCGATACAGTAAACCTGCACTGGTGCATCGGAATCCAATACTGGTCTCCCAGGAGCCGCCCAAAGCACAAACTCTTAGGAGACTCACTCTTCTTGTACATAAGTCGGCACTGTGCGCCTTTTATATTCAATTCCGATGCGATTTCTGTGTTTCATCGTCAATGTGAAGGTCCAAGCGATACAGTAAACCTGCACTGGTGCATCGGAATCCAATACTGGTCTCCCAGGAGCCGCCCAAAGCACAAACTCTTAGGAGACTCACTCTTCTTGTACATAAGTCGGCACTGTGCGCCTTTTATATTCAATTCCGATGCGATTTCTGTGTTTCATCGTCAATGTGAAGGTCCAGGCGATACAGTAAACCTGCACTGGTGCATCGGAATCCAATACTGGTCTCCCAGGAGCCGCCCAAAGCACAAACTCTTAGGAGACTCACTCTTCTTGTACATAAGTCGGCACTGTGCGCCTTTTATATTCAATTCCGATGCGATTTCTGTGTTTCATCGTCAATGTGAAGGTCCAAGCGATACAGTAAACCTGCACTGGTGCATCGGAATCCAATACTGGTCTCCCAGGAGCCGCCCAAAGCACAAACTCTTAGGAGACTCACTCTTCTTGTACATAAGTCGGCACTGTGCGCCTTTTATATTCAATTCCGATGCGATTTCTGTGTTTCATCGTCAATGTGAAGGTCCAAGCGATACAGTAAACCTGCACTGGTGCATCGGAATCCAATACTGGTCTCCCAGGAGCCGCCCAAAGCACAAACTCTTAGGAGACTCACTCTTCTTGTACATAAGTCGGCACTGTGCGCCTTTTATATTCAATTCCGATGCGATTTCTGTGTTTCATCGTCAATGTGAAGGTCCAAGCGATACAGTAAACCTGCACTGGTGCATCGGAATCCAATACTGGTCTCCCAGGAGCCGCCCAAAGCACAAATTCTTAGGAGACTCACTCTTCTTGTACATAAGTCGGCACTGTGCGCCTTTTATATTCAATTCCGATGCGATTTCTGTGTTTCATCGTCAATGTGAAGGTCCAAGCGATACAGTAAACCTGCACCGGTGCATCGGAATCCAATACTGGTCTCCCAGGAGCCGCCCAAAGTACAAACTCTTAGGAGACTCACTCTTCTTGTACATAAGTCGGCACTGTGCGCCTTTTATATTCAATTCCGATGCGATTTCTGTGTTTCATCGTCAATGTGAAGGTCCAAGCGATACAGTAAACCTGCACTGGTGCATCGGAATCCAATACTGGTCTCCCAGGAGCCGCCCAAAGCACAAACTCTTAGGAGACTCACTCTTCTTGTACATAAGTCGGCACTGTGCGCCTTTTATATTCAATTCCGATGCGATTTCTGTGTTTCATCGTCAATGTGAAGGTCCAAGCGATACAGTAAACCTGCACGGGTGCATCGGAATCCAATACTGGTCTCCCAGGAGCCGCTCAAAGCACAAACTCGTAGAAGATTCACTCTTCTTGTACTTAAGTCGGCACTGTGCCTTTTATATTCAATTCCGATGCGATTTCTGTGTTTCGTCGTCAATGTGAAGGTCCATGGGATACAGTAAACCTGCACTGGTGCATCGGAATCCATTACTGGTCTCCCAGGATCCGCTCAAAGCACAAACTCTTATGAGACTCACTATTCTTGTACATAAGTCGGCACTGTGCGCCTTTTATATTCAATTCCGATGCGATTTCTGTGTTTCATCGTCAATGTGAAGGTCCAAGCGATACAGTAAACCTGCACTGGTGCGTCGGAATCCAATACTGGTCTCCCAGGAGCCGCCCAAAGCACAAACTCTTAGGAGACTCACTCTTCTTGTACATAAGTCGGCACTGTGCGCCTTTTATATTCAATTCCGATGCGATTTCTGTGTTTCATCGTCAATGTGAAGGTCCAAGCGATACAGTAAACCTGCACTGGTGCATCGGAATCCAATACTGGTCTCCCAGGAGCCGCCCAAAGCACAAACTCTTAGGAGACTCACTCTTCTTGTACATAAGTCGGCACTGTGCGCCTTTTATATTCAATTCCGATGCGATTTCTGTGTTTCATCGTCAATGTGAAGGTCCAAGCGATACAGTAAACCTGCACTGGTGCATCGGAATCCAATACTGGTCTCCCAGGAGCCGCCCAAAGCACAAACTCTTAGGAGACTCACTCTTCTTGTACATAAGTCGGCACTGTGCGCCTTTTATATTCAATTCCGATGCGATTTCTGTGTTTCATCGTCAATGTGAAGGTCCAAGCGATACAGTAAACCTGCACTGGTGCATCGGAATCCAATACTGGTCTCCCAGGAGCCGCCCAAAGCACAAACTCTTAGGAGACTCACTCTTCTTGTACATAAGTCGGCACTGTGCGCCTTTTATATTCAATTCCGATGCGATTTCTGTGTTTCATCGTCAATGTGAAGGTCCAAGCGATACAGTAAACCTGCACTGGTGCATCGGAATCCAATACTGGTCTCCCAGGAGCCGCCCAAAGCACAAACTCTTAGGAGACTCACTCTTCTCGTACTTAAGTCGGCTCTGTGCCTTTTATATTCAATTCCGATGCGATTTCTGTGTTTCATCGTCAATGTGAAGGTCCAAGCGATACAGTAAACCTGCACTGGTGCATCGGAATCCAATACTGGTCTCCCAGGAGCCGCTCAAAGCACAAACTCGTAGAAGATTCACTCTTCTTGTACTTAAGTCGGCACTGTGCCTTTTATATTCAATTCCGATGCGATTTCTGTGTTTCATCGTCAATGTGAAGGTCCATGGGATACAGTAAACCTGCACTGGTGCATCGGAATCCATTACTGGTCTCCCAGGAGCCGCCCAAAGCACAAACTCTTAGGAGACTCACTCTTCTTGTACATAAGTCGGCACTGTGCGCCTTTTATATTCAATTCCGATGCGATTTCTGTGTTTCATCGTCAATGTGAAGGTCCAAGCGATACAGTAAACCTGCACTGGTGCATCGGAATCCAATACTGGTCTCCCAGGAGCCGCCCAAAGCACAAACTCTTAGGAGACTCACTCTTCTTGTACATAAGTCGGCACTGTGCGCCTTTTATATTCAATTCCGATTCGATTTCTGTGTTTCATCGTCAATGTGAAGGTCCAAGCGATACAGTAAACCTGCACTGGTGCATCGGAATCCAATACTGGTCTCCCAGGAGCCGCCCAAAGCACAAACTCTTAGGAGACTCACTCTTCTTGTACATAAGTCGGCACTGTGCGCCTTTTATATTCAATTCCGATGCGATTTCTGTGTTTCATCGTCAATGTGAAGGTCCAAGCGATACAGTAAACCTGCACTGGTGCATCGGAATCCAATACTGGTCTCCCAGGAGCCGCCCAAAGCACAAACTCTTAGGAGACTCACTCTTCTTGTACATAAGTCGGCACTGTGCGCCTTTTATATTCAATTCCGATGCGATTTCTGTGTTTCATCGTCAATGTGAAGGTCCAAGCGATACAGTAAACCTGCACTGGTGCATCGGAATCCAATACTGGTCTCCCAGGAGCCGCTCAAAGCACAAACTCGTAGAAGATTCACTCCTCTTGTACTTAAGTCGGCACTGTGCCTTTTATATTCAATTCCAATGCGATTTCTGTGTTTCATCGTCAATGTGAAGGTCCATGGGATACAGTAAACCTGCACTGGTGCATCGGAATCCATTACTGGTCTCCCAGGATCCGCTCAAAGCACAAACTCTTAGGAGACTCACTCTTCTTGTACTTAAGTCGGCATTGTGCCTTTTATATTCAATTCCGATGCGATTTCTGTGTTTCATCGTCAATTTGAAGGTCCAAAGGATACAGTAAACCTGCACTGGTGCATCGGAATCCATTACTGGTCTCCCAGGAGCCGCCCATATCACAAACTCTTAGGAGACTCACTCTTCTCGTACTTAAGTCGGCACTGTGCCTTTTATATTCAATTCCGATGCGATTTCTGTGTTTCATCGTCAATGTGAAGGTCCAAGGGATACAGTAAACCTGCACTGGTGCATCGGAATCCAATACTGGTCTCCCAGGATCCGCTCAAAGCACAAACTCTTAGGAGACTCACTCTTCTTGTACTTAAGTCGGCATTGTGCCTTTTATATTCAATTCCGATGCGATTTCTGTGTTTCATCGTCAATGTGAAGGTCCAAAGGATACAGTAAACCTGCACTGGTGCATCGGAATCCATTACTGGTCTCCCAGGAGCCGCCCAAATCACAAACTCTTAGGAGAACCACTCTTCTCGTACTTAAGTCGGCTCTGTGCCTTTTATATTCAATTCCGATGCGATTTCTGTGTTTCATCGTCAATGTGAAGGTCCAAGGGATACAGTAAACCTGCACTGGTGCATCGGAATCCAATACTGGTCCCCCAGGATCCGCTCAAAGCACAAACTCTTAGGAGACTCACTCTTCTTGTACTTAAGTCGGCACTGTGCTTTTTATATTCAATTCCGATGCGATTTCTGTGTTTCATCGTCAATGTGAAGGTCCATGGGATACAGTAAACCTGCACTGGTGCATCGGAATCCATTACTGGTCTCCCAGGATCCGCTCAAAGCACAAACTCTTAGGAGACTCACTCTTCTTGTACTTAAGTCGGCATTGTGCCTTTTATATTCAATTCCGATGCGATTTCTGTGTTTCATCGTCAATTTGAAGGTCCAAAGGATACAGTAAACCTGCACTGGTGCATCGGAATCCATTACTGGTCTCCTAGGAGCCGCCCAAATCACAAACTCTTAGGAGACTCACTCTTCTCGCACTTAAGTCGGCTCTGTGCCTTTTATATTCAATTCCGATGCGATTTCTGTGTTTCATCGTCAATGTGAAGGTCCAAGCGATACAGTAAACCTGCACTGGTGCATCGGAATCCAATACTGGTCTCCCAGGAGCCGCTCAAAGCACAAACTCGTAGAAGATTCACTCTTCTTGTACTTAAGTCGGCACTGTGCCTTTTATATTCAATTCCGATGCGATTTCTGTGTTTCATCGTCAATGTGAAGGTCCATGGGATACAGTAAACCTGCACTGGTGCATCGGAATCCATTACTGGTCTCCCAGGATCCGCTCAAAGCACAAACTCTTAGGAGACTCACTCTTCTTGTACTTAAGTCGGCATTGTGCCTTTTATATTCAATTCCGATGCGATTTCTGTGTTTCATCGTCAATTTGAAGGTCCAAAGGATACAGTAAACCTGCACTGGTGCATCGGAATCCATTACTGGTCTCCCAGGAGCCGCCCAAATCACAAACTCTTAGGAGACTCACTCTTCTCGTACTTAAGTCGGCACTGTGCCTTTTATATTAAATTCCGATGCGATTTCTGTGTTTCATCGTCAATGTGAAGGTCCAAGGGATACAGTAAACCTGCACTGGTGCATCGGAATCCAATACTGGTCTCCCAGGATCCGCTCAAAGCACAAACTCTTAGGAGACTCACTCTTCTTGTACTTAAGTCGGCATTGTGCCTTTTATATTCAATTCCGATGCGATTTCTGTGTTTCATCGTCAATTTGAAGGTCCAAAGGATACAGTAAACCTGCACTGGTGCATCGGAATCCATTACTGGTCTCCCAGGAGCCGCCCAAATCACAAACTCTTAGGAGACTCACTCTTCTCGTACTTAAGTCGGCTCTGTGCCTTTTATATTCAATTCCGAAGCGATTTCTGTGTTTCATCGTCAATGTGAAGGTCCAAGCGATACAGAAAACCTGCACTGGTGCATCGGAATCCAATACTGGTCTCCCAGGAGCCGCCCAAAGCACAAACTCTGAGAAGATTCACTCTTCTCGTACTTAAGTCGGCTCTGTGCCTTTTATATTCAATTCCGATGCGATTTCTGTGTTTCATCGTCAATGTGAAGGTCCAAGCGATACAGTAAACCTGCACTGGTGCATCGGAATCCAATACTGGTCTCCCAGGAGCCGCTCAAAGCACAAACTCGTAGAAGATTCACTCTTCTTGTACTTAAGTCGGCACTGTGCCTTTTATATTCAATTCCGATGCGATTTCTGTGTTTCATCGTCAATGTGAAGGTCCATGGGATACAGTAAACCTGCACTGGTGCATCGTAATCCATTACTGGTCTCCCAGGATCCGCTCAAAGCACAAACTCTTAGGAGACTCACTCTTCTTGTACTTAAGTCGGCATTGTGCCTTTTATATTCAATTCCGATGCGATTTCTGTGTTTCATCGTCAATGTGACGGTCCAAGGGATACAGTAAACCTGCACTGGTGCATCGGAATCCAATACTGGTCTCCCAGGATCCGCTCAAAGCACAAACTCTTAGGAGACTCACTCTTCTTGTACTTAAGTCGGCATTGTGCCTTTTATATTCAATTCCGATGCGATTTCTGTGTTTCATCGTCAAACTGAAGGTCCAAAGGATACAGTAAACCTGCACTGGTGCATCGGAATCCATTACTGGTCTCCCAGGAGCCGCCCAAATCACAAACTCTTAGGAGACTCACTCTTCTCGTACTTAAGTCGGCTCTGTGCCTTTTATATTCAATTCCGATGCGATTTCTGTGTTTCATCGTCAATGTGAAGGTCCAAGCGATACAGTAAACCTGCACTGGTGCATCGGAATCCAATACTGGTCTCCCAGGAGCCGCTCAAAGCACAAACTCGTAGAAGATTCACTCTTCTTGTACTTAAGTCGGCACTGTGCCTTTTATATTCAATTGCGATGCGATTTCTGTGTTTCGTCGTCAATGTGAAGGTCCAAGCGATACAGTAAACCTGCACTGGTGCATCGGAATCCAATACTGGTCTCCCAGGAGCCGCCCAAAGCACAAACTCTTAGGAGACTCACTCTTCTTGTACATAAGTCGGCACTGTGCGCCTTTTATATTCAATTCCGATGCGATTTCTGTGTTTCATCGTCAATGTGAAGGTCCAAGGGATACAGTAAACCTGCACTGGTGCATCAGAATCCAATACTGGTCTCCCAGGAGCCGCCCAAAGCACAAACTCTGAGAAGAATCACTCTTCTTGTACTTAAGTCGGCACTGTGCCTTTTATATTCAATTCCGATGCGATTTCTGTGTTTCATCGTCAATGTGAAGGTCCAAGGGATACAGTAAACCAGCACTGGTGCATCGGAATCCAATACTGGTCTCCCAGGATCCGCTCAAAGCACAAACTCTGAGAAGATTCACTCTTCTTGTACTTAAGTCGGCACTGTGTCTTTTATATTCAATTCCGATGCGATTTCTGTGTTTCATCGTCAATGTGAAGGTCCAAGGGATACAGTAAACCTGCACTGGTGCATCGGAATCCAATACTGGTCTCCCAGGAGCCGCCCAAAGCACAAACTCTGAGAAGATTCACTCTTCTTGTACTTAAGTCGGCACTGTGCCTTTTACATTCAATTCCGATGCGATTTCTGTGTTTCATCGTCAATGTGAAGGTCCAAGGGATACAGTAAACCTGCACTGGTGCATCGGAATCCAATACTGGTCTCCCAGGATCCGCTCAAAGCACAAACTCTGAGAAGATTCACTCTTCTTGTACTTAAGTCGGCACTGTGCCTTTTATATTCAATTCCGATGCGATTTCTGTGTTTCATCGTCAATGTGAAGGTCCATGGGATACAGTAAACCTGCACTGGTCCATCGGAATCCAATACTGGTCTCCCAGGAGCCGCCCAAAACACAAACTCTGAGAAGATTCACTCTTCTTGTACTTAAGTCGGCCTGTGCCTCTTATATTCAATTCCGATGCGATTTCTGTGTTTCATCGTCAATGTGAAGGTCCAAGGGATACAGTAAACCTGCACTGGTGCATCGGAATCCAATACTGGTCTCCCAGGAGCCGCCCAAAGCACAAACTCTTAGGAGACTCACTCTTCTTGTACTTAAGTCGGCACTGTGCCTTTTATATTCAATTCCGATGCGATTTCTGTGTTTCATCGTCAATGTGAAGGTCCAAGGGATACAGTAAACCTGCACTGGTGCATCGGAATCCAATACTGGTCTCCCAGGAGCCGCCCAAATCACAAACTCTGAGAAGATTCACTCTTCTTGTACATAAGTCGGCACTGTGCCTTTTATATTCAATTCCGATGCGATTTCTGTGTTTCATCGTCAATGTGAAGGTCCAAGGGATACAGTAAACCTGCACTGGTGCATCGGAATCCAATACTGGTCTCCCAGGAGCCGCCCAAAGCACAAACTCTTAGGAGACTCACTCTTCTTGTACTTAAGTCGGCACTGTGCCTTTTATATTCAATTCCGATGCGATTTCTGTGTTTCATCGTCAACGTGAAGGTCCAAGGGATACAGTAAACCTGCACTGGTGCATCGGAATCCAATACTGGTCTCCCAGGATCAGCTCAAAGCACAAACTCTGAGAAGATTCACTCTTCTTGTACTTAAGTCGGCACTGTGTCTTTTATATTCAATTCCGATGCGATTTCTGTGTTTCATCGTCAATGTGAAGGTCCAAGGGATACAGTAAACCTGCACTGGTGCATCGGAATCCAATACTGGTCTCCCAGGAGCCACCCAAAGCACAACCTCTGAGAAGATCCACTCTTCTTGTACTTAAGTCGGCACTGTGCCTTTTATATTCAATTCCGATGCTATTTCTGTGTTTCATCGTCAATGTGAAGGTCCAAGGGATACAGTAAACCAGCACTGCTGCATCGGAATCCAATACTGGTCTCCCAGGAGCCGCCCAAAGCACAAACTCTTAGGTGACTCACTCTTCTTGTACTTAAGTCGGCACTGTGCCTTTTACATTCAATTCCGATGCGATTTCTGTGTTTCATCGTCAATGTGAAGGTCCAAGGGATACAGTAAACCTGCAATGGTGCATCGGAATCCAATACTGGTCTCCCAGGAGCCGCCCAAAGCACAAACTCTGAGAAGATTCACTCTTCTTGTACTTAAGTCGGCACTGTGCCTTTTATATTCAATTCCGATGCGATTTCTGTGTTTCATCGTTAATGTGAAGGTCCAAGGGATACAGTAAACCTGCACTGGTGCATCGGAATCCATTACTGGTCTCCCAGTAGCCGACAAATCACAAACTCTTAGGAGACTCACTCTTCTTGTACTTAAGTCGGCACTGTGCCTTTTATATTCAATTCCGATGCGATTTCTGTGTTTCATCGTCAATGTGAAGGTCCAAGGGATACAGTAAACATGCACTGGTGCATCGGAATCCAATACTGGTCTCCCAGGAGCCGCCCAAAGCACAAACTCTGAGAAGATTCACTCTTCTTGTACTTAAGTCGGCACTGTGCCTTTTATATTCAATTCCGAAGCGATTTCTGTGTTTCATCGTCAATGTGAAGGTCCAAGGGATACAGTAAACCAGCATTGGTGCATCGGAATCCAATACAGGTCTCCCAGGATCCGTTCAAAGCACAAACTCTGAGAAGATTCACTCTTCTTGTACTTAAGTCGGCACTGTGTCTTTAATATTCAATTCCGATGCGATTTCTGTGTTTCATCGTCAATGTGAAGGTCCAAGGGATACTGTAAACCTGCACTGGTGCATCGGAATCCAATACTGGTCTCCCAGGAGCCGCCCAAAGCACAAACTCTGAGAAGATTCACTCTTCTTGTACTTAAGTCGGCACTGTGCCTCTTATATTCAATTCCGATGCGATTTCTGTGTTTCATCGTCAATGTGATGGTCCAAGGAATACAGTAAACCTGCACTGGTGTATCGGAATCCAATACTGGTCTCCCAGGACCCGCTCAAAGCACAAACTCTGAGAAGATTCACTCTTCTTGTACTTAAGTCGGCACTGTGCCTTTTATATTCAATTCCGATGCGATTTCTGTGTTTCATCGTCAATGTGAAGGTCCATGGGATACAGTAAACCTGCACTGGTGCATCGGAATCCAATACTGGTCTCCCAGGAGCCGCCCAAAGCACAAACTCTTAGGAGACTCACTCTTCCTGTACTTAAGTCGGCACTGTGCCTTTTATATTCAATTCCGATGCGATTTCTGTGTTTCATCGTCAATGTGAAGGTCCAAGGGATACAGTAAACCTGCACTGGTGCATCGGAATCCAATACTGGTCTCCCAGGAGCCGCCCAAAGCACAAACTCTGAGAAGATTCACTCTTCTTGTACATAAGTCGGCACTGTGCCTTTTATATTCAATTCCGATGCGATTTCTGTGTTTCATCGTCAATGTGAAGGTCCAAGGGATACAGTAAACCTGCAATGGTGCATCGGAATCCAATACTGGTCTCCCAGGAGCCGCCCAAAGCACAAACTCTGAGAAGATTCACTCTTCTTGTACTTAAGTCGGCACTGTGCCTTTTATATTCAATTCCGATGCGATTTCTGTGTTTCATCGTCAATGTGAAGGTCCAAGGGATACAGTAAACCTTAAACCTGCACTGGTGCATCGGAATCCAATACTGGTCTCCCAGGATCCGCTCAAAGCACAAACTCTGAGAAGATTCACTCTTCTTGTACTTGAGTCGGCACTATGCATTTATATTCAATTCCGATGCGATTTCTGTGTTTCATCGTCAATGTGAAGGTCGAAGGGATACAGTAAACCTGCACTGGTGCATCGGAATCCAATACTGGTCTCCCAGGAGCCGCCCAAAGCACAAACTCTTAGGAGACTCACTCTTCTTGTACTTATGTCGGCACTGTGCCTTTTATATTCAATTCCGATGCGATTTCTGTGTTTCATCGTCAATGTGAAGGTCCAAGGGATACAGTAAACCTGCACTGGTGCATCGGAATCCAATACTGGTCTCCCAGGAGCCGCCCAAAGCACAAACTCTGAGAAGATTCACTATTCTTGTACTTAAGTCGGCACTGTGACTTTTATATTCAATTCCGATGCGATTTCTGTGTTTCATCGTCAATGTGAAGGTCCAAGGGATACAGTAAACCTGCACTGGTGCATCGGAATCCAATACTGGTCTCCCAGGAGCCGCCCAAAGCACAAACTCTGAGAAGATTCACTCTTCTTGTACTTAAGTCGGCACTGTGCCTTTTATATTCAATTCCGATGCGATTTCTGTGTTTCATCGTCAATGTGAAGGTCCAAGGGATACAGTAAACCTGCACTGGTGCATCGGAATCCAATACTGGTCTCCCAGGATCCGCTCAAAGCACAAATTCTGAGAAGATTCACTCTTCTTGTACTTAAGTCGGCACTGTGCCTTTTATATTCAATTCCGATGCGATTTCTGTGTTTCATCGTCAATGTGAAGGTCCAAGGGATACAGTAAACCTGCACTGGTGCATCGGAATCTAATACTGGTCTCCCAGAAGCCGCTCAAAGCACAAATTCGTAGAAGATTCACTCTTCTTGCACTTAAGTCGGCACTGTGCCTTTTATATTCAATTCCGATGCGATTTCTGTGTTTCATCGTCAATGTGAAGGTCCAAGGGATACAGTAAACCTGCACTGGTGCATCGGAATCCAATACTGGTCTCCCAGGAGCCGCTCAAAGCACAAACTCTTAGAAGATTCAATCTTCTTGTACTTAAGTCGGTATTGTGCCTTTTATATTCAATTCCGATGCGATTTCTGTGTTTCATTGTCAATGTGAAGGTCCAAGGGATACAGTAAACCTGCACTGGTGCATCGGAATCTAATACTGGTCTCCCAGGAGACGCTCAAAGCACAAACTCTTAGAAAATACACTCTTCTTGTACTTAAGTCGGCATTGTGCCTTTGATATTCAATTCCGATGCGATTTCTGTGTTTCATCGTCAATGTGAAGGTCCAAGGGATACAGTAAACCTGCACTGGTGCATCGGAATCCAATACTGGTCTCCCAGGTGCCGCTCAAAGCACAAACCCATAGAAGATTCACTCTTCTTGTACATAAGTCGGCATTGGGCCTTTTATATTCAATTCCGATTGGATTTCTGTGTTTCATTGCAATGTGACGGTCCAAGGGATACAGTAAACCTGCACTGGTGCATCGGAATCTAATACTTGTTCCCAGGCGCCGCTCAAAGCACAAACTCTGAGAAGATTCACTCTTCTTGTACTTAAGTCGGCACTGTGCCTTTTATATTCAATTCCGATGCGATTTCTGTGTTTCATCGTCAATGTGAAGGTCCAAGGGATACAGTAAACCTGCACTGGTGCATCGGAATCTAATACTGGTCTCCCAGAAGCCGCTCAAAGCACAAATTCGTAGAAGATTCACTCTTCTTGTACTTTAGTCGGCACTGTGCCTTTTATATTCAATTCCGATGCGATTTCTGTGTTTCATTGTCAATGTGAAGGTCCAAGGGATACAGTAAACCTGCACTGGTGCATCGGAATCTAATACTGGTCTCCCAGGAGCCGATCAAACCACAAACTCTTAGGAGACTCACTCTTCTTGTACTTAAGTCGGCACTGTGCCTTTTATATTCAATTCCGATGCGATTTCTGTGTTTCATCGTCAATGTGAAGGTCCAAGGGATACAGTAAACCTGCACTGGTGCATCGGAATCCAATACTGGTCTCCCAGGAGCCGCTCAAAGCACAAACTCGTTGAAGATTCACTCTTCTTGTACTTAAGTCGGCTCTGTGCCTTTTATATTCAATTCCGATGCGATTTCTGTGTTTCATCGTCAATGTGAAGGTCCAAGGGATACAGTAAACCTGCACTGGTGCATCGGAATCCAATACTGGTCTCCCAGGATCCGCTCAAAGCACAAACTCTTAGGAGACTCACTCTTCTTGTACTTAAGTCGGCATTGTGCCTTTTACATTGAATTCCGATGCGATTTCTGTGTTTCATCGTCAATTTGAAGGTCCAAGGGATACAGTAAACCTGCACTGGTGCATCGGAATCCAATACTGGTCTCCCAGGAGCCGCTCAAAGCACAAACTCTTAGAAGATTCAATCTTCTTGTACTTAAGTCGGTATTGTGCCTTTTATATTCAATTCCGATGCGATTTCTGTGTTTAATTGTCAATGTGAAGGTCCAAGGGATACAGTAAACCTGCACTGGTGCATCGGAATCTAATACTGGTCTCCCAGGAGACGCTCAAAGCACAAACTCTTATAAAATTCACTCTTCTTGTACTTAAGTCGGCATTGTGCCTTTGATATTCAATTCCGATGCGATTTCTGTGTTTCATCGTCAATGTGAAGGTCCAAGGGATACAGTAAACCTGCACTGGTGCATCGGAATCCAATACTGGTCTCCCAGGTGCCGCTCAAAGCACAAACCCATAGAAGATTCACTCTTCTTGTACATAAGTCGGCATTGTGCCTTTTATATTCAATTCCGATGCGATATCTGTGTTTCATTGCAATGTGACGGTCCAAGGGATACAGTAAACCTGCACTGGTGGATCGGAATCTAATACTTGTCTCCCAGGCGCCGCTCAAAGCACAAACTCTGAGAAGATTCACTCTTCTTGTACTTAAGTCGGCACTGTGACTTTTATATTCAATTCCGATGCGATTTCTGTGTTTCATCGTCAATGTGAAGGTCCAAGGGATACAGTAAACCTGCACTGGTTCATCGGAATCTAATACTGGTCTCCCAGAAGCCGCTAATAGCACAAATTCGTAGAAGATTCACTCTTCTTGTACTTAAGTCGGCACTGTGCCTTTTATGTTCAATTCCGATGCGATTTCTGTGTTTCATCGTCAATGTGAAGGTCCAAGGGATGCAGTAAACCTGCACTGGTGCATCGGAATCTAATACTGGTCTCCCAGAAGCCGCTCAAATCACAAATTCGTAGAAGATTCACTCTTCTTGTACTTAAGTCGGCACTGTGCCTTTTATATTCAATTCCGATGCGATTTCTGTGTTTCATTGTCAATGTGAAGGTCCAAGGGATACAGTAAACCTGCACTGGTGCATCGGAATCTAATACTAGTCTCCCAGGAGCCGATCAAACCACAAACTCTTAGGAGACTCACTCTTCTTGTACTTAAGTCGGCATTGTGCCTTTTATATTCAATTCCGATGCGATTTCTGTGTTTCATCGTCAATGTGAAGGTCCAAGCGATACAGTAAACCTGCACTGGTGCATCGGAATCCAATACTGGTCTCCCAGGAGCCGCTCAAAGCACAAACTCGTAGAAGATTCACTCTTCTTGTACTTAAGTCGGCTCTGTGCCTTTTATATTAAATTCCGATGCGATTTCTGTGTTTCATCGTCAATGTGAAGGTCCAAGGGATACAGTAAACCTGCACTGGTGCATCGGAATCCAATACTGGTCTCCCAGGATCCGCTCAAAGCACAAACTCTTAGGAGACTCACTCTTCTTGTACTTAAGTCGGCATTGTGCCTTTTATATTGAATTCCGATGCGATTTCTGTGTTTCATCGTCAATTTGAAGGTCCAAGGGATACAGTAAACCTGCACTGGTGCATCGGAATCCAATACTGGTCTCCCAGGAGCCGCTCTAACCACAAACTCTTAGGAGACTCACTCTTCTTGTACTTAAGTCGGCATTGTGCCTTTTATATTCAATTCCGATGCGATTTCTGTGTTTCATCGTCAATGTGAAGGTCCAAGGGATACAGTAAACCTGCACTGGTGCATCGGAATCCAATACTGGTCTCCCAGGAGCCGCCCAAAGCACAAACTCTTAGGAGACTCACTCTTCTTGTACTTAAGTCGGCACTGTGCGCCTTTTATATTCAATTCCGATGCGATTTCTGTGTTTCATCGTCAATGTGAAGGTCCAAGGGATACAGTAAACCTGCACTGGTGCATCGGAATCCAATACTGGTCTCCCAGGAGCCGCCCAAAGCACAAACTCTGAGAAGAATCACTCTTCTTGTACTTAAGTCGGCACTGTGCCTTTTATATTCAATTCCGATGCGATTTCTGTGTTTCATCGTCAATGTGAAGGTCCAAGGGATACAGTAAACCAGCACTGGTGCATCGGAATCCAATACTGGTCTCCCAGGATCCGCTCAAAGCACAAACTCTTAGAAGATTCACTCTTCTTGTACTTAAGTCGGCACTGTGTCTTTTATATTCAATTCCGATGCGATTTCTGTGTTTCATCGTCAATGTGAAGGTCCAAGGGATACAGTAAACCTGCACTGGTGCATCGGAATCCAATACTGGTCTCCCAGGAGCCGCCCAAAGCACAAACTCTGAGAAGATTCACTCTTCTTGTACTTAAGTCGGCACTGTGCCTTTTATATTCAATTCCGATGCGATTTCTGTATTTCATCGTCAATGTGAAGGTCCAAGGGATACAGTAAACCTGCACTGGTGCATCGGAATCCAATACTGTTCTCCCAGGATCCGCTCAAAGCACAAACTCTGAGAAGATTCACTCTTCTTGTACTTAAGTCGGCACTGCGCCTTTTATATTCAATTCCGATGCGATTTCTGTGTTTCATCGTCAATGTGAAAGTCCATGGGATACAGTAAACCTGCACTGGTGCATCGGAATCCAATACTGGTCTCCCAGGAGCCGCCCAAAGCACAAACTCTGAGAAGATTCAAACTTCTTGTACTTAAGTCGGCCTGTGCCTCTTATATTCAATTCCGATGCGATTTCTGTGTTTCATCGTCAATGTGAAGGTCCAAGGGATACAGTAAACCTGCACTGGTGCATCGGAATCCAATACTGGTCTCCCAGAAGCCGCCCAAAGCACAAACTCTTAGGAGACTCACTCTTCTTGTACTTAAGTCGGCACTGTGCCTTTTATATTCAATTCCGATGCGATTTCTGTGTTTCATCGTCAATGTGTAGGTCCAAGGGATACAGTAAACCTGCACTGGTGCATCGGAATCCAATACTGGTCTCCCAGGAGCCGCCCAAATCACAAACTCTGAGAAGATTCACTCTTCTTGTACATAAGTCGGCACTGTGCCTTTTATATTCAATTCCGATGCGATTTCTGTGTTACATCGTCAATGTGAAGGTCCAAGGGATACAGTAAACCTGCACTGGTGCATCGGAATCCAATACTGGTCTCCCAGGAGCCGCCCAAAGCACAAACTCTTAGGAGACTCACTCTTCTTGTACTTAAGTCGGCATTGTGCCTTTTATATTCAATTCCGATGCGATTTCTGTGTTTCATCGTCAATGTGAAGGTCCAAGGGATACAGTAAACCTGCACTGGTGCATCGGAATCCAATACTGGTCTCCCAGGAGCCGCCCAAAGCACAAACTCTTAGGAGACTCACTCTTCTTGTACTTAAGTCGGCACTGTGCGCCTTTTATATTCAATTCCGATGCGATTTCTGTGTTTCATCGTCAATGTGAAGGTCCAAGGGATACAGTAAACCTGCACTGGTGCATCGGAATCCAATACTGGTCTCCCAGGAGCCGCCCAAAGCACAAACTCTGAGAAGAATCACTCTTCTTGTACTTAAGTCGGCACTGTGCCTTTTATATTCAATTCCGATGCGATTTCTGTGTTTCATCGTCAATGTGAAGGTCCAAGGGATACAGTAAACCAGCACTGGTGCATCGGAATCCAATACTGGTCTCCCAGGATCCGCTCAAAGCACAAACTCTTAGAAGATTCACTCTTCTTGTACTTAAGTCGGCACTGTGTCTTTTATATTCAATTCCGATGCGATTTCTGTGTTTCATCGTCAATGTGAAGGTCCAAGGGATACAGTAAACCTGCACTGGTGCATCGGAATCCAATACTGGTCTCCCAGGAGCCGCCAAAAGCACAAACTCTGAGAAGATTCACTCTTCTTGTACTTAAGTCGGCACTGTGCCTTTTATATTCAATTCCGATGCGATTTCTGTATTTCATCGTCAATGTGAAGGTCCAAGGGATACAGTAAACCTGCACTGGTGCATCGGAATCCAATACTGTTCTCCCAGGATCCGCTCAAAGCACAAACTCTGAGAAGATTCACTCTTCTTGTACTTAAGTCGGCACTGCGCCTTTTATATTCAATTCCGATGCGATTTCTGTGTTTCATCGTCAATGTGAAAGTCCATGGGATACAGTAAACCTGCACTGGTGCATCGGAATCCAATACTGGTCTCCCAGGAGCCGCCCAAAGCACAAACTCTGAGAAGATTCACTCTTCTTGTACTTAAGTCGGCCTGTGCCTCTTATATTCAATTCCGATGCGATTTCTGTGTTTCATCGTCAATGTGAAGGTCCAAGGGATACAGTAAACCTGCACTGGTGCATCGGAATCCAATACTGGTCTCCCAGAAGCCGCCCAAAGCACAAACTCTTAGGAGACTCACTCTTCTTGTACTTAAGTCGGCACTGTGCCTTTTATATTCAATTCCGATGCGATTTCTGTGTTTCATCGTCAATGTGTAGGTCCAAGGGATACAGTAAACCTGCACTGGTGCATCGGAATCCAATACTGGTCTCCCAGGAGCCGCCCAAATCACAAACTCTGAGAAGATTCACTCTTCTTGTACATAAGTCGGCACTGTGCCTTTTATATTCAATTCCGATGCGATTTCTGTGTTACATCGTCAATGTGAAGGTCCAAGGG
The DNA here is from genome assembly GCF_023898315.1 of Schistocerca nitens. Lineage (NCBI taxonomy): Eukaryota > Metazoa > Arthropoda > Insecta > Orthoptera > Acrididae > Schistocerca > Schistocerca nitens. The sequence goes on from NC_064625.1 coordinate 185,792,510, forward strand.
ATACAGTAAACCTGCACTGGTGCATCGGAATCCAATACTGGTCTCCCAGGAGCCGCCCAAAGCACAAACTCTTAGGAGACTCACTCTTCTTGTACTTAAGTCGGCACTGTGCCTTTCATATTCAATTCCGATGCGATTTCTGTGTTTCATCGTCAATGTGAAGGTCCAAGGGATACAGTAAACCTGCACTGGTGCATCGGAATCCAATACTGGTCTCCCAGGATCCGCTCAAAGCACAAACTCTTAGGAGACTCACTCTTCTTGTACTTAAGTCGGTATTGTGCCTTTTATATTCAATTCCGATGCGATTTCTGTGTTTCATTGTCAATGTGAAGGTCCAAGGGATACAGTAAACCTGCACTGGTGCATCGGAATCTAATACTGGTCTCCCAGGAGACGCTCAAAGCACAAACTCTTAGAAAATACACTCTTCTTGTACTTAAGTCGGCATTGTGCCTTTGATATTCAATTCCGATGCGATTTCTGTGTTTCATCGTCAATGTGAAGGTCCAAGGGATACAGTAAACCTGCACTGGTGCATCGGAATCCAATACTGGTCTCCCAGGTGCCGCTCAAAGCACAAACCCATAGAAGATTCACTCTTCTTGTACATAAGTCGGCATTGGGCCTTTTATATTCAATTCCGATTGGATTTCTGTGTTTCATTGCAATGTGACGGTCCAAGGGATACAGTAAACCTGCACTGGTGCATCGGAATCTAATACTTGTTCCCAGGCGCCGCTCAAAGCACAAACTCTGAGAAGATTCACTCTTCTTGTACTTAAGTCGGCACTGTGCCTTTTATATTCAATTCCGATGCGATTTCTGTGTTTCATCGTCAATGTGAAGGTCCAAGGGATACAGTAAACCTGCACTGGTTCATCGGAATCTAATACTGGTCTCCCAGAAGCCGCTAATAGCACAAATTCGTAGAAGATTCACTCTTCTTGTACTTAAGTCGGCACTGTGCCTTTTATGTTCAATTCCGATGCGATTTCTGTGTTTCATCGTCAATGTGAAGGTCCAAGGGATACAGTAAACCTGCACTGGTGCATCGGAATCTAATACTGGTCTCCCAGAAGCCGCTCAAAGCACAAATTCGTAGAAGATTCACTCTTCTTGTACTTTAGTCGGCACTGTGCCTTTTATATTCAATTCCGATGCGATTTCTGTGTTTCATTGTCAATGTGAAGGTCCAAGGGATACAGTAAACCTGCACTGGTGCATCGGAATCTAATACTGGTCTCCCAGGAGCCGATCAAACCACAAACTCTTAGGAGACTCACTCTTCTTGTACTTAAGTCGGCACTGTGCCTTTTATATTCAATTCCGATGCGATTTCTGTGTTTCATCGTCAATGTGAAGGTCCAAGGGATACAGTAAACCTGCACTGGTGCATCGGAATCCAATACTGGTCTCCCAGGAGCCGCTCAAAGCACAAACTCGTTGAAGATTCACTCTTCTTGTACTTAAGTCGGCTCTGTGCCTTTTATATTCAATTCCGATGCGATTTCTGTGTTTCATCGTCAATGTGAAGGTCCAAGGGATACAGTAAACCTGCACTGGTGCATCGGAATCCAATACTGGTCTCCCAGGATCCGCTCAAAGCACAAACTCTTAGGAGACTCACTCTTCTTGTACTTAAGTCGGCATTGTGCCTTTTACATTGAATTCCGATGCGATTTCTGTGTTTCATCGTCAATTTGAAGGTCCAAGGGATACAGTAAACCTGCACTGGTGCATCGGAATCCAATACTGGTCTCCCAGGAGCCGCTCAAAGCACAAACTCTTAGAAGATTCAATCTTCTTGTACTTAAGTCGGTATTGTGCCTTTTATATTCAATTCCGATGCGATTTCTGTGTTTAATTGTCAATGTGAAGGTCCAAGGGATACAGTAAACCTGCACTGGTGCATCGGAATCTAATACTGGTCTCCCAGGAGACGCTCAAAGCACAAACTCTTATAAAATTCACTCTTCTTGTACTTAAGTCGGCATTGTGCCTTTGATATTCAATTCCGATGCGATTTCTGTGTTTCATCGTCAATGTGAAGGTCCAAGGGATACAGTAAACCTGCACTGGTGCATCGGAATCCAATACTGGTCTCCCAGGTGCCGCTCAAAGCACAAACCCATAGAAGATTCACTCTTCTTGTACATAAGTCGGCATTGTGCCTTTTATATTCAATTCCGATGCGATTTCTGTGTTTCATTGCAATGTGACGGTCCAAGGGATACAGTAAACCTGCACTGGTGCATCGGAATCTAATACTTGTCTCCCAGGCGCCGCTCAAAGCACAAACTCTGAGAAGATTCACTCTTCTTGTACTTAAGTCGGCACTGTGACTTTTATATTCAATTCCGATGCGATTTCTGTGTTTCATCGTCAATGTGAAGGTCCAAGGGATACAGTAAACCTGCACTGGTTCATCGGAATCTAATACTGGTCTCCCAGAAGCCGCTAATAGCACAAATTCGTAGAAGATTCACTCTTCTTGTACTTAAGTCGGCTCTGTGCCTTTTATGTTCAATTCCGATGCGATTTCTGTGTTTCATCGTCAATGTGAAGGTCCAAGGGATGCAGTAAACCTGCACTGGTGCATCGGAATCTAATACTGGTCTCCCAGAAGCCGCTCAAATCACAAATTCGTAGAAGATTCACTCTTCTTGTACTTAAGTCGGCACTGTGCCTTTTATATTCAATTCCGATGCGATTTCTGTGTTTCATTGTCAATGTGAAGGTCCAAGGGATACAGTAAACCTGCACTGGTGCATCGGAATCTAATACTAGTCTCCCAGGAGCCGATCAAACCACAAACTCTTAGGAGACTCACTCTTCTTGTACTTAAGTCGGCATTGTGCCTTTTATATTCAATTCCGATGCGATTTCTGTGTTTCATCGTCAATGTGAAGGTCCAAGCGATACAGTAAACCTGCACTGGTGCATCGGAATCCAATACTGGTCTCCCAGGAGCCGCTCAAAGCACAAACTCGTAGAAGATTCACTCTTCTTGTACTTAAGTCGGCTCTGTGCCTTTTATATTAAATTCCGATGCGATTTCTGTGTTTCATCGTCAATGTGAAGGTCCAAGGGATACAGTAAACCTGCACTGGTGCATCGGAATCCAATACTGGTCTCCCAGGATCCGCTCAAAGCACAAACTCTTAGGAGACTCACTCTTCTTGTACTTAAGTCGGCATTGTGCCTTTTATATTGAATTCCGATGCGATTTCTGTGTTTCATCGTCAATTTGAAGGTCCAAGGGATACAGTAAACCTGCACTGGTGCATCGGAATCCAATACTGGTCTCCCAGGAGCCGCTCTAACCACAAACTCTTAGGAGACTCACTCTTCTTGTACTTAAGTCGGCATTGTGCCTTTTATATTCAATTCCGATGCGATTTCTGTGTTTCATCGTCAATGTGAAGGTCCAAGGGATACAGTAAACCTGCACTGGTGCATCGGAATCCAATACTGGTCTCCCAGGAGCCGCCCAAAGCACAAACTCTTAGGAGACTCACTCTTCTTGTACTTAAGTCGGCACTGTGCGCCTTTTATATTCAATTCCGATGCGATTTCTGTGTTTCATCGTCAATGTGAAGGTCCAAGGGATACAGTAAACCTGCACTGGTGCATCGGAATCCAATACTGGTCTCCCAGGAGCCGCCCAAAGCACAAACTCTGAGAAGAATCACTCTTCTTGTACTTAAGTCGGCACTGTGCCTTTTATATTCAATTCCGATGCGATTTCTGTGTTTCATCGTCAATGTGAAGGTCCAAGGGATACAGTAAACCAGCACTGGTGCATCGGAATCCAATACTGGTCTCCCAGGATCCGCTCAAAGCACAAACTCTTAGAAGATTCACTCTTCTTGTACTTAAGTCGGCACTGTGTCTTTTATATTCAATTCCGATGCGATTTCTGTGTTTCATCGTCAATGTGAAGGTCCAAGGGATACAGTAAACCTGCACTGGTGCATCGGAATCCAATACTGGTCTCCCAGGAGCCGCCCAAAGCACAAACTCTGAGAAGATTCACTCTTCTTGTACTTAAGTCGGCACTGTGCCTTTTATATTCAATTCCGATGCGATTTCTGTATTTCATCGTCAATGTGAAGGTCCAAGGGATACAGTAAACCTGCACTGGTGCATCGGAATCCAATACTGTTCTCCCAGGATCCGCTCAAAGCACAAACTCTGAGAAGATTCACTCTTCTTGTACTTAAGTCGGCACTGCGCCTTTTATATTCAATTCCGATGCGATTTCTGTGTTTCATCGTCAATGTGAAAGTCCATGGGATACAGTAAACCTGCACTGGTGCATCGGAATCCAATACTGGTCTCCCAGGAGCCGCCCAAAGCACAAACTCTGAGAAGATTCACTCTTCTTGTACTTAAGTCGGCCTGTGCCTCTTATATTCAATTCCGATGCGATTTCTGTGTTTCATCGTCAATGTGAAGGTCCAAGGGATACAGTAAACCTGCACTGGTGCATCGGAATCCAATACTGGTCTCCCAGAAGCCGCCCAAAGCACAAACTCTTAGGAGACTCACTCTTCTTGTACTTAAGTCGGCACTGTGCCTTTTATATTCAATTCCGATGCGATTTCTGTGTTTCATCGTCAATGTGTAGGTCCAAGGGATACAGTAAACCTGCACTGGTGCATCGGAATCCAATACTGGTCTCCCAGGAGCCGCCCAAATCACAAACTCTGAGAAGATTCACTCTTCTTGTACATAAGTCGGCACTGTGCCTTTTATATTCAATTCCGATGCGATTTCTGTGTTACATCGTCAATGTGAAGGTCCAAGGGATACAGTAAACCTGCACTGGTGCATCGGAATCCAATACTGGTCTCCCAGGAGCCGCCCAAAGCACAAACTCTTAGGAGACTCACTCTTCTTGTACTTAAGTCGGCACTGTGCCTTTCATATTCAATTCCGATGCGATTTCTGTGTTTCATCGTCAATGTGAAGGTCCAAGGGATACAGTAAACCTGCACTGGTGCATCGGAATCCAATACTGGTCTCCCAGGAGCCGCCCAAAGCACAAACTCTTAGGAGACTCACTCTTCTTGTACTTAAGTCGGCACTGTGCCTTTTATATTCAATTCCGATGCGATTTCTGTGTTTCATCGTCAATGTGAAGGTCCAAGGGATACAGTAATCCTGCACTGGTGCATCGGAATCCAATACTGGTCTCCCAGGAGCCGCCCAAAGCACAAACTCTGAGCAGATTCACTCTTCTTGTACTTAAGTCGGCACTGTGCCTTTTATATTCAATTCCGATGCGATTTCTGTTTTTCATCATCAATGTGAAGGTCCAAGGGATACAGTAAACCTGCACTGGTGCATCGGAATCCAATACTGGTCCCCCAGGATCCGCTCAAAGCACAAACTCGGAGAAGATCACTCTTCTTGTACTTAAGTCGGCACTGTGCCTTTTATATTCAATTCCGATGCGATTTCTGTGTTTCATCGTCAATGTGAAGTTCCAAGGGATACAGTAAACCTGCACTGGTGCATCGGAATCTAATACTGGTCTCCCAGAAGCCGCTCAAAGCACAAATTCGTAGAAGATTCACTCTTCTTGTACTTAAGTCGGCAATGTGCCTTTTATATTCAATTCCGATGCGATTTCTGTGTTTCATTGTCAATGTGAAGGTCCAAGGGATACAGTAAACCTGCACTGGTGCATCGGAATCTAATACTGGTCTCCCAGGAGCCGCTCAAACCACAAACTCTTAGGAGACTCACTCTTCTTGTACTTAAGTCGGCATTGTGCATTTTATATTCAATTCCGATGCGATTTCTGTGTTTCATCGTCAATGTGAAGGTCCAAGGGATACAGTAAACCTGAACTGGTGCATCGGAATCCAATACTGGTCTCCCAGGAGCCGCCCAAAGCACAAACTCTGAGAAGATTCACTCTTCTTGTACATAAGTCGGCACTGTGCCTTTTATATTCAATTCCGATGCGATTTCTGTGTTTCATCGTCAATGTGAAGGTCCAAGGGATACAGTAAACCTGCACTGGTTCATCGGAATCTAATACTGGTCTCCCAGAAGCCGCTAATAGCACAAATTCGTAGAAGATTCACTCTTCTTGTACTTAAGTCGGCACTGTGCCTTTTATGTTCAATTCCGATGCGATTTCTGTGTTTCATCGTCAATGTGAAGGTCCAAGGGATACAGTAAACCTGCACTGGTGCATCGGAATCTAATACTGGTCTCCCAGAAGCCGCTCAAAGCACAAATTCGTAGAAGATTCACTCTTCTTGTACTTTAGTCGGCACTGTGCCTTTTATATTCAATTCCGATGCGATTTCTGTGTTTCATTGTCAATGTGAAGGTCCAAGGGATACAGTAAACCTGCACTGGTGCATCGGAATCTAATACTGGTCTCCCAGGAGCCGATCAAACCACAAACTCTTAGGAGACTCACTCTTCTTGTACTTAAGTCGGCACTGTGCCTTTTATATTCAATTCCGATGCGATTTCTGTGTTTCATCGTCAATGTGAAGGTCCAAGGGATACAGTAAACCTGCACTGGTGCATCGGAATCCAATACTGGTCTCCCAGGAGCCGCTCAAAGCACAAACTCGTTGAAGATTCACTCTTCTTGTACTTAAGTCGGCTCTGTGCCTTTTATATTCAATTCCGATGCGATTTCTGTGTTTCATCGTCAATGTGAAGGTCCAAGGGATACAGTAAACCTGCACTGGTGCATCGGAATCCAATACTGGTCTCCCAGGATCCGCTCAAAGCACAAACTCTTAGGAGACTCACTCTTCTTGTACTTAAGTCGGCATTGTGCCTTTTACATTGAATTCCGATGCGATTTCTGTGTTTCATCGTCAATTTGAAGGTCCAAGGGATACAGTAAACCTGCACTGGTGCATCGGAATCCAATACTGGTCTCCCAGGAGCCGCTCAAAGCACAAACTCTTAGAAGATTCAATCTTCTTGTACTTAAGTCGGTATTGTGCCTTTTATATTCAATTCCGATGCGATTTCTGTGTTTAATTGTCAATGTGAAGGTCCAAGGGATACAGTAAACCTGCACTGGTGCATCGGAATCTAATACTGGTCTCCCAGGAGACGCTCAAAGCACAAACTCTTATAAAATTCACTCTTCTTGTACTTAAGTCGGCATTGTGCCTTTGATATTCAATTCCGATGCGATTTCTGTGTTTCATCGTCAATGTGAAGGTCCAAGGGATACAGTAAACCTGCACTGGTGCATCGGAATCCAATACTGGTCTCCCAGGTGCCGCTCAAAGCACAAACCCATAGAAGATTCACTCTTCTTGTACATAAGTCGGCATTGTGCCTTTTATATTCAATTCCGATGCGATTTCTGTGTTTCATTGCAATGTGACGGTCCAAGGGATACAGTAAACCTGCACTGGTGCATCGGAATCTAATACTTGTCTCCCAGGCGCCGCTCAAAGCACAAACTCTGAGAAGATTCACTCTTCTTGTACTTAAGTCGGCACTGTGACTTTTATATTCAATTCCGATGCGATTTCTGTGTTTCATCGTCAATGTGAAGGTCCAAGGGATACAGTAAACCTGCACTGGTTCATCGGAATCTAATACTGGTCTCCCAGAAGCCGCTAATAGCACAAATTCGTAGAAGATTCACTCTTCTTGTACTTAAGTCGGCACTGTGCCTTTTATGTTCAATTCCGATGCGATTTCTGTGTTTCATCGTCAATGTGAAGGTCCAAGGGATGCAGTAAACCTGCACTGGTGCATCGGAATCTAATACTGGTCTCCCAGAAGCCGCTCAAATCACAAATTCGTAGAAGATTCACTCTTCTTGTACTTAAGTCGGCACTGTGCCTTTTATATTCAATTCCGATGCGATTTCTGTGTTTCATTGTCAATGTGAAGGTCCAAGGGATACAGTAAACCTGCACTGGTGCATCGGAATCTAATACTAGTCTCCCAGGAGCCGATCAAACCACAAACTCTTAGGAGACTCACTCTTCTTGTACTTAAGTCGGCATTGTGCCTTTTATATTCAATTCCGATGCGATTTCTGTGTTTCATCGTCAATGTGAAGGTCCAAGCGATACAGTAAACCTGCACTGGTGCATCGGAATCCAATACTGGTCTCCCAGGAGCCGCTCAAAGCACAAACTCGTAGAAGATTCACTCTTCTTGTACTTAAGTCGGCTCTGTGCCTTTTATATTAAATTCCGATGCGATTTCTGTGTTTCATCGTCAATGTGAAGGTCCAAGGGATACAGTAAACCTGCACTGGTGCATCGGAATCCAATACTGGTCTCCCAGGATCCGCTCAAAGCACAAACTCTTAGGAGACTCACTCTTCTTGTACTTAAGTCGGCATTGTGCCTTTTATATTGAATTCCGATGCGATTTCTGTGTTTCATCGTCAATTTGAAGGTCCAAGGGATACAGTAAACCTGCACTGGTGCATCGGAATCCAATACTGGTCTCCCAGGAGCCGCTCTAACCACAAACTCTTAGGAGACTCACTCTTCTTGTACTTAAGTCGGCATTGTGCCTTTTATATTCAATTCCGATGCGATTTCTGTGTTTCATCGTCAATGTGAAGGTCCAAGGGATACAGTAAACCTGCACTGGTGCATCGGAATCCAATACTGGTCTCCCAGGAGCCGCCCAAAGCACAAACTCTTAGGAGACTCACTCTTCTTGTACTTAAGTCGGCACTGTGCGCCTTTTATATTCAATTCCGATGCGATTTCTGTGTTTCATCGTCAATGTGAAGGTCCAAGGGATACAGTAAACCTGCACTGGTGCATCGGAATCCAATACTGGTCTCCCAGGAGCCGCCCAAAGCACAAACTCTGAGAAGAATCACTCTTCTTGTACTTAAGTCGGCACTGTGCCTTTTATATTCAATTCCGATGCGATTTCTGTGTTTCATCGTCAATGTGAAGGTCCAAGGGATACAGTAAACCAGCACTGGTGCATCGGAATCCAATACTGGTCTCCCAGGATCCGCTCAAAGCACAAACTCTTAGAAGATTCACTCTTCTTGTACTTAAGTCGGCACTGTGTCTTTTATATTCAATTCCGATGCGATTTCTGTGTTTCATCGTCAATGTGAAGGTCCAAGGGATACAGTAAACCTGCACTGGTGCATCGGAATCCAATACTGGTCTCCCAGGAGCCGCCCAAAGCACAAACTCTGAGAAGATTCACTCTTCTTGTACTTAAGTCGGCACTGTGCCTTTTATATTCAATTCCGATGCGATTTCTGTATTTCATCGTCAATGTGAAGGTCCAAGGGATACAGTAAACCTGCACTGGTGCATCGGAATCCAATACTGGTCTCCCAGGATCCGCTCAAAGCACAAACTCTGAGAAGATTCACTCTTCTTGTACTTAAGTCGGCACTGCGCCTTTTATATTCAATTCCGATGCGATTTCTGTGTTTCATCGTCAATGTGAAAGTCCATGGGATACAGTAAACCTGCACTGGTGCATCGGAATCCAATACTGGTCTCCCAGGAGCCGCCCAAAGCACAAACTCTGAGAAGATTCACTCTTCTTGTACTTAAGTCGGCCTGTGCCTCTTATATTCAATTCCGATGCGATTTCTGTGTTTCATCGTCAATGTGAAGGTCCAAGGGATACAGTAAACCTGCACTGGTGCATCGGAATCCAATACTGGTCTCCCAGAAGCCGCCCAAAGCACAAACTCTTAGGAGACTCACTCTTCTTGTACTTAAGTCGGCACTGTGCCTTTTATATTCAATTCCGATGCGATTTCTGTGTTTCATCGTCAATGTGTAGGTCCAAGGGATACAGTAAACCTGCACTGGTGCATCGGAATCCAATACTGGTCTCCCAGGAGCCGCCCAAATCACAAACTCTGAGAAGATTCACTCTTCTTGTACATAAGTCGGCACTGTGCCTTTTATATTCAATTCCGATGCGATTTCTGTGTTACATCGTCAATGTGAAGGTCCAAGGGATACAGTAAACCTGCACTGGTGCATCGGAATCCAATACTGGTCTCCCAGGAGCCGCCCAAAGCACAAACTCTTAGGAGACTCACTCTTCTTGTACTTAAGTCGGCACTGTGCCTTTCATATTCAATTCCGATGCGATTTCTGTGTTTCATCGTCAATGTGAAGGTCCAAGGGATACAGTAAACCTGCACTGGTGCATCGGAATCCAATACTGGTCTCCCAGGAGCCGCCCAAAGCACAAACTCTTAGGAGACTCACTCTTCTTGTACTTAAGTCGGCACTGTGCCTTTTATATTCAATTCCGATGCGATTTCTGTGTTTCATCGTCAATGTGAAGGTCCAAGGGATACAGTAATCCTGCACTGGTGCATCGGAATCCAATACTGGTCTCCCAGGAGCCGCCCAAAGCACAAACTCTGAGCAGATTCACTCTTCTTGTACTTAAGTCGGCTCTGTGCCTTTTATATTCAATTCCGATGCGATTTCTGTTTTTCATCATCAATGTGAAGGTCCAAGGGATACAGTAAACCTGCACTGGTGCATCGGAATCCAATACTGGTCCCCCAGGATCCGCTCAAAGCACAAACTCGGAGAAGATCACTCTTCTTGTACTTAAGTCGGCACTGTGCCTTTTATATTCAATTCCGATGCGATTTCTGTGTTTCATCGTCAATGTGAAGTTCCAAGGGATACAGTAAACCTGCACTGGTGCATCGGAATCTAATACTGGTCTCCCAGAAGCCGCTCAAAGCACAAATTCGTAGAAGATTCACTCTTCTTGTACTTAAGTCGGCAATGTGCCTTTTATATTCAATTCCGATGCGATTTCTGTGTTTCATTGTCAATGTGAAGGTCCAAGGGATACAGTAAACCTGCACTGGTGCATCGGAATCTAATACTGGTCTCCCAGGAGCCGCTCAAACCACAAACTCTTAGGAGACTCACTCTTCTTGTACTTAAGTCGGCATTGTGCATTTTATATTCAATTCCGATGCGATTTCTGTGTTTCATCGTCAATGTGAAGGTCCAAGGGATACAGTAAACCTGCACTGGTGCATCGGAATCCAATACTGGTCTCCCAGGAGCCGCCCAAAGCACAAACTCTGAGAAGATTCACTCTTCTTGTACATAAGTCGGCACTGTGCCTTTTATATTCAATTCCGATGCGATTTCTGTGTTTCATCGTCAATGTGAAGGTCCAAGGGATACAGTAAACCTGCACTGGTGCATCGGAGTCCAATACTGGTCTCCCAGGAGCCGCCCAAAGCACAAACTCTTAGGACACTCACTCTTCTTGTACTTAAGTCGGCACTGTGCTTTTTATATTCAATTCCGATGCGATTCCTGTGTTTCATCGTCAATGTGAAGGTCCAAGGGATACAGTAAACCTGCACTGGTGCATCGGAGTCCAATACTGGTCTCCCAGGAGCCGCCCAAAGCACAAACTCTTAGGACACTCACTATTCTTGTACTTAAGTCGGCACTGTGCTTTTTATATTCAATTCCGATGCGATTTCTGTGTTTCATCGTCAATGTGAAGGTCCAAGGGATACAGTAAACCTGCACTGGTGCATCGGAATCCAATACTGGTCTCCCAGGAGCCGCCCAAAGCACAAACTCTGAGAGGATTCACTCTTCCTGTACTTAAGTCGGCACTGTGCCTTTTATATTCAATCCCGATGCGATTTCTGTGTTTCATCGTCAATGTGAAGGTCCAAGGGATACAGTAAACCTGCACTGGTGCATCGGAATCCAATACTGGTCTCCCAGGAGCCGAACAAAGCACAAAATCTTAGGAGACTCACTCTTCTTGTACTTAAGTCGGCTCTGTGCCTTTTATATTCAATTCCGATGCGATTTTGTGTTTCATCGTCAATGTAAAGGTCCAAAGGATACAGTAAACCTGCACTGGTGCATCGGAATCCAATACTGGTCTCCCAGGAGCCGCCCAAAGCACAATCTCTGAGAAGAATCACTCTTCTTGTACTTAAGTCGGCACTGTGCCTCTTATATTCAATTCCGATGCGATTTCTGTGTTTCATCGTCAATGTGAAGGTCCAAGGGATACAGTAAACCAGCACTGGTGCATCGGAATCCAATACTGGTCTCCCAGGATCCGCTCAAAAGCACAAACTCTGAGAAGATTCACTCTTCTTGTACTTAAGTCGGCACTGTGTCTTTTATATTCAATTCCGATGCGATTTCTGTGTTTCATCGTCAATGTGAAGGTCCAAGGGATACAGTAAACCAGCACTGGTGCATCGGAATCCAATACTGGTCTCCCAGGAGCCGCCCAAAGCACAAACTCTTAGGAGACTCACTCTTCTTGTACTTAAGTCGGCACTGTGCCTTTTATATTCAATTCCGATGCGATTTCTGTGTTTCATCGTCAATGTGAAGGTCCAAGGGATACAGTAATCCTGCACTGGTGCATCGGAATCCAATACTGGTCTCCCAGGAGCCGCCCAAAGCACAAACTCTGAGCAGATTCACTCTTCTTGTACTTAAGTCGGCACTGTGCCTTTTATATTCAATTCCGATGCGATTTCTGTTTTTCATCATCAATGTGAAGGTCCAAGGGATACAGTAAACCTGCACTGGTGCATCGGAATCCAATACTGGTCCCCCAGGATCCGCTCAAAGCACAAACTCGGAGAAGATTCACTCTTCTTGTACTTAAGTCGGCACTGTGCCTTTTATATTCAATTCCGATGCGATTTCTGTGTTTCATCGTCAATGTGAAGTTCCAAGGGATACAGTAAACCGGCACTGGTGCATCGGAATCTAATACTGGTCTCCCAGAAGCCGCTCAAAGCACAAATTCGTAGAAGATTCGCTCTTCTTGTACTTAAGTCGGCAATGTGCCTTTTATATTCAATTCCGATGCGAATTCTGTGTTTCATTGTCAATGTGAAGGTCCAAGGGATACAGTAAACCTGCACTGGTGCATCGGAATCTAATACTGGTCTCCCAGGAGCCGCTCAAACCACAAACTCTTAGGAGACTCACTCTTCTTGTACTTAAGTCGGCATTGTGCCTTTTATATTCAATTCCGATGCGATTTCTGTGTTTCATCGTCAATGTGAAGGTCCAAGGGATACAGTAAACCTGCACTGGTGCATCGGAATCCAATACTGGTCTCCCAGGAGCCGCCCAAAGCACAAACTCTGAGAAGATTCACTCTTCGTGTACATAAGTCGGCACTGTGCCTTTTATATTCAATTCCGATGCGATTTCTGTGTTTCATCGTCAATGTGAAGGTCCAAGGGATACAGTAAACCTGCACTGGTGCATCGGAGTCCAATACTGGTCTCCCAGGAGCCGCCCAAAGCACAAACTCTTAGGACACTCACTCTTCTTGTACTTAAGTCGGCACTGTGCTTTTTATATTCAATTCCGATGCGATTCCTGTGTTTCATCGTCAATGTGAAGGTCCAAGGGATACAGTAAACCTGCAATGGTGCATCGGAATCCAATACTGGTCTCCCAGGAGCCGCCCAAAGCACAAACTCTGAGAAGATTCACTCTTCTTGTACTTAAGTCGGCACTGTGCCTTTTATATTCAATTCCGATGCGATTTCTGTGTTTCATCGTCAATGTGAAGGTCCAAGGGATACAGTAAACCTGCACTGGTGCATCGGAATCCAATACTGGTCTCGCAGGATCCGCTCAAAGCACAAACTCTGAGAAGATTCACTCTTCTTGTACTTGAGTCGGCACTGTGCATTTATATTCAATTCCGATGCGATTTCTGTGTTTCATCGTCAATGTGAAGGTCCAAGGGATACAGTAAACCTGCACTGGTGCATCGGAATCCAATACTGGTCTCCCAGGAGCCGCCCAAAGCACAAACTCTTAGGAGACTCACTCTTCTTGTACTTAAGTCGGTACTGTGCCTTTTATATTCAATTCCGATGCGATTTCTGTGTTTCATCGTCAATGTGAAGGTCCAAGGGATACAGTAAACCTGCACTGGTGCATCGGAATCCAATACTGGTCTCCCAGGAGCCGCCCAAAGCACAAACTCTGAGAGGATTCACTCTTCCTGTACTTAAGTCGGCACTGTGCCTTTTATATTCAATTCCGATGCGATTTCTGTGTTTCATCGTCAATGTGAAGGTCCAAGGGATACAGTAAACCTGCACTGGTGCATCGGAATCCAATACTGGTCTCCCAGGAGCCGAACAAAGCACAAAATCTTAGGAGACTCACTCTTCTTGTACTTAAGTCGGCTCTGTGCCTTTTATATTCAATTCCGATGCGATTTTGTGTTTCATCGTCAATGTAAAGGTCCAAAGGATACAGTAAACCTGCACTGGTGCATCGGAATCCAATACTGGTCTCCCAGGAGCCGCCCAAAGCACAATCTCTGAGAAGAATCACTCTTCTTGTACTTAAGTCGGCGCTGTGCCTCTTATATTCAATTCCGATGCGATTTCTGTGTTTCATCGTCAATGTGAAGGTCCAAGGGATACAGTAAACCAGCACTGGTGCATCGGAATCCAATACTGGTCTCCCAGGATCCGCTCAAAAGCACAAACTCTGAGAAGATTCACTCTTCTTGTACTTAAGTCGGCACTGTGTCTTTTATATTCAATTCCGATGCGATTTCTGTGTTTCATCGTCAATGTGAAGGTCCAAGGGATACAGTAAACCTGCACTGGTGCATCGGAATCCAATACTGGTCTCCCAGGAGCCGCTCAAAGCACAAACTCTGAGAAGATTCACTCTTCTTGTACTTAAGTCGGCACTGTGCCTTTTATATTCAATTCCGATGCGATTTCTGTGTTTCATCGTCAATGTGAAGGTCCATGGGATACAGTAAACCTGCACTGGTGCATCAGAATCCAATACTGGTCTCCCAGGAGCCGCCCAAAGCACAAACTCTGAGAAGATTCACTCTTCTTGTACATAAGTCGGCACTGTGCCTTTTATATTCAATTCCAATGCGATTTCTGTGTTTCATCGTCAATGTGAAGGTCCAAGGGATACAGTAAACCTGCAATGGTGCATCGGAATCCAATACTGGTCTCCCAGGAGCCGCCCAAAGCACAAACTCTTAGGAGACTCACTCTTCTTGTACATAAGTCGGCACTGTGCGCCTTTTATATTCAATTCCGATGCGATTTCTGTGTTTCATCGTCAATGTGAAGGTCCAAGCGATACAGTAAACCTGCACTGGTGCATCGGAATCCAATACTGGTCTCCCAGGAGCCGCCCAAATACAAACTCTTAGGAGACTCACTCTTCTTGTACATAAGTCGGCACTGTGCGCCTTTTATATTCAATTCCGATGCGATTTCTGTGTTTCATCGTCAATGTGAAGATCCAAGCGATACAGTAAACCTGCACTGGTGCATCGGAATCCAATACTGGTCTCCCAGGAGCCGCCCAAAGCACAAACTCTTAGGAGACTCACTCTTCTTGTACATAAGTCGGCACTGTGCGCCTTTTATATTCAATTCCGATGCGATTTCTGTGTTTCATCGTCAATGTGAAGGTCCAAGCGATACAGTAAACCTGCACTGGTGCATCGGAATCCAATACTGGTCTCCCAGGATCCGCTCAAAGCACAAACTCTTAGGAGACTCACTCTTCTTGTACTTAAGTCGGCATTGTGCCTTTTATATTCAATTCCGATGCGATTTCTGTGTTTCATCGTCAATTTGAAGGTCCAAAGGATACAGTAAACCTGCACTGGTGCATCGGAATCCATTACTGGTCTCCCAGGAGCCGCCCATATCACAAACTCTTAGGAGACTCACTCTTCTCGTACTTAAGTCGGCACTGTGCCTTTTATATTCAATTCCGATGCGATTTCTGTGTTTCATCGTCAATGTGAAGGTCCAAGGGATACAGTAAACCTGCACTGGTGCATCGGAATCCAATACTGGTCTCCCAGGATCCGCTCAAAGCACAAACTCTTAGGAGACTCACTCTTCTTGTAGTTAAGTCGGCATTGTGCCTTTTATATTCAATTCCGATGCGATTTCTGTGTTTCATCGTCAATGTGAAGGTCCAAAGGATACAGGAAACCTGCACTGGTGCATCGGAATCCATTACTGGTCTCCCAGGAGCCGCCCAAATCACAAACTCTTAGGAGAACCACTCTTCTCGTACTTAAGTCGGCTCTGTGCCTTTTATGTTCAATTCCGATGCGATTTCTGTGTTTCATCGTCAATGTGAAGGTCCAAGGGATACAGTAAACCTGCACTGGTGCATCGGAATCCAATACTGGTCCCCCAGGATCCGCTCAAAGCACAAACTCTTAGGAGACTCACTCTTCTTGTACTTAAGTCGGCACTGTGCTTTTTATATTCAATTCCGATGCGATTTCTGTGTTTCATCGTCAATGTGAAGGTCCATGGGATACAGTAAACCTGCACTGGTGCATCGGAATCCATTACTGGTCTCCCAGGATCCGCTCAAAGCACAAACTCTTAGGAGACTCACTCTTCTTGTACTTAAGTCGGCATTGTGCCTTTTATATTCAATTCCGATGCGATTTCTGTGTTTCATCGTCAATTTGAAGGTCCAAAGGATACAGTAAACCTGCACTGGTGCATCGGAATCCATTACTGGTCTCCCAGGAGCCGCCCAAATCACAAACTCTTAGGAGACTCACTCTTCTCGCACTTAAGTCGGCTCTGTGCCTTTTATATTCAATTCCGATGCGATTTCTGTGTTTCATCGTCAATGTGAAGGTCCAAGCGATACAGTAAACCTGCACTGGTGCATCGGAATCCAATACTGGTCTCCCAGGAGCCGCTCAAAGCACAAACTCGTAGAAGATTCACTCTTCTTGTACTTAAGTCGGCACTGTGCCTTTTATATTCAATTCCGATGCGATTTCTGTGTTTCATCGTCAATGTGAAGGTCCATGGGATACAGTAAACCTGCACTGGTGCATCGGAATCCATTACTGGTCTCCCAGGATCCGCTCAAAGCACAAACTCTTAGGAGACTCACTCTTCTTGTACTTAAGTCGGCATTGTGCCTTTTATATTCAATTCCGATGCGATTTCTGTGTTTCATCGTCAATTTGAAGGTCCAAAGGATACAGTAAACCTGCACTGGTGCATCGGAATCCATTACTGGTCTCCCAGGAGCCGCCCAAATCACAAACTCTTAGGAGACTCACTCTTCTCGTACTTAAGTCGGCACTGTGCCTTTTATATTAAATTCCGATGCGATTTCTGTGTTTCATCGTCAATGTGAAGGTCCAAGGGATACAGTAAACCTGCACTGGTGCATCGGAATCCAATACTGGTCTCCCAGGATCCGCTCAAAGCACAAACTCTTAGGAGACTCACTCTTCTTGTACTTAAGTCGGCATTGTGCCTTTTATATTCAATTCCGATGCGATTTCTGTGTTTCATCGTCAATTTGAAGGTCCAAAGGATACAGTAAACCTGCACTGGTGCATCGGAATCCATTACTGGTCTCCCAGGAGCCGCCCAAATCACAAACTCTTAGGAGACTCACTCTTCTCGTTCTTAAGTCGGCTCTGTGCCTTTTATATTCAATTCCGAAGCGATTTCTGTGTTTCATCGTCAATGTGAAGGTCCAAGCGATACAGAAAACCTGCACTGGTGCATCGGAATCCAATACTGGTCTCCCAGGAGCCGCCCAAAGCACAAACTCTGAGAAGATTCACTCTTCTCGTACTTAAGTCGGCTCTGTGCCTTTTATATTCAATTCCGATGCGATTTCTGTGTTTCATCGTCAATGTGAAGGTCCAAGCGATACAGTAAACCTGCACTGGTGCATCGGAATCCAATACTGGTCTCCCAGGAGCCGCTCAAAGCACAAACTCGTAGAAGATTCACTCTTCTTGTACTTAAGTCGGCACTGTGCCTTTTATATTCAATTCCGATGCGATTTCTGTGTTTCATCGTCAATGTGAAGGTCCATGGGATACAGTAAACCTGCACTGGTGCATCGGAATCCATTACTGGTCTCCCAGGATCCGCTCAAAGCACAAACTCTTAGGAGACTCACTCTTCTTGTACTTAAGTCGGCATTGTGCCTTTTATATTCAATTCCGATGCGATTTCTGTGTTTCATCGTCAATTTGAAGGTCCAAAGGATACAGTAAACCTGCACTGGTGCATCGGAATGCATTACTGGTCTCCCAGGAGCCGCCCAAATCACAAACTCTTAGGAGACTCACTCTTCTCGTACTTAAGTCGGCACTGTGCCTTTTATATTCAATTCCGATGCGATTTCTGTGTTTCATCGTCAATGTGACGGTCCAAGGGATACAGTAAACCTGCACTGGTGCATCGGAATCCAATACTGGTCTCCCAGGATCCGCTCAAAGCACAAACTCTTAGGAGACTCACTCTTCTTGTACTTAAGTCGGCATTGTGCCTTTTATATTCAATTCCGATGCGATTTCTGTGTTTCATCGTCAAACTGAAGGTCCAAAGGATACAGTAAACCTGCACTGGTGCATCGGAATCCATTACTGGTCTCCCAGGAGCCGCCCAAATCACAAACTCTTAGGAGACTCACTCTTCTCGTACTTAAGTCGGCTCTGTGCCTTTTATATTCAATTCCGATGCGATTTCTGTGTTTCATCGTCAATGTGAAGGTCCAAGCGATACAGTAAACCTGCACTGGTGCATCGGAATCCAATACTGGTCTCCCAGGAGCCGCTCAAAGCACAAACTCGTAGAAGATTCACTCTTCTTGTACTTAAGTCGGCACTGTGCCTTTTATATTCAATTGCGATGCGATTTCTGTGTTTCATCGTCAATGTGAAGGTCCAAGCGATACAGTAAACCTGCACTGGTGCATCGGAATCCAATACTGGTCTCCCAGGATCCGCTCAAAGCACAAACTCTGAGAAGATTCACTCTTCTTGTACTTAAGTCGGCACTGTGTCTTTTATATTCAATTCCGATGCGATTTCTGTGTTTCATCGTCAATGTGAAGGTCCAAGGGATACAGTAAACCTGCACTGGTGCATCGGAATCCAATACTGGTCTCCCAGGAGCCGCCCAAAGCACAAACTCTGAGAAGATTCACTCTTCTTGTACTTAAGTCGGCACTGTGCCTTTTACATTCAATTCCGATGCGATTTCTGTGTTTCATCGTCAATGTGAAGGTCCAAGGGATACAGTAAACCTGCACTGGTGCATCGGAATCCAATACTGGTCTCCCAGGATCCGCTCAAAGCACAAACTCTGAGAAGATTCACTCTTCTTGTACTTAAGTCGGCACTGTGCCTTTTATATTCAATTCCGATGCGATTTCTGTGTTTCATCGTCAATGTGAAGGTCCATGGGATACAGTAAACCTGCACTGGTCCATCGGAATCCAATACTGGTCTCCCAGGAGCCGCCCAAAGCACAAACTCTGAGAAGATTCACTCTTCTTGTACTTAAGTCGGCCTGTGCCTCTTATATTCAATTCCGATGCGATTTCTGTGTTTCATCGTCAATGTGAAGGTCCAAGGGATACAGTAAACCTGCACTGGTGCATCGGAATCCAATACTGGTCTCCCAGGAGCCGCCCAAAGCACAAACTCTTAGGAGACTCACTCTTCTTGTACTTAAGTCGGCACTGTGCCTTTTATATTCAATTCCGATGCGATTTCTGTGTTTCATCGTCAATGTGAAGGTCCAAGGGATACAGTAAACCTGCACTGGTGCATCGGAATCCAATACTGGTCTCCCAGGAGCCGCCCAAATCACAAACTCTGAGAAGATTCACTCTTCTTGTACATAAGTCGGCACTGTGCCTTTTATATTCAATTCCGATGCGATTTCTGTGTTTCATCGTCAATGTGAAGGTCCAAGGGATACAGTAAACCTGCACTGGTGCATCGGAATCCAATACTGGTCTCCCAGGAGCCGCCCAAAGCACAAACTCTTAGGAGACTCACTCTTCTTGTACTTAAGTCGGCACTGTGCCTTTTATATTCAATTCCGATGCGATTTCTGTGTTTCATCGTCAACGTGAAGGTCCAAGGGATACAGTAAACCTGCACTGGTGCATCGGAATCCAATACTGGTCTCCCAGGATCAGCTCAAAGCACAAACTCTGAGAAGATTCACTCTTCTTGTACTTAAGTCGGCACTGTGTCTTTTATATTCAATTCCGATGCGATTTCTGTGTTTCATCGTCAATGTGAAGGTCCAAGGGATACAGTAAACCTGCACTGGTGCATCGGAATCCAATACTGGTCTCCCAGGAGCCACCCAAAGCACAACCTCTGAGAAGATCCACTCTTCTTGTACTTAAGTCGGCACTGTGCCTTTTATATTCAATTCCGATGCGATTTCTGTGTTTCATCGTCAATGTGAAGGTCCAAGGGATACAGTAAACCAGCACTGCTGCATCGGAATCCAATACTGGTCTCCCAGGAGCCGCCCAAAGCACAAACTCTTAGGTGACTCACTCTTCTTGTACTTAAGTCGGCACTGTGCCTTTTACATTCAATTCCGATGCGATTTCTGTGTTTCATCGTCAATGTGAAGGTCCAAGGGATACAGTAAACCTGCAATGGTGCATCGGAATCCAATACTGGTCTCCCAGGAGCCGCCCAAAGCACAAACTCTGAGAAGATTCACTCTTCTTGTACTTAAGTCGGCACTGTGCCTTTTATATTCAATTCCGATGCGATTTCTGTGTTTCATCGTTAATGTGAAGGTCCAAGGGATACAGTAAACCTGCACTGGTGCATCGGAATCCATTACTGGTCTCCCAGTAGCCGACAAATCACAAACTCTTAGGAGACTCACTCTTCTTGTACTTAAGTCGGCACTGTGCCTTTTATATTCAATTCCGATGCGATTTCTGTGTTTCATCGTCAATGTGAAGGTCCAAGGGATACAGTAAACATGCACTGGTGCATCGGAATCCAATACTGGTCTCCCAGGAGCCGCCCAAAGCACAAACTCTGAGAAGATTCACTCTTCTTGTACTTAAGTCGGCACTGTGCCTTTTATATTCAATTCCGAAGCGATTTCTGTGTTTCATCGTCAATGTGAAGGTCCAAGGGATACAGTAAACCAGCATTGGTGCATCGGAATCCAATACAGGTCTCCCAGGATCCGTTCAAAGTACAAACTCTGAGAAGATTCACTCTTCTTGTACTTAAGTCGGCACTGTGTCTTTAATATTCAATTCCGATGCGATTTCTGTGTTTCATCGTCAATGTGAAGGTCCAAGGGATACTGTAAACCTGCACTGGTGCATCGGAATCCAATACTGGTCTCCCAGGAGCCGCCCAAAGCACAAACTCTGAGAAGATTCACTCTTCTTGTACTTAAGTCGGCACTGTGCCTTTTATATTCAATTCCGATGCGATTTCTGTGTTTCATCGTCAATGTGATGGTCCAAGGGATACAGTAAACCTGCACTGGTGTATCGGAATCCAATACTGGTCTCCCAGGATCCGCTCAAAGCACAAACTCTGAGAAGATTCACTCTTCTTGTACTTAAGTCGGCACTGTGCCTTTTATATTCAATTCCGATGCGATTTCTGTGTTTCATCGTCAATGTGAAGGTCCATGGGATACAGTAAACCTGCACTGGTGCATCGGAATCCAAAACTGGTCTCCCAGGAGCCGCCCAAAGCACAAACTCTTAGGAGACTCACTCTTCCTGTACTTAAGTCGGCACTGTGCCTTTTATATTCAATTCCGATGCGATTTCTGTGTTTCATCGTCAATGTGAAGGTCCAAGGGATACAGTAAACCTGCACTGGTGCATCGGAATCCAATACTGGTCTCCCAGGAGCCGCCCAAAGCACAAACTCTGAGAAGATTCACTCTTCTTGTACATAAGTCGGCACTGTGCCTTTTATATTCAATTCCGATGCGATTTCTGTGTTTCATCGTCAATGTGAAGGTCCAAGGGATACAGTAAACCTGCACTGGTGCATCGGAATCCAATACTGGTCTCCCAGGAGCCGCCCAAAGCACAAACTCTGAGAAGATTCACTCTTCTTGTACTTAAGTCGGCACTGTGCCTTTTATATTCAATTCCGATGCGATTTCTGTGTTTCATCGTCAATGTGAAGGTCCAAGGGATACAGTAAACCTGCACTGGTGCATCGGAATCCAATACTGGTCTCCCAGGATCCGCTCAAAGCACAAACTCTGAGAAGATTCACTCTTCTTGTACTTGAGTCGGCACTATGCATTTATATTCAATTCCGATGCGATTTCTGTGTTTCATCGTCAATGTGAAGGTCGAAGGGATACAGTAAACCTGCACTGGTGCATCGGTATCCAATACTGGTCTCCCAGGAGCCGCCCAAAGCACAAACTCTTAGGAGACTCACTCTTCTTGTACTTATGTCGGCACTGTGCCTTTTATATTCAATTCCGATGCGATTTCTGTGTTTCATCGTCAATGTGAAGGTCCAAGGGATACAGTAAACCTGCACTGGTGCATCGGAATCCAATACTGGTCTCCCAGGAGCCGCCCAAAGCACAAACTCTGAGAAGATTCACTATTCTTGTACTTAAGTCGGCACTGTGACTTTTATATTCAATTCCGATGCGATTTCTGTGTTTCATCGTCAATGTGAAGGTCCAAGGGATACAGTAAACCTGCACTGGTGCATCGGAATCCAATACTGGTCTCCCAGGAGCCGCCCAAAGCACAAACTCTGAGAAGATTCACTCTTCTTGTACTTAAGTCGGCACTGTGCCTTTTATATTCAATTCCGATGCGATTTCTGTGTTT
The DNA here is from genome assembly GCF_023898315.1 of Schistocerca nitens. Classification (NCBI taxonomy): domain Eukaryota; kingdom Metazoa; phylum Arthropoda; class Insecta; order Orthoptera; family Acrididae; genus Schistocerca; species Schistocerca nitens. The sequence goes on from NC_064625.1 coordinate 185,815,186, forward strand.
CATCGTCAATGTGAAGGTCCAAGGGATACAGTAAACCTGCACTGGTGCATCGGAATCCAATACTGGTCTCCCAGGATCCGCTCAAAGCACAAATTCTGAGAAGATTCACTCTTCTTGTACTTAAGTCGGCACTGTGCCTTTTATATTCAATTCCGATGCGATTTATGTGTTTCATCGTCAATGTGAAGGTCCAAGGGATACAGTAAACCTGCACTGGTGCATCGGAATCTAATACTGGTCTCCCAGAAGCCGCTCAAAGCACAAATTCGTAGAAGATTCACTCTTCTTGCACTTAAGTCGGCACTGTGCCTTTTATATTCAATTCCGATGCGATTTCTGTGTTTCATCGTCAATGTGAAGGTCCAAGGGATACAGTAAACCTGCACTGGTGCATCGGAATCCAATACTGGTCTCCCAGGAGCCGCTCAAAGCACAAACTCTTAGAAGATTCAATCTTCTTGTACTTAAGTCGGTATTGTGCCTTTTATATTCAATTCCGATGCGATTTCTGTGTTTCATTGTCAATGTGAAGGTCCAAGGGATACAGTAAACCTGCACTGGTGCATCGGAATCTAATACTGGTCTCCCAGGAGACGCTCAAAGCACAAACTCTTAGAAAATTCACTCTTCTTGTACTTAAGTCGGCATTGTGCCTTTGATATTCAATTCCGATGCGATTTCTGTGTTTCATCGTCAATGTGAAGGTCCAAGGGATACAGTAAACCTGCACTGGTGCATCGGAATCCAATACTGGTCTCCCAGGTGCCGCTCAAAGCACAAACCCATAGAAGATTCACTCTTCTTGTACATAAGTCGGCATTGTGCCTTTTATATTCAATTCCGATGCGATTTCTGTGTTTCATTGCAATGTGACGGTCCAAGGGATACAGTAAACCTGCACTGGTGCATCGGAATCTAATACTTGTTCCCAGGCTCCGCTCAAAGCACAAACTCTGAGAAGATTCACTCTTCTTGTACTTAAGTCGGCACTGTGCCTTTTATATTCAATTCCGATGCGATTTCTGTGTTTCATCGCAATGTGAAGGTCCAAGGGATACAGTAAACCTGCACTGGTTCATCGGAATCTAATACTGGTCTCCCAGAAGTCGCTAATAGCACAAATTCGTAGAAGATTCACTCTTCTTGTACTTAAGTCGGCACTGTGCCTTTTATGTTCAATTCCGATGCGATTTCTGTGTTTCATCGTCAATGTGAAGGTCCAAGGGATACAGTAAACCTGCACTGGTGCATCGGAATCTAATACTGGTCTCCCAGAAGCCGCTCAAAGCACAAATTCGTAGAAGATTCACTCTTCTTGTACTTTAGTCGGCACTGTGCCTTTTATATTCAATTCCGATGCGATTTCTGTGTTTCATTGTCAATGTGAAGGTCCAAGGGATACAGTAAACCTGCACTGGTGCATCGGAATCTAATACTGGTCTCCCAGGAGCCGATCAAACCACAAACTCTTAGGAGACTCACTCTTCTTGTACTTAAGTCGGCACTGTGCCTTTTATATTCAATTCCGATGCGATTTCTGTGTTTCATCGTCAATGTGAAGGTCCAAGGGATACAGTAAACCTGCACTGGTGCATCGGAATCCAATACTGGTCTCCCAGGAGCCGCTCAAAGCACAAACTCGTAGAAGATTCACTCTTCTTGTACTTAAGTCGGCTCTGTGCCTTTTATATTCAATTCCGATGCGATTTCTGTGTTTCATCGTCAATGTGAAGGTCCAAGGGATACAGTAAACCTGCACTGGTGCATCGGAATCCAATACTGGTCTCCCAGGATCCGCTCAAAGCACAAACTCTTAGGAGACTCACTCTTCTTGTACTTAAGTCGGCATTGTGCCTTTTACATTGAATTCCGATGCGATTTCTGTGTTTCATCGTCAATTTGAAGGTCCAAGGGATACAGTAAACCTGCACTGGTGCATCGGAATCCAATACTGGTCTCCCAGGAGCCGCTCAAAGCACAAACTCTTAGAAGATTCAATCTTCTTGTACTTAAGTCGGTATTGTGCCTTTTATATTCAATTCCGATGCGATTTCTGTGTTTCATTGTCAATGTGAAGGTCCAAGGGATACAGTAAACCTGCACTGGTGCATCGGAATCTAATACTGGTCTCCCAGGAGACGCTCAAAGCACAAACTCTTATAAAATTCACTCTTCTTGTACTTAAGTCGGCATTGTGCCTTTGATATTCAATTCCGATGCGATTTCTGTGTTTCATCGTCAATGTGAAGGTCCAAGGGATACAGTAAACCTGCACTGGTGCATCGGAATCCAATACTGGTCTCCCAGGTGCCGCTCAAAGCACAAACCCATAGAAGATTCACTCTTCTTGTACATAAGTCGGCATTGTGCCTTTTATATTCAATTCCGATGCGATTTCTGTGTTTCATTGCAATGTGACGGTCCAAGGGATACAGTAAACCTGCACTGGTGCATCGGAATCTAATACTTGTCTCCCAGGCGCCGCTCAAAGCACAAACTCTGAGAAGATTCACTCTTCTTGTACTTAAGTCGGCACTGTGACTTTTATATTCAATTCCGATGCGATTTCTGTGTTTCATCGTCAATGTGAAGGTCCAAGGGATACAGTAAACCTGCACTGGTTCATCGGAATCTAATACTGGTCTCCCAGAAGCCGCTAATAGCACAAATTCGTAGAAGATTCACTCTTCTTGTACTTAAGTCGGCACTGTGCCTTTTATGTTCAATTCCGATGCGATTTCTGTGTTTCATCGTCAATGTGAAGGTCCAAGGGATACAGTAAACCTGCACTGGTGCATCGGAATCTAATACTGGTCTCCCAGAAGCCGCTCAAATCACAAATTCGTAGAAGATTCACTCTTCTTGTACTTAAGTCGGCACTGTGCCTTTTATATTCAATTCCGATGCGATTTCTGTGTTTCATTGTCAATGTGAAGGTCCAAGGGATACAGTAAACCTGCACTGGTGCATCGGAATTTAATACTAGTCTCCCAGGAGCCGATCAAACCACAAACTCTTAGGAGACTCACTCTTCTTGTACTTAAGTCGGCATTGTGCCTTTTATATTCAATTCCGATGCGATTTCTGTGTTTCATCGTCAATGTGAAGGTCCAAGCGATACAGTAAACCTGCACTGGTGCATCGGAATCCAATACTGGTCTCCCAGGAGCCGCTCAAAGCACAAACTCGTAGAAGATTCACTCTTCTTGTACTTAAGTCGGCTCTGTGCCTTTTATATTAAATTCCGATGCGATTTCTGTGTTTCATCGTCAATGTGAAGGTCCAAGGGATACAGTAAACCTGCACTGGTGCATCGGAATCCAATACTGGTCTCCCAGGATCCGCTCAAAGCACAAACTCTTAGGAGACTCACTCTTCTTGTACTTAAGTCGGCATTGTGCCTTTTATATTGAATTCCGATGCGATTTCTGTGTTTCATCGTCAATTTGAAGGTCCAAGGGATACAGTAAACCTGCACTGGTGCATCGGAATCCAATACTGGTCTCCCAGGAGCCGCTCTAACCACAAACTCTTAGGAGACTCACTCTTCTTGTACTTAAGTCGGCATTGTGCCTTTTATATTCAATTCCGATGCGATTTCTGTGTTTCATCGTCAATGTGAAGGTCCAAGGGATACAGTAAACCTGCACTGGTGCATCGGAATCCAATACTGGTCTCCCAGGAGCCGCCCAAAGCACAAACTCTTAGGAGACTCACTCTTCTTGTACTTAAGTCGGCACTGTGCGCCTTTTATATTCAATTCCGATGCGATTTCTGTGTTTCATCGTCAATGTGAAGGTCCAAGGGATACAGTAAACCTGCACTGGTGCATCGGAATCCAATACTGGTCTCCCAGGAGCCGCCCAAAGCACAAACTCTGAGAAGAATCACTCTTCTTGTACTTAAGTCGGCACTGTGCCTTTTATATTCAATTCCGATGCGATTTCTGTGTTTCATCGTCAATGTGAAGGTCCAAGGGATACAGTAAACCAGCACTGGTGCATCGGAATCCAATACTGGTCTCCCAGGATCCGCTCAAAGCACAAACTCTTAGAAGATTCACTCTTCTTGTACTTAAGTCGGCACTGTGTCTTTTATATTCAATTCCGATGCGATTTCTGTGTTTCATCGTCAATGTGAAGGTCCAAGGGATACAGTAAACCTGCACTGGTGCATCGGAATCCAATACTGGTCTCCCAGGAGCCGCCCAAAGCACAAACTCTGAGAAGATTCACTCTTCTTGTACTTAAGTCGGCCTGTGCCTCTTATATTCAATTCCGATGCGATTTCTGTGTTTCATCGTCAATGTGAAGGTCCAAGGGATACAGTAAACCTGCACTGGTGCATCGGAATCCAATACTGGTCTCCCAGGAGCCGCCCAAAGCACAAACTCTTAGGAGACTCACTCTTCTTGTACTTAAGTCGGCACTGTGCCTTTTATATTCAATTCCGATGCGATTTCTGTGTTTCATCGTCAATGTGTAGGTCCAAGGGATACAGTAAACCTGCACTGGTGCATCGGAATCCAATACTGGTCTCCCAGGAGCCGCCCAAATCACAAACTCTGAGAAGATTCACTCTTCTTGTACATAAGTCGGCACTGTGCCTTTTATATTCAATTCCGATGCGATTTCTGTGTTACATCGTCAATGTGAAGGTCCAAGGGATACAGTAAACCTGCACTGGTGCATCGGAATCCAATACTGGTCTCCCAGGAGCCGCCCAAAGCACAAACTCTTAGGAGACTCACTCTTCTTGTACTTAAGTCGGCACTGTGCCTTTCATATTCAATTCCGATGCGATTTCTGTGTTTCATCGTCAATGTGAAGGTCCAAGGGATACAGTAAACCTGCACTGGTGCATCGGAATCCAATACTGGTCTCCCAGGAGCCGCCCAAAGCACAAACTCTTAGGAGACTCACTCTTCTTGTACTTAAGTCGGCACTGTGCCTTTTATATTCAATTCCGATGCGATTTCTGTGTTTCATCGTCAATGTGAAGGTCCAAGGGATACAGTAATCCTGCACTGGTGCATCGGAATCCAATACTGGTCTCCCAGGAGCCGCCCAAAGTACAAACTCTGAGCAGATTCACTCTTCTTGTACTTAAGTCGGCACTGTGCCTTTTATATTCAATTCCGATGCGATTTCTGTTTTTCATCATCAATGTGAAGGTCCAAGGGATACAGTAAACCTGCACTGGTGCATCGGAATCCAATACTGGGCCCCCAGGATCCGCTCAAAGCACAAACTCGGAGAAGATCACTCTTCTTGTACTTAAGTCGGCACTGTGCCTTTTATATTCAATTCCGATGCGATTTCTGTGTTTCATCGTCAATGTGATGTTCCAAGGGATACAGTAAACCTGCACTGGTGCATCGGAATCTAATACTGGTCTCCCAGAAGCCGCTCAAAGCACAAATTCGTGGAAGATTCACTCTTCTTGTACTTAAGTCGGCAATGTGCCTTTTATATTCAATTCCGATGCGATTTCTGTGTTTCATTGTCAATGTGAAGGTCCAAGGGATACAGTAAACCTGCACTGGTGCATCGGAATCTAATACTGGTCTCCCAGGAGCCGCTCAAACCACAAACTCTTAGGAGACTCACTCTTCTTGTACTTAAGTCGGCATTGTGCATTTTATATTCAATTCCGATGCGATTTCTGTGTTTCATCGTCAATGTGAAGGTCCAAGGGATACAGTAAACCTGCACTGGTGCATCGGAATCCAATACTGGTCTCCCAGGAGCCGCCCAAAGCACAAACTCTGAGAAGATTCACTCTTCTTGTACATAAGTCGGCACTGTGCCTTTTATATTCAATTCCGATGCGATTTCTGTGTTTCATCGTCAATGTGAAGGTCCAAGGGATACAGTAAACCTGCACTGGTGCATCGGAGTCCAATACTGGTCTCCCAGGAGCCGCCCAAAGCACAAACTCTTAGGACACTCACTCTTCTTGTACTTAAGTCGGCACTGTGCTTTTTATATTCAATTCCGATGCGATTCCTGTGTTTCATCGTCAATGTGAAGGTCCAAGGGATACAGTAAACCTGCACTGGTGCATCGGAATCCAATACTGGTCTCCCAGGAGCCGCCCAAAGCACAAACTCTGAGAAGATTCACTCTTCTTGTACTTAAGTCGGCACTGTGCCTGTTATATTCAATTCCGATGCGATTTCTGTGTTTCATCGTCAATGTGAAGGTCCAAGGGATACAGTAAACCTGCACTGGTGCATCGGAATCCAATACTGGTCTCCCAGGATCCGCTCAAAGCACAAACTCTGAGAAGATTCACTCTTCTTGTACTTGAGTCGGCACTGTGCATTTATATTCAATTCCGATGCGATTTCTGTGTTTCATCGTCAATGTGAAGGTCCAAGGGATACAGTAAACCTGCACTGGTGCATCGGAATCCAATACTGGTCTCCCAGGAGCCGCCCAAAGCACAAACTCTTAGGAGACTCACTCTTCTTGTACTTAAGTCGGTACTGTGCCTTTTATATTCAATTCCGATGCGATTTCTGTGTTTCATCGTCAATGTGAAGGTCCAAGGGATACAGTAAACCTGCACTGGTGCATCGGAATCCAATACTGGTCTCCCAGGAGCCGCCCAAAGCACAAACTCTTAGGAGACTCACTCTTCTTGTACTTAAGTCGGTACTGTGCCTTTTATATTCAATTCCGATGCGATTTCTGTGTTTCATCGTCAATGTGAAGGTCCAAGGGATACAGTAAACCTGCACTGGTGCATCGGAATCCAATACTGGTCTCCCAGGAGCCGAACAAAGCACAAAATCTTAGGAGACTCACTCTTCTTGTACTTAAGTCGGCTCTGTGCCTTTTATATTCAATTCCGATGCGATTTTGTGTTTCATCGTCAATGTAAAGGTCCAAAGGATACAGTAAACCTGCACTGGTGCATCGGAATCCAATACTGGTCTCCCAGGAGCCGCCCAAAGCACAATCTCTGAGAAGAATCACTCTTCTTGTACTTAAGTCGTCACTGTGCCTCTTATATTCAATTCCGATGCGATTTCTGTGTTTCATCGTCAATGTGAAGGTCCAAGGGATACAGTAAACCAGCACTGGTGCATCGGAATCCAATACTGGTCTCCCAGGATCCGCTCAAAAGCACAAACTCTGAGAAGATTCACTCTTCTTGTACTTAAGTCGGCACTGTGCTTTTTATATTCAATTCCGATGCGATTTCTGTGTTTCATCGTCAATGTGAAGGTCCAAGGGATACAGTAAACCTACACTGGTGCATCGGAATCCAATACTGGTCCCCCAGGATCCACTCAAAGCACAAACTCGGAGAAGAGTCACTCTTCTTGTACTTAAGTCGGCACTGTGCCTTTTATATTCAATTCCGATGCGATTTCTGTTTTTCATCATCAATGTGAAGGTCCAAGGGATACAGTAAACCTGCACTGGTGCATCGGAATCCAATACTGGTCTCCCAGGATCCGCTCAAAGCACAAACTCTGAGAAGATTCACTCTTCTTGTACTTGAGTCGGCACTGTGCATTTATATTCAATTCCGATGCGATTTCTGTGTTTCATCGTCAATGTGAAGGTCCAAGGGATACAGTAAACCTGCACTGGTGCATCGGAATCCAATACTGGTCTCCCAGGAGCCGCCCAAAGCACAAACTCTTAGGAGACTCACTCTTCTTGTACTTAAGTCGGTACTGTGCCTTTTATATTCAATTCCGATGCGATATCTGTGTTTCATCGTCAATGTGAAGGTCCAAGGGATACAGTAAACCTGCACTGGTGCATCGGAATCCAATACTGGTCTCCCAGGAGCCGCCCAAAGCACAAACTCTGAGAGGATTCACTCTTCCTGTACTTAAGTCGGCACTGTGCCTTTTATATTCAATTCCGATGCGATTTCTGTGTTTCATCGTCAATTTGAAGGTCCAAGGGATACAGTAAACCTGCACTGGTGCATCGGAATCCAATACTGGTCTCCCAGGAGCCGAACAAAGCACAAAATCTTAGGAGACTCACTCTTCTTGTACTTAAGTCGGCTCTGTGCCTTTTATATTCAATTCCGATGCGATTTTGTGTTTCATCGTCAATGTAAAGGTCCAAAGGATACAGTAAACCTGCACTGGTGCATCGGAATCCAATACTGGTCTCCCAGGAGCCGCCCAAAGCACAATCTCTGAGAAGAATCACTCTTCTTGTACTTAAGTCGGCACAGTGCCTCTTATATTCAATTCCGATGCGATTTCTGTGTTTCATCGTCAATGTGAAGGTCCAAGGGATACAGTAAACCAGCACTGGTGCATCGGAATCCAATACTGGTCTCCCAGGATCCGCTCAAAAGCACAAACTCTGAGAAGATTCACTCTTCTTGTACTTAAGTCGGCACTGTGTCTTTTATATTCAATTCCGATGCGATTTCTGTGTTTCATCGTCAATGTGAAGGTCCAAGGGATACAGTAAACCTGCACTGGTGCATCGGAATCCAATACTGGTCTCCCAGGAGCCGCCCAAAGCACAAACTCTGAGAAGATTCACTCTTCTTGTACTTAAGTCGGCACTGTGCCTTTTATATTCAATTCCGATGCGATTTCTGTGTTTCATCGTCAATGTGAAGGTCCAAGGGATACAGTAAACCTGCACTGGTGCATCGGAATCCAATACTGGTCTCCCAGGAGCCGCTCAAAGCACAAACTCTGAGAAGATTCACTCTTCTTGTACTTAAGTCGGCACTGTGCCTTTTATATTCAATTCCGATGCGATTTCTGTGTTTCATCGTCAATGTGAAGGTCCATGGGATACAGTAAACCTGCACTGGTGCATCAGAATCCAATACTGGTCTCCCAGGAGCCGCCCAAAGCACAAACTCTGAGAAGATTCACTCTTCTTGTACATAAGTCGGCACTGTGCCTTTTATATTCAATTCCAATGCGATTTCTGTGTTTCATCGTCAATGTGAAGGTCCAAGGGATACAGTAAACCTGCAATGGTGCATCGGAATCCAATACTGGTCTCCCAGGAGCCGCCCAAAGCACAAACTCTGAGAAGATTCACACTTCTTGTACTTAAGTCGGCACTGTGTCTTTTATATTCAATTCCGATGCGATTTCTGTGTTTCATCGTCAATGTGAAGGCCCAAGGGATACAGTAAACCTGCACTGGTGCATCGGAATCCAATACTGGTCTCCCAGGATCCGCTCAAAGCACAAACTCTGAGAAGATTCACTCTTCTTGTACTTGAGTCGGCACTGTGCATTTATATTCAATTCCGATGCGATTTCTGTGTTTCATCGTCAATGTGAAGGTCCAAGGGATACAGTAAACCTGCACTGGTGCATCGGAATCCAATACTGGTCTCCCAGGAGCCGCCCAATGCACAAACTCTTAGGAGACTCACTCTTCTTGTACTTAAGTCGGCACTGTGCCTTTTATATTCAATTCCGATGCGATTTCTGTGTTTCATCGTCAATGTGAAGGTCCAAGGGATACAGTAAACCTGCACTGGTGCATCGGAATCCAATACTGGTCTCCCAGGAGCCGCCCAAAGCACAAACTCTGAGAAGATTCACTCTTCTTGTACTTAAGTCGGCACTGTGACTTTTATATTCAATTCCGATGCGATTTCTGTGTTTCATCGTCAATGTGAAGGTCCTAGGGATACAGTAAACCTGTACTGGTGCATCGGAATCCAATACTGGTCTCCCAGGAGCCGCCTCTTAGAAGACTCACTCTTCTTGTACTTAAGTCGGCACTGTGCCTTTTATATTCAATTCCGATGCGATTTCTGTGTTTCATCGTCAATGTAAAGGTCCAAGGGATACAGTAAACCTGCACTGGTGCATCGGAATCCAATACTGGTCTCCCAGGAGCCGCCCAAAGCACAATCTCTGAGAAGAATAACTCTTCTTGTACTTAAGTCGGCACTGTGCCTTTTATATTCAATTCCGATGCGATTTCTGTGTTGCATCGTCAATGTGAAGGTCCAAGGGATACAGTAAACCAGCACTGGTGCATCGGAATCCAATACTGGTCTCCCAGGATCCGCTCAAAGCACAAACTCTGAGAAGATTCACTCTTCTTGTACTTAAGTCGGCACTGTGTGTTTTATATTCAATTCCGATGCGATTTCTGTGTTTCATCGTCAATGTGAAGGTCCAAGGGATACAGTAAACCTGCACTGGTGCATCGGAATCCAATACTGGTCTCCCAGGAGCCACCCAAAGCACAAACTCTGAGAAGATTCACTCTTCTTGTACTTAAGTCGGCACTGTGCCTTTTATATTCAATTCCGATGCGATTTCTGTGTTTCATCGTCAATGTGAAAGCCCAAGGGATACAGTAAACCTGCACTGGTGCATCGGAATCCAATACTGGTCTCCCAGGATCCGCTCAAAGCACAATCTCTGAGAAGATTCACTCTTCTTGTACTTGAGTCGGCACTGTGCATTTATATTCAATTCCGATGCGATTTCTGTGTTTCATCGTCAATGTGAAGGCCCAAGGGATACAGTAAACCTGCACTGGTGCATCGGAATCCAATACTGGTCTCCCAGGATCCGCTCAAAGCACAAACTCTGAGAAGATTCACTCTTCTTGTACTTGAGTCGGCACTGTGCATTTATATTCAATTCCGATGCGATTTCTGTGTTTCATCGTCAATGTGAAGGTCCAAGGGATACAGTAAACCTGCACTGGTGCATCGGAATCCAATACTGGTCTCCCAGGAGCCGCCCAAAGCACAAACTCTTAGGAGACTCACTCTTCTTGTACTTAAGTCGGCACTGTGCCTTTTATATTCAATTCCGATGCGATTTCTGTGTTTCATCGTCAATGTGAAGGTCCAAGGGATACAGTAAACCTGCACTGGTGCATCGGAATCCAATACCGGTCTCCCAGGAGCCGCCCAAAGCACAAACTCTGAGAAGATTCACTCTTCTTGTACTTAAGTCGGCACTGTGTCTTTTATATTCAATTCCGATGCGATTTCTGTGTTTCATCGTCAATGTGAAGGTCCAAGGGATACAGTAAACCTGCACTGGTGCATCGGAATCCAATACTGGTCTCCCAGGAGCCGCCCAAAGCACAAACTCTGAGAAGATTCACTCTTCTTGTACTTAAGTCGGCACTGTGCCTTTTATATTCAATTCCGATGCGATTTCTGTGTTTCATCGTCAATGTGAAGGTCCAAGGGATACAGTAAACCTGCACTGGTGCATCGGAATCCAATACTGGTCTCCCAGGATCCGCTCAAAGCACAAACTCTGAGAAGATTCACTCTTCTTGTACTTAAGTCGGCACTGTGCCTTTTATATTCAATTCCTATGCGATTTCTGTGTTTCATCGTCAATGTGAAGGTCCATGGGATACAGTAAACCTGCACTGGTGCATCGGAATCCAATACTGGTCTCCCAGGAGCCGCCCAAAGCACAAACTCTGAGAAGATTCACTCTTCTTGTACTTAAGTCGGCACTGTGCCTCTTATATTCAATTCCGATGCGATTTCTGTGCTTCATCGTCAATGTGAAGGTCCAAGGGATCCAGTAAACCTGCACTGGTGCATCGGAATCCAATACTAGTATCCCAGGAGCCGCACAAAGCAAAAACTCTTAGGAGACTCACTCTTCTTGTACTTAAGTCGGCACTGTGCCTTTTATATTCAATTCCGATGCGATTTCTGTGTTTCATCGTCAATGTGAAGGTCCAAGGGATACAGTAAACCTGCACTGGTGCATCGGAATCCAATACTGGTCTCCCAGGAGCCGCCCAAAGCACAAACTCTTAGGAGACTCACTCTTCTTGTACTTAAGTCGGCACTGTGCCTTTTATATTCAATTCCGATGCGATTTCTGTGTTTCATCGTCAATGTGAAGGTCCAAGGGATACAGTAAACCTGCACTGGTGCATCGGAATCGAATACTGGTCTCCCAGGAGCCGCCCAAAGCACAAACTCTTAGGAGACTCACTCTTCTTGTACTTAAGTCGGCACTGTGCCTTTTATATTCAATTCCGATGCGATTTCTGTGTTTCATCGTCAATGTGAAGGTCCAAAGGATACAGTAAACCTGCACTGGTGCATCGGAATCCAATACTGGTCTCCCAGGAGCCGCCCAAAGCACAATCTCTGAGAAGAATCACTCTTCTTGTACTTAAGTCGGCACTGTGCCTTTTATATTCAATTCCGATGCGATTTCTGTGTTTCATTGTCAATGTGAAGGTCCAAGGGATACAGTAAACCAGCACTGGTGCATCGGAATCCAATACTGGTCTCCCAGGATCCGCTCAAAGCACAATCTCTGAGAAGATTTACTCTTCTTGTACTTGAGTCGGCACTGTGCATTTATATTCAATTCCGATGCGATTTCTGTGTTTCATCGTCAATGTGAAGGTCCAAGGGATACAGTAAACCAGCACTGGTGCATCGGAATCCAATACTGGTCTCCCAGGAGCCGCCCAAAGCACAAACTCTTAGGAGACTCACTCTTCTTGTACTTAAGTCGGTACTGTGCCTTTTATATTCAATTCCGATGCGATTTCTGTGTTTCATCGTCAATGTGAAGGTCCAAGGGATACAGTAAACCTGCACTGGTGCATCGGAATCCAATACTGGTCTCCCAGGAGCCGCCCAAAGCACAAACTCTGAGAAGATTCACTCTTCTTGTACTTAAGTCGGCACTGTGCCTTTTATATTCAATTCCGATGCGATTTCTGTGTTTCATCGTCAATGTGAAGGTCCAAGGGATACAGTAAACCTGCACTGGTGCATCGGAATCCTATACTGGTCTCCCAGGAGCCGAACAAAGCACAAAATCTTAGGAGACTCACTCTTCTTGTACTTAAGTGGGCACTGTGCCTTTTATATTCAATTCCGATGCGATTTTGTGTTTCATCGTCAATGTAAAGGTCCAAGGGATACAGTAAACATGCACTGGTGCATCGGAATCCAATACTGGTCTCCCAGGAGCCGCCCAAAGCACAATCTCTGAGAAGAATCACTCTTCTTGTACTTAAGTCGGCACTGTGCCTTTTATATTCAATTCCGATGCGATTTCTGTGTTTCATCGTCAATGTGAAGGTCCAACGGATACAGTAAACCTGCACTGGTGCATCGGAATCCAATACTGGTCTCCCAGGAGCCGCCCAAAGCACAAACTCTTAGGAGACTCACTCTTCTTGTACTTAAGTCGGCACTGTGCCTTTTATATTCAATTCCGATGCGATTTCTGTGTTTCATCGTCAATGTGAAGGTCCAAGGGATACAGTAATCCTGCACTGGTGCATCGGAATCCAATACTGGTCTCCCAGGAGCCGCCCAAAGTACAAACTCTGAGCAGATTCACTCTTCTTGTACTTAAGTCGGCACTGTGCCTTTTATATTCAATTCCGATGCGATTTCTGTTTTTCATCATCAATGTGAAGGTCCAAGGGATACAGTAAACCTGCACTGGTGCATCGGAATCCAATACTGGGCCCCCAGGATCCGCTCAAAGCACAAACTCGGAGAAGATCACTCTTCTTGTACTTAAGTCGGCACTGTGCCTTTTATATTCAATTCCGATGCGATTTCTGTGTTTCATCGTCAATGTGATGTTCCAAGGGATACAGTAAACCTGCACTGGTGCATCGGAATCTAATACTGGTCTCCCAGAAGCCGCTCAAAGCACAAATTCGTGGAAGATTCACTCTTCTTGTACTTAAGTCGGCAATGTGCCTTTTATATTCAATTCCGATGCGATTTCTGTGTTTCATTGTCAATGTGAAGGTCCAAGGGATACAGTAAACCTGCACTGGTGCATCGGAATCTAATACTGGTCTCCCAGGAGCCGCTCAAACCACAAACTCTTAGGAGACTCACTCTTCTTGTACTTAAGTCGGCATTGTGCATTTTATATTCAATTCCGATGCGATTTCTGTGTTTCATCGTCAATGTGAAGGTCCAAGGGATACAGTAAACCTGCACTGGTGCATCGGAATCCAATACTGGTCTCCCAGGAGCCGCCCAAAGCACAAACTCTGAGAAGATTCACTCTTCTTGTACATAAGTCGGCACTGTGCCTTTTATATTCAATTCCGATGCGATTTCTGTGTTTCATCGTCAATGTGAAGGTCCAAGGGATACAGTAAACCTGCACTGGTGCATCGGAGTCCAATACTGGTCTCCCAGGAGCCGCCCAAAGCACAAACTCTTAGGACACTCACTCTTCTTGTACTTAAGTCGGCACTGTGCTTTTTATATTCAATTCCGATGCGATTCCTGTGTTTCATCGTCAATGTGAAGGTCCAAGGGATACAGTAAACCTGCACTGGTGCATCGGAATCCAATACTGGTCTCCCAGGAGCCGCCCAAAGCACAAACTCTGAGAAGATTCACTCTTCTTGTACTTAAGTCGGCACTGTGCCTGTTATATTCAATTCCGATGCGATTTCTGTGTTTCATCGTCAATGTGAAGGTCCAAGGGATACAGTAAACCTGCACTGGTGCATCGGAATCCAATACTGGTCTCCCAGGATCCGCTCAAAGCACAAACTCTGAGAAGATTCACTCTTCTTGTACTTGAGTCGGCACTGTGCATTTATATTCAATTCCGATGCGATTTCTGTGTTTCATCGTCAATGTGAAGGTCCAAGGGATACAGTAAACCTGCACTGGTGCATCGGAATCCAATACTGGTCTCCCAGGAGCCGCCCAAAGCACAAACTCTTAGGAGACTCACTCTTCTTGTACTTAAGTCGGTACTGTGCCTTTTATATTCAATTCCGATGCGATTTCTGTGTTTCATCGTCAATGTGAAGGTCCAAGGGATACAGTAAACCTGCACTGGTGCATCGGAATCCAATACTGGTCTCCCAGGAGCCGCCCAAAGCACAAACTCTTAGGAGACTCACTCTTCTTGTACTTAAGTCGGTACTGTGCCTTTTATATTCAATTCCGATGCGATTTCTGTGTTTCATCGTCAATGTGAAGGTCCAAGGGATACAGTAAACCTGCACTGGTGCATCGGAATCCAATACTGGTCTCCCAGGAGCCGAACAAAGCACAAAATCTTAGGAGACTCACTCTTCTTGTACTTAAGTCGGCTCTGTGCCTTTTATATTCAATTCCGATGCGATTTTGTGTTTCATCGTCAATGTAAAGGTCCAAAGGATACAGTAAACCTGCACTGGTGCATCGGAATCCAATACTGGTCTCCCAGGAGCCGCCCAAAGCACAATCTCTGAGAAGAATCACTCTTCTTGTACTTAAGTCGTCACTGTGCCTCTTATATTCAATTCCGATGCGATTTCTGTGTTTCATCGTCAATGTGAAGGTCCAAGGGATACAGTAAACCAGCACTGGTGCATCGGAATCCAATACTGGTCTCCCAGGATCCGCTCAAAAGCACAAACTCTGAGAAGATTCACTCTTCTTGTACTTAAGTCGGCACTGTGCTTTTTATATTCAATTCCGATGCGATTTCTGTGTTTCATCGTCAATGTGAAGGTCCAAGGGATACAGTAAACCTACACTGGTGCATCGGAATCCAATACTGGTCCCCCAGGATCCACTCAAAGCACAAACTCGGAGAAGAGTCACTCTTCTTGTACTTAAGTCGGCACTGTGCCTTTTATATTCAATTCCGATGCGATTTCTGTTTTTCATCATCAATGTGAAGGTCCAAGGGATACAGTAAACCTGCACTGGTGCATCGGAATCCAATACTGGTCTCCCAGGATCCGCTCAAAGCACAAACTCTGAGAAGATTCACTCTTCTTGTACTTGAGTCGGCACTGTGCATTTATATTCAATTCCGATGCGATTTCTGTGTTTCATCGTCAATGTGAAGGTCCAAGGGATACAGTAAACCTGCACTGGTGCATCGGAATCCAATACTGGTCTCCCAGGAGCCGCCCAAAGCACAAACTCTTAGGAGACTCACTCTTCTTGTACTTAAGTCGGTACTGTGCCTTTTATATTCAATTCCGATGCGATATCTGTGTTTCATCGTCAATGTGAAGGTCCAAGGGATACAGTAAACCTGCACTGGTGCATCGGAATCCAATACTGGTCTCCCAGGAGCCGCCCAAAGCACAAACTCTGAGAGGATTCACTCTTCCTGTACTTAAGTCGGCACTGTGCCTTTTATATTCAATTCCGATGCGATTTCTGTGTTTCATCGTCAATTTGAAGGTCCAAGGGATACAGTAAACCTGCACTGGTGCATCGGAATCCAATACTGGTCTCCCAGGAGCCGAACAAAGCACAAAATCTTAGGAGACTCACTCTTCTTGTACTTAAGTCGGCTCTGTGCCTTTTATATTCAATTCCGATGCGATTTTGTGTTTCATCGTCAATGTAAAGGTCCAAAGGATACAGTAAACCTGCACTGGTGCATCGGAATCCAATACTGGTCTCCCAGGAGCCGCCCAAAGCACAATCTCTGAGAAGAATCACTCTTCTTGTACTTAAGTCGGCACAGTGCCTCTTATATTCAATTCCGATGCGATTTCTGTGTTTCATCGTCAATGTGAAGGTCCAAGGGATACAGTAAACCAGCACTGGTGCATCGGAATCCAATACTGGTCTCCCAGGATCCGCTCAAAAGCACAAACTCTGAGAAGATTCACTCTTCTTGTACTTAAGTCGGCACTGTGTCTTTTATATTCAATTCCGATGCGATTTCTGTGTTTCATCGTCAATGTGAAGGTCCAAGGGATACAGTAAACCTGCACTGGTGCATCGGAATCCAATACTGGTCTCCCAGGAGCCGCCCAAAGCACAAACTCTGAGAAGATTCACTCTTCTTGTACTTAAGTCGGCACTGTGCCTTTTATATTCAATTCCGATGCGATTTCTGTGTTTCATCGTCAATGTGAAGGTCCAAGGGATACAGTAAACCTGCACTGGTGCATCGGAATCCAATACTGGTCTCCCAGGAGCCGCTCAAAGCACAAACTCTGAGAAGATTCACTCTTCTTGTACTTAAGTCGGCACTGTGCCTTTTATATTCAATTCCGATGCGATTTCTGTGTTTCATCGTCAATGTGAAGGTCCATGGGATACAGTAAACCTGCACTGGTGCATCAGAATCCAATACTGGTCTCCCAGGAGCCGCCCAAAGCACAAACTCTGAGAAGATTCACTCTTCTTGTACATAAGTCGGCACTGTGCCTTTTATATTCAATTCCAATGCGATTTCTGTGTTTCATCGTCAATGTGAAGGTCCAAGGGATACAGTAAACCTGCAATGGTGCATCGGAATCCAATACTGGTCTCCCAGGAGCCGCCCAAAGCACAAACTCTGAGAAGATTCACACTTCTTGTACTTAAGTCGGCACTGTGTCTTTTATATTCAATTCCGATGCGATTTCTGTGTTTCATCGTCAATGTGAAGGCCCAAGGGATACAGTAAACCTGCACTGGTGCATCGGAATCCAATACTGGTCTCCCAGGATCCGCTCAAAGCACAAACTCTGAGAAGATTCACTCTTCTTGTACTTGAGTCGGCACTGTGCATTTATATTCAATTCCGATGCGATTTCTGTGTTTCATCGTCAATGTGAAGGTCCAAGGGATACAGTAAACCTGCACTGGTGCATCGGAATCCAATACTGGTCTCCCAGGAGCCGCCCAATGCACAAACTCTTAGGAGACTCACTCTTCTTGTACTTAAGTCGGCACTGTGCCTTTTATATTCAATTCCGATGCGATTTCTGTGTTTCATCGTCAATGTGAAGGTCCAAGGGATACAGTAAACCTGCACTGGTGCATCGGAATCCAATACTGGTCTCCCAGGAGCCGCCCAAAGCACAAACTCTGAGAAGATTCACTCTTCTTGTACTTAAGTCGGCACTGTGACTTTTATATTCAATTCCGATGCGATTTCTGTGTTTCATCGTCAATGTGAAGGTCCTAGGGATACAGTAAACCTGTACTGGTGCATCGGAATCCAATACTGGTCTCCCAGGAGCCGCCTCTTAGAAGACTCACTCTTCTTGTACTTAAGTCGGCACTGTGCCTTTTATATTCAATTCCGATGCGATTTCTGTGTTTCATCGTCAATGTAAAGGTCCAAGGGATACAGTAAACCTGCACTGGTGCATCGGAATCCAATACTGGTCTCCCAGGAGCCGCCCAAAGCACAATCTCTGAGAAGAATAACTCTTCTTGTACTTAAGTCGGCACTGTGCCTTTTATATTCAATTCCGATGCGATTTCTGTGTTGCATCGTCAATGTGAAGGTCCAAGGGATACAGTAAACCAGCACTGGTGCATCGGAATCCAATACTGGTCTCCCAGGATCCGCTCAAAGCACAAACTCTGAGAAGATTCACTCTTCTTGTACTTAAGTCGGCACTGTGTGTTTTATATTCAATTCCGATGCGATTTCTGTGTTTCATCGTCAATGTGAAGGTCCAAGGGATACAGTAAACCTGCACTGGTGCATCGGAATCCAATACTGGTCTCCCAGGAGCCACCCAAAGCACAAACTCTGAGAAGATTCACTCTTCTTGTACTTAAGTCGGCACTGTGCCTTTTATATTCAATTCCGATGCGATTTCTGTGTTTCATCGTCAATGTGAAAGCCCAAGGGATACAGTAAACCTGCACTGGTGCATCGGAATCCAATACTGGTCTCCCAGGATCCGCTCAAAGCACAATCTCTGAGAAGATTCACTCTTCTTGTACTTGAGTCGGCACTGTGCATTTATATTCAATTCCGATGCGATTTCTGTGTTTCATCGTCAATGTGAAGGCCCAAGGGATACAGTAAACCTGCACTGGTGCATCGGAATCCAATACTGGTCTCCCAGGATCCGCTCAAAGCACAAACTCTGAGAAGATTCACTCTTCTTGTACTTGAGTCGGCACTGTGCATTTATATTCAATTCCGATGCGATTTCTGTGTTTCATCGTCAATGTGAAGGTCCAAGGGATACAGTAAACCTGCACTGGTGCATCGGAATCCAATACTGGTCTCCCAGGAGCCGCCCAAAGCACAAACTCTTAGGAGACTCACTCTTCTTGTACTTAAGTCGGCACTGTGCCTTTTATATTCAATTCCGATGCGATTTCTGTGTTTCATCGTCAATGTGAAGGTCCAAGGGATACAGTAAACCTGCACTGGTGCATCGGAATCCAATACCGGTCTCCCAGGAGCCGCCCAAAGCACAAACTCTGAGAAGATTCACTCTTCTTGTACTTAAGTCGGCACTGTGTCTTTTATATTCAATTCCGATGCGATTTCTGTGTTTCATCGTCAATGTGAAGGTCCAAGGGATACAGTAAACCTGCACTGGTGCATCGGAATCCAATACTGGTCTCCCAGGAGCCGCCCAAAGCACAAACTCTGAGAAGATTCACTCTTCTTGTACTTAAGTCGGCACTGTGCCTTTTATATTCAATTCCGATGCGATTTCTGTGTTTCATCGTCAATGTGAAGGTCCAAGGGATACAGTAAACCTGCACTGGTGCATCGGAATCCAATACTGGTCTCCCAGGATCCGCTCAAAGCACAAACTCTGAGAAGATTCACTCTTCTTGTACTTAAGTCGGCACTGTGCCTTTTATATTCAATTCCTATGCGATTTCTGTGTTTCATCGTCAATGTGAAGGTCCATGGGATACAGTAAACCTGCACTGGTGCATCGGAATCCAATACTGGTCTCCCAGGAGCCGCCCAAAGCACAAACTCTGAGAAGATTCACTCTTCTTGTACTTAAGTCGGCACTGTGCCTCTTATATTCAATTCCGATGCGATTTCTGTGCTTCATCGTCAATGTGAAGGTCCAAGGGATCCAGTAAACCTGCACTGGTGCATCGGAATCCAATACTAGTATCCCAGGAGCCGCACAAAGCAAAAACTCTTAGGAGACTCACTCTTCTTGTACTTAAGTCGGCACTGTGCCTTTTATATTCAATTCCGATGCGATTTCTGTGTTTCATCGTCAATGTGAAGGTCCAAGGGATACAGTAAACCTGCACTGGTGCATCGGAATCCAATACTGGTCTCCCAGGAGCCGCCCAAAGCACAAACTCTTAGGAGACTCACTCTTCTTGTACTTAAGTCGGCACTGTGCCTTTTATATTCAATTCCGATGCGATTTCTGTGTTTCATCGTCAATGTGAAGGTCCAAGGGATACAGTAAACCTGCACTGGTGCATCGGAATCGAATACTGGTCTCCCAGGAGCCGCCCAAAGCACAAACTCTTAGGAGACTCACTCTTCTTGTACTTAAGTCGGCACTGTGCCTTTTATATTCAATTCCGATGCGATTTCTGTGTTTCATCGTCAATGTGAAGGTCCAAAGGATACAGTAAACCTGCACTGGTGCATCGGAATCCAATACTGGTCTCCCAGGAGCCGCCCAAAGCACAATCTCTGAGAAGAATCACTCTTCTTGTACTTAAGTCGGCACTGTGCCTTTTATATTCAATTCCGATGCGATTTCTGTGTTTCATTGTCAATGTGAAGGTCCAAGGGATACAGTAAACCAGCACTGGTGCATCGGAATCCAATACTGGTCTCCCAGGATCCGCTCAAAGCACAATCTCTGAGAAGATTTACTCTTCTTGTACTTGAGTCGGCACTGTGCATTTATATTCAATTCCGATGCGATTTCTGTGTTTCATCGTCAATGTGAAGGTCCAAGGGATACAGTAAACCAGCACTGGTGCATCGGAATCCAATACTGGTCTCCCAGGAGCCGCCCAAAGCACAAACTCTTAGGAGACTCACTCTTCTTGTACTTAAGTCGGTACTGTGCCTTTTATATTCAATTCCGATGCGATTTCTGTGTTTCATCGTCAATGTGAAGGTCCAAGGGATACAGTAAACCTGCACTGGTGCATCGGAATCCAATACTGGTCTCCCAGGAGCCGCCCAAAGCACAAACTCTGAGAAGATTCACTCTTCTTGTACTTAAGTCGGCACTGTGCCTTTTATATTCAATTCCGATGCGATTTCTGTGTTTCATCGTCAATGTGAAGGTCCAAGGGATACAGTAAACCTGCACTGGTGCATCGGAATCCTATACTGGTCTCCCAGGAGCCGAACAAAGCACAAAATCTTAGGAGACTCACTCTTCTTGTACTTAAGTGGGCACTGTGCCTTTTATATTCAATTCCGATGCGATTTTGTGTTTCATCGTCAATGTAAAGGTCCAAGGGATACAGTAAACATGCACTGGTGCATCGGAATCCAATACTGGTCTCCCAGGAGCCGCCCAAAGCACAATCTCTGAGAAGAATCACTCTTCTTGTACTTAAGTCGGCACTGTGCCTTTTATATTCAATTCCGATGCGATTTCTGTGTTTCATCGTCAATGTGAAGGTCCAACGGATACAGTAAACCAGCACTGGTGCATCGGAATCCAATACTGGTCTCCCAGGATCCGCTCAAAGCACAAACTCTGAGAAGATTCACTCTTCTTGTACTTAAGTCGGCACTGTGTCTTTTATATTCAATTCCGATGCGATTTCTGTGTTTCATCGTCAATGTGAAGGTCCAAGGGATACAGTAAACCTGCACTGGTGCATCGGAATCCAATACTGGTCTCCCAGGAGCCGCCCAAAGCACAAACTCTGAGAAGATTCACTCTTCTTGTACTTAAGTCGGCACTGTGCCTTTTATATTCAATTCCGATGCGATTTCTGTGTTTCATCGTCAATGTGAAAGCCCAAGGGATACAGTAAACCTGCACTGGTGCATCGGAATCCAATACTGGTCTCCCAGGATCCGCTCAAAGCACAATCTCTGAGAAGGTTCACTCTTCTTGTACTTGAGTCGGCACTGTGCATTTATATTCAATTCCGATGCGATTTCTGTGTTTCATCGTCAATGTGAAGGTCCAAGGGATACAGTAAACCTGCACTGGTGCATCGGAATCCAATACTGGTCTCCCAGGAGCCGCCCAAAGCACAAACTCTTAGGAGACTCACTCTTCTTGTACTTAAGTTGGCACTGTGCCTTTTATATTCAATTCCGATGCGATTTCTGTGTTTCATCGTCAATGTGAAGGTCCAAGGGATACAGTAAACCTGCACTGGTGCATCGGAATCCAATACTGGTCTCCCAGGATCCGCTCAAAGCACAAACTCTGAGAAGATTCACTCTTCTTGTACTTGAGTCGGCACTGTGCATTTATATTCAATTCCGATGCGATTTCTGTGTTTCATCGTCAATGTGAAGGTCCAAGGGATACAGTAAACCTGCACTGGTGCATCGGAATCCAATACTGGTCTCCCAGGAGCCGCCCAAAGCACAAACTCTTAGGAGACTCACTCTTCTTGTACTTAAGTCGGCACTGTGCCTTTTATATTCAATTCCGATGCGATTTCTGTGTTTCATCGTCAATGTGAAGGTCCAAGGGATACAGTAAACCTGCACTGGTGCATCGGAATCCAATACTGGTCTCCCAGGAGCCGCCCAAAGCACAAACTCTGAGAAGATTCACTCTTCTTGTACTTAAGTCGGCACTGTGACTTTTATATTCAATTCCGATGCGATTTCTGTGTTTCATCGTCAATGTGAAGGTCCTAGGGATACAGTAAACCTGTACTGGTGCATCGGAATCCAATACTGGTCTCCCTGGAGCCGCCTCTTAGAAGACTCACTCTTCTTGTACTTAAGTCGGCACTGTGCCTTTTATATTCAATTCCGATGCGATTTCTGTGTTTCATCGTCAATGTAAAGGTCCAAGGGATACAGTAAACCTGCACTGGTGCATCGGAATCCAATACTGGTCTCCCAGGAGCCGCCCAAAGCACAATCTCTGAGAAGAATAACTCTTCTTGTACTTAAGTCGGCACTGTGCCTTTTATATTCAATTCCGATGCGATTTCTGTGTTGCATCGTCAATGTGAAGGTCCAAGGGATACAGTAAACCAGCACTGGTGCATCGGAATCCAATACTGGTCTCCCAGGATCCGCTCAAAGCACAAACTCTGAGAAGATTCACTCTTCTTGTACTTAAGTCGGCACTGTGTGTTTTATATTCAATTCCGATGCGATTTCTGTGTTTCATCGTCAATGTGAAGGTCCAAGGGATACAGTAAACCTGCACTGGTGCATCGGAATCCAATACTGGTCTCCCAGGAGCCGCCCAAAGCACAAACTCTGAGAAGATTCACTCTTCTTGTACTTAAGTCGGCACTGTGCCTTTTATATTCAATTCCGATGCGATTTCTGTGTTTCATCGTCAATGTGAAAGCCCAAGGGATACAGTAAACCTGCACTGGTGCATCGGAATCCAATACTGGTCTCCCAGGATCCGCTCAAAGCACAATCTCTGAGAAGATTCACTCTTCTTGTACTTGAGTCGGCACTGTGCATTTATATTCAATTCCGATGCGATTTCTGTGTTTCATCGTCAATGTGAAGGCCCAAGGGATACAGTTAACCTGCACTGGTGCATCGGAATCCAATACTGGTCTCCCAGGATCCGCTCAAAGCACAAACTCTGAGAAGATTCACTCTTCTTGTACTTGAGTCGGCACTGTGCATTTCTATTCAATTCCGATGCGATTTCTGTGTTTCATCGTCAATGTGAAGGTCCAAGGGATACAGTAAACCTGCACTGGTGCATCGGAATCCAATACTGGTCTCCCAGGAGCCGCCCAAAGCACAAACTCTTAGGAGACTCACTCTTCTTGTACTTAAGTCGGCACTGTGCCTTTTATATTCAATTCCGATGCGATTTCTGTGTTTCATCGTCAATGTGAAGGTCCAAGGGATACAGTAAACCTGCACTGGTGCATCGGAATCCAATACCGGTCTCCCAGGAGCCGCCCAAAGCACAAACTCTGAGAAGATTCACTCTTCTTGTACTTAAGTCGGCACTGTGTCTTTTATATTCAATTCCGATGCGATTTCTGTGTTTCATCGTCAATGTGAAGGTCCAAGGGATACAGTAAACCTGCACTGGTGCATCGGAATCCAATACTGGTCTCCCAGGAGCCGCCCAAAGCACAAACTCTGAGAAGATTCACTCTTCTTGTACTTAAGTCGGCACTGTGCCTTTTATATTCAATTCCGATGCGATTTCTGTGTTTCATCGTCAATGTGAAGGTCCAAGGGATACAGTAAACCTGCACTGGTGCATCGGAATCCAATACTGGTCTCCCAGGATCCGCTCAAAGCACAAACTCTGAGAAGATTCACTCTTCTTGTACTTAAGTCGGCACTGTGCCTTTTATATTCAATTCCTATGCGATTTCTGTGTTTCATCGTCAATGTGAAGGTCCATGGGATACAGTAAACCTGCACTGGTGCATCGGAATCCAATACTGGTCTCCCAGGAGCCGCCCAAAGCACAAACTCTGAGAAGATTCACTCTTCTTGTACTTAAGTCGGCACTGTGCCTCTTATATTCAATTCCGATGCGATTTCTGTGTTTCATCGTCAATGTGAAGGTCCAAGGGATACAGTAAACCTGCACTGGTGCATCGGAATCCAATACTGGTCTCCCAGGATCCGCTCAAAGCACAAACTCTGAGAAGACTCACTCTTCTTGTACTTGAGTCGGCACTGTGCATTTATATTCAATTCCGATGCGATTTCTGTGTTTCATCGTCAATGTGAAGGTCCAAGGGATACAGTAAACCTGCACTGGTGCATCGGAATCCAATACTGGTCTCCCAGGAGCCGCCCAAAGCACAAACTCTTAGGAGACTCACTCTTCTTGTACTTAAGTCGGCACTGTGCCTTTTATATTCAATTCCGATGCGATTTCTGTGTTTCATCGTCAATGTGAAGGTCCAAGGGATACAGTAAACCTGCACTGGTGCATCGGAATCGAATACTGGTCTCCCAGGAGCCGCCCAAAGCACAAACTCTAAGGAGACTCACTCTTCTTGTACTTAAGTCGGCACTGTGCCTTTTATATTCAATTCCGATGCGATTTCTGTGTTTCATCGTCAATGTGAAGGTCCAAAGGATACAGTAAACCTGCACTGGTGCATCGGAATCCAATACTGGTCTCCCAGGAGCCGCCCAAAGCACAATCTCTGAGAAGAATCACTCTTCTTGTACTTAAGTCGGCACTGTGCCTTTTATATTCAATTCCGATGCGATTTCTGTGTTTCATTGTCAATGTGAAGGTCCAAGGGATACAGTAAACCAGCACTGGTGCATCGGAATCCAATACTGGTCTCCCAGGATCCGCTCAAAGCACAATCTCTGAGAAGATTTACTCTTCTTGTACTTGAGTCGGCACTGTGCATTTAATTCAATTCCGATGCGATTTCTGTGTTTCATCGTCAATGTGAAGGTCCAAGGGATACAGTAAACCAGCACTGGTGCATCGGAATCCAATACTGGTCTCCCAGGAGCCGCCCAAAGCACAAACTCTTAGGAGACTCACTCTTCTTGTACTTAAGTCGGTACTGTGCCTTTTATATTCAATTCCGATGCGATTTCTGTGTTTCATCGTCAATGTGAAGGTCCAAGGGATACAGTAAACCTGCACTGGTGCATCGGAATCCAATACTGGTCTCCCAGGAGCCGCCCAAAGCACAAACTCTGAGAAGATTCACTCTTCTTGTACTTAAGTCGGCACTGTGCATTTTATATTCAATTCCGATGCGATTTCTGTGTTTCATCGTCAATGTGAAGGTCCAAGGGATACAGTAAACCTGCACTGGTGCATCGGAATCCAATACTGGTCTCCCAGGAGCCGAACAAAGCACAAAATCTTAGGAGACTCACTCTTCTTGTACTTAAGTGGGCACTGTGCCTTTTATATTCAATTCCGATGCGATTTTGTGTTTCATCGTCAATGTAAAGGTCCAAGGGATACAGTAAACATGCACTGGTGCATCGGAATCCAATACTGGTCTCCCAGGAGCCGCCCAAAGCACAATCTCTGAGAAGAATCACTCTTCTTGTACTTAAGTCGGCACTGTGCCTTTTATATTCAATTCCGATGCGATTTCTGTGTTTCATCGTCAATGTGAAGGTCCAACGGATACAGTAAACCAGCACTGGTGCATCGGAATCCAATACTGGTCTCCCAGGATCCGCTCAAAGCACAAACTCTGAGAAGATTCACTCTTCTTGTACTTAAGTCGGCACTGTGTCTTTTATATTCAATTCCGATGCGATTTCTGTGTTTCATCGTCAATGTGAAGGTCCAAGGGATACAGTAAACCTGCACTGGTGCATCGGAATCCAATACTGGTCTCCCAGGAGCCGCCCAAAGCACAAACTCTGAGAAGATTCACTCTTCTTGTACTTAAGTCGGCACTGTGCTTTTTTTATATTCAATTCCGATGCGATTTCTGTGTTTCATCGTCAATGTGAAAGCCCAAGGGATACACTAAACCTGCACTGGTGCATCGGAATCCAATACTGGTCTCCCAGGATCCGCTCAAAGCACAATCTCTGAGAAGATTCACTCTTCTTGTACTTGAGTCGGCACTGTGCATTTATATTCAATTCCGATGCGATTTCTGTGTTTCATCGTCAATGTGAAGGTCCAAGGGATACAGTAAACCTGCACTGGTGCATCGGAATCCAATACTGGTCTCCCAGGAGCCGCCCAAAGCACAAACTCTTAGGAGACTCACTCTTCTTGTACTTAAGTCGGCACTGTGCCTTTTATATTCAATTCCGATGCGATTTCTGTGTTTCATCGTCAATGTGAAGGTCCAAGGGATACAGTAAACCTGCACTGGTGCATCGGAATCCAATACTGGTCTCCCAAGAGCCGCCCAAAGCACAAACTCTTAGGAGACTCACTCTTCTTGTACTTAAGTCGGCACTGTGCCTTTTATATTCAATTCCGATGCGATTTCTGTGTTTCATCGTCAATGTGAAGGTCCAAGTTGTACAGTAAACCTGCACTGGTGCATCGGAATGCAATACTGGTCTCCCAGGAGCCGCCCAAAGCACAATCTCTGAGAAGAATCACTCTTCTTGTACTTAAGTCGGCACTGTGCCTTTTATATTCAATTCCGATGCGATTTCTGTGTTTCATCGTCAATGTGAAGGTCCAAGGGATACAGTAAACCTGCACTGGTGCATCGGAATCCAATACTGGTCTCCCAGGATCCGCTCAAAGCACAAACTCTGAGAAAATTCACTCTTCTTGTACTTAAGTCGGCACTGTGCCTTTTATATTCAATTCCGATGCGATTTCTGTGTTTCATCGTCAATGTGAAGGTCCATGGGATACAGTAAACCTGCACTGGTGCATCGGAATCCAATACTGGTCTCCCAGGAGCCGCCCAAAGCACAAACTCTGAGAAGATTCCCTCTGCTTGTACTTAAGTCGGCACTGTGCCTCTTATATTCAATTCCGATGCGATTTCTGTGTTTCATCGTCAATGTGAAGGTCCAAGGGATACAGTAAACCTGCACTGGTGCATCGGAATCCAATACTAGTATCCCAGGAGCCGCACAAAGCAAAAACTCTTAGGAGACTCACTCTTCTTGTACTTAAGTGGGCACTGTGCCTTTTATATTCAATTCCGATGCGATTTCTGTGTTTCATCGTCAATGTGAAGGTCCAAGGGATACAGTAAACCTGCACTGGTGCATCGGAATCCAATACTGGTATCCCAGGAGCCGCCCAAAGCACAAACTCTTAGGAGACTCACTCTTCTTGTACTTAAGTCGGCACTGTGTCTTTAATATTCAATTCCGATGCGATTTCTGTGTTTCATCGTCAATGTGAAGGTCCAAGGGATACAGTAAACCTGCACTGGTGCATCGGAATCCAATACTGGTCTCCCAGGAGCCGCCCAAAGCACAAACTCTTAGGAGACTCACTCTTCTTGTACTTAAGTCGGCACTGTGCCTTTTATATTCAATTCCGATGCGATTTCTGTGTTTCATCGTCGATGTGAAGGTCCAAAGGATACAGTAAACCTGCACTGGTGCATCGGATTCCAATACTGGTCTCCCAGGAGCCGCCCAAAGCACAAACTCTGAGAAGATTCACTCTTCTTGTACTTAAGTCGGCACTGTGCCTCTTATATTCAATTCCGATGCGATTTCTGTGTTTCATCGTCAATGTGAAGGTCCAAGGGATACAGTAAACCTGCACTGGTGCATCGGAATCCAATACTAGTATCCCAGGAGCCGCACAAAGCAAAAACTCTTAGGAGACTCACTCTTCTTGTACTTAAGTCGGCACTGTGCCTTTTATATTCAATTCCGATGCGATTTCTGTGTTTCATCGTCAATGTGAAGGTCCAAGGGATACAGTAAACCTGCACTGGTGCATCGGAATCCAATACTGGTCTCCCAGGAGCCGCCCAAAGCACAAACTCTTAGGAGACTCACTCTTCTTGTACTTAAGTCGGCACTGTGCCTTTTATATTCAATTCCGATGCGATTTCTGTGTTTCATCGTCAATGTGAAGGTCCTAGGGATACAGTAAACCTGCACTGGTGCATCGGAATCCAATACTGGTCTCCCAGGAGCCGCCCAAAGCACAAACTCTTAGGAGACTCACTCTTCTTGTACTTAAGTCGGCACTGTGCCTTTTATATTCAATTCCGATGCGATTTCTGTGTTTCATCGTCAATGTGAAGGTCCAAAGGATACAGTAAACCTGCACTGGTGCATCGGAATCCAATACTGGTCTCCCAGGAGCCGCCCAAAGCACAATCTCTGAGAAGAATCACTCTTCTTGTACTTAAGTCGGCACTGTGCCTTTTATATTCAATTCCGATGCGATTTCTGTGTTTCATTGTCAATGTGAAGGTCCAAGGGATACAGTAAACCAGCACTGGTGCATCGGAATCCAATACTGGTCTCCCAGGATCCGCTCAAAGCACAATCTCTGAGAAGATTTACTCTTCTTGTACTTGAGTCGGCACTGTGCATTTATATTCAATTCCGATGCGATTTCTGTGTTTCATCGTCAATGTGAAGGTCCAAGGGATACAGTAAACCAGCACTGGTGCATCGGAATCCAATACTGGTCTCCCAGGAGCCGCCCAAAGCACAAACTCTTAGGAGACTCACTCTTCTTGTACTTAAGTCGGTACTGTGCCTTTTATATTCAATTCCGATGCGATTTCTGTGTTTCATCGTCAATGTGAAGGTCCAAGGGATACAGTAAACCTGCACTGGTGCATCGGAATCCAATACTGGTCTCCCAGGAGCCGCCCAAAGCACAAACTCTGAGAAGATTCACTCTTCTTGTACTTAAGTCGGCACTGTGCCTTTTATATTCAATTCCGATGCGATTTCTGTGTTTCATCGTCAATGTGAAGGTCCAAGGGATACAGTAAACCTGCACTGGTGCATCGGAATCCAATACTGGTCTCCCAGGATCCGCTCAAAGCACAAACTCTGAGAAGATTCACTCTTCTTGTACTTAAGTCGGCACTGTGCCTTTTATATTCAATTCCGATGCGATTTCTGTGTTTCATCGTCAATGTGAAGGTCCATGGGATACAGTAAACCTGCACTGGTGCATCGGAATCCAATACTGGTCTCCCAGGAGCCGCCCAAAGCACAAACTCTGAGAAGATTCACTCTTCTTGTACTTAAGTCGGCACTGTGCCTCTTATATTCAATTCCGATGCGATTTCTGTGTTTCATCGTCAATGTGAAGGTCCAAGGGATACAGTAAACCTGCACTGGTGCATCGGAATCCAATACTAGTATCCCAGGAGCCGCACAAAGCAAAAACTCTTAGGAGACTCACTCTTCTTGTACTTAAGTCGGCACTGTGCCTTTTATATTCAATTCCGATGCGATTTCTGTGTTTCATCGTCAATGTGAAGGTCCAAGGGATACAGTAAACCTGCACTGGTGCATCGGAATCCAATACTGGTATCCCAGGAGCCGCCCAAAGCACAAACTCTTAGGAGACTCACTCTTCTTGTACTTAAGTCGGCACTGTGTCTTTAATATTCAATTCCGATGCGATTTCTGTGTTTCATCGTCAATGTGAAGGTCCAAGGGATACAGTAAACCTGCACTGGTGCATCGGAATCCAATACTGGTCTCCCAGGAGCCGCCCAAAGCACAAACTCTTAGGAGACTCACTCTTCTTGTACTTAAGTCGGCACTGTGCCTTTTATATTCAATTCCGATGCGATTTCTGTGTTTCATCGTCAATGTGAAGGTCCAAAGGATACAGTAAACCTGCACTGGTGCATCGGAATCCAATACTGGTCTCCCAGGAGCCGCCCAAAGCACAAACTCTGAGAAGATTCACTCTTCTTGTACTTAAGTCGGCACTGTGCCTCTTATATTCAATTCCGATGCGATTTCTGTGTTTCATCGTCAATGTGAAGGTCCAAGGGATACAGTAAACCTGCACTGGTGCATCGGAATCCAATACTAGTATCCCAGGAGCCGCACAAAGCAAAAACTCTTAGGAGACTCACTCTTCTTGTACTTAAGTCGGCACTGTGCCTCTTATATTCAATTCCGATGCGATTTCTGTGTTTCATCGTCAATGTGAAGGTCCAAGGGATACAGTAAACCTGCACTGGTGCATCGGAATCCAATACTGGTCTCCCAGGAGCCGCCCAAAGCACAAACTCTTAGGAGACTCACTCTTCTTGTACTTAAGTCGGCACTGTGCCTTTTATATTCAATTCCGATGCGATTTCTGTGTTTCATCGTCAATGTGAAGGTCCTAGGGATACAGTAAACCTGCACTGGTGCATCGGAATCCAATACTGGTCTCCCAGGAGCCGCCCAAAGCACAAACTCTTAGGAGACTCACTCTTCTTGTACTTAAGTCGGCACTGTGCCTTTTATATTCAATTCCGATGCGATTTCTGTGTTTCATCGTCAATGTGAAGGTCCAAAGGATACAGTAAACCTGCACTGGTGCATCGGAATCCAATACTGGTCTCCCAGGAGCCGCCCAAAGCACAATCTCTGAGAAGAATCACTCTTCTTGTACTTAAGTCGGCACTGTGCCTTTTATATTCAATTCCGATGCGATTTCTGTGTTTCATTGTCAATGTGAAGGTCCAAGGGATACAGTAAACCAGCACTGGTGCATCGGAATCCAATACTGGTCTCCCAGGATCCGCTCAAAGCACAATCTCTGAGAAGATTTACTCTTCTTGTACTTGAGTCGGCACTGTGCATTTATATTCAATTCCGATGCGATTTCTGTGTTTCATCGTCAATGTGAAGGTCCAAGGGATACAGTAAACCAGCACTGGTGCATCGGAATCCAATACTGGTCTCCCAGGAGCCGCCCAAAGCACAAACTCTTAGGAGACTCACTCTTCTTGTACTTAAGTCGGTACTGTGCCTTTTATATTCAATTCCGATGCGATTTCTGTGTTTCATCGTCAATGTGAAGGTCCAAGGGATACAGTAAACCTGCACTGGTGCATCGGAATCCAATACTGGTCTCCCAGGAGCCGCCCAAAGCACAAACTCTGAGAAGATTCACTCTTCTTGTACTTAAGTCGGCACTGTGCCTTTTATATTCAATTCCGATGCGATTTCTGTGTTTCATCGTCAATGTGAAGGTCCAAGGGATACAGTAAACCTGCACTGGTGCATCGGAATCCAATACTGGTCTCCCAGGAGCCGAACAAAGCACAAAATCTTAGGAGACTCACTCTTCTTGTACTTAAGTGGGCACTGTGCCTTTTATATTCAATTCCGATGCGATTTTGTGTTTCATCGTCAATGTAAAGGTCCAAGGGATACAGTAAACATGCACTGGTGCATCGGAATCCAATACTGGTCTCGCAGGAGCCGCCCAAAGCACAATCTCTGAGAAGAATCACTCTTCTTGTACTTAAGTCGGCACTGTGCCTTTTATATTCAATTCCGATGCGATTTCTGTGTTTCATCGTCAATGTGAAGGTCCAACGGATACAGTAAACCAGCACTGGTGCATCGGAATCCAATACTGGTCTCCCAGGATCCGCTCAAAGCACAAACTCTGAGAAGATTCACTCTTCTTGTACTTAAGTCGGCACTGTGTCTTTTATATTCAATTCCGATGCGATTTCTGTGTTTCATCGTCAATGTGAAGGTCCAAGGGATACAGTAAACCTGCACTGGTGCATCGGAATCCAATACTGGTCTCCCAGGAGCCGCCCAAAGCACAAACTCTGAGAAGATTCACTCTTCTTGTACTTAAGTCGGCACTGTGCCTTTTATATTCAATTCCGATGCGATTTCTGTGTTTCATCGTCAATGTGAAAGCCCAAGGGATACAGTAAACCTGCACTGGTGCATCGGAATCCAATACTGGTCTCCCAGGATCCGCTCAAAGCACAATCTCTGAGAAGATTCACTCTTCTTGTACTTGAGTCGGCACTGTGCATTTATATTCAATTCCGATGCGATTTCTGTGTTTCATCGTCAATGTGAAGGTCCAAGGGATACAGTAAACCTGCACTGGTGCATCGGAATCCAATACTGGTCTCCCAGGAGCCGCCCAAAGCACAAACTCTTAGGAGACTCACTCTTCTTGTACTTAAGTCGGCACTGTGCCTTTTATATTCAATTCCGATGCGATTTCTGTGTTTCATCGTCAATGTGAAGGTCCAAGGGATACAGTAAACCTGCACTGGTGCATCGGAATCCAATACTGGTCTCCCAAGAGCCGCCCAAAGCACAAACTCTTAGGAGACTCACTCTTCTTGTACTTAAGTCGGCACTGTGCCTTTTATATTCAATTCCGATGCGATTTCTGTGTTTCATCGTCAATGTGAAGGTCCAAGTTATACAGTAAACCTGCACTGGTGCATCGGAATGCAATACTGGTCTCCCAGGAGCCGCCCAAAGCACAATCTCTGAGAAGAATCACTCTTCTTGTACTTAAGTCGGCACTGTGCCTTTTATATTCAATTCCGATGCGATTTCTGTGTTTCATCGTCAATGTGAAGGTCCAAGGGATACAGTAAACCAGCACTGGTGCATCGGATCCAATACTGATCTCCCAGGATCCGCTCAAAGCACAAACTCTGAGAAGATTCACTCTTCTTGTACTTAAGTCGGCACTGTGTCTTTTATATTCAATTCCGATGCGATTTCTGTGTTTCATCGTCAATGTGAAGGTCCAAGGGATACAGTAAACCTGCACTGGTGCATCGGAATCCAATACTGGTCTCCCAGGAGCCGCCCAAATCACAAACTCTGAGAAGATTCACTCTTCTTGTACTTAAGTCGGCACTGTGCCTTTTATATTCAATTCCGATGCGATTTCTGTGTTTCATCGTCAATGTGAAGGTCCAAGGGATACAGTAAACCTGCACTGGTGCATCGGAATCCAATACTGGTCTCCCAGGAGCCGCCCAAAGCACAAACTCTTAGGAGACTCACTCTTCTTGTACTTAAGTCGGCACTGTGCCTTTTATATTCAATTAGGATGCGATTTCTGTGTTTCATCGTCAATGTGAAGGTGCAAGGGATACAGTAAACCTGCACTGGTGCATCGGAATCCAATACTGGTCTCCCAGGAGCCGCCCAAAGCACAAACTCTGAGCAGATTCACTCTTCTTGTACTTAAGTCGGCACTGTGCCTTTTATATTAAATTCCGATGCGATTTCTGTGTTTCATCGTCAATGTGAAGGTCCAAGGGATACAGTAAACCTGCACTGGTGCATCGGAATCCAATACTGGTCCCCCAGGATCCGCTCAAAACACAAACTCGGAGAAGATTCACTCTTCTTGTACTGAAGTCGGCACTGTGCCTTTTATATTCAATTCCGATGCGATTTCTGTGTTTCATCGT
Organism: Schistocerca nitens; assembly: GCF_023898315.1. Taxonomy (NCBI): domain Eukaryota; kingdom Metazoa; phylum Arthropoda; class Insecta; order Orthoptera; family Acrididae; genus Schistocerca; species Schistocerca nitens. The sequence continues at coordinate 185,848,837 of NC_064625.1, forward strand.
CAATGTGAAGGTCCAAGGGATACAGTAAACCAGCACTGGTGCATCGGAATCCAATACTGGTCTCCCAGGATCCGTTCAAAGCACAAACTCTGAGAAGATTCACTCTTCTTGTACTTAAGTCGGCACTGTCTCTTTTATATTCAATTCCGATGCGATTTCTGTGTTTCATCGTCAATGTGAAGGTCCAAGGGATACAGTAAACCTGCACTGGTGCATCGGAATCCAATACTGGTCTCCCAAGAGCCGCCCAAAGCACAAACTCTTAGGAGACTCACTCTTCTTGTACTTAAGTCGGCACTGTGCCTTTTATATTCAATTCCGATGCGATTTCTGTGTTTCATCGTCAATGTGAAGGTCCAAGTTATACAGTAAACCTGCACTGATGCATCGGAATGCAATACCGGTCTCCCAGGAGCCGCCCAAAGCACAATCTCTGAGAAGAATCACTCTTCTTGTACTTAAGTCGGCACTGTGCCTTTTATATTCAATTCCGATGCGATTTCTGTGTTTCATCGTCAATGTGAAGGTCCAAGGGATACAGTAAACCAGCACTGGTGCATCGGATCCAATACTGATCTCCCAGGATCCGCTCAAAGCACAAACTCTGAGAAGATTCACTCTTCTTGTACTTAAGTCGGCACTGTGTCTTTTATATTCAATTCCGATGCGATTTCTGTGTTTCATCGTCAATGTGAAGGTCCAAGGGATACAGTAAACCTGCACTGGTGCATCGGAATCCAATACTGGTCTCCCAGGAGCCGCCCAAATCACAAACTCTGAGAAGATTCACTCTTCTTGTACTTAAGTCGGCACTGTGCCTTTTATATTCAATTCCGATGCGATTTCTGTGTTTCATCGTCAATGTGAAGGTCCAAGGGATACAGTAAACCTGCACTGGTGCATCGGAATCCAATACTGGTCTCCCAGGAGCCGCCCAAAGCACAAACTCTTAGGAGACTCACTCTTCTTGTACTTAAGTCGGCACTGTGCCTTTTATATTCAATTAGGATGCGATTTCTGTGTTTCATCGTCAATGTGAAGGTGCAAGGGATACAGTAAACCTGCACTGGTGCATCGGAATCCAATACTGGTCTCCCAGGAGCCGCCCAAAGCACAAACTCTGAGCAGATTCACTCTTCTTGTACTTAAGTCGGCACTGTGCCTTTTATATTCAATTCCGATGCGATTTCTGTGTTTCATCGTCAATGTGAAGGTCCAAGGGATACAGTAAACCTGCACTGGTGCATCGGAATCCAATACTGGTCCCCCAGGATCCGCTCAAAACACAAACTCGGAGAAGATTCACTCTTCTTGTACTGAAGTCGGCACTGTGCCTTTTATATTCAATTCCGATGCGATTTCTGTGTTTCATCGTCAATGTGAAGGTCCAAGGGATACAGTAAACCAGCACTGGTGCATCGGAATCCAATACTGGTCTCCCAGGATCCGTTCAAAGCACAAACTCTGAGGAGATTCACTCTTCTTGTACTTAAGTCGGCACTGTGTCTTTTATATTCAATTCCGATGCGATTTCTGTGTTTCATCGTCAATGTGAAGGTCCAAGGGATACAGTAAACCTGCACTGGTGCATCGGAATCCAATACTGGTCTCCCAGGAGCCGCCCAAAGCACAAACTCTGAGAAGATTCACTCTTCTTGTACTTAAGTCGGCACTGTGCCTTTTATATTCAATTCCGATGCGATTTCTGTGTTTCATCGTCAATGTGAAGGTCCAAGGGATACAGTAAACCTGCACTGGTGCATCGGAATCCAATACTGGTCTCCCAGGAGCCGCTCAAAGCACAAACTCTGAGAAGATTCACTCTTCTTGTACTTAAGTCGGCACTGTGCCTTTTATATTCAATTCCGATGCGATTTCTGTGTTTCATCGTCAATGTGAAGGTCCATGGGATACAGTAAACCTGCACTGGTGCATCGGAATCCAATACTGGTCTCCCAGGAGCCGCCCAAAGCACAAACTCTGAGAAGATTCACTCTTCTTGTACTTAAGTCGGCACTGTGCCTCTTATATTCAATTCCGATGCGATTTCTGTGTTTCATCGTCAATGTGAAGGTCCAAGGGATACAGTAAACCTGCACTGGTGCATCGGAATCCAATACTAGTCTCCCAGGAGCCGCCCAAAGCACAAACTCTTAGGAGACTCACTCTTCTTGTACTTAAGTCGGCACTGTGCCTTTTATATTCAATTCCGATGCGATTTCTGTGTTTCATCGTCAATGTGAAGGTCCAAGGGATACAGTAAACCTGCACTGGTGCATCAGAATCCAATACTGGTCTCCCAGGAGCCGCCCAAAGCACAAACTCTGAGAAGATTCACTCTTCTTGTACATAAGTCGGCACTGTGCCTTTTATATTCAATTCCAATGCGATTTCTGTGTTTCATCGTCAATGTGAAGGTCCAAGGGATACAGTAAACCTGCAATGGTGCATCGGAATCCAATACTGGTCTCCCAGGAGCCGCCCAAAGCACAAACTCTGAGAAGATTCACTCTTCTTGTACTTAAGTCGGCACTGTGCCTTTTATATTCAATTCCGATGCGATTTCTGTGTTTCATCGTCAATGTGAAGGCCCAAGGGATACAGTAAACCTGCACTGGTGCATCGGAATCCAATACTGGTCTCCCAGGATCCGCTCAAAGCACAAACTCTGAGAAGATTCACTCTTCTTGTACTTGAGTCGGCACTGTGCATTTATATTCAATTCCGATGCGATTTCTGTGTTTCATCGTCAATGTGAAGGTCCAAGGGATACAGTAAACCTGCACTGGTGCATCGGAATCCAATACTGGTCTCCCAGGAGCCGCCCAAAGCACAAACTCTTAGGAGACTCACTCTTCTTGTACTTAAGTCGGCACTGTGCCTTTTATATTCAATTCCGATGCGATCTCTGTGTTTCATTGTCAATGTGAAGGTCCAAGGGATACAGTAAACCTGCACTGGTGCATCGGAATCCAATACTGGTCTCCCAGGAGCCGCCCAAAGCACAAACTCTGAGAAGATTCACTCTTCTTGTACTTAAGTCGGCACTGTGCCTTTTATATTCAATTCCGATGCGATTTCTGTGTTTCATCGTCAATGTGAAGGTCCAAGGGATACAGTAAACCTGCACTGGTGCATCGGAATCCAATACTGGTCTCCCAGGAGCCGCCCAAAGCACAAAATCTTAGGAGATTCACTCTTCTTGTACTTAAGTCGGCACTGTGCCTTTTATATTCAATTCCGATGCGATTTCTGTGTTTCATCGTCAATGTAAAGGTCCAAGGGATACAGTAAACCTGCACTGGTGCATCGGAATCCAATACTGGTCTCCCAGGAGCCGCCCAAAGCACAATCTCTGAGAAGAATCACTCTTCTTGTACTTAAGTCGGCACTGTGCCTTTTATATTCAATTCCGATGCGATTTCTGTGTTGCATCGTCAATGTGAAGGTCCAAGGGATACAGTAAACCAGCACTGGTGCATCGGAATCCAATACTGGTCTCCCAGGATCCGCTCAAAGCACAAACTCTGAGAAGATTCACTCTTCTTGTACTTAAGTCGGCACTGTGTCTTTTATATTCAATTCCGATGCGATTTCTGTGTTTCATCGTCAATGTGAAGGTCCAAGGGATACAGTAAACCTGCACTGGTGCATCGGAATCCAATACTGGTCTCCCAGGAGCCGCCCAAAGCACAAACTCTGAGAAGATTCACTCTTCTTGTACTTAAGTCGGCACTGTGCCTTTTATATTCAATTCCGATGCGATTTCTGTGTTTCATCGTCAATGTGAAGGTCCAAGGGATACAGTAAACCTGCACTGGTGCATCGGAATCCAATACTGGTCTCCCAGGAGCCGCCCAAAGCACAAACTCTTAGGAGACTCACTCTTCTTGTACTTAAGTCGGCACTGTGCCTTTTATATTCAATTAGGATGCGATTTCTGTGTTTCATCGTCAATGTGAAGGTGCAAGGGATACAGTAAACCTGCACTGGTGCATCGGAATCCAATACTGGTCACCCAGGAGCCGCCCAAAGCACAAACTCTGAGCAGATTCACTCTTCTTGTACTTAAGTCGGCACTGTGCCTTTTATATTCAATTCCGATGCGATTTCTGTGTTTCATCGTCAATGTGAAGGTCCAAGGGATACAGTAAACCTGCACTGGTGCATCGGAATCCAATACTGGTCCCCCAGGATCCGCTCAAAACACAAACTCGGAGAAGATTCACTCTTCTTGTACTGAAGTCGGCACTGTGCCTTTTATATTCAATTCCGATGCGATTTCTGTGTTTCATCGTCAATGTGAAGGTCCAAGGGATACAGTAAACCAGCACTGGTGCATCGGAATCCAATACTGGTCTCCCAGGATCCGTTCAAAGCACAAACTCTGAGAAGATTCACTCTTCTTGTACTTAAGTCGGCACTGTGTCTTTTATATTCAATTCCGATGCGATTTCTGTGTTTCATCGTCAATGTGAAGGTCCAAGGGATACAGTAAACCTGCACTGGTGCATCGGAATCCAATACTGGTCTCCCAGGAGCCGCCCAAAGAACAAACTCTGAGAAGATTCACTCTTCTTGTACTTAAGTCGGCACTGTGCCTTTTATATTCAATTCCGATGCGATTTCTGTGTTTCATCGTCAATGTGAAGGTCCAAGGGATACAGTAAACCTGCACTGGTGCATCGGAATCCAATACTGGTCTCCCAGGAGCCGCTCAAAGCACAAACTCTGAGAAGATTCACTCTTCTTGTACTTAAGTCGGCACTGTGCCTTTTATATTCAATTCCGATGCGATTTCTGTGTTTCATCGTCAATGTGAAGGTCCAAGGGATACAGTAAACCTGCACTGGTGCATCGGAATCCAATACTAGTCTCCCAGGAGCCGCCCAAAGCACAAACTCTTAGGAGACTCACTCTTCTTGTACTTAAGTCGGCACTGTGCCTTTTATATTCAATTCCGATGCGATTTCTGTGTTTCATCGTCAATGTGAAGGTCCAAGGGATACAGTAAACCTGCACTGGTGCATCAGAATCCAATACTGGTCTCCCAGGAGCCGCCCAAAGCACAAACTCTGAGAAGATTCACTCTTCTTGTACATAAGTCGGCACTGTGCCTTTTATATTCAATTCCAATGCGATTTCTGTGTTTCATCGTCAATGTGAAGGTCCAAGGGATACAGTAAACCTGCAATGGTGCATCGGAATCCAATACTGGTCTCCCAGGAGCCGCCCAAAGCACAAACTCTGAGAAGATTCACTCTTCTTGTACTTAAGTCGGCACTGTGCCTTTTATATTCAATTCCGATGCGATTTCTGTGTTTCATCGTCAATGTGAATGCCCAAGGGATACAGTAAACCTGCACTGGTGCATCGGAATCCAATACTGGTCTCCCAGGATCCGCTCAAAGCACAAACTCTGAGAAGATTCACTCTTCTTGTACTTGAGTCGGCACTGTGCATTTATATTCAATTCCGATGCGATTTCTGTGTTTCATCGTCAATGTGAAGGTCCAAGGGATACAGTAAACCTGCACTGGTGCATCGGAATCCAATACTGGTCTCCCAGGAGCCGCCCAAAGCACAAACTCTTAGGAGACTCACTCTTCTTGTACTTAAGTCGGCACTGTGCCTTTTATATTCAATTCCGATGCGATTTCTGTGTTTCATTGTCAATGTGAGGGTCCAAGGGATACAGTAAACCTGCACTGGTGCATCGGAATCCAATACTGGTCTCCCAGGAGCCGCCCAAAGCACAAACTCTGAGAAGATTCACTCTTCTTGTACTTAAGTCGGCACTGTGCCTTTTATATTCAATTCCGATGCGATTTCTGTGTTTCATCGTCAATGTGAAGGTCCAAGGGATACAGTAAACCTGCACTGGTGCATCGGAATCCAATACTGGTCTCCCAGGAGCCGCCCAAAGCACAAAATCTTAGGAGATTCACTCTTCTTGTACTTAAGTCGGCACTGTGCCTTTTATATTCAATTCCGATGCGATTTCTGTGTTTCATCGTCAATGTAAAGGTCCAAGGGATACAGTAAACCTGCACTGGTGCATCGGAATCCAATACTGGTCTCCCAGGAGCCGCCCAAAGCACAATCTCTGAGAAGAATCACTCTTCTTGTACTTAAGTCGGCACTGTGCCTTTTATATTCAATTCCGATGCGATTTCTGTGTTGCATCGTCAATGTGAAGGTCCAAGGGATACAGTAAACCAGCACTGGTGCATCGGAATCCAATACTGGTCTCCCACGATCCGCTCAAAACACAAACTCTGAGAAGATTCACTCTTCTTGTACTTAAGTCGGCACTGTGTCTTTTATATTCAATTCCGATGCGATTTCTGTGTTTCATCGTCAATGTGAAGGTCCAAGGGATACAGTAAACCTGCACTGGTGCATCGGAATCCAATACTGGTCTCCCAGGAGCCGCCCAAAGCTCAAACTCTGAGAAGATTCACTCTTCTTGTACTTAAGTCGGCACTGTGCCTTTTATATTCAATTCCGATGCGATTTCTGTGTTTCATCGTCAATGTGAAAGCCCAAGGGATACAGTAAACCTGCACTGGTGCATCGGAATCCAATACTGGTCTCCCAGGATCCGCTCAAAGCACAATCTCTGAGAAGATTCACTCTTCTTGTACTTGAGTCGGCACTGTGCATTTATATTCAATTCCGATGCGATTTCTGTGTTTCATCGTCAATGTGAAGGTCCAAGGGATACAGTAAACCTGCACTGGTGCATCGGAATCCAATACTGGTCTCCCAGGAGCCGCCCAAAGCACAAACTCTTAGGAGACTCACTCTTCTTGTACTTAAGTCGGCACTGTGCCTTTTATATTCAATTCCGATGCGATTTCTGTGTTTCATCGTCAATGTGAAGGTCCAAGGGATACAGTAAACCTGCACTGGTGCATCGGAGTCCAATACTGGTCTCCCAGGAGCCGCCCAAAGCACAAACTCTTAGGAGACTCACTCTTCTTGTACTTAAGTCGGCACTGTGCCTTTTATATTCAATTCCGATGCGATTTCTGTGTTTCATCGTCAATGTGAAGGTCCAAGGGATACAGTAAACCTGCACTGGTGCATCGGAATCCAATACTGGTCTCCCAGGAGCCGCCCAAAGCACAATCTCTGAGAAGAATCAATCTTCTTGTACTTAAGTCGGCACTGTGCCTTTTATATTCAATTCCGATGCGATTTCTGTGTTTCATCGTCAATGTGAAGGTCCAAGGGATACAGTAAACCAGCACTGGTGCATCGGAATCCAATACTGGTCTCCCAGGATCCGCTCAAAGCACAAACTCTGAGAAGATTCACTCTTCTTGTACTTAAGTCGGCACTGTGTCTTTTATATTCAATTCCGATGCGATTTCTGTGTTTCAGCGTCAATGTGAAGGTCCAAGGGATACAGTAAACCTGCACTGGTGCATCGGAATCCAATACTGGTCTCCCAGGAGCCGCCCAAATCACAAACTCTGAGAAGATTCACTCTTCTTGTACTTAAGTCGGCACTGTGCCTTTTATATTCAATTCCGATGCGATTTCTGTGTTTCATCGTCAATGTGAAGGTCCAAGGGATACAGTAAACCTGCACTGGTGCATCGGAATCCAATACTGGTCTCCCAGGAGCCGCCCAAAGCACAAACTCTTAGGAGACTCACTCTTCTTGTACTTAAGTCGGCACTGTGCCTTTTATATTCAATTCCGATGCGATTTCTGTGTTTCATCGTCAATGTGAAGGTCCAAGGGATACAGAAAACCTGCACTGGTGCATCGGAATCCAATACTGGTCTCCCAGGATCCGCTCAAAGCACAAACTCGGAGAAGATTCACTCTTCTTGTACTTAAGTCGGCACTGTGCCTTTTATATTCAATTCTGATGCGATTTCTGTGTTTCATCGTCAATGTGAAGGTCCAAGGGATACAGTAAACCAGCACTGGTGCATCGGAATCCAATACTGGTCTCCCAGGATCCGTTCAAAGCACAAACTCTGAGAAGATTCACTCTTCTTGTACTTAAGTCGGCACTGTGTCTTTTATATTCAATTCCGATGCGATTTCTGTGTTTCATCGTCAATGTGAAGGTCCAAGGGATACAGTAAACCTGCACTGGTGCATCGGAATCCAATATTGGTCTCCCAGGAGCCGCCCAAAGCACAAACTCTGAGAAGATTCACTCTTCTTGTACTTAAGTCGGCACTGTGCCTTTTATATTCAATTCCGATGCGATTTCTGTGTTTCATCGTCAATGTGAAGGTCCAAGGGATACAGTAAACCTGCACTGGTGCATCGGAATCCAATACTGGTCTCCCAGGATCCGCTCAAAGCACAAACTCTGAGAAGATTCACTCTTCTTGTACTTAAGTCGGCACTGTGCCTTTTATATTCAATTCCGATGCGATTTCTGTGTTTCATCGTCAATGTGAAGGTCCATGGGATACAGTAAACCTGCACTGGTGCATCAGAATCCAATACTGGTCTCCCAGGAGCCGCCCAAAGCACAAACTCTGAGAAGATTCACTCTTCTTGTACTTAAGTCGGCACTGTGCCTCTTATATTCAATTCCGATGCGATTTCTGTGTTTCATCGTCAATGTGAAGGTCCAAGGGATACAGTAAACCTGCACTGGTGCATCGGAATCCAATACTAGTATCCCAGGAGCCGCCCAAAGCACAAACTCTTAGGAGACTCACTCTTCTTGTACTTAAGTCGGCACTGTGCCTTTTATATTCAATTCCGATGCGATTTCTGTGTTTCATCGTCAATGTGAAGGTCCAAGGGATACAGTAAACCTGCACTGGTGCATCGGAATCCAATACTGGTCTCCCAGGAGCCGCCCAAAGCACAAACTCTGAGAAGATTCACTCTTCTTGTACATAAGTCGGCACTGTGCCTTTTATATTCAATTCCAATGCGATTTCTGTGTTTCATCGTCAATGTGAAGGTCCAATGGATACAGTAAGCCTGCACTGGTGCATCGGAATCCAATACTGGTCTCCCAGGAGCCACCCAAAGCACAAACTCTTAGGAGACTCACTCTTCTTGTACTTAAGTCGGCACTGTGCCTTTTATATTCAATTCCGATGCGATTTCTGTGTTTCATCGTCAATGTGAAGGCACAAGGGATACAGTAAACCTGCACTGGTGCATCGGAATCCAATACCGGTCTCCCAGGATCCGCTCAAAGCACAAACTCTGAGAAGATTCACTCTTCTTGTACTTGAGTCGGCACTGTGCATTTATATTCAATTCCGATGCGATTTCTGTGTTTCATCGTCAATGTGAAGGTCCAAGGGATACAGTTAACCTGCACTGGTGCATCGGAATCCAATACTGGTCTCCCAGGAGCCGCCCAAAGCACAAACTCTTAGGAGACTCACTCTTCTTGTACTTAAGTCGGCACTGTGCCTTTTATATTCAATTCCGATGCGATTTCTGTGTTTCATCGTCAATGTGAAGGTCCAAGGGATACAGTAAACCTGCACTGGTGCATCGGAATCCAATACTGGTCTCCCAGGAGCCGCCCAAAGCACAAACTCTGAGAAGATTCACTCTTCTTGTACTTAAGTCGGCACTGTGTCTTTTATATTCAATTCCGATGCGATTTCTGTGTTTCATCGTCAATGTGAAGGTCCAAGGGATACAGTAAACCTGCACTGGTGCATCGGAATCCAATACTGGTCTCCCAGGAGCCGCCCAAAGCACAAACTCTGAGAAGATTCACTCTTCTTGTACTTAAGTCGGCACTGTGCCTTTTATATTCAATTCCGATGCGATTTCTGTGTTTCATCGTCAATGTGAAGGTCTAAGGGATACAGTAAACCTGCACTGGTGCATCGGAATCCAATACTGGTCTCCCAGGATCCGCTCAAAGCACAAACTCTGAGAAGATTCACTCTTCTTGTACTTAAGTCGGCACTGTGCCTTTTATATTCAACTCCGATGCGATTTCTGTGTTTCATCGTCAATGTGAAGGTCCATGGGATACAGTAAACCTGCACTGGTGCATCGGAATCCAATACTGGTCTCCCAGGAGCCGCCCAAAGCACAAACTCTGAGAAGATTCACTCTTCTTGTACTTAAGTCGGCACTGTGCCTCTTATATTCAATTCCGATGCGATTTCTGTGTTTCATCGTCAATGTGAAGGTCCAAGGGATACAGTAAACCTGCACTGGTGCATCGGAATCCAATACTAGTATCCCAGGAGCCGCCCAAAGCAAAAACTCTTAGGAGACTCACTCTTCTTGTACTTAAGTCGGCACTGTGCCTTTTATATTCAATTCCGATGCGATTTCTGTGTTTCATCGTCAATGTGAAGGTCCAAGGGATACAGTAAACCTGCACTCGTGCATCGGAATCCAATACTAGTCTCCCAGGAGCCGCCCAAAGCACAAACTCTGAGAAGATTCACTCTTCTTGTACATAAGTCGGCACTGTGCCTTTTATATTCAATTCCAATGCGATTTCTGTGTTTCATCGTCAATGTGAAGGTCCAAGGGATACAGTAAACCTGCACTGGTGCATCGGAATCCAATACTGGTCTCCCAGGAGCCACCCAAAGCACAAACTCTTAGGAGACTCACTCTTCTTGTACTTAAGTCGGCACTGTGCCTTTTATATTCAATTCCGATGCGATTTCTGTGTTTCATCGTCAATGTGAAGGTCCAAGGGATACAGTAAACCTGCAATGGTGCATCGGAATCCAATACTGGTCTCCCAGGAGCCGCCCAAAACACAAACTCTGAGAAGATTCTCTCTTCTTGTACTTAAGTCGGCACTGTGCATTTTATATTCAATTCCGATGCGATTTCTGTGTTTCATCGTCAATGTGAAGGTCCAAGGGATACAGTAAACCTGCACTGGTGCATCGGAATCCAATACTGGTCTCCCAGGAGCCGCCCAAAGCACAAACTCTTAGGAGACTCACTCTTCTTGTACTTAAGTCGGCACTGTGCCTTTTATATTCAATTCCGATGCGATTTCTGTGTTTCATCGTCAATGTGAAGGTCCAAGGGATACAGTAAACCTTCACTGGTGCATCGGAATCCAATACTGGTCTCCCAGGAGCCGCCCAAAGCACAAACTCTGAGAAGATTCACTCTTCTTGTACTTAAGTCGGCACTGTGCCTTTTATATTCAATTCCGATGCGATTTCTGTGTTTCATCGTCAATGTGAGGGTCCAAGGGATACAGTAAACCTGCACTGGTGCATCGGAATCCAATACTGGTCTCCCAGGATCTGCTCAAAGCACAAACTCTGAGAAGATTCACTCTTCTTGTACTTAAGTCGGCACTGTGCCTTTTATATTCAATTCCGATGCGATTTATGTGTTTCATCGTCAATGTGAAGGTCCAAGGGATACAGTAAACCTGCACTGGTGCATCGGAATCCAATACTGGTCTCCCAGGATCCGCTCAAAGCACAAACTCTGAGAAGATTCACTCTTCTTGTACTTAAGTCGGCACTGTGCCTTTTATATTCAATTCCGATGCGATTTCTGTGTTTCATCGTCAATGTGAAGGTCCATGGGATACAATAAACCTGCACTGGTGCATCGGAATCCAATACTGGTCTCCCAGGAGCCGCCCAAAGCACAAACTCTGAGAAGATTCACTCTTCTTGTACTTAAGTCGGCACTGTGCCTCTTATATTCAATTCCGATGCGATTTCTGTGTTTCATCGTCAATGTGAAGGTCCAAGGGATACAGTAAACCTGCACTGGTGCATCGGAATCCAATACTAGTATCCCAGGAGCCGCCCAAAGCACAAACTCTTAGGAGACTCACTCTTCTTGTACTTAAGTCGGCACTGTGCCTTTTATATTCAATTCCGATGCGATTTCTGTGTTTCATCGTCAATGTGAAGGTCCAAGGGATACAGTAAACCTGCACTGGTGCATCGGAAACCAATACTGGTCTCCCAGGAGCCGCCCAAAGCACAAACTCTGAGAAGATTCACTCTTCTTGTACATAAGTCGGCACTGTGCCTTTTATATTCAATTCCAATGCGATTTCTGTGTTTCATCGTCAATGTGAAGGTCCAAGGGATACAGTAATCCTGCACTGGTGCATCGGAATCCAATACTGATCTCCCAGGAGCCACCCAAAGCACAAACTCTTAGGAGACTCACTCTTCTTGTACTTAAGTCGGCACTGTGCCTTTTATATTCAATTCCGATGCGATTTCTGTGTTTCATCGTCAATGTGAAGGTCCAAGGGATACAGTAAACCTGCAATGGTGCATCGGAATCCAATACTGGTCTCCCAGGAGCCGCCCGAAACACAAACTCTGAGAAGATTCACTCTTCTTGTACTTAAGTCGGCACTGTGCCTTTTATATTCAATTCCGATGCGATTTCTGTGTTTCATCGTCAATGTGAAGGCCCAAGGGATACAGTAAACCTGCACTGGTGCATCGGAATCCAATACTGGTCTCCCAGGATCCGCTCAAAGCACAAACTCTGAGAAGATTCACTCTTCTTGTACTTGAGTCGGCACTGTGCATTTATATTCAATTCCGATGCGATTTCTGTGTTTCATCGTCAATGTGAAGGTCCAAGGGATACAGTAAACCTGCACTGGTGCATCGGAATCCAATACTGGTCTCCCAGGAGCCGCCCAAAGCACAAACTCTTAGGAGACTCACTCTTCTTGTACTTAAGTCGGCACTGTGCCTTTTATATTCAATTCCGATGCGATTTCTGTGTTTCATCGTCAATGTGAAGGTCCAAGGGATACAGTAAACCTGCAGTGGTGCATCGGAATCCAATACTGGTCTCCCAGGAGCCGCTCAAAGCACAAACTCTGAGAAGATTCACTCTTCTTGTACTTGAGTCGGCACTGTGCATTTATATTCAATTCCGATGCGATTTCTGTGTTTCATCGTCAATGTGAAGGTCCAAGGGATACAGTAAACCTGCACTGGTGCATCGGAATCCAATACTGGTCTCCCAGGAGCCGCCCAAAGCACAACCTCTTAGGAGACTCACTCTTCTTGTACTTAAGTCGGCACTGTGCCTTTTATATTCAATTCCGATGCGATTTCTGTGTTTCATCGTCAATGTGAAGGTCCAAGGGATACAGTAAACCTGCACTGGTGCATCGGAATCCAATACTGGTCTCCCAGGAGCCGCCCAAATCACAAACTCTGAGAAGATTCACTCTTCTTGTACTTAAGTCGGCACTGTGCCTTTTATATTCAATTCCGATGCGATTTCTGTGTTTCATCGTCAATGTGAAGGTCCAAGGGATACAGTAAACCTGCACTGGTGCATCGGAATCCAATACTGGTCTCCCAGGAACCGCCCAAAGCACAAACTCTGAGAAGATTCACTCTTCTTGTACTTAAGTGGGCACTGTGCCTTTTATATTCAATTCCGATGCGATTTCTGTGTTTCATCGTCAATGTGAAGGTCCAAGGGATACAGTAAACCTGCACTGGTGCATCGGAATCCAATACTGGTCTCCCAGGATCCGCTCAAAGCACAAACTCTGAGAAGATTCACTCTTCTTGTACTTAAGTCGGCACTGTGCCTTTTATATTCAATTCCGATGCGATTTCTGTGTTTCATCGTCAATGTGAAGGTCCAAGGGATACAGTAAACCTGCACTGGTGCATCGGAATCTAATACTGGTCTCCCAGAAGACGCTCAAAGCACAAATTCGAAAAAGATTCACTCTTCCTGCACTTAAGTCGGCACTGTGCATTTATATTCAATTCCGATGCGATTTCTGTGTTTCATTGTCAATGTGAAGGTCCAAGGGATACAGTAAACCTGTACTGGTGCATCGGAATCTAATACTGGTCTCCCAGGAGCCGCTCAAAGCACAAACTCTTAGGAGACTCACTCTTCTTGTACTTAAGTCGGCATTGTGCCTTTTATATTCAATTCCGATGCGATTTCTGTGTTTCATCGTCAATGTGAAGGTCCAAGGGATACAGTAAACCTGCACTGGTGCATCGGAATCCAATACTGGTCTCCCAGGAGCCGCCCAAAACACAAACTCTGAGAAGATTCACTCTTCTTGTACTGAAGTCGGCACTGTGCCTTTTATATTCAATTCCGATGCGATTTCTGTGTTTCATCGTCAATGTGAAGGCCCAAGGGATACAGTAAACCTGCACTGGTGCATCGGAATCCAATACTGGTCTCCCAGGATCCGCTCAAAGCACAAACTCTGAGAAGATTCACTCTTCTTGTACTTGAGTCGGCACTGTGCATTTATATTCAATTCCGATGCGATTTCTGTGTTTCATCGTCAATGTGAAGGTCCAAGGGATACAGTAAACCTGCACTGGTGCATCGGAATCCAATACTGGTCTCCCAGGAGCCGCCCAAAGCACAAACTCTGAGAAGATTCACTCTTCTGGTACTTAAGTCGGCACTGTGCCTTTTATATTCAATTCCGATGCGATTTCTGTGTTTCATCGTCAATGTGAAGGTCCAAGGGATACAGTAAACCTGCACTGGTGCATCGGAATCCAATACTGGTCTCCCAGGATCCGCTCAAAGCACAAACTCTGAGAAGATTCACTCTTCTTGTACTTAAGTCGGCACTGTGCCTTTTATATTCAATTCCGATGCGATTTCTGTGTTTCATCGTCAATGTGAAGGTCCATGGGATACAGTAAACCTGCACTGGTGCATCGGAATCCAATACTGGTCTCCCAGGAGCCGCCCAAAGCACAAACTCTGAGAAGATTCACTCTTCTTGTACTTAAGTCGGCACTGTGCCTCTTATATTCAATTCCGATGCGATTTCTGTGTTTCATCGTCAATGTGAAGGTCCAAGGGATACAGTAAACCTGCACTGGTGCATCGGAATCCAATACTAGTATCCCAGGAGCCGCCCAAAGCACAAACTCTTAGGAGACTCACTCTTCTTGTACTTAAGTTGGCACTGTGCCTTTTATATTCAATTCCGATGCGATTTCTGTGTTTCATCGTCAATGTGAAGGTCCAAGGGATACAGTAAACCTGCACTGGTGCATCGGAATCCAATACTGGTCTCCCAGGAGCCGCCCAAAGCACAAACTCTGAGAAGATTCACTCTTCTTGTACATAAGCCGGCACTGTGCCTTTTATATTCAATTCCAATGCGATTTCTGTGTTTCATCGTCAATGTGAAGGTCCAAGGGATACAGTAATCCTGCACTGGTGCATCGGAATCCAATACTGGTCTCCCAGGAGCCACCCAATGCACAAACTCTTAGGAGACTCACTCTTCTTGTACTTAAGTCGGCACTGTGCCTTTTATATTCAATTCCGATGCGATTTCTGTGTTTCATCGTCAATGTGAAGGTCCAAGGGATACAGTAAACCTGCAATGGTGCATCGGAATCCAATACTGGTCTCCCAGGAGCCGCCCAAAACACAAACTCTGAGAAGATTCACTCTTCTTGTACTTAAGTCGGCACTGTGCATTTTATATTCAATTCCGATGCGATTTCTGTGTTTCATCGGCAATGTGAAGGCCCAAGGGATTCAGTAAACCTGCACTGGTGCATCGGAATCCAATACTGGTCTCCCAGGATCCGCTCAAAGCACAAACTCTTAGAAGATTCACTCTTCTTGTACTTGAGTCGGCACTGTGCATTTATATTCAATTCCGATGCGATTTCTGTGTTTCATCGTCAATGTGAAGGTCCAAGGGATACAGTAAACCTGCACTGGTGCATCGGAAT